>NC_141694.1:541797761-543153595 GCF_964263255.1 Lissotriton vulgaris | reverse complement strand
TATATATGTATATATCTTAGGGGTGCTGTGATTTTCCTCTCAGCGCTTAGAGACCTGTCGGTATTAACCTCGTCACTGCGGCGCGAATTCCGCCTCAGTGCTGAACATTCCGATCGCGGGCGTGGTCATGACGGCTCCCGGCCGTCATCAGCACACGCCCACCGTGACTCATGACGGTCGGGAGCCGTCAGCATCGAAGAGGTTAAGCGCTATACAAATCGAAATTAACATAACATAACAAAGGGTACATATAAACGTCCACAACTTCGGTATGGGCAGAAGATAGAACAACAGGGAGCTGACAACCAGCCACATGGTCCATATAAAAGGTGAATAGGGGGTCGAATTTACGCACTTCAGAAAAAAAGTAGGCAGACAGAAAACAACACAACTGACTGAACGGTTACGATCAGGAAGCCGGAAGACAATTAAAAAGAAAACAGCAGGATAGAAACAACCCCGCTAGAATAGAGACCTAAAGGCTACTATGGAGGACTGTAAAAAGGGCAGAGTTGAACAAAGCCAACACAGGGGAAGCCTAGTCCTAGGAAATAGTATGGAAAGACCAACACCACAAGTGAAGGTCCAAACCAAAGAACCAGTGTAAAGAACTGAGGTAACCGATGGAGAGGCAGTGCTTTCAGCCTAACAAGCGTGGAGGCCAGAAGCAAAAAGAAAGTTCCCATTTGCACTGGACCTGTTCCCGGACAACAAGCCATGTAACATCTTGAGTGAGGATCCTGATGTCATCCAACTTTGTATTTGGTATATTCACTAGTTCAAGGGAGAAGGAACCCCTCAAGTGGTTGAAGTGTATCAACGGTCACGAGAAGTGAAGGAAACTCACCGAGAAAGAATTCCAAGGGATCACCAACCTCTGTACGAACCAACCCAGAGTGGGTGGTCAAGGAACCCATGTTTGAGAAGAAATGGAAGTTGGAAAATAGCCATAACTCCAAAAAGGGGTAGAAGGCACATCTGAAGAACAGCCAAGTCAGAACAAAAAAGTTAGGGATGGTATCGGAGTGCCATGGAAACACCTCCAACAACCCTAAAACATTGTCCAAAAGCGAAAAGCAACAGCAGCTTTGGACAGGGCAGAAGCAGATTAAAAAGGCCATGCAGAGGCATAGAAGCGAAAAAAGGTCTCCAGAGGCGGCCACCCATGCCAAGATACGGAAAAGGTATGTCTGCAAGGACCCTAAAGGGAGAAAGGACAGGAGCCTGCCCATTGTAGGAAAGTAGGATCTGCTTTCATGGTCACACCCACCTTTTGCTGGTGGTGTTCTGTTTAACTGACTAGTCCAACCGGCTAATCAGGACCAGTCTGTGCTTATTCCCTAAATTGGACATTGTGAGTACTTAGGTACACTCCAGATTGGCTACTGCTGTACCCCTATAAGTCCATAGTAAATGGTACTAAGGTACCCAGGGCATAGGTAAACCAGAGGTTCCCCATGGGTTGAAGCATGCATATGCCACCCATGAGAGACCACTCAAATGTTAATACAGGCCTGCCAGTGCAGCCTGTGTAAGCTGGTGTAGGCACCACTTATGACAGATAATTCCTTATAGCTGAGGTCACTGCACTTAAAACCTATAAGTCACCCCTTTGGCAGGCCTTTCAATCCTGAAGGCAGGGTGCTCGTTCTGAGTGTGAGAGTTCCTCCGCAGGAGCAGTACACCCCTACAATCCATTCTCCCAGGTTGTAAGTGCATCAGCTATTAAGATATATAGAGTGGCCATGTGTCATTATATGATGGCTATCTCTAAACTGGCTGCAACAAACCCAGTCGTGTTTGGTATCAAACATGTTGGAATCATACCCCCACCGCGGTAACGGTGTGGGAGGTATAAATCCATGCACTGTAAAGCTCCTTCAGGAGGCCCTCATTGCTCTAAGTACCAGTCTTCTAGACCTGGACAGCAAACTATGGCTGCTGCTGACAGGAGATACGATTCTGCCCTCCTGCTGCAGAGCCTAGCTGGAGCAAGGGAAGGCAGGACAATAGGTTTCCTGTCACCTGTGACCACCTCCCAGACAGGACTTAGTGCATTGGGACAGGGTGGGGATGCTTACCAGCGCCACTAGACTGCTTTCAAGGCCACATTTGGTGCCCTCCTTACAGACTCCAGTTGAAACCAGTTCAGAGAGCCGTTGGCTCCCGCTCTGGCATGAAACTGAACAAAGGACACGGGAGTAACCTCCCCACTGTCCAGCCCCTCCTCTGGGAGGGACCCCTGAATCGTCCCAACATCTTCCTTAGGTTACTTAAGGGTTTACCTGTGGGTGGATCCCTAGATTGGTCGTGGGACAAGATTCAGATCCGAAACCACTTCAACTTCAACCGTCTGGATACTTTGGACTTCACTGAACTTCTCTTTGGAAACCGCGAATGCAACTGTAAAGACTCCTGCTGCTCATGGTCTCTTCGTCCTGTAAGTCTGCTGCAACGTCTGTGTCTGTGCTCAATACAGGTTCTTCACAGGGCTTGTGGACATCCAAGACACCTGAAAGAATCTCCCTTGGAGTGAAGGGTCACGCTTCTGCATTTGCAGGCACCGCAACACAGCTGACCAGTCTGCTGATCCTGGGCTCCCACGGACTCTGAAAAGCACAGCAACACAGGTGGTGGTTCTGCAACTCCCTCAAAGCCTGCATGGTCTTCTCAACGAGTTTAAGGCCAGTATCCCTCGTCAGAACCGCTGGAATAGAACCTCTCTGTAAAGCGTCAACTTGACATTGCCAAGGCTTGTGGACTCTCTCCTCCAGAGATCGTCCGGCTCCAAGAACCTCAAGCATCTCCTACAGCCAAGATCTTCGCCTGGACTGCGCATCCTTTGCATAGTGGGCCGTCATCCTTTGGTGAGCTGCTCGAGGTCCTCTGGTGACTCCTGTGCCTCCGGGTCCTCTTGAGTGTCTTCTTTGGCTCCTCTGCTTGCTAGGGGTCTGCTCCGACTTACCTGCTCATGACGAGTCACTTGGACCTTGCTGGTTCCGACACTGCACCCCTTTCTACCACTCCATTGGTTGCCGTTGCCAAGGCTTGTTGGTGCCCCTGCTGGACACTGACCCCTTGGCTCTTGACATCCGACGTGGGACAGCTCGTGAACGGCTCCTAGTCTTTCACAGCATCGCCTGGTCTGCACAGCTGAAACTTCAAGTGCACAGTCAACTTTCCTGCATCTCCAACATCGGTGGGCATTTGTCTTCCATGCCTCCTGGTCACTTCTGAGTGGAATAGACTTTACCCTCTGCTGAGGGTACCTCTCATCTTGAATCCACTTTTGGGTTCCACCGAACTCTCATCTTTTTCGCCAGCGGCATCTTCACTGAAGTACTCCATTATGGTCTACGGCGGTTTCCAACGTCACTTCGCACCTATGCACTCTGCTTCACTGGTGTAAATATCCTGGTTCCGAGGGTATTCATGGGTCGGGTGCCTCTCCAACCTTACATCTTCCACAGGGTTTCTTCAGGGTCCGCTGGGAAAGGTCCTTTTCTTTACAACTGCAAACGTGACTCACCAATTGGTTTACAATGAGTAGGTAGCCGTGTTCCCACCCTGCACACGACCTCTGGGTGGTTCCTTGGGTGCCCGGCTCTTCTATGACTTTTCGGTCTATTCTCGACTTAGGTCACAGGAAAGGCTGAATATTGTCAGCTTTGTAAACTCAGCCCTGTTAATGGTGCAGCCTCCATCCCGGGCCCTCCCAGGAGGACCCAGGGACTGGGGGTAGAGACTGGGACAGGGGCTGAGACGAAGGCTGGGCTCGTACTGGGCTTAAGACCAGCTCAATCCGGGTGGTGTTAATTATTGCTCATTCCATGACCAAACACAAAACTGAAATTGCCTTGACCATTCAAACCCTTAACCTGGACTGCCTCTTTATCACAGTGACGTGGGCTAGGGAGGACTCTAGCCCCGACTTGACAGACGCTGTGTCCAATCACCCCGGTTACCTAATTCTTAGATGTGACTGCTCAGGTCAAAGAAGAGAAGGCCTGGCCCTTGTGGCTCTGGAGCTCTTCAGTTCTACCCCTAGCTCAGTGGATAATTACCCTGCACTTTATTGGAGCCAGCCTTGTTTGGGATTAAGATATCTGAGAAATGTACCTTCTCAGACCTTCTGATATACCGCCTGCCGGGCACAAGATCTAAGTTTACGCAGACCTGGTGTAAAACCCTGGAACAGTTTGTAACCACTGCTCATTACACCCTCCTAGGGGACTTTAACTTTCATCTTGAACACAAGCAGGATGACGACTCAGTTCTCGTTTAGATCTCATGACAACCCTGAGGTACTAGCAACTGGTTTGTTCTCCAACCCATGTAGCCGGTAATACTCTGGATGGCATTTTCACTAACCACAATAATCTGATCATCGAGGCAGGTCAGCCCCTCAGTTGGGCTGATCCCTGGCTGATTGAGTTTAAAGTTTTTCTACCACGCCCTATCAGGGTGGCTAAGGGTCCCTACCCGAGGCATGTACGCTGTAGGGGCTTAACTAAAATCACAGCTGCAAATTTGGAGCCTGCTTTGGCTACGGTATGCGATGGGAGGAACAGTGCACACCCTCTCTCTGCAGAGGGTTTCCATGATTGATTTAACGAGGTCCTAGACATTGCTTCTCCCTATAAAAAGTGTCATTAAAAGAATGAAACCCTCGGCCCTTTGGTTCTCGCAAGAGCTCATGTCCCTCAGGCAGAAATGCCGAAGATAGCGTAAATGGTGTACTAGCACCTGCCCCAGTGAAAAAGGAATGCAAAAATCGCTTCTGCATAAATATAAACACGTCATTTTCCATGCTAAATCCTGTTTCTTCACTGAAAAGATCAAGTCGGCGGATAATTCCTCTAGCATGCTGTTCAAAGTCATAAAAGATTTCTGAGCCACCAGGGACACAGTTGCTGAACCTCTCCCAAGAATTCTGTTGAAAGATTGCAATCCACTTTCAGGACAAGGTCCTTAGGAACTTTCATGAGCTCATCCCCATTAGAGGTGTGGAACCGGCCACCGTGGAACATCTTCAGGTTTCTGGGAAGAATCTCCTCACCACTTTCCCTCAGATATGGTTCAGCAAACAAAGGAGCTTTGGCTGGGCCTAAAATTCGGTGCTCCTTCGAACCCTTGTATGTCCTCCATATTTCAATCGGCTCCTGACTTAGTAGCAAATTTCCCTTGCAAGGTGTTCAACAACATACTTCAATCTGGTAACAACCTGGCCATCTGGAAGGACGCCATTGTCTCATTGCTTCTCAAACAAGCATCGGCATAGCCAATAGGTCTCGCCTTTGGGACCTTATAAGTGTTTAGCCATGCAACAGTTGATGTTGTTGCACCAGGTATATTGTGCAGCATAACTAAATACTTATACACGCTTTTTTCTAGGCAGGGATGCAGATATATTTCTATGCAAAGTAACTTACAAAGTAGTAATTTTTCAATTCAAAAACATTTTTTGTTAATTGTTCAAGGTTACCTCTCTCATGATCATCTTCAAACCACACCCCAAAATATATTCTGCTATGGAAATACTTTCAAATAATAAAATGTTGCAGATGAGCACAAGTTATACTGCATTACGACGAAACCGCTATGGCACTACTTTAAAAATCAGAGCTTAACCACCAGTAATGCGACTCAAGATTTACGAATGGCCACAGAAGGCACGGCTCAAGTGGAATTAACAGTGCTTACTGCAAACAAGTTGGAACTAAAGTAACGCGGGTACATAACCGGTTCTGAAATGCAAGTTTGACTTTCATTTGCACAGATGCACGTCCAAGTCATAAATATTTCAAATTAATAAACAGGGCAGCTGCGCCACGGGGCTGGCCGCTGAGGGGAGTAAGGGAAGGGAGTGGAGGAGCTGCCCGTTCTCCACTGTGTTAAAATTTGTATGAAGCAATACACCTGCCACGAGGGGGAATGCCACAGGGGTACAAGGCCCAGTCAGGGCTTCCTGCTCTCAGGGCTGTGGTCACTTGCTTCGGATGCAGTTTATTTTAACTGGCAAAACATCTGTTTGCTGGAACAACTGGGTAAACCAAACCATGCGGGCCAGGCGGAGAGGTGCTCACTCCACAAACAATACTTCGGTCGGCACCAAAGTGAGAGAGAGGCGAGGAAGCATGCTTTGAGCTGCCTCATCGTGTTAGATGCCAGACGCTCATTTAGCCCTACTTCCTTCACACTGCATTCTGGTACATGAAGCCTTTAATTACGAACATAAAGCACAAGTTACTTACTTGTGTAACAATATATCTTTAAGAGACATTAGTTAGTGATAGATTCATTAACTTAGAATATCCCCAGGCATCCGACTGGATCCGAAATGTTTTTCGTCAGCAGTACACCAGCGCATTTGTAGGCGTCATCTTACAGCCCCGCTTAACGTTTTTGACGTCGTAGTCGCCAAGATGACGTCGCTGGAGCTACTTAGACGCGCCCACGCGCACTGTCAGTTCTGTACACAAATTTCTGCTCCAGGAACACAGAGCCATGCAAGATACTGACCACTGGCGACATGAAACTTGGGCCCTGAAAGGGATCACCTTAACCCTAGAAATCAGTTCACAGAACGGGGAGGATAGGTGGGGCGGTAAGGAATCTATCACTAACTAATGTCTCTTACAGATATATCGTTACACAACTAAGTAAATTGTGCATCTGAAAGAGACACGTTAGTGATAGATTCCTTACATTAGAATAGATACCCCAGCAATACCAACCCCGGAGGCGGGTCTGTGAACAAAGATCACACCAGAAAGTCACGGAGAACAGGCCAAAAGAAGCCGTCTCTCTGGACTTGACTGTCAAGGCAATAATGCTTGGTAAAAGTGTGCAGCTAGGCCCACGTAGCTTCCTGACAGATGTCTTGCAGGGGGACACCACGTCCCAATGCAGTAGTAGCTGCTGTAGCCCTGGTAGAATGGGCACGCAACCCCACCAGATGTTCCTTTTTAGCCAGAAAATAACAGGCTTTGATACACAAGAGCACCAGCAGGAGATAGTCCTCTTGTGCACAGCCGGGCTTTCTTGGCGCCCATGTAGCCAACAACGAGCTAGTCATCCACCTGGAACTGTTTTGTGCGGTTCGTATAGAAAGAGAGCACACGTTTTGGGTCCAGACGGTGGAGCCTCTCTTCCTCTATGGAAGGGTGCAGAGGCGGAAAGAAAGTGGGCAAGGTGATAGTCAGGCCAATGTGAAAAGCAGAGACCACTTTTGGCAAGAAGGAAGGAGTGCGAAGCACAACCTTGTCCGGATGAACTGACAACAAAGGAGACTTACGAGAAAGAGCCTGGAGCTCACTCAAACCCTAGCAGAGGTGATAGCAACCAGGAATGCAGTCTTTAAAGTCAACAAACAAAGAGGACAGTTGTGGAGCGGCTCAAAGGGAACGCACATCAAAAAAGTAAGTACCAGATTCAAGTCCCACTGTGGCATCACAAACGGAATAGGAGGGAAAAGGTGAATAATGCCTTTGAGAAATCTATTACCAGGGGACATGAAAAGAGAGGGCTGATCAACAAGCCTGAGAAAGGCCGAAAATGCAGAAAGGTAGTCCTTGATAGTGCCGAGAGCAGAGCCCTGCCGAGCCAAAGAAAGAAGGAACAAAAAGACCTCTGAATGAGGGATAGAAAGGGGATCCACAGCCTTTGCTGTGCACCATGCCACAAATGTATTCCACCTGCAGGCGTATACTGATTTAGTGGAGGGACGCCTGGCTGCCAGAATGACATCACAGGCTTCAGGAGGTAAATTAAACAGAATCAACTGTCGCAGCTCAATCCCCACGCATGTAGGTGGAGGCTGGAAAGGTTCGGGTGGAGGACCGTCCTCTACTGCTGCGACAGAAGATCCTCCAGAAGAGGCAGTCGGATGAGGGGATCCACGCTCATACTGAGTAGCTCGGGATACCAAAGTCTTCAAGCCCAGTCCGGTGCCACAAGAATGACTTGGGCTCGGTCATGCCTTATCTTCTTCAGCACTCTGGGTAGAAGTGGTATAGGCGGAAAGGCGTACAATAGAATACAGCTCCACTCGCGATGAAAAGCGTTGCCGAGCGAGTGCTGCCTTGGAATTTTCAACACGCAGAACAGCTGACATTACACGTTCTCTTCAGTGGCGAATAGATCTAACCAAGGCTCTCCCCACTGTCGAAAGAGACCTTGCACCAGCTCCGAGTGAAGACGCTTTTGTGATCCATCATGCACCGGCGGCTGCGCTCGTCCGCCCTGGCGTTCAAAGAACATGCCAGGTGTTGAACCGTCAAAGAATTGCATAGAAGTTCCAACCTAGTCCAGAGGCGCAGAGCCTCCTGACATAGGGTTCACGACCCCACCGGCACCGTTTGTTCCAATACGACATGGAGGTGGTGTTGTCTGTGAACACCTACACCAGCTTCCCCTTGACAGAGGGAAGGAACTCCTTTGGTACAAGAAGGATCGCCCAATGTTCTAGAAGGTTGATTTGGAGCCGGGACTCTGCCAGAGACCAAAGGCCTCTGATCTCTGCCTCTCCCCTGTGGCCACCCCATCCCATGAGGGACGCATCCGTCACCACTGTGTGCTCCGGTTGGGGAAGGGAGAGGGATCTGCTGCTGACCCAATGTTGATTCATGAGCCACCACTGCAATTGTTGTGCAGTGCCCTCCGAGATATGAACTTAGTCGGACAGGTTACCCTGACGCTGCGCTCACTGGAACTTCAGGTCCCACTGCAGAGCCCGCATATGCCATCTGGCATGGTTGTGAGCAGGATGCAGGAGGCCATGAGGCCCAGCAGCCTCAAGGTCGTCCTGACTGAAACCCGGGACAAGGGCTGAAAGATCGAAATCATAGCCTGAATGTCCCGAACTCGCTTTTTCGGAGAATAGACCCGAAACTGCGCCATGTCCAGAACGGCTCCGATGAAGAGGAGCTTCTGAGAGGGAATCATGTGCGACTTCGCCACGTTGATGGAGAACCCCAGCAAGTGCAGGAGGTCGGCCGTAGTCTGGAGGTGGAAGACGATGTTGGGGCAAGTCCGCCTTCAACAACCAGTCGTCGAGATAGGGGAATACTGAAATCCCTGATCTGCACAGATGAGCTGCGACCACTGCCATCACTTTCGTGAACACCCGAGGGGCACTTGTAAGGCCAAAGGGGAGCATGGTGAACTGAAAATGCTTCTGCCCTACCATGAATCGCAGGTAACCCCGGTGGGCCGGCAGGACGGGAATATGAAAATAGGCGTCCTGCAGGTCCAACGCTACCAATCAGTCTTGTGGGTCTAGGGCAGACAAGACCTGAGCAAGTGTGATCATCTTGAACTTCTCCTTCCGGAGGAAGCCATTGACATTCCGAGTGGGTAACTACCACAACCTACTTCTGGCGTTGGAACGCGCATGATGGCCCCTTTGGCTGGAGAAGTGGCAAATGATCCCCTGACATGCGGTGGTTCTGTGGTGGCATGGCTGGAGGCGTAGACTCGAAGGGGAGGGATTAGCCCCTTTGGACCAGTTACAAAACCCACTTGTCCGATGTGATGGTGCGCCAGTGGTGGAGTTGATAGCAAATCCTGCCACCCACTGGCGTCTGGTGGGCCTGAAACACTTGACTAGGAAGGTTTGGAGGAAGCGGCTGCAGGAGGGTGGTGGACTGACCCGCACACTGGACCCGTGACCCGCCTCTGTGGGTCCCACGTACGCGGCTGCGTTGAGACTGTTGCTGCACAGGCCTGTGGCTTTGAAACGAACGTGCTTGGGCGCCCCTTCCTTGGCCACAAAAGGAGCGAAAAGCAGAAGGCGAAGTATTGCGTGTGACCAAAAGTCCCAAGTACTTGGCTGTGAGTCCTTACAATGTTCCAAGGCGCAGTCTGCTTTATCGCCCAACAGGCGAGGGCCACGAAAAGGGCATGTCCATCAACGTGTTCTGGACATCCCCAGAAAAGCCAGTCGTCCTCAGCCAGGCGTGATGGCGTAGCGCCAATGTCGTTGAAATGGCCCTGCCCAGCGAGTCAGCAGTGTCAAGACCACAACGGATGCTGAACATTTCTGCATCTCTCCCCTCAGCAATAGTTTGGGAAAGAATTGTCCGAGCCTCCAGCGGACACTGAGGCAGCACTCGCGCAACCGTATCCGACACAGAATGGGACTAACGGCCAAAGACATGCGGTGTTCACAGACCGCAGGCCTGAACTGGCAGAAGAGAAAATCTTCTTTCTAAATTTCTCCAGTTTCTTGGATTCCCTGTCCGGAGGTGTGAAAGGGAATGCGCTTGGGGACGCAGAGGCTTGGACAACCAAGCTCTCGTGGGTGGGGTGTTGGGAGAGGAAAACAGGGTCGCCCAGGCGATGGCGTCGGGCCATGTTCTTGTCCCGACGAGCCCCTGTGTTGGGCCTGGATCAGGTGCCCAATCGAATGTCAGAGTGCTTCGTTAAAGGGCAGCAGCAACTCCATAGTAGCAGAAGCTGGCCGAAGCAACCTTGTCAGGAGATTTGCCCCGACGGCCACAGTAGGGAGTTTGAGGTGGAGAGCCTCTGCTGCCCTATGCAACACCATAGAATATGATCCAGCCTCCTCCGTAGCCATGGTAGAAGGAGATAGTGCGCCAGGTTCCGGAGCATAAGTCTAGTCACCTGCATCCCCCGGATCCTCATCCCAGTTCTGGTCTATCTCGCATTGGGCTGCGAGAGGGTCCTCAGACCCCTTCCAGTCATCCCCGTCCTCCATAGCCTGTGGAACATACAGAGGTGGGTGGGCAGAGGGAAAGAAATTCCCAAACGGCGTTGGAATCTGCGTCAATCGACACCCTTCTGGTACCTGTCCCATGCTGGGGAGGGAGCCGGGGACAGCGTCGGCAGCGTATGCGGCCGGCGAGGTCGGTGGAGGTTGCACAGGGTCAACCGGCATGGATGGGGATCCAGGCCTGGATCCATCAAAGTCCCTCGGCGTCTGAGTCGAGACTTTATAGCCAAGGCCTTTTGCCTCCCTTGTGTGGTGCCTCAGGGATCATCTTTGTGCCCCACTCTTTTTAACCTCTATGTGACCCCACTGGCCGAGTTGGTACTGTTCTTTGGATTTCAGATGCTCTCCTATGCGGACGATAGCCAAATTATTGTCTCCATCTCAAATGGTTTGCAATCCGTTTCAGAGAAGTTCAATCAGTGTATGTCCAGCATGATCTGCTGGATGAAGGGCAATTCACTGAAGAACAACGCCGACAAGACTGAGGCACTGGTATTTGGGTTACAGAATTCCATCTGGTCAAATGCTTGGTGACCTGCAGATTGTGGTCTCCTTCCTGCCCCGATCAGGACAGCAATAAACCTGGGGGTCATTTGTGACGATGGTCTGACCTTTGATGCACAGGTCAGCTGCACAGTTATCACTTGCTTCTATATTCTAAAGACTCTTAGAAAGGTGTTGCCATTTATTCCGTCCGAACTGCATCAGCCTATCATCATAGCATTAGTTACCTCTCGGCTGGACTATTGTAACGCTCAGCACATGAACATCAATGTGGTCTCCCTTAAGCTCCAGGTGGTACAGAACGCAGTGGCAAGGCTGATTCTTAATAATCTGAAGCATCTGTCAGCCAGGAATGGGATTTGTTCCTTGCATTGGCTCCCCATCAGGAAGCGTATCTCCTGTAAGGTTCTGAGCATGGTATTTAAGGCCATGTATAGTAAGGGTACGCCACATCTGAAAAACCTTTTCCAATGGTACACTCCTGGGAGGGTCTTGAGACTCCTCACTGAAAAAAAACTGGTGTCTCCTAGATTTCAGAGGTCCAGATGGCCGCTCCTTTTCAGTAGCTGCCACCAAGCTTTGGAATTACCTGGCCACCTTTATTTCCAACATGGACTCCTTACCGGTTTTTTAAAAACTTTTGAAAACCTGGCTGTTTTGATCTTAGTTGGCTTTAGGTGTGCTTCTCTCTTTCTCCTCGTCTGTTTGCTCAGCGCCTTGACACCCTCGGGTAGAAGCGTGCTCTACAAATACTATCCTAGGTCGTGGTTCGCATTCCACTAATTTTAGTATACGGTTTGGTCTCCCCCGGGAGACCACAGTGTATTTGTGCTACTTACGGCTTCTATTTCCAAAGTATTTGTATGTATTGTGTTTATATCCCCAGGTAGGAATATGGCAATGTATTAGTGAGTGTTTATAATAAATACATATTTTTAAGACTACACTGTGTGGGTCTTTTTCACTTAACCTACACCATAACATTACATACTGGTACAACAAGCTGCTTTACACTCCTTCTGGACTAAACCTGAAGGCTACTCTCTACAGATACCACTTAGAGAGCGTTCTAAGGTTGTCAAAGACCACTAAAATCACCATAAGGAAAGTCTGGATTAGTGCTGTTGTATATGAATTTAGGACTTTAGTGTAATTTTCCCGATTCATGCCCATATATAGGTATAAATCACCCTATCATTATATAGGCATAGAAATCATAACCATATTTAGACTTCGCCTATGCAGTCCGAATACGGCAGGGCTACTTTCACTAGTTATGAAAATCCACAACGATTCCTTGGAAAAACCCGCCTTGAGCAGTCCGGGACTTCCCCTTGCTTGAATATTGATTTAACGAAGAACTCATGGAGTTTTCAAAGAACAGAGTATTTGATGACGTTATTATGTCCACCTTACGTCAAACTCTGCACCTTCAAGGTATAAATATGCCCACATTTGCCCAGGCAAACACACAGTGGTTTGGAGCAGTTCGATTATCTACCTACACGACACAGCTCGCCGCAGCAAGTGCCGAAGGAAGCCGACCCTCCAGCAGACGCACAGAGAGACGCTGTCTTTTCTCTTGCTGAGAAATCCAGCTCCAGTGTTTCCAAGCTACCCTTGCGGGTTGTTGGGAAATCGAGTCCTGAGAGATACCAGACCTCCTTCATTCTAAAACCAAGGTACCGAGCTGATTAGACCCTTAGAGAATTCTTGGAAAGGTACTAGGCAAACGAATACTAAAATTAAGCTACACCTCACTTACTTCTTCCTTTGTACTAGACCTAGGTTAGGTACACTGGGGTAGGCGTATTTTAGAAGCACCAGTTGAGTACTTTTTACTCTTTATTTATTAATGTATGTATTCTATATCTTTTATGGCTTAGAAACCATATCATGCTTTTACAGTATTATTTTATAATACTCTTCGTACTGTACGCATTGTACTTTGAAACCAGTATTACGATTGTAGCAGTTCATTTCCTCTGCATGTGAAAGAAGACTGTTCAAAAAATACCTTTTTATTGAAAACGCCCGTCTCTCTATTTTTCTGCACCTCTAGTGAAACGAAGCACGCACGATTACTGAGTGAAATAACTATTTATTGTTTCTCAGACTAGGGATACATTTCTTATTCTTGGGAAACAAAGTTGTCATGTGTATTGTGTTGAGGTATGCGGTTGTCAGAAACGAATCCCTTCTTGTTCATTCGAGAAAGTTTCTAGTGACCTCTGAGCTAGCTGGCACTCACAATTAAGTCTAATATATTCGATAGAGACCTAGTAGACCTCAGTCCTACGTCAAATCTATAGTATATATTATTCCAATGCGCAGAGCCTATTGGGAATATAGGAACTACACTACAGTGCAGGGTGCTATACTTACATAAGTGTGCACTATATACTAAACCAGCCTCTCATACCCGTGTATAGAGAGAACTAGCGCAAGAAATGCAGACGCCTGAAGAGAGTAAAGCAGGAACACCACCTAGGTCAGGACCAGACAATGCACCCTAGTCAAAGAACAATGCCTCTTCACTTGCATTAGCTAGGAAAGAAGGACACCAGATAGAGTGGAAGGAATGAACCCCCTGGCTAGTGTGGATAAACACTCAACATGGGGGCATGAGCAATATGAACCCCTGTGCATCATCTTTCAACTTGCACCGTTGCATCAAAGCACAGCATGTGGAGTCCCCTATACGGGTACTATCTTGTCAAAAACATATGGAGGAATACCCATAAAGCATACAAACCAAATTAACAAGGCAACAGTGTATCCGCATAATACCATGAAAATACCCCAATCAGAACTTGAGGAGAGAGGAAAAGAATATTGTGCAGCCACTAGCGTAGAAGCCAGACAGGGACAACAAAATAAGATGTGTCCCAATAAACAACCAGGGACCACAACCGCTCATCGACAGGGTAAGAATGGAAGAAAACAAAATACCTGCTGGGACAGGAGCACCACACCAGATGCCACTCGGAAGTGACGAGTGAATTGAAGAAGCTAACGGGCACCGCCCTAGAACGGCTCCTTTAAAGGCATGTCCACCAAGGTGGATTGAACAGCTTGAGAAAAACAGAGGTGCCTAGCCAGGCACGCCAGTGAAGTGCCACTGACAGTCATGGCCCGCCCCACAGAATCCATGGAATCAAAACCACATCGAATCAGCAATTTAGCTGCCTGTCAGCCACCCTAGAGTAACTGGGTATGGGCAGTCTAGGTCTCATCCGGGGTAGAAGGCACAATACTGAACCCTACAGTACGTGAGAAAATCGGCACAGAACACAAGCGGTATGAATTGAGCGCAAAGCTCAACTGGTGGCAGAAAATATATATCGATAAAGAGTATCAAGACACTCAGCTCCATCCTGAGGGTTGTACGGAAGAGCGCGTCAGGGGAGGGTGTAGCAGCCTGAACCACGAAGCTGCACGGAGTAGACTGCTGAAGGAGGCAGACCGGGTCTCCAGGTGCAGGACGGTGCCTATGAGCTATAGACCAGTCCACTGGGACCCCTGAAACGGGCTTAGCCTAGAGGCCAAGCAAAATATCAAATAGGGCCTCACTAAAGGAGAGCACAGGCTCAGCTCCCATCTGGCTCTGATGAAGTACCTCAATTAAAGGATCAATGGCAAGGTGCACAGAAGTGAGCTACAGCTCCAGAACCAACGCAACCCTCCTCTGAAGATCAGTGAAAGTAGAGCTATTCTCAGTAGCTAGGGTATGAGGAGAAAACGAGCTATAGGCGGGGGAAGACTCAAGGCCACTAGCCTCACCAAGTTCAGACACCCAATGAACCTCCAGTGGGAGCTGAGCAGCGTCGCTCATGACTTCACCAAAACCCCAGTCTTCCGAAGTGAAAACAGCTGGGGGCTCTTCCGCAGAAGGAGAAAGGTAGCAAGGGGTGACATGCTCTGCAGATGTCGATGTGGCGACACCTCATCCTAGCGGTGGCAGGCTACTCACGCGCTCCCACGCTACTTGACCCCTGATTTTATCCATTTTAAAATCGCTCAGCTCGCTGACTGATAGCGGTGCTGTGTACTTGGCATATTTTAAAACTTGAATTAGACTATAGCGCTGCGCGCTCGCGTGTGCATTCATGCAGGCTAATTCGAACACCTCTTCATGCTGATTGCGAGCATGGTGCCTTTATTAATATTCTGCAGTTGAGGAACCTACCTCCATCTTCTCGCTCTCGACCCCGGTCCGCCCCGGCTGTGTGCCGTTTGAGCGGAGGGTCAGCCCACGAGCGACACTTCCTGCCTGGTCCTGCTCCACTTCCGCCCTGCCTCTCCACCGTGCAGGTCAGCGGTCTAGTGGCTGCAGTATCCCAGGTATTTGTTTGTTCCTGCTTCCCCCCGCGCTCAGACAACTTTTACAGATCCTAGCGGTGGCAGGCTACTCACGCGCTCCCACGCTACTTGACCCCTGATTTTATCCATTTTAAAATCGCTCAGCTCGCTGACTGATAGCGGTGCTGTGTACTTGGCATATTTTAAAACTTGAATTAGACGATAGCGCTGCGCGCTCGCGTGTGCATTCATGCAGGCTAATTCGAACACCTCTTCATGCTGATTGCGAGCATGGTGCCTTCATTAATATTCTGCAGTTGAGGAACCTACCTCCATCTTCTCGCTCTCTACCCCGGTCCGCCCCGGCTGTGTGCCGTTTGAGCGGAGGGTCAGCCCACGAGCGACACCTCCTGCCTGGTCCTGCTCCACTTCCGCCCTGCCTCTCCACCGTGCAGGTCAGCGGTCTAGTGGCTGCAGTATCCCAGGTATTTGTTTGTTCCTGCTTCCCCCCGCGCTCAGACAACTTTTACAGATCCTAGCGGTGGCAGGCTACTCACGCGCTCCCACGCTACTTGACCCCTGATTTTATCCATTTTAAAATCGCTCAGCTCGCTGACTGATAGCGGTGCTGTGTACTTGGCATATTTTAAAACTTGAATTAGACTATAGCGCTGCGCGCTCGCGTGTGCATTCATGCAGGCTAATTCGAACACCTCTTCATGCTGATTGCGAGCATGGTGCCTTCATTAATATTCTGCAGTTGAGGAACCTACCTCCATCTTCTCGCTCTCGACCCCGGTCCGCCCCGGCTGTGTGCCGTTTGAGCGGAGGGTCAGCCCACGAGCGACACTTCCTGCCTGGTCCTGCTCCACTTCCGCCCTGCCTCTCCACCATGCAGGTCAGCGGTCTAGTGGCTCACTGCAACCAGTTATATATGGCAACCTGGAGCAAGCGCAGCGGACGAGCGCAGCGGGAGCGCCGACTTCGCGCCGAAGTCGCGCATAAGTCAAGCCCGTCTGCGCCCGTCCGCGGCCGGCCGGGGCTAGGGGCACGTCACTCTGCCCTTTCGCTCACCTACTCCCCAGCAGACCTTTGTAGTCTACAGGGCCCTTGGCTTTTACCCGCCTCCATTAGTTCCCGCATATCCTCACTTGGCTTGTCCCCGTCACATGTTTCCTCTCCCCCCTACCAAACCCCTATCAATCCTCCGATGGTTACTACCAATCTGGCACCCACCAAAACTCTCAAAGCATTTTATCTTAATACCCGATCCGCAGTAGCACACTCGCATGAGCTATCAGTGCTGCTGGACCTTCATGCCCCAGACTTGTTGTTTCTCACAGAAACTTGGTTTCGTGATGATTCCCTCCCCGCCCTCTTAGCCACCCTGCCTGCTTCATATTACGCCCTACGCTCGGACCGTCTTAACGGCAGGGCTGGGGGAGGAGTAGCGCTTATTGCCCGAGCAGACCTTCCCTTTCAAATTCTTCCTCTGCCTGATATTGCTACGACCGAGTACCTGGCCATTCGGACCACTTCTATTTCTCCTCCTCTTACTTGTTTACTTATTTACCGTCCCCCCCAATCACCCTCATTGTTCCTTCCGTCCTTTCTGGAAGTATTAGCTACAATTGCTATTAATAACTCTTCCATCCTGCTCCTGGGCGATTTTAATTTTTGGCCGTCAGATCCTGCTGAGTGCACCTCCTCTAAGGAATTTTCTGAAACCCTCTGTTCCTTTAATTTTACACCTCACATCCACTCCCCCACCCATGCTAAAGGACATGTGCTTGACCAGATCTGGTCCTTGAACTGCCCTGTAAATTCTGTTTCTATTTTACCCTGCTCCTGGTCGGACCATCACTCGATTTCTTTTACCCTTTCTATATACCCCCCGGTCAAACCTTCACTTCCTAAAAATGTGTGGGTCCGGGCCTGGGGACGAGTAGACCTAGACAGCCTCTCTGACTCACTTATGACCTCCTACCCCTCACTACAGGGGTTATCTACCCTCTCCCAAGCCGCTTCCATCAACCAGTGGCTCACTTCTGGGTGTGACTCTATTGCCCCACTCAAGCGGGTCACATCTAAGCGGGAGAAGGATGCCAACCTGTGGTTTAATGAGGATCTCAAGACTGCCAAATTAGCGGTACGCAGAGCTGAGCGTGCCTGGAGGAGAAATTACTGTCCCCTATTAAGACTGGAGTTTATCAACATCCTAGCCCAGTATAAGCAGGTCATCTTGGGGGCTAAAACAGCTTATTTCTCCTCCAAAATCCTCGCCGCAGAGAACCAATCGAGAGTAATTTTTTCGATTGTGAACAACTTGGCATTCTCTGACAGAACTACCTTGAAACCCACTCCCTCACCTGAACTCTGTCACTCCCTCAATAATTTTTTCATTCAGAAAATTTCTATTATCAAGGCCAACATTCCTCCTCCTTCTCCTACGTTTGTGGACCCTCGGTGTCCTCCCCCTAAGGGTCATCTTGACGCTTTTCCTCCGCTGACTAAGGAATGTCTTATTTCAATAATTCCCTTGGTCAAATCTGGTTCCCCTCTTGATCCCTGTCCCTCCCACATCCTCCGTCACATTTTTTCTTCATGTTCTGATCCCCCACTTCACCTCCTTAACAGTTCACTCTCCCAGGGTGTGGTGCCCACCCCTCTGAAAACTGCTATCATCGTTCCCATCCTCAAGAAACCTGGTGCGGACCCCTCGGTCCCGGCCAACTACCGCCCCATCTCCCTTTTGCCATTCTTAGCAAAGGTGCTCGAGCGCCACGTTACTCGCACCCTGAGCACTTTTGTGGAGATGCATGGGGTCTTAGCCCCCCGCCAGGCCGGTTTCCGCCCCGCACACTCTACGGAGTCCGTGGTACTCTCGGTCCTTGACAACCTCAGGGAGGGAATGGATACCAATAAGACCCAGTGAAACATAAGCAATGGGACCCCCTCAAATATCTAAATTATGGCCCTGGAACAGAGGGGAGCAAGAATACACAAAAACAGAAGGGTGTTCCTACAGTGGCCGTATCATTCAATAATGTGTGTACATCTCTAAGTAATCAAAAACAGTGACAGAAAGAGGTAAAGTATAAACAAAGTTCATTCAAAAAAATATATTTATTTTTTCTTTTTTAAAGATATAAATTCATATAGATACTGTTATTAATCAAAAATCTTTTTATAGTGGACAATACATATATTGATCGAGAGAATTCATAAAGGACACAACAAGTCATAAAAATAGCAGCAAACTAGCAGGCCCCCTGAAGAGCAATCATACACAGCAGCTCGCTCACGTGCTAACAATCATACTACATTCACACCACATTCATTGATGGAGAAGGAACTGGATTCCAAATAGCAAGATAACACAGCTAATGTAATCCAAGGGCACCAAGATGTAATTGTTGGCCCTTGTGGCGGGTCTACGCGCGTTTCGGTGGATCAAGCCACCTTCATCAGGACCTTGTTCATCATATTGTGCAGATATCAGGAGGTCAGACAAAAAGGAGATTGGCAATTTGATAGGTCAACTATCACTAGAATGAGTTCTGGTTCAAAATTTAGAGGTAAAGTCACATCAAGTGCACCGCATCCATCATGCCAAGTCGGATGTAGTATGTGACCCTCAGAGCTTCGTCTTAATATTTTGGATACCGTATTCCATGTAGGAAACGAGACGTGCGTATTGTTTCCGTTTCGATAGAAGTTCTGAAGGAGTGCCTTTCTTTCATAAAATCAAGGGGAGGGTCTCAGAATACGACAGTCCACGTTGAGGGTTAACTCCTGTTACTTCCCAGTCTATTTATCAGTGTTGCTGGTATATCCTATGAGTAGATACTCTGAAGATGAATTGACATTGTTCGGTCACCGCGCCCCTTCGTGTCCGGTTTAGTGCGGCGAGATCCCTCCGCGTTCCTGAGACCCTCCGTCGAGACCGGAGGGTCTCAGGAACGCGGAGGGATCTCGCCGCACTAAACCGGACACGAAGGGGCGCGGTGACCGAACAATGTCAATTCATCTTCAGAGTATCTACTCATAGGATATACCAGCAACACTGATAAATAGACTGGGAAGTAACAGGAGTTAACCCTCAACGTGGACTGTCGTATTCTGAGACCCTCCCCTTGATTTTATGAAAGAAAGGCACTCCTTCAGAACTTCTATCGAAACGGAAACAATACGCACGTCTCGTTTCCTACATGGAATACGGTATCCAAAATATTAAGACGAAGCTCTGAGGGTCACATACTACATCCGACTTGGCATGATGGATGCGGTGCACTTGATGTGACTTTACCTCTAAATTTTGAACCAGAACTCATTCTAGTGATAGTTGACCTATCAAATTGCCAATCTCCTTTTTGTCTGACCCCCTGATATCTGCACAATATGATGAACAAGGTCCTGATGAAGGTGGCTTGATCCACCGAAACGCGCGTAGACCCGCCACAAGGGCCAACAATTACATCTTGGTGCCCTTGGATTACATTAGCTGTGTTATCTTGCTATTTGGAATCCAGTTCCTTCTCCATCAATGAATGTGGTGTGAATGTAGTATGATTGTTAGCACGTGAGCGAGCTGCTGTGTAGGATTGCTCTTCAGGGGGCCTGCTAGTTTGCTGCTATTTTTATGACTTGTTGTGTCCTTTATGAATTCTCTCGATCAATATATGTATTGTCCACTATAAAAAGATTTTTGATTAATAACAGTATCTATATGAATTTATATCTTTAAAAAAGAAAAAATAAATATATTTTTTTGAATGAACTTTGTTTATACTTTACCTCTTTCTGTCACTGTTTTTGATTACTTAGAGATGTACACACATTATTGAATGATACGGCCACTGTAGGAACACCCTTCTGTTTTTGTGTACCAATAAGACCCAGGCCTTGGTACTGCTCGATCTCTCAGCCGCCTTTGACACGGTTGATCATACCATCTTACTCTCCCGTGTCAGGGCGGCGGGGATCGGAGGTACTGCACTGGTCTGGTTATCCTCCTTCCTGAGGGACCGCACCCAGGCTGTTTGCCTGGGTGATTTTACCGCGGATCTCCGGAAAGTTCAGTGCGGGGTCCCCCAGGGCTCTTCTCTTTCTCCCCTCTTATTCAATCTTTACATTGCCCCGCTCATCTTTTCTCTTCAGCAGATGGAGGTCGCAGTATATAACTATGCTGACGACCTCCAACTTGTTTTCGATCTTTCTTCCTCTCTGTCTTCTATCTCTAATTTCCAATCTACTATGACCCACATTCGCGACTGGATGAACCACAACCATCTAAAACTTAACCCAGATAAGACCGAACTGGTGTTAACAGGTGGTTCATCCAGCCCCTGGTCTCTTTTGTTCTGGCCCCCTTCTCTCGGTTCCCCACCTGTCCCCTCTTCCTCAGTAAAAACTTTAGGTATTAAGCTCAACTCTCAACTCACTCTTCACTCCCAGGTCAGTTCTGTGGTGTCCTCTTCCTTTCTCTCACTGCGTACTATACGCAAGGTGTCCCGTTTCTTTTCTTTTCAAGCCCTTAAATTGATCACCTCGGCGATGGTCATCTCCCGCCTGGATTACGGCAACGCCCTATATGCCAGTATACCTGCATATAGTCTTAGGCGGTTGCAACAGATCCAAAACCAGGCGGCCCGCCTGGTGTTCAAATTACCTAAATTTCACCATGTCACCCCCCTCCTTAAATCTTTACACTGGCTCCCCGTTCGCGAGCGTGTCCAGTTCAAGCTGGCTTCCATCACTTTTCAAGCGAGACTGGGCACGGCTCCAGCTTTCATCTCTTCTGAGATTACTCCCTACGTCCCCACCAGAGACCTCCGTTCATCCACCCAGGCCCTTCTTACGGTCCCGCGTTTTCGGAGGAAGAAATGGGGCGGTTCGAAATTCGCGACCCTTGCCCCACTCCTCTGGAATTCCCTCCCCCCTGAGCTTAGGACCCTGACTCTCTACTCCCAGTTCAGAAAGCAACTTAAGACCCTTTTGTTTTCTAAAGCCTTTAATTAAATTATCCCCCCCACAATCTGAATTATTTATTCTACATGGGCTAGCCCACCCTGTTTCTGATTGTTGTAGCGCCATGAAGCCGCTGGCGAACGTGCGCTTTATAAGTAATTTTAAATTCAAATTCAATTCGACGTCGGAGAAGAGAGATAGCCGAGGCGATTGGTGACTTGGGAGCTGGCTGAACAGACACTGGCATTGCAGGTGGGAACCCCGAGAGGCTGTGCAATGAAGGAGAGACTGATCCGACCAAGGATCCGGAGAGCCTAACTGGCGTCAATTGGCGGGCTTGGGGCAGAGAGGCGCACCAGAGATAAGCGGAGCATCAAATATAGCATGAAGGGATAAATAATATTGTTTCAACTGATTTAGAGTCGCCGGGGAATACCGGAGGGTGCGGGGTAGATTTTCTCAGACTGCTCTACTAGAGGACGTGAAGGGGCAGAGGTACTTCATGTACACAGTGAATGTGGTGACTTTGACCCCCGAAGACTTTACTTACCAGTCGGCATGAAGGACGAAGGATGCTTGCGGGAAGGATTCATGGAGTAGGACCTTGGACCGTCCTCTGAACAAGAAGATATTGACCATCATGTAGGACTCTGTCATCATCACCTCTGATGGACGACATGATTACAGAGTTGCTTGACGCCCTCTACCGACGCGCAGAGGTACTCCTGTAGAACAAATTCCAGATCCAGTCTGGCGCCTGGGGATAATTCAAAGGTAAGGAATCTGCAGCAAGACATCTCTATCAGACATTTCGATTTTTCTATTTGTTTTGTTTTTTCTGCGGAATCACTTCTGAGCAGTCTTCGTCGAGGGGGGCACTGGAATTGGCCTCCTATCTGTTTTCTGGAAAGTGACGCGAGCTAAAAGTGGCGCAGAAAAAGCCTGCTGATGTTAAGCCACAGGAGAACATATATTTTGAAAACTGTTAAGGAAACGAACCTGTAGCACCAGGACGCCAGAGGAGCATAGCGGAGCCTCAGCCCAGCAGACCCTTTTGCAGCTGACCCCCTTTGTGGATTCCGCCTGCTTCCACGCCTCGCCGGACCCGCTTCGCGGGTCCCGCAGCGCGTCGCCTGCCAGGAGGCAGCAACTGAGCCATCAGGAGGAGCGCGGGGCAGGCGAGTAACCAGCGGGGCTGCGAGCATAGGCAGGGGACTCCAGTGTCCAGGAGCCCCTGCGCGCCCAATCACCATCACCTGGGCTGCTCTCCCCGCTGGCCACGCCCCCCCGCCAACGGAGGTAAAAGCAAACCTCACCTTTGTGCTTGTGGGAACTGTTAAGGAAACGAACCTGTAGCACCAGGACGCCAGAGGAGCATAGCGGAGCCTCAGCCCAGCAGACCCTTTTGCAGCTGACCCCCTTTGTGGATTCCGCCTGCTTCCACGCCTCGCCGGACCCGCTTCGCGGGTCCCGCAGCGCGTCGCCTGCCAGGAGGCAGCAACTGAGCCATCAGGAGGAGCGCGGGGCAGGCGAGTAACCAGCGGGGCTGCGAGCATAGGCAGGGGACTCCAGTGTCCAGGAGCCCCTGCGCGCCCAATCACCATCACCTGGGCTGCTCTCCCCGCTGGCCACGCCCCCCCGCCAACGGAGGTAAAAGCAAACCTCACCTTTGTGCTTGTGGGAACTGTTAAGGAAACGAACCTGTAGCACCAGGACGCCAGAGGAGCATAGCGGAGCCTCAGCCCAGCAGACCCTTTTGCAGCTGACCCCCTTTGTGGATTCCGCCTGCTTCCACGCCTCGCCGGACCCGCTTCGCGGGTCCCGCAGCGCGTCGCCTGCCAGGAGGCAGCAACTGAGCCATCAGGAGGAGCGCGGGGCAGGCGAGTAACCAGCGGGGCTGCGAGCATAGGCAGGGGACTCCAGTGTCCAGGAGCCCCTGCGCGCCCAATCACCATCACCTGGGCTGCTCTCCCCGCTGGCCACGCCCCCCCGCCAACGGAGGTAAAAGCAAACCTCACCTTTGTGCTTGTGGGAACTGTTAAGGAAACGAACCTGTAGCACCAGGACGCCAGAGGAGCATAGCGGAGCCTCAGCCCAGCAGACCCTTTTGCAGCTGACCCCCTTTGTGGATTCCGCCTGCTTCCACGCCTCGCCGGACCCGCTTCGCGGGTCCCGCAGCGCGTCGCCTGCCAGGAGGCAGCAACTGAGCCATCAGGAGGAGCGCGGGGCAGGCGAGTAACCAGCGGGGCTGCGAGCATAGGCAGGGGACTCCAGTGTCCAGGAGCCCCTGCGCGCCCAATCACCATCACCTGGGCTGCTCTCCCCGCTGGCCACGCCCCCCCGCCAACGGAGGTAAAAGCAAACCTCACCTTTGTGCTTGTGGGAACTGTTAAGGAAACGAACCTGTAGCACCAGGACGCCAGAGGAGCATAGCGGAGCCTCAGCCCAGCAGACCCTTTTGCAGCTGACCCCCTTTGTGGATTCCGCCTGCTTCCACGCCTCGCCGGACCCGCTTCGCGGGTCCCGCAGCGCGTCGCCTGCCAGGAGGCAGCAACTGAGCCATCAGGAGGAGCGCGGGGCAGGCGAGTAACCAGCGGGGCTGCGAGCATAGGCAGGGGACTCCAGTGTCCAGGAGCCCCTGCGCGCCCAATCACCATCACCTGGGCTGCTCTCCCCGCTGGCCACGCCCCCCCCGCCTATCACGTGGTAGTAGAGTCTTAAGGAGCCTAGCATTCCCGCTTCGCGGGAGCGAGCGGGAGAAGCCCGGGACAAGGGCGGGACCGTCTTTGGCCGTCAGTGGCCGAAGGAGGCCGGGCTGGGCCCACCCTCCTGATCCCACTCTGCATTGCAATTAAGGACATGCCCTCGCCACCACCACGGGAAGCCCCCCTAAGGGAAGGCGCCTCCAGCACCGGGACTTTGGACAAGTACTTTAAACAAATCAAAGGTGAGGCGGATTCGGAAGGCTCACTAGAAAAAAGAAGGGCGGAGCGCAGGCGTTCCATTGAATGCATGAAAACTATGCCTTTGTCAGATATCACTCCCTATCCCGTTACCCAAGAGGTAGACCTGTCATCTGGCAGCTTAACACTAGAGGATATCCCTGTTTTATTAAGGGAAGTTCCCACTACCCCCGGGATAGTATTGGGTAAAATCATAGAGCCGGACCACCTAGAGATCTCCCAAATCCCTGTCAACCTGGTAACTCAAACCCAACCCATACAATTAGTTAATAAGAGTAAGCCCAAACTAAATGTCAGGGCGGAGATACACAGGCCCCCACCCAGTAAACGGGCTCGGAAAACAGTGGGGGTGCGGGGGAAAACTAAAATCTCACACCTGGATTTTGGTAAGAAAAATACTAACATCACCCCACTAGGGAAGACATCTGAGAAAGTGCCACCACTCAAGCTCTCAGATCCCAACTTGACTGCTACCACCAAAGAGCCAGAGGCTACTACGCCGATCTCAATCCAACCACTCTCAGCTAAGGGGAGCATTGAATTTTTACTCCGCTCCCTTTTGCAGCCTATCACTGATAGTTTAAAAAAAGTGGAGATTAGGCTCACCTTGCTAGAAACTTCTCTTACCACTCTGAATACCCTAGTAAGCAAGCAGACTAAGTTAGTGGAAACCCATTCCTCGGGTGGGGAATCTTCCAAAGTAATTAATGCTAAAAAAGACCCCCCTAGAAGCATGCCACCAGCCGTCCCTCTGCAACCCCTCATGGCTGTTAAACTGCAAGACCGGCACAATAACTCAAGCAATAGAAGCACTGACCCGGTGGTTCCAGCCCCACATACCCCACAAATAGAATCCACTGGAATACATCCAGATCAGGGTAATGCCCCCTTAACAATGCCCATTTGCCCAACCCCCAGACCACGGAGGCCAGATCTCCCACCTGAGGCTAATAGTCTGATGGTGGTCTTAGCTGGTGCCCCTCACTTAAGATCAGGAGAATATGAGGATTATCAATCCCTTAAGAAAAAGGTAATAAAATGGCTTAACTGGAACCGACCCTTACCACCTCACTTTAATAATGAGATTATTATGGTGAGAAGGGTTCCATGGCTAGGGAAGACCAGGAAAACCATAGTGGGGGACTGTATCATGGTAACCTTTAAAGATCCGGGCACGGTGCGACACATCTGTGGAGGGATGAATCGATCCCTTGATTCCACCATACAGACCCTCCCAGTATCCTTTTTCTTTCCTCCTAATCCTAGGCACCAGGCCCCAACACACGATGGCTGGACAAGGGTGAATTACAGACGAAATCATAAAGGCTTTGATCAACGCCCGTACCTCCATCCCCCGGACACACCATTTTGCGATTTTAACCGATTTAATTGTTTGAACGGGTTGGATGGGGTCGACTGACTCACCGACAGTAAATCCGCGGCAGGGATACTGGGCTCTTGTGCCCCCTTGGAACTCTCCAATGTGTCTCCCGGTGCTATCTCAGGCCTACGGAATGTTACACCCGCCTCAGATCACGGCCAAATTGAACCCCCACACCCAGCCACTGAGGTAGTAGATCTTGCTGAGCGGACAACTAGGGCACCCTCTCATGAGGATGCGGGTGAGCAGGGACCCTCGGAGCCACACGTACTATCTGCTCCCATAGCCGCTGGCCCCATAATGCAAACGGACCATGGACTTGCCTCTTGTATTCCCCATGCCATGATATCTTCCACCTCTAAACTTTTGAGGATTATCTCCTGGAACATCGCGGGATTAGCAAATAAATTGGAAGAGCCGACCTGGGGAAAGTACATAGAAAATGGTGACATATGCATGTTCCAGGAAACCTGGGCCAGAGAGGACCTCGAGTACCAAGGCTATGCATCCTTTTTTATTCCAGCTAGATGGGAAGGCAAAGGCCGACCATCAGGGGGTCTTGCGACATGGGTTGCGGCTCATCTGGGCTGTGTGGCAGCACGGCTTCCATGTAACTCGGACGATATTCTTGTGGTTTCTTTAACTTGGCCAAACAAAGTCAACCTCCTGCTGATTAATATTTATTCTAGGCCAATGGGAAGGGCAAAAGAATCACCGACTTTTAATGAACTTTCGAACTTTTTACTGGAACTGTCGACTGATTCATACTATGTGGTGGGTGGGGATTTCAACTCCCACTTTGAGCCACTCCCAGGCCTTCAGGAAGGGTTCTTATCAGAGGAAGAAGAGAGGTGGGCAGTACCTGGGGTGGACGCGCCATCCCCAAAAGTCTGGACCCCTCTAGCGCTGCAAATTACTGCCCTCACACTAAGGTATGGACTTAGAGCGTGTAATGGGAGAACTAACTCCGATACACCAGGCAAAAATACTTATAATCGCAAGGGAAGGGAGTCACACTTGGATTATATCCTGGTACAACTATCGAGGTGGTCAACAGTACAGGATTTTAGGATAGTTGATAGGATGGACAGTGACCATAACGCTCTTGAGTTAGATCTCGTCCACCCAGCACCCCAGGGCCTAGAGACCCATGAGGTAGGGAATCATCCCACACTCCTGATAGACAACAGCAGGAGAAAAATTAGGTGGGAGCATATGGTCACAAATAAGGACAAACTCCCACTACTTTATGCCGAGATTGCCCCCATCCTGGAAACTGTCAGAGACCTTGATAGCGAGGCAAACAAGATAGATATCAGGAGTAAATTGTTTGATGCCCATAAAGAACTTATAAAAGTAGCGGCACCCCATTTCACACGCAAAGTACAAAAACCGAAGGCGAGGCCCCGCGGTAAAACGCGATGGTATAATTCAGCCTGCAGGCGGGCCAAAACAGAACTCCTGGAAGCAATCAGGGAGGGCAAAGGAGGTGAAAGTCTCAAACATTGCAGACAAGCCTATAAAAAGCTTCTTGCACAGGCCAGAATAGAATGGGAGGAAAGCCAGTGGGAGGAGCTTACAAAGGCCCTAGCCGTGCAAGACCAACGCCTGTTCTGGAGAATGGTGAATGGGGGATCAGGGAGTCTAAATTCGGCAGTGGTGCCTAATATAGCTCCTGGAGTGTGGCAGGCCCACTTCCAGTCGCTATATAGCGCTGAGTCCGGAGAGCCTCCCGTACTACCCGAACTAGGGAGTCAGGGTTTGCAGGCGGATGAGGTAACACTGAGTGAGGTTACAGTTGCTATTTCAGGCTTGGCCTCGGGGAAGGCCCCTGGCCTGGATGGGCTACCAGGGGATCTGTATAAACAGGAGAACACTGTCTGGGCGCCCTACCTCGTAGCCCTTTTTAATGGTGTCCTCAGTGGGATGGAAATACCCAGTACTTGGCTGGGGGCTGAGGTGGTCCCTATCTTCAAGAAGGGATCCCCCCTGCTCCCAGCCAACTACAGGCCGATTAGCCTGATAGATGTAGCACAGAAGCTGTTCGGTAGGGTTCTCCTGAACAGGCTACAGGAATGGATTGAGGAGGTGGGTGCCCTCAGTCCATATCAGGCAGGCTTTAGGAAAGGGGTATCGACTGTGGACCAGGTCTTCAGACTGAACCTGATCTGCTGGAGGACAGTGAGGTTCGAGGGCGGTAGTCTGTACACGATTTTCGTGGACTTAAAAGCCGCCTTCGACCTCGTGCCAAGGGGGAAACTCTGGGTCATCCTAGCAGGGATGGGTGTCCCACCAGACATCTTATTGACCCTACAGAGGCTGCATCATAACAATTATGCCCAGGTGAGGTGTGGGAGGTCGGGGGAGCTGACAGATAGATTTCCCGTTGGCAGAGGGGTAAGACAGGGTTGTGTGCTGGCGCCGACCCTGTTCTGCCTCTTCGTCAACGGGATATTCGCTCACCTAAACGCCACCGACTACACTGATGCCCCTAAACTGAATGGCAACAGCGTGCCCGCAATAATGTTTGCGGACGACACGCTGTTGGTATCCAAGACACCCATGGGCATTCAAAAGATACTTGATGCCTTTGTGGCCTTCTGCCAGGATAGAGGGCTCGAAATCAATGCCACAAAGACCAAATATATGGTGTTGAATCCAAGCCCTAAACAGCGCCCGAACCCCTTGTTAGGAGCAACGAGACTGGAAAGAGTTGCCACGTTCGAATATCTCGGCGTGACACTCAATGAAAACATGACCTGGGAGACCCACCAAACTAGGGCTAACCTCAAACTAGTGCAAATCACTGGGGGCATCACACGAATGATGACCGGTTCGACCTACCGCCCATTGGGGGCCCTAATCCAGATATATAAGGCACAGGCAAGGGGGGCGATCTTGTACGGGGCCGAATTGTGGGGCCATACCCCCTGTCGGAATTTGTCTCGTACAGAAAACAGGTTTTTACGACAAATTACCGCACTCCCCCCCTAGCACCCCGCTCCTCCCTTTGAGGCTTGATTTAGGGCTACGGCCACTTGTCGACGAGATAAGTCTAAGACCCATAGCCTTTTGGCGCAGGCTATGGTGCGGCGACGATCTCATCGACTACAGGGAGGAATTGGTCGAACTACTAAAACATCCCAAGGTGCTCAGTATTCCCTGGGTCCAAAACATCCAGTTGGTTTGCACAGATATGGGGCTCCCCGAGCTGTGGACTGAACCAGCTACCACAGCACCAAGAATCCCGAAGAGAGCACTTGCGAAGTTGTTCCACGAGCACAAAAGGGTTAGGGTTATAGCCACCCAGACAGAGGGGTCCCTCTCCTCCTTATTCCTGCAAACTAAGGATCTCTACATATTTGAGAAAGCCCTTGATCCTGTATACCCCATATTCACCAGGAAGGTATTTCTCCAGTGGAGGTATGGCACTCTGCCTTTACGGTCCTTTACTAGTACCTGGGCGCAAACCACTTCGACCAAGTTCTGTCCTCTTTGCGTTGACAAAGAGGAAAATGACTTGCACGTGATTTTTTTCTGCCCAGCATATAAGACAGCTAGAAAGTACTGGCTGCTGCCATTGATCAAGAATTTGGGTGGCAGGGAATACGCACCGATGTACAGAATTTTAAAAAGCGATGTTTCTGGCCCAACTGTCTTTGCACTTTCCAAATTCCTAACGAATGTCTGGCACACGCGTAGTCGTCTTATAAAAAATACTGGGTAAACTGGAGAATCCCTCTTTTTTTAACAATCACCTGTAAAGTCTGGTTTTTTTATGAACAGTATGTATTGATGTTTTATAACTGTGATAGATTTATCTCATTTTATGTATGTGTATCTTTTATGACCAAATGGTCGAAATAAAGATGAAATAAATAAATAAATAAAAAATTTGTTTTGTTCGTGAATTAAGTAAAATATTTCATAATTTGTGTATTTGTTGGATGTAAGATTGTTTCTGTAATTTTGTGTATTGTGTTGAGGTTGAAATCATAGAAATTGCTTAGTTGGGGATCCTTGGCTTCCAGAAGTTATGCCGGGGGAGGGGGGAGGGGGGGGGGGGGGGGGCTAGGGGGGGAGCGATAGAAGTTAAAAGGTTAAGAACCACTTGTCTAAACTATTCCTGGTGGAACAACCTCTGAGATTTAAGTTTTGCCAAAATCACAGTCTCTGATTCTTCTTGGAGGGAGTGTCAGATACGTTGTAAATATTTTGCAATGACAACCTGGTGGGGCCCAGCATGAGATTACTTCCTTGCCGTAGATATGGGTGTGAGCCACCAACTAAAAACTGTTAAAGTATGGTAACAGTGTGCGAGGAATGAAATTCCGTGAATAAAGAAGGGGGTGGAGGGAGACACCAGCCCAAGGACAGAATAGACACCACCACACATAAGTGGAGACTGTGAGAAAAAGCCCCGCCGGGCAAGCGAAGGCCCCTTACCGAGTGCAACAAGGAAAGAATATTACAACAGACAGAAATAGACTGATAGCGCCATGTGGAACTGTGCCGTCCAGTAAGAACGGAACTCAGAAAGAACAACAGTCCACTGTAGGAAAGAAAGAGAAGACTGACCTTTCCCCTCTAAAAACAGAGGTAGGAAATCGAGCACAACCAACCCTCAAGGAGGATGACCACAAGGAGACTAGGACCCCAAGGCAGTAGAGCAGACTGAAGGGAAGGGAAGGGAACTGGAGAGGAAAACGAACCTTCCTGTGAATCAAAGGTACCATATAACAGAAAAGAAGCCCCCCAGCAGAGGTTAACTTATATGAAAGCACCCAGGGGAGTGCAACAACTGGAACCCCCTGAAGATCAAATCCAATGGCATAAGAGGCCAGTGGATAACACCACCAGAAAAGGTCCTTGCAGAACGGGGAGGCTGGGTGGACGTTAGGGTATCTGCATCTAGACAACGTCTCTACCAGCTACATTGTTACCGAAGGCAAGCAACTCGTACAGCTGATAGAGACATCGAGCCGCAGATTCCTTAACTTAGAATAGATACCACAGCCATACCCCAAAAGGAAGGTGGGTCTGCGACAGAATGGCGCCACACCGTGCCAGCATAAAAATGACAGGTATAACGGTATGATCCTCAGAAGAGAGAGAGAGAAAGGATCACTCTCCGCTAAATGGTGCACAAAAGTGCATTAACCCAAGCTCGGAATGAACTTGAAGAGATGCAACTAGCGCCCAACAGACCAGTTATAAAAGGAGGCCCAAAGTGCCAGTGGCAAGAGCCCAAAGGCAAGCCAGAACCTGAGCAATGCATTGGAGATAGCCAGCAGGACAAGAAGCACGCCAGGCACACACCCAACCCCAAAAGGGTAAGGAGGGGCAGTAGCATCAACCCCCAACCCGCTGAAGCAGGTAGAATATGCCACCGGCAAACAGCAACAGAGACCTTAAGTGGCTCACACAGGAACCGAAGAGCGCCCGACCGGGCAGCACAAATCCAGAAGGAGGAACAACTACCATATAGAATTGTTGACAGTAATTAGTGACCACTGCCATCAGAAAAACCGCCCCACAGGCGTAGTTCTAACAAGAGTAGGCCACTGAAGGGAGAGGCCAAAAAAGCCAAATGAACGAATGGTGAAAAGAGTCTAAAAATCCAAGACCAACACTCCAAAAGACACGGATTGTGTCGAAACCTAAAAGGGAGCATATGACAATTGGAAAATCATTCCAGGAAGTGGAAGCAAGGATGAACCTATGGCAACTTGCAACCACCAAAAAAGGTCTCCCACACATGGAGACATTGATTTAGACTTCGCAACCATGACAAGAGGTGGCAACGTAGGAAGAGGAAACCAAGGCAACCGGCATGTAGACATAATGTATATGCCGGACCATACCCAGCACATTGAAGAGCAGGTAGGAGCAGTTTACCTAGACCATGAGACCTCCAAAAGAGATGGATAACCATGGCGAAAGCAGATGGCACCAAGGAAAAACATAGAACACCGTACAATGGACATTGAATCGGCGCATGGAGCCCACATCATTTCCATGCCCAGGTGAGATAAGCAAGGCTATATAATAGAGTACAAGTACCCCACATGGAGAAAAGTATACCCCGGACAATGGGGGACACCTCTTAGGGCAAAAAGCCAGGTCAATAAGAATGCAGCAACTAACCGGACCCATGAACAGAGTTCCGGGCCGTAATGACATTACCGAGCTGAACTACCGGCTGAAAGTCACAAGCAGAGGACACAGCAACCTGTGAAATATGGCCACAGAAGGCTAACAGGAAACTGAAAGCAAAATGCATCCAAGAGATGCTAATAAAATGGTAAACCCCCTTGCCACATAAAAAGACTTAAAACTCACTGCTCATGGTAAACACAGAGCGCATCTAAAGGCTCACTGCCTATGTTGAACACAGAGCGCATCTAACGGATGCGAAAATGAAAAAGTACCACAGAAAACAGGCCTAAAAAGGACCTAAGTGGGAGGACGAAAGCCCACCAGCAGCCGATGAACTGCAGACTCGGCATGAGCATCGAAGAGCATAACCCCATCAAAGGGTAAATCAACTAGACGTTCCCAGATATTTTCAGGGAAGACACTGTTTCGCAACAGAACTCACCATGGCTCGGCCCAGAGAATCTGCAGTATCTAAGGCTGAAAGGATTGTGAATTCGGCCATGTTGCGGCCATCCCGAATGGAGTTAAGTTCAGAGCAAGCAACTTCGGAGGTGGCAATAAGCAAAGACTCAGCAGAGTCCCACAGGGTAGAAGTAGCCAGAGCCAAAACACACACTGTATTTAAAGACCGAAGGGCTGCACTAGTGGATGCAAAGACGTTCCTACCCCAGGATTCAAGCCACCAGGACTCCAGAGAGGCAGTAAGTGTTAGAGGGGGCAGAGAAGGAAAGGCAGTCTGTAACAAAAACCCCTACGCATCAGGGTGCACAGAAAGACAGCCCGGGTCATGTGGAGCTGGGCGGTGGCGGTGCAAAACTGAGCGTGCCACCAGATCACCTGAAGCAGGTCGGACCCAGGTACCCAAGAGGGCATCATAGAGGGATGCCTCAAAAGGCACACCTGTTGTTTTTGCAAACTCGCTATAAGTGTACTGGGGATGCCCAGACGTGGGTCCCAGGCACTCCACACCACTGGAGTCAAGCTAGCCGGGCTGATGAGAGGTGTTACCTCGGAACCAGTCCGGTCCTCGGATGCTTGATTCCGTTCTGGGAAGGACATGGCTTTTGTAGTTCGGACTGGACTGTTCCCATGGGGCACAGGGTCAGAGCTGATTTGCATATCGCCATTGTCTAACCCAGGGTGGTGTGGAGTGCAAAAAAACGATGGATTAGGACCCAGATCTTTTGACTGGGTTGAATGTGTGACATTGATCCTCATTCGGTCCATCACCTGTTGTTTTTGCAAACTCGCTATAAGTGTACTGGGGATGCCCAGACGTGGGTCCCAGGCACTCCACACCACTGGAGTCAAGCTAGCCGGGCTGATGAGAGGTGTTACCTCGAAACCGGTCCGGTCCTCGGATGCTTGATTCCGTTCTGGGAAGGACATGGCTTTTGTAGTTCGGACTGGACTGTTCCCATGGGGCACAGGGTCAGAGCTGATTTGCATATCGCCATTGTCTAACCCAGGGTGGTGTGGAGTGCAAAAAAACGATGGATTAGGACCCAGATCTTTTGACTGGGTTGAATGTGTGACATTGATCCTCATTCGGTCCATCACCTGTTGTTTTTGCAAACTCGCTATAAGTGTACTGGGGATGCCCAGACGTGGGTCCCAGGCACTCCACACCACTGGAGTCAAGCTAGCCGGGCTGATGAGAGGTGTTACCTCGGAACCGGTCCGGTCCTCGGATGCTTGATTCCGTTCTGGGAAGGACATGGCTTTTGTAGTTCGGACTGGACTGTTCCCATGGGGCACAGGGTCAGAGCTGATTTGCATATCGCCATTGTCTAACCCAGGGTGGTGTGGAGTGCAAAAAAACGATGGATTAGGACCCAGATCTTTTGACTGGGTTGAATGTGTGACATTGATCCTCATTCGGTCCATCACCTGTTGTTTTTTCAAAAGGCAAAAGCGGCTCCACATTGCCAGACCCACGGTGGAGGACCTCCAGCAAGGGGTCTACAGACAAGGGTGTAGAGGGGGGTTGCATATTCAAGATTCAGGTGGCTGAAGAGACCACTCTCAAAAAAGCTGCACTAGCCTCAGAAGCTCTCTGTAAGAGAAGAAAACAGCTCATCAGTGGGAGAGGGTTATAGGCTGACCCTCCCAAGACACGGAGGGCGCTCCCAATGCCCCACGGACGGGAGCCCCATGGAAGAATTAGGATCCTGACAGGGCTCTTGTGAGGCGAACAGCCTGCCGGATCTGGGAGCTCCTGAGGAGGCTCCACAAATTCAAAGGGGGGCACTGGCAGCACCAGCTCCTGCGACGCCGGGTGGAAGGGCGGCGCTGAACTTTCTACAGAGGCCTCTATAGAAGAATCCAGAACACTGCGTTGATACAACACTTGTCGGCGCCGATAGTGCCTAGTCAGATGCCGACTCGGCAGCCTTCGGCGTCGAGTCAGCACCAAAACTATGACAAGCTCCCCCTCTGAAGAGGAAGTCGAAAGGGGCCAGCGAGGCAATCTTCCGGCGCCGCCTCATCCAGAGCGGGCTCTGGTTCTGGAAAAAGGAGCGGAGGCGGAGCCGAGGAAGCAAACCTCCGGCGCCGGGACGGTGCCGACCCTAGCTCTGGACAGGCGGCCGCCTACCTGGAAGGCTGGGGTGTGCTCAAGTCAGGGCTACGAGAACGGGCAACCACCTGCGGCGCCACAGGGAGCCCCGCGGGGCTATGCAGTGCGGCAGAGGCATCGTTGGACGAAGAGGGGGACCCAGGAGGGTCGTGCACTAACGACCCAATGTGGAGCGTAGAGGGGGACCCAGCCGGGCCGCACCCTAACGACACCACATCTCCAACGTTCCTGGGAGAAAAGGGCTCAATTGATGCCGGGGGCGAACCCTGCCAGCGAGTCCGTCGGAGACCTAACAAGAAGCGGAGGTTCGGAGGACATCCCAGGAACGGGAGAGGACCCAAGTGAGGCCTTCAAGGCCGTAGCATAGGCCTCCATTTGGGCCCGAGTCTCCCCCACACCCGGAAGGAGCGGAAGGTGGGGGGGGGGGGGGGGGGGGGGGGGGGAGTTGGGGAAGAGAATCGGGAGAGCACGTCCGGAAAGTTCGAGTAACCAGATCCCCTGACAACAGAAGGTGACGTCGATGACCTAATTTCTCAAGAATTACATGCACAAAATAGCCCTGCACCCTTCAAATAGTACCAGTACAAATATACATCTCAATGTTGAGCTTTATACAACACTTTTAACAGAATCCTAATTGTAGATAATTCCCAGTTATTCAGTTATTTTCCCAAGCGAAGTCAATCAATGCTCTTGAAATTTAAAATGTGTTCTTTATTCAAATTATTTATGACCCCATCATTCAATAGTTCCTTAAAGTTAGCTTGGTCTTCAACAGGAAGTTTAAATATAATCTCATGAGCTTGATTTATTAAGGCATTGATGTAACAGTCTAGTACACGTGCCATATTGCCAGATGTCAAAATCTTTTTGACTACTTGCTGCTTGGACTCTCTACCCAGTTCAGTTTAAAAGCTTTATTCGGTTGAATTAATCAGCCATACAGAACAACAGAAGTTCAAATATACAAAAGGAAAATACCATCAATTTAGGTAACTACATCCATATAAAACATCCATAGCGACGGACACAAATTTGTTATACAGTTGGTGCAAAAGATAGCCTTTCATGAGTTTGACTAAGATTCCAGAAGCAAAGTCCAACAGGGAACATCATAAAGTGCAATGTGCAAAATACAAAATGATACACAATCCAGTATGCCCTTAAAAATACAATCACTGGTTAATAACAATTGATTTCCTGATATTTATAGCCTTTAGTAAAAAATGATGCTAGGTGGAAACAATCCTTGATCCTCCATACCAATAAGCAGGTTCATGGCATCCTGCGGGGATCTGATATTATACTTTAAAAAGATAGGTTTTAAATAAAAATTTCTAAAATTCGAATAGAATTTACAAAAGAGTAAAATATGGAAGCAACTTTGCTGAGAAGCTCCATCACATGGACTCGGAATGGTGGTGCGCTGTTTCATTTTAGGAAAAGCTATCAAGTGATGGGCTATGCCTAAACTTAGGCGTGTCAATACATATCTATGGGAAACATTTGTTACAAAAGTTAAATACGGTTGGAAACCCTTTACAAGTTCTAGTTGCCGGTAGTATATCACTGTCGATTGTTTCTCAATTATACAGGAACGAGATGCCCTTTTCGCCTCCAGAAAAACTGTTTTAATCTCGGATTTTGATATAGAATCTGTAAGGCATGGGTCCAAACGTATATCACATTTAAATAAGCAAGCAAACCAATAACAAACATACTTAATCCACAGTATTTTATTGCTATTATCTAACCGTAGACAATCTCGAATTAAGGTTTGTTTGAACGCCTTCTCTTCCTTACTCCATATGGATTTCCAGAGGAGGAGAGGGCGCATAGCCGCTAGGTCTGAGAAATAGTCTAGACCTACCTCATTATGGATTAATTCAGTAGAGGCAGAGGGCGGGACACATAATAAACGTTTAAGGAACAGGTTCTCTTCAGTTTATTTATTTGAAAGTTTTATAAAGCGCAAACAAGATCCTAGCGGATATCAGAGCGCTATACAAACAGTAAATGTTACTTATACAGGACATAAGAGTAGATTCAAACAAATGTGCAAAGCATATACTAGAAAACATCATAATTGGTATGTGCGGATCCAAAACAAAAGTACAAGGAATATAATAAAAGAACAGTATAGTTAAGTTTAACATCAGTGAGTGTCTTGTGGTTGGGAGCGCAAATGTATTTCAACACAGTGATTCAGCATACCATACTCATGTGCATTTGGCCATGAGGATGGATTTAACTTCCTTTTTAAAAGCATGAATGGACAGGTTAAGCCTGATTTCTGGGGGTAAGGCATTCCAAATTCTGGGTGTCATCCAAGAGAAGGATCTGTTATAGGTTGTTTTCTTATGGAATGTTTGTGGTTTCAGTAGTAGTTTTTCGGCATTTCTTGAGGATCTGGACCCACCAGAGATTGCTAGTTTCTGTGCCAGGTAACTGGGCGTCTTTTGATGTAAGGCTCTGTGTGTCATGCACGCAATTTTCAGCTAAATTCTAGCATCTAGGGGTAAACAATTCAGGGATTGAAGGTCCGGGGGATGTGGGCGCTACGTTTAGATCCAGTTATGAGTCTTGCTGCAGCGTTAATTGAAGCTCTAAGAGGTGCAGTTGATGTTTTGGGTAGACCACAAAGTTAGACACTACCGTATTCCACTCTGGGTATAACTAGGGCTTGTACTGCCTGCTTAGAGTCATTGTGTGGCAAAAAGTGTTTTAGTTTCCTCAATGTGTTTATCTGGAAGTTAGCTCCCTTTGTAGCATTGCTGATATGTTTTTGCATGTTGAGGTTACTGTCTAAAGTTTTCCAAGTGACTTCGCTGAGTCCACAATGGTAGGTTGTATGTTGTACGCCGTGATGTGTTTGATCCAATCTTGCATTTTCGGGATTTGCACCGGCGGGGCTATTAATAGACATTCAGTCTTCAGGGCGTTCAGTTTAAGATGATTTTCTGCCAGCCAAGTTTGGGTGTTCTTAAGAGCTGTGTTAAGTAGTTTGATATCCTCTAGGGTGTGTATCTTGAGGTATAGCTGTGTATCATCTGCGTACATGTGATGTTGCACGTAAGAGGTTTGTAGAATTTCTGTTAGTGGTTCCAGGAAAAGATTAAACAGTGTTGGAGATAGTGCTGATCCTTGCGGTACCCCCAAAGTTACTGGGACGGGCTTGGACAGGGAGTTATTGACTTTGAATTGTTGTGTCCGATTATGGAGAAATGAAGTGAACCAGCTTAGCACTGACCCAGATAGGCCCATTCTGTGTTTCAAGAGGTCTAAAAGGTTCTCATGCTTGACCGTATCAAAGGCTGTGGACAGGTTAAGTAGGATGAGTAAACAGGATTTATTTTGGTCAAGTATTTGCAGCGCATCGTCAATGATGTGTGTCATGGCTGATTCTGTGCTATGACCAGCACGGATACCTGACTGGTGTTTGTTGAGCAGGTCACAATTATCAATATGTTTCGTTAGCTGTAAATGCACACATTTTTCCAGCAGCTTGGCTAGGGTGGGGATATTGGAGATTGGGCGATAGTTGTTAAGGTCCCAGGGGTCTGCGGTGGGCTTCTTTAGGATGGGTGAAACCTGGCCTACTTTCAGGGTGTCTGGGAGGCATCCTTGTTGAAGAGAACGGTTTATGATCTTGGACCAGAGGTAGAAGCAGTGGAGTAAGGTCTTTGACCGCGGAAGTGGGTCAGAGCAGTGGTTAGCTGGGCTCAATGCACTGAGAATTTTGCCTAGAGCATCTTTGGAATAGGAGGAAAATGATGACCAGTTTGCATTATTTTTAGGATTGGACTTTGATGGGGGATGGCATGGCGTGGCTCTGGGGGCAGGAGACTTAATTGTATTCAGTCTCGCATATAAGGTTAGATCCTTGAGAAGGTCGTTCTTGAAGGTGATGGTCTTCAAGGTGAAAAATGCGAGCATTCAACATCTTGTGGACGATGAGGTGCCTCCTTAGATTGGGTTTTGATCAGATCAAAGAGTTTTTTGGGACGGTTTCTTGCCTGGTCAAGTTGAAGGCTGAAAAAAATCTGCTTTGGTGCGCTTGATCTTGCGGAAATAAGCATTTCTCTTTGTCCTGAGAATCTTGAGGTGATTGTTAGATGGTGTTGATCTCCAGACCCGTTCCGCAGTTCTGAGAGCACGCCTGTCCTCGTTGAGTATACCATTATACCAAGGTTTAGAATCTTTCAGAGAGACTCTTTTTAGTTGCAGAGGTGCTACCTCGTCTATTATTGATGTCATGGTCGAGAGCTAGTGGTTGATGAGCTCGTGTACTGTGGTAGATCCTGTGGGAGGCAGCAGTAGGTTGGAACAGGAGGACGGCTAGGTGTTGGGATTACGTTTTTTCAGGTCTCTTTTCCACACTTTTGGTCTTATGGATTGGACGGAGTTAGTTTTCACCTTTTCCTTAATGATGAAAGTGATGATGTGATGGTCTGACCAGTCGCAAGGTAGGATTGACTCTAGCTGAATGGAGCCTGTTTTAGAGATTAAGTCCAGGATCGATCTTTTGTCGTGTGTTGGGATGTTGTAGAACTGCGTTAATTCTAGGTCAGCAAGGAAATTCTTAAGACTGTTCACTGCTGTATCATTAGGATCGTTCCAATGGAGATTGAAGTCTCCGAGGAATATTTGGGTATTTTGTCGACCCATGTATGATGATACCATGTCCATGAAGTGTTCAGTGAATGCGAGGTTCTCACCTGGTGGGTAAACAATGATATCATCCATTATATTTTTTGGACAATATCCCCAAAGTCCTGCCCCCCCATAAAGCTGCTGTCACACACCTAGCCTTAAAAATATCCACCATATCCTTTGGTCTACGATTTCCTAATTTAGCTGCAAATCTAAATATACCATTGACATTCCTCAACATTTTAGACCTAACATTGGCATATTCATGGAGCTAGGTTCCATTCCCTGAGAATGCAAATGCTACTTACCAGTATGCATCTGTTCTTGGCATGTAGGGCTGCTGACATTCATATCTGTGCATAGTCCGCCACCTAGTGTTGGGTCCGGATGATTGCACATTGTTGTCCTGGAAGAGTCTTCGAAGTATCACGAGATAGGTGGCTCCTCCCCTGGACTACAGTGCGCATGGGCATCGCCTCCATCCCCAGATTGTTTTTAGCCATAGGCAGAGATGGAGTGAAGAAGTGAGTGATGACCATGCTATGAGCATATGTGTGTATATGAATACATACTGCAGCTGCTACAGGCGCCGGGGAGGAGGGTGGGCGATATGAATGTCAGCAGCCCTACATGCCAAGAACAGATGCATACTGGTAAGTAGCATTTGCAGTTCGAGGCATGTGGGCTGCTGAATTCATATCTGTGCATAGAATACATAGCAGTCCCTCCATTAGCGGCGGCCGCCCGTGCCAGCTGCAGCAGTCTGAAAAAGCGTTTTTAGAACAGCCTGACCAACAGCTGCCTGTTGTTTTGAATGCACGTCTACACAGTAGTGCTTAGTGAAAGTATGAGTGGTAGACCATGTGGCTGCTCTACAGATGTCTTCTAAGGGAATGTTACCTAAGAACGCCATAGAGGCCCCCAACTTCCTAGTGGAGTGGGCCCTCGGTGGGATAGTGAGAGTGCACTTAGCTTTAGCGTAGCAGATCTGAATGCACTTTACTATCCATCTAGCTATTCCTGCTTTGGAGATTGCATTTCCCTTGTGTTGTGTGGCAAAAGCAACAAAAAGTTGTTTGGTTTTGCGGAAATCTTTTGTCCTGTCCACATAATACATCAAGGCCCTCTTCACATCAAGGGTGTGGAGCATCCGCTCCGCCAGCGTCTCTGGGTTTTGGAAGAACACCGGCAATTCAATTGTTTGGTTTATGTGAAACTGCGAGACCACTTTGGGTAAGAACTTAGGGTTAGTGCGGAGCACCACCCTGTTGGCATGTACCTGGAAGAAAGGTTCTTGGATGGTGAGCGCCTGCAGTTCGCTAACCCTCCGTAGCGATGTGATTGCTACCAAGAACGCCACCTTCCAGGTCAAAAACTGCAGCTCGCAAGAGTGTAGTGGCTCAAAGGGAGGACCCATCAGCCTTGTAAGAACCACATTGAGGTTCCATTCCGGAGCTGGTGGAGTCCTTGGTGGAATGACTCTTTTGAGTCCTTCCAGAAAAGCCTTGATAGCAGGGACCTTAAAGAGTGACAGGTGTTGCCTATTTTGGAGGTATGCTGCCATAGCCGACAGGTGAATGCGGATGGAAGAGTAAGCTAGATTACACCGATACAGGTGAAAGAGGTAACATATGATGTTTTGAATGGAAGCGTCTAGCAGGTCAATGCTGTGCTCCACGCAGTAGACGACAAACCTCTTCCACTTAGCCGCATAACAAGCTCTAGTAGTGGGCTTTCTCGCCTCCCGAATGATGTCCATGCAATCGGGAGGAAGATTGAGGTAGCCAAACTCTAGGACTTCAGGAGCCAGATCGCCAGGTTGAGCTGTTGCGGATCTGGGTGCTGAATGTCGCCATGGCTCTGCGTCAGAAGGCTGGGAGTGAGATGAAGCCTTTGATGCGGTACCACGGAGAGTTCCAGAAACGTGGTGTACCATGGTTGGCGAGCCCACGTCGGAGCAACCAGGATGAGAGTCATCGAGTGTTGCCTGAGCTTGCGTGCCACCAGCGGTATCAGAGGTGCTGGGGGAAAAGCGTACGCAAATCTGCCTGACCAGTTCATCCACATCGCATTGCCCTGTGATTGGGGGTGTGGGAATCTGGCGGCGAAGCTTTGGCATTTTGCGTTCTCCTTTGTGGCGAACAGGTCGATCTCTGGATGACCCCACCTTTGGAAGTACGGTTGGAGTACTGATGGATGTAACTCCCACTCGTGCATCTGATGGCTGTGTCTGCTGAGCAGATCCGCCATTTGGTTGTCCTTGCCTGGGAGATGTTCTGCCATGAGGAAGATGTTCCTCTGAATGGCCCACTTCCACATGCTCTGAGCCAGATGAGACAGCTGTGGAGAGTGTGTTCCTCCCTGCTTCTGGATGTAGTACATGGCCGTCATGTTGTCCGTCCGGATCAACACGACCTTGTTGCACAGATGTACTTTGAACGCCTTTAAGGCCATGAAGATTGCCATCAGTTCCAACACATTGATGTGCATCTTCCTTTGCTGAAGTGTCCATAGTCCCTGCACCGTGTAATGGAGTACATGCGCTCCCCATCCCTGGAGAGAGGCGTCCGTTGTCAGGATGATCTGTGGGACAGGCTCTTGGAATGGTCGGCCCTTGCAAAGGTTTTGTGGATTCCACCAATGCAGAGAGTTGTACGCCCGACCGCTCACCAACACTAGGTCTGTCAGTTGCCCATGAGCCTGAGTCCACTGACGTGCCAGGCACTCCTGAAGCGGACGCATATGTAGTCTCGCGTGCGGGACAATGGAGATGCAGGAGGCCATCATGCCTATCAACTGCATGAACACCCTCGCTGGAAGCGAGTTTTGGGGTCTGAATCGTTGGATCAGCGCCTGGATACTGGCGATTCTCACTGAACTCGGCTGCGCAGTGGCTGCCAGAGTGTCGATTGTCGCGCCCAGATACTGTCGCACGTGGGCGGGCTGGAGATGGGACTTTGGGTAGTTCAGAGAGAATCCCAGATCGTGCAGGAGGTGAATGGTGCGTGACACGTGGTCTACGCACTGCTGTTCCGTCTTTGCCTGAATAAGCCAGTCGTCTAGGTATGGAAAGACATGGACGTGCTGGCGACGGAGATGCGTTGCCACAGTCGCTAGGCATTTGGTAAAAACTCTCGGTGCCGTGGTGACCCCGAACGGCAGGACCCTGAACTGGTAATGCTGGTCTAAGATCGTGAATCTGAGATACTTTCTGTGGGAAGGATGCAGGGGAATATGGAAATAGGCATCCTTCAGATCCAGCGTTGCTAGGAAGTCCCCCCGTTGAAGCAGGGGAAGCACCTGCTGCAATGTGAGCATATGGAAGTGCTCCGAGTTGATGTACCAGTTCAGGGGCCTGAGGTCCAGGATCGGCCTGAGTGATCCGTCCTTTTTGGGGATCAGAAAATACAGGGAGTAAACCCCTGTTCCCCGTTCTTGCAATGGAACGAGCTCTATCGCCCCTTTTTGCAGCATGACCAGTACTTCTTGCTGCAACAAGGTCAAGTGCTCGTCGGACATAGCACGGCTTCTTGGCGGTATGTCCGGTGGAATGGACGTAAGTTCTAGACAGTACCCGTACTGGATAAGAGACCTCACCCACCTGTCCGTGGTGATGGACCTCCACGCCGGCAGGAACTGCTGGAGTCTCCCCCCGACAGGTGTCGTGTGATCGGGGGGAAGTGACAAGACGTCACTGCTTGTTGGAGGTGGTGGACCTGGAGGCATTGTTTCCACGTCCCCTGCCTTTGATATTATTGCCTCTGTAGCCACCCCTGCCCTTGTTGTTGTTATACGAGGACTGGGTGTTACCCTTGTAGTATTGCGTGGACTGGGATGCCTGGCCTCTCGAGGTGCCTCTTGAATTGGAGCGGCGAAAGGAACCACCCCGAAACTGCTGACTTTGTAAAGCCCCCATAGACTTGGCAGTTTCGGTATCTTTTTTCATTTTTTCTAGGGAGGCATCCACCTCAGGGCCGAACAGATGGTCAGGATTCACTGTTTGACCCAGTATTGTGGTTTGTATGTCGGGTTTGAACCCAGAAATTCGAAGCCAGGCATGGCGTCTAAGTAACACGCTTGTATTGATAGCCCTGGAGGCAGTGTCTGCCACATCTAGGGCACATTTGATGGATGCATTTGTAATGAGTTTACCCTCCTGAATGAGCATCTCCCCCACCTCCTTGTATTGGTCAGGCAAGTGTTGCAGGATGGCCTCTAATGTGTCATAATGGGCCCTATCATAACGTGCAAGCAGGGCTTGAGTGTTAGAGATCCTCCAGATGTTCGCTGCCTGTGCAGCAATGCGTTTGCCTGATGCCTCAAAGATCTTGGACTCTTTGTCTGGGGGAGGAGCATCACCAGTAGTCTGCGAATTCGCCCTCTTTCGAGCGTTGGACACCACCAGGGAGTCCAATGGCAAGTGTCCCTTAATATAGGTGGGATCCGTGGGCGCCGCTTTATATTTCCTGTCGATGCGAGGATTGACCACCCGCGCCCGGGTGGGCTCCTTGAATACCTCCTGTGCATGCTTCAGCACCCCTTTAAGCATCGGTAGTGTCTTGACTTGTTTTTCGGCTACCGAGAAGGTGTCGACTAAGAAGTCCGCATCCACGGGGTCTGAGTGCAGTTCGACGTCATGGTTCGCTGCAGCTCTCTCTATTAATGCATTAAATGCCGCCGAGTCCTCTGTCGGGGACGTCTTTGCGGCGAAAAGTTGAGTGTCCTGGCCCGACTGCGGGTCGTCTGTGTCGCCTCCTGCTGTCCAGGGCACATGCTCCTCTTCCGGATCCGAGTACGCAGGATAGTTGTACTCGTCCTCTTCCTCGTCCACATCAGGCACGGGGGAATGGGCCGGCGAGTGTTCCAGGGCTTGTGGAGACAGAGGTTCCATCAGAGCCGAAGAGTCCGCAGAGTACCTTTTGTTCTTAAGTGGAATCCTAAAAGGTTCCAATGCCGGCTCCGACGTAATCTTTCGTTTGAGGAGCGACAATTTTCCGGTGTTGGCGTCGATGGTCACCTCACGACGTTCCTCCACCGCGAGCGGTTGGAGCCGAAGCTTCGACACCACCAAGGCAGCCTTCGGCGTCAATACTTCCTGAGAGTGTCCGCTCTGCTTAGGCGCGAAGGCCTTCGGCGCCGACTTGGGAGGAAGGGTAAAACGAATGGGCGTTTGTTCCTTGGCAGGCTTCGGCGTCGGCCTAGGCACTACAGTGTCCTGGCTGGGAACAACAGTGGACTGTTGGATCCGCTTTAAGGATTCTCCCACCTTCTTTGTAAGGGATGCCGAGGGCTGAACCGTCGCGAGCGACTCTTCGTCTCCGAGAGCCCGGTCGCCGGTAGGCCTCTTCTTCGGTGCCGACGCCCCATGGCCTGGCGCACCGTCGGCGTGACGCTTCTTCGAAGCCGTTTTCGGGTCCGCGACCCCTTTCGGTGCCGACGCAGCCGCGTCGGATGCCTTCACCTTCGGCGCCGACCCAGAGGGCTTCGGGTCGGCCATTTTGGCGCGGCTCTTGTGGTCGGCCATTTTGGCGTGGCTCTTCAAGTCGGCCATTTTGGGTTTCGTGGAAGTTGACGCCTCCAGAACCTTCTTCACCAACGCCACTTTCGGTTTCGGTTTCGCATCCGAGGGTGCGAGACCAGTTGGCTTCACTTTCGGTTTCTTGTTAGAAATGTCCGTGACCGGGCCCGGAGGCGGGGACGTAGGACTCATAGTTAGATCTTGGGTAAGGCCCGAAGGCGATCCCTCGACCTGGGCCGTATGACGGGGAGTAGCCCCGGAGTCTGGTTGGGGATGCTCTTCCTCTGAGCTATCTCCCATCGTGGCACAAATCAGTTCGTCGTCCCCTACCTCACCGGAGACTTCGTCGTAGGCCTCCTCATCCGCGTCGTAGGTCTCTTCCTCGGACGCGGGGCCAGAGTCCGACCCTTGTACGTCGTCCTCTTCCTCGACCGATTCCTGAAAGATGTCATCAGGTGGGGGCGCCGAAGCCGACAACTGTGCCTGGAGTCGATTAGCCCGGCGAATCTTCAAAGTTTTCTTACTCCTAAACTTTGAACACGCCATGCAGGTGTCTTCACGGTGATCCGGTGACAAGCATGTGTTGCACACGGGGTGCACGTCGAGGTGCGAATATTTTGAGTGACACAGCGGACACTTTTTGAATGGAGTCCGCTCCATAGCAAAGGTTGTAGTGTAGGCCCGTCCGCGTCGAAGCACGTGGAAGGGCAGTAGGAGATCGGAGCTGAGAGTCAGTAAGAAAACCCGAACGCAACTATACCGACGCCCAGCCTAAAGACCTTTTGGTCTCAAGTAAAAATCGAACAACTATCGGTTCCGATGGAGGGAACCGAAAACACATCCGAACCCTATGGCGGAAAAAAACAATCTGGGGATGGAGGCGATGCCCATGCGCACTGTAGTCCAGGGGAGGAGCCACCTATCTCGTGATACTTCGAAGACTCTTCCAGGACAACAATGTGCAATCATCCGGACCCAACACTAGGTGGCGGACTATGCACAGATATGAATTCAGCAGCCCACATGCCTCGAACAGTCACTCCCAAATAAAACTAATTGATCACCTGAACCCTAGAATCATCAATATAAAAGGGCCTGGTCAATTTGGAGCTTACCACATGCCATAATGAATGTTTTAGTTTTATTTATAAGAAGCTTCCTTTTGTCGATAAATAATTTAAAATTGTTAATAAGGCACTGTAGTCCGATAGGAGTACCGGAGAGTAAAACCGCATCATTGGCATATAAGAGAATTGGTACGGTTTTCTAAAAAATCATAGGTGAATCAGCCGGAATTAGCCTCAATGCTGAATCTACATTATTAATATATAATAAAAATAATAATGGAGCCAGCACACATCCCTGGCGGATGCCTCGTTTAACATTAAAAAAAAAGGGGTACCTTCTCCTGTTTGTCCATACCGCACTTTACGAGAGAGTTTCTTGTATAATCTTGCTAAAAACAAAACAATCTCTTAAGGGGCGCCCATTTCTAATAAAAGTGGCCACAGGATGGAATGGCCAACCAAGTCAAAGGCGCTACTGAGGTCCACGAAACATAGGTATAAGTTACCTTCTTTCGCTAGGGTATATTTACTAATCAATAGGTTCTAGATTTACACACTGTCCATTGTACCTAGGCCTTTCCTAAATCCATATTGGACTTCTGAGAGGATCATGTTTTCATTCGCCCAACTTTCAAGTCTTTTAAGTGAGATCCTACTCATTATCTTAATAGAAGAGTCCAAAAGGAAATGGGACGATAGTTACTCTCTACCCAAAGTTGTGGTAGGGAAAGAGCCAGGTGTGAATGTAGAGGAACAGGAAGCTTGAACAATCAAACTTTCAGAAGATGGGTGCATCGGAGGAAATAGAGAATCTCCAGATGCATGTTAATAGTACTTGCTACTGTTCTGGAAGGAAAGAGTAGTTGTTGGCTTCTCCCAGAAATATATGATGGGCTCCGCTAAAGCTTCATTAAATGGCAGTAGAGGTTCTGAGTGGAGTGAAGAACCTCAGCTAAAATGTTAGACTAACTCTGTAAAAGGAAGTTGGACATTTAACTTCTGTTGCTTTGCGCATGATAGAATGGTATGATGTTACCTCTGGATGTGGAATACCAGTAGGTGAAACCAACTCCCACTCTGGTGAAGTATCAAGCTCATTAGCCTCGTTCCATCCTTCAAAGTCTGGTTAGTGTATATCGTTCCATCAAATCTCCTTCCAGATATTCATGATCTTCTAGTCCAAAGAAAAACTGTTGTTCCTCTGCTAATCTCTGCGCTTCTCTAATAGAATGATGAACAGGCAGAGAATCTGGAGAAAGCAATGCAGATGACTGAGCCAGAGGTGTGGTTATTGGGATCAATAAGGCCATTGGGGAACTGGTAGTGTATGTTGCATCGCCATAGGAAGTCGGTACTGGAGCCGATGAAATTTCCCCCATCTGGAGAGTTCTGAAGGACTGAGGTGAAGCCAACCTCTCTGCTGTAGATTTCGGCATCTGCCTCTGCCACTGGAGCAGTGGCATGAATGGGAAAAAGTGAGCTTGTTGATAAGGCGCTGGGAAATCTCTGAAAGAGAGTATGAAAGTGGATCCATGGATACTGAAAGAGCACCAGATGGGATCCCCTCACTGTTAAAAATATTTAACATAGCTTTCAAGAAATTACTTGGGCCGGTACCCAGAGCTTGGAACACAGGGTATGCATTACTTTCCTGAGGCAGACGAAATAGCTGCAGGCTAATGATGGTCATTTGTACCTAAGTGAATGATTGCAGAAAGCTCGCTCTGTATATACTATACCAAAGTGAGGTATAGTGTGCAGAGTCCAGTGGAACCCCAAAGGTAGGTAGAGGTAAAAGTAGATAGAACCTTACTCTCTATTGGTGGTAGTGTGGGGGCGAGTAGTAAGTCTTTATCAGAGGGTAGTGAAGCATTTGTTGTACACACTCAATAAGTAAATGATTGTCACACACTCAAAGACTGAACTTCAGACCAATTGGTTTTGTATAAAAATAGTGGTTTAGTTATTTTATTTCTTAGAACCAAGTAAGCCTGGGGCAAGTAAGTTATTTATACTTTGCAATAATACAGTTTGATTTGCAGTTGTATATATACACTTTGGTTTGATTACAGTAGAATTACTAGTAATGCAATGCTTTGAAATATTGTACATATACTTTGTCATGTTACGTTAATTTAATTTATATCGCGCACAGATACACCAAAGGGTCCCGGCGCGGAACATAAAGGGGCAGCCATCAGAAATGTATACAAAGAAATATGTTTTCAGATTCTTCTTGAAAATCAGCGGATCCTGAATGTTCCGAAGGCAGAGCGTTCCAGGCAACATCAGCTTTCCGAGCTAGAGAGCTGCTTCCAAGCCTCTGAAATTTAAAGTGAAGATCCTGGGCAAGGCGCTGGGACAGGGAATGCAGACAACGTGCTGGAGTGTAAAAGGCAAAGCATTTTTGCAGGTAGATGGGGCCACGCCCATGAAGAGCGCGATGGGCCATGACCAAAGATTTAAATTTGACTCGGTCAGCTACAGAAAGCCAGTGCAGAGAGCGCAGGCGAGGTCTCATGCTATTCCTAGCCAGGATTTCAAGGAGGAGTCTGGCTGCCACATTTTGGCCCCCCTGGAGTTTTTTTAACAGATAGCCCAGGATGCCCACATAAAGGCCACCGGTGTAGTCCAGCCGAGACAGAATAAGGGTGCAAATGCCAGTCTCTTTCGCCGCTCTAGGCAGGAGAGGGAGAAACTTCCTCAACGGTTTCAGAAGGCCAAAGCAGGTCCCAGCAAGTTTCTAAATCTGAGTAGCGAAGGAGACATTCTCCTCAAACCACACCCCCAGGTTCTTGGCGGGCTTCCCTATAGAGGTGGGGATAGAGAACTCGGGGGGACCAAAGAGTTTCTCTAAAATTCGAGGGAAACTTTCTATATTGGAGAATCTCTGATTTATCTTCGTTGCACTTAAGTTGTGCAGTAGCCAGCCAATGAAAAATGGAGGACTGACAGTGCTGAGCAGAGGAAACAGTGTCCACATTCTTATCTAAAGTGAAAAGAAGCTGGGTGTCATCTGGTAGGCGATGACCTTAGCCTCAAGTTCTGGTGCCAGTTACACCAAAGGTGTGAGATAAATGTTAAAGAGGAGGGGGCTAAGGTAAGAACCCTGTGGGACTCCTGTGGTCACTGCCTGGGAAGATGAAGAGGACGGTGGAAGCCATATCTGCTGAGCCCAGACTTCCAAGAAGGATCTGAGCCAGCCCCAAACAGCACCCAACACCCCGATCTCGGTTAGACACGAGAGAAGAGATTGGGGGACAGTGTTGAATGTCGCCGACACGTCAAGCAGATTTAAAGCTGCCTTCCTGCCGGCGTCCAGACACTCTCCGATTGCCTCCGAAACCTCCACTAGGGCAGACTCAGTACTGAGGGAGGCTTTAAACCCTGACTGGGCTGGATTCAGCAGGCCCTCTCTCTCAATTGACTTTTCAACAGGATGTCAAGTAGATTACTTTACAGATTACTTTTCTTACACAGTGTAGTATACATGGATACCGTACTGAGACTTTCCTGTCAACATGTAAGTAAAAGCGTTTTGGTTATTTGTGTACAGTTTTAAAGACTTGTATGGATTTTCCAACTCCAAACTTTTTCATAGAAAAGAGTCAATGTTATCCTATGGGAGGAAATAGTATTATCGGTTAACGGGTAAGTGCTTTGATGTGTGGAGTTGGTTTTCTGGTGTTAAGACTCAGCGGGTCCCCAGGGTCAAGGATGCACTTGTCCTACACCCTCAGCGGCACTAGGGCGGCCGGGTGCAGAGTGCTGAGGCCCAATGTTTTCCAATGGGGGATAGGGGGCCTCTGATTGTGGGCTGCTCACCAGCAGGCCACAAGGTTGTGGGAGCAAAGCTCCAGGACTTAAGCTCAGGACTGGGGGTTCAAGGCAGCACCTAAGGTGCACCCTCAGCAGCACTAGGGCGGGCGGATGCAGGGGGCTAATTGGTCGTTGGGTGCCCTGTTACTTTCACAATGGGGAGTCTCCAGTTTGCAAACACAATGCAGGCTTGGGACGAAGTTCTTCTGGGTGCGACCACCCCTTGGAGAGGTAAGTTGGGATGCTGGGGGTTGGTTAGATACCGTCGGTTGGACCACCCAGGGCCGTGGGGCGTCGGGTGCAGGGGTGCCTTTTAGGGTCGGATCTTCTTACCAGCTCCTGGTTGCGGTTGGGGGAACCTTCCAGATTGAGACTGCAGGCGTTGGCTGGAGGCTTTAGTCAGGTCTGGGATCACTGGACCTCGGGTCTGCATCGCCGGGGAAATCTTCCTGTGGTGTTAGGCCACTCGAACTCGGGCTGTGGGCGACGGGTGCAGAGTAGTGCAGACTCACGGATTTTGCCGGAGCTGGAGTATGGTCTCAGCTTCTTCAGGGACCAAACCACAGCAAAGGCCTCCCTGGGGAGAAGCCTTGTGCTTATAAAAGCAACAGGTTGGTGTTGGACTTGGCCCGTCTGGTAGGTCCGCCCCTGAAGTTTGGTGCTTATTATATGTGTCCGGGGAATGGTGATTCCCCTTCTGAGTGTGTGTGTGGTGAGAGAGACCTGCCTCCCATAGGAATGCATGGGGAATGTATGTGGCTCTGGTAGTTCCTGATGCGTGGGGGCGTGCCGGGTCGTGTTTGGTATGTGTGCGCTCGTGAGGTTGAATGCTACAAGATGATGTATGCAGCATGTGTGTGACTAGACTTTGGTGCATGTGTGCAGTAGGTGTGCTGGTGTATGATTGGCTGAAGCCGGCTGGGCCTTCCCCACCAGGCTGGCTCCACCCCCTAGGGTGCGTCCAGTGCCCCTGGCCTGGCCAGTAGCATGAAATTCCTTATAACCAGTTCTGGCTGGTTCTCTCCCTGCCTGCCCCTTTTGGAGACAAAGGGAGCTCCTGTATAAAAGGGGGGTGGGCCCTCTTCTCTCTCTCTTCTTCTTCCTGCTTGGGTCCCTACCTGGGTCGTGCTGCTGCGTGGGCTCAGGGTTGGCTGGCCTCCCTGGGCCCTGCCCTGCTCCTGAACTGCTGATGTTCCCCTTTCCCTTCTAGGAGCTGATGTGCTCCCCCTGAACTCCTGGACTTCCTATGGACCCTGATTTCTATGGCCCTAGCGCTTGAGAGCGTCTTCCTGCTATCCCAGCGCCCTGGGGGCGCTCATTTCTGCTTCTAGCGCTTGGGGAGCGTTTTCCTGTTGCCTTAGCTCCTTGAGGCGCTTCCTCCCGGCTGCTAGCGCCATCCGGCTGTCCTAGCGCCTCGAGGCGCTGCCGTTCTGATCCTAGCGCTGGGAGCGCCATTCTCCACCAGCCGGTGCCACCCGGCAATGGCCCTGTTCGTGTGAGGGGCCCGAGCCCCCAGCGAGTGCCTACCTCGCTTGCCCCCACCTCGCTGTATTTATCGAGCGAGCCCCGAGGCTCCTCGTTAATCCCCCTGGTATTCACCGCTGCAGCCCGGGACCCCTCGCGAGGCCCGCCCCCGGGCCGCGCTCTGATTGGCTGTCGGCCCGGGCTGGGCTAATGACGTTTCCCCGGGCCGCGCACTGATTGGCCGGCGGCCTGGGGAGCTAAAAGGACGACCGGAGAGAGCCGAGAAGGCAGGGGTCGGCGGGAGCCTACTCCGCGCCCCTGCGTCCCACCAAGGAGACTGCCGCTTTCCCCCCCGGGGCCCCCCAGGAGCGAGAGGGTGGCCCGGAGAGCGGGAGAGACCGACGCGCTCGCCGACCGGTGAGTGAGGCAGGAGGGGAGGCGGGGCATCGGGCCACATTGCCGGTGGCCGCCCCTCCCCTCCCGCGTGGGCAAACATGTGTTTAGAGGCCCGTGGGCCCCCCAGTAATGCCGGGTCCCCCGAGAGGGACCCCGCTTGGCCATACCTTACCCCCCTGAGCCCCGAGGGGCGTCGTCCACAGTTTTAACCCTCCGAGCCCTCGAGGCTCCGTCACGGCCCCCGGGGGCGCCCATTGATGCCGGGTCCCCCGAGGGGGGGCCCGCCTGCCCACAGTTCTTGTCCTGAGCCCCGAGGAGGCTCCAACGTGTCCCTGGCCCTGCCTGGGCCCCGAGTGGCCCCACCACGTGTCCCTGACCCTGCGAGAGGCTCCACCATTACCCCCTGTCCCCCCAAGCCTGCAGGGCTATCTCCAAGTCCCCCAGCGGCCCAGCACTTAGTTGGCCGCTGCCACGTTTAGGTTTGCCCCGGGCCCCTTGCAGCCCATTATGGACATCGAGACTTTAAGGCGCCCTTGCCTCAGGAAGGCCATCTGGCCTAGGGGGCACTACTGACTATCATCAAAGTGTTGCTAGGAATTCTTATGTGTTGCCCTGCTGATGGGGGCCTCTGTGGTGTGCTGTACCTTGCCATTCCTTCCCTCCTGTATAACCTTGCCTCATGTATGTCTATACTGGTTAGAGTGAGTTCTATTGCTGGTTCTATGAGACCCCGGGGCGGGACGTATTCTATGCTAAGCTCCTGGTGATTATGTGTTCTAGTCCTAGTCCGAGGAAGCTCCCAGTGAATATGTGTTCTAATGCTAGATCGATCATGTGCCTACTCCTGGCAGGGGCCCCTTGGCCCTGCCCTGTTCTTTTCCCTTGTAACCCCTGCCGTACCTCGAGCCCCTTGTAAGGTGTATGTTCCTATGTGTCCTTCGTAATACAAAGACTATTTTCATATATATACTTGGTGTGGAGTTCCTTTTGTGGGGGGCCCGGGAGGTTGTTGTTGGTGGGTGCGTGCGCAAATGCTTCACACATGTCCTCCGAGATAGGCCTGACTGCCCGCGCCGCGTTACCTAGAGGGCGAGCAGGGGTCGACTTTATATAGGAGTGGTGGTCTCTGACTGGCTGTGGCGCAAGCCCTGGCCGGCCGGGGGTCCCATTTCCTACACTGGTGGCAGCGGTGGGATCCGGACTTGTGTTTGCGCAGTACCACAACGATAACTGGCCTCCCTACAAAACTCTGCATTGTAAATGGTCGCAAAGAAAGGAGATTATTGCTTTTAAGAGGTTACTTAAATGTCTGTTCTGTGAAAAATGTATTCTGGTACGCTATGGGTTAGGTGGCCCTAGCTCGGGAGGGTAGATCAACTCCCTAGTGCAATGGGTTTTTCTGGATTCACCAGAAGGGTGGGATCCAGTGGTGGCAGCGTAATTGTGTTCAATGTGCATGGTCCCTGTCCCTTCCCTGGAGTAATGATACCTGTGCCACATGGGTCGGGTCAGGTTGCTAAAAATGTCTGTTCTGTGGAAATGTTTAATGATTAATAGAAATACCCGTTCTGTGGAGAGTTTTTTAAGGTTACTTAAATGTCCGTTCTGTGGAAAAATGTGTGCGTATGCACTGTGAGTTAGGTGGCCCTAGCTTGGGAGGGTAAATCATCTCCCTAGTGTAATTTGGTTTTCTGGATTCACCAGGAGGGTGGGATCCAGTGGTGGTTGTGTAATTGTGTTCAAATGTGAAGGGTCCTTGTCCCTAGAGTAATGGTACCTGTGCCCCGAGGGTCGGGTTGAGGAATCAGGGGCGGTGGAAAACTGTCTTACCAGTCTAGGGGACGGTGTGTGGATGAATGTTGAGGTGCACGGAGTAATGGAGTGTAAGTTCTCTGGGATGGGGAGCTTGCTGAATCACCGATAATCCTGTCCTTCCTTACCCCGCTGAATGTGTAAAACTGTCTTACCGGTCTAGGGGACGGTGTGTGGATGAATGTTGAGGTGCGCTGAGTAATGGAGTGTAAGTCCTCTGGGATGGGGAGCTTGCTGAAACAACGATAATCCTGTCCTTCCTTACCCCGTTGAATGTGTTTGACGCATCATGTGTTCCGTATCCCGCTGGATGTGTTTTAGGCGTCAGGTGTCGCCCTGGCTGAATTTATGTTAAGTTGTATCCCGGACAAGGAAGACCTGCTGGCGCTGCCGCGGCTTGCCTTGGGGAGAGCTGAACACTGAGACTCATCTTGTTGCGTTTTAGGCGTCAGGTGTCGCCCTGGCTGAATTTATCTCAAGTGGTATCCCTGTTGTGTTTTAGGCGTCAGGTGTCGCCCTGGCTGAATGTATGTTAAGTTGTATCCCGGACAAGGAAGACCTGCTGGCGCTGCCGCGGCTTGCCTTGGGGAGAGCTGAACGCTTAGTTCCCAGGTGGAAGACCAGCGGAGGGAGGAAGTTCCAAGACTGGTAGGAAAGTGTGTTCTGAGGGTGTTTCTCCTGGGAGAACGCGGAACCTCAGAAGTAGAGGTAGGGTGGGGCATTCTTGCCCGTGACCTCTGGCAAGCCTGAGGGTGCGGACCCTAGGTGGAAGGAACAGTGGTAGTCGTGGCTACCCTGAGAAAGGGAGTGGAGAAGGGCTATTGTGGGCCCGGGGTTACCACCCCCCACTTCGGATTAGCAGGGACCAGTGGTATCTGGATGGCTTAGGGCCTGGTCCTAGTCATGGACAACTCAGGAGTACCAGGTGGGTAGCCTGGTTGGGCCTATGTCTTCATTTTTTTTGTTAATTTTTTTAACTTTTATTATTTTTAGTCTGTGTATGTCTATCGGTCCGGCGGTGCGGGCCGCGTCCAAATTCTATCGCCCTGCAGCAGGGAAGTCCATCACGGTAGTGATTGGTCTGCCCTGCGTTTGGGCTGGGAGGGGCATGTGTTGGACTTGGCCCGTCTGGTAGGTCCGCCCCTGAAGTTTGGTGCTTATTATATGTGTCCGGGGAATGGTGATTCCCCTTCTGAGTGTGTGTGTGGTGAGAGAGACCTGCCTCCCATAGGAATGCATGGGGAATGTATGTGGCTCTGGTAGTTCCTGATGCGTGGGGGCGTGCCGGGTCGTGTTTGGTATGTGTGCGCTCGTGAGGTTGAATGCTACAAGATGATGTATGCAGCATGTGTGTGACTAGAAGGGAAGTGCCACTTCTAGACTTTGGTGCATGTGTGCAGTAGGTGTGCTGGTGTATGATTGGCTGAAGCCGGCTGGGCCTTCCCCACCAGGCTGGCTCCACCCCCTAGGGTGCGTCCAGTGCCCCTGGCCTGGCCAGTAGCATGAAATTCCTTATAACCAGTTCTGGCTGGTTCTCTCCCTGCCTGCCCCTTTTGGAGACAAAGGGAGCTCCTGTATAAAAGGGGGGTGGGCCCTCTTCTCTCTCTCTTCTTCTTCCTGCTTGGGTCCCTACCTGGGTCGTGCTGCTGCGTGGGCTCAGGGTTGGCTGGCCTCCCTGGGCCCTGCCCTGCTCCTGAACTGCTGATGTTCCCCTTTCCCTTCTAGGAGCTGATGTGCTCCCCCTGAACTCCTGGACTTCCTATGGACCCTGATTTCTATGGCCCTAGCGCTTGAGAGCGTCTTCCTGCTATCCCAGCGCCCTGGGGGCGCTCATTCCTGCTTCTAGCGCTTGGGGAGCGTTTTCCTGTTGCCTTAGCTCCTTGAGGCGCTTCCTCCCGGCTGCTAGCGCCATCCGGCTGTCCTAGCGCCTCGAGGCGCTGCCGTTCTGATCCTAGCGCTGGGAGCGCCATTCTCCGCCAGCCGGTGCCACCCGGCAATGGCCCTGTTCGTGTGAGGGGCCCGAGCCCCCAGCGAGTGCCTACCTCGCTTGCCCCCACCTCGCTGTATTTATCGAGCGAGCCCCGAGGCTCCTCGTTAATCCCCCTGGTATTCACCGCTGCAGCCCGGGACCCCTCGCGAGGCCCGCCCCCGGGCCGCGCTCTGATTGGCTGTCGGCCCGGGCTGGGCTGATGACGTTTCCCCGGGCCGCGCACTGATTGGCCGGCGGCCCGGGGAGCTAAAAGGACGACCGGAGAGAGCCGAGAAGGCAGGGGTCGGCGGGAGCCTACTCCGCGCCCCTGCGTCCCACCAAGGAGACTGCCGCTTTCCCCCCCGGGGCCCCCCAGGAGCGAGAGGGTGGCCCGGAGAGCGGGAGAGACCGACGCGCTCGCCGACCGGTGAGTGAGGCAGGAGGGGAGGCGGGGCATCGGGCCACATTGCCGGTGGCCGCCCCTCCCCTCCCGCGTGGGCAAACATGTGTTTAGAGGCCCGTGGGCCCCCCAGTAATGCCGGGTCCCCCGAGAGGGACCCCGCTTGGCCATACCTTACCCTCCTGAGCCCCGAGGGGCGCCGTCCACAGTTTTAACCCTCCGAGCCCTCGAGGCTCCGTCACGGCCCCCGGGGGCGCCCATTGATGCCGGGTCCCCCGAGGGGGGGCCCCGCCTGCCCACAGTTCTTGTCCTGAGCCCCGAGGAGGCTCCAACGTGTCCCTGGCCCTGCCTGGGCCCCGAGTGGCCCCACCACGTGTCCCTGACCCTGCGAGAGGCTCCACCATTACCCCCTGTCCCCCCAAGCCTGCAGGGCTATCTCCAAGTCCCCCAGCGGCCCAGCATTTAGTGGGCCGCTGCCACGTTTAGGTTTGCCCCGGGCCCCTTGCAGCCCATTATGGACATCGAGACTTTAAGGCGCCCTTGCCTCAGGAAGGCCATCTGGCCTAGGGGGCACTACTGACTATCATCAAAGTGTTGCTAGGAATTCTTATGTGTTGCCCTGCTGATGGGGGCCTCTGTGGTGTGCTGTACCTTGCCATTCCTTCCCTCCTGTATAACCTTGCCTCATGTATGTCTATACTGGTTAGAGTGAGTTCTATTGCTGGTTCTATGAGACCCCGGGGCGGGACGTATTCTATGCTAAGCTCCTGGTGATTATGTGTTCTAGTCCTAGTCCGAGGAAGCTCCCAGTGAATATGTGTTCTAATGCTAGATCGATCATGTGCCTACTCCTGGCAGGGGCCCCTTGGCCCTGCCCTGTTCTTTTCCCTTGTAACCCCTGCCGTACCTCGAGCCCCTTGTAAGGTGTATGTTCCTATGTGTCCTTCGTAATACAAAGACTATTTTCATATATATACTTGGTGTGGAGTTCCTTTTGTGGGGGGCCCGGGAGGTTGTTGTTGGTGGGTGCGTGCGCAAATGCTTCACACATGTCCTCCGAGATAGGCCTGACTGCCCGCGCCGCGTTACCTAGAGGGCGAGCAGGGGTCGACTTTATATAGGAGTGGTGGTCTCTGACTGGCTGTGGCGCAAGCCCTGGCCGGCCGGGGGTCCCATTTCCTACAGTTGGTTTTGGCCTTCATCATTGGTCTGGGATAGGATCGCTCCTATCGCTTGCTCAGAGGCATCAGTCTGCACAATGAACTGCTTGGTATAGTCTGGAGGCTTGTGAATTGGTGCTGAGCATATTGCCTCTTTCAGGGTGTCAAAAGCCTTTTGACAGCTAACTGACCAATTACCTTTTTGGGCATCTTCTAGGGTGTAAGTTATGTTCGGGGGGGGGGGTCACAATGGACCTATATCCCTTCACAAACCTTCAGTAATACCCAGCCAAGCCAAGGAATGTCTCGATCTTGGGCTGTAAGGGTTGCAATTGGCCTCCACCAACAAGGTGGTCCAAGGAAACCACAGTTCCCTTCCCTGTCTGGCATTTGGATGCCTTGCTAGTTAGGCCTGCAGTTTGCAGGGCTTTTAAAACCTTCCCAACATGGATCAGGTGATCCTGCCAGGTGGAACTAAAGACATCAGTATCATCTAGATAAGCTGCACTAAAAGATTCCAATTCAGCAAGAATTTGGTTCACCAACCTTTGGGAGGTGGCAGAGGCATTCTTTAAACCAAAAAGAATAACAGTAAACTGATGATGCCCATCAGGTGTGGAGAATGCTATCTTTTCTATTGCTCTTGGTGCCACGCCAATCTGCAAGTACCCTGCAGTTAAGTCAAAGGTACTTAGCAATTTGGCTGCACCCAATTTATCTATCAACTCATCTGCTCTTGGGATAGGGTGAGCATCTGTCTTGGTGACAGAGTTGAGCCCTCTATATTCCGCACAGAACCTCATTTTTCTCTTTCCACCCTATGGATGAAGTTTGGGAACTAGAACCACTGTGTTGGCCCAAGGGCTCTCAGAGGGTTCAATAACCCCTAACTCCAGCATTTTGCTGAATTCTGCTCGGATGCTTTCCTTAACTTGATCAGACTGTCGATAGATTTTGTTCTTGACAGGTACACTGTAACCAGTGTCCACATCATGGTTACGAGACAATAGCGTGCCCCTAAATTGGGCGACGTCCCCTAGTCACAGCGTGGTCCCTTGACTGGGTTGTAAAGTTTTTCAAAACCAAAACGTTAACTTGTTCAGTTTTCCAGATTATTTTATTACATCAAACCATTAGGTATCAGCCTCTATTCATGGTTGATCGCAGATTCTTCAAGAGAAACAATCCATTATTAATCCCAGAGTGTTATCCAATGCATTTCGGCTTTAAAAAGCCTTCATCAAGGACTGGGTTCTGTAAATCAAGTATATTATACATGAGGATAAGTGGAAATAATTACACAATTGGTGTAACAGTTCATAAGTGACGATCCGTGAATTGTGTGAATCCTATATAGTCACCCTGAAAGAATGCCATAAGAACCGCAGTGATGTGAGATAGATAAACGAGGTGTGATCCTGTTGATAAACTATGCCATCATCACACCTCGGTCAAGCTCCATGGGCTCAGTTCCGTCTGGGGGTTCCAAGTACTCTCCCTGAGGAGAGGGGTCCTGATCCTTTTGCTGTACAGAAGCTGGTTTCACAGTCTTCTTACCTTTTCTCTTAGAAGGTTGGGCCATACTTTCAGGCTTCAACACTCATTTTTCACCCTGCTTTCGGCTCTGTGCTCTTGTTTTTACACACACAAACTCAGGGATGTCCAGCATTGCTGCGTGTGTTTTTAATTCTACCTCAGCCCATGCTGAGGTTTTCAGGTCATTACCAAGCGGCATGCAGTTGGAAGCTTTGAAGAGACCACTGTCTGTTTCAGGCCAGCAACCCCCATCTAATGTCACCATAGCCATTGCATGGTTAGTGGTAACACTGTCAGCATTAGTGAGTGGTTACGTTTTCCAAATCAAGTATTTCTCTGGGAAAACCAGTGCATCTCTCACTATAGTGACACCTGTATCCCTCAGGGCTTCTATTCTAGTCCCATTTATCCAAGGGTATTGCAAGTATTTCTTTAAGTTGGGTGGCCACACAGCTAAAGTGGCAAACTCAACTTCCCCTTCTGTGACTAGAACTGCTTCAGTATTCAACCCGATTATCTCCTGGCACACTGCAGATCCTATCTGGAAACTGGCTACACCAGGAGTAGCTGTAGGAGGACTAGGGGGCTTCTTGTTAGGACCCGTCGCATCTCCAGTTAGTGTCCCAACTTCTTACAGTTAGTAGGCCAGGCCTTTGAAGGATCAAAGTTCTATCCTCTGTACCTATTATTGGATTGGGAAGAGTTTCTGGACCTTCCCCCCTGTGCAGGTTTGTGGGGCCCTTTTAAAGACTCAAGCTTTTTATCTTGAGGATTCTCACCACCTTTCCCCTGGAGAGGTTTGGTAACCGCTTTCTTTTGGTCACTCCCAGTGGATGTTTTTGTCTACATTGTCTTGACGCAATGGTCTGCCTTCTTTCCCAATTCTTGGGGAGAAATTAGACCTAGGTCTACCAAATGCTGATTTAAGTTTTCATTAGTGCCAATACTTAAAATATGTTCTTTCATAAACAAATTGTAAAGTCCATTGAAATCATGCACATTGTGTCAAGTTAACCAACCATCTAGTGTCTTAACTGAGTGGTCAACGAAGTTAATCCAGGATTGGTTTTGTGACCCCCCCCGAATCTAATTCTGTATTCCTCAGATGTGAGCCCAAAGCCCTCAATCAGAGTTCTCTTCATAAGGTCATAAGACCCAGCATCTGCCTCTGAAAGGGGCAGGAATTTGTCCCTGCAGTTACCAGAGAACAGTTCCCGAAGGAGTGCCTCCAAGTGTGACTTCTTCACTTTTCTCATTTCACAGGCCCCCTCAAAGGCTGTGAACCATTTTGTGTTATCACTCTTCATATTTAGGGACAATCCCTTTGGAGATTTTAGGATCATAAGATTGCTCTTTATCCTTATTAAGTACATTGCTGCCACCATTGATGGGTGCTAGGCTCATCTCTGCTCTCTCTCTCTCTCTCTCTCTCTCTAGAGCCAGGAGTCTGGTCTCTAGATCCAATCTTTTGGTCAACCTTGCTAGCAGGTTGTCCTCCTCATTGAGGCTGTCCTCAGTAGCACCTGGTCCACCTTTGTGGACTCAAGGTACTGAGAGGTTTATTATTGGATTCATGGCCACTGGGACCCTTCTCTCTCTGTGAAATGGGGGAGGGGTGGGGGTTGGTTTATCTCCTCATCCCCTCTGTCTTCTTCCACATCTGAGAGGTCTTCACCATTCTCAGAGGAATGGTCCTTAGCATACCTAGCCAACAGCTCCTGGAGCTTTTGTTTTGTGGGATGGGACCCCATAGTTATGTTTTTAAATGTGCATAGGGGCCTTACATTCTTGAAAGATAAGTGGAGTTAAGGGGTGAGGTCAAGCTCCTCAACCTGGTCCTCTATGCCATTGTGGTTATCTTCACTAACAGCTAGGTTCTTGTTGAAAGACATTGTTAAAAAAACTTCTAACCCCTCTTATCCATAGCTAATGTGACTTTTTATTTTTCTAAAATACTAAAGTGACTTAACGAAGGCCGTAAAAAGACTAAGTAATTTGGAAAAATTTGTCAATTCAAAAATCAGAATTCTAAAGACAATTTAAGAGTTCTGTCGTGTGATCAGGTTGTAACCAAGCTAGTCCAACAAATGCAAACTTGCATATCCTACCACTGATCCACTAATGTAGAAAGCTGGCTCTGTATATACTATACCAAAGTGAGGTACAGTGTGCACAGAGCCCAGTGGAACCCCAAAGGTAGGCAGAGGTAAAAGTAGATAGCACCTTACTCTCAATTTGTGGCAGTGTGGGCGAGCAGTAAGGCTTTATCAGAGGGTAGTGTTAAGCATTAGTTGTACACACTCAATCAGCAAATGATTGTCATACACTCAAAGACTGAACTTCAGACCAATTGGTTTTGTACAAAAATATTCTTTAAGTAATTGTATTTCTTAGAACCAAGCAAGCCTGGCATAGGTAAGTGATTTATACTTTGCAGTAATAATACAGTTTGAATTGCAATTGTATATATACTTTGATTTGATTACAGCAGAATTACTAGTAATGCATTGCTTTGAAATATTGTACATATACTTTGTATTGACTTTTCAATAGGATGTCAAGTAGATTACTTTACAGATTACTTTTCTTACACAGTGTAGTATACCTGGATACTGCACGGGTACATTTTCTGTAAACAGATAAGTAAAAGCATTTGGTTATTTGTATACAGGTTTAGAGACTTTATGGATTTTCCAACTCCAGACTTGAAAACATTTTCATAAAAAACAGTCAATGTTATCCTATGGGAGGAACGAATATGCTACTTACCAGTATGCATCTGTTCTTGGCATGTAGGGCTGCTGACATTCATATCTGTGCATAGATCGCCGCCTAGTGTTGGGTCCGGATGATTGCACATTGTTGTCCTGGAAGAGTCTTCGAAGTATCACGAGATAGGTGGCTCCTCCCCTGGACTACAGTGCGCATGGGCATCGACTCCATCCCCAGATTGTTTTTAGCCATTGTGGCCAAGATGGAGTTAAACTCAGTGAATGATGACCATGCTATGAGTATATGTGAATACTGCAGCTGCTACAGGCGCCGGGGAGGAGGGCGGGCGATATGAATGTCAGCAGCCCTACATGTCAAGAACAGATGCATACTGGTAAGTAGCATATTCGGTTCGAGGCATGTGGGCTGCTGAATTCATATCTGTGCATAGAATACATAGCAGTCCCTCCATTAGCGGCGGCCGCCTGTGCCAGCTGCAGCAGTTTGGAAAAGTGTTTTTAGAACAGCCTGCCCTACAGCCGCCTGCTGTTTGGAGTGCACATCAACACAGTAATGCTTAGTAAATGTGTGTGTGGTAGACCATGTGGCTGCTCTACATATGTCTTCCAAAGGAATGTTTCCAAGGAATGCCATAGAGGCCCCCAACTTTCTGGTGGAGTGGGCCCTTGGCGGAATGGTAAGAGTGCGTTTTGCTTTTAGATAGCAGATCTGGATACATTTAACGATCCACCTAGCTATACCAGCATTGGAAATAGGGTTACCTTTGTGGTGTGGTGCAAAGGCGACAAAGAGTTGCTTAGTTTTCCTAAAAACCTTGGTCCTATCAATGTAATACATTAGGGCCCTTTTTACGTCAAGGGTATGGAGCATCCGCCCCGCCAGTGACTCAGGATTTTGAAAGAAAACAGGTAATTCGATTGTCTGGTTGATATGAAATTGAGACACAACCTTGGGAAGAAATTTAGGGTTAGTGCGAAGCACTACCCTGTTGGAATGAATTTGAACAAATGGCTCTTGGATAGTTAGGGCTTGTAATTCACTAACCCTCCGTAGCGATGTAATTGCTATGAGGAAAGCCACTTTCCACGTCAAGAACTGAATCTCGCAGGAATGCAGTGGTTCAAAGGGAGGACCCATCAGCCTGGTAAGGACCACATTGAGGTTCCACTCCGGAGCTGGTGGAGTCCGTGGAGGAATGACTCGTTTGAGCCCTTCCAGAAAAGCCTTAATGGCAGGCACCCTGAAGAGGGAGAGGTGCTGCCTATTCTGGAGATAAGCGGCCATTGCAGACAGATGAATGCGAATGGAAGCCTAGGCCAGATTACACTTGTACAGATGGAAAAGGTAACAGATGATGTTCTGAATAGAAGCATCCAGCGAGTTAATGTTGTGGTCTGCACAATAAAGGACAAACCGCTTCCATTTTGCCGCATAGCATGCTCTGGTGGTGGGCTTCCTCGCCTCCCGAATGATGTCCATACAGTCGGAAGGTAAGTGCAGGTAGTCATACTCTAGGACTTCAGGAGCCAGATCGCCAGGTTGAGCTGTTGCGGATCTGGATGCTGAATGTCGCCATGGCTCTGCGTCAGAAGGCTGGGTGTGAGATGTAGTCTCTGATGCGGTTCCACGGATAGTTCTAGAAACGTGGTGTACCATGGTTGGCGAGCCCACGTTGGAGCAACCAGGATGAGAGTCATTGAGTGCTGCCTGAGCTTGCGTGCCACCAGCGGTATCAGAGGTGCTGGGGGAAAAGCGTACGCAAATTTGCCTGACCAGTTCATCCATATCGCATTGCCCTGCGACTGTGGGTGTGGGAACCTGGCGGCGAAGATTTGGCATTTTGCGTTCTCCCTTGTGGTGAAAAGGTCGATCTCTGAATGGCCCCACCTTTCGAAGTACGGTTGGAGAACTGATGGATGTATCTCCCACTCGTGCATTTGGTGGCTGTGCCTGCTGAGCAGGTCCGCCATCTGATTGTCCTTGCCCAGGAGGTGTTCCGCCATGAGGAAGATGTTCCTCTGAATGGCCCACTTCCACATGCTCTGAGCCAGATGAGACAGCTGCGGAGAGTGTGTTCCTCCCTGCTTTTGAATGTAGTACATTGCCGTCATGTTGTCCGTCCGGATCAACACGACCTTGTTGCACAGATGTACTTTGAAGGCTTTTAGTGCCATGAAGTTCGCCATCAGTTCCAGAACATTGATGTGCATCTTCCTTTGCTGTTGCGTCCATAGTCCCTGCACAGTGTATTGGAGTACATGCGCTCCCCATCCCTGGAGAGAAGCGTCCGTCGTCAGGATGATCTGTGGCACAGGCTCCTGGAACGGTCGGCCCTTGCAAAGGTTTAGTGGATTCCACCAATGCAGAGAGTTGTATGCCCGACCGCTCACCAACACTAGGTCTTTCAACTGGCCGTGAGCCCGAGTCCACTGACGTGCCAAGCACTCCTGAAGCGGACGCATATGTAGTCTCGCGTGCGGGACAATGGAGATGCAGGAGGCCATCAAGCCTATCAACTGCATGAACACTCTTGCTGGAAGCGAGTGTTGAGGTCTGAATTTTTGGATCAGCGATTGAATGCTGCTGACTCTCACTGAATTTGGCCGTGCTGTGGCCGTCAGAGTGTCTATGGTCGCACCCAGATACTGCCGTATGTGGGCGGGCTGGAGGTGGGATTTTGGGTAATTCAGTGAGAATCTCAGATCGTAAAGGAGGTGAATGGTGTGCGACACGTGGGCGGCACACTGCTGGGCTGACTTCGCTTGAATGAGCCAGTCGTCCAGATAGGGGTAGACGTGGATGTTTTGTCTCCTTAGATGTGCCGCCACCGTCGCCAGGCACTTTGTGAACACCCTGGGTGCCGTGGTGACACCGAAAGGCAAAACCCTTGGTAGTGCTGGTTTTGGATGGTGAACCTGAGGTATTTCCTGTGTGAAGGGTGTAGTGGAATGTGAAAGTACGCATCCTTTAGGTCTAAAGTTGTGAGAAAGTCCCACTGCCGGAGCAGCGGGAGCACTTGCTGCAGGGTCAGCATATGGAAGTGCTCCGACAGGATGTAGAAGTTGAGGGGCCTGAGATCTAGGATGGGCATGAGGGACCCGTCCTTATTTGGAATCAGGAAGTACAGGGAGTAAACTCCTGTGCCTCTTTCCTGCATAGGCAGGAGCTCTATTGCCCCTTTTTGCAGCATGACGTTGACCTCCTGCTGCAATAAGCGCAAGTGCTCGTCCGACATAGGACGGTGCCTTGGAGGTATGTTGGGTGGAGTGGATGTTAACTCCAGACAATAACCGAATTGGATAAGCTTTCTGACCCACCTGTCCGTGATGATGGACTTCCAGACGGGCAGGCACTGCTGGAGTCTCCCCCCGACCGGTGTTGTGTGGTCGGGGGGCAGTGACAAGGCGTCACTGTTTGCTGGCGGTAGAGGACCTGGAGCTGTTGCTGCCACGTCCTCTGCCTTTGGCGCTGTTGCCGCGATATCCACCTCGACTCTTGGTTGCATAAGTAGTCTGGGTGTTGCCCTTGTAGAATTGCGCGGACTGTGAAAGCTGACCCCTTAAGGTGCCTCTAGTATTGGAGCGACGGAAGGACCAACCCCGAAACTGCTGGGACTGCAAGGCACCCATGGATTTTGCAGTGTCAGTGTCCTTCATTTTCTCTAGGGTGGTGTCAACCTCTGGGCCAAACAGGTGATCTGGGTTGACCGTTTGGTTCAAGATGGTGGTTTGGATGTCTGGCTTAAAATCAGAGATTCTCAGCCAGGCATGTCTCCGAAGCATAACACTGGTGCTAATAGCTCGCGCAGCGGTGTCAGCTGCGTCCAGAGCGCACTTAATGGAAGCGTTGGAGATTAACTTCCCCTCTTGGATTAGCATCTCAGCCCCTTCTTTGTATTGATCAGGCAGGTGTTGCAAAAGGGTCTCTAGTGTATCGTAGTGCGCCCTGTCATAACGAGCCAGAAGCGCCTGTGTGTTTGAGATGCGTCAAATGTTGGCTGCCTGTGCTGCTACCCTCTTCCCGAAGCCTCAAAGACCTTGGATTCTTTGTCTGGGAGAGGAGCATCACCCGTAGTCTGAGAATTGGCCCTCTTCCGGCATTCGAGACGACAAGGGAGTCCAGAGGCAAATGTCCTTTAATGTAGGTTGGATCAGTAGGTGCCGCTTTGCACTTTTTGTCAATCCTCGGGTTGATGACTCTCGCCCTGGTAGGTTCCTTGAAGACCTCAGCAGCATGCTTCAAAACACCTTTCAGCATAGGCAGAGTTTTCACAGTCTTTTCAGATACAGAAAAGGTGTCAAAGAGAAAATCCACATCCACAGGGTCAGCATGCAGCTGGACATTGTGATAGGTAGCGGCCCGTTCAATGAGGGCATTGAAACAGCAGAGTCTTCAGTAGGTGAAGTCTTAGCAGAGAAGAGTTGAGGGTCTTGTCCGGAATGAGGATCCCCAGGGTCACCACCAGCTGACCAGGGCTCATTTGTATCCTCTAGGTCTGTGTAGACCGGATAGCTATATTCATCCTCCTCATCTCCCTCACCAGCGTCCACATCGGAGTAAGTGGGCGAGACCTCATGAGCTTGTGGTGAAAGGGGTTCCACCAAAGCAGGAGCACCAGCAGAGTCCCTTTTCTTCTTGAGGGGGATTTTGTAAGACTCCAGTTGGGGTTCTGGGGTGATTTTCCTCTTCAGAAGGGAAAGCCTGCCCGTTTCGGCGTCAATGAAATGTTCTTGACGCTCCTCCTCCGAAGGTTGTCGAGGCCGCGGGCCGTGGACCACCAACGACGCCTTCGGCGCCGAAGAGACCTTCTCGGGCACGCCGGCCCCCGGCCTAGGAGCGAAAGCCTTTGGCGCCGACTTAGGCGGCAAGGTAAAGAGGATCGGCGCGTACGCCTTAACCGGTTTCTCCAGAGGCTTAGCAGGCGGAGGGTCCTTCGGCTCGACCGCCGCGGCGCCGTCCCTAATGCGCTGCAGGGACTCCGCGACCTTTTTCGTGAATGCGGCAGATGGACGTGCCGGTTCAACGGAGTCATTCGAGGACGGTTTTGGAGTTGACTCACGTGGCGCAGCACCCTTGGCCTTGTCGTGTGGAAGCGGAGCAGAGAGGACCTTCGGGTCATCGGGTGGCTTCTTCGGGTCGCTGAGAGATTTCTTTGGGTCGTCGACAGCCTTCTTCGGGTCGACCCGGCCCTTGCCGGCGTCGATCGTCTTCGGCGCCGACGCGCCTGTGTCGAACACCTTCACCTTAGTCTTCGGCGCGGTAGCCTTTGGCTCGGCACCCTTGACTAGGCCTTTCGGCTCGACAGCCATCTTTGGCTTCTTCGGCGCCGAGGCCTCAGAAGTCTTCGATCCGACTAATGCGATGCGCACTTTCGGTTTCGATACTTGCACCTGCCCAGTATCTGGCGTCGAGACCGTAGATTTCACTTTCGGTTTAGTTTTGACCGGGAGTGATTCGGTAACAAAGTCCGTGGCCGGGCTCGAAGGCGGGGCCGTGGAACCCATATCGAGGTCTTGGGTAAGGCCCGAAGGCGATCCCTCGACCTGGGCCTTATAGATAGGCACGGCCCCAGAGTCAGTCTGAGGGAGCTCCTCGTCCGAGCTATCCTCCATGGCCCCGAGGGCCCCGTCGTCGTCTCCTACCTCCTCGACGACTTCTTCGCTTTCGAAGACCTCGGCATCAGCGTCGTAGTCTTCTTCGACGTCCGACGCGGGGTTTGATTCTGAAATGTCCTGGATATATCCTTCCTCGACCTCCCCAGCATTGAAAATGTCCGTAGGCGCCGGAGCAGAGTGCTGGGCCTCCAGGCGCGCAGCTCGTCGGAGCTTGAGTGTCTTCTTGGACCTGAATCGCGAACAGGCCATACACTTGGCCTCATGGTGGTCCGGCGACAGACACTTGTTGCACACCGGGTGGACATCTATGTGTGGGTACTTCGAGGTACAGACCGGACATCTTTTGAATGGACTTCCTTCCATGATGGATGGTCGATGAGTCTGGAGCGTCGACAAGGCCTTCCGCGCCGAAAGCACGCGGAAGTGCAGAACTCGGCTCGGAGCCGAAGTAGAAGTTGTTAAGCCGAACGCAAGACAATACCGACGTAAGACTAAAGACCTTTTGGTCTCAAGGAAAGTTTTTCTATTGATTCCGACAAGAGGGAACCAAAGACATCCGAACCCAATGGCGGAAAAAACAATCTGGGGATGGAGTTGATGCCCATGCGCACTGTAGTCCAGGCGAGGAGCCACCTATCTCGTAATACTTCGAAGACTCTTCCAGGACAACAATGTGCAATCATCCGGACCCAACACTAGGCGGCGATCTATGCACAGATATGAATTCAGCAGCCCACATGCCTCGAACATAGTGTTATCGGTTAACAGCTAAGTACTTTGTTGTGAGAGTTGGTTATCTGGGGTTAGAAAAAAAATAAATTTAAACAACAGGAGAGAAAGGGTCGGAAGAACACTCTCATACCCCTTGTACATACATATATCAATCAACGTAAGAGTGTCAATAATTACAGGAACCAGATGCTAAGCTAAAGATTCAGAGAACTTATAGAATTGCTAGCATCAGAGGAGGCTGTTAGTATAGTGGGAAAAATAGAGTGCACGTGCTCAGAGAGAACTAAAAGGACCCTCAGGCCCCAGCTGAAAGCTGGTAGCCAGTTGTCTTCATTGGGTCCCAGATAGTTGCAAAGAAACTGAGAAAAGGTGACTTAAAAAGAGTGTGGACTACTCCTCAAACCATTTTAATGAGAGAGTAGCTCTAACTCTGTTAAAACCAGTGAAAAGAATAAGGACCGATAAGTGGTTGTGTAAATTTGAACCAATAAGTCCTATTGATAGTACAACGAGAATATTAATACAAAGAAATGGTCAACATGTTTCTGCTAAAGAGCATACAATCAGCTCAGCATTCGTCAGGACCAGAAAAACATTCTACTCCCTCGTGGACACACCCTAAAGTGTCCAAACCTGTGGAGTCAAAAAAAGAACTAATACGACCTGATTTGTCGAAGTTCTTTATGGAGATTTCTTCCCAATGTCTCTCCTCATTATGGGAGACTTGAAAAATCTGTAAATGTAAACATACAAACAAAAGCGTCTAAATTGTAAGCTCTTGTGGAAGGTATCAGGATCATCATTCAGTTTTGGTCATCTCTGTGCATGTGCATAACCATTGTATGGCCTCAATTTGCTCTTATATGTACTCTTAAGCAAATGCAATACAACAATATATACATGATTAAGACTGTTGAAATGCCCACATATTATTATGCAGTGTCCATTGTTATCAGCCTGGAGTTAACGTGTTAACTGAATCTAGTACACGTTAATGTTCACAACTAAATGAACCTATTAGTGAATAGTGCTCGTCAAGATTGCAAAAATGTGGTTAAAAGAAAAACACCTTTGCGTAAATGGAGTACATCATTAGCCCTACGTGCTCCCAGAGAAGCAGCGAGACACACAAACTCACACGATATCGTGGTGTAGTAATCACCAGGGGCTTGGCGGCAGGAGGAAATCTTCACGCCCAGACTTATCTAAAAGTTAAATAAAGATCAAATAATCGGTTGTGCCCTTACTGGCTTCAAGATTCAGTAGACCTCATTTTAAAATATCGTCAAGTAACTTACATCTTACTGAACGGCTCCCCGCTAGTGAACCTACAGCAGCCCCATCCGCCGCCTGAGTCTGCGAGCGCGGCGTTGATGCCGTGAAATAAAAGTAGGAAGTGGAAAACGCGGAAGGCGTCACTTGCGGTCACCTGACTGGCGTCACAACGTCAGTTTCTTAAAGGCGCCTGTCTATTTACACGCGTGATAGTTTACAAATTCGTGTCAAAACCCGTAGAGTCGTTATGTTCACAATTTAAATTACATAATGTTTATAAAGGCTTCGTAATGTAAGCCTGGCAATTTAAAGTGCAAATTACCAAAAAGTTATCAACCGAGACCCCTTAAAAAAGGTAGCCAATTCGTGTAAAAGGAGGATCATGGAGCATCACTTATCAAAAAAATATATATAATAATGGTGAACAGGCCATGGAGTTTACAAATCAGACGGCCTTGTGTTCACTGTTATATAGATTTGATCCTCTGAAGAGTAAACTAGAACAATTCAAGGAACATATCTCATTTTCTGGAATCTGAGAAAAAGAGAAACAGAAACAATGGAAAAACGTGTCAGAGGAGGGCAAACTTTCAAGAGGGACACATCTCTATCTACGCATTACCGACCCCCACGGGATATCCTCATTGAGACCATGTGTGTGTGTCGAAAGGCGATATATCCACCTTTGTTCCTTTTCGAACAGTGTTCCTTCATTGTTGGAATTTACTTGTTCTATTATTACCCACTTTACATCATTGGGACAGTGGCCATATTCAAGGAAATGGGTGGTCAGTTTCGTAGTATTCCTACCACATCTCATGGTACTGCGATGTTTCCCTATGCGCGTTTTTATTCTCCTGGTGGTCATTCCCACGTATCTGAGACCGCAGGGACCGGTAATCAAGTAGATGACATTACTTGAATTACAATTAGTGTGACCTCTCAAATGCCATTCTTTTCCTTCTTCCAGATGTAGAATTTTTGTTGTTACCGTGAGGTGGCACACACTACACCCCCCACAGGGAAAATGACCAGTGACAGGTGGCAAACCCCAAGCATTCAGTACTGTCTGATCATGTTTTGTCTGGTCAGTTCTAGGGCGGGTGTGTACGAGAGCATCTCGCAAACTCCTTTCTCGTTTATAAGAGAATAGCGGTTTTTGCCAGTTCCGACCATTACTCGTCAGAATTTGCCAATGCTTCCCAATGCAACGACTCACAGCATTAGAAATATTGCTATAAGTCGTCACACAGGTCAGTGGTACTTCAGTCTCAGTCTCTTTGGTGTTGTCTTCCAGCAGAGCCTCCCTATTATTGTTTCTCGCTCTCTTTCGGCTCTTTTGTAGTATTCTCCTAGGGTAACCCCTCTGTATTAGTTTAGTAGTTAGATCTTCTGCTTTAGTGTTAAAATCCATGAGACTACTACAATTTCTACGTACTCGTAGATATTGGCCGAAGGGAAGGTTTTCCCGCAGGGGTCGCGGGTGAAAACTGGAGAAATGAAGGAGGTTGTTTCTACTGGTGGGTTTATAGTAGGTTTTACTCGTTAAATGATCACCAGTTCTTGTCAGGGTAACATCCAGGAAGACAATGGAATTGGGGTCATATTGATGTATGAATCTTAAATGGGGGTCGCAAGTATTCACCCAATCAAAAAAGGATAGGAGACTCTCCTCAGATCCTTTCCAAATTAAAAGCACATCATCAATGTACCTCTGCCACAGGATAACATTGAGAGCGTAGGGGTTGGAATTGGTCAGGATATGAGTCTTCTCAAAGTTGTAAACATACAACCCCGCAATACTAGGGGCAAAAGTACTGCCCATTGAGGTACCAGTCTTCTGCAGATAGAAAGTATCTTTATATTGGAAAAAATTGCGTTTAAGAACCAGAGTAGCGCAATCTATAACAAAAGCCTTTGAAGTGGTATATGACCACGTGGTCTGATCAAGGACATCAGCCAGAACTTTTAGGGTAGCATCTTGTGGGATACATGTGTATAAACTTTCAATGTCTAGGGAGACCAAATAACATGGCTCCTCTGGTAGTTGTACATTAACCGCTTCGATGCTCATGACGAGCTCAGCTAGTCATGAGGCACGGTTGAGCTGTGCTGATGACGAGCTGAGCTCGTCATGAACAATGGTGAATCTGCAAGTGCAGCACCGGAGGGAAAAACCTCTAGCAGCTAAGGTGTTAAGTAACATTGAAAGAAGACTTTTGGTGTCCTTGATATAGGTACTGGTAGATTGGACTATTGGTTTAAAGAAAAAGTCACAATATTTAGAGAGTGGTTCCAACTGGGAACCGATCCCTGACACTATAGGTCTTCCTGGAGGTGGAACCCGATTTTTGTGGGTTTTGGGAAGGGTGTAAAAATAGGAGATTTTCTCCTCCGAGTTAGTCAAAAAATCGGCTTCATGTTTACTGATGTAGCCGTCCCTTTCCGCAGTCGTAACTAGTTCCAGAATTTCATCTTTTAGGAAAAGGGAGGGGTCCTGTTGAAGGACAGTATAGCTGGTGGTATCACCCAGGAGACGCTTGCATTCTTCATCATAGGCAATGGCATCCTGGATGACTATGCCACCCCCCTTGTCGGCACTCTTAATTACAATTTCTGTGTTCTCCTGCAAAGATTTGATAGCCGTGTACTCCCCTGCTTTAAGGTTCTTAAAGGGGGCAGGTTCTGTCAGAGTCTCAACTTCAAGGGATACAGCCTGCTCAAAAGCTATAATGTCAGCAGATACTACGTGCGTGGGGGGAGTGAAATTTGATTTCTTTTTGAAGGTAGTGTCGCTGGACGGAGCTGGGGTTCTGGAGTCTTGTTGCTCGAAAAAAGATTTTAACCTGAGTTTCCTAAAAAACTCACCCAGTTCACATTTTAGTTTAAATCGATCCAGGCGAGGGGTGGGTATAAACCCAAGACCCTTTTCTAAGACAGCAGTCTCATCCGTGGTCAGGACTGTTTTTGACAAGTTTGTTATTAAACTTTTTGATTGCTCGGTCCCGCTCTCTGTTCCTGGGCTTTGCTCCGTGTGTTGTCCCCTACGGATTCTGTTGGACCCCAGTGTACCTGATTCCCTGTTCTCCTCTTCCCCCTTGTCTCTCCGGCCAAAACCTAAAAAAGGCTGCGGATACATGTTTTGCTGGAAGTGTTGGGGTGGGGGGACAAAATGAGTTCAGTAAGATGTAAGTTACTTGACGATATTTTAAAATGAGGTCTACTGAATCTTGAGGCCAGTAAGGGCACAACAGATTATTTGATCTTTATTTAACTTTTAGATAAGTCTGGGTGTGAAGATTTCCTCCTGCCACCAAGCCCCTGGTGATTAGTACACCACAATATCGTGTGAGTTTGTGTGTCTCGCTGCTTCTCTGGGAGCACGTAGGGCTAATGATGTACTCCATTTACGCAAAGGTGTTTTTCTTTTAACCACATTTTTGCAATCTTGACGAGCACTATTCACTAATAGGTTCATTTAGTTGTGAACATTAACGTGTACTAGATTCAGTTAACACGTTAACTCCAGGCTGATAACAATGGACACTGCATAATAATATGTGGGCATTTCAACAGTCTTAATCATGTATATATTGTTGTATTGCATTTGCTTAAGAGTACATATAAGAGCAAATTATGAGGCCATACAATGGTTATGCACATGCACAGAGATGACCAAAACTGAATGATGTTCCTGATACCTTCCACAAGAGCTTACAATTTAGACGCTTTTGTTTGTATGTTTACATTTACAGATTTTTCAAGTCTCCCATAATGAGGAGAGACATTGGGAAGAAATCTCCATAAAGAACTTCGACAAATCAGGTCGTATTAGTTCTTTTTTTGACTCCACAGGTTTGGACACTTTAGGGTGTGTCCACGAGGGAGTAGAATGTTTTTCTGGTCCTGACGAATGCTGAGCTGATTGTATGCTCTTTAGCAGAAACATGTTGACCATTTCTTTGTATTAATATTCTCGTTGCACTATCAATAGGACTTACTGGTTCAAATTTACACAACCACTTATCGGTCCTTATTCTTTTCACTGGTTTTAACAGAGTTAGAGCTACCCTCTCATTAAAATGGTTTGATGAGTAGTCCACACTCTTTTTAAGTCACCTTTTCTCAGTTTCTTTGCAACTATCTGGGACCCAATGAAGACAACTGGCTACCAGCTTTCAGCTGGGGCCTGAGGGTCCTTTTAGTTCTCTCTGAGCACGTGCACTCTATTTTTCCCACTATACTAACAGCCTCCTCTGATGCTAGCAATTCTATAATTTCTCTGAATCTTTAGCTTAGCATCTGGTTCCTGTAATTATTGACACTCTTATGTTGATTGATATATCTGGGGTTAGACTCCGGGGTCTTTCAGGGTCAAGGATGCATTCTTATTACACCCTCAGCGGCACTAGGGCAGCCGGGTGCAGAGTGCTCAGGCCAAATGTTCTACAGTGGGAACCTCCAGTTTGGGGCTGCTCGGTGGGAGCAAAGCTCCTGGTCTTAAGCAAATGGGGGTTCAAGGTAGCACCAAACCTGCACCCTCCGCGGAACTAGGGCAGCCAGGTGCAGGGTGCTAGCTTGTTGTCGGTGCCCTGATACTTTCAATGGGGAGTCTCCGGTTTGCAAATATACTGCAGCAGGCTCGGGAAGGTCTTTTGGGTGCGACCACCATTTGGAGAGGAAAGTTGGGATGCTAGGGGTTGGTTAGACACAGTCGGTTGCGCCACCCAAGGCCATGGGGCGTCGGGTGCAGGTGTGTCTTTTAGGGTCGGATCTTCTTACCAGCTCCTGGTCGTGGTTGGGGGGACCTTCCGGCTTGAGGCTGCAGGTGTCGGCTTGAGGCAGGTCAGGGATCACTGGATATTGGGTCTGGATCGCTGGGGAGACCTCCTCGTGGTGTTGGGTCACTCGAACTCAGGCAGTGGGCAACGGGTGCAGACTTGCGAATTTCGCCAGAGCTGAAGTCTGTCAGTGAACAAATCCGGAGTTCACGGGAGACAAAGTCTTTTCTTTGGAAAGCAGGGCAGGTCCTCTGGATTTTTGAGGTTGCCGGCTGCAGGACACACCAGAGCTTCGCTTCTTCAGGTTCGAGGTGGGGACAGGCCGGCAGGGTGTGGCCAAGTCAGTGCGCGTCTACCTCTTTTTAGCTGGGGCACGGCTGTTCGGTCCTTCTACTATTCTTCTTGTAGTTTCTTGTCTGACGAGGCAAGGTCAAGGGGTGCCCCTAAATATTAGATTTAGGGGTGTTACAGTTAAGTAAAAGGTGGGGACCAATGGGTCCCTTCCTTGGGGTGGGTACACCCCCTAACATGGCACCCTCCAGTGGGAGGAGGGCATATGCCTCACTCTGGTAGGCTGCCCCCCCCCCCCCCCCCCCCCCATCTGCAAGATTGTGCTTCCCGTCGCCTCCACCACCTGATGGGTGGGGTTGACAAAGGTGGGCACACCTCTCTTCCTCACTTGTTTTTCCCGCCAATTCTCTCGCACAAAGTCGGGGTTAGAACCGGTGGGTGCCAGTTCCTGAAAGCAGAAACAGGCCTGGGGAAGCTCACAAAGGCGGCAAGCCTTTGAAGCTTCCCCTTCGTGGACCCTGCCCATCCTGGGGGAGGAGGCTTGGCTCCTCGTCCCAGGATAATGTGCATTGTTACAGAAACATGTCTGTTGGTGGCAGCTGGCAAGCAGCCACTCAGCCTGGACACTAGTGGTAGTTAGTTTTTTAGGTGGCAGCTCTAAGATGCCCTCTGTGTGCGAATTCTTCATTAAATCCCACACTGGCATCAGTGTGGGTTTAATGTGCTGAGAAGTTTGATAGCAAACTTCTCAGTTTTCAGAAAAGCCATTATGCTACTGTGGAGTTCGTAATGGCAAACTCCTAGCACCATATACTCTTAATGGCATTACTGTACTTACAATGTCTAAGGATTGGCTTAGACACTGTAAGGGCACAGGGCTCATGCACCTGTACCCTCACCACTGGTATAGTGCACTCAGCTAAAGGGGTGGCTGATCTATGCCAGGGCAGTGGGTTGTAGGCCTGGCACACAGGGATGTGTGCCATGTCGACTCTTAACTTTGTTCTGCACACAAAATCATGCAGCCTGCAAAGGCAGTGTGTGAGTGTAAAGGTAAAGGGCCTCTAAGGGTGGCACAAAAAGTGCTGCAGCCCTTTGAGGCCTTCCCTGGGTACCTGTGGTACCATTTACCAGGGACTGACCTGTGGCCAGAGAGTGCCAATTAGGTTTGGTCTTCAATGCAGTTTTAGGGAAAGAAAATAGGCCCCGAGTACCTGATTGGCAGGAGCCCAGGGCACACTTAGTCAAAGTACATCAGCAGTTCAGCAAAAAGTGGGGGCAGTCATGCAGAAAGAGGGCACTTTCTCACAATGATCACTTATACCAGACTACTGCTCATCCAGTATTGTGGCTCAGACTGCCCACCAATGCGAGATTACAACAATAAGAAAAGTGGCCCACCTACGGATTCACTACCTTCTATTTGAATGAATGAATGAATACCTTCTTCTATAGCGCATGGCTACTCTTGAGCATCCCAGCGCTGTAAGACCAAGGGAACAGGAAGACACTATTGAAACAAGTGTGTCTTTAAACGCTTCCTGAAAGCGAGATGATTGGACTCATGCCTGATGTTATCTGGGAGTGCGTTCCATTCTTTAGCTGCATGCACAGAGAGCCGGCGGCCACCCATCCGCGCCAGCTTTATCCTGGGAACCACCAGCAAGTTCCGCTGGTTGGATCTCAGAGATCTCACTGATCGATGGCGACAGAAGAGGGGATCCAGAATCGGCGGTCCAGCGCCATAGATGGACTTATGCGCCAAGCACAATGTTTTGAAAGTAATCCTTCCCTTGATGGGCAGCCAGTGGAGGTGTTGAAGTGCGGCTTTCGCTGAGCATCTTTTGGGGACTTTCATGAGCAGCCGAGCGGCACAGTTCTGCACAGATTGCAGAACTTTTATGGTGCCGACTGGAGCTCCCATATAGACGGCGTTTGCATAATCCAGCCGCGACAAGATCAGCGACTGGACCAACAATCGTCTGGCTTCGAATGGCAGGAGGTCTAGGACTTTTTTTAAGACTCTCAACAGCCCGTAGCAGGTTGCAGCTACCTTTTTAGCCTGATAGTGAAAACTAAGGGAGGAATCTAGCCAGATCCCCAGGCTTTTTATGTGAGTCTTGGGTGCTGGGGGGGGGTCCCAGGCAGTGAGGCCACCAAGGGTCCAAATTAATTGGGGCTTTGTAGCCCAGAAGCATAATGTCAGTTTTAGTCCCATTTAGCTTCAAACAGGAGGAGGTCATCCATTCCAGAACTTTGGTGAGACACGGGGTCAGATTATTGATCCCCTGATTTAGGGCATCGTTCCTCACCAGGGATACAACCAGCTGCGTGTCATCGGCGTAGGTAACAAGTTGGATTCCCCAGGGAAGAACCACCTCAGCCAAAGGTCTCATATAGATATTAAATAGAGTGGGGCTGAGGGAAGATCCCTGGGGAACGCCATGATTCAATTGCAGCTGGCTGGATGACACCTCTCCCTCAAAGACGGAAAAGCTTCTTTCTGATAGAAAAGAATGGAGCCATTTGATGGCATTTGATGCAACAACCATGCAAATAAGGTTATTGTCCACGTGTTATCTGCTTCCTCCAATAGTGCGTTCTAAAGGAAGCCAACCGTACTACTTTTGAAGATTCCACAGGACTGAGACATAGAACCTCAAGCATTACTGGTATCGATGCATACTAAGGCTCCTATACACTATAGAAGGTAGTGAGCCCGGAGGTGGGCCACTTTTCTACTTATTGTGATCTCACGTAGGTGGACAGTCTGTACTTTGAATAGGAGTACCACAAGACTTTTGTTTGGAGCTAAAACATTCTACCTTCAGAAATGGAAACAAAGACCATATACTTGAAGTTGGTTGGTCCCACTGGAGCTTTGAAGATTTCTTGCTGAAAAATTTCCAAGTCCCAAAGCAGAATGGAACTGTGTCATTTTTTTCAGGGGCAGGGAGACCTTTGAATAGGACAAAGCTGAACTCCAATCTGACACTGTGGAACTGAAAGTCCAATTTTTTTTCTGGTGAGTCTTCTGGTGTCCAAACAATAATGGCAGTATACTTTTAAGGCCACAGGACCTCCGGGGAGGGTACCTAGAGACTCTCGGGGTGTCAAGCAGAGGCCATCAGCAGCCTAGTCCAGGTCCAGTTCCCACTAGTCAGCTGGACCCTTCATGGAAAAGGCCTCTATCTGTGTCTCTGTAGCCACATTGGTTTGTCCTGAGAAACAAAAGGAGCAGGTCCAGTTCACTCACGGGTTCATCGTAGGCCACAGAGAGAAAGTATAATCCTCTTCTGATCTTCCACATGTCCAGTAAGTGCTCTCAGAGGGCGCCCTGGAGTAGAACAATTATGCCTGGTCTCACCTAGAGGATAGGGTGACTCCTGGGCACTCCCCAACTACTGGGGCATAAGTTCCTGGGGGCAGCCCTATCCAGTTTGTCCTTCTGCAAACAGCTTAAAGGTTCCCCTCACTCCCAAAATTCAAGATGGAGAAACCCTTTCTCCCTTATGCATAGTCTGTGTGGACAGGGTAAAGAGCAGTAACCTCCTTGTGCCCAATCAAAACCAGTTCTGTGGCTGGCGCTCCTACCATCGAGTTTGCTGCCAACCTGGCTAGGAAAGGCGAAGACTGCTTCTCGCAGGTCTATTCTTACATTTACTTGTGAAAAGGCAGATCCCTTCTTCAAGTTAATGAAGTCCATGGGTACACCTTAACTTGTGTTCCAGCAAGGAGAAGAAAATGAATACCCACACCCAAGCCTTTGCCTATTTTCTGGGAGAAGTTTTCACAACTCATTTAGGCCAAGAAGAGGCTGAGCAGCAGCTGAAGAGCCAATGTATATTAGCCTCCAGTGCTCTCCGACAGGCTAAAATTAATTTTCTAAAATTTAAAATTCCAGTTTCTTTAATACAAAACCTTATTCACCAATAGAATGGATTGTTATTAAATATAAAATAAATCTTCGAATGGGGTCTGTAGCTGGTACAGGTCAAAACTTATAATTAAAGTGCATAATCTATACTTTGACTTTTCATGTGCTCCAGTTACAGTAAAATATGATTTACCCTGCCTTGTGGGCAGCAATGCGTATTTAGGGGGTCAATATTCAACATCTACTGGTGAAAAGAGTTATTTTGACAGGTCTGTGTAGCAGGATTCAAGCTGCTGCAGTCAGTTTACACAGGGTAGGCTGAAGCCATGGTTTCACGGACACTGTAGTGGATGGCACATTGGGTGCTCTAGTTCACTGGTTGCATTAGACTTTTCAGGTGACGAGTGTTGTTCTACAATAAATACTAGGGCCTTTAAGAAAGTTATCTCTGACATTCAAGGTTACGCCAATTTCAACATGATTGAAGCACAGGCACTTTACACCCATTTAGCATGGGTAAAGTAGTTCCAATATCAGCAAAATAGATACTGTAAAAATTGGTGGGACATTATGCAAACAATGTTCATTTACTAAACTGGGGTACCCCTTATTCTGGCAATATCAGGGTCAGAACCAAGAGACTATGGTGCCTCTTCTGACATGTACGACATGGAAGAGGACCTAGGTCTGAATCAGGATGGATGACGACTGATTACACTTTTGTGATTACAGAAGACAACATCAGTCGAGATTAAGAGATTTAGTGTCTGAGATTGGTATCCATGCCAGATTTTCTTTGAGCACTTGTGGCGTCTGTACCAGCGTCAATTTAGAAGAGGTAGACTAACATCTCAGAACCAGCATGAAAGTCTGTACTTGCGTCGGTACGCGGTCTGTAAACGGTCCCAAAAGGTCTGACGGCACAGAGGATAGATCAGGGGTGGGAACCAGACTGGGGGGTTAGAGTGGTTCCTTGGAGACTGAAGGAACAGTAGAGGATGCAGGAAGCAGACCAAAAATTTGGAGTGTGGTCTCTTTGAGAGATTTAATTTTCTGTGGTGTTGGCGATGGTCCAGAAAACTCTGGCACACTAATATCAGTTAAGGAATTGGGTCCGTGATTGGACACCCAGAAGGTATACGACTGACAAAGTGATGAACTTGTGCTTTTTCGTTAGAGACAGAAGGGCAGCATGGTGTCAAGTCTATTTGCTTTTTTCATGTTTGCGCTTGGACTTTGATTTCAACCTAACAGAAGACTTAAGAGTGCAAAGTTGACCACTCAAAGGAATGGCATCAGGAACCAGACAGTGTCTGTACCTACGCCTTGTTGTGGGAGCTAGACTTATGTGAAGGACACAACTTTTTTTTGTGTCTTGCTGAATACAGCTTTATCTTCTGGTAACAGATCACCTTCGGGTGCATGGGGGTACATTTATAGTACGATTTTGAGTTGGGACTATGCCAGAAACCAGAAACACACCTTATGCGGCTCAATGACTGACATCTGTTTTCGGCAGTCGCAGCATGGTTTGAAACCTGTTGTTTTGGGTGTGGACATTCTACCCTAGCACTCTAGACTTCAATTTAGGAGTTGTCAAAAAACCTAACAAGATTGGGAACGCAGCATTGCATCAGAAGGTGTGGAAAACTAAAGATGTTAGCCTGCAGACCTGACACCTACGTGGGGTCCGCTTCATCACTTCCACAGCGGTATGCAGCCAATGCGGACCTGCAGGGCAGCACCTGGTAGCTGGCAGAAGCACTGCCGATGAAAGGTTTCTGGATCCAGTCTGGTGCCTTAGGAAATATTCTATGATGAGGCATCTACGGTTTGAAGCATCTATAGAAATTATTTTTTATAGCAGTGATGGTGTGCACAAAACAAGCTATGTATTTTACATTCATCATGCACAATTAAGCAATTTCACTGTAGTAGTAGCTATAATTATGCAAACCATTGCAAAATATTTACCTTTGATCTTGTTTTGCCATTTTCGTCTTGGGAAGACATATCTTTAATCGCCTCAGGTGGCATGTAATTCACGGTCCCAACCTGAAAGAAAACAGTTTTAAGATATTTTATAAATAGAAACCCAGCAGAAATATAAAGTTTAAACAGCAAGAAAATTTGCAGCCAAATGCTGATGCCTATTTAGCAATATTCTATGATACCAGCAAACACTGTTTACTTCTCACAAAAAAGGGACAAGTTATTTTCTATTGTAACTCTTATCTCAAATGTTAATTTTTGTCTGATACAAATCATTGGGGTCGAAACAACCAAACATTAGGAATGCACAAGTTACTACTTGTGTAACGATATATCTGTAAGAGACATTAGTTAGTGATAGATTCCTTACCTTAGAATATCCCCAGGCGTCAGACTGGATCCGGAAACTTTTGCGTAGCAGTACCCTTGCGCGTGGGTAGGCGTTGTCTGCGGCTTTGCGTCCGTCGTCGGCGCCGTGATGACGTTGTCGGAGTACTTAGACGCCGCCTCCGCGTGCTGACGTCAGTTCTTAGACACAGCTTTTCCGCGCCAGAAGCGCAGAGCCATGCCAAAAACCAACACTGGTGCCATGAAACTAGGGTCCTGAAAGGGGATGACCTTAACCCTAGATATCGGTTCGCAGAACGGGGAGGATGGGTGGGTCGGTAAGGAATCTATCACTAACTAATGTCTCTTACAGATATATCGTTACACAAGTAGTAACTTGAGCATCTGAAAGAGACACGTTAGTGATAGATTCCTTACCTTAGAATAGATACCCCAGCAATACCAACCCCGTGGTGGTGGGTCTGCAAACCAATAATCACACCAGAAAGTCCTGGAGGACGGAACGGCCAAAGTAGCCATCCCTCTGGACTTGACTGTCAAGGCAATAATGACGTGCAAACGTGTGCAGCGAGGCCCACGTAGCCGCCTGACAAATGTCCTGCTAGGGCACACCTCGGCCCAAGGCAGTTGTAGTGGCCGTGGCCAGAGTGGAATGAGCCCTCAGCCCAACAGGGGGTTCTTCTTAGCCAAGGAGTAACACGCCTGGATGCACAAGATGATCCACCGGGAGATGGTCGGCTTGTGCACCGCTTTCCCTTTCTTAGTGCCCGCGTATCCAACAAAGAGTTGATCATCCACCCGGAACTGTTGTGTGCGATTCAAATAAAAGGAGAGCGCACGTTTTGGTTCCAGACGGTGGAGCCTCTCTTCCTCTCTCGAGGGGTGCGGAGGCGGAAAGAAGGTGGGCAAGGTGATGGATTGCCCAATGTGGAAGGCCGTGACTACCTTGGGTAGGAAGGAGGGCCTGGTTCGTAAAACAACCTTGTCCGGATGGACTGAAAGGAAAGGAGGCTTACAAGACAGACGCCTGGCTGCCAGAATGATGTTACAGACTTCAGGAGGCAAGTCAAATGGCCTCAACTGTCGCAGCTCAATCTCCAAGCATGGAGGTGGAGACTGGACAGGTTCGGGTGGAGGACCGTCCCCTGCTGCTGCGACAGAAGGTCCTCCTGAAGAGGCAGACGAACCGGGGGATCGACTGACATACTGAGTAGCTCGGGATACCAGTACCTTCGTGCCCAGTCCGGAGCCACAAGGATGACTTGTGCCCGGTCACGCTTGATCTTCAGCACTCTGGGCAGAAGTGGTATAGGCGGAAAGGTGTACAACAGACCGCAACTCCACTCGCGACGAAAAGCGCCTCCGAGCGAGTGCCGCCTTGGAAATTCCAACGCGCAGAACTGATGACATTGCGCGTTCTCTTCGGTGGCTAATAGATCTAACCAAGGCTCTCCCCACTGCAGAAAGAGACCTTGCCCCACGTCCGAGTTCAGACGCCATTTGTGATCCATCATGCACCGGCGGCTGAGTTCGTCCGCCCTGGCGTTCAGAGAACTTGCCAGGTGTTGAACCATCAGAGACACGCCCTGATGTTCCAGCCATTGCCAGAGGCGCAGAGCCTCCTGGCAGAGGGTCCACGACCCCACCCCGCCCTGTTTGTTGCAGTACCACATGGCGGTGGTGTTGTCCGTGAACACCGGCACTACACTCCCTCGGACAGACGGGAGGAATGCCTTCAGTGCTAGACGAATCGCCCGTAGCTCCAAAAGGTTGATATGAAGCCGGGACTCCGCCGGAGACCAGAGGCCTCTGATCTCCGCCTATCCCATGTGGCCTCCCCAGCCCCGGAGGGACGCGTCCGTCACAACTACGTGCTCCGGTTGGGGAAGGGAGAGGGATCTGCCGTTGACCCAATCGCGGTCCGTGAGCCACCACTGCAGCTGTCTTGCAGTGCCCTCCGAGATCAGGACAGAGTCGGACAGGTTGCCCTGATGCTGGGCCCACTGAAACTTCAGGTCCCACTGCAGAGCCCGCATCCGCCACCGAGCGTGATGCACCAGAAGGATGCAGGAGGCCATCAGCCCCAGAAGCTGCAGCGTCAACCTGACCGAAACTCGGAATAAAGGCCGGAAGATTGGAATCAGGGCCTGTAAATCCCGAACTCACTGTTCGGGCGGGTAAACCCGAAACTGCGCCGAGTCGAGAACCGCTCCGATGAAAACAAGCTTCTGAGAGGGACACAGGTGTGACTTCGGCACATTGATGGAAAATCCCAGCTGGTGCAGGAGATCCGCCGTAGTCTGGAGGTGGCTGACTACTGTCTGGGGCGAGCCCGCCTTCAACAACCAGTCTTCGAGGTAGAGGAAGACTAAGGCCCCCAACCTGCGCAGATGAGCTGCGACCACCGCCATCACCTTCGTGAACACCCGTGGGGCGCTGGTAAGGCCGAAGGGGAGCACGGTAAACTGAAAGTGCTCGTGGCCTACCGTGAACCGCAGGTAACGCCGGTGGGCCGGCAGGACGGGGATGTGGAAATACGCGTCCTGCAAGTCCAACGCTACCATCCAGTCCCCTGGGTCTAGGGCAGCTAAAACCTGAGCCGGAGTCAGCATTTTGAACTTCTCCTTCCGGAGGAAGCCGTTGACGTTCCTCAGATCCAAGATAGGGCGCAGGCCCCCTTTGCCCTTCTTGGGTACCAGAAAGTAGTGGGAGTAGCAACCACGTCCTACTTCCGGCCCAGGAACGAGCTCGATGGCCCCCTTGGCCAAGAGGGCCGAAACTTCCTCCTGCAGGAGCTGCAAGTGATCCCCCGATATGCGGTGGTGTTGCGGTGGCATGGCTTGAGGAGTCGTCTCGAAGGGGAGGGAGTAGCCCCTCCGGACGATCTGCAGCACCCACCTGTCGAAGTGACAGTGCGCCAGTGAGAGTGGTGATGGCGAACCCTGCCTCCCACTGGCGTCACATGGGCCAAAAAGCACGGACTAGGAGGGTTTAGAGGTGGATGCTGCGGGGGCAGATGTGGACTGACTCCGCCTGTTTCCCCGACCGCCTCCGCAGCGGTTTCCACGGCCGCCGCAGCTGGACGACAGTCTGCGGCGAGTGGCTGGCGGCACGTGTGGGGATGCCCCTTCCCTGGCCACGAAAGGAGCGAAAGGCACCCGTTTGCTGGTGTGGGGCCGAGAGGCCCAAGGACTTGGCCGTAGTCCTGGAGTTCTCAAAGCGCTCAAGTGCGTGGTCTGCCTTGTCGCCAAAGAAGCAACGGCCATCGAACGGCATGTCCATCAGAGTGTTCTGGACATCTGCCGAAAAAATTGGCGGATCTCAGCCAGGCGTGGCGTCTCACCGCCACTGTCGTAGCCATCGCTCTTGTATCAAAAAAGGGGGAAGCAAAGACTGGACAATTTTTAACGGGGTCCAATGTACATGTCCCAGAAAGTCTAAACAACAGAAAGTACAGAGTTCCCCGGGAAAAGTCAACTAAATGACTAACACTAACCTCTCTCTCATAGAGTTAAACAGAAAAAGTGAATGTTGTGAACCCTTTACGGAATTAGGGATACCTCACACAGGTCAACGGTTGGACGACTATTGTCATCCCACCCGATGATCGTCCAGCGTCATCATCGGTATCCTGCCCCTGCGACAGACTGGCGGTGCAATGCCTGTCGGGCAACAACGGATGCTGCACTTTGGCGGGGATCTTTTATTCCTTAGCCAAAGGGTGTGTGGGTGTGAGGGGCCTAAAAAAGTGCAATAGTGAGCGTGAGTGTAGTCTAAAAAAAGTCAGTAGAGTCCATAGGGCGAAATTTTAATGGCATGGCTCACTGCTTTATTAAAAGGAACGTTAAGGGGTATTGAGGCGAGACAATTAAAGTAATCGAGCCTCATTCAACCCTTAGTGAACGTGTGGTCAACATGTTTCTTGCCACTAAGGCAATTCATCAGGACCAAAAAAGTGCTCATATAATTGCTGTTGATCCCTCAGTGATCAGAGGAATCGAGTATACGACCTGGTGTGTGTCGTAGGGCAATCCTTCGTCCAGTCCCTCCCCGGAACTAGGCAGGAAAAAGAAGAAGAAGAGTACAGTCAATAATATGTCTGTGTATCCCGGCCATCATAAGATGCAAAGATTACATGCTGGTTATGCACTACGGGGTATAGACGGGTATATGAAGACCCCATCATGGAGTGACATTCGAGTGAGAGAGAAGGTTAGAAGATAGTGTGAACGAGGAATTACCGCGTTCTATATGTGCAAACAGTGCTCATTGAATAGGCATGCGACATGTGTGCCCTGGAATTGGCATGCACAGTAGTTTATACATGTATCGTATGCCGTAACATGCCATGCGTTTGTTTCTGTGTAATACAGACAACTGTGAGTGTGCGCATTCACACACGAAAAATACAATTATTTCGAGACAACAGGAAAGGAGAGAACCATATTATCACTCTGGCTCATGGATAAATGGCAACCGCAGATTAGCGCCAGTGTGGTAGAGAGTCCTTATCGTGAGTCACCTAACTCGCTGGGAAAACGGTAACAATGCAATCCTTACCCGCAGTCCCCGGGTTGGAAATCCCTCAAGCTGACCTGGTGGGGCCAGAACTGGGTGTAAAGTACCTAGAACGAGTAAACAGCACCGCCGAGTCAGGGAGTTATTTAGCGGCGCGGCTTACCGTCTACTGTAGTACCGCATGGATCCTCGACACGGCGATCAGGAAGAAACGCTCGCGGAGGTCCTTGCGTGAATCAGTGCGCCTTACCTTGTCAGTTGCTGGCAGAGGGCGTCTAGTCACCTACCCCTCCCACATCGGTGTAACCGCAGGACAGCCGGTGAAACCGTGAAGTACCGCTGCCTCAGATGAGAACGGGAAGCGCGGGCACCGTGGAGGCGTGTCCAAGGCGTGTTGCTAGGCAACGGGACGCCGATGTGAAAAGCGATGATTACCCCAGATGGCAGAAAGGGTAAAAGGTGGGCGCCATCTTGGAACGGGGAGGTAGTTTACTAGATGGCAAAAATGATTGCTAGGGAAGGGGCAATAAGTTCGTACACAGAGCTCTCTGGCGCCGTCTCAAAACGGGAGGATAGTGTACTAACTGGCATTGGAGATACCTGGGATAAGGACAATAAGTCCAGGTACTGAGCTATCTGGCTAGCAATGTCCAAGGCACCGCATCATTGAGACCAAGTTCGTCGGTGTGCAGACGATGGACCCATCTCTGCTCCAATCTGAAGAGAGCTTGTTGGTTCATTCCAGGTTGACACTCGAGGACAGTCCAACGTATGTTCTCAGTAGAGTGGTTGTGTTCTTTACAATGGTCGTATAGTCTTGTATGTGTCTTTACACAACGGATATTACTATTGTGCTCCATGATGCGCTGTTTCACAGGGCGCTTCGTCATCCCAATATAGAGCATCCTACAGGGGCACACAAGGACATAGATACACCTTGAGCTGTTACAATTGGTATGTTTATTTAGGGTCCAGGTAAAGTCCCCTTGCAGTTCGATGGTTTTCCCCTGGATAGTTTGGGGGCATACTACACAGGAGCCACATCTGTAATGTCCAGTGACTGGTGGGAGATCCCATAAGGTCTTGACCGGTCGAGTGCTCGATTTTTTCGGGCGGGTGTGGATCAGCGTGTCTTTCAGGTTCGCTGTTCTCTTGAATGCAAAACGTGGCCGCGACAGTTCCATCCCTGCGGAATTTAGGATCCCCCAGTGTGAGGTCACAGTCTTTTTGATGAACGTTGAGTGCCTGGTGTAGGATGTAACACAAGTAATAGTGTCATCTTGCTCTTTTGGGTGAACTTCGAGTAAGGCCTCTCTGTTGTTATTCAAGGCTCTTTTGAATGATTTCTTCAACAGTCGTGTGGGGTATCCCCTATCCTGGAGCTTGTGTTGCAGAATCTGAGCCTCTTGTTTGAAGTATTGGACAGAGCTACAGTTTCTCCGTATGCGGAGGAATTGCCCGAAGGGCAGATTATCCCTCAGGGCTTTTGTGTGGTAGCTTTGATAGAGGAGTAAACTGTTTCTGTCAGAGAGTGAGGTTCTCTCGGTATGGATTGTGCTCTGGAGGGTAGATATGATTCTTTTCGAACGAGGCCATGTAAATACATGCCAAGCTCGGCGCGAATGTCGAGCCCATAGAGGTCCCACGGACCTGATGGTACAACTGGGATTCATATCTGAAGAAATTTTCAGTGAGGGCAATATGGGCTAGCTCCATAATGAATGCTATTGGTGTTGGAGACAGCCATTCTTCTTCTCGCATCAATGAGTCGACTGCTTCAAGGGTGGCTTGTTGTGGAATATTAGTATACAACGCCTCCACGTCAAGGGTTAGAAGCAGGTCGATGTCTTCTCTCCCATCGATATCAGCGATAAGGCGGAGGACGTCTCTGGTATCTTGTAAGTAAGATGGAATTTGTTTCACAAAAGGTTGGAAAAAGGCATCGCAAAATTGGGATAGAGGCTCTAACACTGACCCGATGCCGGAGACGATAGGTCTCCCGGGGACTGGAGAAATACCCTTGTGTATTTTTGGAAGGGTATAAAAATAAGGTGTGACAGGGTCCAGTGTCACCAAGAAATCTGCTTCCTTCTTACTTATCCACTCATTCGTCTCAGCCTCAATGACAAGACCCATAATGGTCGTGGAGAGCCGTTTGGTGGGGTCCTCCATGAGTGGTCTATAATGTGTCGTGTTTGCCAGTTGTCTCCTGCATTCGCGATCATAATCCTCGTAGTTTTGTATGACCGTGGCTCCCCCTTTGTCTGCCTGCTTGATGATGGACTCATCCCTGCCCAGACTGTTGGATGCTAGTCTTTCTGCAGTAGATAGATTATGGAAGGGTTTGGTGGTTGGTTTGTTCCGCAGGCTCCTAAGCACCGCCCGCTCAAAGGTTAAGACTTCTGGCGGTACCATCCCATCAGTGGGGGTGAAGGTGGAAGGCTTTTTTAGGCCTGTGTCTTGACTCGGAAGTTCAGGTTGGTTCTCGAAAAAGGCACGAAGGCGTATCTTCCTGAAGAATTGTTTAAGCTCAATCATCTCTTGGAAGGTATCAGGGGTTGGGGTGGGGACAAATCCAAGTCCCTTCTCCAAGACTTTCTTCTCCGTTGGTGAAAGAGTTCTGTTCGATAAATTGACGATCAAACTAATCTCCCTCTGGATGTCGTGCTCCTGGTCTCCATCGCAGTCGGTACTGGTGTCTGGTCCTGCCATTGTACTCCTTTCTGCCCGCCTCGCTTTCGCCCTCTTCCTCTGCCCCAACCTCTGCCTTGAAAAGGTGGCGGATTAAGGACCTTTTCACTAACATGGAGGATATCCCGGGTCTTAGCTTCAATGAGGACACCATAGCCGAGGCATTAAGAACAACGCCATCAATTCTTACCAATCCTCCGGTCTCGACATCTGGTGCATCCTCCGATGAATGGACCACACTGACGGAGATGAAGAAGGAACTTATTAGAATCACCATTCATGGGATCATGATGACCGAATACTTGAGAAGTAACATAGCACCGCAAGGCCTAATTGTCAACATAATCCCAAGACTTTTTCTGGATGATAAACGGTTTAAAGTAGATTGGTGCCAAGTATCTTGGAAGTGCACCAAGGACCTACTTTTTTTGATTAGCCAAACAGCAAAACGCCTTTCCGATGCACTACAAGAGAAAATCTCAGCCCTGGAAGCCACCATGAAAAACGCAATATCTAAGAATAACAAGACAGCCTTCACGACCAAATTATCGGAGATCAACCAAGAAATGGCTGACCACCATGAGTTTTTACTCAAACAAAAGACAACAAAACTTGAAAAGGATATTGCTAAATTTGCGAAAGAAAAAGTATATCCCTACCTGAAGGATGACTTCAAAGGGAAAAAGAACAACTATTCATCTGATGAGAACTCAGGTAGTGATAACAGACGCGGATCGACAAGCAGTGATTCCAGTGGTGGCTATTCTTCTAAGAACCCTCGACCACCGCGTACATGGCAACAAGGCTACCATCAAGGCCCAGTATTCCACGGACCACCCCATATGGCACCTCCATGGCAATACCCCTTCTACCCACAGGGCCCCCCGCAATTCTACCCCCTTAATCCGCCACCTTTTCAAGGCAGAGGTTGGGGCAGAGGAAGAGGGCGAAAGCGAGGCGGGCAGAAAGGAGTACAATGGCAGGACCAGACACCAGTACCGACTGCAATGGAGACCAGGAGCACGACATCCAGAGGGAGACGAGTTTGATCGTCAATTTATCGAACAGAACTCTTTCACCAACGGAGAAGAAAGTCTTGGAGAAGGGACTTGGATGTGTCCCCACCCCAACCCCTGATACCTTCCAAGAGATGATTGAGCTTAAACAATTCTTCAGGAAGATACGCCTTCGTGCCTTTTTCGAGAACCAACCTGAACTTCCGAGTCAAGACACAGGTCTAAAAAAGCCTTCCACCTTCACCCCCGCTGATGGGATGGTACCGCCAGAAGTCTTAACCTTTGAGCGGGCGGTGCTTAGGAGCCTGCGGAACAAACCAACCACCAAACCCTTCCATAATCTATCTACTGCAGAAAGACTAGCATCCAACAGTCTGGGCAGGGATGAGTCCATCATCATCAAGCAGGCAGACAAAGGGGGAGCCACGGTCATACAAAACTACGAGGATTATGATCGCGAATGCAGGAGACAACTGGCAAACAACACATTATAGACCACTCATGGAGGACCCCACCAAACGGCTCCCCACGACCATTATGGGTCTTGTCATTGAGGCTGAGACGAATGAGTGGATAAGTAAGAAGGAAGCAGATTTCTTGGTGACACTGGACCCTGTCACACCTTATTTTTATACCCTTCCAAAAATACACAAGGGTATTTCTCCAGTCCCCGGGAGACCTATCGTCTCCGGCATCGGGTCAGTGTTAGAGCCTCTATCCCAATTTTGCGATGCCTTTTTCCAACCTTTTGTGAAACAAATTCCATCTTACTTACAAGATACCAGAGACGTCCTCCGCCTTATCGCTGATATCGATGGGAGAGAAGACATCGACCTGCTTCTAACCCTTGACGTGGAGGCGTTGTATACTAATATTCCACAACAAGCCACCCTTGAAGCAGTCGACTCATTGATGCGAGAAGAAGAATGGCTGTCTCCAACACCAATAGCCTTCATTATGGAGCTAGCCCATATTGCCCTCACTGAAAATTTCTTCAGATATGAATCCCAGTTGTACCATCAGGTCCGTGGGACCTCTATGGGCTCGACATTCGCGCCGAGCTTGGCATGTATTTACATGGCCTCGTTCGAAAAGAATCATATCTACCCTCCAGAGCACAATCCATACCGAGAGAACCTCACTCTCTGGCGTCGTTACATCGATGACATTTTGATTTTCTGGAAAGGGGACCGACTCAGTTGCGAGGCCTTTTGCGAGTGGATTAACCAACAAGACCCATTCTTGAAGTTTACTGGCACTATCTCCGAAACATCGATACCATTTCTTGATCTAACCATTTGTTTAGAACCGGCAACAATCAGCACTTCCCTCTTCAAAAAGGACACTGACAGAAACAGTTTACTCCTCTATCAAAGCTACCACACAAAAGCCCTGAGGGATAATCTGCCCTTTGGGCAATTCCTCCGCATACGGAGAAACTGTAGCTCTGTCCAAAACTTCAAACAAGAGGCTCAGATTCTGCAACACAAGCTCCAGGATAGGGGATACCCCACACGACTGTTGAAGAAATCATTCAAAAGAGCCTTGAATAACAACAGAGAGGCCTTACTCGAAGTTCACCCAAAAGAGCAAGATTACACTATTACTTGTGTTACATCCTACACCAGGCACTCAACGTTCATCAAAAAGACTGTGACCTCACACTGGGGGATCCTAAATTCCGCAGGGATGGAACTGTCGCGGCCACGTTTTGCATTCAAGAGAACAGCGAACCTGAAAGACACGCTGATCCACACCCGCCCGAAAAAATCGAGCACTCGACCGGTCAAGACCTTATGGGATCTCCCACCAGTCACTGGACATTACAGATGTGGCTCCTGTGTAGTATGCCCCCAAACTATCCAGGGGAAAACCATTGAACTTCAAGGGGAATTTACCAGGACCATAAATAAACATACCAATTGTAACAGCTCAAGGTGTATCTATGTCCTTGTGTGCCCCTGTAGGATGCTCTATATTGGGATGACGATGCGCCCTGTGAAACAGCGCATCATGGAGCACAATAGTAATATCCGTTGTGTAAAGACACATACAAGACTATACGACCATTGTAAAGAACACAACCACTCTACTGAGAACATACGTTGGACTGTCCTCGAGTGTCAACCTGGAATGAACCAACAAGCTCTCTTCAGATTGGAGCAGAGATGGGTCCATTGTCTGCACACCGACGAACTTGGTCTCAATGATGCGGTGCCTTGGACATTGCTAGCCAGATAGCTCAGTACCTGGACTTGTTGTCCTTATCCCAGTTATCTCCAATGCCAGTTAGTACACTATCCTCCCGTTTTGAGACGGCGCCAGAGAGCTCTGTGTACGAACTTATTGCCCCTTCCCTAGCAATCATTTTTGCCATCTAGTAAACTACCTCCCCGTTCCAAGATGGCGCCCACCTTTTACCCTTTCTGCCATCTGGGGTAATCATCGCTTTTCACATCGGCGTCCCGTTGCCTAGCAACACGCCTTGGACACGCCTCCACGGTGCCCGCGCTTCCCGTTCTCATCTGAGGCAGCGGCACTTCACGGTTTCACCGGCTGTCCTGCGGTTACACCGATGTGGGAGGGGTAGGTGACTAGACGCCCTCTGCCAGCAACTGACAAGGTAAGGCGCACTGATTCACGCAAGGACCTCCGCGAGCGTTTCTTCCTGATCGCCGTGTCGAGGATCCATGCGGTACTACAGTAGACGGTAAGCCGCGCCGCTAAATAACTCCCTGACTCGGCGGTGCTGTTTACTCGTTCTAGGTACTTTACACCCAGTTCTGGCCCCACCAGGTCAGCTTGAGGGATTTCCAACCCGGGGACTGCGGGTAAGGATTGCATTGTTACCGTTTTCCCAGCGAGTTAGGTGACTCACGATAAGGACTCTCTACCACACTGGCGCTAATCTGCGGTTGCCATTTATCCATGAGCCAGAGTGATAATATGGTTCTCTCCTTTCCTGTTGTCTCGAAATAATTTTATTTTTCGTGTGTGAATGCGCACACTCACAGTTGTCTGTATTACACAGAAACAAACGCATGGCATGTTACGGCATACGATACATGTATAAACTACTGTGCATGCCAATTCCAGGGCACACATGTTGCATGCCTATTCAATGAGCACTGTTTGCACATATAGAACGCGGTAATTCCTCGTTCACACTATCTTCTAACCTTCTCTCTTTCTCGAATGTCACTCCATGATGGGGTCTTCATATACCCGTCTATACCCCGTAGTGCATCACCAGCATGTAATCTTTGCATCTTATGATGGCCAGGATACACAGACATATTATTGACTGTACTCTTCTTCTTCTTCTTTTTCCTGCCTAGTTCCGGGGAGGGACTGGACGAAGGATTGCCCTACGACACACACCAGGTCGTATACTCGATTCCTCTGATCACTGAGGGATCAACAGCAATTATATGAGCACTTTTTTGGTCCTGATGAATTGCCTTAGTGGCAAGAAACATGTTGACCACACGTTCACTAAGGGTTGAATGAGGCTCGATTACTTTAATTGTCTCGCCTCAATACCCCTTAACGTTCCTTTTAATAAAGCAGTGACCCATGCCATTAAAATTTCGCCCTATGGACTCTACTGACTTTTTTTAGACTACACTCACGCTCACTATTGCACTTTTTTAGGCCCCTCACACCCACACACCCTTTGGCTAAGGAATAAAAGATCCCCGCCAAAGTGCAGCATCCGTTGTTGCCCGACAGGCATTGCACCGCCAGTCTGTCGCAGGGGCAGGATACCGATGATGACGCTGGACGATCATCGGGTGGGATGACAATAGTCGTCCAACCGTTGACCTGTGTGAGGTATCCCTAATTCCGTAAAGGGTTCACAACATTCACTTTTTCTGTTTAACTCTATGAGAGAGAGGTTAGTGTTAGTCATTTAGTTGACTTTTCCCGGGGAACTCTGTACTTTCTGTTGTTGTGTAGCCATCGCTCTGCCTAGCGAGTCGGTAGTATCCAGCCCACACCTGATTGAATACTTGGCTGCATCTCGGCCCTCTACAAGGGCTTGGACGAGTTTGGCCCGTACCTCCAACGGGCACTCTGGCAGCACTTCCGCCACCGTCTCCCACAGAGAGTGGGTGTAGCGGCCCAAGAGGCTTGCGGTGTTGGAAGACTGCAGTCCCAAACTAAGGGAGGAGAATATCTTCTTTCTATAATTCTCATACCTTTTGGATTCCCTGTCCGGCGGGGCCGTCGGGAATGCGGTCTGGGAATTAGAGGCCTGGATGACCAGACTCTCGGGGGTGGGGTGGGAGGACAGGAAACATGGATCGCCCGGAGCCGGCGTCTGGCCACGTTCCTATCTACAGGCGAACCTGTAGCGGGCCTGGACCAAGTGCCCAAAAGAACGGTCAAGGCCTCATTAAAGGGCAGCAGAGGCTCAGCCGAGCATGACTGCGGTTTAAGGACCTCTGTGAGGAGGTTAGTCCTCACGGCCGCGACGGGGAGCTCAAGGCCCAAGGCCTTGGCAGCCCTCGTCAACACCACACCATAGGTAGCCCCCTCCTCCGAAGCCACGGTAGGAGGAGAGACAAATCCAGTGTCTGGAGAGGTGTCCAGGCCACTGGCTTCCCCAAGGTCTCCTGCCCAGTCAGCATGAGACTGACACTCCTTGGTCAGAGGGTCCTCAGACCCCTCCCAATCCTCCACATCACCCATCTCCTGAGATTCAGGGTTGTAATTGAATGAGGTAGGTTCATAGAAGTAAAAATCTCCAAACGACGTCGGGTGCGGCGCCGAAAGGCGCCGTCCTGACGTCGGAACCGAAGCAAAGGAGGTATCGGGGCCGGCGCAGCCCGAGGACGGCGCCGGAGGTGACACCTGACAGACCGACGCCAGGGGGGGGGGGGTTGTAAGGTCCACCGGTGACGATCCAGAGCCCGAGGAAGGCCCAGCGGCGTCCTGCGGCGCTGGGACGAAGGCGCCGGTGCCACTGTTCCCTGCGCGCCGGGCCCGAGGGCACCGGCGAAGTCGGGATAGTGGGGCCCTGCGGCGCCGGGCCCGAAGGCGCCAGCGGCGGCGGGGCCGAAGCACCTGACGGCGTCGGGGACGGAGCCCCCGACCCGCTAGGGCCCCAAGACCGGTCCGCTGGGCCCGAAGGCGCCGCGGAGCCCGTCGGAGGAGAAAGGGACCTCTTGGCCATGAGGAAGCGCTCAATCTCCTCCGGCGTCGCGTTCAGCCCCGGAACCGGAGGGTATGGGCGGGACGCGACGCCCGCGACTCCCGAGGAGCCGAGTGGGCGGTGTCACCCGAACCCCCGGCCGTGTCGCGCGAGCGTCGGGGGGAGTCAGAAGAGCGATGATGCCTCTTGGACTTAGTGTGTTTCTTACCTGACGACTTGGACCCGGAGGAGTGGTGCCGACTCCCGGAGCTGTGACAGCTCCGTCCCCGCGACCTTTCCCTCGACCTCCCGTGGGACCGGGACCGGGATCTCACTCGGCGCGGGGCCGACTGCCGGAGTTCGAGCCGCCTGCGGGACCGCTCCCGCCTGGCTTTCCTCGAAAGGGCCCGACAGTCGGGGCAGGCCTCGTCGTCGTGGTCGACGCCTAGACACGTCAGGCACAGGCGGTGAGGATCCGTGACCGACATGGTGCGGTCGCAATCGTCACAATGCTTGAAACCAGGCATCCCTACGGCACCGATCGGAGTCGCAAGACTTCGAGAAGGATCAAAAATTATCTCAAAAAAGTTAGTCAAAAATTGACCGGGTTACTGCTTTTTCCAGATCTGCGCTGGCTGGCGCGGAAAAAAGAAGAACTGACGTCAGCACGCGGAGGCGGCGTCTAAGTACTCAGACGACGTCATCACGGCGCCCACGATGCCGACGACGGACACGGAGCCGCAGACGACGCGCAAGGGTACTGCACGCAAAAGTTTCCGGATCCAGTCTGACGCCTGGGGATATTCTAAGGTAAGGAATCTATCACTAACGTGTCTTTCAGATAATAATTGCATCATAAAGCTATTAAAACCCACCCTGTGAGGAGCCCAGCATCGTGAAAGAAATGCAGGTAACTAATTCACAAACATCTTACTGCATACACACACACACAGGGAAGCTTCCAGAACACATCATAGAAACTATATCTTTCAAACCAAAGAATAATTTTTACACGCCAAAATATTTACATTTTGTCTATCTAATGTAAAATATATAGTTGCTGGACTGCTTCAACATTTCCCGCCTTCCTTTTAAGAAAAAGAGATTTAAAGAGAAAACCGCTTCTACAGACAAACCTGTACAAAAGGGGGTGGTGATGAACGGAGCATCTGAACCAATCAAACACTCAAACCCAGTCAACAGATGTGGGTTTAATCCATCACCGTTCTTTAGCCCACTCTGCCACCCCAGTTCAGACATGGACATATGCAAATCAGTCTGACCCTGTGCCTCATGCAACAGTCCAGCCCGAACTGCCAAGCCTGGCCTTGCCTGGACCGGAAACAAGCTTCTGAGGAGCGGTTTCTGGCATTCCAGCCGTCTTCAGCCCGGCTTGCTTGAATCCAGTGGCAAAGTGAGCAAGGGACTCACGTCTGAGCATACCCTGCCAACTTATGGCGAACAAAACGGTACAAAAGGGGGTGGTGATGGACGGAGCATCTGAACCAATCAAACACTCTCACCCAGTCAACAGATCTGGGTTTAATCCATCACTGTTCTTTAGCCCACTCTGCCACCCCAGTTCAGACATGGCCATATGTAAATCAGTCTGACCCTGTGCCTCATGGGAACAGTCCAGACCGAACTGCCAAGCCAGACAAACCAGCACATATAGCACTAAAACTGAACTGCCACATTAAAGAAGTATTGTGTGTTCCCTTCAGGGCTCACTCAGTTTTCTCGTATTTTAGTTTGCTTGCACATTTTGGCTGCTTTGTACTGCACACGCTACGCTTGGCATTTTTATTTTTGCGCCACAACATTATTATAGAAAAGCACTGCACATGCTTTTGTTATTGCTTCAGACTGCCTGACCATCTTGTACAAAGTCATACACTGTGCCAGGTATTTTTGTGATCGGTTAGCAAACGTAGCCTGCCACTTAGACACAACATACATTCACATCTCCTGTTTTTAAGAAGACACCTCATAACATGTAGACCGAGACTTGCCTTTTTTAAAACAGAGAGAAGACATTCTAGCAGAGCAAACGACCTGACAAAAGATCCACAGCCTGAGCTGTAAAACTACCTATGCATAGCAGGTAGTGGGTTCATCTCTAAACCCAGGGATCTATAATATAACGCTGTGTTTACATAGTGGAAGTAGGCTGAGGCAGATACATAATTCATCATGGTAGAGCTTATTGTTTATAGTTTACTTTTAACGCTCCTCACTCAGTTGGGATGCATGGGTTTTCTCGTTGCAGTGCAGATGCTTTATAAAAGAGCACACTACGTTTAAATAAATACTGTAAACTGTTCTCGTGCCTTTTTTGTTTATTATGGACATGCATGAGAGAGAATACAAAAAGGTTGACAATCTGTTTCCATGGCTCGTTGAGGTAACAAGAGTGCTGTGCTCTGGGGTGCTAACTTACCTGTCACTCTGGGAAGGTTAGGATGGCAGGTAAAGAATAATGAGCTAGTCTGGATTGAGGCTCATAGGTAATGATGTGGTATTGTGACTCAGTCCCTACATAGTGATGTTCTGTGGTCCTAGGCATAGTTCTGATAATAAAGAATCCCTGCAACAGTAGCATTCAATACAGTGGAAGCTCATCAATAACACAAAGGAAGTGTAAGCTGCCGAGGCACATCCTCCTAGTTAACACATTTATACATAGTTATTACCGGGAGGGGTGAAGCTTATTTTTTTTTTGTCAATAAAAGTAAATTTCTCAGAAGGAGATAGAAAAGTCTGGAAAGGTCGCCTAACTCATAACTTACTGTGACATGCTTCATCATAAGAGACCTGACTACACCAAAGTAGGTTATCACTCTGGTGGACTCAACGTATGTAGGAACTTATTAGATACGCAATTTTACAGGACTAGAACAGGAGTCCAGTTGAAACTATCTCAAGGTTATACCCAAAGGAGTTTTCCCTTATCTTCTAGACACCCTCAATATGCTTAAAAACCAAGAGGGTAAAAACTGAACTGCTATGATTCTATTACCCCTATAAATTAACCAACATGTTTCAGACAAATGTTCAGTTCATATGGGTCTATGGCGTTCTCCAGTGCTCCTATCCTTCCCTAACTACTTAAACGTGCTGTACACGTCAATGGGGCCTTTGTCCCAGCTAAAGAGCCAAGTTAATTACTCTGCTGGGGGCGTGGTCACAGAGGCGACCAAGATGGAGGCCTCTGGTTGAAGCTCCGCTGGTCGGGCGCGCTTACCTCCGTTTTGCCCGATGTAGGGGCGTTTGGACTCTGCCGGACACTGCCCATCCGTGCCCGGGGATATGCTGCATCCATGGTCAGGACCGCTGGAAGGACGTGATGCGCTCAGAGGGAGCTCCTGGCGTCTGTGGTGTCCGGGACGATGATGCGGCCTGAGCCATGAGTTTGAGACGCTGCCGGGGGTGTTGGGAGCCCACGCCCGTTGCTGCCTTGGCCCTATTGCCTGGTTCTATCTCCGGCCCCTCCTTCCGCTGCCCACTCCCTGGCTGCCGCCCTCTCCGGTATGTTCCCTAGACCTGGGGCGGGCCTCAGGGCTTTTGCTGCCTGGTGCACTCCCCGGAGCCGGGGCCTCGATTTCTGGGGCCGGCGGGCGGGACTGCGGGTGGGCTGGGCTGCAAGTTGAAGGCTGGTGTTTGGGGCTGCGCTGGGGCGGCTAGGGCTGTTTGGGCTTCCTCCCCTCGGTGCCCGGGGGGTTACCCGTTTCCTTCGGTGGGTGGGGGCCCCTGACATCTGGGGCCCCGTTCCCGTTTTGGCTGTGGGTCTCCCTGGGGGCGCCTGCTGCTGAGTAGCTCGGGATACCAGTACCTTTGTGCCCAGTCCGGAGCCACAAGGATGACTTGTGCCCGGTCACGCTTGATCTTCAGCACTCTGGGCAGAAGTAGTATAGGCGGAAAGGCGTACAACAGACCGCAACTCAACTTGCGATGAAAAGCATTGCCGAGAGAGTGCCGCCTTGCAAATTCCAATGCGCAGAACTGATGACATTGCGCCTTCTCTTCGGTGGCGAATAGATCTAACCAAGGCTCTACCTAGTGCCGAAAGAGACCTTGCGCCCATTCGAGTTCAAACGCCATTCGTGATCCATCATGCACCGGAGGCTGAGTTCATCAGTCTTGGCGTTCAGAGAACCTTCTAGGTGTTGAACCACCAAGGTAATGCCTTGATGTTCCAGCCATATCCAGAGACCCAGAGCCTCCTGACATAGGGTCCACAACCCCACCCTGCCCTGTTTGTTGCAGTACCACATGGCGATGGTGTTGTCCGTGAACACCTGCACTACACTTCCCCAGACAGAGGGAAGGAATGCCTTCAGTGCAAGTATGATCGCCTGAAGCTCTAAAAGGTTGATATGGAGCCGGGATTCCGCAAGAGACCAGAGGCCTTTGATCTCCGCCTCTCCCAAGTGACCTCCCCATCCCAGGAGGGACGCATCCGTCACCACTGTGTGCTCTGGTTGGGGAAGGGAGAGGGATCTGCCATTGACCCAATCGCGATTCGTGAGCCACCACTGTAAATGACGAGCAGTGCCCTCCGAGATCAGGACGTGATCGGACAGGTTGCACTGATACTGTGCCCACTGAAACTTCGGGTCCCACTGCAGAGCCCGCTTATGCCATCTGGCATGCTGAACCAGTAGGATGCCGGAGGCCATCAGGCCCAGGAGCCGGAGTGTCATTCTGACAAACCCGGGATAGAGGCTGAAAGATCAGAATCATAGCCTGAATATCCCAGACTCGCTGCTTGGGAGGATAAACTCGAGACTGCGTCGAATCCAGAACCGCTACGATGAAGGGGAGCGTCTGAGAGGGACTCAGGTGCGACTTCGGCACATTGATGGAGAACTCCAGCAAGTGCAGGAGGTCGGCTGTAGTCTGAAGGTGGGTGACGACTGCCTGGGGCGAGCGCACCTTCAACAACCAGTCGAGGTAGGGGAAGATTGACACCCCAGACCTGCGCAGGTGAGCTGCGACCATCACTTTCGTGAACACCCGAGGGGCGCTAGTAAGGCCGAAGGGGAGCACGGCAAACTGAAAATGCTACTGGCCTACGGTGAACCGTAGGTAACGCTGGTGGGCCGTCAGGACGGGGTTGTGAAAATATGCGTTCTGCAAGTCCAACGCTACCATCCAGTCTCCAGAGTCTAGGGCAGTCAAGACCTGAGCCAGAGTCAACATCTTGAACTTCTCCTTCTGGAGGAAGCGATTGACGTTCCTGAGGTCCAAGAGGCAAGCCCCCTTTGTCCTTCTTGGGGACCAGAAAGTAGTGGGAATAGCAACCACGCCCTACCTCGGGCCAAGGAAAACGCTTGATTGCCTCTTCGGCCAAGAGGGCCAGAACTTCCTTTTAGAGAAGCGCAAAGTGATCCCCCGACATGCAGGGGAACTGAGGTGGCATGGCTGGGGGGGGGGGCAGACTCGAATTGGAGGGAGTAACCGCTCCCGATGAGTTGCAGCACCCACTTGTCGGAGGTGACAGAAAGCCAGTGGTGAAGGTGATGTCAAATCCTGCCACTCACCGGTGTGATGTGCGACCTGAAGCTCAGACTAGGAAGGCTTCGAGGTGGGCGTCGCGAGGCGGAGGTGGATTGACCCTCACGCTGGCCCCCGGAGCCACCCCGGTGGCCTCCAAGTCCACAGACAAGCTGAGTTGTTTCTGCGCAGGCTTTTGGCTTAACAATCGGGCAAGGGCGCCGCTGCCATTGCCACGAAAAGAATGAAAGGTAGACATGGCCGGGCGCATGATGGTAAGGCCCAAGGACTTGGCAGAAGCTCGAGAGTCCTTAAAACGCTCCAGCGCAGTGTCGGCCTTATTACCAAACAGGCGAGTGCCGTCAAAAGGCATGTCGATGAGCGAGCTCTGGACCTCCAGGGAGAACCCGGTGGACCGCAACCAGGCCTGGCGACGAAGCGCCACAGCCGTGGAGATTGCCCTACCGAGGGAGTCCACGGTGTCCAAGCCACAAAGAATGGCGAACCTAGCCGCCTCCTTACCCTCAGCCACAGCCTGACAGCACAGTCTGGACCTCCTGCGGGCACTGAGACAACGCCATCCCACACCGCATGAGAATAGCACCCCAAAAGGCACGTAGTTTTCACCGACCGCAGCCCTAAGCTGGCTGACGAGAACAACCGCTTACCAAACTGTTCCAACTTCTTATAGTCCTTATCCGGAGGAGCCGTGGGAAAAGCACTCTGGGATATCGAGGCTTGAATGACTAAACTCTCCAGTGTGGGATGAGTAGTCAGAAAGGAAGGGTCACCCGGTGCTGGGGCGATGACGCCTGGTGACGTTTTTATCCACAGGAGCCCCTGAGGCTGGAAGCGATCAAGTGCCCAACAAGATTTGAGTGAGGGCATCGTTGAAGGGCAGCAGTGGCTCCGACGAGGTGGACGCCGACTGGAGCACCTCAGTGAGGAGATTAGTCTTAAGTGTCACCGTGGGGAGGTTGAGGTTAAGGACCTCTGCTGCCCAACGGACCACCACCATATACGAGGGCGGGGGAGAGGCAAAACCAGGCTCACAGGAGATGTCAAGGCCGCCGGCCTCCTCCAAATCGTCCACCCAGTCTGGCTCGGAATCACACTGACAAGCAAGAGGATCCTCTGACCCATCCAAATCGTCTGCCGCCGGCACAGGTCTCGGCAGCAGGATCGGGGAGGGAAGAAACGGCGCCGGCCGGGGCCGACCCGGCCCCCAACTCGGATTCCAGGTGGGAACAAAAGCATCTGGGAACTGGGGCAATGGCGGAACCATTGGTATCCACTGCGGCACCGCCGGCGGAGCCAAGGGAGGTGCTGTCAGCATGGGACCTCTTGGCGCCGTGGCCGGAGCCGCTGGTGGCACCGGGCTGGATTCGCAGGAGTCGACGACGGACCAGCAGCAGCAGGATCCCGAGGCCTAAACAGGCGGTCCAAGGCAGCAAGAAACTCTTGCACCTGTGCGGGAGTCACTGAATAACCTGTGTAAGGCGGGTAGGCTGTGGGACTCCCATGTTCTGAAGGAGCCGCAGGGGCAGAGCCCCTGTTCCCCTCGTCCGCATCAGAGGACAGACGGGGGGACGTAATAGAGCGAACACACTTCTTCGACTTCTTTTTGTGTTGTCTCTTACCTGAATCCAAGGGTGAATACTGGAATCCCGAGGAGCGGTGATGATGGCTCCACGAGCGGTCATGGGGACGACCCCTGGACCTCGAGCGGCGTGGTGACGAGTGCCAAACTTCAAGCAACGTCCGACGCCGCTCGCTCAAGGCCTTTGGGGCCATAGCCCTACAGTGCAGATAGGACCGGGAGTCATGGTCATGCTCCAGGCAGTAGAGACAGACCTCGTGAGGGTCCGCCACCAACATATTGCGACGGCAGGCCCCGCAGGACGTAAAACCAGGCATCCCTACTTGCACCAGAGAAAACCAACACCAGACATAGTCTCAAAAAGATAGTCAAAAAATGACTGAGGTACGTGCTTTAACCGGATCTGCGCTTACTGGTGTGGAAAAAGAAAGAACTAACAGCGGGCATAGTAGTCCCGGGCCCAAGTAGTCTCCGTGACTTGCAGGGGTACTGCTAGCAAAACTTTCTGGATCCAGTCTGACGCCTGGTTATATTCTAAGGTAATAAATCTATCACTAACATGTCTCTAGGATATACAAGATTTGAAAAACATTGTCTACAGGTGCTAGTGGAAGACCATTTCTATGGACTGGAATCTAGGGAAAGGGGGGGGGGGGGGAACGAGTCCTCACTCGAGCACACTCAATAGCTGTATCTTTTATTAATGTGTTTTATCTAGGACCCCGATCAATATTGTGACCTCATGCCCCTATACGGCTATAATCAATACATATCCCTAGTAATGGCATAACAATCAGAGCCATATTTCAGTAACTCGCCAGACACCTTAACTCATGTTGCAAAACATTTGCAGTACAAAATTCGCATAGTGCTGCACTAATGAATAACATAGTTCGCAAAAAGTACAAAACGACATTAGACATATCTAATGGGTTCTTTTGCCAAAAGATTGCACCAGAGAGCAGGTACTTGACCGCTTTCTCAATAATGTTGTCACAGAAAAAATTCTGTAGGCTCCCACAGGGATTCAAGAACAGCCCAGGACTATTCTCAGCCAGAGTAACAGAGTTACTACAAATGTATGATGATGAGGCATTATCTTATGTCGATGACGCCTATCTCACAGATGACGACTTGGATACTCACTTGAAAAGAGTGAACACCATAATACTTTGGTTCGCAGCAGAGGGTTACAAATTCAACCTTAAAAAGTCAAGAATTGCCCATCTGACAGTCTTATTCTCAGGATACGAATTATCAAGTGAAGGAAAATGCCTAGCGGACAACTTCTTACAGAAGTGCGCTGTACTCCAAGCACCGAAAACGCTGAAGAACTTACAATCGATTCTAGGCTTCCTAAATTTCGGAAGAACTTACATTCTAAACTACGCAGAGAGGATTAAACCTCTCTACAAATTAATAAAACCTGATTTTAAACCAATCAACTGGACTCAAAAACACACAGAAATTTTGAGATCACTGCAAACAGATATGTTAGCTAAAACAAAATTAGAAACACGTGACAATACACGCAACCTTGTAATCCGGGTCATCCCAGGAAGATGCGGATTCACGTACCTAACCTCTAATGAGGGAGAAACGGTACCAATAGCTTACAAATCACATTTGTACACACAAGCAGAAAAAACATGCAGTCTCACAGAAAATACGGTAAAGGCAGTGCAAACTGCTATAGCGAGAGAACGAGCACTAGCGCAAGGCAAAAGAATCACTGTTTTCACAGCAGAATAAGCCTTCGAGGCACTATTCAGCCCAGTAAATCTAAAAACAATGTCACTAGATCCGAAATGGATACAGTGGGAAAATTCTCTTGCAGCAGAGGACGTGAAATACTATTTTGTCCCGAAAATGAAAAAACTGAATGATTTAAAATATGAAAAAGAATATCCTCTGCCAATCGAAATTCTGCCCCTTGAACAGTACTCCTGTATAATCTATACAGACAGATTTGTACAATATTACAATGTAGAAGATAAATCCTACGATGCAGTCTGCGCGATAGTTAAAGGTCGCTGGCTTTGCGGTAAATTCAGACCGAAAATAACAAAAACTGAATCACTGAGAAAATGTTCGGCTCAGCGAGCTGAAATCAGATCTTTAAAGATGGCGCTTGAAAATGCCGAACGTGAATTCCCGACACTAATCGTGTGCGATTCGCATTTTTGTGTCAATTCTTACAATAATGATTTGCAGAACTGGGTTCAAAATGATTACAAAGACGACACAGGTGCCACAATCAAGCATAAAAAGCTTTGGAAACAAGTAGTTCTTTTTCAGAAAGAACTACAAAAGACTCATGTGATACACACTCGGAGTCATCAACGTGATGGCGTTCACGTTGCAGGGAATTCAATGGCTAATTCAGCCACAGCGGAAGCAACTAAACCGGCTTCCGTAGCCACAAAAAAGCGTTCAGAAAAATACATAGACGGGGAAACCATGCTGGCGGTAAAATCGTCTTCAAAAGGCGACTGTGCAGTACTACTAATAATAATAAAGGGGCTTATAAAGCGCTTGGTGACGCCGTCCCGGCGTGTCCCCGCGCTGAGGAGATGGAGACAGAGAGAGGCAGAGACAGATCTACAGAGTGAACAAATGTGTTTTTAACAGCTTCCTGAAAATAGTTTCTGTCCTGGCCAGTCTAATTGCTATGGGAAGGGCATTCCAATGATTGGCTGCTAACACTCGGAAGGAGCGTCCTCCCATTCTGGCCCTCTTTATACGAGGTACTTTCAAAAGACCCATGCCCATGGAGCGGAGTGCTCTATTGGGCATATAAGGGATGGCTAGGTCCTTCAGATAGTCAGGGGCTTTCTGAGTGATTATCCTATAGCAAATAAGAAGAGCTTTAAATAGGATTCTTTTCTTTATAGGAAGCCAGTGAAGGGCCAGTAGAGTGGGTTTGGATGCCGTTCTTTTAGGAAGTCTGAGAACTAATCGTGCTGCCGTGTTTTGTAACACCTGGAGTCGCCTTATGTTTTTCTCAGTTGTTCCTAGTAGCAGTACGTTCGCATAATCTATGCGGGAGGTGACTAACGCTTGGGTCATAGTACGCCTAGCCTCCAAAGGCAGAAGGTCCAGCGTGCGATTTAAGGTCTTCATTATCCCAAAGCATTTCCCTGCTACTTTGTTGATATGGCTCTCAAAAGAGAGTTTGGGATCCACCCAGACCCCCAGATTTTTTGCTTCCCTGCCAGGGATAGGTGTAGGGCCAAGGCACGAAGGCCACCAGTCCTGAGTCCAACTGGTATCCTTTCCCCCTATCACTAATACCTCAGTTTTCGAGCCGTTGAGCTTCAGGCAGTGTTGGTTCATCCAGCCTGCAAGCTCCTGCATACATGCTTTAAAATTGGCCGCCGCTAAAGTGGGTGTCTGTGATAGGGAGATGAGCAGCTGAGTATCATCGGCATAGGATACTAATTCTATGCCGTATGATTGCACCACATCTGCCAGGGGAGCCATGTACAGGTTGAACAGGGTGGGGCTCAGGGCAGAGCCCTGAGGCACCCCCTGTTCTAAGGCTATGCTGTCAGAAAGACACATGCCTCTCTGCACCTGAAAGCTGCGTTCAGATAGGAAGGCTTTAAGCCAACCCAATGCCGCCTTGGTGACCCCAGCACTGCTCAGACACTGAGCCACAGTGTCGAACGCAGCGCTGAGGTCCAGCATAATGAGAGCCATTGTGTGACCTTCATCCGCTCCAATCCGCAGAGTTTCGGTCGCTCGCAAGAGGGCAGTCTCGGTCGAGTAGTTCTTCCGAAAGCCAGATTGGGAGCTATCCTGTGAACTATCCACTCAATTATACATACGTAATTGATGCAAACTCCGTTCCTTTTGCTCGAATGCCTGGAGTGGGGATAGGGTAATTCCAAACACGAATCGGAGAATCTTATTAATAGCAGACGCACACATGGGTGAAGGTCCAAGGCACAAACAGATGAAGGAATCTCTGACTGAATTACAATCAAAATACTGGTGGCCGGGGATGAGCCTGCACCATTATAAATTTGTAAAGAACTGTCCAGACTGCGACAGAGACCGCAGTAACGAGTCAAGCGGAGTAATGCCACGGACATTTCTGAAGGTAGCAAAGAGCTATCTACACATGCAATCCAGCATCCTATTAATTGTTTAAGACTACATTCACTTAAAAAATGTGGCCCCAGCGCTCGGCCGACGCCAGAACTGTTATAAAAGATTTGCGAGCCTTTATCGGCACATACGCAATTGCCATGCTTCATTCTGACCAGGGTCCTGCTTTTAGCTCTCGAGCTTACAAGGAGGCCATGACCAGCATGGGCATTGGATTGAGATTCTTTTGTCCCTTCCATCCTGAGGGAAATGGGGTAGTGGAAAGAAAAAAACGAGAGATAAAGCAATCTATAACGGCAAAGGTATTAGGTTCGGGTGGTGGGTGGGTCCAGCATTTAACAAGAGTCCAAAGTAGTCTTAACAACTTGCCAAGAAATTCTCTAAAAGGTTTCAGCCCGTACGAACTATTGTTCGGAACTAGAATGCATGTTCAGGACTTAGATAGTCTTGCTTCAGTGGTAGAAGATAAGAAAAAAGACTTTGACATCAAAGATAAACCACCACTGAAGACACACCACCTGTCCCAGCAAGACCTGTCTGGATTCCAAAGATTGGGGATCTGGTCAGAGAAAAAATAGCGGTGAAGAAGGAATTTGGGCCTTCTTACAGAAAAGCAGTACCTGTCTTAGCAATCAACGGAACAAGATCAGTAGTACCACCGCCCCTTAATGGTAAAAAGGACAACAGAGTTGTATCCATCGACCTGGTAAAACCACAATCATGTGGCCTATAATCAATAGCAGGCCCAGTGGACTCCCAAGAAGTAACTAATACCCAAATTTGCTAGTATCCAAGAGGTTCAAACTGAAAGACTAATCACATTTGATAAACCTGCAGTGAATAAAAAAGGACTATGCAGAAATGCCATGGAACTTGTGCCTCTTGAAACACAAATTGAAACAGTTCGTCATGAAACGCCAGTCTACAATGATGTGGCATCAGAATGTGCTAATGAAAGCCAAATGGTTAAAACAATTCCAACAATCGACAGAACTGCATCTGGCTACTTCATCAATTTCGACAACTTTTCTGAAGATCAAAGCGACCCTGAAGTGATGCCAGAAACAAAGACTTTTAAAGAAAAAGCAACAGAACTCTTTCATCAAGTCAAAGAAGCATATCCAAATGCACCATTGATTGAGCATTGGATTGTATCAGCGATACTTATACTCCTACTATGCCTAATTTTAGTTTTAATTTTAGGAAAATGTATTACAGTTCAATGGACACAGCAAGTTAGAACATCAACTTAATTCTGAAGCATCACAAATCAACTCACATCGAGAAAAGAGAACTATCATCAGTAAATGTCATAGCCATTCCAATACCCGGTGGGGTAGTTTGGGACAAGACAGACTATGAAATATATGGCCCGGTCGAGCGCTTGAAATATCCTCACCAATTTAAGGTTTCATTAAGTGACTTTGTAAAACCAAGTACATTCTTTGATGATTGGGATTTTGAAAGTATAAACCATATGATGTCGGATTTAGTGTTGTCAGCAAAATTTACAGAACATGATTTACAAGGTTCATCTAATTATGAACAGATGTACTGTTTTACACATTACACAGACCACTATTTACATAAATATGCTCAACCTAGAAATGTGTTTAAATATAACCAATGGGAACATTGTGCTACTCCACCTAAAAGCAGTTCAAAAACATTCTATGAGAAATTCCAATACTTCTCAGGGTTTAACACAAGTAATGCAGAAACAAACTGATGGATAAAACAGGGACAAAAACCATGCTGACAAATACTAAATTGATATATTCAGAAGCATTTTATTAAAAAATGATTACATTTGGTTTTGATTTCTGGAAAAATAACATTGAAACAAAAACCATCTGGGGGACAAAAGATTGGCAGGTACAAGGCCTAGAAGCATTATTTCGAGCCTGCATGATCCCAGAACAAATAATGTTCTTGAATGACACAATTCAACAAACAACATGTCTTGGTCTAGCCAAGATTAAAGACCTTAACAAACCGTCTATTCCAAAGCCAATACCTGATAATGCAACCACAGATATTGAAGTAGACGTATCCCAAATTTTAAATGAAAACAGAACACATCCTGATTGGAAAAATTGGTTAATCTGGCCTACAGACACGAATAACTGTCAAGATAGATTCCTGAACAAATTACAGGGGTTAAAAATGACCAGACCCTAGATACTCCCAGAGACAACATCCAGGGATAGTAACAACATACAGTGTAGGGAAACTATGCATTGAATGGCTACAAACATCCACACTGGCACAAATTAAACAACACTTGTCTTTACTTAAAGATGGAGCTGATTTGCGCGATTTCATAATGGGACTGCGCAAACAGCGTCAAAAACGTTTCATAGCGGCCAGCATATATGCTGCATACAACGTGGCATGGAAAGAAACTCAAATTGAAACAGCCGAGAAAATACGAGAAATTGATCGTATTAATTTGGAAAAATCACTTTCTGTTGTGGACAATGGGTTAATGACTCTGTCCTCCAGAATATATTCACTGGACAGTATTGTATCATCTGCAATTGATATTATAGACCAGGACTTGCTAATGTTACAACATGGCCAGTCCCAATTACGTTCTATAGTACAGCTAGGCTGGACGTTGCAACATCTCCGTTCGGGCTATATGCCATGGCGTTTAATCAACACAACGTCATTATTTTCTATCTTTAACCTTACTGATAAACAAATCAGTTTGGCACAGAAAGGAGCAGACTATACAATCCTGAGCATCGAAAAACTTGAGAGATTACCATTGACAATGTCAGAAAGACCGGTCATTGAATGGATAATACACGGGATTATCACAATTCCGATAACAACTTTCCAGTTTAAAAGCTTGCCTTGAGTATATACCGGCAGGCCAGTATGAAAAGTTGGGTAAAGGATACATTAAGTCATCATGGAAATTACCTTATACACATACATGTTATAGTGCCAACAACAAAAATGTATTTCTTAGTGGTGATAAGTGTAAACAATCACTAAGCGGTATACTTTTGTGCGAAGATATTAACTTGCATGGGGCCTGTGAGGGTACTTCAAATAATCTTTCATGCCACCAGCATGGCACACCTGCAACACAGATAGAGCCATCCTTTAGGCAACTTTCTAACTGGAGTTACGTTCTAATAACGGATCACAGCTGTTGTGGCTTGGTGCCAGGGAAAGCATATCTCTTAAGCGTTAGCTCCATGGTCACTTGCTGTATGCAAGCATTGTATCCAAATGGCCCTGGAGACTCAGTGGCTCCGATTTGGCCTCCTTTAAATATCTCTTCTATACGAATTGATACTTTAAGCAGAATGAAGTCTGTGCTTTTGCAGACAGCAGTGCCCATCACGCCATCAAAAGAGACGTATGATCTCCAAGTTGCAAGGACGACTGCAGAGATACATACACTTTTATCAACAAATTGCCCGGTGCATTTCACAGAAATGCTCAGCCAAATCCTAAATATGTCGAATGCCAGTGGTATCTCGAATGTATTTAAGACAATTTTTTCGGGACTGTTAACACCATATGAAGCAGTCCTGGGCATCTTTCCCAATTTTGTCCATTCGATCTTTGGCGGCCTACCACTACTTCTGGGACTCGTAGCAGGTATTTTATATTTGACCCTCCTGCTCCGATATGGCAAACCAAAACGCAGACATGACTCCGGCAAGGATGGAAGAAACGATCCTAGCAATACGCTATCGGGACCGCATAACTAAAGTCCTTAGGATAGCCCGGCTACGAGATCTGAATATGACCTGGTTTCTTTCATTCAGACCTATATGGCAGACCTGCATCTCACCTGTGCTTCGATGTATGCTATGCGGAGAGGAATGCGTGTTAGACACCTGTATTGCACTACCATCAGCAATACCAATGGACGTCGATACTTTGCTAAGTCCAGTAACGGCTCACGCATCGTGTTGTCCCGAGAGGTTACCAATACTGATGACGGCATTCGTTGAGACTCCTGCGCTACTACTAGGTGGCGGCAGTGAAGCTAGAAATGAAAGCAACATCACCCAGGTACTACCTTCTGTGAGCATTGCTGATCCGGAGATCGATGATAGCAATCATTCTCACAATTGCCAAGTTACAGCATTATCGAACTTGGTCGAACTGTCACCTGAATATGTAGACCAATTCTTTGCGAGCCTGTCTGAAATGATGTTCTCCCCTGAACAGAAACAATAACTTTTGGAAAACAATCCGGCACACAGCGTTCCCATGAACTCTGAATTCGGCCTTCAGCTTTGATAAACAAAAGCTACTGAAAAGCGTTTTGAACTATTTTTTTCCCCCCGCTCACCATGAAATTATTTTTTCCAAAATATTTACCTTTTTTCTGGCACACGTACTTTGCTTAAAGCAGAACTATTCATAAAGAACAGAGCTTCGATTTTTAGTAGATCTAGAGACGTAATAATACCTCAGCCTCTAGCACATTTTACAGCAATTGAATTTATATGTGATGAAATAGTCTCGCCCTTTTTTTCTGTATTTAGAGACATTTCATGTGTAATTCGTGCAAAATCGTACGACTGAATACATATGCAATACTTTTTGAATGATTACTATGCTTGATAACGTACAGTACCTATTCATCTTCATGTATTTCATATACACCATTTCAAATGCAAAATGTATTTTGGGGTGGGTAGGAATACACGTGCTTCTTATTGCTTTAGTTTTTAGTAATTTGATGGACATCCATATTTCAGTAACTCGCCTCTGCTGTTCATGACAGTCCATGACACAGCAGAAGCCACTTCCTTAGATTCCTAGATAGCACACCGAGTTCTTTTGACATACCAAACCCCCAGGAACCTGGGAAAGCCCCGCTTGCTTTGTTTTGATTAGTAATAGAACTCCTGCGAGCACTGTAAGAACGACCAGTTCTTAGTGACATCTTTATTGACGTCTGTCTAAAAACTTACATCAAACTGGGCACCTTTCAGGTATAAATATACCAACGTTGCCTTAAGCAAACACACAGTGGTGGTGAATACTGGAGCAGAACAGCTGTTCCCTTGCAGAGAGCCCAGCAGATGCGAGAAGCCCACGGACGCTGCCCCTCCTCCTCCTAGACGCGCTGAGAAAGACGCTGTATTTTCTCCTGCCGAGAAAATCAAGCTCCGGCGTTTCCAGCCTACCCTTGCGGGTGACTGGGATATCGGGTCCTAAGAAGGAGATACCAGACCTCCTACATTCTATTCCAGAGGTACGGTGCTGACTAGACCCTTAGAGAGAATTCTTGAATCAAACTCTTGGCAAAACCAACTTAACTTAAATTGCTACCTACTTACTCCCTCCCATGTATTAGGCTTAGGTCAGGTACACTGGGGTAGGCGTAGTTAGAAGCACCAGTTGAGGTCGTTAGCCAATGTATATATGAATGTATATACTTTACTTATTTTAACTATCTTATGGCTAAGACACCATATCAATGCTTTTACAGTATTATTTCGTAATACTCCTTTTACTGTACGCACTTTTCATAATAACAAGTCTTGCTATTGTGGCAATTCATTTCTCTTGCATGAGAAAGAAGACTGCTCAATAAATAATATCTTTTATTGAAAACGCCCGCCTCTCTATACTCTGCACCCTGGTGAAAGTAAATCTGCACAACTGACTGAGTGAAAAAGCTGTCTATTGTTTCACACGACTCTAGAGATTGACTCTTATTCTGAGGAGCAAAGTTGTCATGTTTATGCGGTTGTCGGAAGCTGAATCCCTTCTTGTCTGAGCCAGGGAAGCTGATCACTTCCTATTCAGTCAAGAAAGTTTCCAGTGACCTCTGAGCTAGCTGGCGCAAACCTAAATTAAGTCTAACATAGTCAGTAGAGACCTAGAAAACCGCAGTCCTACGTCTACACTGCTGTTTATGTTATTCCAATGCGCAGGGCCTATAGGGAAAATAGGAACTACACTACATTAGGTTCCTGGGTGCATGTGCAAAGGGAGAAGAAGCCTCCAGCCCAACATGCTCAGTGGATTTCCATTCCTTGAGCCACTCCTCTACTGAATCAAGTAAAAACTGTAAACCACAGAGAAGAAGTCACCCTACTTCACTTTCAGGGATTCGCAACTTTGATTCTACATAATACAGATTCACTACCCTTCTCCATCCTGTTTTGTTGTTGGAGTTCCGACATATTTCTCTCTCCAATCAATATTACACTTGTATGCCCTGCCTCGCCATTTCCTGTCTTACTCTCCCGAAGAGTATGATTTCATCCTTTAATGCAGTTCTTTAGGCCCTCCCACTTACAACTTTTCTCTATGCCTTTCAAGACGACAGATGAACAAGTTACTTACCTTCGGTAACCCTTTTTCTGGTAGATACAATATCTGCCTGTGGATTCCTCACCTTGTGAATATCCCGTTGCGTCAGCAACATTCGGAAATTCTTTTCGTAGCCTCGCGCCGACGTGGCCTTGGACGTCATAGAGACACGGCATCGCACGCGACTCCGCTGACGTCACCGACGCCTATAATAGGCCCACGCCGGCGTGATGACATCAGTTCTGCCCTTTTTTCCGTGCCTTCGAGGCACACGGACAGACCAATGACAGTAGTGAAGCACAAAGTATACACAGTATACGATAATCATAATAACACACACAGTGTGAAGCCATTGAAAGCAAACATTCGAAATAGAACATTTTCATGACCACAAAATAAACACAATATCAAAGTGAAACAATACAGATATACTGGTATAGAAGAGTGGACAACGGGGAGGCGGGTGGGTCAGTGAGGAATCCACAGGCAGATATTGTATCTACCAGAAAAAGCGTTACCGAAGGTAAGTAACTTGTTCTTCTGATAGATACATCTGCCGTGTGGATTCCTCACCTTGTGAATAGAGTCCCACAGCAGTCCCCACTCCCGGAGGAGGGAGTCCAATCTTCTAAACCAGGAAATCATGGAGGACAGAGCGCGCAAAGTGACCGTCCCTCCTCACTTCGGAATCCAAGCAGTAATGCTTCGCGAAAGTGTGGAGGGAAGACCAAGTTGCCGCCCTACAAATATCCTCCACAGGAACACCTCTAGCTAATGCTGAGGATGAAGATTTAGCTCTTGTAGAATGGGCCCTTAAACCCTCTGGTGGTTCCTTACCGGCCAAAGCGTAGCAGATCTTAATACAGAGGACGATCCAGCTTGACAAAGTTCTCTTATGGACCGCTCTTCCTTTCTTGCAACCAGCAAACCCAATAAAGAGCTGGTCATCCAAACGACAGTCTTTAGATCTGTCCAGGTAAAAGGACACCGCCCTATTGGGGTCCAGACGGTGTAATCTCTCCTCCTCCTTGGAAGGGTGAGGGGGGAGGATAGAAGGTAGGGAGGGTAATGGATTGCCCAAGGTGGAAAGGAGACACCACCTTAGGGAGAAAAGCAGCCGTGGTCCTAAGAACCAAACGATCAGCATGAATGGCTAGGAATGGGGGCTTGGAACAAAGAGCTTGAAGCTCACTTACCCTCCTTGCTGAGGTTATTGCAACGAGGAAGACTGTCTTTAGAGTCAAGAGCCTCATAGGACATTTGTGAAGGGGCTCAAAGGAAGCACCCATTAAAAATGTCAAGACAAGATTTAAATCCCACTTAGGCACAATAAAAGGAGTAGGAGGGAACTTATTTGTGAGGCCCTTCAAAAACCTTAAAACAACAGGAGACTTAAAAAGAGATGGCTGGTCAGGCAAGCAGGGAAACGCCGACAGCGCAGGAAGATAACCCTTAACAGTGGCAACAGCAAGCCCTTGCCGCGCCAGAGAGAGAGTGAACTGGAGAACATCAGACAAATGGGCTCTCAAAGGGTCAACAGACTTCCCCCCACACCAAGTGACAAACTTTGACCATCTGTATGAATAAATGGTCTTAGTGGAGTCACGCCTGGCTGACAAGATAACATCAACCACGTCAGGCTGGAGTGAAAAGGAATTCAGGTTGCCCCGTTCAATCTCCAGGCATGAAGGTGTAATGTCTGGAGGTGGGGGTGTAGAACCTGCCCCTTCACCTGAGAGAGGAGGTCTGCCCTGAGAGGGAGACAGAGCGGCGGGTGAGAGGAGAGGTGGAGAAGATCTGTGTACCACACCCTTCTTGGCCAATCCGGGGAGACCAGAATGACTTGGGCCCGGTCTTGGCGAATCTTCCTCAGAACCCGAGGAATCAAAGGCATGGAAGGAAACGCGTAAAGGAGTTGTCTTCCCCAACTCAACTGAACTGAACTGAAACACGTCCCCCAAGGCTCCTTGCATCGGATACTGGAGACTGCAGAATGACGGGCAGTGAGCATTCTCGTGAGTGGCAAACAGGTCCACCCGAGGAGTTCCCCCACATCTGAAAGAGGTCGTGAACTACCTCTGGATGGAGCCTCAACTCGTGGTCGGCCGAGAACTGCAGACTGAGAGTGTCCGCACGAACGTTCAGAACTCCGGCCAGATGACTTGTCATCAGACAAATCTGATGGTCCTGAACCCAGGACCAGAGACGCAGAGACTCTCTGCAGAGACACTGCGACCCCACTCCTCCCTGTTTGTTGACATACCACATTGCGGTCGTGTTGTCCGTCAGGACCTGGGTCGACCGACCGCGAAGGGAAGGGAGGAAGGCCTTGAGCGCCCGCAATTCTAGAAGGTTGATATGAAGCAACCTTTCCTCTGGAGGCCAAAGACCCTTGACCCCCAGATCCCCCAGATGAGCACCCCACCCTAGAGTGGATGCATCCGTTATCACTGTGACCACCGGAGGAGACAGATGAAAAGGCTTCCCTTGAGACAGGTTGCCTTCCACGCCCCACCAAGACAGATCCGCCGCAGCTTCTCTGGAGATCCTCACTGACTCCCTGAGATCTCCGTTGTGTTGATACCACTGCCTGCGGAAGCACCACTGGAGCGCCCTCATGTGCCAGCGTGCATGGTTGACCAACAGAATGCAGGAAGCCTACAGACCAAGCAGACTAAGGACCTTCAGGACTGCAACAACCGCTCCATTGTAAAATAAAGGCATCATCTCCTAAATGTCGCGAATCCTTTGAGGAGGAGGGAATGCGCGACATACAGTCGCGTCCAGTACAGCACCTATGAACAGGTTGCGCTGGGAGGGCACCAGGTGAGACTTGGGTACATTTATCGAAAAACCCAACCTGTACAACAACTGGGTTGTCTCCTGCAGATGATGGAGCACTCTCTCTGACGACTCCGCTTTGATCAGCCAGTCGTCCAAATAAGGGAACACAGGTATCCCCGACCTCCTGAGATGAGCTGCTACCACCGCCATCACCTTGGTGAAGACTCGTGGCGCAGTAGTAAGTCCAAAGGGAAGGACCGCAAACTGATAGTGTTGCGAACCCACCGTAAAATGGAGATACTTCCTGTGCGACTTCAGGATTGGGATGTGAAAGTACGCATCCTGTAAGTCGAGCGACACCATCCAGTCTTCTTCTAGCAGCGCTTGAAGTACCTGAGCAAGGGTGAGCATCTTGAATTTCTCTTGTTTCAGATAGAGATTCAAGATCCTGAGATCCAGAATTGGACGAAGCCTGCCATCCTTCTTGGGAATCAGGAAATACCGGGAGTAGAACCCCTGACCCCTTTCCTGCTCTGGGACCACCTCTATCGCACCGTTTCTCAACAGAGTCAGCACTTCCTCCTGCAGAAGCAATAGATGTTACTCTGTGCAATAACCTTGGCAAGGAGGGTAATTGGGAGGAAATTCCCGAAAGGGAAGAGCATATCCATTTTCTACAAGATTGAGAACCCAAAGATCTGATGTAACCGATTCCCAATTCTGTAGAAAATGGGTAAGCCAACCCCCACCAGACCCACATGATCCTAAATGGCAGATATAGGACTGCTTTTCGGAGGCTGGAGGGTTGGAGGAAGTGGAGGTGGAAGAGACTCGACGAACACGCGGACGTGCTCTTTGCTTTCCCCTGTACGACCTGTACATGGAATTTTGCTGCTGCTGCTGTTGCTGACCTTGTCGGTAATTCCGAAAGGAAGAGCGACCAAAACCCCTGAATCTCCTGTTGAACGAAGAGCCTCTGACCTGGAGACCCAAAGATTTCGCAGTCGCCCTACTGTCCTTAAATCTCTCTAGGGCCGTGTCTGCTTTCTTCCCAAAGAGACCAGATTCATCAAAAGGAAGATCCAGCAAAGTCGCCTGAACATCCGCTGAAAAGTCTGAGGATTTCAGCCAAGCCGACCTCCTAGTGGCGACAGCAGTGACCACGATACGTGCCACCGAGTCCGCAGTGTCCAGACCACTCTGTATCACTTGGCGAGCCGCAGCCTGTGCATCCGAAATAACCTCCTCAAAATCCTTCCTGCTGGCTTCAGGAATCTTAGGAGCTAGAATTTACAAAGAATCCATAAGTGCATGCACATACCTCCCTATCAGAAAAGTGGCATTAGTCGACTTCAACACCATGCTCGCAGAAGAGAAGGGCTTTTTAGCAACCTGATCCTGCTTCTTTGCCTCTTTTTCACAGGGCTCCTGGGGAAAGGCACTCACATTCTTTTTGGAGCAGGCTGCTTGAATGACTAGACTCTCTGGTGATGGATGAGACGTCAAAAAAGCAGGGTCTTCAGGTGCAACCCTGTACCTTCTAGCCACACTCTTTGACACCGCAGGAGCTGACAGTGGTTTGTTCCACACCTCCAAAATGGGCTCCGTTAAGGCGTCATTAAACGGAAGCAACGGTTCTACCACAGAACTAGGTGAATGCAAAACCTCAGTGAGAAGATTGGACTTAAACTCCACCGTAGGTAAAGTCAATTGCAAAAGTTCTGCAGCCTTCTTCATCACCACATGATAAGGCTGGACATCCTTAGAAGGTGTACCAGAGCCTGAAGGCAACTCCCACTCCGGAGAGAAATCCAGGCTACCAGCATCAGCCAGATCGTCAAAACAGTCCTCATCCAATTCACCTTCCTCCAAATCTGGATGTGACTCCATATACATCCTTTCTTCATAAAGGCGATGTGCCTCCCTTCTGGACCTCTCCTTCACACGCTTCGCAGCCAGATCCACCAACGGCTCCGACGGAGTCGGGAACGACGTCGGCAACGAATCCGACGGCCCAGCGGGATGCTCTAGAGGCCGCTCAGGAGCGGGCAATGCCGGAACCGGCGTCGACGACTTCAGCGGAGCCGGAAACTGCCAAAGCGGCATCGGAGCCGGCATATAAGGCATAAATGGAGCAGGAGGATAGGAGTGAGGGACTCCTAGATTGAAAGCCAAAGGACCCATGGGACCCGAAGGTGCGCCAGAGGGGTACCACGCCCTTGAAAAGACGCCATACATTGCGTTCAGAAACACCGATGGGTCCTGACCTGGGGCTGGAAAGGGTGGCTGTAAACCCCCAGGCTTGTCTTGAGGAGGGATTGGATTCAGCTCTTCGGCAGGCGCAGAATCCACATCCACCTGAACCTCTTCTTCATCTCGGGCCGGGGACGGCACCGGAGACTAAGCTGGAGTCGGGGACTGCACCCGCGACTCCGAAGGCGAGGCCTCACCTCTGGTTCCGAGACTTCCCGCGTAACCACCTTAGGACGCACCTTCTTCGGTGACCTCGACTCCTTACCGGAACGACGTCGGGACTCATGCCTCCTCTTTTTATGTTTCCTCTTCGACTTCGAAGCATGGTCTGATGCGGACCTCGAAGACGACTCCTCTCGAGATCCGGATCTTGACTAACCTCGACCTTCGAGAACGAGACCTCGAAGATTTTCCTTTTCCAGCCTTCAGCTTCGCTACCAGGACCTTGGTCTCTCTCTCTCCCTCAGGGCCTTCGGGTTCATCTTCCGACAAGAGAAACATCCATCCATATCGTGATTGGAGCTCAAACACCAGATACAGTCCTCGTGCGGGGCAGTTATGGACATCATCTTCCCGCACTCCCTGCAGGGCTTGAAGCCGGTCTTCTTTGTCGACATCACCGAAATTACAAGAAACAAAAGCAGAAAGTGGTAACTAAAAGGCAACAAAGTACCAGTTGGCTACTGTGATTCCCGAAACCGTTAGCGTCGACGACGCGGAAAAAAGGGAACGGATGTCATCACGCCGGCCACGGTCTATTATAGGCGTCGGTGACGTCAGCGGAGTCGCGTGCGATGCCGTGTCTCTATGACGTCCAAGGCCACGTCGGCGTGAGGAAATTTCCGAATGTTGCTGACGCAAGGGGATATTCACAAGGCGAGGAATCCACACGGCAGATGTATCTATCAGAAGCTTACATCTCAGTGGTCCACAAGCTTCAGTATCCTGCTACTCCCAGATCTGTTGCTACTTTCTCCTCCGTAGCAACTTCTGCTTTAGGGTCTCAGATTTTCTTCTGCCCTGATCTCACAAGGGAGTCAGAAACTAAAGGATAAGGGACATCATAACACGTCCCCACCCCCCAATCTGACAATGTGATTATTAATAGCAGGTCACTGATGCTGCCCTTGGTGAGTCAATCTCTGTGTGCATTCCTGGTAGGTGACCTTGAATGCCATCCCTGGACTGAGCCTTCTTTTCTGTTTGCTCTTCTCCTCATGTGATTCTGAACATGATGACATGCAAGGGATGCTGCAAGGAAACAAAATTCAAGTCTTGGGAGGTTTTCTGCCTCACACCGTCCATGGTATGTTGGTTTGTCCGTGCATGATAAGTGTTTGAAGTGTGCAGCAAATGTTTACAGTGTGTGCATATGTCTAATCTAGTGCAATGATATTTATCGACTTGTGTCACAATTAGTGGCCGTGTGCCCTTTGGTTTGTGCTCTTCGTTGCTTGCAATGCTCATCTGCTTAGGTTTCTCCTCACAGGCACCTTTAGTAGTCAGTTGGCAGAACTATTGTAAATAATATACTTAAAGGGAGCTTTGGGCTTGCTGACTGCTCTTGATTTGGTGCAGTGCCTTAAGAGTGCCTTAAGAGGACAAAAAGGACAGGGGCAGGGGTATGTAAAGCATAGTAACTAACAATCCTTTGCAAGAGATATTGCCTAGGGTGGCTTAAAACGCATGAACTAAAATCCTGTGCATCACAGTGAGCTGACCAGTATTTAGGTACCTCTGAGTTTTCTGCAATAGCATATAGATATACAGTGTCGCATTGGTAAGGCGGGCGCTCAGGCAATGGGCAGGTAACAGAGTTGCAGCTGTGGGACGCTTTTTTTCAACTGTGTTGTGGCAGATTTATGCTGTGGTGGTGGTGTTCAGATGTCGCCAGCCACCTAGTGGGAGCCTGAGCAGCCTATCCGGAGGCAGGTGGGTCTCTATTACCTCCCTTTCACCAACAAAGCATAGGCGTCATTCCCAACCTCTCACAGGCCCGGCGCATTAATTAATCCAGACTGAGCAGGGGCAGGTGGCCTCAGAAATGGCATCGCTTAAATTCAGGTGTGGTTCACCATTTTTAACTAATCGGTGCATAAAGAGTTCTGGTAACATTTTCAATTTTTTGTTATCTCAGTGAAGTTAAGAAAACATGCCTCCTTTTAGGGTGCCCAGGAGTTTCCTTCACAGGGAAAGCCAGGACGGGTTCCACAGCGGTATTCGCACAAGCACCTTGAGACCCTTGCGGGTGAGTAGTGCGCTATACAAGTATCAATTTACATTTTACGTAATACTTAAAACACTGAATCAGGTTTTTTTTGGCGAAAAGGCACAATCCGCAAATGTGCCCGGGTCTATTTTTGATCCTAATCCAACCCTGCATATTTATCACACAACGAATATACATCTAAAACAACCTAGCCCTTCTACTGGTTCTGCCAACACTTATTAGCAGTATCAGGTAAATGGGTGACAATGATTTTGCAGTGAATAGTTAAAATTGAAAATATTTTATTTCTGAAAATACAAGACTGTGTATTAATATAGATCACTAAAACCTATGGTAGGATATTGGTCTTTAGACTGTCTAAAATCACTCATGTTTACCTCTTCACACCACTTTCCCCTAAGGTAGCTCATTTAGTCATGTATGCCCATTTTCTCCCCACATCTCTCTGAAATCCTTCATCATTGTCATTTCACTCTGTCCTTCTGTATGTACTTACATGCATCGCCTACACTTCATCATACCACTCTCTCGCTATCACACACCTACACTACAGTGGAGGCTGGCATCTACGAGGAAGGAGAGAGGGGGTACAAATATTAATAAAAATAAAACTTACCTGAAGCGAAGTCCTCCGCTCCGGGCCTCTTCCAAGGAACGGGATGCAGCAGTGAGGGCGACGTTGCTTTAATACCCGATTACACTGACTAAATGCTTTATTACATTCTTTGGATAAGGCTAATTTAGTTTCATTTGCTCGCTTTTTATAGATGTTTTAACAAGTGCTAGTCGTGTGAACTGATTGACCTAGGACATTCTTGCTGTTGAAGTAATTTTAGCAATTTTAATACACAGATTGTGATAGCACCAAGATGATCAAAACAAAACACAAGTGTTTTCACATTCTTGCAGGCAACAGCTTTACAATATCAAGAAATGATTGCCGCCTTCACCCTGATTATGCCCTATAACTACCAGAGCAGACAATTCAACGCCGGGTGCGCATGTATGTTACATGCTATCGTGCGGGTCAAACACTAGCACAGGGAGGAGACTTTCTCACGTGTATCTAAGGTGAGCTAAAAAAAAGTACACAGTGTAGCTTCTAAACTCGAGGAATCTCTGCTGTGTTGGTTTACAAAGAACCCACGGCATGGGGGCAGACAGAAATGCCTTTGTGCCATTGGAAGGCAGGTGACTGACTCAGGCAGCGCTTGAAAGGTCTAGAGCTTTCTGCATTGTGCTCAGCTACTCAAGCAGCACCTCTTTACTCCTTCATATGCCCGACCCTCCAAGGGCATCAACCAGGGGCTAAGTTAACAACAGTGCGTAGAGCGCAGTGCCACTGGGCTCAGGGATTTTAGGAGTCCCTTGCGCCCCAAAAATGCATTTATTTTGCTTCCCGGCTGATGGTGGTGGTGGTGGTGGTGGTGGCGGGGGGGGGGGGGGGGGGGGGGCGCTCAGTCTGTACCATAGCACCCTTGCTATACCACAGCCACCCTGCCTAGCCTCAAAACAGAGCTTCCACAGCAGAATTGCACCTTGGTAATTCCTCCAAGGTTGGCACGTCACTCAGTGTTGTTCCATCAGTTTAAAGTCAAGTAACACGGTTACTTGCACTCAGTGCTTGAAATGGGAAAATAGAAGTGCAGGAACTCCGTACAAGAGTACCTGCTTGTTTCTGAGAAGTGCTGGTACTCTCCAATTGAAAGTGAGAAGTGCAGGTACCCTCCCTGTCAAAATAAAAAAGTGCTGGTACTCCGTACTGGATAGTTCCTGCCATTCAAAGCACTGCCTGCAGTCCCTGGGGGCTGGGGGCTAGGGTGGCTTTTTCTGGGCAGGGCTGCTGGGTACAGCACATCTCCTTTTCTGTCCCCTCGCTGCGGTCCAGGATGAAAAGAAGACCGGAATCTCAGGTTTCTCAACTTCAAAAGGCTTTAAAGTGGCTCGCCCCAGGAGACGCAATATCACAGGAGGAGATATAAGTGACTTATGTTAATGACCCGAAATACCTGGACACATTACATTGATCGGCCGTGGGAATGCCTACAGTGCTTTGAGAGGACAGTGCTGCCAGGCACAGTGGAGGAAGGCCCCTCTGAAGAAATGCCACGCATTACCAAACACCGCCTGCCCTCGAAAGTGATGATCAGCTGAGCGTCCGCAGGACAAAGTCCGCGGCCCGCAATCAGGATGAGCACGCGCTGCCGGCCGGGCCCTCCATTCACAGCTGCTGGCTCAAGACGGCCAAATCCAGTTACTATTGATTCGGCGCAGCACGGGGCCTTCGAGTGCCCTGGAATAGTATTCAAAGTAAAGGGGCCAGTAGCCTTGGAAGGATACAAATGATGACAAGGCCGTCATAAGAAGGGACTAACAAGCCTAAAACCAATCGGAAGGCAGCATTTAGGACCTAAGCCAATGAAAAAGATGGGAGGAGAGTGGGCGGAGCTTAAACAGAGCTCCCAAGCCATACTGAATAATGAATGCCTCGCAAAGCGAGCAGCGCATGCGCGCTGTCGCTATAGGCTCGACCTAAACACGAGCCCCAGAGTATCTCTTCTGCTTCACTGTGTTATTTCAGACATCTCAGAAGTCTCTGGAAACGTGCGGGAAAAGAAGGGGAAGGAAAGGGGGAAACAGACAGAGGGATCTTGTGAGTGGTGGGAGGACAGAAAAAAGGGAAGATTCGACCAAGATTTATACATCCAACATGAGTATACATGAAGAATCACAGGAAACAACTGTATTCGATGCAATCATTTAGACCGTGTGGCATCAGTTTGTTTATTCTTTTTATCCAATATGCCTCACGTTGCAAAAGGAGTTTACGGTTATCTCTCCCTTCTCGGAGGTCAACCTTTTCCAAATCCAAGAACCTCAGTTGGCAGATGCTGTGATTATACGCCATAAAGTGCATAGCTATGACTCATGTAGCATTTTTAGTTCTTATATTGATCTTGTGCTCAGTAAGTCTTGATTTGATCTTTTGAACTGTCTTCCCTATATATGCTAAGCCACATGGGCATTTCAATAGGTATATGACTTTTTTTGAGTCACGTCGCTGCGCTGATTATTTTGATTTTATAGCCCTTCAATGGGTGGCTGATAAAGTTACCTTTAATAATAATAATAATGTTGCAGTTGTTATAGTTGAGGCAGGGGGCTGCTCCTTTGTAGCACATAATATTGTTGTGATCCATGTTCTTCATTCTTAGTAATTCATTGAGATTCCTACTTCTTTCGTAGGCAAATAAGGGCTCGTCTGCAAATGTTTCTTTGAAGTCAGGCTCCATTTGTAGCACTGTCCAGTATTTATGTACGATTTTCTTAAATCCCGAACTTCTGGTGAAAAATTTGGGTACTAACAACATTCTGTTGGATTTTGCTACTTTGTTTTGTGGGGTTAGTAACTGTATACGAGTGTTCAGTCATGTCAATCTTGTTAGTCTTCAGTTGGTCTTGATTAGAAACTATCCTTTCAACTCTTAGCAGTTGAGAGTACGGTAAGCGGCTCTTAAGAGAATTCTGATGAAAATGATTACAATGAAACATAGTTTGTCAGTTTCTTTCCCGTGTATTGTAGTTTCCAATTGTTGATTTCTTAACACATCCTAGAAATGTATCCTTTTACTGTTTATGCAAGTTCCTACTCACTAGTTATAGGGGCAAATCGCATACTGCTAAATCCTATAAAACGTTCCTCCTAAACGGCCGCTCACTTACAAAACACGCGGTTCAAATTTCACTTCTTTTAGAAGACACCAGCCCATACGTAATATTCCTGACAGAGACGTGGTTTAAAGATGCGTCTGATCCGGATATTACTTCCCTTATGCAATTGGGATACATACTTCAGAGGGTGGATAGACCGGAAGGTAGAGGAGGAGGCCTAGGCATTCTCTATAAAAACCACTATCATTGTAGGACCAGCCCAGCTACAATATCTAACTGTGAGAGCATGCACTTTGCCCTGGACTTCTCACCCACAGCCTCATTCTCAGGTGTTCTTATTTATCGTCCCCCTAATCAAATGGGAGAGTTTCTGGTCTCGCTTCAATCTAAAATTGCAGAGTTAGTGGTCATTAGACCTTACTTTTCCTTATTAGGAGACATTAACATCCATCTGGACGACCCAAACAACCCAACGGCCAAATCGCTGCTGGATAATCTGGCGGCTCTCCAGATCACACAGAAGGGCTTTGAACCCACACATGAAAAAGGTCACCTCCTAGACGGGGTATTCAGTAACGACCACAGACTTGAGGTAGGGACTCCTCTGCCCCTTACATGGACAGACCACCACCTGATTCCTTTACAGTGGCTGCCAGCTACACCAGCCCTGGCCCTCCCTCGTACCATTTTACAAGGGAGAGAATGGACAAAACTCTCCACGGACCGGTGGATTAAATCTCTATCTCCCGCCCCTTCCCAAACTGAGGCAGACCCTACGTCTCTTTATGATAACTATACCAACTGGATGCGTACAGCCCTGGATTCTATCGCACCCCAAAATGCCCTTAAAGAAAAGACCAAATCAAGGGATTCACCCTGGTACACCCCCCAACTTAAAGAATTAAAAAGAGTGTGTAGGAAGCTTGAAAGAAATTGGAGGGAATCTCGTAACAATTTAGATCAAACTAACCATCATGAAGCTATCAAAAAATATAAAGCAGAAATTAGATGTACAAAATCTTCTTACTTTGAAGAAAAAATTACTACTGCCTCTAATTCACCTAGAGAAATTTTTAAGATAGCAAAATTTCTTATCGACATTCCCCCTATCCCCCTTGACCCCAGCAAAGCTCAGACTCGTTGTGATAATCAGGCTGAATATTTTCATAAGAAAATACAGAACATTGCTTCTGCATTTGACCCACCCAATTTGATCAATGACTAAGGAATTATCTCACCGCACACTCTGCTCCACAAATTGGATGAGTTCCCTCTGCTAAAAGATGACTCTCTTGATGTCCTCATGCGGAAAGTTAAATCTGGGTCTCCCACTGATCCCGCCCTCCCCTGCCACCTAGTAAAGATCACAGATACTATTAGACCTGTCATCCTTAATATTCTAAACACCTCCATTACCACAGGATCAGTTCCCTCTGCGTGGAAACGTGCCCAAGTTAGAGCACTATTGAAAAAACCGACCTAGGACCCAGATAACATGGCCAACTATCGACCAATTTCACTACTTCCTAGGGTCAGCAAACTATTAGAAAAACATATTAATGCCTCCATTACACAATTTCTAGAAAATAATCATTTGCTCCACGACTCCCAAGCAGGTTTCCGTCCCAAGTTGGGAACTGAGGCGGCCCTTCTGACAGTAACTGAGTTGGCTAGGAAACAGATGGACCAAGGCAGCACCACAGCAATTATGTTGCTTGACCTTAGTGCCGACTTCGACACTTAACACCAGCATCCTCCTCCACCGCCTACGCCAAATAGGAATTTCAGGGAAGGCCATGCACTGGCTTCAGTCTTTTCTGGAGAATCGTTCCTTTGAGGTTGTAGAGGGCACTATCCACTCAAAAATCTGGCCCCTTAATCAAGGCGTGCCTCAGGGCTCTGACCTGAGCCCCACCCTTTTTAATATTTATATGCAACCACTTGCTGACATAGTGTATTCGTTCGGTCTAGACATAGTGACCTATGCCGACGATACACAATTGGTTGTATCCATGAACCAGTCCAACACCTCCCTCTTGAATCTCAGCAATTGCCTGGTCGCGGTCACCCAGTGGATGGCCGCTTCGCACCTGAAGCTAAACGGCGAGAAAACGGAGCTCATGATTTTGGGCAATCCAATTATTTCTAGCCCTCTATTGGACTGGCCCCCATGCATGGGCACCCCGCCCCAATCAAAGACCCATATTAAAAGCCTGGGCATTTGGCTGGACGCAAATTTAAGCTTCACTCAGCAAGCAACCATTTTGCCCGCCACCTGCTTTGGCCTTATGCGCATGCTTAGGAAAGTGCTGCCACTCCTCCCTTCTCAAGCCCGTGGAATAATGGTGCAAGCCATTATCTTGTCCCGTCTGGACTATGGGAACTCCTTATACCTAGGGGCTCCTGCCTCTACAATAAGGAAGCTTCAGGTTACTCAAAATGCTGCAGCCCGCCTTTTGTTGGGCCTCAATCGGCGGGAATCAGGAACAGCGGCCCTGAAGAAACTTCACTGGCTTCCCATTAAGGCCAGAGTATTGTTCAAATCTATGTGTATTATGCACAAGGCCATGTGGAAGACCGCTCCAGCAATGATCTGTTCCTTAGCGACCCCCTACCTCCCCCACAGATCATTGAGATCTAGCACAGCATTCCTGGCCACCGTTAACAAAATCAAACGTACCAGATGGGGCGGGCGCTCCTTTTCCTGGAACGCCGCCAAAGCTTGGAACTCCTTGCCTACTACCCTTCGCAGTGAACCCAACCTTCTGAAATTCCGGAAGGAACTAAAAACTCTTCTTTTTATCTAACCTGTTCTCTCAGCTTATACTAGTTGACTATACACAGCGCTACGAGGCCTCCGGGTTGTTTGCGCTTAACAAAACACAATTAATAATAATAATAATAAAGGTAAATCCAATGCAGTCGTTTATGTGATTCAAGGCTCCTATGACCGATGCCAATTCTTCTATTGTTCCCTGCCATAGTACAAAGATATCAGTATATTTCAGAAACAGACTAGTTTGCTCTTCCATACTTCATTTTCCAGGATGTGATCTATTTCAAATTTACAGGTAATCAAAGGAAGAGTATTTCAAATGTATGCATAAAAAGATTTGCGTAGGCGGCAGCTGCGCAATTTCCCATGGATGTCACAGTTACATGTAAGAACTTCTAATCCCAAGCAAAGTAGCTATAATAGAGTGTAAACTGTATAAGGTCTAGTAGGACAACCTTCAAGTCTTCTTTCACATTGGAGTTTATTAAGAAGAATTTCACCGCTTCCATGACCAAATTGCAGGGGATCGATGTATAAAGAGCTTTAACATCAATGGTGCACGAGTATCTTTTTGTTCCAATCGATTTCTAGATCTTTAATTTTCAGTAAGAATTCTGAGGTATCTCTGATGTAGGTCGACATGCTACGCACTAGTATCTGCAGGTGATGATCAAGGTATTTTTCTATGTGTTTGTGAATCGAACCTCGGATAGATACAATAGGGGTGGTTTGAATAAATATTTATGGACTTTAGGTGACTTGTATCTGTGGGCTTTTTGGATGTTCCTGTATTGGGTATCTCTTGTCTGTTTCTGTAATGGTTCTACAAGTGACTGCTTTGTCAATAATCAATTCGGTCACAAACTCTTCGGTGGGGTTGTATTCCAGTTTCATATATGTAGCTGTATCTTCAACATGTTAATTGAATTTCTGATTGTAGTATGAAGAAGTCATAACTACCAGAGCTCCTCCTTCATCCGCTTTGCAGCAGGTGATGTTAGGGTTAATCGCTAAACAATGGATGATAGCCCTTTCCTTGCTGGTTAAATTGGATTGATGTGTTTTCCTGACCTTGAACAATTGTTGTATATCATTCTTGACAATAACAAGACAACATTACTGTATGGTGAAACCAATGTAAGATACAGACAAAAAGCTAAATAAATGATTTAAACCCAACTTATGCAACTATGAAAGGCAAAATAACCCTAGATTCTGTTCAATTCTACGTCAAGACCAAAGGCTCCAGTTATGCTTAGCTGTCTCCTCTTATTCCAACAGCAGCTTCAAACATCAGCAACAAAACACACATTTCCCAATAACCTAGGGAAAAATGCAGTCCAAATCATTGACCAATTACAACACAATGAGACCATGACATTGGGACATTAAATATCATCTTCCTCTTTCTTCGCTACTCCAACACAGCTAAGCACCCTGTTCGTTTTTTGGGGGATTTTTTCACAGTACTGGGATATTAGCCCCCAATTTGTTGGCGATGAATTAACATTTAGCACAAAGCATGGTGGGGAAAAAGGAAAGATATCTTACACTATCCTAGATGAATAATGAGCCTATTTAACACTTAGTAATCTTAAACAGCCAGCATATCATAATTCAGCACTTTAACAGTATTTAGTTAACACGGGTTTCGTCGATCAGTAATTAATACCTCAACTTCTTCAGAGCTGTTATGGGTTCCAAACAGTTTAAATAGTGTATTCCATCTGCGTAACTGGCTCAGTGTGGATGATACTATAGTGTATCAGTAGATCTTTAGAGTCAAAGTACAAATATAAGGAGAGTATTGTCTAGGGCATGTGCCTGGTCGTGTTAAATTGCTGAATTAATATGAGACTGCATGAATTGGATTTAACATTGGCTGTATGAAAAAGATTACTGGTTTTACTGCGACTTTGGAATTCTTGTGACCCGAACTGAAGATTCTGGCTTAAAGTGGACACATACCATTTTTCTATTTACAACATTATTGAATTTAGACTATAGAAGTGTGCTCGGATTTGATTATTGGTATTGGACTGTTCTCATCTTTGAGGAGCTTACAAGGGTTGTTTTGTAAGCAACCCTTCCTTTCCTAGAAGGACCGATTAAGACAATTGCTCCTTTTTTCTGCATTCACCAATACTCTTTGCAGAGCACCTACTGTTGCTTTCTATACCTAGCTCCCAAAATATCTATTAATTCTTTTAATGTGACCATAAGCAGTTAGTGGCAACTTTTTGCAGCTGACCTTCCCATCAGTTATAGATGCATTTATTTTTTCATCCTTAACCCCTTCGATGCTGATGACGAGCTCAGCTCGTCATCAGCCACGGTGGTCGTGTGCTGATGACGAGCTGAGCTCGTCATGAATATATGGCATCCAGGATTTTCCAGCGCAGGGGAAAAATAACCACAGCAGCCAAGGTGTTAAGTTATAGGCAAGAAATAAAGTCATGCATTCAGATTTGCTGGAATCCTCAACCACACCTTGTGAAACAGATTGCATCTTCCCACGATCCTTCAACCTGCTTCCATTACAAATCCAGTTCTTGCTGGACAGGCTGCATGCGGAGTCTGCAAAACAGAACATGGCCTATACTAGGTCATCATGCCCAACAGAGACTGTATTTTCTCACTCTGAGAAGCTGGCTTAGTATATGGTGTACACTTATGTAAGCGGGCACCCTGCACCAACCCGGACTTCTGGTGATTTTAGTGGCCTAAGACAACCTTAGGGTAGTGGTGGACAGCAGCCTTTAGGCTTATTCCAGAAGGAGTGTGAAGCAGATAGTTTTACCAGAACATAATCTTATTGATCTAGATTAAGTGAAAAAGAACCACACAGGGTATTTATTAAATTTGTATTTAATATAAGAGACTCACTAACACATACAGATATCCCCTAGCCATAGATATACACAATGTACATAATACTTTTCAATAGAAACAGGTAAGTAACACGAGGGAGACCAAACCATATACTAAAGTACTGGTATGTGAACCACGACTCAAGTCAAGACTATACCCAGAAGAAGTAGAAGTGCCGGGGACCCAAGGAACCACCCATGGTAAGTAACCAGGAACCCCCACGGATTGTGTGCATAGTGGGAACACGACAGCTGGATCAATGAAAATCAGTGGGTAAGTTGCGGATGCAATTTTAAAGAAGGACCCTTCCCAGTGGACCATGAAGAACCCAGTGGAAGACAGAAGTTTGGAGAGCAACCCCCCCTTAAGATAGGAACCAGGATATCTACATAAGAGAAGTCGGGTGCATAGGTGTGAAGTGGCATCAGAAACCGCTGTCAAACTCGATAGAGAACTTCAAGAAGATGCCGCTGCTGGAGAAGGTGAAAGTGTCAGTGGAATCCAAAGGTGGATTCAAGTCGAGAAGTACCTACCAGCAGATGGGACAGAGTCCATGCAACCTGGAAGTGACCAGGAGGACTCAGAAGACAAATACCCACTGGTGTTGCAGGAGAGCGGACTGTGACTTTGAAACTGCAGCTGTACAGACTAGGCGATGCTGTGGAAGACCAAGAGCAGTGCACAAGCTGTTCCAGGTCTGATGTCCAGAATTATGGGGTCGGTGTCTGTCAGGAGCACCAACAAGCCTTTGCAACTGCAACCAACATAGAAAGTGAAGAAGGTTCAGTGTCAGGACCAGCAAGGTCCAGGCGACTCACCACAAGCAAGGGAGTCAGGGCAGGCCCCGAACAATCATGGGAGCCCACAGAATTCAAAGATGACCCTCAAGAGGACTCAGAGGCCAAAGGTGCAAGCCCATGATGCAGTGAGGACGAAGATCTTGGTCACAGGAGACGCTTGAGTTGGGGCTACTTGGAGCCCGAAGACCTTGGTGGAAGGAAGAAAACAAGCCTTTGCAACTTTGTTGTTGCAGTGCACAGGGATTCGGTTCCTGCGGCTCCGACGATGGATACTGGTCTAAAACTTGGCGAGCGCGCAGGGCAGGCCTCGAGGGATGTGAAGAACCACCACCTGTATTGCTGAGCCTTTCGGAGTCCGTGGGAGCCCACGATCAGCAAACCGGTCAGCTTAGTTGCAGTGCCTCTAAATGCAGGGAAGTGACTCCTTCACTTAGGGGATATTCCTTTAGGTGGCTTGGATGCCCACAAGCCTTGGAAGGTTACTGTATGGAGCACAGGAACGGACGTTGCAGCAGACTAGCACGAAGACGAGATCAGGCACAGCAGGAGTCTTCCCAGTTGCAGCCTAGAGCAAAGTCCAGAGTGCCCAGATGGTTGAAGTAGAAATGGTGTCTTGAAATTAATCTTGTCCCACGAGGAATCTAGGAACCCACCCACAGGTAAGCCCTTAAGTACTCTAAGGAAAGGGTTGGGACGATTCAGGGTTCCCTCCCAGGCGAGGGGGTCTGACAGTGGGAGGACACTCTCCACTGTCCTTTGTCCAGTTACACACCAGAGCGGCTCCCTGGGCTGGTTTGAACTGGACTATGAAAGGAGGGCACTAAGTGTGCCCTTCAAGCAGACCGAGTAGCGTGGGCAAGCGCTCCCAGCCGGCCCCAATACACTAAACCCTGTCTTTGAGGTAGTCACAACTCCCTGTGACAGGTTATCTATTGTTCTGCCTGCCCCTGCTCGAGCTTGGCTCAGGAGCAGGAAGGCAGAATCGGGTCTCTGGTCAGCAGCAGCCATGATGAGCTTTCTTGGTCTAGAAGACTGGTACCGGGAGCACAGAGGCCTTCCGGAGGAGCTTTACAGTGCATGGAAACCAACATGTTTGATACCAAACATGACCGGGTTAGTTACAGCCAGTTTAGAGATGGTCATTGCATAATGACACATGACGCTTCTATGTATCGTATAGCTGATGTATTTGCAACCCGGGAGAATGGACTCTGAAGATTGTAGGATGTCCTGCTCATGCAGGGGCCCCCTCAAACTTAGAACCGAGTACCCTGCCTTTAGGATTGAAAGGCCTGCTTTAAGGGCGACTTAAAGGATTTAAGTGCAGTGACCTTTGATATAGGGAAACGTATATCTTTCGTAAGTGGTGCTAGCACCAGCTTACACAGGCTGCAATGGCAGGCCTGTAGTTATAGTTTGAGTGCTCCCCCATGGGTGGCATAATGCATGCTTCAGACAGTAGGGGCCATCTGGTGTACCCATGCCCTGGGTACCTCAGTACCATATACAAGGGACTGATAAGGGTACACCAGTATCCAATGTGGGATGTACCAAAGTACTTACCATACCTATTTAGGGGATAAAGTACAGAGACTAGGGTCCTGGATTAGCAAGATACCAGTCATACTATTCAGAAACAGCATAGCGCCAAGCAAAAAGTCGGGGTAACCATAGAAGCAGATTAGACTTTCCTACACTCACTGCGACAGAACATTTTGCAGAAAGGTTCCTTGCCACAGATTGCAACATTTTCACCTTTTATCTAATGAAAACGCCTTTCACAACTGCATGTTGAGTAATGAACCCAGGAACTGGATTTTTGTCTATGATTCTAAGGATAATTTCTCTATGTTCAATGTGAGACCCAATCTTTGGAAAAGAATGATGCAGGCAGCTGCAGAAGCTTTGCTTCTTCCTTGGAAGCTCATCCAAATATGGGAACACCTGTGAACTTTTCATCTGAGAATGACAGCTACGGGATCGGGACATTTGGTAAATATTTGAGGCACTGATTAGAGTCCTAAAGGAAGCACTATGAACTGATAGTGCTGTCCTGCTGCCAAGAATCAGATATTTTCTGTGGTTTCGGAAATGGGTATACGGAAGTATGTGTACAAGGAGGTCATAAAATCTCTTTCCTGCATTATCAGGAGCACATCTTGTAGAGTAATCATCCGAAAAGATTTAAGCACACAAGGCAGGGTGAATGATATTTAAAATTTAGAACATGTATATTTAATGTTTTACATGCTCTGGCAGTGAAAAACCTCTAAAGTCGTTTTTCACTGTGACAAAGCTGGCTCTCCCACAGATTAGCGCTGGTGCAAACTATTATATTTATTAAGTGCTAAATTCAGCTTGGGAATATCTACAAAAAATGGTTAAATGGCTCATTTAAAAAAAAAAAAAAATCCAACTTAATGGGCACGTTGGATTAAATATGACTATTTTGAAATTACACTTTTTTTCATTAACAATTTTTATTGGGTTTTAACAGCCATGAGATGGCCAACAGGAAACAAGGCACAAATGTAGCACACCCGAGACCTATCCTCACAACACTGCTGGACCTGTAAAAAATCTGAAGGACAACTGGCCTGGTGTCTGAAGAACCTGAAGGAAGACTGGACCTGCAAGCCTTGTACCTAAGACCCTAGAGGTTACTCCAAGGGTCAGTTGGCACCCTCCTCTTAGAGCTATAGGGGCACACCAACTTACTGAGGCATCTCTCCTCATAACTGTCCAGCTAACCAGTTCCAACCGGACCTGCCCTGGACCCTGCTGCTGGCATATGGTCCTACCCCTAAGTGGTGTCTCCCCAGTTCCTAGACCTTTGGCTGGTGTCAAAGAGGCCTTGACTAGCTGGTTTGCCCTGCTGAAGGAGTGCCAACTTCCAGCAAAGTTTTTGATTCAAACAGAGGGCTTCACTGGGACCAACACTGACCAGCATCTGATTGACATCGACGCCAACCTTGGCATTGACTTTGGCAGTTCGGAGCTTTCCCAACTTCGTTGAAGACTGAACTTGATCACTGCTTTTCAGCAAGATACTGTCATTGAGCTCCTCCTTGGATCCAGCTAACCTGTTTTCCCCCATAAACGTTTTGAAATTGGGGGCATGGCCACAGCAAGCAAGATGGCGGAGCCGTTCTAGATGCTGCAGCTACAACAAATGGATGGAATGCTGAATGAATCAAACATTCATCCCCAGTCAAGAGATGTGGGTTAAATCCATTGTTTGTTTTCTCAATACGCCACCCCAGTTTGAACTCCGCCATATGCAAATCAGCCTTGACCCTATTCCTCATGGGAACAGTCCAGCCCAAACTGCCATGTCAGGTCCTCCCAGGACCGAAAACAAGCATTCTGGGACTGGTTTCAGGGTAACATCCCTCATCAGCCAGGCTAGCTTGAATCCAGTGGCACAGCGAGCAAGGGGCTCATGTCTGGGCATACCCATCCCACTTAGGGAGAAAAGGTGCTGCTCCAACAAATAATGAGGTGGTGCGGCGGTTCCTTGCTTCCTATCTCTTTCTGTGGGCTGAACACGGTCCATCTTTGAGAATCTCGCTGAAGGCAAATGAGGGGATGGGGACAGCTACCCCAGAGCTCTTGTGTTCGGCCCACTATGATGGCAGATCGTCTACAAGGGGATTTTAGGAGCTGCGTTCGCTCCGGCTGCTTGGGCTCCCCCGTCTCCTGCATACAGAGGTGCGAGAACCGGCGGGGTCATCAACTCTTCGCTCCCTGCAACCTGGGACCTGCCTCCATTAGGCACATTTGACCATGCCTATTAGGTGACTTCCTACTCCGCCATGAAGCATATAAGGCGCTTGTGGCAGTCTGTGGCAGATCTGAGCAGCCGGACTAGGCCCCCGGACTTGTGACTCATCTGCGGGGCAACCTGACGGGGACTGCGGACGAGCCCTGTATCATGGACATATGAACGTATGGCTATCTGGGATCTATGGCAGTAACTTGATGCCTCCAGCTGCTTGTGCTACCTCCACTGCCACACTGAGGTAAGAGGGTCAAGGGAACACAGTTGTAGCCTTTAACCTGGAGAAGCAACTAAACAGTGCCTCCCCAGTAGTATCCCACTTGTAGCGCTCTGCCCCTCATGACAGGCGCCACTTTGGTCCTCAGACCATCAGACCTAGCTACCATAGTGGTACTCCCCACGGCATGGCACCAAACAGACAGCTGTGCTTCATACCACCCCATTTCCGTGAGAAACACTGATCTTAAAATCTTTGCAAAAGTAATGGGGACTAGGGTTCAACAGGTTCTGGACACCTTGGTACAGCCTGACCAATGCGGCTTCAAGGCCATCCGCAGCACCCAACACTGTATCAGGCACGTCTGCACTGTATTAGCTCATGTGCAGGCTATATCCAACCCTACAGCATTATTACTCATAGACTCCAAGAAAGCTTTCAACATGGTTGAATGGAGCTAGTTAGACTAAGCCATCCATCCAAGGTATGGGATTTGCCTCTATAGACTGGAAATATGTTAAATATTTATACTAGGAGCCATTGGTGCAAGTATATATAAATGGAATGCTTTCACACACATTCCAAAATCGGCGCAGGACGGGGGTGGTGTGTCCCCTATTCCCCCCTCCTCTTGCCATTGAGTCCCTGGCCGGAATCATCTGTTGTGATGCCTGGGTAAAGGGATGAACCTGGGGTGATAGGCTAGAAGACAAGATTGCACCATCTGTGGATTGTCCTCATTTTCCTCGCAGACCCGCGGGCCCTGGAAATCCTGAAGGTATATGACAAAGACTCCGGCTTCCATGCAAAATGGAGCAAAATGGAGCAAATCCCTTCTAGTCCACTGAAAAGAGACAATATCAAAATCACCTGGCAGACAAATATCCTGATTCACCGCCTCAGCTTTAAATACCTGGGTGTCTACGTATCGATTGTGCCAGAATGTACGTGCAGTCTCATCCTTACCCCTCTATTAAACAAGATCAAAACAGGCATGTAATACTGTAACAAACTACCTTTACACATAATGGGAATAGTAGCGCTCATCAAAATGATGATACTCCTGCATTTCCTATATGTATTGCAGAACTTCCCACTCTCTATTTCCAACTTCTGGTTTACGGGTGTCAAGGCGGTGATTCACTCTTTCATGTGGAGAGACCAGCCCCAAAGTATTATCTTTGACAAGTGCCGCAGGCAGACCTCCGGATGTGTCACTGGGCATCTCAACTCCTAGTTATGGACAATTGGCTTAATGGGGGATGGAGTGATCTGGCCTGTCTCAAACTCTAAAAGGTTATGGGTGTTTTATATTACCGTCCCGTCCCACACTATAGAGATCATGCAGGCTGTATTCCTTACCTGACTAACAGCAAACAAATTTACAGGATGGGACAGAAAAATGACACACCAAACACCTCTATGGAGTGGTTGCTGGCTGAGTCACATGGCTCAACTGGAATGATTTCGAAGTGGCAAAAAAATCAGGATTACCACACTGGGAGACGTTTGGGGTGGTCACATAGGAGATTGCTCCAAAACCTACAGGTTCAATACAAACTTTTTCACACCCAGTTCCTTAAATTGGCCAACTCTGACATGACCTAGCAGGGTACGGGCGGAATTTACTAATCTACGAGACTTTAGCATGATGAAAGAAAAACTGCTGCTGGGGGCCTGTGCTGTGGCAGAATCTCCCAGATCTACAGCTCTTTGGCCCTGACAGGCTAGAGAATCTTAGACATAAATGGGAAACGGTAGGTGGGCACACTAGAGCATACTGAATGGCGAAAAGAATGGATGGTTCATTGTGAAATTCATATTTCCACACACTTGCGGCTTGTCCAGCTGCATTACTTACATACGACCTACCTTAGGTTGCAGCATCTCTGCCACGCATGTATAATCCACATTTGTAAAGCGCAAACAATCACATGTAAGGTTTTTCCAGGTGCTGGGGGCCGTCAGGAAGATTAAGCAAGCTATTGCCCAGTCACATGGTGCTGGGCTAATCTGCCACCGGCACCGGGGATCGAACCGTGATCCCCAGATTCCAGCGTCAGTCACCCTGGCCGCAGCGCCACACCTCTCCACACCCTCAACCCAGGATCACCCTATGTCTGCTCCCAGAGGCAGACTTCTTCCACATGGTATGACAGTGTCCAAGTGTGGCGAAATACCGGAAGCTAATCGCCAAAGCTCTCACTGAGTATTGGAGAGGCCTTGAGTCGCATAAAATGGCCTTACTGGGCCTGACTCCTCAGCTCCGCTGACCATCTCGCCACTCTCCCGATTTCCGCCTCATCCTGATCCTGTTTCTTGTACTGCTTGCCGGCAGCGGAATCGGGAGGCGGTGCTGATCACGCCGATGTGCTCCTCGGGTTGATCCCGGCAGGGGAAGCGCCGAAACGCCCTCACCTTCCTCTCCTGCTTCCCGGAGGTGACCGGGTCTTTGTCCTTTGTTGGCGTCCGACTCTCCACGGAACGACGGCGGCCATTGCCGGCACTACGGGGTCGGCTGGCATGGCGGAGCAGCTGTTCTACACCCTCCGCTTCCCACCTCGCCTGATCCCTGGGCTATGGACACTCTAGCAGGGAGGCGCAACGTTGTTTCTCTTGGGCTCGGGAGCGGCTCTACAGATACATTGTGTTCCCGAGTGTGGAGGCGGGCGCCATCTTCCCGATTGCTTTCATCTTCCGCAATCGTCGACCCTGGGCTGCTGCAGCGGACGCCACCTATTGCCCGCGCGGCTTCGACACCGGGAAGAATGGATGGGGCTGCCCTAATGTCCTTGGACTCGTTTTGCCAGGCTGAATGTTGGCGGGGTGCCCAGACGCCTGCAGGGAGTGACGGTGGCCGATTGCCGGGGCAGCTCCACATCGACTTGCCTTGGGTGCAGGATCAAGATGCGTCCTCTCTCCCTGCGAAGCCATTGCAGCTCAGCGATATTTTGGGTGCCCTACACAACTTGAAGGCTGCCATGTCTACAGCGGCCTGTGACTTGGGGGCTCGGTTGGACGCGATGCTGACTGTACCCTCTCTGCCCTACCAAGGATGCCATCGAAAGCCGGACACTACGCCATACCCTGTCTCTGGCCTTTGTGGTGCCTCCGCCCTGGTGGCTACTGGTACACTGGGGTTGTCGGACCCCAATATGGCCGCGGTGCCGGCGGTAACACCTTCACGGAGGTCCACCGCTTCTGGAGCCACGCTATGCCCGGAGGACCATCACTGCGAAATATACCCTATGGCTTCTTTGTGGAATATTGCCGTGACCCGTTCCCTTCTCCGAGACCGGCTGCCACTCGCTTGTGTACTGGATCCTGGGGTGACTTGGCCGCGTGTGGTTTTTCCCCCTACCACTGCAGACCACCTGACTATGCGCTGGATGAACTCTACTGACCGCCTCTTCGTCCTGTTGTGGTCCCTTTGCTCCCTCACCGTCTCCGGACCGCCTGTTGTGCAGTTGGACTGTGTCGCTACACCGTATCGACGGGGTCAGGGTTGAGGTCGCCCCTTACCTAGTCAGGACTGTCCTACTTGTACTGCTGGGATGCTGATGGACTGCTGGGACTGTGTCACGTTGGTATTGTATTGGTTGAGGGGTCGGGGTACGGGCGGCCTGAGTAATACATGTCCGGGGCTTTTAGGTATAACCGTGCTGCTGTTATTTATCCAGTTGGACTAAGTGGTTGCATTTTACCGTAAGGGGCAAGGCTGCGGGTGTCCTCTCTCAACTCGGAACTTTCTCTCGTATTGCTGGGGTGCTGACGGACTGCCGGGGACTTTGCAAATTGGTATTGTGTTGGCAGTGGGGCTGGGGTAAAGGCGGCCGGAATAATATGTGCGGGTTGCTTTCGATATGTTCTTATGGCCCTCCCCTGGTCTTATGTGATTTGTATTTCTTTTCTTCCTCTTCTTTATGGTACTCTCTCTCTTTTCCCTCCTTACTTATTTCTATATTTCGGGTTCTCTTTCTTGGGGCGACAGACACACTGCTAGGGGGGGGTAGGCCATAGCCTCTGCATGCGTGTAGGGTGGGGGGTCCTCATTGGTTCGTTTCTGTTTCTATGGGCCTTATTTTTCTCTTTTTGTTTCTCCTTTTATTCTTGCTTCTCTTTTCCTTTCTTCTTTTTCCTTGTCTCTTGTCTCTATATTTCGGGTACTCTAATGGGCGACAGACACACTGCAAGGGGGGGGGGGGGGTAGGCCGTAGCCTCTGCATGCGTGTAGGGTGGGGGGATTTATATGTACAATTTTTCGTTTCTATGGGCCTTGTTTCTTTCTTCTTCATCTTTCTTGTCCTTTTTTGTCCTTGGGGCTATAGTTTGGCTTGAAGCTGGGTGGGTTCGTGTTTGCTTCCGGCGTAGTGTTTGCTTACCTCTCCTGTCGTTACCTCTGCGATGCTGTTATTTTGATTGCAAATTTCCTGTGTCTCATGAAACTCGCCTGCTGAACGTTGCCTATTACTTCTGTAATGTGATGGACTGGACTATGGCTCTCCTGGACTTAATTCTTGATTATGTGTTTTTATAAACCTTAAAATTAACCTCAATCTTCCTGTATATCGGCGGTATAGCATGGTCCAGTGTAACGCTATATGCTTGCTTAATAATTTCGCCTTGCTGCCGATGTACCGTATTGCTCGCAACAGTGCTCACAGTTTTGTGGCCGGCCAGGTGGTTGTAGGCCCGTATTTGTCTGCTGTTTATGCACAATAAAGGTTTCCAAAAATTAAAAAAAAAAAACAAATGGCCTTACTGGGTTTCCTGGAAGATGTGGGGAGTGCTCGAGGGGATTGCCCTATTGTGGGTATGGCAACAATTTTAGCCAAAAGGGACACTGCATGCAAGTGGACATCTTAGAACAAGCCAACACTGAATGGAAACATGCGATGGGCTGAGGTGCGAAAAAGGATAAAATCAATACATAATGCCAGAGGCTGCTACTAGAAATACTACAAGATCTTGGGTAAATAGTGGGGACGCTATGGGCTTGCAAACATACCTGGAGATACAATTCCCAATGTCAGAGGCTTTAAAATTTCAGGTCTCCGGTTCCGCTTACTGGATTTGTTTCGTTTTTATGTCATTTTAAAATTCTCTCTATTTTTCTGAATTGGTTAGGGATTTTTACTGTGTTGAGTTTTTACTTTATTGCTGTTTGAGTGCCGCATAAATACTTTACACATTGCCTTTAAGTTAAGCCTGGCTGCTTTGTGCCAAGCTACCATAGGGTTAAGTCCAGGTTTATTTAGCAACTTTACAGGTTTATGTTGGCAATGACTGATTATCGCCTGAGGTGGTTTCTCAGTTCCCTCAACTGACACTCCAATTTCTCTTAATTGTGACGAGACAAAAGAACAAGTTACTTACCTTCGGTAACGATATATCTGTAAGAAACATTAGTTAGTGTTAGATTCCTTACCTTAGAATATCCCCAGGCGTCAGTCTGGATCCGGAAACTTTTGCGTAGCAGTACCCCTGCGCGTCGGTAGGCGTCGTCTGCAGGCGTCCCCTGCGGCTCCGCGTCCGTCGTCGGCGTCGTGCGCCGTGATGACGTCGCTGGAGTACATAGACGCCGCCTCCGCGCGCTGACGTCAGTTCTTTGCACACAGCATTTCCGCGCCAGGAGACGCAGAGCCATGAGAGAACCAACACTGGTGCCATGTAAAAACTAGGGCCCTGAAAGGGATGACCTTAACCCTAGGTATCAGTTCGCAGAACGGGGAGGATGGGTGGGTTCGGTAAGGAATCTAACACTAACTAATGTTTCTTACAGATATATCGTTACCGAAGGTAAGTAACTTGTTCATCTGAAAGAAACACGTTAGTGTTAGATTCCTTACCTTAGAATACATACCCCAGCAATACCAACCCCGGTGGTGGGTCTGCGAACCAATACAATACTACACCAGAAAGTCCTGGAGGACAGAACGGCCAAAGAAGCCATCCCTCCGGACTTGACTGTCCAGGCAGTAGTGCCTCGCAAAGGTGTGCAGCGAGGCCCACGTAGCCGCTTGGCAAATGTCCTGCAAGGGGACTCCCCGGCCCAGGGCAGTAGTAGCCGCCGTGGCCCGAGTGGAATGGGCCCTCAGCCCAACAGGAGGCTCCTTCCGAGCCAAAGAGTAGCACGCTTTGATGCAGAGGACGACCCATCGAGAGATGGTTCGTTTACAAACCGCCCGTCCCTTCTTCGCACCCACGTAGCCAACAAACAGTTGGTCATCCACCCGGAACTGGCGTGTGTGATCCATGTAGAATGAAAGCGCACGTTTTGGGTCCAGACGGTGGAGCCGCTCTTCATCCTTTGAAGGATGCGGAGGCGGGAAGAAGGAAGGGAGGGTGATGGACTGCCCGATGTGAAAGGCCGAAACAACCTTGGGCAGGAAAGAAGGTCTAGTCCTCAGAACCACCTTATCAGGATGAATGGATAGGAAAGGAGGTTGGACAGAAAGAGCCTGGAGCTCACTCACCCTCCTGGCAGAGGTGATGGCAACCAGGAAAGCCGTCTTTAAAGTCAGGAGACGGAGAGGACAAGAATGAAGGGGCTCAAAGGGAGCACACATCAGGAAAGTCAGAACCAGGTTCAAATCCCACTGGGGCATCACAAACGGAACAGGTGGAAACATGTGAGTGATGCCTTTCAAGAATCGAGTTACAATCGGGGATTTGAACAAAGAAGGCTGATCAGGAAGCCTTAAGAAGGCTGAAAGGGCAGAAAGGTAGCCCTTGATAGTGCCCAGAGCAGAGCCCTGCTGGGCAAGAGAAAGAAGAAACAGAAGAACCTCCGAAAGAGGGGCAGAAAGAGGGTCCACAGCCTTTGCTGTGCACCATGCCACAAATCTGTTCCACCGACAGGCGTATACCGACTTAGTGGAGGGACGCCTGGCTGCCAGAATAACATCACAGACTTCAGGAGGCAAGTCAAATGGCCTCAACTGCCGCCGCTCAATCTCCAAGCATGGAGGTGGAGACTGGACAGGTTCGGGTGGAGGACCGTCCCCTGCTGCTGCGACAGAAGGTCCTCCTGAAGGGGCAGGCGGATCGGGGGACCGACTGACATGCTGAGTAGCTCGGGATACCAGTACCTTCGAGCCCAGTCCGGAGCCACAAGGATAACTTGGGCCCGGTCGCGCCTGATCTTCTTCAGCACTCTGGGCAGAAGTGGTATAGGCGGAAAGGCGTATAACAGACCGCAACTCCACTCGCGCCGAAAGGCGTCGCCGTGCGAGTGCCGTCTTGGAAACTCCAACGCGCAGAACTGATGACATTGCGCGTTCTCTTCTGTGGCGAATAGATCTAACCAAGGCTCTCCCCATTGCAGAAAGATGCCTTGCGCCACGTCCGAGTTCAGACGCCATTCGTGATCCATCGAGCACCGACGGCTGAGTTCGTCCGCCCTGGCGTTCAGAGAACCTGCCAGGTGTTGAACCGTCAGAGTCACGCCCTGACGTTCCAGCCATTGCCAGAGGCGCAGAGCCTCCTGGCAAAGGGTCCACGACCCCACTCCGCCCTGTTTGTTGCAGTACCACATGGCGGTGGTGTTGTCGGTGAACACCTGCACTACACTCCCGTTGACAAAGGGGAGGAATGCCTTCAGTGCCAGACGAATCGCCCGCAGCTCCAACAGATTGATATGGAGCCGGGACTCCGCCGGAGACCAGATGCCTCTGATCTCCGCCTCTCCCAAGTGGCCACCCCAGCCCTGGAGGGACGCGTCCGTCACGACAACGTGCTCCGGTTGGGGAAGGGAGAGGGACTTGCCCCTGACCCAATCGCGGTCCGTAAGCCACCACTGCAGTTGTCTCGCAGTGCCCTCCGAGATCAAGACGTGGTCGGACAAGTTGCCCTGATGCTGGGCCCACTGAAACTTCAGGTCCCACTGCAGAGCCCGCATCCGCCACCTGGCGTGATGCACCAGTAGGATGCAGGAAGCCATCAGTCCCAGCAGCCGCAGCGTCAACCTGACCGAGACTCGGGATAGCGGCTGAAAGATGGGAATCAAAGCCTGAATATCCCGAACCCGCCGTTCCGGAGGATAAACCCGAAACTGCGCCGAGTCCAGAACCGCTCCGATGAAAAGGAGCTTCTGAGAGGGACACAGGTGTGATTTCGGCACGTTGATGGAGAACCCCAGGTCGTGCAAGAGGTCTGCCGTCATCTGAAGGTGGTGGACGACTGTTTGGGGCGAGCCCGCCTTCAACAACCAATCGTCTAGGTAGGGGAAGACTGAAACCCCCAACCTGCGCAGATGGGCTGCGACCACCGCCATCACCTTTGTGAACACCCGTGGGGCGCTGGTAAGGCCGAAGGGGAGCACGATAAACTGAAAGTGCTCCAGGCCTACCGTGAACCGCAGGTAACGCCGGTGGGCCGGCAGGACGGGGATGTGAAAATAGGCGTCCTGCAAGTCCAACGCTACCATCCAGTCTTGTGGGTCTAGAGCAGCCAAGACCTGAGCTAACGTCAACATCTTGAACTTCTCCTTCCGGAGGAAGCCGTTGACGTTCCTTAGATCCAAGATAGGACGTAGGCCCCCCTTGTCCTTCTTGGGCACCAGAAAGTAGTGGGAATAGCAACCACGCCCTATTTCTGGCCCAGGAACGCGCTCGATGGCCCCCTTGGCCAAGAGGGCCGTAACTTCCTCCTGCAGAAGTGTCAAGTGGTCCCCCGACACACAGTGGTTCTGCGGTGGCATGGCTGGAGGAGAGGTCTCGAAGGGGAGGGAGTAGCCCCTTCGGACGATTTGCAGCACCCACCTGTCCGAAGTGATCGTGCGCCAGTGAGCGTGGTGATGGCGAACCCTGCCACCCACTGGCGTCACATGGGGCCGAAAGCACGGACTAGGAGGATTTTGGGGTAGATGCTGCGGGGGAAGGTGTGGTCTGACCCCGCCGTTGTCCCCGACCGCCACCACGGCGGTTTCCACGGCCGCCACCGCGTTGGAAGGATTGTTGCGGCGCGTGGCTGGCAGCACGTGTGGGGGCGCCCCTTCCTTGGCCACGAAAGGGACGAAACGAACCCGGTTGCTGACGCTGGGTCGAGAGACCCAAGGACTTGGCCGTGACCCTGGAGTCCTTGAAGCGTTCCAGCGCGTGGTCCGCTTTGTCACCGAACAGGTGACAGCCATCAAACGGCATGTCCATCAGGGTATTCTGGACATCAGCCGAAAAATTGGCGGATCTCAGCCAGGCGTGGCGACGAATCGCCACCGTCGTAGACATAGCTCTGCCCAGCGAGTCGGTCGTATCTAGACCACACCGAATTGAATATTTCGCTGCATCTCGGCCCTCAGCCACAGCCTGACCGAGCTTTGCCCGCACCTCCATGGGGCATTCTGGCAGCAGCTCCGCGACCGTATCCCACACAGAGTGGGTGTAGCGGCCCAAGAGGCAGGCGGTGTTGCAAGACCGCAGGCCCAAACTAATGGACGAGAAGACCTTTTTGCCAAACTGGTCATACCTCTTGGATTCCCGGTCGGGCGGGGCCGACGGGAATGCGGACTGGGAGGTCGAGGCCTGGATCACCAGACTCTCAGGAGTGGGGTGGGTAGACAGGTACTTGGGGTCGTCCGGACAAGGACGGTGGCGCCTGGCCACGTTCCGATCAACAGGCGCACCTGAAGCGGGCCTGGACCACGTGCCCAACAGAACGTCAGACAAGGCTTCATTAAACGGCAGCAGTGGCTCCAGTGGGCATGACTGCGGTTTGAAGACCTCGGTGAGGATGTTAGGCCTCACGGCCGCGACGGGGAGCTCAAGGTTTAAGGCCTTGGCAGCCCTCATCAGCACCACAGAATAGGCAGCTCCCTCCACCGATGCCACGGAAGGAGGAGAGATCAAACCAGGGTTAGGAGAATCGTCCAAACCACTGGCATCCCCCAAGTCACCTGTCCAGTCCGGGTCATACTGGCACTCGCGAGCCAGAGGGTCCTCGGACCCCTCCCAACCTTCACCGTACTCCTCATCCTCTCCGTATTCGGAGTCAATGATGAAGACCGGCTCCTCGGGGTTCATGGGCCCCATCGGTGCCGGGACCGGCGTCGAGCGACGCCCGTCCGGCGCCGCGTCCGGCGTCGGAGAAGGTAAGGGGACGGTGCCGCCCGGAGCCGGCGTCGGAACCCCACCGCCGGCCGGAACCGGCAGCGGAGAACCGGCGCCGCGCGGGGGCGGCGTCGGGGGTAACCCCGATGGCAACGGCGCCGGGGAGGCCGGAAGACCAGCCGGCGCCGATCCCGAAGGCCCCTGCGGCGCCGGGGTCGGAGCCGTCGGCGGCGCCGGGTCCGGAGCACCCGACGGCGCCGAGGCAGGGACACCCGAACCGCCAGGGCCCCCAGACGGTAGCACTGGGCCCGAAGGCGCCGTAGGCCCCGTCGGAGAAGCGAGCGCCCTCATGGCCATGAGGAACGCCTCGATCTCCTCAGGCGTCGTGCCATGCCCAGGGACCGGAGGGTATGAGGCAGGCCGCGCCGGCGACTCTCGCGGAGCCGCGGGGTTGGGGTCACCCGAGCCCCCGGCCGCATCGCGCGAGCGTCGGGGGGAGTCGGGGGTACGATGACGACGCCCCGACTTCTTGTGCTTCCTACCTGACGAGCCTGACGAGTGGTGTCGACTTCTGGAGCGCCTGGCGCGGCTCCGCGACCGCTCCCTCGAACGCTCTCTCGACCTCCGGCCGGACCGGGACCGCTCCCGGTCCCGACGTGGGGCCGACACCCGGAGCTCCAGTAGCTTGCGGGACCGCTCCCGCCTAGCCTTGTTGGTAAGGGCCCGGCAGTCGACGCAGGAGTCCACGTCGTGGTCGGGGCCCAGACACCGGAGACAGAGGCGGTGATGGTCTGTGACCGACATCGTGCGCTCACAGTCATCGCAATTCTTAAACCCAGGCATCCTATCAGGCACAATAGACAAAAAAACAATCGAAAAACTTGGTCAAAGACCGGAGTACTGCTCTTCAGATCTGCGTCCACTGGCGCGGAAAAAAGAAGAACTGACGTCAGCGCGCGGAGGCGGCGTCTATGTACTCCAGCGACGTCATCACGGCGCACGACGCCGACGACGGACGCGGAGCCGCAGGGGACGCCTGCAGACGACGCCTACCGACGCGCAGGGGTACTGCTACGCAAAAGTTTCCGGATCCAGACTGACGCCTGGGGATATTCTAAGGTAAGGAATCTAACACTAACGTGTTTCTTTCAGATATGGTTGTTCACTTACAAAAAGAAATGACAGTGTCACTATAGGAGGGAATAATAGTGATAAGTCAGAGAGGTGGCCATATGTGCAGTTGGTTCTGCTGAAATTACTTCACAAGGACCAGGCTATTCAAGATGGACAGAACTGATGATGACCAATTATCTTAGGAAATGTCGATCAAGGCACAGACTGATTCACACTATGTGGGGGTTCCCTTGGTTAAGGGAATACTGAGAGAAGATCTGCGACACAATATCCTCATTCACAGAGAGTTCAGCACACCTGACCCCTCAGCTGGTACTGCTGGGTATCTGAAGGGAAACACACCTTGGACAGATACACACTGCTTTTTTGTAACATGGGGTTCGTGGAGGCAAGGCGAGACATAATTCAATACCGTGGGAGGGGGGCAGTTTTGGTCCAGACAGTGGCTGAATGGAAATCAAACTTAAATTGGCGTATGAGAACCAAGGTGCTGTTCTATCAGGCCCGCGGTTGCCCATGTAAATTCAAAAAAGCGTGGGCCCCAGGGGAATGGCTGAAGGAAACTTTGAGTGAGACGGGATTAGAGGCTCGCTTGGGCAATGGATAAACTGCTGGTGAAGGATTCACTATGGTCGTACTGCCAGCCAGACACTGGCACATGTATGGGGGAAGCTGGATGGGCCTAATACATGTCCTTTTTAGGTCTCGTGACCTATCAATGCGCATGCGCATTGAGCGGAAGCGAGATATAAAGGGGCTTAAACAGAGCTTACAGAGATCGGGCGATTCCATGAAGTGCCCGTGAAAAGCTCGCTCAATGCGCATGTGCATTGCCATAAAAAGCGCGTGCACAGACACCAGCCTCCCTCCCATAGTCATCCCCCAGCGTGCGCTGTGCCAACAAGCCTTTGAAGTGAAGCTCAGCTTCACTTCAAAGGTATCCGCTCCCCCCGCCCCCTGCTTCACACGTCTCACGGCTGCCAGGCCATCTCGTATTTCTCCTCAAACGTTAGAGCTTTATCTTTGGCGCTGCATGAGTTCTCTACCTCACTTTAAGTATCTCGGGCTGCCAAAACAGGCTGAACTCTCTAGCTATGTTAATTTATCATTAACTTTAATATAGCTCAGACTGTGGCGTCATTGACGTCATAGCGCTTTCCATATATTGAGGCGTATTCGCAAGGAATCACATTTTACACACAGCTGTTTCCACGAAGTTTAGCAAATATATATAGTCAGAAGGCATGGGCTGGCATGTGGGGTTTCCCAACATCAACTACTTCAAACTTACCGAGGGCAGGACGTGTGTTTCAATGTAATTGCTGCTGCGCATTTTGTTGCCACAGGTCAGCTCCAATGTGCAAGACTGTGATCCTCGGCAAATTTCAGGGTCTGTTGCTAATACCGCACTGTTAACTTTATTGTCTAGTTATGTAGGTTCCCACACATCCTTGTTCTTGCAAATCGCCGAGGACAGCCAAAGTAGTTGAAATCTTACTCCCGGTGGCAATTAGTTAAACTGCTTCCTTATCAGCTCGTTAAATCCAGGAAGTTCTGCCTCACTCAAGGAACAGTTGAGGCCGAGCCACTGACGCGCGGTACTTGAATCCTGCTAAAGACATTTCGTTGCTGAATCTTACGAAACAGATGGCGTTGTGTCATGTCCAAGTGTTGATCAAATGATTGGTTAGTTGACAGCAACAGAGTAGAAAAGAGCGGTATTACCTTATTCTTAAATGCACGCATTGGTACACAACAGCCTGGAACCAACCAGTAGGTTTCAATCTCACATAAACTGACTCAGGATTTCATCATTGATGGGCACTTTCAACAAATTGTATATATGAATACGTAGGATTATTCCTACGTATTCATATATACAATTTGTTGAAAGTGCCCATCAATGCTAGGTCCTTGTTGTTGAATTATATGTTGATTGGAGGGTGGCCTGGCATTGAGTTTCCCTCTGCAGCTCCTTGTTGAATTTCAGGATTTCATCATGCCAATGTTGATACATTTGAATGAGTGTTTTAATGTTTTTTGTAAAAGCACACAGAAACTCAGAGGGAGTATTATACCACTTTTCATGTATTATTCTTGTCAGATAGGGAAGCTTGTAATAACGCTTGCCTGTATTTTTCTTTTTGCGTTGCAGTTGTGACATCACTACTCTTCTGTAATAAAACAACGACATCGCTAGTCTACTGTATGTTGAGTTGTGAAGACTGCATTACAAGAAGTCAGGCATCCTACCCTCTCCCTACCTTATCTTTCAAGACCCTCAGGAGATCTGTGACCTTCAACCCACCCCCTGCCTGTGTTTCTACGTATTCCTATACATGTTATGCTGTATACATGGCACAAGGGCGTGCACAGAGTTACAGGAATCCCACCTGCAGCCCTATTCATCTAAATGGTCCTGAACTCTTTGGTGACTTTCAATATCCTTATGACATTGAGTGTGGTCATTTTACCCATTTGATATTAATGCTCTTGTTATTACAATTGTTTGATGGTGGAGGCTCTCATGATAACAATATCATGGGAGAGGGGCACTAATGGCTGTTAAAGGCACTCTGACCTATCACTCCATGTGTTTGTATTTCTGTTTCTTCAAGTTTAATTGACATCCACCACCACATCCACCACAACCACCACCACCACCACCGCATCCACCATCACCACATCCACCGCATCCACCACCACTGCATCCACCACCACCACCACCACATCCACCACCACCACCACATCCACCACCACCACCACATCCACCATCACATCCACCACCACCGCATCCCCCTCCACCACCACTACATCCACCACAACCACCACCCCATCATCCACCACCACCACCACCACCGCATCCACCATCACCACATCCACCACCACCACCACAACATCCACCACCGCATCCACCACCACCACCACCGCATCCACCACCACCACCACCCCATCCACCACCACCACCGCATCCGCCACTGCATCCACCATCACCACATCCACCGCATCCACCACCACCGCATCCACCACCACATCCACCACCACATCCACCACCACATCCACCATCACATCCACCATCACATCCACCAGCACCATCACCTCCACCATCACATCCACATCCACCATGACATCCACCACCACAACCACCACCACCGCATCCACCACCACCGCATCCACCACCACCGCATCCACCACCACCGCATCCACCACCACCGCATCCACCACCACCACAACCACACCCACCACCACCGCATCCACCACCACCACATAACCACCACATCCACCACCACCACATCCACCACCACCACCACCGCATCCACCACCACCACCGCATCCACCACTACATCCACCAACTCCACCACCACATCCACCGCCGCCACAGCCACCACCACCACATCCACCACATCCACCACCACCGCATCCACCACCACCGCATCCACCACCACCGCATCCACCACCACCGCATCCACCACCACCGCATCCACCACCACCGCATCCACCACCACCGCATCCACCACCACCGCATCCACCACCACCACATCCACCACCACATCCACCACCACCACCACATCCACCACCACTTCCACCGCATCCACCACCACCACATCCACCACCACCACCACATCCACCACCACCACATCCACCACCACCACATCCACCACTTCCACCACCACCACAACCACATCATCCACCACCACATCCACCACCACCACATCCACCACCACATCCACCACCACCACATCCACCACCACCACATCCACCACCACCGCATCCACCACCGCATCCACCACCGCATCCACCACCGCATCCACCACCACATCCACCACCACATCCACCACCGCATCCACCAACGCATCCACCACCGCATCCACCAACGCATCCACCACTTCCACCGCATCCACCACCACCACCGCATCCACCACCGCATCCACCACCTCATCCACCACCACATCCACCACCATCACTTCCACCACCACATCGACAACCACCACATCACCACCACCACATCCACCACCACCACCACATCCACCACCACCACCACCACCACATCCACCACCACTACCACCACATCCACCACCATATCCACCATCACCACCACCACCACCACATCCACCATCACCACCACCACCACATCCACCACCACCATATCCCCCAGATCCACCACCACCACATCTATATGTGTGTGGCTCTGTGTAGGTGCAAATGCAATGTTCTTGGATTTTCGTCACAATAAAATACACTGAACATAATCTTCACAAAAGTTATTTACAAACGTTTAAGCTATTGCCATTATAAATTACAATAACTTTTATTTAAGTATTAATTTACAAAATTAAAAGCCATTGTTATTTGTAATATCAATACATCTAAGTCACGTAAATACAACACACATTGCATTACAAATGCTATAGGTGTCACATTTGCAAAAGGTAAAACTATTGACATTGTAACTGACAAAGCTATTAATTTTGCTACTTTCAAAACCAACACAAATAAAAAAAGTGTCATTTACAATACCAATAGCTCAAACTTTCCTAATGCAAGACCTATTGCATTTCCAATGCTTGTTGTGGTCATGTGACTGGGAAGGGGTACAGGAGTGTGACCTCATTGCTTCAGTTTTGACTGTTTGTATGTTGGTATGAAACTTAAAGTCTCAAAGGTCTTATGACTACATGTATGAATTCCTTACAGCCTGGAATATTCCAATGGGTGGAACGTAGAAACAAAGCACTCTACTCTTGATTAAGTTACCACACTAGAATGACAGAAGCTGCCTAATGAAGGAGAGGTTATCGCATATAGCCATTTTGGTAACATTATCTTTAGTTTTTCCTTAATTTGGAAAGTCCGATTTTAGTCTTTTAAAAATTATTTTAATACATTTCTTTGCATCAATAATAGTTTTAATTATTTTCATCCAATTATTTACTTTTGTGATCTTTCATATGTCGAACAAGAGTTTTCAGATTTGGTGTAAAAAGTGTCTATTCTAAGGAGCCTCTTCGCACACATGAATGTCTTTTTTCGGTCACTGATTGAAACAGCTGAGAAATACTCAGTTCTTTTTACTTGTAAACATGTGATTTTTGTTAAAATCAGTACAATCTGACCATAATCAGCTTCTTTCAGCACAGGTATTTTGGCCGACAGTATGAGAGTTATTGTACGTCTCCTGATGCTCTTCTCTTTCTTACATTTGGGGCTCTTTTTTCAAAAACAAAATTCTTATCTCTATTAAATTAACTGCTCTGGACATTCACATTATCAGTTTTGCCTCATTTTTACCGATGGCCTGTTATGTACCCTGGTAATTCACACCGGTGGGTAAGAAACCGCATTTTAATTCATCCAAACAAAATAACTGCTCATTATATTAAGTACTGCCTGTGTTTTAGATGATATCCTTCCTGAAAGCTAGTAAACATGGAACCTTATTTTAAACCCATAGCAGAATTTTTCGCTGCTCCCTTGGCAAGACTACAACTCAAAAATAATATTTTTTAATAGACATTCTTCAAACAATTTTATCTTACAGATGGTTTGTTAAGTTTTTTCATGCTGACCAAGGCTCGTAGAGTATAGCCACTACGGGTTGAAACAACGAGCAGTCAATATTAGTGAAAATGCGAAGAAAAAGATAAAACTATAAATATAAACATTCATATAATCTGTTCATAATTAACTATCTCTATTTTCTGTAGTCACTTAACTGAATATTATTGACTTCTTCATTGAGCACTGCACAAAAAGAAATAAAGCACCGAGCCTTATTTTTTTTATTAATTATTATCTGTATGAGAAGTGTTCCTACGGCTGTATGCTACATTCTGTAAAATCAAAGTTTGAAATGCAATAATACATTTATTGTTACAACTGTTTGGGAAATAAAAAGTATTAGGGTGCAGCGAGTCTCCCACCACCTCCTTTAAGTACTGAACATCAATTGTGTTTAGGGTCACCAGAGCTGGGTAGCTAGATAATACATTTCCATGAGCGGCACACTCCGGTTGCTCCAGAGCTCAGTACCTGGATTTTGTGGAGATAACTTGTTGTTCTCGGTTCCCATTTCAAACAGATTAGCACAGTATCTGCAAGTAAACTTATTGGGATAGCGGCAAAGAAATCGAACGGCAGAAGCATCATCATTACAGAGAGAGGTAATTGAATTCTGGCTTTCATTTTGATCTTCAACAAGTTGCCTCCAATTAATACTTGAATGCTCAGATATTCAAATGTGGTGTACACTTCCATACTAGTGATGAGACAGGCAACTTCTATATTTCAGGCTCAGTCCCTGTTTTCAACAGATACAGAGATCGGCTGAGATTCAACATGAACTCTAACATGTTTACAAATCATTCAAGGAGTTCCCAATACTGGGCAAATGCCTGCGTCTTCTCCCTTAGAGTAGAGTAAAAGGTTGTCAGTGCACAGAGAAGTTGTTTGTGTACAAACTCCCAATGTAATCCTCCCACCTCTACTGCATGCCATCACGATGCAGTGTTTTTGTCAGTGGGTCCATTCAAAGGGAAAATAGAAGCATGTATAAAGGGCAACCCTGACGTGTGTCATGGCGTATGTGGAGAGGTTCGGATATGGTCTGATCGGTCTTTACCTTAGCTGTTGGATTCGCGTATTACAACGGCATCCATGCCATCATTTCCAGGCCAACGCCCATTGCCCGGAAGACCATTATTAGATAATTCCAGTTGAGAGTTAAAAGTATTTTTCATGTCCATCAACGCCACACTGCCATCTGAGAGTATAGCTCTTTGTGATAATAGAAATAGTTAACTTGTATGCTGCTCTGCAGGATGAATCCTGGCTGATCAGGGTGCACTAAAGTGGTCAGCTACGTAGAAATTCTGGCTGCGGGTACTTTGCCTAAGACCATGCGATCTAAATTTCACAAGCAATGCGTTTGATATAAAGACCCTTCAAGTGGGGTTCAGTGGTATTTGGACAGTGTCACTATTGCAGATTCTGTATTGGTAAGAGGTAGCGAGTTTTTAGCCTCCAAACAGACATCTAATAGCCTTGAGGCCAACAGTGCCAAGTGTAATACAGAAGAGGCAAAACTGTTGTACCCTGGTTTATGCACATCAATGCCGTTCTTCATCCCTGCTTTCATCTCTTAGGATTGTGGTACATCTTTATCATCTATCTGGGTAGGGGGTCATTGTCTTCAGGCCCGCCTCGGCCATAACATTCTGCAAATCAAACACTGGCCAAGAATAAAACTGCTAAACTCACAAAATTAGAAGGAACTATGCCCAGTGCTGTGGAAACACATCCTCCTGGTAACCTGGAAAATGTCCCCTCCACGTTAGGAGATTTCACATGAGGGGGAGAAGGACAGAGCTAGGTGAAACTCAGTTACAAACCAGAGTCTCAAAGCAAGCCCTCAGGCTTGTTAAAGACTGCCCTCGCCCACTAAATAGTGGCATGCTTCACCATTCGGTCGCTACATACACCATGGTGCAGACCAACACTCAGGGTGGAGCACTGATTTTTTGAGAGAGAAGATAAAGAAAAATGGATAGTCCTCCAAATGAGGGATCTAAAAAATGCAGAGAAAAGAAGATAGTACAACTGCATATGTGGTAACCTTTATACTGGGTCCCACTTGACAGTGTAAAAATCAATGTTGGGTGTATGGGAGAAGTTACCTCTCCAACACCCCTTCTGCTCCTACCAACATGTTTCAGCCAATCATCCTAGCCCTACTGGGTCTCTGGCCTTCCTCAGGGCCCTGATCAGTCTAGGTATGCTTTTTAAAAATGTCAATACTTTGGCTATGGTCAGCACTATTAAAGAATACATTTTTGTCTTACTTGGTTTATGTAGAGTAACTGCACTCATCTTTCTTACAGGAGCGGTAACACCACCCTGTAGTCAAACATTCATCAAGGGTTCAGCGTCTCCCGAAGCCACTCTCAGCCCTCCTACTGCCCTAGTATAACATCATGACATTGTTTATTTCTATTTGATTGTTGGCTGTCCTACCCTTCCCAAGATAGATGGGGTGTTGCTTTTGGTTTCAGTAAGCAGGCCAACAAACCGATGTTACCCTCCTTGTGCTGCTTGCCAGGGTGCCCTCTAGTGAAATACAAGTAACATTTCTACTACTTTTCAGTTGTCTCTCTTCACTCATCTGAGGGAGAAGTTGGCCTATAGTTCAGACGCTACTCTAACATTTAGTACCCTTAGTTAATCTATTACATGTCTGATAGACCTATTAGAAGATGTCTGTCCCATAGGTAGTCTGTACGCACATTCCCCTTAGGAAGACCTTGAAGGCTTCCCATTCCAGTAGTTTGTCACTAGTCGAGCTGTTATTATCTGAGAAGTTTTGTATTACATGTTTTAATGCGGTCTCTAACCTCTTAGCAGCCATGGAACGTCCAGCTCTAGTGCTGAACGTTCCATTGTGCAGGTGAGGTTCGAACGTCCAACGGCCGACGGCAGCACTCCTGAGGTAGTGGTGCTGTCGGCCGTTGGAATAGGCGCAGCACCTAAGAGGTTAAAGGATGAGTCCTGCAGAAATGATGAAGTATCCACTCGCAATCTGTGCATCCTATATTATTAAACTAACGAACAAGTTACTTACCTTCGGTAACGCTTTTTCTGGTAGATACAGTATCTGCCAGTGGATTCCTCACCTTGTGAAAAGAGTCCCACAGCAGTCCCCGCTCCCGGAGGGTGTCCACTCTCCTATACCAGAAAATCTTGGAGGACAGAGCATGCAAAGTGGCCGTCCCTCCTCACCTCGGTATCCAAGCAGTAATGCTTCGCGAAAGTGTGGAGGGAGGCCCAAGTTGCTGCTCTGCAAATATCCTCAACAGGTACACCTCGAGACGAAGCAGATATTGAAGACTTTGCTCTAGTAGAATGAGCTCTTATACCCTCTGGAGGTTCCTTACCCGCCAGGGAGTAGAAGATCTTGATGCATAGTATGATCCATCACGAGAGCGTGCGCTTGTGCACCGCCTTCCCCTCCTTGCAGCCAGCCATTCCAACAAACAGCTGGTCATCCAACCTGAACTCTCTTGTTCTGTCCAGGTAAAAGCTCACCGCCCACTTAGGGTCCAAGCTGTGAAGTCTCTCCTCCTCCTTGGAAGGGTGCGGGGGAGGATAGAAGGTAGGGAGGATAACGGACTGCCCAAGATGGAAAGGAGTTACCACCTTCAGCAGAAAAGCAGCCCTGGTCCTGAGAACCATTTGTTCAGCATGAATGGACAAAAATGGGGGCTTCGAACTAAGAGCTTGAAGCTCATTTACCCTCCTTGCCGAGGTAATTGCTACCAGAAAAATAGTCTTAAAAGACAAAAGTCTCAAGGGACACTTGTGTAAAGGTTCGAAAGGCGAACACCTCAAGAATTTAAGTACAAGGTTCAAGTCCCACTGAGGCACAATAAAAGGTGTAGGAGGAAATTTATTGGTAAGGCCCTTAATGAATCGTAATACAATAGGAGATTTAAACAAAGAGGGCTGGACCGGCAGAAAAAGGAAAGCCGATAGATAACCTTTGATATAGTTGCCACCGCAAAACCCTGCTGGGCCAAGGAAAGTGCAAATTGAAGTATATTGGACAAACAAGCCCTTAAAGGGTCTACAGACTTCTCCCCACACCAAGCAACACATTTAGACCATCTATAAGAATAAATGGACTTAGTGGAGTAACGCCTGGCCGATAATATGACATCCACCACATCGTGTGGGAGAGAAAAGGAATTCAGGTTGCCCCACTCAATCTCCAGGCATGAAGGTGTAAGGTCTGGAGGTGTGGGTGTAGAACCTGCCCCTCCATCTGGGAGCGGAGATCTGCCCTGTGAGGGACACGGAGCGGAGGGCACAAGGAGCGGTGGAGAAGATCTGTGTACCACACCCTCCTTGGCCAATCCGGGGCGATCAATATAACTTGGGCCCGGTCTTGGCGAATCTTCCTCAGAACCAGAGGAATCAAGGGCATGGGAGGAAACGCGTAAAGGAGTTGCGAGTCCCAACTCAACTGAAACGCGTCCCCCAGTGCTCCTTGCATTGGAAACTGGAGACTGCAGAATAACGGGCAGTGAGCATTCTCGTGAGTGGCAAACAGGTCCACCTGAAAGACATAACGAACTACCTCCGGATGGAGCCTCCACTCGTGGTCGGCAGAGAACTGCTGACAGACTGTCTGCACGTATGTTCAGAACCCCGGCCAGATGATTTGCCATCAGACAAATCTGATGGTCCTGAACCCAGTACCAGAGACGCAGAGCCTCCCTGCTGAGACACTGCGACCCCACACCTCCCTACTTGTTGATATACCACATCGCGGTCGTGTTGTCCGTCAGGACTTGAACTGACTGATCACGAAGGGATGGGAGGAAGGCCTTGAGCGCCAAACGTATGGCCCGCAACTCTAGAAGGTTGATGTGAAGCAACCTTTCCTCTGGAGACCAAAGACCCTTGACCTCCAGATCCCCCAGATGAGCACCCCACCCTAGAGTGGATGCATCCGTTATCACCGCGGCCACCGATGGAGGTAGTTGAAAAGGCTTTCCTTGTGACAGATTGCCTTCCACGCTCCACCAAGACAGATCCGCCACAGTTTCTCTGGAGATCCTGACTAACTCCCTGAGATCTCCGCTGTGCTGATACCACTGCCTGCGGAGGCACCACTGGAGTGCCCTCATGTGCCAACGTGCATGGTTGACCAACAGAATGCAAGAAGCTATCAGACCGAAAAGACGAAGGACCTTCAGGACTGGAACGACTGCTCCATTGTAAAATAAAGGAATCATTTCCTGTATGTCGTGAATCCTTTGAGGAGGAGGGAATGCACGACACACAGTAGTGTCCAGTACCGCACCTAAGAACAGGTTGCGCTGGGAGGGCACCAGGTGAGATTTGGGTACATTTATCGAAAAACCCAACCTGTGCAACAACTGAGTTGTCTCTTGCAAATGATGGAGCACTATTCTCTGGAGATTCTGCTTTGATCAGCCAATCGTCCAGATACGGGAATACCGGTATCCCCGATCTTCTGAGATGTGCAGCCACCACAGCCATCACCTTGGTGAAGACTCGAGGCGCAGTAGTAAGACCAAACGGAAAGACCACAAACTGTTAGTGTTGCGACCCAACCGTGAAACGGAGATACATCCTGTGCGACTTCAGGGTGGGAATATGAAAATACGCATCCTGTAAATCCATCGACACCATCCAGTCTTCTTCCAGCAGCGCTTGAAGAACCTGTGCAAGGGTGAGCATCTTGAACTTCTCCTGCTTCGGGTAAAAATTCAAGATCCTGAGATCCAAGATTGGACGAAGTCTGCCATCCTTCTTGTGGATCAGAAAATACCAGGAGTAGCATCCCTGACCCCTTTCCTGCTCTGGAACCACCTCTATTGCACCCTTTCTGAACAAAGCCAGGACTTCTTCTTGCAGGAGAAGCAAGTGGTCTTACGAACAATAACCCTGGTAAGGAGGGTAATTTGGGGGAAATTCCCGAAAGGGAAGAGCATACCCATTCTCCACGAGATTGAGAACCCAAAGATCTGATGTAATTAATTCCCAATCTCGCAGGAAATGGGTAAGCCGACCCCCCCACTGGACCCACATGATCCGGAATGGCGGATCTAGGGCTGCTTTGCTGCGTTGGCAGGGGGCTGGGAAGGGGAAGAGGAGGGGGGAGGAGGCTTGACGACCTCTAGGACGAGCTGTCTTCCCCTGTACGACTTGTACAGCGTATTTTGCTGCTGCTGAGATTGTTTGTAGGCCCAAAAGGAAGGCCTGCCAAATCCTCTGAAACGCCTCCTAGAAGTACCTCTGGTCTAAAGGCCCAAAGACTTTGCTGTCGCTCTGCTGTCTTTAAATTGTTCTAAAGCAGCGTCAGCCTTCTTGCCAAACAATACTGACCCATCAAAGGGCAAATCCATCAAGGCAGACTGAACATCTGCAGAAAATTCCGATGACTTTAACCACCCAGCTCTCCTAGTGGCCACCGAAGAGCCCATGATTCTCGCCACCGAATCAGCAGTGTCCAGCGCACTCTGGATTACTTGCCTTGCAGCATCCAGAGGGTCCGAAATTACTTCCAGAAAGTCCTTTCTATCCCCTTCAGGATTTTTAGGCACCAACTGTTTTACGGAATCCATCAACGCATGGATGTATCGTCCCATCAGGCAAGTTGCATTTGTTGATTTTAACGCCATGCTGGCTGAGGAGAAGACCTTCTTTGCCGCCTGATCTTGTTTCCTTGACTCTTTTTCCCCAGGAACCTGCGGAAAAGCACCCGCAGACTTCTTTGAGCAGGCAGCTTGCACAACCAAACTCTCAGGCAGGGGTGTGTAGACAAAAAGTCCGGGTCATTAGGCGCCACCCAATATCTCCTCGCAACCGTCCTGGAAACAGCAGGGGCTGTCAGAGGTTTCTTCCACACCTCATAAATAGGTTCTGCCAAGGCATCATTGAATGGAAGCATTGGTGCAATCACAGAGGAAGGTGAATGAAGGACCTCAGTAAGATTATTTGATTTATATTCAGTGGTAGGCAGAGTAATATTTAACAAGCCTGCCGCCTTCTTTATAACGACATGGTAAGGAGTTACATCCTTAGAGGGTACATCAGACACAGAGGCCAAATCCGTTCCAGGCCACTAGCCTCCCTCAGGTCATCAAAAGGATCCTCTGAATTCTGCAGCTCACCTTCCTCCAAGTTTTCATCCCGATACCTCTCCTCCTCCATAAGCCTCTGGGCCTCAGGTCTCGACCTCTCCTTCATAAATGACGCAGACGGATCCATGACCAACTCCGCCGGAGTCGGTGCCGGCGTCGCAACCGAATTCGGACGAGGCAGCTTAACTCGAGGTCGAACCGGTTTCAGCATCAGAGTCGAGGGTATCGACATCGATGGATTCAGCATCGAAGGCTTCGTCGGCTCTGGAAAATGCCAATGCGGTGCTGGAGCCGGCAAGAAAGGCATAAAGGGCGCAGGAGCATAAGCCTGGTGGACACCCAGATTAAATGCCAAAGGACCCGTGGGACCAACCGGTGCACCAGAGGGGTACATTGCCCTGGAGTAAACTCCAAACATGGCATTCAGGAACTGCGTTGGATCCTGACCTGGAGACGGAAAGGCTGGATAAGAGCCCCGGGATCCTCTCGAGGGAGCTGAGTCGTCACAACGGCAACCTCCTCCTCGGGCTGGTGCATCGGGGTCGACGGACCCACAGGCAAGGGAGCTTCGCCTTCACCAACTTCCTCCACCTCACCTTCATCCTCCTGACCAGAAGGATTGGACGGAACCGGAGATGGATTCACTATCTGCTTCGGTGACCCAGGCGAATCCGCACGCAAAGCCTCACCCTCGGAGTCCTGTGCTTCCGAAGCCGAAGACACCACCTCCTTTCAAAGTAGCTTAACCTGCGACTTCGGTCTCGAACTCGAGTCCTTCTCTGAGTGATGTCGGGACTCATGGCTCCTCTTGTGCTTCTTCCTCGAAGACCTCGAAGCATGAGCAGAAGACGACTTCGAGCGCGACCTCGAACGAGACCTAGACCTCCGAGTTCGCGACTTCGAAGTCTTCTTTTCTTTCTTACTTTTCAATTTTGCAACGAGGAGCTTCGTCTCCCTCTCACGAAAGGACTTCGGAGTCATCTTCTTACAAGATGGGCAATCCTCGACGTCATGGTCGGAGCTCAGAGACCAGACGCAGCACTCATGCGGGTCAGTGATGGACATCGTCTTGCCACATTCCCCGCAAGCTTTAGATCCAGTTTTCTTCAAAGACATCTCGACAGAAGACAATGAAACACAGAAAAAACTACAAAGTAACAAAGTTACTGTACAGCTACAGACGATCCCTTGAAAACCGTTAGCGTCGACGACACAGAAAAAAGGGAACTGATGTCATCACGCCGGCACGGGCCTATTAAGGTGTCGGTGACGTCAGCGGAGTCGCGCGCGACGTCGTCCACGTCGGCGCGAAGCTACAAAAAGAATTTCCGAATGTTGCTGACGCAAGGGGATATTCACAAGGTGAGGAATCCACTGGCAGATGTATCAATCAAAAAATGGTTTGTGATTGCGATCGTGTTTATGCATAGGGTCTGTGCCTGTGCTCATAATACATCACCATGTCCAGTTTCAAAATAATGTGTTTTGAAGAGTAGAATGTGTATTTAGTTCCGTATAGGTATGTTGCATGCCATGCATTTCTTTAGTCCCAACTTCTCAGCTAGCTTGCAAAAAGTCTGTTGAGTTTTTCGCCACTGTTGTGCTAGCCATTGGCAGATTTGACATATCCAGTGCAGTATTTCCAACACAGTTATAATCATCAACATACGTTATCTGCACATGTATCAGCCTAAATACATCCAGCTAAAGAGTATTGAAGTATTTAAGTTGGGAGGAATTAAGAGTATACTGGCAGGCTAGTGCCACGGTCTGCAATCTAAGGTGCCCTAGATCAAGTATATTCTGAGCCACCATGCTGTCTAGTCCTGAACAGTATGCCTGAAGTATAGAACTCTAATAGAGCTTAATGGCTTCTGATTTTGACATGTGCATTAACTGAAAGCACGCAATGCCTTTATTACGTCTGTCCAAGTAAGCGTACATCTTTTATTTTATCATGCTCCCCAGACCCATTTTGATCCAAGTAATGCTTTTGTATTAACCCCTTCGGTGCTCATGACGAGCTGAGCTCGTCATGACCACACCCATTTCTATTCTGGCCCAGCACATCAGGGGAATATCTTAAGCAGCCAAGGTGTTAAACCAATTCTGCCATGATTCGAATTGTTATGCCATGTCCCCACTTACAATCTTGAACTGCAGCATTAATTCAAAACATGTAACCTTATTCGCAGTGCATGACACCTGGTGTCTACGCCAAGCTTGGGTCAATCTGGTGTGCCACTACTGGTGCATCATGGAACATGTCCTCCGAAACTTCACTTAACTTCTCCTCTTCCGGGCATGATTTGAACAGTCCATGCCCTACCCAAACCAAAAGATAACATTCTTGCTTGTAAAGAAAACTCTTGGAGCTGAAAAAAGCAGTTGGAGGTGGCTGGGTACAATTAACATTCCATGACCAAGCCTATCGGTATTGTTCTCCAGTCAGGCGCACACATAGAGCATCTAAGCCTAATTTGAGACATCAGATTATAGCACTCTAGTGGTGTAAACGGGCACGAGACCTGCCCCGCTCTCCTTCCACCCGTGGTGACTGACTCACTCCTTATACATAATTTCCACTATATATCGTAAGTGAAAGCAACAAAGAATAAACACCTCCGGTTACACCATCAAACTTATTCCAGGGTGTCTGCATTGGAATCCAGAGGTAGTACAGCATCTGAAACTACATCTAAATTTTCTCTTGCCGATGATGGTGTCACTGTGTCCAACTCGAAGAAGTCCATGTACCTGCATTGCCCTTGCCAAGTTTTAGCTTGTGCAATCATTTCCCCATACTCAGCCACAGAGACGGACTTCTATGTCCGCTGTATTTACTTTAAGTTCAAGGGTCTCTTGGGGTTTTCAATGACAGCCAGTATGGCATCCAGTTTCTTGGATCAAGGGGGGGAGGGGGGGGGGGGGGGGGGAGGGGGGGGGGGATTGTTCACCTGCATGTTATTTACAGGAAAAGCGGGTTGAGCATCTCTTTTGTTAGTGCATGTTGGCTTCTTAAGGGATGGCATGGTGAGCCACAGTGACTCTCTGTGTTGCCCAGCATATAGCGATCTATATTATACCTTGTTCAGATACAGGACAGGGGGAGGTACCTTCCAGTAAGTCAAAAGTCTATTATGCGAGGTTGGCAGTAATGCTGTGCACGTCTAAGGAGAGGGAGTGAGGAAGAGCACATTCAGCTTAGGACTCTTTTCTCAGAAGTAGTCTCAGAAGTTTTACCATTCATTTAATTCCATCAGCTATGCCATGCATCATTCAAGAGACCCTGTGGCAGCAAAAACTGTCCTGTGAATAAGCCTCAGGCTTAGTCTGTGGACAGGAAGTCTCCTCAAAGTTTAACATACAGTCATACATAAACAACAGCATATAACACTGCAAATTCCAAATGTTGGCTCTCCTACCCCTGAGAGCTGTTGTCCACCGCCTTTGACATGGTAGATCATTCCCTCCTTCTTGCCCGTGTCAAGGTGGCGGGCATCAGGGGGCCGGTCCTGGCCTGGCTTACTTCCTTTTTGAGTGACCGCACTCAGGCCGTCCACCTAGCAGATTTTTCTGCCCCCCCCGTGCAAGGTGCAATGTGGAGTTCCCCAGGATTCCTCCCTCTCCCCTCTTTTGTTCAATCTGTACATCTTCCCTCTTATGTTTGCTTTACAGCAGCTGGAGGTCACGGTCTTTAACTATGCCGATGACCTCCAGCTTATCTTTAACCTTTCACACTCCCCTGAGTCCATTCACAATTTCCAATCGGTTATGATTTTCATCAGGGACTGGATGAACTCCAACCACCTTAAACTTAACCCAGATAAAACAGAGCTAGTTCTCACTGGGGTTGCATCCAGTCCCTGGACTCCCACTTTCTGGCCCACCTCCCTTGGTTCCCCTACTTCACCTTCTTACTCAGTCAAAACACTTGGGATCACGCTGAATCAACACCTCACACTGCACTCCCAGATCAGCACGGTGGTCTCATCTTGTTTTTTCACCCTTCGCACCATTAGAAAGATTTCCAGATTCTTTCCTTTCCTGCTTTAAAACTCATCTTGATGGCGATGGTTCTATCGTGCCTAGACTACGGTAACATCTTGTACAATGGCGCTCACGCCTATGCCCTTCGGCGACTTCAATTGGTCCAGAACCAAGCCGCTCGCCTCATTTATGGTCTCCCTAAGTCACACCACGTCACTCCCCTACTAAAGGCCCTGCACTGGCCCCCCATCAGAGAGCGGGCTCCCTTTAAGCTGGGATGCACAACGTTTCAGGCCCGAGCTGGAACTGCCCCAGCTTTTATAAACTCGGAAATTAACAACTACAATCCCGCTCGAGAACTACGCTCTTCCACCCAGTTCCTCCTTTCTGTGCCACGATTCAGGAGGAGCAAGTTGGGGGGCACGAAATTTGCTGTCCTTGGCCCCATTTTCTGGAACTCCATTCCCCTTACTCGAAGATCTATATCCTCGTACTCTGAATTCCGTAAAGCGCTCAAAACCTTTTTTCTGCAAGTGTTCTCTCCTTAGTCTCTGGTCCTCTGTCTCTCAGGCCTCTGCTTCCCCTAGCGCCAAGAAACCGCCTGGTATATGTGGGCTTAATAAATGCTTTTAAATTCAAATTCAACTCAACCTTGCTGCCCTACCTCACCATCAGCGTGTCTGAGGTCATCTTGGTCATACTGTAGGCTCATCTGGCACACCAATCTAACCCCACCTGCCTCGGGCCATAACTTGCCCATCAGAGTCCACTACTGATGTCTACCACTGTCCTAGGGTGCCCACCTGGTGGGTCTTGTGCATCATTCGTCTGCACATATCAGGCCATTTCGGGTCCAATACCCAGGTCCCCTGCCCACAAAGGATGCAGAGTGCAGCGTCCGTCTCAAGCTACCACTAACCTGCAGAGCAATAATGCTGCTGCAGGAACAATTTAAAACTCACAAATATCCTGAATATGTTTAAGACTACATTCAGTGGTTACATCAAAGAGAGAGGCAAAGAGATAGGGATATTAGAGGAGGCACACAGGAAGCAAAGGTGGATTGTTATCACACAGCTTATTTTATCAGACGGAGGTTCGCCTGGACCCTCTGCAGTCTCTCACAAATAATTTCCTTTCAATACTAAACAGAAAATAAGATTGTTACTCTGCTATTTCAACAAAAAGAGGAGTATCACCAATTGACCTGGTGAGGTCCTATTGGCAAAAGGGGGTAAAGGGGAAAGTTCAAAAGAATTTTTTTATTTTGTTAGAAGACCTCACTCTCAACCTGGTTGGTGACATGCTTCATCATTGGGGTCCCACCCGTATGGCCAATGCCATCCGGGTGTGCTGCAAAACCCGATTACAGTGGAGCGAGTATTTTGAGTGAGTGCAGTATGAAAAAAGTGATTTAAAAACTAACCAAGTATAACTTCAAAGAAAGACTTTATTCCGAAGCTACTTGGCAGTATTAAAAACAGTGTTATGATACTTCCGTAGGTTAGGTTTACCGATAGTATCTATGTGAATGGTCTACATGTTTCAACCTGTAATGGGAAGTGCCAGGTTTTCGTCAGGACCAGGTGGTGGGAGACCTGGGCGGTATACACTCGCTAAGGTGCATCCAACGCTCGGTCCCAGTGTACCAACTGTGTACTTGCAGTTAGTAGTCCTTGTTCCAAAATAAAGACAAGGAAAAAGCAAACTCGTGAATTGAGTCAATTCCGGCTCATGGGAGTCCGTGCCAGTTAGCAAATCCTAGGCTTGATTGCGCCGCTAGATCCGCTGGGCTGTTATGCCTGATTACGTCCACCGCTCCCCGTCGATCCTTACACCAACGTAAAATATTTTTTTTCATATACATAGATTTCGAACAGTTAACATTCTACAGGAAATGAGGCATACATAAGTTCTAATCTAATAACTAATATACTATGTGAACATTCACCATATAAATGGCACAGTTTCTTTATCTTGTTAGAGCCAAAAGAATAATTGGGAGACTGGTCTTATTCTGATGTCCTAAGGGAATTGCTATTGCTCCACAACTTAAGACACCAATCAGAAATAAAAGTTCACTCAGGATCGGCATAGAACATTGCACAGGTCTAATAGACAGCTAATACAGCACAACGTTGAGAGTGACACAATCCTAGTACGTAGGTGCAGGGTAGAGTACAAGGGCCCAATAGGAGTTCCACAATACAAACAAGGAATATCGAACTCTACCTAGCTATCACTAACAGAAGACCTCTGAAGATAGTACGGAGAAATGTTAACTAATCCCAAAACATAATTCCAAGAAGAAGTCTTTGAAGTGAGCTGCAGAAGGAATTTCAATAAGTGCTGCAATCAGAAACCTTCTGGAAATATGGTCTTAACATCTGGATTGAAGATAATATAGAGGTGAGAGCCAGGAACACAGGTGAAGAGCGTTGCCAAATGTCTTATCAACCGGAAGCAAGGCCAAGGACCTCGACACACTGGGTGTGGTTTTCAAAGACTGCAGAATCTTTAAATCCTGTAGCACATCCCACCCTTGAAACTGCAGCAGCCTCCAACTCAAGTGGGTATACAGCTATGGATTTTTGGGATATCTGCATGGGGAAAGGATGAAGTACACAGGTCATGGGGAGGAGGAATGAGTGAACAGCACACGTGTCACACCAGCATGGACTATTTTGAAAGGCAATGCCCTTAGCAAGAATATTGAACCAGATATCCTCGGTGTGGTTTCCCCCTGTTTGTGCCTTATCTCCTTCTGTTTTTGCTGACTGTGTTATCCAGACTTAGGAAATTAAGCACCACCACTGCCAACCTGTGTTAAAGTGCTTGTGCTAGCTCCCTAAAAATGTGGTAATACTATCTTCCACTCAAGTGGCACATTTAGTTTACTTTTAAGCCCCTAGAAAACGGGTACTACCTGTAGCCAGGGCCTGTAAATTAAATGCTAATAGTGGACTTGCAGCACTTACTGTGTCACCCACTTAAGTAGCCTTTATCAACACCTCAGGTATACCATTGGTGCCTGTTTGTGCAGTTGTAAACTGCCATTTTGACCACGCAAAATAACCCTTTTGCCAGGCCTAAACCTTCCTTTTTAAAATCTCCAAGTCACCCCTAGGTTAGACCCACACAGCCTGAGGTGCGGTGTAGTTAATCATTTGGAAATGTACTTTAAAGCTTTACGTGTCCTAGTAGTGAAAACATCTAAACTTGTTTTTCACTAGTGTAAGGCTCTTCCATAAGATAACATTGGGTCCACTTATTACATTAAAGTGATAACTTTCAATCAGAAGGAGCTAATTCAGAAAATGCCACTTTTAAAAAACTTGCATTTTCTTGTCTTAACCATTTGGTGCCTGAAGCCTGTATCCTGGTTCAAATGACAAGGTGTAGCTGGCAGTTGGTCTTTGTGTATTTCTCCCAGCCAGTGAGACAAAGGGGGAATAGGTGTAGGCAGATGGGCCATCTCTGTCCTGATGGAGGGTGAATCTGTCACCTGTCACACTTGTACATCACAAAGCCTCTGCCTCTGTGCACTCACGAAGGGCCTCTGTTTCTGCCCACAGAGAAGCTGGGGCAGAGAGACAGAAAATTTCAGACACCTCTGTCGGGGGAGGACTCTAGAAGCTTCTCCCACTTCAAAGCTAGCACCAAACAAATAGTGGTCCCTCAGACCCAACTCCTCAGTGCACATCTAGACCTGTGGAAGACTCAGAAGAAGGACTGTTATACTGTTATGATGCTCTGCTGAAAGGACTGCTACTCTGCTGCCTGAGTAGGAAGGACTGTACTTGCATCTTGAACCTAGGACCACCAGAGTGACTCCAAGGAGTAATTGCCTGTCCTCCTGATCAGAGCCTCAGTGATAGAAAAGGCTTTGACCACCTTGAATGCTGCACCTGGATACTGCCTGCTGTGAGTATTGTCCCCAGGTGGTGCCACCCTCATTCCTGGACCGTTGGAAGTGGCCCGGAAGGCACTCTGCCAACCTATCAGTGGTATTTTGGTAGGAGCAATGCAGAGCAACGCATTCCGCATCGGAACTGCTGCTGCACAACACCTCCTCGACGCAGGACCTCACATTGCAGCACCGCAACACCTTGGAACTGCTGCTGCACGATCCATCCCCGATGCAGGACCTTGCATCACAATAGGTCAGCTCACCGGAATCGCTGCTGCACGACGCATCCTCAACACAGAACCTCGCATCACAGCCAATCAGACCCGCCACTACGCGATGCATCTTCAACAAGGGATCTTGAAACACTCCATACCTTGGATTTAAGGTACTTTGTTCAACAGACCTAACTTAGTTCCTGTATACAGCCTATGCTCCATCGTGGCCAACCTAAACTTGTAACCTTGTCCCAATCCGGGAAGACTAGATAACCACAGTTGGGGCTCTGTGCTTTTCAGCTCTATTTTTACTTAAATCTTTACAATTGTACAGTTGTACTAATTGTATTTTCATTTTAATGCCAAATAATTTATTGAGTTTTACTTTATTTTCCTAAATTGGTGTGGGATGTTTCTTGTGTTTTCTCTTTATTACTGGTTGTTGTACTGAACAAATATTTTACACACTGGATTCAAGTTAAGCTGGAGTGTTAAATATGCCCAGGACCAGAGGTAAATGGGAGTGGTGGAGAACACCTGTGAAACTAAAAAAAATAGGGGGCCCACAAGTCCCATACTCGCAAAATAATCTCTTCTGCAGTGCCTCCGTTACACTGAACCAGGATATTAATGATCCCAACAGGCCTTGACTCCTGGTTGTTGGATATCGGAGGGTTTCTGGTCAGCACAGATCAGAAACTCACTGGGAACGAAACGTACAATGATTTCATGTGTAAAAATTCATTTTAGTGATTCATCGCAGATTTGGATGATACAGAAGACATTCAGGCGTGCATGAGCCTGCAAAAACTGCACATCTCATTTGTCACTTTTTCTGACCACCACACTACTCCTAACAGTTGATATTACCCACATGTTGGGATGTGATCATACCATCTTCTCAATCACCAAAACTGATTTAGTCTTCCGCATTGTCATAATTCTCCAACTAGAGATAGAGAGAACTATAATGAGCACACACCATGAAGGACCCACCACATGAGAGGGAAAGAGCATGTGCAAGTGCTACCCAGTGGAAATATACTTAAAGACAGTTATACTTCTGGAGGTAAAGTACGCAGTATGAATCTTGATAGCCTCATACAAAAACGTAATTGCATTTAGGCGGATATCAGCAGAAATTTTTAGAGAGCTTCGATAGTCGACCTTTCGATTGTAAATGCATTTTCGGTAGTTATATACCAAAAACCTGAGTAGCAGAGCACTTCATGTGAAACAGCATACTAAATACTACTTAAAACAAGGGAACATCACGAAGGCATAGAAAAAATATAAACATGTAGAATGTAGGAGAGTAGGGTCTGCAATCCTATGATCACCCAGATTTTTTGCTTTTGTTTCACTGGTTTACGACTTTCTCTGGCTGTGGGCCTGCCAATCAGACCCACAGCCTGGCTGTTCTCTTTCTAAATTACGATATGTACCCTAGGTGCATTTACCAATTGGTGCTGGGCCACCTTATCAGACCCTGTAACTCAGGGCATAGGTGTACCCAGGGCCACCAGGGGCTGCAGCATGTATTATGCCACCCCTGGCTGGCCTCCTAAATTTGACACAACTGGCTGCATGACAGCTGGGGCGAAGTCGTGTAATCACCCTTTGCTTTGGATATAGTAGCCTATATCTAACCATACAATGGACACCCGAGTTCCTATCAGTCACTCCTATGGCAGGCCTTGACAATCCTGAAGGCAGAGTGCATGGGCTCGTGTGAACTGTGTTCTGGCCCGAGCCGAGCCGGTTGCAGCTTGCGGAGAAAAGACCCAATGGCTGTTCCATGATAACGCGTACCACATCGGTAACTTCGGTGTCGCGTTATCAAGACATGTCGAGTAAGGTGTCATACGAATCGGGGTGCTGCCCTCTCACCAACCCTGGCGACGAGGTTAGCATTCCGCCCTTCTAGAGGGACACGACATGTACGTAACTGTGAACCCCGGTTAAAGTTAACGAAAGCCTCAGCTCCACAAAATGGAGGCTGCCACCACAGACACGAGTCTGACCTCCTGCTGCTGGGAGTCCTTCCAGCGAGGAGCACTTGGACAAAGGGTTTCCTGTCGAGGGCGGTGTTCGCACCGTCCCAGACAGGGTTTGTGTATTCTGGGTAGGTAGGGCTTTTGCGAGAAGGTGACTGCGGAGTGGCACCCCGGTGCTCACTACGCATCTGCCGGTTAGAACCAGTTCCAGGGGCGACAGCCCTGGCCTGGGGAAAGTCCGGCAGGGGAGAGGGGTGTAACTACCCCCCTTCCTGGTCCCACCCTTAGGGCAGGACCTAGTCATGTACCCACCCCTTTCTTTAGAATAAAGGCCGGAGCGGGGACCCTTCCAAATTAGATCATCTTTGAATCAAGAATACTTTCTACGAAAGGACTTCAAGACTCTTCTCAAGATTTCTCCCTTGTGGCTAAGGAGTAGTCACCCTGCATCAGCGGGCACCATCTAAGAACTCTGCGGTTTGCTGTAAGTCCTTCCTCAAGGAATCCGACGGCCCAGCTCGACGAGAACCGGCTTCCCTGGCACCTCTGACCTCTACCCACGTCATCAGCTCAGCTGTGATCTGTGGGTGCGACGAGACCTCGAGGGACCGGCCATCATCAGAACCTGCACGCTCTTAAAACCAGCACGACCATCGAGGCAACTCTCTGGTGAGTGCTCTGGGGTCCGAGAAGCCCCGACCCTGAGCCGCTCCAGCACCGAAGTGCAGTCTCCCAGCATCTCCACGATCTGCGTGGGGCCCTTCTGCTCGCTGCTCAGCACGTTGTCTGGTCACTAGCCGCTGGCTTGTGCCCTTCTGTGACGACATCCGAGAATCATCACTGCTGGTCTGGTTGCTCCAGACTGGCCCTTGCTTCCATCTTTGCGAGAAGCACCCCGGACCCTCCTGGTCCACTCAAGACGCCATCTTAGGCCCACCACGTGGCCCTGAGATCTGCCAAGGCCTGTTGCCCCATCCTGGGCCCAGCGACGCCGACAGCATCATCCTTCGTGGGACAGCTCGCACCTCCGCCGTGGTCGCCGACAACGCCTCCTGGTCCGTGAGACTGCCGAGCCTAGCGTCGCCCACTCACCTGGTCGAGGTGACGGCCAACCGGTGCCTTCCTGGTACACTCTGACTACTGGCTAGTAGTACGAACTTGGTCCCCTCTGCTTTCAGGTTTCTTCAATCTCCGATCCAGGCTTGGATCTCTACGAACTATTCAGCACTGGTCGCCGGCCAGCAACTCCTTTTCTTCCGGCTCCTGGCTCGTCAGCGAAGACCCCGACGCCTGTAAGACTTGTGCAGCCGCAGCCCTCGTGGCTAGGTAACTTGGCATTTCGGTGCCTGCATAGCCTCCTTACTCTAGGGTCCCGAGTCCCTCGCTTCCGACTTGCCTTATCGGGTCCGCCCGAAACCTTAACCTTCCCGTGTCCTCGGACACTTGTTTTTAAATTGTGCACTTGAAGTATTTGCTAAAGAGATTTGGTTTGTGCTTAGTACCCTGTCCTCATAAAGAGTACAGGGCTGTTGTGATTCTTAATAAATATCCTGTTTATTTTCATAACACTTGTGTGGTGTCCTTTCACTGGGTGTTCAAGGGGTACATGTGTGGTAAACAGCTGGCTTAACACGCCCTCTCGAGTCTTTAGCCTTAGACTGCTCGTGTCCACGCTACTAGGATAGCTGGTCTATAGGTTGACTTACAACCAAACACCATAAGGGTCGTTGGTACGATACATAGCGGTCGCTAGAATAGCGAACGTTGCATATCGGGCCAACTTCTCACAGAATCCAGCAAGTAACAGTTGGTATAGTAAAATAGAACTTATGTACCGTCAGACGAATCTCTACAAAATTTTTAACACCCCTAGCAAAGTTTCAGAAAGCCAAGTCTCATACATATCGACACATGGGAAAATTAGTTAAAAGGGAGGGTGAGACGATTTATTTTTTCTGTTCTCCACTCACCCATGCTCAGCACATCGCTGACAAATACAAGTTAAAAAAGTCTACCAAAGGCGAGCTAGGAGTTATGGTTTGCACTCTGCGTCGCATACAATAACAGGTGGATTTTCTTTTTAGGTCGAGCATTCAAGACCTCTTGTATATACTTTAGTATACGCTTTACTATATATATATATATATATATATATATATATATATATATATATATATATATATAGTCACACACTCGTTTAGCGTTTGACTCTCGCCTCTTTCCTCAGCAGGCTCCCGGCGGGATCGCCACCTCCCAAAGTATAAACAAACTCCTGGCAGTACTATCGCTCATAAATCAGCATGACACCAGAGCCGGGGCCCAAATGTTCGTTCAAGGTACAAATATTTTATTGGCACACGGAAAAACCCAACGCGTTTCAAAGCTTTCGCCTCTTGCTCACGGGTAAAGTGTTACGGTGGCCATTCCATATTTAAAGTGATACAAACATGAGTAATGTGCACGTGATCAACAATAGACATTAAAGAGATACTTTGTTGCAAACAAGGTTTTTCGGTATCGTGTTACCGGGTTGCACAGCATAATACATATAATGATGTAATTGGAAACACAAATGAAAAATGAAAACGTGTTTTTCACAATTCAAAAATAAACACCGTCTCATGGATTGGCATTTTAAATAAGACGGAATCAGTTTCTTTGTTACTGATGAAATCATGTTGGTTTTGCAGGAAAACAGTCCATGAAATTCCGGTTTTAAATAAATGAACACTGATATCAAGCCCCAGTGGGCACAATTGAAAGAATTCATGCCAGTTTATGCATGAAAACCAAACTCCATGTACATGTCTTGAGTAAATAGAAATAAACAAGGATATAACACCCCAGTGGGTATGCATTTCACCAGACTTAGGTGATTCAAATTAGAAGGTTTCGTGCCCAAGTGGGCTAGGTGAATCCAAATATCTTGTGTATATGCTGCATACCTACAGAGTTAAAGATTAGAAAAACAATGTATCAGTGATTTGCTATACGTTTCTGGTCACGTGACAAAAAAGTGCATTTTAAAACCAGTCAGAATGGAAAGAATATATGTACAGGAAAGCAGACATCTGATTGCGATTTATGATTGTAAGTGTACTGATAATTCTTCCCCTATGTTATGCCCGAAGGGTTGTATGGTGTTGTACCGGATGATGTATTTGGATTCCAGTTTGCGTAATTCAAGTAACCTGTTGCCACCTCTCTCATTTCTATGGACACAGTCAATCACATAAAATTGCACAAGATTGGGGTTTTGCTGATGTTCAGTCGCGAAATGCCTAGCCACCGGGTACTGTGGATTTGCATTTTTAATAGCACAAAGATGTTCTAATGCCCGTAGTTTAGCTTTCTTGGTGGTCATTCCAATATAAAACTTATCACACAGGCATTTGAGTGCATATACTGCATACTCGGTATTGCAACCAAGCATTTTAGTCATTTTGTGCTCAGTCTGATCTTTGCAAATTTTGAGGCTCTTACATTTATGGCTGTTTTTGCACGCTTTGCATTTGGTGCATGGAAAAAATCCACTCACTAAGGGGGATTTCACAGGGTGTTGCAGCGTGGCCTTACTCAGGGAGTCCTTCAATGACCTTGCCTTTCTGAAGGTGAGTGAAGGGTTTTCACTAAGTAATTCATTAAGGTCATGATCCAGTTTGAGGATACCCCAGTGTTTGTCAAGGCTCTTCCTAAGCAGCCACGTTTGGCTGTCATAACTGGTTATAAACCTGATCTGTTCCGATTCTTTTCTTTCTTTGGGAACTAACAATTCAGACCTTTGCATGTTATCAACTTTGGAAATAGCCTGCGTGATGACTTTGTTGCTATAACCCCTTTCTTTGAACCTGTTACACATGGTGCTTTTCTCTGCCTCAAAATTTGCCTCAGCACTGCAGTTGCGTTTGGCTCTGATAAGCTCCCCTAATGGAATGCTGCGTATTAATGATGGTGGATGGCAACTTTTGGCATGGAGCAAGCTGTTCCCAGCAGTGGGTTTACGAAAAAGGGAGCTGATTAATGACCCGTTGATAACTTCTAGACTCACATCTAGAAATTCCAATTTGTTGGTGCTCATGTGGCTATATTATATGTATTATGCTGTGCAACCCGGTAACATGATACCGAAAAACCTTGTTTGCAACAAAGTATCTCTTTAATGTCTATTGTTGATCACGTGCACATTACTCATGTTTGTATCACTTTAAATATGGAATGGCCACCGTAACACTTTACCCGTGAGCAAGAGGCGAAAGCTTTGAAACGCGCTGGGTTTTTCCGTGTGCCAATAAAATATTTGCACTTTGAACGAACATTTGGGCCCCGGCTCTGGTGTCATGCTGATTTATGAGCGATAGTACTGCCAGGAGTTTGTTTATACTTTGGGAGGTGGCGATCCCGCCGGGAGCCTGCTGAAGAAAGAAGCGAGAGTCAAACGCTAAACGAGTGTGTGACTATTTCATTTGAAACGCTCCCGCCCGCCGATGGAACTGCAGCTTTGCAAATCTACGTAACCGCGAGGGATTCGTCTTGCCGGTGTGAACGAGCGCAGTGGGCGGCTGTCTGCTGGCTCTGTGAGCGCGGGGAAGCTGGTTCTTCGAGCGTAAGGTGAAAAACGCTTTACAGCGCGGTTCCAGGCAATCAGCTCTAAGTTCGGTGCTCACAGCTACACGCCGAGTGCGCGCTGTGTTATATTTTTACAATGGCAGAGACACGGACTTGTAAAAGGAAAGAGGCAGCATTAAAGTTGTTCTCAGCCACTGTGACTGATGTTGGCAATGAAACGCTACCACCCAGCTCGAGGGTGGATGATGTTAAAAAGCTTTGGGACGCACTATGGAAAGTGCTTAAGAGGGAACAATCCAAGTGGTGGGAGGCGGCTGCCCTCACAAAATATGTAGAATGCGGACGCATTCCACGAGGTTTACGGATTTTTATAATCCCTACTTTCCAGAAGCCTAATCCCGAATTGATCAATGAGTGGATGACCAACAATCACTCTTGCTCCTTGAATATGCTCCACATTCTAATAAAATATGCTGAAAAAGAATGTGGCGAGCTCAACATTGAAAGTGAAACGCTGATAGTGAAATTGAAAGAAAAACTTACCGAAAGTGAGTTCACTTCTGAAATGAACAAGATGGAAAAGAGATTGGAAAAAGTGGAGGAGGAGGAAATAAAAGCCAAAAAGCACAGGAAATTTGTACGAGATGAAATTGATTACATAAAGGGACAAATCCTCACCTTTGCCAAAAAATATGAAGCACTGCGAGGGTCAACAAAAACACCCAAAAAAAACAAACCACCTGCAGATGAGCGGGCAGCTCAGGATGAGACATTAGTGGAAGGCGTTTCCACACTTGATGAATCAGATGGGGAAAGTGTGGAAAGTGATGTCTCTCTTAACATGGAACCACAAAATGTAAAAGACCGTATTTTAAACGAGGTGGTACTTCTCTCCAAGGAACGCCAAACTCCGCCAAGAGGTCGTGGCAGAGGCGCAAGAGGAGGGAAAGGAGCAAGAGGAGGATTAACAAATGCAATGCAATCAGCAAGCCCCGTGGGAGTACAAACAAGGGGCAAGAAAGCGAAAAAATGAAGAGCCAAGACAACAAAACAGTGGTAAACCTTTCATCTCATGTTTTAACGTCAGAACAGTTGTATGTCTTGTCACGTGGATTGTCTTTTTGCCCGACAGCAAAATTTAATTTTACCGAAACTCGCATTGACCTGTTTAAGTTTACTAGAAAGTTAAAACTTAAAAAATGGTTTGCTTCCAGGCCACGTCTTAGACAGGAAAAGATTGACAATGCAAGTGCCCTATGCATTAATGATGCAGAAACATTACAGGCGGTACACGAATTGGCGGACTGTGAGGGCGTATCAGACAATCCAATCCTTAATTTGTTGGAAAGTGACATTGACATTGGGGCAAGCAGTGGGAGTAATTTTAAACCTAAATCTTTGTTTGTTCCTTAAATCAATAGCAACTGCATTGAATGTTTTGAAACAGGAATGATTAATGAGATGAGAAAGATTGACAGACAAGGTTCCCATTGCAATTTTAACTTAAAGAAAAAACAGTACTTGGCGTTAAAAGAAATGCAAGATTGGTCGGATGTGGTTATTAAAAACTCCGACAAAGGAGGCAATGTAGTCATTTGGCCTCTGGATATGTATTTAAAAGAAGGTTTGATGCAGTTAAACAATACTGAAAATTACAAAATGTCTACCATGCATGAATACAACGCATCAAAGGAAATGTACTGTTTTAAATTAAGTGATTGGAGAGATAGAGGTCTATTGGAAGTTGAAGAATATAATTTTCTTATGTGTAAATATCCCCGCATTCCTGCACTCTATCTTCTCCCAAAATTGCACAAAAACTTGGAAGTACCCCCAGGAAGACCCATCGTGTCTTCCAATGGCAGCCTGCTGGAAAACACCTCCAGGTATATCGATTATTTCCCACAGCCGCTTGTACAGTCCCTTCCCTCTTTCATCAGGGATACCTCTGATTTTTTGAAAGTCATTAGTGACCTGGTTTGGCAAAAGGAATACTTACTTATCAGCTTTGACGTCGCAAGTTTATATACTTGTATACCCCATGACCTGGGAGTTGATGCTTGCAAACATTTTTTGGGCAAAAGATCTGTTTCCCACCTCCTCCACACGCACATGTTACTAGACATGATTGAGGTTTGTTTAAAAAAATATTTTTTTGTTTTTGACAAACAGATGTACCAGCAAACCCGGGGAACTTCGATGGGCAGTTGCTTCGCCCCCAGCTTTGCAGGGTTATACCTGGGCTGGTGGGAGGAGCAAGTGGTGAATAACATCTCCCACTTCACTGACCACGTAGTTCTCTGGGCACGCTACAGCGACGATATTTTTTGCGTGTGGAAGGGAACCTTAGAGCAAGCTAGTGATTTTGAAAGCATTCTGAATAACAACTCATTGAACCTTCAATTCACTAGCCACATGAGCACCAACAAATTTGATTTTCTAGATGTGAGTCTAGAAGTTATCAACGGGTCATTAATCAGCTCCCTTTTTCGTAAACCCACTGCTGGGAACAGCTTGCTCCATGCCAAAAGTTGCCATCCACCATCATTAATACGCAGCATTCCATTAGGGGAGCTTATCAGAGCCAAACGCAACTGCAGTGCTGAGGCAAATTTTGAGGCAGAGAAAAGCACCATGTGTAACAGGTTCAAAGAAAGGGGTTATAGCAACAAAGTCATCACGCAGGCTATTTCCAAAGTTGATAACATGCAAAGGTCTGAATTGTTAGTTCCCAAAGAAAGAAAAGAATCGGAACAGATCAGGTTTATAACCAGTTATGACAGCCAAACATGGCAGCTTAGGAAGAGCCTTGACAAACACTGGGGTATCCTCAAACTGGATCATGACCTTAATGAATTACTTAGTGAAAACCCTTCACTCACCTTCAGAAAGGCAAGGTCATTGAAGGACTCCCTGAGTAAGGCCACGCTGCAACACCCTGTGAAATCCCCCTTAGTGAGTGGATTTTTTCCATGCACCAAATGCAAAGCGTGCAAAAACAGCCATAAATGTAAGAGCCTCAAAATTTGCAAAGATCAGACTGAGCACAAAATGACTAAAATGCTTGGTTGCAATACCGAGTATGCAGTATATGCGCTCAAATGCCCGTGTGATAAGTTTTATATTGGAATGACCACCAAGAAAGCTAAACTACGGGCATTAGAACATCTTCGTGCTATTAAAAATGCAAATCCACAGTACCCGGTGGCTAGGCATTTCGCGACTGAACATCAGCAAAACCCCAATCTTGTGCAATTTTATGTGATTGACTGTCCATAGAAATGAGAGAGGTGGCAACAGGTTACTTGAATTACGCAAACTGGAATCCAAATACATCATCCGGTACAACACCATACAACCCTTCGGGCATAACACAGGGGAAGAATTATCAGTACACTTACAATCATAAATCGCAATCAGATGTCTGCTTTCCTGTACATATATTCTTTCCATTCTGACTGGTTTTAAAATGCACTTTTTTGTCACATGACCAGAAACTTATAGCAAATCACTGATACATTGTTTTTCTAATCTTTACCTCTGTAGGTATGCAGCATATACACAAGATATTTGGATTCACCTAGCCCACTTGGGCACGAAACCTTCTAATTTGAATCATGGACATTTTCTACCACCCCTAAGTCTGGTGAAATGCATACCCACTGGGGTGTTATATCCTGGTTTATTTCTATTTACTCAGGACATGTACATGGAGTTTGTTTTTCATGCATAAACTGCCATGAATTCTTTACATTGTGCCCACTGGGGCTTGATATCAGTGTTCATTTATTTAAAACCGGAATTTCATGGACTGTTTTCCTGCAAAACCAACATGATTTCATCTGTAACAAAGAAACTGATTCCGTGTTATTTAAAATGCCAATCCATGAGACGGTGTTTATTTTTGAATTGTGAAAAACACGTTTTCATTTTTCATTTGTGTTTCCAATTACATCATTATATGTATTATGCTGTGCAACCCGGTAACACGATACCGAAAAACCTTGTTTGCAACAAAGTATCTCTTTGATGTCTATTGTTGATCACGTGCACATTACTCATGTTTGTATCACTTTAAATATGGAATGGCCACCTAAACACTTTACCCGTGAGCAAGAGGCGAAAGCTTTGAAACGCGTTGGGTTTTTCCGTGTGCCAATAAAATATTTGCACCTTGAACGAACATTTGGGCCCCGGCTCTGGTGTCATGCTGATTTATGAGCGATAGTACTGCCAGGAGTTTGTTTATATATATATATATATATATACACACACACACACACTCTTGTATATATACTTTAGTATATACTTATATGTGTATGTACTTTGTGGGCTCTGCAGATCAGCCCTAGGAATTGCCTGCTTACGCTTAGGGACTTTTGTTTCTGTTCATCTGACTCCATTTAACTGTCTTGATAGAAAAGAGCAGCAGACGATGTCATGAGTGATGTAATATGTGACATCATCAGCAGTGCATTGCAGGCGCGCTTGTTATAGTGAGTCCACCTAACTATAACGTTGGAATTTCTATGGTTTTATGTCAGTAAAATTTCCAGCTAACGATAACTGGTGTGAAACCTATGGTTTTTTCAGTGAATTTAATAGGTTTTTTAAATGCTAATTCCGAACTATAACTGGTGTGAAACCTATGGTTTTTTCAGTGAATTTCATAGGTTTTTTAAATGCTAATTCCTACCTATATATAGGGCCTCAAACCGATGAAATGTAATATTTTTTATAATGAATCCTATATTGTATATTTATATAATACTATTTTTTTTTTTTGCCCTGGTGCGTTCCCGGTGCGCGCCCCGGTGTGCGCACCGGAAAGCGCAGTTTTCCGGGGCGCGCACTGGTGAGCGTCCAGTTAGCGCTATTGCCGCGAACGAAAACATCGCGACGTATCGCGTAGCCGCGTCCGCGTGATACGCACGGAGTAAGCGCACCCGGAAGCACTCGAGCGAATACGATCGCGCAACGTAAGCATCCGACGCGCTTACGAGAAGCGCCCCGGGGCGCGTCGCGTAAGCGCGTCGGGTCATGTGACCTGAAAATAACACTTTTCATTGGTTCAGGACAGTTTTTTTTCCAAATGATGAAAGCCCCCACCTTTTTTCCTTATTCTGACTTTGTCCTTTGACTGAGGAAGACCTGTTTGGAGATCTTTGAGTAATATTTTGTACTTTAAAATGGCTACAGTAGGCTACAAAATGTTAAAAAAACATTAAAAAAAAAAATATAAAACAAAAAAAAGAAGATAAAAAACAGTTCTTTTTAGAACTACCTCCAAATTATAAAAAAAGGCTACATTTTTTAAAAACTCTATCATTCTTTTTTCCCCATGGTACGCTCCCCGGTACGCTAAGCGGTGCGCGTACCGGGCGCTCCCCCACGCAAATCTAAAAAAAAAAATGTTTTGCCCCGCGGGGCCCTTTTATACCCCCCACATCAAACCTGGGGGGTCTACTCTGCCCCCTTATGGTCATTTCCCCCTTTGTTTTTGCCACCTCTTGTGTCTCGATCCTACCGAGACACAAGATGGCCGCTCCGGACTGTTTGGAATGTTGACAGACACCCGAGAGCCAATCAGCTTTCCGCGTGCGAACTCGCGTAGCGCGCTGGTTAGCGCCCCGGTGCGCGTACCGGGGCGTGCTTATAGATATATATATTTTTTTGAATATTACTCAAAATCCACTGGAGCACATATCTTGAGACATAGCAAAGGCACACCGGGCTACCAGTCCCTACAATTTTGCCAAGTTTGGTGGAAATCCATTCAGCCGTTCGGGCTAAAAGTGAGGTCGACCGCCCTATGGAAATTAACATGGGGAAAACACGTTTTGGGACCCCACTTTTTTCTCGGCCCCCGCTTGACGAATCCCCCCCAAACTTTCAGGGAAGGACCGGAGCGCCGCAAGGCAAATATGAGGACATTTTCAGGCAGATTCCTCAACCGGCGCCAAAGTTATTCACAATAGAATGTTGAGATTTTCTATTGAAAATAATCCTAACTATAACTACCTACTGGCGACCGCCAGTAGGTAATGTAATATATATATATATATATCCTACAGGAGGTCACCAGTAGGTAGTTCTAGTTAGGAAGCAGTTCCATAGGAAAAACATTTTTAAAACAATCTTCCTTACCCCTGGAAAAATAGCTTTTTTCAAAAATAGAATGAGTAAAGCCAGAGTGAAGCTAGTCCATGTTGCATAAAAGCATTTTAACCACAAAAAGGAAGCTGGAAAAAAGAGACAATTCAGGTCTCTTCATCAAGTGGAAAAAACTGAAATGGCAACTGACATGGATCTACATGCTGGGAGTGTGATGGCCCTACTCTGCTTTCAAGTGACAGTGCAGTTTAAGCTTCTTATATATGGCTGTATAAATCTGTCCATTCATTTTTCTCTTTTAAAAAGGAGTAGGGGTAAATGTTTAAGCAGACCTACCGTTCCAAGTATTTTTAATTTGACATGTTGAATTTTCGATGCAAGGTAAAAACAAATAAAAAATTAAAGAATAGGTTGCCTGTACCGAGCTGGTGCTCGTTTCTTTGCTTCAGAAATTAATTTCTTTGCAGTTAGGGTTGCAGGATCCTACATGTGCATGGTAATATTCTAATGTTTATGAATGTTAATAAGTTATTTGATTGATAACAAAATATGTTACCTTCGCTCTGGTAGAATGAACATGGATGGTGTCTAGAAGTGACGAGTCACAGAAAGGGTCTCAATTTTTCCCGGAACACTTAATCCAGCCTATAAAAATGGCCTTAACGGCCAGGTTCCTTTAGTCTAGCCACTAAGAGTTTATTTTCTTCTAGACAAAAAGAACCAGCACAACATATCTGTTTCACACAGTACATATAATGATTAGATAATGTATGAGAACATAAAAGATGCTTTACATGCTGGACTCTGCAGAGCTTTTGTTAAGTTTGTAAAGTTATCTAGCATGCAAAAACCTGCATAAACTGGAGGTAGCTTAAATATCCGTAACCTACAGTAAAACATAAAATAAAGATATGTATTTTCACTAAAGAAATATTATATACTTACTTCACTATATTAAGTGTTTAAGTAAAAATTGTCTCATCAAAGTCAGTTATACTGCACGACTGATGTTTAAGAACTCATAAAATCTCAAATTATACATAATATTATTCAGCTACATTTTATTTATAGTTTATATCGATAATACATTACCTGAGAATCTTTAACAATGCTGGTAACGTCTGGTTGCAACTGATTAGCAATCCCAAAATCTATTAGCTTAAGCATACCATCCACTATCAGAAAGTTTGCTGGTTTCAAGTCACTGTGAACAATGCCTTTAAAAGAAAACACATAATTAGTGTTATTTGAGCTAGATTCCCTCACACACTCACATTAACAACAATTTCACCTGGGCAAGGATTTACGTTAGTATAGTACTTGGGATTTGGGTGATCTTGAGTGACTGAAATTTTGGATTGATCAATAAGGTACAAGTGAAGGCACAGTTTATTATGAATGCAATTGTTTTATTTTATCTACTATTGAAAACTTTAAAAACACTATTCGAGGTAAGGCATTTTGAGAAACAGAAGGTGTCCTTGTGGACAAACTGCTCGTGGTGGCGCTCGCATTGCTGAAATTTAAATATTAATTATTGTTGCCTGATTGCGCTTCTTCTGTGTGCCCCAATCTCATTTACATCACTTACTTCAGCCATTTTGTTTGTTTGCGCCTCGTAGCCGGCCTCTCCGCCCCGCTCCCGCCTCCCAGCTGCCCCTCCCACGCTACGCCCCCACCACTATCCACTTATAAGAAATGGCTTTGCGCGCAGCGGTCGCGCCGAAGGTGCGCCAAAGGTAAGCCTGTCTACGCCCGTCCGCGCCTGGACCGCGCCCAGCGCCAGACCCCCCTGGCCCCCGCAAACCTCACTCCGGCCGCATTAAGTACGACGCAGCCACCCTCCTAGCCCTTAACCCCGGAGCAAACCCCAATGCTACGAAGCTGCCCCAGGACGTACTCACGGGCCCTTCACCTGCCACTCCTGCAAATATAGCAGCGTCAAGACCCTTACCACAGCCACTAACCCCAAACACCGCTCCGACTCTAACCACCTGAAGTGCATCCTGCTGAACACCCGCTCGGTCCACAGACACGCCACCTAACTCTGGGATCTACTCGACGCCATATCACCAGACGTCGCCTTCCTCACTGAAACATGGATGAATGCATCATCAACGCCCGACATCGCCATAGCCATCCCGGACAATTACAAGATCATCCGAAAAGACCGCTCCATTCAAACTGGAGGAGGCATCGCCATCGTCCATAAGAACACCGTCAAAATCACGACCAACTCTGACGATAACCTTACCACCGCCGAACATCTCCACTTCCAGATCCACACGGACCCCAGAACCACACTCAGAGGCACCCTCCTCTACAGGCTTTCAGGAACAGGTAAACAATTCACCGACGACATCACTGACTTCATCAGTCCTCATGCCCTCGCCTCCGAGAACTACATTCTACTAGGAGACCTCAACTTCCACCTAGAAAAGAAAAACGACAGCAACAGCACCACCCTTCTGGACAACCTGGCCAATCTCGGACTCAAACAACTTGTTGACACCCGTAGCCGGGCATACGCAAGACCCAATCTTCACTTCCAGCAAACATCTCCTTCGATCGCACCACAGCTCTCCACTGGACGGACCACAGTTGTGTTCACTTCAGCTACAAAACCACCTCGACCCACAACCCCCCACAACCTATTCCCCGAAGAAAATGGAATAAAATCACCACCGACCAACTCCTCACATCACTCAACCAAAAACCACCCGCCCTCTCATCGGACCCAAACCAAGCTGCCATCAAATTCAAACAATGGATCACTCACAGCGCTGACGAATTAGCACCCTTGAAAAACAATCACACCAAACAAGACAGCAAAAAGGCCCCCATGTTCAACGATGACCTTAAGAAATCCAATAAACTATGCCGTACTCTCGAGAAAACATGGAGAAAAAACCCAACCGCCGACAACATGACCACCTTCAAGATAGCCACCCGCAAACACCACCAGCTGATTCGATCCACCAAGAAATCAGCACTCAAAAATCGACTCGACAACAATGCCCATAACAGCAAAGAGCTATTCAACATCGTCAAAGAATTTACCAACCCCACCGCAGCCTCAAACGACATCACTCCCTCCCAAGACCTCTGCGATTCGTTATCCTCCTTCTTCTACAACAAAATTGCCGACATACATAACAGCTTCAAAAACTGTTCCAACGAACAATCCTCCCCACCCCCCTCAGAACCTAAACCGCCCTCTAACAACCTCAGCGCATGGAACCCAATCACCACCGAAGACACCATCCGCCTAATGAATTCCATCCACTCTGGCTCGCCAACCGACCCATGTCCCCACCACATCTTCAACAAAGCAGACTCCATCATCGCACCCCATCTCCGAGATGTTATCAACTGCTCCTTCAACTCTGCTACCTTCCCAGAAAGCTGGAAACATGCTGAAGTCAGCGCCCTCCTGAAGAAACTCACAGCTGACCCCTCTGAACTCAAAAACTACCGCCCAATATCCCTCCTCCCTTTCCCAGCAAAAGTCATCGAGAAAGCCGTCAATAGCCAACTCGCCGCCTTCCTCTAATCCAACAACTCCCTCGATCCCTCACAGAACGGCTTTCGAGCCAAACACAGCACCGAAACCGCCCTCATCGCAGCCACAGACGATATCCGAACACTACTGGACAACGGAGAAACAGTGGCCCTCATTCTACTCGACCTCTCCGCCGCCTTCGACACAGTCTGTCATAGCACCCTCATACAACGCCTCAACAACATCGGAATACAAGGAAAAGCACTGGACTGGATCATCTCGTTCCTCGCCGGAAGAACCCAGAGAGTAAGACTTCCGCCATTCAAATCAGAGGCTACCGAAGTCATCTGCGGTGTACCACAAGGATCATCACTCAGTCCCCACCCTCTTCAACGTTTACATGAGTCCACTCGCATCCATCGCGCGTCATCACAACCGTAACATTATCTCCTACGCTGAAGACACCCAGCTGATCCTTTCCCTCACCAAAGACCCTAACTCCGCCAAAACCAACCTCCACGAAGGCATGAAAGAAGTAGCCGAATGGATGAAAAACAGCCGCCCAAAACTTAACTCAGACAAAACGGAGGTGCTCATCCTAGGATCATCCCCCTCTGCCTGGGACGACTCATGGTAGCCTTCAGCTCTGGGCACAGCCCCCATACCCACAGATCACGCACGCAACCTGGGCTTCATCCTAGATTCCTCACTCTCGATGACCAGACAAGTCAACGCAGTCTCATCCTCCTGCTTCAACGCACTTCGTATGCTCAAAAAAATCTTCCGTTGGATCCCCTCTGAGACAAGAAAGACTGTCACCCACGCACTAGTCACGTGTCGACTGGACTACGGAAACACCCTCTACGCCGGAATCACAGCCAAATTACAGAAAAAACTCCAACGCATCCAAAGCACATCAGCGAGACTCATCTTGGACATCCCTCGCCAAAATCACATTACCGGCCACCTGAAAGACCTCCACTGGCTCCCCGTCAACAAGAGAATAACATTCCGTCTCCTCACCCACGCACACAAGGCCCTCTACAACCTAGGGCCCGAATGCCTCAACTCTCGACTATCCTTCTACTCACCCACCCGCCAACTAAGCTCCTCCAATCAAGGCCTCGTCGCAGTTCCGCGTATCCAAAGATCCACCATGGGAGGTAGATCCTTCTCCTACTTGGCGGCCAAGACCTGGAACTCACTCCCCACCCACCTCCGCCTTACACAGAACCACATCTCCTTCAGAAAAGAACTTAAAACATTGCTATTCGATAAATAATGAACCCATCCCCAAGCGCCTTGAGACCCTCTGGGCGAGTAGTGCGCTATATAAATTCTTGAACTTGAACTTGTGATGCTTGGGAAAGCGCATGTTTCTGTAATAAGGAGACACTTGATTTCACATTTATATAAGCAGTACTTTCAGACTGATATTTGTACCCGCTGATTTCTCACATTTAAATCCTCCCAGGTGGCATAACTATTCTGGCAAAACTTGCAACAGCTCCAGAACGCCCAAGTTGGTGCTACTTGTTTGAATCGTGGCTCCACCCGGCTAGGTGCCTGCAGATGTCAGTTTCTTTTCTTCAGCATCTTTAGACGTCAATCAGGAGTTCTGCTACTACCCATTTTGATTGTAACTGAACATCGCCTCCAAATTTAGAATACAATATTCTGTGTCAGTGATGTCGCCATCAAAGACTAACTTTCAAAGCATTTGGCTTGTGCCAAATTAAAACATATCTCAGACCTGCTACGGGGGTGGCATAGTGAGCAAACAAACCATGGATTTAACTCAGATCTCTGACTGGGGGTGAATGTTTGATTCATTCAGTGTTATGTCCGCCATTTGTTGCTACAGCACTTTTCGCCCTAAGTGGGATGGGTATGCCAGGATGTGGGTCCCTTGCTCGCTGTGCCACTGGATTCAAGATAGCCTGGCTGAAAGGGGTGTTACCACCGAAACCAGTGCCAGGATACTTGTTTCCAGTCCAGGAGGCACCCGGCTTGGCAGTCCGGGTTGGGCTGTTCCCGTGATCAACAGGGTCAAGACTGATTTGCATATGGCTGGGTCCAAACTGGGGTGGGGTTGTGAGAAAAACAACAATGGATATAACACAGATCTCTTGACTGGGGGTCAATGTTTGATTCATTCAGAATTCCGTGCATCATTTGTTGCCGCAGCACAGAATTAAAATGGTGGTCACAGACCCATACAATGTCTGTTTGTACCATCTGGGGAGCCAAACATGCTCCCTGATGCCAAACTTGATAATGACCGGAAACCAGAAACAAGGTCAGTTCCACTCCAGGTTGTCCTGGACAGATACACTGAATGATGAAGCACAAGAAAACAAAAACTATCTGTAGGAAAATGGGATCTGCTTTCATGATCACCCCCACTTTTTGCTGGTTTCATTATGTTTTGCTGATTAGTTTTACTGGGATCCTGCAAATCAGGACCCCAGTCTCTGTGCTTCTTCTCTGAATTGTATTACTAAAGGGGGGGTTTTACCCAAAAAGTCGCTGGGACCTGGGTGCTAATTAGTACAAAATGGAAGGGTCCCAGAGACAGAACGTAACACAACACAGTACGTAGATAACTGAATCAATTAAATTTCAAGTGTATCATCTTTAATAAAGTGAACACATTGTCATTACATCACAATGTGTCATGTTCAAAGCCATTTGACAGTATAAAAACATTAAAGCCCCAAAAAAGGAAAAAGAAGGGGAGTGATATGTGAAATGAAAAGAGTAGGTGATTGAAAGACAAAGGTGAATTCTATATTCAAAGTAATACATTCATTGACACTTATAAAAGGCTGCAACTTATTCAAGCCAATATCATATAAGAAACAAATGAAAAATCATTCTGCGGTCACAATTGTGAATCATTTAATCTTGGTAGTGCCGGATGATTAAAGAAGTAGAGCCGTCGACGTTTCGACCCCTATATGGAAGGTTAACTTGATCCCTTACAGAGGGGTCTTCATCAGGACGAAAAGAATATTGGGGCCAGACAATTCTATAAAATAAAATTATAATTCAATCAATTTCGAGTCATAAATTAATTATCAAATTTGAGTCGTATTATTAAGGGTGAAGGTTAATAAAATTTACCATTGAGAAACGGGCCAGCCGGCACCGAATCTGTGGAATCTGGAGAATAACTCCCACGAAGTCAGCAATTGATGGAGCCAACTGCAGAAGAAGATGGAGTCTAATCAGTACAGTTATGTATTAAGATTACAATAAACAGGAATGAGAGTTTAATTAGCGCTTACATAATTTCTTTAACTGCTTGGGTCTGAGTATTCAACCTTCTTAGTTAGTGGATTACTGGAGTGAAGAATTCCTCAGCTGTCACTAGAGCCAAAGAAGGGAAGGGTTAGTTCCCATCACTCGAATTAATTTGGACTCAGTTTACACCTAAACTTATACCAAAAACCTCCTAACCACTAATAATATACTCACAGTTATCATGTGATGAATCTTGATATGCTGTGAGTAGGAGAGTTGGGGTCAGGCTGCAGTATATTCAAGTTCCTGCAAGCTTTAAGTAGGAGGAGGGGGTATCAGTGATTATACGACACTCGCCCGTTAAAAAACATTTATATCTATGGGACCGGGTTAATGTACTTACATGTCCCAAGTGGTAAACACGCTGCCAATGCGTGGTATTAAATGTCGATTATGCCAGCAACACTTTATGTATTGCTGCTAATGTAAACTGAAGTTAATGTAAACTGAAGATTATGTATCAGTACGAGCGTAGAGCCCAATACAGGAGGGCAGTCCACTGTGATTTGTGATTAAGGTGTATGACATCCTTACCTAATTTAAAATACAAGAAACCCCTATAATATGAGATATACGTGATAATTTTATTATAGGGCTGAATAGAGGGCGATATGACATTAGACCTTCACGTACCGGCCGTAATCTTTTAGTACTTCCTCGATGGCAGTCACTCACGTGACCTGATGACGAGGCGATACAAACACGGAAGTGGTTCGCCTCCTTCACTCGTAACAGCGAGGCGTTCTTTGGAGTCACAGACCGCGGCTGCGGCTATGCTCAGCAGTAAGTCGCTTTTTGCACAAACTTGGCGCTTTTTCTGTTCTAAATCCAGTTGTGGAACGATATTGTGGAGCGATATTGACGCTGGTTTCGTTCCCTTTGTAGATTGGAGCGAATTGAAACCGCGACAGCCCACTGTGTTGCTGGCATAATCGACATTTAATACCACGCATTGGCAGCGTGTTTACCACTTGGGACATGTAAGTACATTAACCCGGTCCCATAGATATAAATGTTTTTTAACGGGCGAGTGTCTTATAATCACTGATATCCCCTCCTCCTACTTAAAGCTTGCAGGAACTTGAATATACTGCAGCCTGACCCCCAACTCTCCTACGCACAGCATATCAAGATTCATCACATGATAACTGTGAGTATATTATTAGTGGTTAGGAGGTTTTTGGTATAAGTTTAGGTGTAAACTGAGTCCAAATTAATTCGAGTGATGGGAACTAACCCTTCCCTCCTTTGCCTCTAGTGACAGCTGAGGAATTCTTCACTCCAGTAATCCACTAACTAAGAAGGTTGAATACTCAGACCCAAGCAGTTAAAGAAATTATGTAAGCGCTAATTCAACTCTCATTCCTGTTTCCTGTAATCTTAATACATAACTGTACTGATTAGACTCTATCTTCTTCTGCAGTCGGCTCAATCAATTGCTGACTTCGTGGGAGTTATTCTTCAGATTCCACAGATTCGGTGCCGGCTCGCTCGTTTCTCAATGGTAAATTTTATTAACCTTCACCCTTAATAATACGACTCAAATTTGATAATTAATTTATGACTCGAAATTGATTGAATTATAATTTTATTTTATAGAATTGTCTGGCCCCAATATTCTTTTCGTCCTGATGAAGACCCCGCTGTAAGGGCTCAAGTTAACCTTCCATATAGGGGTCGAAACGTCGGCGGCTCTACTTCTTTAATCATCCGGCACTACCAAGATTAAATGATTCACAATTGTGACCGCAGAATGATTTTTCATTTGTTTCTTATATGATATTGGCTTGAATAAGTTGCAGCCTTTTATGTGTCAATGAATGTATTACTTCGAATATAGAATTCACCTTTGTCTTTCAATCACCTACTCTTTTCATTTCACATATCACTCCCCTTCTTTTTCCTTTTTTGGGTTTTAATGTTTTTATACTGTCAAATGGCTTTGAACATGACACATTGTGATGTAATGACAATGTGTTGACTTTATTAAAGATGATACACTTGAAATTTAATTGATTCAGTTATCTACGTACCGTGTTGTGTTACGTTCTGTCTCTGGGACCCTTCCATCTTCTCTGAATTGGACACAGTGAGTACTTGGGTACACTCCAGATTGGCTACTGGTGCACCCTGATAAGTCCCTAGTATATGGTACGAAGGTATCCAGGGCATAGGTACACCAGGGGTCTCCCATGGGCTTCAGCATGTATTATGTCACCCATGAGAAACCACTCAAATTGTGACTACAGACCCGCCATTGCAGCATGTGTAAGCTGGTGCTAGTACCACTTACGACAGATATAAGTTTCCTTATATCTGTGGTCACTGAACTTAAAACCTATACGTCACCCCTGAGGCAGGCCTTGCAATCCTGAAGGCAGGGTGCTCGGTTCTAAGTGTGAGGGTGCCCCTGCATGAGCAGGACACCAATAAAACCTTCAGAGCCCATTCTCCCGGGCTGTAAGTGCATCAGCCTTTAAGATACATAGAGTGGCCATGCGTCATTATGCGATGACCATCTCTAAACTGGCTGTAACAAACCCTGTCATGTTTGGTATTAAACATGTAGGAATTATACCTCCCACACTGTAAACTGTGTGGGAGGTATGATTCCATGCACTGTAATGCTTCTCTGTGAGGCCTTCAATGTCCCGGTACCAGTCATCTAGACCCGGACAGCAAACTATGGCTGCTGCCGACCAGAGTCACAATTGTGCCCTCCTGCTGCTGAGCCAAGCTCAAGTAGAGGAAGGCAGGACAATAGGTATCCTGTCACGGAGAGATATAACCCCCTCCCATATAGGGTGGAGGCACATGCCAGCGCCACTAGACTGCTTTAAGGGAATATTTGGTGCTCTCCTAGCATACTCCAGTCCTAACCAGTTGAGGGAGCGGTTGGCTCCCGCTCTGGAGCAAAACCGTACAAAGGACACAGGAGTATCCTTCCCCACTTTCCAGCCCCTCCTCAGGGAGGGACACATGAATCATCTCAACCCTTTCTTTAGGGTACTTAAGGACTTACCTGTGAGTGGGTCCCTAGATTCGTTGTGGGACAAGATTCTGATCACATACCATTTCAACTTTGTCTGGGCACTCTGGTACTCGCTGGACTTCTCGTTGAGAACCGAGACTGCAACTGGGAAGACTACTGCTGCTTGTGGTCTCGTCTGGTAAGTCTGCTGCAACGTCTGTGCCTGTGCTCAATACAGGTTCTTCACAGGGCTGAGGATACCCAAAGGAATGGAGTGCAGGAGTCACTCGCCTCCATCTGCAGGTACCGCAACTCAGCTGACCAGTCTGCTGATCCTGGGTTCCCACGGATTCCAAAAGGCTCAGCAACACAGGTGGTGGTTCTGCAGCTCCCTCAAGGCATGCACTATCTTCTCACAAAGATTGAGGCCAGTATCTTTTGTTGGGACTGCTGGAACAGAAACCCTGTGCATAGTGTTGACTTGCCGTTGCCAAGGCTTGTTTACTCCTGCAGAGATATTTGGGCTCTAAGAAGCTCCAACCTCAAGTATCTCCTGTAACCAAGGTCTTAACCTGCATTGCATCCATTGCAAGGTGGGCCTGCATCCTTTGAGCTGCTCCAGGTCCTCTTGCGCCTCCTGTGACTTCGGCACGCAGGTTCTCTCGAGGGACGTCTTTGGCTCCAGTGGGCTCCCCTGCTTGCTCCGGGCCTGCTCTGACTTACCTGCTTGTGGCGAGTCACTTGGACCTTGCTGCTCCCAACACCGCACCTTTTTCTTCACCTACGCTGGTTGCCGTTGCCAAGGATTGTTGACGCCCCTGCCAGACACTGACCCCTTTGGCTATTGATATCCGATGTGGGACAGCTCTTGTACGGCTCCAGGTCATCCTCTGCGTCGCCTGGTCCGTACAGCTGCAACTTCATGGGCACAGTCAACTCTCCTGCATCTCCAACATTGGTGGGAATTAGTCTTCTGTGCCTTCTAGTCACTCCCAAGTGGAATAGGTGCTGTCTCCACTGCTTGCAGGTACCGCTCAACCACCTTTGGGTTCCGGACACTTTCCCCCTTCTTCGCCAGCGGCAACTATTATGAAGTACTCTATTGTGGTCTACGGCGGTTTACAACGTCACTCCACACCTATGCACCTGGCTTCCCTGGTGTAGGTATCCTGGTTCCTGTGGTATCCACAGGTGGGGTGACTCTCCAGCCTTCCATCTTCTAAAGCGTTTCTTCGGGGTCCACTGGGAAGGGTCCTCATTTTTTTAAATTGAAACTGCGACTTACCCATTAACTATGCCCCTAGCCCCTGGATCTGTCCGTGCCCGACCGGGTCCAGGGGCCAGGAACCCTGCCACTCACAGCCCAGACCATAGAGAAACACTAACCTATTCCAGAGACTCTCTCACTGAGCTCATCAAACACGCACCAGGCAACCATGCAGACTGCATTAAAGCTTCCCCGGACAACATCAAAGGACCTTTCTCATGCCTAAAATGTAAGTGGCGTAGCCTAACACACAAAGAGCCCACACCTGAAACGAGGAACAACGGCCTTAGAACCAAATGCCTATATTTTAATGCCAGATCCCGCCCCAAACACTTTTTGGAGATCTGGGACATTATCAATGAGACAAACCCAAACTTAGTGTTCATAACGGAGACCTGGCTAGACGAGAACAACTGCCCTGACAGCCAACGCACTCTCCCTGAATTACAAAATCCTACGTCAGGATAGGCAAGGGAAAAGAGGAGGGGGACTTTCGATAATATTTAGAGACAACCTTAACTGCCTTCCAACTGCAGTAAGCCAGCTAGATGAGCACAAACTATTAGCATTCCGGGTATCTAAGGGCAATCACACCTTATTAGGAGGAGCAGTGATATACAATCCCCCCCGGATACCATGACGATTTCAGCATGAAGCTGCTCACGCAACTACTCCCCGCCTGTCTCAAATACAAAAACTTTGTGGTGATTGGAGATTTCAACATTCACTTCGATAAACCGGACAACCTAGCGGCCACACACCTAAGCAACGATATGCAAACCCTCCACCTGAAGCAATGGATTCAGGGTCCCACCCATAATGCAGGTCACACAATAGACCTACTGTTTTCCAATATTGACTCTACCTCGATTGAGGAGATCCAACCTGTAACTTGAACGGATCATTTCCCTGTCCTATTTTCCTTTGCGCAGTTTGCGCCACCTGCCAGACCCCCTTTACCTACACCCGATTCTTACAGACCTTGAAAACAGATCACCCCAGAATCATTCAAACTGCACTGGCCAGCAACCACTAACCTAGAACACCTGGGTTCTCCCTTTACCAACACAGGCACACTGAACCTAGAGATTACTTGCACTCTGAACCTTTGTGCACCCCTAACTAAATCCAAAGCCATAAAAAGAACTACCTCGGAAAAGTGGTATACTCCAGAGCTCAAAACGCTCAAAAAGAAATGAAAAATCAGGGAACACACGTGGAGGATGTGAAGACTAGATGCTGATAAGTCAACCTACAAAACTGCTCTTAAAAATTACAATCACACCATAAAAAAGGCAAAACGGGCACATTACACACAAAGAATCACAGAAAATAGCAACTCAACCAAAGAGCTATACAAAATCATAAAAGAATTGTGCAAACCGGCCTGTATGTCCCAAACATTGCACACTTCAACAGAAAACTGCAAAATGATCAGCAACTTATTTAATGATAATGTAGAAAAAAATCTACTCAAAATTCAACCCAACGATCCCAGTGGCCAACAGCAGCAGTGGAAAATCAGCCCCCCCCTATCCCCCCCCCCCCCCTGATCATGAACCCAGCCCAGCTGAACAGCTTCGCCCCAATTTCAGAAGCAGAGGTGGACAAAACCATTAAGGAAGTCAAATCTGGATCCCCCTCGACCCCTGCCCACACTTTATTTTTAGGCAGATCATGACCTCCCTTACCCCAGCTGTCACACAGCTTTTCAAGAAATCCCTAGAAACAGCAATTTTCCCTGAAACTTGGAAACAAGCCTTAGTGACCCCACTGCTAAAAAAAGCAGGCACAGATGTGACAAATCTGGTCAATTATAGACCAATATCTCAACTCTCGTATCTTTCCAAAGTTTTGGAGAAGCTAGTCAACAGACAGCTGTCAAAATACTTAGAAGATAACAACCTACTGAACAGCTCCCAAACAGGCTTCAGGGTGAACAACAGCACAGAGGCCACTCTGCTGGCCGTCACGGACAAAATTAGAAATTCCCTAGATCAAGGCAAAGCTGTTGCCCTGATCCTGTTGTACTGTTCGACACGGTCTCATCATCTTCTGCTAGAAAACCTACGGGAAAAAAGGGATAAATGGAAAAGCCCTCGAATGGATCAGCTCCTTTCTGCACAACAGAACCCAAACGGTGCAACTAGGAGCCTACTCATCCAAGTCAAAACAACTGAAATGTGGCGTCCCGCTGGGAGCATCCTTAAGCCCTATGCTGTTCAATGCCTATGTTTCATATCTGGCACAAATCGGAACAAAATGGGGATTTGGGGTTTGCTCATACGCGGACGACACGCAACTCACCATCACCATTGGGAAGGGGCATGAAGACACCAAAAATAAACTCACCAGCTGCCTAACTGAAATGGCCGACTGGATGGCAGATCACTGCCTAAAACGAATAGGTTCTTACCTGTCGGTGTAGTTTTGCAGCTTGAAGATCTTTCTGGATTCACTATGCTGTGCATTATTCCGCGGTCTTGTGGTTGGGTCCGGATTCGTAGTCTTTTCTTTGTTTTTTGGGTTTTTTTGTAGCCCTTGTGGGCGTCGGCGTCACACCTCCTCGGGTGCATGTCCGGTGACGTCGGCATGCTTCCTGCGGAAGCCCCCACTCTTGGGCGCCATCTTCGGATTCTTTTTTCCGTGTTTCTTTCGTTTCCGAAGTAATGGCAATGTTCTATTTAGGTGAGAATTTTACCGCTTTGTCCTTAAAGTCTTTACTTTTTTTTTTTTTTTGACCACCTCTTCTCTCTCCAGGCTCATCTTTCTGGCGGAGGTGGGTGGGTTCGCTAGTGAATCCAGAAAGATCTTCAAGCTGCAAAACTACACCGACAGGTAAGAAACTATTCGTTTTGCTGCATGAATCTTTCTAGATTCACTATGCTGTGAATAGATTTTGTAGCGGTTTCTCATTTCTGTGGCGGCTGGGTGGAAGATGAGCTTTGGTTTCTGAATATGTGCTGGAGCACCTTTTGTCCGACTTGTGCTTCTTTGTTCATCTGAACATCCACGCAGAAGTGCTTCGTGAATGTGTGCACCGAAGCCCATGTTGCCGCCAGGCATATGTCTTGTATGGGTGTATTGGCCAGGAAGGCTATTGTAGCCCCCTTCTTCCTAGTGGAGTGGGCACGCGCCCCCTCGGCCAGTTCTTGTCCTGCCCTTTTGTGGCAGAGTTGAATTGTTTGCGCGATCCAGCGTGCAATAGTGTTCTTGGTTACTGCTTTGCCCATGTAACTGTTAGTGAAGTAGTGTGGCTCACTGGTTAGAGGCGGCAGACCCGAGAGCAGAGGACGGCCGGGACCAGGGTTCGATTCCCGGCGCGGCAGGTTTCTGGACCAGGGTCAGCGGACTCGATAATTCTCTCGCCTCGGTGCCCACTCTGATCAGCGATCACACTCGGCAACTCTGGGCATTAGCTTGCCTCATCTTCACTAACGGCCCCACCAGACCGCCGGGGATGCCTGGTCTCACCCTGGAGATACCCATTAAGGGACCATCTCTCAGGGAAGCCAGGAAGGGTTTCGCAGCGGTCGAAGCGCCTTGGGACCCTCCGGGTAAGTAGTGCGCTATATAAATGCCTATACATTTACATTTACTGTTGGCGAACGACACAAAGAACTGTTTTGTTTTCCTGTGTTCCTTTGTCCTTTCAATGTAATGCATGACTGCCCTTCTGGCGTCTAGGGTGTGCAGAGCTCGCTCCGCGCGAGTGGTTGGTTTTTGGAAAAAACTCGGTATCTGTATGGACTGGTTCATGTGGAATTTGGACACCACCTTCGGCATGAAGTGTGGGTCGGTCCTCATCACAACCCTATCATTGTGTATTTGTAAGTAGGGTTCCTGTAGCGTTAGCGCTTGCAGCTCGCTTACTCTGCGTAAGGACGTTATTGCAACCAGGAAAGCTGTTTTCATAGTTAGCATCTGTAAGGAGGCCTTGTGAAGTGGTTCAAAGGGCTCCTTCATGAGTTCCTGCAGGACTACGTTCAAGTTCCATGCCGGTGGCGGCACACGCTTGGGTGGTGCGATCCTCTTCGCTCCTTCCAGGAACCTCTTGACAACTTGTGATGTGAAGAAGCTTCTGCCCATCTCACCCCTTGTGTAGGCTACTATAGCTGCCAAGTGAACTCTCAAGGAGGACGAGCTGAGGTTTTTCTCCAGTAAGTGCGTCAGGTATTTTAGCACAGTGGAGTCCTTCTTCATTTTATTGTGAAGTCTTTCCCGCCTGCACCACATCGTGAATCTTTTCCACTTTGCGACATAGCACTTCCGTGTGCTGGGACTTCGTGCCTCCCGAAGGACCCTGAGGGTGCTCTCTGGCAGTCTTAAATGTGCGAACTCTATGTCCTCAGGAGCCATGCTACTAGGCTCATGCTCCCTGGCTCTGGGTGCAGCACCTCTCCGTTCTGCATGGAGAGCAGGTCTTTTCTTCTGCCGAATCTGTGGGGTGCACACTGTGTCATCTCCATGATCTGCGAGTACCATGTCTGCCTCGCCCACTGTGGCGCGACCAGTATCAGGGTCATGTTGCTCACTCTGCACTTGCTCAGTACTCTGTGTATCAGTGGTATCGGGGGAAAAGCGTAAGCAAATGTCCCGGACCAATCTATCCATAGGGCATTCCCAAGGGACCCCTCTTCGTGTTGTCTGGATGCGAAGTTTTGGCATTTCGCATTCTGGCGTGTTGCAAACAGGTCCACTGATGGCGTTCCCCCCCTGTTGAACAGCCACCTTGTCTCCTGAGCATTGAGCTCCCACTCGTGGGATGCCGATGTCTGTCTGCTCAGCCAGTCTGCCTGAATGTTCTCCTTCCCTGGTAGGTGTATGGCTAGCAGGTCTATCTGGAGAGGGATGGCCCATCTCCATATCTCCTGTGCCAGCGTTGAAAGCGTTGTTGACTGTTCCACCCTGCTTGTTGATGTAGAACATCGCCGTGGTGTTGTCTGTCTGCAGCAACACCCTTTGCTTGTACAGTCTTGTCTGGAAGGCTTTCAGTGCAAGGAAGATTGTCTTCAATTCGAGGTAATTGATGTGCTTTGTCGCATCTGAAGGCGTCCAAAGGCCCCTCACTTTGAGTTCCTCCATGTGAGCGCCCCATCCCTTCAGGGATGCGTCTGTGGTGATGGTCACTGTCGGAGTTGGGGGTGTTAGAGGCTTTCCCCTTGTTAAGTTCTCAATGGTCCACCATGTCATCTCCTTCTGCACTGCGTGCGTCACCACCACAAGATCCTCCCAACTGCCCGAAGCCTGTGACCATTGTTCCTGGAGCCATTCTTGCATGGGTCTCATGTGGAGCCGCACATTCGGCACCAGGTGGATGCATGAAGCCATCATCCCCATGATCTTGCTCGCAGTCCTCACTGTCCGAGCTTGTCCCCTTCCGGTAGAGGCGAGTCTCCTTGGCCAGAGCCCTTGCTCACTTCTCGCTGGGGAACACTTTGCCCTGTAAGGTGTTGATCTCTGCCCCCAGGAAGATCTTCACTTGTTCCGGCTCCATTGACGATTTCTTCCAATGGACGGAGAACCCCAGGTTCATGAGCGTGCTCGTCACTGTATGTGCGTGCTGCTTGCACTTCTGGTACGAGTTTGCTTTCACCAGCCAGTCGTCCAGGTAAGGGTATACGTGTATCCCCTGTCTTCGTAGGTGCGCTGCGACTGCCGCGAGGCACTTTGTGAAAACCCTCGGTGCTGATTTTAGTCCGAAGGCTAGCGTTGTGAACTGGTAGTGGCCTTCCCCGATCGTGAACCTGAGCATATGCTTGTGCTTTTCGTTCATCGGGATGTGCAAGTAGGCGTCCTTGAGGTCTATCGTGACCATGAAGTCTCCGACCTGCAATTGCGGCAATACCTCCTGTAGGGAGGTCATTTTGAATTTTTGTGTTCTTATGAATTTGTCAGGAACCTCAGGTCTAGAATGGGTCTCATTGTGTCGTCTACCTTTGGTACTAGGAAGTACGTTGAGTATATTCCCATGTTTCTTTCCTTGAAGGGAACCCGTTCTATGGCCTGCTTTTGTAGAAGTTATTTTGCTTCTTCCTGTAGCCACGCCAGCTGTTCTCTTGCTGGTGGCTTTCCCCTTGGTTTCCTGCTTGTTGGCCTCCTCTCCAACTCTAAGCAGTATCCGAATTGGATAATGTTGAGGATCCATTTGTCTGATGTGATTTTTCTCCATTCCTGGAGGTAAAATTTTAATCTTCCTCCCACTGGTGTCATGTGGTCGTAGGTGTTTAGATTGTCCTGACCCCTCTGTACGTGGTGCCCCCTGGGATCTTTTCTGTGGGCGGGCACCCGGATCTCTTTGAAGTCACTTCGAGGTGGGCTGCTGTCCCCCTCTTCTATTCTGCCCACGTCCATTTCTCCCTCAAAAGGACTGGCCTCTTGGTTGGTACTGCCAGGACTGCTTCTGCTGACCTTGCTGAGCCTGTGAGTCTGCCTGGTGCGTTTGCTGGAAAGCCTGGTGTGATGTACCTGGCTGGTTTCCACCTCTCCCGCCGGGTCTCCGTGACGGGGTGCCCCTCTTGTTGCCTCTGAACTGCAAGGCCCCCATGGATCTTGCCGTCTCGTTATCTTTTTTGAGTTGGCAGAGCTTCTCGTCAACTGTTGCTCCGAAAAGCGAGACGCCGTTGAACGGTGTGTTCAGGATACTGTGTTGCACCTCGGGTTTGAACCCTGAGATCCTGAGCCAGGCGTGTCTCCTCTCCGTGACACCCATCATCATGAGCCTGCTGGCGGTGTCTGCTCCGTCCAGGGCCGTCTTAAGGCAAGAATTTGCCGCGTTTTTCCCTTCTTCGACCAGTTTTTCGGCCTTCTGCCTGGCATCCTGGGGTAGGTCCTTCACCAACTGCCCCAGCCCCTCCATGATCTGGTACATGTGCTTCTAGGACTTTCTCCAAAAATGTCTGGAGCCCAACGGGAACGATCCAGACCCGACCGCGGAAAAAAGAATCTGAAGATGGCGCCCAAGAGTGGGGGCTTCCGCAGGAAGCATGCCGACGTCACCGGAAATGCACCTGAGGAGGTGTGACGCCGACGCCCACAAGGGCTACAAAAAAATACAAAAAACAAAGAAAAGACTACGAATCCGGACCCAACCACAAGACCGCGGAATAATGCACAGCATAGTGAATCCAGAAAGATTCACGCTGCAAAACTAAACGTGGACAAAACCGAGACCCTGCTCCTCGGAGAAGCCAAACTTATTTGGGACTCTTCCTGGTGGCCCCCCTCTTTAGGAGATGCCCCGACACCCAAGCACTGTGCCAAAAACCTGAGCTTAACTATTGACGACACATCCATGCAGGCCCACGTACGAACTCTATGTGGGAAAAGTTTCGCTATGGGCAAGCCAGATTACCTGTTCAAACGCCTACAGGTAGTGCAGAATGCTGCAGCAAAACTAGTGTGTAATAAAGGCAAATACAGCTCTGCAAAGGAATGCCTAAAACAACTTCACTGGCTACCCATGCGTCAAAGAGCCAGTTTCAAGCTCCTCGATCATGCCCACAGGACATTTCACAACACAGGTCCCATGATCCCTAAAAACAAAATACACTTCTATACCCCCGCCAGACCACTAAGGTCGCAACACCTTGCTCTTGTCGAGACAAAAAAAATGAACAAATCTAGAACAGGAGGCCGTTCTTTCTCCTACCTGGCGGCTCGGCACTGGAATGAGCTTCCAGTCGAACTTCGGCTGATCAAAGACTACAACGCCTTTAGGAAAAAACTTAACACATCTTTTCCCAAAAGTCTTATTTGCCACCACTTCATCCACCTACCGGTTACCGCAATCTTTAATGCCGTGACATCCTCTGGGATAAAATTTGCACTCGATAAATATATAAATTAATAAATAAAAGAAACAAACTAACTAACATTGAGCACGCTATCTTGTTCCCACTCTGCACACGAACTCCGTGGGGTTCCTAGATACTCACCTTGGGAATTTCCTTGAGTCCCCTTCTACGTCTCTGGGTCCATTCTTGACATAGGTCGTGGTTCTCATTCCACTATTTTAGTATATGGTATGGTGTCTAATCTGCGCTATTTAAGATTCTAGTGACAAAGTATTGTGTGTACTGTGTTGTATCTCCGGGTAGGAGAGAATACATTGTGTTAGTGAGTGTTATTAAGGAATATGCTACTTACCAGTATGCATCTGTTCTTGGCATGTAGGGCTGCTGACATTCATATCTGTGCATAGATCGCCGCCAAGTGTTGGGTCCGGATGATTGCATATTGTTGTCCTGGAAGAGTCTTCGAAGTATCACGAGATAGGTGGCTCCTCCCCTGGACTACAGTGCGCATGGGCATCCTCTCCATCCTCAGATTGTTTTTCGCCATTGTGGCAGAGATGGAGTGTGGTACAGTAAGAGATGTCCATGCAAGAAAGTAAGAGTATGAATGAATGAATGAATGCTACAGTTGCGACAGGCACCAGGGAGGAGGGTGGGCGATATGAATGTCAGCAGCCCTACATGCCAAGAACAGATGCATACTGGTAAGTAGCATATTCCGTTCGAGGCATGTGGGCTGCTGAATTCATATCTGTGCATAGAATGTATAGCAGTGTCTCCCTTAGCGGTGGCTACCTGTGCCAGCTGCAGCAGTCTGAAAAAGTGTTTTTAGAACAGCCTGTCCTACAGCAGCTTGCTGTTTGGAATGTACATCTACACAATAGTGTTTTGTGAATGTATGTATGGTAGACTATGTGGCTGCTCTACATATTTCCTCTAGAGGAATGTTTCCTAGGAAAGCCATGGATGCCCCTAGTATGCGTGTAGAATGCGCTCTTGGGGGAACTGTTAAGGTGCATTTTGCTTTTAGATAACAGATCTGAATGCATTTGACTATCCATCTGGCTAACCCAGGTTTTGAGATGGGGTTGCCTTTGTGTTGTGGTGAAAAAGCAACAAACAACTGTTTAGTTTTTCTAAAATCCTTAGTTCTATCAATGTAGTATAGAAGAGCTCTTTTGAAATCTAGTGTATGTAGAGCCCTTTCAGGTACTGACTGTGGATTTGGAAAGAACACTGACAGTTCTATTGTTTGATTGATATGAAAATGGGATACCACTTTTGGCATAAATTTAGGGTTTGTTCTAAGGACTACCCTGTTTGCATGTATTTGGATGAATGGTTCTTGAATAGTTAGGGCTTGCAGCTCGCTAACTCTCCTAAACGAAGTAATCGCTACAAGAAAAGCCGCCTTCCATGTTAGAAATTGTAATTCACATGAATGCAACGGTTCAAAAGGTGGACCCATTAGTCTGGTTAAAACGATGTTAAGGTTCCAGACAATGAAGGTGGGTGTTTTGGGGGGGATTATTCTTTTGAGTCCCTCCATGAATGCCTTAATTGGAGGCACTCTAAACCACGATAGATGCTGCCTGTTTTGAAGATAAGCTGCAATGGCAGCAAAGTGTATCCTTATAGATGAATAAGCTAGATTACAACGATGGAGGTGCAAAAGATAGCAAATGATATTTTGCCTTGAAGCATCTAGTGGGTTGATGTTATTGTTATTACAGTAAATGACAAAACAATTCCACTTTGCAGCGTAACATGCTCTTGTAGTAGGTTTTCTTGCCTCTTTGATAATGTTCATACAGTCAGGAGGTAAGTTTAGGTACCCAAACTCTAAGACTTCAGGAGCCAGATTGCAAGGTTCAGTTGTTGCGGATCTGGGTGCTGTATGTCTCCATGGCTCTGAGTGAGAAGAGTGGGTGTTAGCCGCAGTCTTTGATGAGGCACCACGGAAAGTTCTAGAAAGGTTGTGTACCATGGTTGCCTTGCCCATGTTGGAGCAACCAGGATTAGTGTTAGTGAATGCTGGCGTAGTTTGCATGCCACTAGCGGTAGTAACGGCGCTGGGGGAAAAGCGTACGCAAATTTGCCTGACCAGTTCATCGATATCGCATTGCCCTGTGACTGCGGATGTGGAAACCTGGCGGCAAAGAACTGGCATTTTGGGTTTTCCCTTGTGGCGAACAGGTCTATCTCTGGTTGCCCCCACTGTTGAAAGTATGGTTGTAGCACTGTGGGATGAATCTCCCACTCGTGCATCTGTTGGCTGTGTCTGCTGAGCAGATCCGCTATTTGGTTGTTTTTGCCGGGGAGGTGTTCCGCCATGAGAAAAATGTTTCTTTGCATGGCCCACTTCCACATGCTTTGGGCTAGATGTGATAGCTGTGGAGAGTGTGTTCCTCCCCGTTTCTGTATGTAGTACATTGCAGTCATGTTGTCCGTCCGGATCAACACAGTCTTGTTGCATAAATGTACTTTGAACGCTTTCATTGCCAGAAAAATTGCCATTAGCTCTAGCAAGTTGATGTGCATTTTCTTTTGTTGTGTTGTCCATAGGCCCTGCACTGTGTACTGAAGGACATGGGCTCCCCATCCTATCAGGGATGCGTCCGTGGTCAATACTATCTGTGGTACAGGCTCTTGGAACAGTTGTCCCTTGCAAAGGTTTTGTGGATTCCACCAATGCAGATAGTTGTATGCACGACTGGTCATCAACACTGGGTCTTTTAATTGTCCTTGAGCCTGGTTCCACTGCCGTGCTAAGCACTCTTGCAGCAGACGCATGTGTAGTCTTGCGTGAGGGACTATGAAGATGCAGGAAGCCATCATGCCTATGAGTTGCATAAAGACTCGGGCAGAGAGCGAGTGTTGGGGCTTGAATTTTTGGATTGGCAGTTGCATACTGTTGATTCTTGCAGCGTTTGGGTATGCTTTTGCTGCCAGAGTATCTATTGTAGCTCCTAGGTACTGTTGTACATGGGACGGCTGAAGATGTGATTTTGGGAGCCTAGACTGTGCAGGAGGTGAATGGTGCGGGACATGTGGCTGGCACATTTGTGGGCCGACTTAGCTTATATTAGCCAGTCGTCCAGGTACCGATAGACGTGAATCTGTTGTCTCCGTAAATGTGCAGCTACTGTCGCTAGGCATTTTGTGAACACCCTCGGGGCTGTTGTTACACCAAATGGAAGGACTTTGAATTGGTAATGTTGATTTTGTAACGTGAACCGTAGATACTTCCTGTGAGCAGGATGTATTGGTATATGGAAGTATGCATCTCTGAGGTCCAAAGTTGCGAGGAAGTCTCCTTGTTGCAGCAGTGGTAAGACGTGTTGTAGAGTGAGCATATGGAAATGCTCTGATAAGATGTATTGATTTAGGGGCCTGAGGTCCAAAATGGGTCTGCGAGACCCGTCCTTTTTGGGGATAAGGAAGTATAGTGAGTATACCCCTGTACCTTGATGTTGTAATGGTACTGGCTCTATGGCTCCTTTTTGCAGCATGCTGATGACTTCTTGCTGTAATAAGTCTAGGTGTTCTGTAGACATAGGACGGTGTTTTGGTGGTATATTGGGTGGTGTGGAAGTTAGCTCTAGGCAATAGCCAGTTTGGATAATTTGCCTCACCCACTTGTCTGTTATGATGTTTTGCCAGACTGGTAGGAACTGCTGTAATCGTCCCCCGACAGGTGTTGTATGGTCTGGGGGTAGCGCTAAGAAGTCACTGTTTAGTGTTGGTAGAGGACCTGGTGGTATTATTCCCTCGTCCTCTGCCCTTGTTGTTATTGCCGCGGTATCCACCTCTATTGTTTTTATTGTAGGTGGTTTGCGTATTTGCTTGTATAGTGAGGCCTGCTGTGATGAGCTACCTCTTGCAGCCCCTCTATAATTGGAGCGACGAAAGGAGCCTCTATGTTGTTGGGATTGTAAGGCCCCCATCGACTTAGCTGTTTCATTGTCCTTTTTCATTTTGTCTAGGATTGTGTCTACAGCTGGACCAAACAGATAGTCAGGGTTTATTGGCTGATTTAATAAAGTAGACTGGACTTTGTTTTTAAAACCTGAGATGCGAAGCCAAGCATGTCTCCTGAGCATAACACTGGTGTTAATAGATCTGGCTGCTGTATCTGCCACGTCTAGGGCACATTTAATGGAGGCGTTAGTTATTAGCTTTCCCTCCTGTACTAGTTCTTCAGCCTGTTCTTTTTAAGGTTCAGGTAAATGTTGGAGAAGTGTCTCTAGGGTGTCATAATGTGCCCTGTCGTACCTAGCTAGCAGGGCTTGTGTATTAGATATTCTCCATATATTAGCTGCTTGAGCAGCTACCCTTTTCCCTGAGGCCTCCAAGATCTTAGATTCTTTGTTAGGAGGTAGTGCTTCTCTAGTAGTCTGTGAGTTAGCACGTTTACGTGCATTAGATTCCACTAAGGAATCGAAAGGCAATTGACCCTTAATATATGTGGGGTCTACTGGAGATGGCCTGTACTTTCTTTCAATTCTGGGGTTAATGACCCGTGCCCTAGTTGTTTCTTTAAAAATGTCACCTGCATGTTTAAGTAGCCCTTTTAGCATAGGTAGCGTTTTGAGAGAACTTTCTGATGTGGCAAAAGTGTCAAAGAGGAAATCCTCCTCAATGGGATCTGCATGCATTTCTACATTGTGATGTAGGGCAGCCCTATCTATAAGTGCATTAAAAGCAGCTGTATCCTCCGTAGGAGAAGGTTTAGCAGGGTATGCAGGTGTATCTGGAATGGGCTGAGAATCACCAGGATGCACTGGGTCTGCCCATGGTTGAGGTTGACTGTCTTGGTCAGAGTCCACTGTGTAATTGTATTCCTCATTGTCCTCATAATCCACCTCTTCATCTGAGTGTGTGGGTGTATATGAGTATGTGTTTGGTTTTATAGGCTCAAATAGAATAGATGAAGTTGCACAGTCCCTTTTCTTTTTGAGTGGGATGACAGAAGTCTCCTTTTCTGTTCTGACTTTTCTTTTGTAGAGAGTGACCTTCCCAGAATTAGGGTCAATGTAAAGTTTTGACTGTTCTTCTGATGAGGGGTCTGGATATAAGATCTCCTGCTCAGTAGTTCTTGGCTGTTTGGCCAATGTCTTTGGTTTAGTTTGTTTAGGGTCTATACCGGTTTTTGGGTCGACTGCCTCATGTTTTGATGGAATTGGTAGACCAAATTTGATTGGTCCGAGTGTTTTTGTTGTTTCAACAGACTTTTTAGGTTGTGCCTGTTTCCTTGGAGCCGATTTATCTATGGTTTCGAAATTTTTTGTCGAATCGATAGTCCCCTTTTGACTTTGTTGCATCTTTGGAACCGGTGTTTTTGGACCGATGCTTTGTTGTCTCGGCGACGTTTTTCGGGTCGATTTCCTTTGGCTCGATCCGTTTTTGTTGCACAGCCATTGGTTTGTCGATTCGTTGCTTCGGTTCGACAACCTTTTTTGTTTCGAGTCCCTTATTTGTGTTGTCGACTGTCAACGCCGATTTCATCGGTTCGACGGCCTTTTGTTTCGGAGTGGATGTAGGTGCGCCAGATTTTGGCTCGACGACCTTTGTGTTTGACTCCGCTGGATCGACATAGTTCGGTCCGAAGACCGTGTTGTCGACGATTTTCTTTGGGATCGACTCTGCTGGATCAACGTAGTTCGGTCTGAAGAATGTGTAGTCGATCAGTTAAGGTTTCGTTTCCATAACTTTTGCTTTCGATATCAACAGCTTTGGGTTACGTTGAACCGATGGCTTTTGTAGTATTCTTAGCCGAGCTGAGTCGCGGGGCTATAGAATGTGTTTTGAGATCTTGGCTAAGGCCTTCCGGCGATGCCTTGACCTGAGGCTGTGGAACCATAGGGGTGTATGTCTGGTGCGTTGTACTCACGGTTGGCCCCAATGTAGTAGGCCACGCTTCATCACTGGAGTCGTCTTCGACGGCCCCGATCCCTTGTTCGTCGTCTCCTACCTCGACGATGTCTTCATCGTTGTCGTCATAGTAGTTGGAGTCATGCTCTGAGTCTTGATCTGAGTCTTGATCTGAGTCTTGATCTGAGTCTTGATCTGAGTCTTGATCTGAGTCTTGATCCGACTGTTGATCCGAATCTTCGGCCTCAATGAGATCTTGTTCATCGTTGAAGATATTTTCAGGCTCCGGCGCTGGTTTCTGCATGATTTGCCTTGCGGCCGGTCGAACCCGAAGTGTCTTTTTTGATCGAAATTTTGCTCAGGCTAGACAGTCGGTTTCATTATGTTCCGGAGATAAACACTTGTTACATACAGGGTGTTTATCTTTATGTGGGTATTTCGAATTACAAAGAGGGCATCTTTTGAATGGACTCCGTTCCATCGACGACCGATCTTCTTTGCGTCGAGAAGGCCTACGGCCCGATTCAACGTCCTGAGTTGGATAAAGTGTATAGTAGGATGTCGGCACCGATCAAAACAATACCGACGATTCCGAAGGCCTTTTGGCCTTTAAGAAAAGTAATTTTCGATTCCGAACTTCGAGTAAGGAAAATACATCCGAACCCAATGGCGGAAAAAAACAATCTGAGGATGGAGAGGATGCCCATGCACACTGTAGTCCAGGGGAGGAGCCACCTATCTCGTGATACTTCGAAGACTCTTCCAGGACAACAATATGCAATCATCCGGACCAACACTAGGCGGCGATCTATGCACAGATATGAATTCAGCAGCCCACATACCTCGAACCTAATACATTCTTCTTTATAACTACACTGTGTGGTTCTTTTTGACTTAACCTATACCATAAGATTAAGTACTGTTAAAACAAGCTGCTTTACAACTCCTGGGCTAAGCCTGAAGGCTGCTCTCCACAGCTACCACTTAAGGGAGCTTTCTATGGTTGTCTAAGACCACTAAAATCACCAAAAGGGTTGTCCGGATTAGAGAGGGGTGCTAAACTTACATAAGTGAGCACCATATATTAACCCAGCTTCTCACACTATCGTTCTCAGCTTCCAGATATTCCCATTAGTGGGGAGGTCATGCAGTTAGCAGAGGCCCTGATCCCAGGTTAAGCTGCCATCTTCGAAGTCAATTCAGACTCTTGAAACAATGCTCCACGAATTCCTGGGCCATACTTTAATTAACAAAAACAGTGGCCGGGCAGATTGAGTTGTTGCAACAATGCACCACCTAGTATAATCAATTGCTAGGTCGGACAACCATTTGTATTGAATTAATTCTTATTTTATAAAGTTTTGAAAAAGTTTTTTGGCATCCAAATACAACACAACATTTACAAAAATACATTCAATCTACTGAAAAAACATATCAAACAAAATACTTAGACAAGAAAATTGTAACTAACAATTGACATGGACAACTGTGCTATGCCTCAAATCAATCAATTGTTGAGGCACCAGTCCTGGATAAAAACTGAACAAGTGGACTAGCAAATTGTTATAATAGCCTACTTGTTAACACCTACACAAGATACACAATGAAGTTCGTCACAGAGTGCTTTGACTAGGAATAACACAGAAACTGCTAAGTAATTTACAAGTGTATTGGATAATTCTTATCAAGCCCCAACTATTTTGTATCTTGGAGGTAAGAACGTCGACGCGTTTCGAACCCAATGTGATTTTGCGAGTTCTCCTCAGGACACGGACTGGGGGGGTCGCTGTCACTGTGAAATAATAATTAAAAAAGGGTGTCAGTGAGGAAACTACCTCTAGGAGCCTCTTCTCTCAGACTCAAACACTCTTATAATAAATGTACCTTATTGATGAAGGGTTCAGATCACTCCCTGTAAACATATAACGTGAAGATGTCTGTTAGATACGTTACTGCACTGTCCCAGTTATGCTAAGCTTATAAACCTATATGACCATGACATACCTCAAAAATGCGCATAAAATGCGGAAGGCGGGTGCCGGTACACGTCAGTTACTCGATGTTCAAATCTTTGTGGCTACAGAAAACAGAGGGACCTTGCGTTATTGCCCGTATATTGTACACCTAAATTGCTTAGTCGTTCGGGAAGATATCAAGTCCTACCTTCGTATTAAGCAGAGTTCGTTCTCACTGCACGCGTGTGGAGGCAGCGGCCGCCGCACGGGCTTGTCGGCTGTTGATACAAAGAAAGAGCGATTAGGAAGCCGTTAGTCTCCCCGCACTCTCTCGGTATACAATTTGTCCCTGACAGATGACTTACTTCTCAGCGGAGTTTAAGGACGCTTCGGTCTGGCACCCATCTACTTCTAAAAGACAGACTTGTAGCCCAGAGGGGCCTGTCTTCTTGTATTAAAACTGGCTGCGGTCCCGGTGCCTGTTGGGAGACGTAGTTTGTTCTGCCGTATCTTTGAATTTGAGGGGTGACTGATTTAAAACCTGGGACTCGTGTTTAGATAAACTGACGTCCCAATGTCTGTGGCGACGTAGTTTGATGGATCATCTTTTGCTGGGGTTATCTGAAAGTTCATGCAATATGGTCACATGGGCAGCTGCAAGCGGAGGCAGGTTCACGTTGCAGAAGTACGAGGTTTTAGACCAATCGCTACAGATTGCTGAATTCATTTAGGTCATTAAGTCCAGACATAGCAGTGTTGAATTTTAAAATGAGGTAGGCCTCTTTTTGTGCCAGTCGTACATCCGGGTCCCCACCGGCACCCGCAATGTTTTTGATACTTGCCAAGATCGTCCATTTGAGGTCAGTGACCGAATGTTCTTTTTTCAGAAAGTGGGACATTAGTGGTGCTGTAAGCACTTTGTTGTTAATCTGTGATCTATGTTGGATTATGCGTTGGCGCACTTCTTGTGTGGTTTTGCCTATATAAACTTTCCCACAAGGGCAGGTTATGGCATAGACTGCATATTTAGTTTTGCAGTTCGTGAAGTCCTCATGCCGCCAATGTTTATTGCCGTCAGTGAAGTGTGTTCCTTCCATCGTCAGGCTGCACACCGAGCATGTGCCGCATTTATGATGTCCTTTCACTGGGCCCATATTGAACAGGGTACTTTGTGTTTCTCTTTTGGTTGTAGCCCGAGTGGAAGAGATCTGCTGTCCCAGGCTGCGGTTTTTCTTTAACGCGAACAGTGGTTTGCCAATCTCGAGGATGACTTCTTCAACCAAGTGCCAGTTGTTCCGGATAATTTTCTGCACCGGGGTTGTGTGGGGTCCAAAAGTGGATACACACACCATCCGTTCCGTTGGTGTTTTATCTCTCTTCTGCAGAAGATGTTCTCTGGGTGTCCATCTTGCCCTCTTCATGGAGTGTTTCAAGAGCTTGCCAGGATATCCTCTTTCTTTCAACTTGTTGGCAAGTGCTTCACCATGGGTGACAAAGTCTTCTGTTCTGGAACAATTCCTCCTCACCCTAAGGAATTGTCCATAGGGGAGATTGTTCTTAAGGCTCTTCGAATGGTAGCTTTTATAATGTAAGGAATCGTTCTTGTCAGTTTTCTTCTGGAACAAAGACGACATAAGGCCTTCCGATGTGGATTTGATCGCTACATCCAAAAACGGCATGGTTTTACAATCATATGCCAGACTGAATTTGATGTCCGGACTACTGTTGTTCAACCAGTCATGAAATTCTTCTAGAGACTGTGGTGTACCATTCCAGATACACCACACATCATCTATATACCTGAGCCATTGCCGAATGTGGGCTCTGTACGGGTTGTTGTTATACACAAATTTCTCTTCGTACTGGGCCATGTATAGTATTGCCATCTCCGGTGCGAAGGGTCAGCCCATCGCTGATCCCTTAATCTGCAGAAACATTTCTTCTTCGAACATGAAAAAGTTCTTTTTTAGAGCAAGTGCTGCGAAATTTACAATCGACTCGGTGGGTACCCTATGAGGACGGGGTCTGGTGTCAAGATACATTTCAATGACGTCCACTCCATCTTGCTGTGGAATTTGAGTATATAGGGACGAAACGTCCATTGTAACCAGAAGTTGCGAACTCGGATCAAATTCCAGGCCTTCAACCTGGTTTATGAATTCCATCGTATCGCGAAGATATGACGGCACTTGGGTGACAAATTCCTTAAAAAAAACATCAACGAACTTGAAAATTGGCTCCAGCACCGAGTCACATCCCAACACTATCAGTCGGCCTGGTGGTGTGTTGGGATCTTTGTGTACTTTTGGGAGAAAGTATAAATGGGGAATTCGAGGGAATCGTTTGACCAAGAATTCCGCTTTCTTTGGACCGAGTATTCCAATCTCCTTCGCCTCCTTCACCATCCGTGATATTTCATGAGTGATCTCCGCGATTTAGAACCGTTTCCCTTGCCTCTGATGCTATCACTGCCACTTCATTGGTGGATGTACTGGCAGGTCGGGGGTTATCCACCAAATCTCGAATTTGGGCAGCACTATAATTAATCGGGTGCCACCTCTCCATATGACGATGCATGGTATAATTACCATAACTATATTTTTTTTCGGTTCCTCTGGAGAGTACATCGTGGCAGATGAGGCAGGTAACGTACCGGGCATTTATACCTTTTTTACATGTGGAGAAAAGGAAAAAAATTCGAGCGTCCGAGTTCCAAGGTGTCCCAGGGCCATTTTAGTGGACCAGGCACAAATCCAAAGAACAGGCCGCCATTTTGAGAGTCCTGTTGCAGCCGCCTGTCGCTGTAGCAGCAAGAGCGGGCGAAACTCAGCTAGACGGCGCCCCACTGCAGATGAAGTGCCTTCACCTGGAGAGGCGGGAGAGGCTCGTTTGCGCCCCCCCCCCCTTCGGGCACCCCACGCCGACTTTCATCGCAGCATTGTAGGATGGCCACACCAGTGCGGCAACTTGCTGGACACCACCTCGGTGCCATCCGGATCTCGGCGCCCCACTGCAGATGAAGTGCCTCCACCTGGAGAGGCGGGAGAGGCTCGTTTGCGCCGCCCCCCCCCCCTTCGGGCACCACACGCCGACTTTCGGCGCAGCATTGTAGGATGGCCACACCAGTGCGGCAACTTGCTGGACACCACCTCGGTGCCATCCGGATCTCGGCGCGTTGTGCTGCCTTCGGCCTACTGTAGCCGCAAGTGAGGACGCAACTCAGCTGGATAGCGAGTGAAACACCAAGGGGCGCCCCACTGCAGCCGAGGAGCCTCCATCTTGGGGGGGACGCACAGCATCACATTGCTTTCCAATGTAGTCAGATCCTCAAACAGCCCCCACTGACTGACGCGACCTCACAGGCCAACGGGGCACCCCACGCCGACTTTCGGCGCAGCATTGTAGGATGGCCACACCAGTGCGGCAACTTGCTGGACACCACCTCGGTGCCATCCGGATCTCGGCGCGTTGTGCTGCCTTCGGCCTATTCGCACATCGGTCCGCTACTGACGCCGCCTCACGTGCCAACGGATTTTCTACGCTTTTTATAGCCCTATGCCGCATAACAGGTCATGTGACTTCTTTATAAAACTTTTCATTGGTTCATTTTACTTTTGGTTTCCTAATGATGGAAGGAATGATCATATGACCTAAAAATAACACTTTTCATTGGATTAAAACATTTTTTTTTCCCAAACAATGAAAGCCCCACCTTGTTTCTGGATGTTTCAGACTGAAGCTGGCATCAGCATGAGAGCACCACCATCTCGTGGCTCCGTCGTGGCCATTCCGCAAGCAATCATGGCAGCCGCTCCCCACCGGAAGCCTGCAGGAGTCGGGGGCCCCCAAGACTTTTGTAGAATCTTCAAGGCTGAGGGGACGCTTTCGAGAATGGGGTCCAAGACCTAGCAGACAAGCGTCCGAGTTCCAAGGTGTCCCAGGGCCATTTTAGTGGACCAGGCCCAAAAAAGAAAGAGCCTGCCGCCATTTTGAGAGTCCTGTGGCAGCCGCCTATCGCTGCATCGCAAGAGCGGGAGCAACTCAGCTGAATGGCGGATTTTGGCACAGTGTACCAAAAGCGGGCGGAATGGCAACTGAAACGGTAAAGGGGCGCCCCACTACAGCAGACGAGCCTCCACCTGGGGAGGCCCGTTCACACCGCCTCCCCCCCCCCCCCCCCCCGGGGCGCCCCACGCCGTTTTTCAGAGCAGCATTGTATGATACCAAAACCAGTGCGGCAACTTACTGGACATCACCTGGGTGCCATCCACATCTCAGCGTGTTCTGCTGCCTTGGGACTATTCGCACAACAGACCGCTACTGACGAGGCCTCCCTCCGGGACGCCCCACGCCGTTTTTCGGAGCAGCATTGTAGGATACCAAAAACCAGTGCGGCACCCAGATGACATCACCTGGGTGCCGTACAGAACTCAGCACGTTGTGCTGCCTTGGGACTATTCGCACAAAACACAGCTACTGACCATTGTTGCTTCTTTTTTCAAAAAAAATGTTTAAATGTGTTTACTGTTTTTGTTGCATTGTATATATTTATAAGTTAAAGTTTTATAATCCTACTACTTTGTTAGAGTGCTATATATTTTTTATGTGACACATAATTGTAAAAACTTTGATGTACAAAGAGGCTACCCTGGAATTTTCCGCTTCAGGCTCGGTCCCACACACCCTCACAGTGAGAATCCCCTCTTCAATCACAATACAGGATGGTTTTCAGATAGTAGGAACGCGTGTGGTGTGACGGATCTCATCGGGTGGGGGCCTTGATCTACTGTAACTCCTTTGAAGAGGGGTGATTCTTTACAGCTGGGGCCATAAACTACATCTGCAGGGCTAGGTGATAGCCTAGGACCGGCCTGGACAATCAGACACAGAGGAAGAGGAGTGTCAGAGGGTGCGGTAGTGAATAGGGTGAACGGGAGGTGTCGGGCGGGCACAGGGTGTGATTCTCAGAGAAGAACAGCGCACATGGGAGGAGGTTTCTGCCCATGCATGAGAGAGAGAGCAAGGGTGACCAGTGCGTGGGGGAGATGCTTGCGAGGGAGGGGAGCCATGCTGAGGATCGGCGGCGTGCAGAGAGTGGGTCTGGTCAAGGCATCTAAAATGGCTGCCATGCTCAACAAAAGTGTGGCATTGCAAAAAAGGCAAGATGGCGCAGACAATATTTATCAATAAGGATTAATTTATAACAATTATTTTTAACAAAATATTTACTCGCAGTGACAAAATGGCGGTCAACAGTTCCTGATTTCCTTCGAATCGAACGTAAAGACGTCACGCAGCAGAAAAAAAAAACGCTCACGCACAGCCGCAGGAAGACATGTATCAACGTATATCAGCCTCCTCAGCCACCCTCAGAAAACATAAGGGGTCAGGATACGTCTCCCGTACCCCCTTATATCCTGTAATTTAATTAAACCGAAACACAAAATGGCGAATTCCCGTTTCGCTACCAGTTTGCGGCCCGGTTTGCGAACCGGGAAGCGCTTCTACCGTGAAAAATCAATTTTTTTTTATTTTCCCCACGGGACCCTTTAATAACCCCAACATCATTCCTAGGGGGTCAAGAGGGGTCTACCTTGCCCCCTTTCATTAAATTCCCCCTTCGTTTTTCTCCTCCTCTTGTCTCTCGATCCTACCGATAGACAAGATGGCGGCCGCTCCGGACTGTTTAGAATGTTGACAGACACCGGAGAGCCAATCAGCTTCGCTTCGCAAAGCTCCGTTACGCGAAAAGTACGCGATCTGGAGCGCTATCCAGGACGCTGTCACAGATATATCTGTTTTTTAAAACGTTAATTTCTCAAAATCCACTGGAGCACATATATTGAGACCCAGCAAAGGCACATCGGGCTAACAGTCCCTACAATTTTGCCAAGTTTCGTGGAAATCCATTCAGCCGTTCGAGCTAAAAGTGAGGCCAAACGCTCTATGGAAATTAACATGGGAAAAACGCGTTTTGGGACCCCCCTTTTTTCTGGGCCCCCCCTTGACGAAACCCCCCCAAATTTTCAGGGGCTGCTCAGAAACAAAATGTGCCATTTTCCTGAAAATTTCAGCCGATTCCATCCACAAACGCCAAAGTTATTAGACATAGAATTTTCAAAAGTCCCATAGAGAAAAAATCCTAACTATATATACCTACTGGCGACCGCCAGTAGGTAATATATCTCTATATATATATATAGATATAGATATATATCTATATATATATATATATAGATATATATCTATATCTATATATATATATATCTATATATATATATATATCTATATATCTATATCTATATATCTATCTATCTCTCTATATATCTATCTCTCTATTTATATATATATATATATATATATATATATATATATATATATATATATATATATATATATATATATATATATATATATATTCACTGAAAAAACCATAGGTTTTAGCCCATATATAGTTAGGGATTAGCATTTACAAAACCTTAATTTACTCGCACAAAACCATAGAAATTTGCATATATAGTTAGATGCAATAACTATATATCGCGCACCCGCAACCCACTGCTGATGTCACATATTACATCATTCATGACATGGTCAGTGACATCACTGATGACATCTCAAATGACATCACTGATGACATCTCAAATGACATCACTGATAAAATCACTGATAACATCTCATTTGTCATTACTGATCACATCACTGATGATATCATTCATGTGATAATACGATCAACCTCTTCAGACTCTAATATAACCTTAGATACAATCAGTGTAAACAGACTCTCACAGACTGTCACTCATCCATGGAGTTACTCACACACCTAGTCAGTCATGCAAATAATCAATCACACCTCCATTTCCTCAACTATACAGTTATACACACCTTAATTAATCAAACATATACTAACACATATTTACTCTCTTATACAATCCCTGATACAAGTTCACAATGATCCATACAGCCACTCACACATTCACTGGCTCTTATGCACAGTTATTTATATATGTCAACTGTGAGAAGTTGGCCTGATATGTAGTGTTTCCAATTCTGGAACCACTGGGTATCAGTCCAAACAAACCCCAAAGATGTCAGGTTGTAAGTCAACCTTGTAGACAAGCTATCCTAATGGTAGCGTGGACTAAGCAGCCTTAAAGGCTTAACTTAAGAGGTCGTGTTAAGCGAGCTGTTTTACCACATACAATCCTGTAATCAAATGAAAGGACACCACACAAGTATATATTATAAAAATATATGTATTTATTTCTAAATTACTCCCCAGTACTCTTTATGAGGAAAGGGGCACAAGCGTTAAATCAAAAGCACTGTTACACATATAAAGTTGCACGTTTATGGATGAGGGCGGGTGGCCACTCAGACCATATATCAAAAAAGTGGTATAAGTAACACTTTACGAACAATGGTTAGGCCTAGGGCCTAGAGATTCGCTGGGAGCAGTCAGGACAAGCAATGAAGAAGTCGGGAGTAGCCCACAGGAGACGGGTGCAGCACGGAAAGTGCAGCGCGCACCAATGCACTGTCAATGGTGCGTAAAAGTCAATTAAAGTGAATTAAAAGATACTTCCGCTGAACCTAGGAACACAAAACTTTAGACACAGACCCTAGAGGTGTGTACCAGTGTAAAGACACCGGCGTTGCAAAGTTACCTCACCCACAGGCCGTGGGTGCACAGGGTCGAAGTGGCGTCGGGTTCTGTCACGCAGGTTCTTGGTGCTTGGAGCTGTTGCAGCTGCAGGCGCTGTGAAGCAGAAGTGTCCGGTGCGATCCAAGGGTGGATCGAAGTAGAAAAGTACCTGAAAGCAGAGGGGACAGAGTCTGGGTCACTCAGCAGTGACCAGGGTGGAACCAGGACGGAACCAGGCAATGTCGGGCGCAATCAGGCGGTTGTCGATAGGCTTCTCTCCGCTGTCACGTGGGCTCTGGGGCATCTGCGACGTCCAGGAGCAGGTCACGATCTGTCCCACGTAGGCTCTCGCCGTCAGCACCGTCGGCTCCAAGATTGCAGCAAACAGCACTTGGCAAAAGCAATCCACGCGGAACCGGGAGATTGCTTATCACTCGAACCAGGAGGGTCAGAGTGGGTGCTCCTTTTCACAGGAGCTGGTGCAGATCTGGAGCAACCAGAAAAGCAAGTCGTATTTCAAAGTTCGTCGGCACAGGGGCCACAAGCCAGCTGGCAAGTGACCGGGCCAACGCGTCGAGCGCACACAAGCAGAAGGGCCCCACGCAGCACTCGTCGAGTGTGGAGGGGTGAGCTTTGGTGCAAGTGGAGCTCGGGGCTGGGGCTTCTCAAACCCCGGTGTACAGCTTCGAGGGTCACTCGTGGGCCGCACGGTCAGCGTCTCGTGGCCTTTTCAAGATGGTGTGCCCCACGCTTCCGGTCGCCTCCACGGGTCTCAGCTCTGCAGGGACTGTGGATCGGGCAGGTAGAAGGCAGGCAAGCTTGATCTCGTCGATCTCTGTCGCTCGAGTTCCGGCGGGAACTGCAACAAAGCAAGGGTCGAGGGCTGGATGGTGCCTGTTTGCACAGGGTGGTCACTCCTTGACCACAAGGGAGATTCTTCAGTCTTCTCACGTCGTGTAGAAAGTCGAAGGGTCCAGATTTCGTTTCTTATGTTTCTTCAGGATGATCTGAGGTCCGTTGGGACTGCTCCCCCTCTTATTCGAATCTCGGGGGTTGGACATCCTGCTAGGTCCCCTCCTATGGGTGGGACCCAGGAAGGGGGTGGTTACACCCCTCTCCTTTGATCCTGGCCGCGCTGGGACAGGGGCTGGGAGGCCCCAGAACCGGTTTGGCCGGATCCTGCAAGGGGCAGCCTTGTGCTCCCCAGGCAGTGTCTGGTTTCATTGAAACCTCCCTACTCCAATCCACTATCTCCTGTCTGGGGTGGTTTGACACCGCCCTGTGACAGGAAACTCTTTGTCCAGGCCTCCTCTGCCGGGTTTCGGTCAGCAGCAGGAGGTCAGACCCGTGTCTGTGGCAGGGGCATCCATTTTGTGGATCTGAGGCTCATTTTAAATCAACCGCGTTTCAGTAAAGTAACATGTCTTCTCCCTCTAGAAGGGTGGAATGCTACCCCCGTCGCCAAAACTGGCGAGGGGGTAGTATTCCAATTCGTATGACACCTTACACGACATGTTTTGATAAAGCCAAACCAAAGTTGCTATATAACCGCGAGGATTATAAGGCGCTTAAGAGTATATGGTATGGCATTATCCCGGATCAGCCGAGGGAGTTGTTCCCGACAGCTGCAGACAGGCTCAGCTCATGCCAGAGCACCATCTCACATAAAACCACGCACTCTGCCTCCAGGATTGATGAGGCCTTCCATAGGAGTGGCTTACAGGCTATATATGTGTCCAGATATAGGTTTAGATATAGGTATACTATATCTAAGCAAGGGGTGATTACACCCACTTGCCCCAGCTGAGTGATCAGCCAGTTGTGTCAATTTAAGAACCAGCCAGGGGTGGCAAAAGCTATGCTTCAGCCCCTGGTAGGCCTTGGTGGCACCTATGCCCTGGGCACCTATAGTGCATGGTACAGGGGCTGACAAGGAGTCCATTTCCAATTGTGGTATGTACCTATAGCACATGTATTATAAATTTAGAGAGAGAACAGCAGGCTGGGGGTCTGATTAGCAGGCCCACAGCCTCAGTAAGTCGAAAACCAGTGAAGCAAAAAGCAAAAATTGGGGTGACCATAGGATAGCAGACCCTACTCTCCTACATAACCCCCCCCCAAACGCAGGGACATTAAACTTAACCTTGACCAGATAAGTCTTCATGTTCTAAGTGGAAGTACCGGGAGAGACCATCTGCATTACCATGGTCAGTCCCTGGGCGGTGCTCCACTGTAAAGTCCATCCCCTGTAGGGAAATGGACCACCTGAGCAGTTTGGGATTTTCACCCTTCATCTGATTTAGCCACAAGAGGGGCTTATGGTCTGTCTGAATTAGGAAGTGAGTACCAAACAAGTATGGCCTCAACTTCTTCAGGGCCCAAACCACAGCAAAGGCCTCCCTCTCAATAGCTGACCAACGTTTCTCCCTGGGGGTCAGCCTTCTGCTAATAAAAGCAATGGGCTGGTCTTGACCATCTTGATTAAGTTGTGAAAGCACAGCTCCCACCCCCAACTCAGAAGCATCTGTCTGTACAATGAACTGTTTGGAGTAGTCAGGACTCTTCAGGATAGGTGCAGAGCACATGGCCTTCTTCAGGTCATCAAATGCCTTTTGACAGCTAACTGTCCACTGAACCTTTTTGGGCATCTTCTTGGATGTCAAGTCATTCAATGGTGTCACAATGGACCCATAGTTCTTTACAAATTTTCTGTAATACCCAGTCAGGCCCAAGAAGGCTCTGACTTGTGTCTGGGTAGTTGGAGGAGTCCAGTCCTGTATGGTCTGGATCTTGCTCTCCAGTGGTTGAACTTGACCCCCACCTACTAGGTGGCCCAAGTACACAACCTTGCTCTGCCCTATCTGGCACTTAGTAGCCTTGATAGTCAGGCCTGCCTTTTGCAGGGCCTCCAGAACCTTCTTCAGGTGGATCAGGTGATCCTCCCAGGTGGAGCTAAAGACAGCAATATCATCTAGATATGCTGCGCAAAAGTCATCCAACCCAGCAAGGACTTGGTTCACCAACCTTTGGAAAGTGGCAGGTGCATTCTTCAAACCAAAGGGCATTACCACAAACTGATAATGTCCACTAGGGGTAGAGAATGCTGTTTTGGCTTTTGACTCTTCAGCTAGTCTGATTTGCCAGTAGCCAGCTGTCAAATCAAATGTGCTCAGAAACTTGGCAGAAGCCAATTTATCAATGAGCTCATCTGCTCTTGGAATGGGATGAGCATCTGTCCTAGTGACAGCATTGAGACCTCTGTAGTCCACACAAAACCTCATTTCTCTCTTCCCATCTTTGGTATGAGGTTTTGGCACAAGGACCACTGGGCTAGCCCATGGGCTCTCTGATGGCTCAATCACTCCAAGCTCCAACATCTTTTGCACCTCAGCCTTTATACAATCCCTGACATGGTCAGGTTGCCTGTAGATCTTATTCTTCACAGGCAGATTGTCACCAGTATCCACCTCATGGGTGCACCAGTTAGTCTGACTGGGTGTGAGTGAAAACAAGTGTCTGTGGGCCTGCAACACCTGTCTGCAGTCCACCTGTTGCTGCTCAATGAGGCTGCCTGCCAAGGCTACTCCATCAACTGAACCATCATCAGGGTTCTGGGAAAGCAGGTCTGGGAGAGGGTCACTCTCTTCCTCCTGTTCCCCATCTGTGGCCATGAGGAGACTCATGTCCTCCCTGTCAACAAATGCTTTCAAACGATTGACATGGAGCACCCTGTGGGGGCTCCTAGGGCTGCCAAAGTCAACCAAGTAGGTGACTTCTCCCTTCTTTTCAATGATAGGGTAGGGTCCAGTCCATTGGTCCTGGAGAGCTGCTGGCCCCACTGGGTCCAACACCCACACCTTCTGCCCTGGCTGGTACTCAACCAGAACAGCCTTTTGGTCATGCCAGGCTTTCTGTAATTCCTGACTTGCCTCAAGGTTTTTGGATGCTCTCTCCATGTATTCAGCCATCCTGGAGCGGAGACCAAGTACATAGTCCACAATGTCTAGTTTAGGCTTTTTGAGAGGTAACTCCCATCCTTCCTTCACCAAACTCAATGGACCTCTTACAGGGTGGCCAAACAAAAGTTCAAAAGGGCTGTAGCCAACCCCCTTCTGTGGGACCTCTCTGTAAGCAAAGAGCAAGCAGGGTAAAAGGATGTCCCATTTCCGCCTAAGCTTCTCTGGTAAACCTTTTATCATTCCCTTTAGGGTCTTGTTGAACCTTTCCACAAGCCCATTGCACTGTGGATGGTAGGGTGTGGTAAACTTATAGTTTACTCCACACTCTTTCCACATTGCTTTTAAGTATCCAGACATAAAGTTGGTACCTCTGTCTGAAAGAACCTCCTTTGGAAAGCCCACTCTTGAGAAAACTGCAATGAGGGCTTTTGCCACCACAGGAGCTGTGGTGGTCCTCAGGGGAATTGCTTCTGGGTACCTGGTGGCATGATCCACTACCACCAGTATAAATCTGTGCCCAGATGCTGTTTGAGGATCCATGGGACCCACAATGTCTATTCCAACTCTTTCAAAGGGTACCCCCACCACAGGTAGTGGTATCAGGGGGGCCTTTGTTGTGCCACCTGACTTACCACTGGCTTGGCAAGTGACACAGGAGCGACAAAACTCCTTGACATTTTCTGACATGTGAGGCCAGTGAAAGTGTGGAACAAGCCTGTCCCAAGTCTTATTCTGGCCTAAGTGTCCTGCAAGGGGAATATCATGGGCCAAGGTAAGAAGGAAGCCCCTAAACTTCAAAGGTATAACCAACCTCCTGGTTGTGCCAGGCTTGGGGTCTCTAGCCTCTGAATAAAGGAGTCCTTCATCCCAATACACTTTATGGGTACCTTGAGCATTCCCTGCAGCCTCAGCAGCAGCTTGCTGTCTGAGGGGTTCAAGTGAAGGGCAATCTAATTGGGCCTGCCCCAGGTCTGCCCTTGAGGGTCCCCCTGTCCCCAGAAACTCAACCTGATCAGGTTCAAGCTCCTCAGAGACAGTCTCCTCTTGGACTGCAGAATCAGTTTCCTGTGAAACTTGATCCTCAACCTGGGGCAAGTGGGAAGGCACAGCCTTAACCCTCTTGCTCCTTCTCTTGGGTTGTGGTTGGTCTATTGTTTCAAGATCCACCACTGGTTCAGGAAGGCACTTCTTAGCCTGAGACCTTGTCACTGCAAGGACATGAGCTGAAATCCCTAGCATTTCTGCATGAGTCCTGTACTCCACTTCTGACCAAACTGAGCTTTCAAGATCATTGCCTAACAGACAGTCTACTGGGAGGTCTGTACTCACAACAACTTTCTTTAGGCCATCTACCCCTCCCCAGGAGAAGTTCACAACAGCCACACTATGGGAAGTAGTGGAGTTGCTTGCATTGGTCACTAGGTAACTTTCACCTAGTACAATTTGTCCAGGGTCCACAAAGCCAGGTGCCACCATTGTGACACTGGCACAAGTGTCCCTGTAGGCCTGAGCCAGTTTCTCATTAATTAAGGGAGTCTGCCTATATTTGCCCAGGTTACTGGGGCTTACTGCAGTGGGCAAAGATATGTCCACATCATATAGGAGAACTGCCTGTGTGGGGATTCTGACTAGGCCAGATTCCACCTCAGTACCCAGGGTCAACCCTACTAAACCCTTTGGCTGTGTACCACCACTGCTGACTGTACTAGGGGGTGCAGTTGCTTTAGGAGCTGCAGTGGTGGGGACTGGATTTTTCTTAGTGCATTCACTGCCCCAGTGTGAAACTGATTTGCAGGTATTACACCAAGGTTTCTTTGGGCCATCGTTCTTCTTTTTCTTGTTTCCATTTTGGGAACCCCCCTCCTTATTGCTAGTTTGGGGGCCTGAAGACTTCTGGTCCTTTTCTTTATCTTTCTGATTCCCACCCTTCTGGTCTGTTTTCTTCTGGTCACCTTGGTTCTGGTTTTTCTGCTTAATCCTTGTTCTGACCCATTTGTCTGCCTTCTTTCCCAATTCTTGGGGAGAGGTCAAATCAGAGTCAACAAGGTATTGATGCAACAGCTGGTTCTGACAGTTATTAAGGATCTGTTCTCTCATCATAAGATTGTACAATCCTGTATAGTCTGAAACTTTACTTCCCTGCAGCCAACCCTCCAGAGCCTTAGTGGCACAATCTACAAAATCAGTCCAGTCCTGAGTCTGTGCTTTTTGGGTGTCTCTGAACAACAACCTGTATTGCTCAGTGGTTAGGCCAAACCCTTCAATAAGAGCACTCTTCAGAACAGAGTAGTTTTTGGCATCCTCAGGTCTAACAGTGAGGAGCCTGTCCCTCCCTTTCTCAGAAAAGGAGTACCATAAAATTGCTGCCCACTGGTCCTCAGGGACCTGCTGTACCATGCAGGCCCTCTCAAGAGCAGTCATCCATTTGTGGATATCATCCCCTTCCTTGTAGGGGGGCACAATTTTTGTCAGGTTTCTATTGTCATAGGCCCTGTCTTTTTCTTTAGGAACTTTGCTGCCACCAGTGGCATCTAAGCCACACAATTTTCTCTCTCTTGCTAAAGCAAGTTTAGCTTGAGCCAAGGCTACCTCTTCCCTTTCTATTTGGAGTTGGACAGCCCTCATCCTGGCCCTATGCTCTTTTCTCTGGGAGGAAGTCATTCCTCTTTGAGATTCTCTTGAGGCACTAGAAAGGTGAGAGTCCCTTGACAGAGATCTCTCCCTTCTATTACCTGGGAGAATTTGGTTATGAGATCTGGAGTGGTGCTGGCCCCCTCCATTCCCATGTAGGTCCAAGTTGGCCTGGTTAAGCCTGGCAACCTGTACCTGGTTTCCCCCCTGATCCTGATCTTCAGGCTCATCTAAATCAGAGCCTTCTTCTTCTTCTTCCTCCTCCACTACATCATCTTGAAGATCCTCATTCTCAGGGGAGTTTATCCCTTCCTCTGTTTCTAAGGGAGTCTGACTCACCTTATCTAGGTCATCCTTTTCTAGGAGAGCTACTAGGGAAGGAATGGTAGGGCCTCTGCCCTTTTTTAGCCCCCTGGCTGTGCACAAGGCACTCAGGTCTTTGTGGCTAAGGTTGTCATATCTGGATGTTGTCCCTATAGGATCAACTATTACAGGAGCAGAGCCTGAGGCTCTACCTGTATCAGACATGACTGCTAGTGAGGTGTAAGTGGTGCACTTACCTACACTAAGTGGTTTCCTACTGTACCTTGCTAGTGAGTTGTAGTCAGGGTGTGGTAATCCCTTTAATCTACAACTACTAAGTTCAGTAGAACTTAATATGCTAAGCTTTTGATTTATATGTACCTAGAGGTACTTGATGTGATCTTTCAATTTGATAAAGATTGCAATGGTAAAACAAACAGCAAGCTCAAATCCGCACCGCTGCACACCAATGTGAGAAGTTGGCCTGATATGTAGTGTTTCCAATTCTGGAACCACTGGGTATCAGTCCAAACAAACCCCAAAGATGTCAGGTTGTAAGTCAACCTTGTAGACAAGCTATCCTAATGGTAGCGTGGACTAAGCAGCCTTAAAGGCTTAACTTAAGAGGTCGTGTTAAGCGAGCTGTTTTACCACATACAATCCTGTAATCAAATGAAAGGACACCACACAAGTATATATTATAAAAATATATGTATTTATTTCTAAATTACTCCCCAGTACTCTTTATGAGGAAAGGGGCACAAGCGTTAAATCAAAAGCACTGTTACACATATAAAGTTGCACGTTTATGGATGAGGGCGGGTGGCCACTCAGACCATATATCAAAAAAGTGGTATAAGTAACACTTTACGAACAATGGTTAGGCCTAGGGCCTAGAGATTCGCTGGGAGCAGTCAGGACAAGCAATGAAGAAGTCGGGAGTAGCCCACAGGAGACGGGTGCAGCACGGAAAGTGCAGCGCGCACCAATGCACTGTCAATGGTGCGTAAAAGTCAATTAAAGTGAATTAAAAGATACTTCCGCTGAACCTAGGAACACAAAACTTTAGACACAGACCCTAGAGGTGTGTACCAGTGTAAAGACACCGGCGTTGCAAAGTTACCTCACCCACAGGCCGTGGGTGCACAGGGTCGAAGTGGCGTCGGGTTCTGTCACGCAGGTTCTTGGTGCTTGGAGCTGTTGCAGCTGCAGGCGCTGTGAAGCAGAAGTGTCCGGTGCGATCCAAGGGTGGATCGAAGTAGAAAAGTACCTGAAAGCAGAGGGGACAGAGTCTGGGTCACTCAGCAGTGACCAGGGTGGAACCAGGACGGAACCAGGCAATGTCGGGCGCAATCAGGCGGTTGTCGATAGGCTTCTCTCCGCTGTCACGTGGGCTCTGGGGCATCTGCGACGTCCAGGAGCAGGTCACGATCTGTCCCACGTAGGCTCTCGCCGTCAGCACCGTCGGCTCCAAGATTGCAGCAAACAGCACTTGGCAAAAGCAATCCACGCGGAACCGGGAGATTGCTTATCACTCGAACCAGGAGGGTCAGAGTGGGTGCTCCTTTTCACAGGAGCTGGTGCAGATCTGGAGCAACCAGAAAAGCAAGTCGTATTTCAAAGTTCGTCGGCACAGGGGCCACAAGCCAGCTGGCAAGTGACCGGGCCAACGCGTCGAGCGCACACAAGCAGAAGGGCCCCACGCAGCACTCGTCGAGTGTGGAGGGGTGAGCTTTGGTGCAAGTGGAGCTCGGGGCTGGGGCTTCTCAAACCCCGGTGTACAGCTTCGAGGGTCACTCGTGGGCCGCACGGTCAGCGTCTCGTGGCCTTTTCAAGATGGCGTGCCCCACGCTTCCGGTCGCCTCCACGGGTCTCAGCTCTGCAGGGACTGTGGATCGGGCAGGTAGAAGGCAGGCAAGCTTGATCTCGTCGATCTCTGTCGCTCGAGTTCCGGCGGGAACTGCAACAAAGCAAGGGTCGAGGGCTGGATGGTGCCTGTTTGCACAGGGTGGTCACTCCTTGACCACAAGGGAAATTCTTCAGTCTTCTCACGTCGTGTAGAAAGTCGAAGGGTCCAGATTTCGTTTCTTATGTTTCTTCAGGATGATCTGAGGTCCGTTGGGACTGCTCCCCCTCTTATTCGAATCTCGGGGGTTGGACATCCTGCTAGGTCCCCTCCTATGGGTGGGACCCAGGAAGGGGGTGGTTACACCCCTCTCCTTTGATCCTGGCCGTGCTGGGACAGGGGCTGGGAGGCCCCAGAACCGGTTTGGCCGGATCCTGCAAGGGGCAGCCTTGTGCTCCCCAGGCAGTGTCTGGTTTCATTGAAACCTCCCTACTCCAATCCACTATCTCCTGTCTGGGGTGGTTTGACACCGCCCTGTGACAGGAAACTCTTTGTCCAGGCCTCCTCTGCCGGGTTTCGGTCAGCAGCAGGAGGTCAGACCCGTGTCTGTGGCAGGGGCATCCATTTTGTGGATCTGAGGCTCATTTTAAATCAACCGCGTTTCAGTAAAGTAACATGTCTTCTCCCTCTAGAAGGGTGGAATGCTACCCCCGTCGCCAGAACTGGCGAGGGGGTAGTATTCCAATTCGTATGACACCTTACACGACATGTTTTGATAAAGCCAAACCAAAGTTGCTATATAACCGCGAGGATTATAAGGCGCTTAAGAGTATATGGTATGGCATTATCCCGGATCAGCCGAGGGAGTTGTTCCCGACAGCTGCAGACAGGCTCAGCTCATGCCAGAGCACCATCTCACATAAAACCACGCACTCTGCCTCCAGGATTGATGAGGCCTTCCATAGGAGTGGCTTACAGGCTATATATGTGTCCAGATATAGGTTTAGATATAGGTATACTATATCTAAGCAAGGGGTGATTACACCCACTTGCCCCAGCTGAGTGATCAGCCAGTTGTGTCAATTTAAGAACCAGCCAGGGGTGGCAAAAGCTATGCTTCAGCCCCTGGTAGGCCTTGGTGGCACCTATGCCCTGGGCACCTATAGTGCATGGTACAGGGGCTGACAAGGAGTCCATTTCCAATTGTGGTATGTACCTATAGCACATGTATTATAAATTTAGAGAGAGAACAGCAGGCTGGGGGTCTGATTAGCAGGCCCACAGCCTCAGTAAGTCGAAAACCAGTGAAGCAAAAAGCAAAAATTGGGGTGACCATAGGATAGCAGACCCTACTCTCCTACATCAACTCTTACATGTACTGTGTTTTACATATGTACTTACTTTGACATGTAGCACTGAGAAATCCAATCACTCACCAATGCACTCAAGCAGATAGTCAACCGCCCATACAGCTGTTTCCACATGCACTTTTGAACCCATACATCTACTGAATCAACTGCTCACACATCTATGCACAGAGTCACACACCTCCCAGCCACCCCCACACACACACTCACTCTCCCATACAAATATTTGGGCAACCAATCAATAACCCATATAGTTACTCATATAGCTACTGATCAACACATGCAGCAGTTTACAGAACTACAGAAATAATGATGCACAAATTAAGACAGTTTAGTCACTAACCCATGCACTCAGTGAGACACATTTAATCATTCCCTCATAGAGTCAGTCATGCACCTACTAAATCCTTCATCCGAACACTTCTACATCCACTCATTCTTCAATATGTAAGACATATTTTAACTTTACAGAAACATACAGTCACTGGATGTTGTCATTTGAGATGTCATCAGTGATGTCATCAGTGATGTCATTTGAGATGTCATCAGTGATGTCATTTGAGATGTCATCAGTGATGTCATTTGAGATGTCATCAGTGATGTCATTTGAGATGTCATCAGTGATGTCATCAGTGATGTCACTGACCATGTCATGAATGATGTAATATGTGACATCAGCAGTGGGTTGCGGGTGCGCGATATATAGTTATTGCATCTAACTATATATGCGAATTTCTATGGTTTTGTGAGAGTAAATTAAGGTTTTGTAAATGCTAATCCCTAACTATATATGGGCTAAAACCTATGGTTTTTTCAGTGAATTTCAATGGTTTTTTAATAGCAAATATCAAAAGCTGTCAAATGTCAAGTACGTGATAGGTAAAAACATTTTCGTGTTTATGCACGCTGATGTGCTTTGAACGCTGCCCCCCCCCCTCTTTTCTCTTAGTAGTACTCTCTCTTTGCAGATAGTGAAGGGTAGTTAACGCAGGCCTTTGCCCCCGTTGTAATCCGTCGTGCCTGCTTGTCTCTCCATTTGATTGATTGTTATCCAAGCATTTACTGTTTTAGAATTGGGTGCTCTCATAAGAGATGAACTGAGCTCCACACCATGATGGCTGCAAGACAGCTCGGCTCCGCCACCCACCCCGCCCAAAATAACGATAAACTCTATGCAAATATTATAAATATATACAACACACCAGCAAAGTAACAGGGTAAAACATTTTATTGAATAACTATTTACATAACTATTTTATACTTTTTGTTGCCTGATCCGGCTAGCTCAATCGATCGAGCATGAAACTCATGCACTCTGATAGCAAGCGTTGCTGCTGATGCTATGCAGACAAAAACTGGTTTTCAGTTTGTACATTCTTCAAGATTTTTCCATCCAAGGCTGGTTGAGAGTTTGTAGAACGATGGCTTCAGATTTTCAACATACGGTGTGGTGGCGCGGACTGGGAGGGGGCGCTTGGCTCCTGCCCCCTCCCCAAGTCGTGTTGCCCTGGTGTGGCCTAAGATTGCCCCCGACATAGGCGGCCGGCTCCCAGGGTCCGGCGGAACTTTTTGCCTTTTGATGACTCTTCCATTCTGGACCTTGTCCCACAATCCGTTTGACCTGAAGACACGCTGTAGTGGGGCGCCCCTTTACCGTTTCAGTTGCCATTCCGCCCGCTTTTGCTGTGCCTCTTCCGCCATTCAGCTGTTTACCGCCCGCTCTTGCGACTATAGCGTCTCGCTCACCATGTAGTTGAGTTGCTCCCGCTCTTGCGATGCAGCGATAGGCGGCTGCCACAGGACTCTCAAAATGGCGGCCGGCTCTTCAGATTTGGGCGTGGTCCACTAAAATGGCCCTGGGACACCTTGGAACTCGGACGCTTGTCTGCTAGGGCTTGGGCCCCATTCTCGAAAGCGTCCCCTGAGCCTTGAAGATTCTACAAAAGTCTTGGGGGCCCCCCGACTCCCGCAGGCTTCTGGTGGGGAGCAGCTGCCATGATTGCTCGTGGAATGGCCACGACTGAGCTACGAGATGGTGGTGCTCTCATGCTGACGCCAGCTTCAGTCTGAAACATCCAGAAACACTGTAGACTACCAATTCGATCAGTTCCGGTAGCGCCCCAACGTGACCCGGTAGAGAAGAACTTGCCCTCCCCTCTTTGACTGATGGTTCTTGTTGCCTGTCCCTTCTGTTGTCATTTAACAGAACTTTTTAGACTGCTGAAACGGGTTGTGTTCCGACCGCTGGTTGGTGGAGACATTTTGACTATTTTCTGGACCTACGTTGTCGCGTAATGCGTTATATGACATGCCGCGTTGGCGCACCCGGAAGTGCTCCGGTGCGCGAAGCGCAGCTTCCCGGAAGCGATCCGGGGCGCGGCGCGCAGCGCGCAACTTAAGCATAACAGGTCATGTGACTTGTTAATAAAACTTTTCATTGGTTCATTTTACTTTTGTTATTCTAATGATGAAAGGCTTGGTCATATGACCTAAAAATTACGCTTTTTATAGCTTTCGAACATTATTTTTTCTTAAACATATATGTTATAATGTTCCAGGCTAATGTACTTTCCCGGAAAATTTACAACTGTCCTGCAATAAAATATATTCCTTTTTCTAGAAAAAGGGCGTTTCTTCGTCCCATGACGGAGCCGTTGAGCAAAAGATGCTCGGCCTGCTGTCTTAGTCGCCGATACGCCTGAATATCAGATTCTTATCGATCACTTTATGTTGCAGGAGTAGAAAACACAACAGCCCTTGACCATTTATCTTTACTGCGTTCCTGCGTATTATACCTTTTATCCGTCATGTAATTGGACTGCTTTATTTCACTTGACTTTTACTGATTCGAAAACAGTGACTAAAATTAAAAACTTTACCAATGTAAATACTACTACCATGTTTTGTTTATTACCTTTATTGTGAAAATGTCAGTATACAAATATGGGCCTATAACCACGTGGGCCGGCCACGGAGCAAACTGGAATCGTATATGATGAGGAGACATTTACACTGTAGAGGAACGTAACGAGCGGGCTATTAGGTTGCAAGAACTAAGGTGTCTAACAGTTGCGGAATCGGTGGACGTACATTTTGTAATTAAAATACGACAGGGCCACTTACAATAAAATTATCTAGATATACATTTGCGGGCAAGTACCATGGGTGACGTTAATTCGAACTTTCAATAGTACAGTAATCAATAACACATCAGAACTTAATATCAATAGGGATGTCGAAATATTCAATCAATTCTCGTCCCCGCCCGCCATGTGCTTCAAAACTGCATACGTATCTCGTGATATCAAGGTTGTGCAACCAGTACACAACAAGGAGTTACGAGTCCCATTTATACCGGCGCCATTTTGGGCGAGGCCGGGCAGGTCCAGGATATAGTCAAAATGTCTCCACCAACCAGCGGTCGGACCAGAACCCCTTTCGGCAGTCAAAAAAGGTTCAGTTAAATGACAACAGAAGAGATAGGCAACAAGAACCATCAGTCAAAAGAGGGGAGGGCAAGATCTGAAGCCATTGTTCTACAAACTCTCAAACAGCCTTGGATGGAAAAATCCTGAAGAATGTACAAACTGAAAACCAGTTTTTGTCTGTATAGCATCAGCAGCAACGCTTGAGTCAGCTTTGTGTGAAGCCGCCATTTTGATTCAATCAATAGCGTCCCCCTGCACACATTCAGGGACCTGGTCGTGTCTTCAGGTCAAACGGATTGTGGGACAAGATGCAGAAAGGAAAAGGAAAAAAGTTCTGCCGGACCCCGGGAGCCGGCCGCCTATGTCATGGGCGATCTTTGGCCACACCAGGGCAATAGTGAAGCTGCAGCAGGTGCAAATAAGCTTCAGACAGTGTTACAAGCGCTGCTCAGAACTCTCAACTATGACACCACCTCCGTGCCATCCGGATCTTGGCGCCTTGTGCTGGTTCCGGCCTATTCACACATCGGTCCGCTACTGACACCACCTCACAGGCCAACGGGGCACCCCACGCCGACTTTCGGCGCAGCATTGTAGGATGGCCACACCAGTGCGGCAACTTGCTAGACACCACCTCGGTGCCATCCAGATCTCGGCGCGTTGTGCTGCCTTCGGCCTACTGTAGCCGCAAGTGCGGACGCAACTCAGCTGGATAGCGAGTGAAACACCAAGGGGCGCCCCACTGCAGCCGAGGAGCCTCCATCTTGGGGGCGACGCACAGCATCACATTGCTTTCCAATGCAGTCAGATCCTCAAACAGCCCCCACTGACTGACACGACCTCACAGGCCAACGGGGCGCCCCACGCCAACTTTCGGCGCAGCATTGTAGGATGGCCACACCAGTGCGGCAACTTGCTGGACACCACCTCGGTGCCATCCGGATCTTGGCGCGTTGTGCTGCCTTCGGCCTATTCGCACATCGGTCCGCTACTGACGCCGCCTCACGTGCCAACGGATTTTCTACGCTTTTTATAGCCCTATGCCGCATAACAGGTCATGTGACTTCTTTATAAAACTTTTCATTGGTTCATTTTACTTTTGGTTTCCTAATGATGGAAGGCTTGATCATATGATCTAAAAATAACACTTTTCATTGGATTAAAAAAAAAAATTTTCCTCAACGATGAAAGCCCCACCTTGTTTCTGGATGTTTCAGACTGAAGCTGGCGTCAGCATGAGAGCACCACCATCTCGTGGCTCCGTCGTGGTCATTCCGCGAGCAATCATGGCAGCCGCTCCCCACCCGAAGCCTGCAGGAGTCGGGGGCCCCCAAGACTTTTGTAAAATCTTCAAGGCTCAGGAGACGCTTTCGAGAATGGGGTCCAAGACCTAGCAGACAAGCGTCCGAGTTCCAAGGTGTCCCAGGGCCATTTTAGTGGACCAGGCCCAAATCCGAAGAGCCGTCCGCCATTTTAAGAGTCCTGTGGCAGCCGCCTATCGCTACACCGCAAGAGTGGGCGCAACTCCACTACATGGTGAGCGAGACGCTGTAGCCGCAAGAGCGGGCGATAAACAGCTGAATGGAGGATGAGGCACAGTGTAGCAAAAGCGGGCGGAATGGCAACTGAAACGGTAAAGGGGCGCCTCAGTACAGCAGACGAGCCTCCACCTGGGGAGGCCCGTTCACGACGCCCCCCCCTGTCGTAATTGGCCCGGCCGCGTTAGCGATTAGCTGAACCTACACGTTGTCCTCCTTAACTTGGCTATATACGAAAACGCCATTTTGAATGTTGCGGCGGCCATCTTAGATCATGAGCGGCCTCGTGGCCAGCGTGCCCTTTAGTCCGTTGTCCGTTCCATTGACCATTCCAATCTGCCCAGCAACAGGCTATTTTTAGTACTGGTCAAGCCGCACATGCCCAGTTCTAGCTGACCCGCAAGCCTTCAGGAATGTGCACCAAACTGACCAGCGGAGCTGTGCCCCCCTCCAATGAGCTGGCAGTATTCCAAAACATGACCATATATGTCCTTAAAATGTGTCTTAACTTGTGCCGCCTATCTTTTATTACCCCAAAACTGTATATAAACGGGGTCACACCGGTGTTCGGTGTGATACCTCTTGCATTACCGAAGGGTGCTGTTTGAGTGTACCACCACCCCATGGGGTCTTAATAAACTTGTTCTTTGCCTTTTACAGTTTCTGTGCCAACAGTTCTTGAGTGTAAGTGGGTTATCTCCGGAGCGTGTAGGCCTTGGGAACCCTGATTTACTTCAATTGGCGACCACGAAGGGACTCATCGGCGACTCAGATGCCCGAAGGAGAGGTCGTGACGAAGGCTTGGAAACTCGCCATGGGCGCGCGCTGCCACGAGTGACCAGAGTCTTGGCTGCCACGGTGTCTTTTCCTTTCCTTCCGATCTGACCTTCCAGGTGGCGCCGGTCTCCGACTGAGTTTTCGAGTGTCTGCATCGCTGAGAAAGTGCCGTTTGGCTGATTTGGCTTACAAGACCTTGGCAGTTGGAATCTGGACATTTGGGAATTTGGGTAAGCTTTGTGGTCGGTAAGGTAGTCTTCGGACGCTTACTGAAGTCCTATGATTTGTGTTCGGTAAGGTAGTCTTCGGACGCTTACTGAAATCCTGTGATTTGTGATCGGTAAGGTAGTCCTCGGACGCTTGCCGAAGTTCTACGACTTACGTTTTTGATTTGAGTTAGCTAACATTGTGAATTTGTGATCTTTGAACTTATATGTGTAGTGCACTTCACATAGGCAGGCATGTAGAGATGTTTCTCTAACTTTGTTTTTTTCCTCTGAGCGGCACAATCGTGTGAAGAACTGTAAGTGCCATTTTGTCTGGTGTCACGCTTTCGTGATACTTTTTGAACATGCCTGTTTTCAGCACACTCCGAGGAATGTGCTGTCTTGGAGAAGGTACCTCAATTAGGTTAGCAGAAGCACAGCCGGCTCCCCCAGAGGGAACTCCAAATCGGGAGATGTACATCAAATATGGCCTTCCCCCTATTATGTACAGCAAATTATGGCATAAGTATAGTATACTAAGGCCGATCCTGAATTGCAATGGCCTCTACACGGGTCGTTCGATTTACGTAAAGTACAATTTGTAGAGCAATGTCTGTTTCAACGCAGGTCTAGACAAAATATGTTTGATTGCGTGCGGATGTGGGAGAAAGCGGCGCGTGAGCGAATGAAGCGTGAGGTTGCCTTGGCGGACAAAGAGCAGCGCAAGGCTGCTCGGGATAAGGCTTTACAGCTTGAGGAAAAGGAGGCTCAGGAGAAGAAAGAAAGGGAGGAACGGGAACGTAAATTGCAAACGACTGGTCAATTTCCTATTCGCCGACCATTTTATCCTGTCCTTAATAATGAAATTGATGATTTTTCTTTGTTAGATCGGTCACCGCCTCCGTACGTTTCGCCGACGGCTCCGGCTGCGGATTCAGAGGACGATGGACAGGATCAGTTGGGCCAGAAGGGTGTATCGGCTCTCAGGTTTACTGCGGAGAGGTCCGCTCATTTACGCAGTTGGGCTCGTAAAGTGAATAAGCATTGTGTTACTCAGGAGCAATTGTTAACAGAAAAGAAAGCGTGGTCGGATCTTGAATTAATGTATTTTCTGTCCAGTCTGGCGGATGAAGTTGTAGGCGCATTTCGTGAACTTTCTGATACGTTAGAGCCTAAATCGTTGTCAGTCTATCGTGAGAATTTGGCTAAAGGTGATTTTGATCTTTCAGATGTTGACGACCTGTTCAAGCAACTGATCAAGCTGCGGGATGAGACAACTCGATTACGGGAGGAACGAAAAAGGAGGCAAAAGGAGTCCGAGTCGGGGAATAATGGGCAGATTAAGGAGTGCTCTCTTCGTGGTTCAGATAAGAGTTCTGCATTGCATGTTATGCCTATGCGTGAAGCCGCGCCTTTGTATGTTCCACCTAAAGAGGAAGGTACGGATGATGACAAATTGTCGAAGGATGCGAAAGGGTATTTCGTGTATAATTGGGTATATACGCCGTGGAATAGAGCAGATGTCATGGCATTGAAAAATTCTTTACCTGATCTTCGGAAGAATCCGGCGGCATTCTATGAGGGGGTGGAGGGGGCTATATCGTCTTGTGTGATGACTCTCGTGGATATAGATTTGTTTTTTGGGCTAATTTTACCACCTGATATGTGGAGGCAAATTCGTAAAAATAATGATGAAACGATATTGGGGGGAACATGGAAAGAAATAAATGCTGCAGATTTAGATAGAGAACCAGCATGTAAGCCTTGCCAGCTAATTTTAGATCTTCCGGCAGCTATCTTGAATAAATTAAAAACGCTTGTTCCCTCTAAAAAGATTGATTGGACTATGCTAACGTCGTGCAAGCAGAAACCCGATGAAACGGTCTCAGATTTCTTTACACGCTTCGAGGAGGCATTTCATGATTACAGTGGTCAATCTTTAACTGATGATACGGGTCGGCATTTGTTTGTAGATAAGTACGTAGCTAATCTCCTACCAGAGATTGCAAAGCGATTGAAGTCGAGTGAAAGTTCCTGGGCCACGGCGACCCCTGCGTCTTTGTTAACTATGGCTCAGTATTATGAGCGGCAGGAAGTGGAGGCTAAAGAAAGTGTAGAGAAAAAGGCGAAGGAATTGAAAACGAAGGTGATGTTGGCGCAAGTTCGGGGAACACAGGGTAGAGGGAATGATAGAGGTAGACGAGGTGGAGGAAACGCATCATATGGTCGTACGGACATAGCGGAGGATCAGTGTGCGTATTGTAAGGAGTTTGGGCATTGGGCCGAAGATTGTCCGGTACTTCGTGAACAGCGTAGTCAGCGTGGTCGAGGAAGTGGAAGGTCAAGAGGAGGTTATACTGGAGCGAGAGGTGATGGAGGTGATCGTAGGCAGGTTGAGGAGAGGGGCCGTGGCCAGGATGAACGAAACACGTTTGATAGACGGAATCAATATCAGATTTCGGAGGGAGAGAATGTGGAACACCAGGATTATGTGCATGCATAGGACTGCGTAGGATGGGGTAAGGAATCAGTTGAAGTGCCGGTAGATCAGCAGGGTCCATATGTAACAGCGGGCATTCTGGGTTCTACTGATCAATTTCTAGTCGACACAGGAGCTACTCGTAGCGCTCTGTCGAAAAACTTGGTTTCGAGGGCTCCCCTGTCTGGCGAAATGATTACGTGTGTAGGGTTTGATGGTACACCCTCCCCCAGCCCATTGTCCAAGCCCCTTGCACTATGCATTGACAAATACTTCAGTTTTGGCCAATTTTTGTTATCACCCCATACCCCAGATAATATCCTGGGCATTGATTTGCTTAAATATTTTCGAGCGACAATACGTTGCGCTCCAGAGGGAGTGCGGGTTATCCTGAATGACAATTATCCTGATCCTGACAGGTTTTATGCTATTTTAGACATTCCAGCTTTGGCCTCTCTACCGCATACGTTGTGGGCGACCTCAGATACGGATGTGGGAGAGATGCGTATTCCACCAATACACATTACTGTTAAGGAGGGGGCCCCTCTACCACGAGTGCCACAGTATAAGATTTCGAGAGAAGGTGAAATTGCATTGACACATATTGTTCAGGATTTGATTTCTGCAAAGGTTGTGGAGGAGGTCCCTTATAACGTTTGTAACAGTCCTATTCTTCCGATTCTTAAGAGAGACACTGATGGCAAAATCTATCGATTTATTATTGATTTGCGGGAGATCAACAAAATTGTCATTCCCCAATACCCGGTGGTGTCCGATATTACGACCTTGTTTACCTTGGTTCCACCGACAGCCACCACCTTTAGCGTTATTGATTTAAAGAATGCGTTCTTTTCCATCCCTGTTCATTCTGATAGCAGATATCTGTTCGGCTTTACGCTCAATAATAAATCGTATAGATTTTGTCGTGTTCCCCAAGGATATACTGAAAGTCCTAGCATCTACAGCCAGGCTTTGAAAAGGCAGCTAGATTCCTTTAAATTACAGTCTGGCGTTGCGCTCATCCAGTACGTGGATGACCTTCTGCTTGCCGCTGACTCCTATGCACAATGTGAACAGAGCACACTTGCGTTGCTTTCCTTTTTGGCACAAAATAATCATAAGGTTTTTAAGAAAAAGCTTCAATACTGTAGACCCCAGGTGACCTATCTCGGTCATCTGTTGTCTAAGGAGGGGCGTGCATTAACATCTGATCGAATTCAAGCAATTTTAGACACACCAGTCCCCCGCACGCAGAGAGATGTACGTGCCTTCATAGGGTTGACGTCTTTTTGTAGGCAATGGATCATGGGTTTTTCACATATCATAAAACCTTTGCTAGCATTACTGTCCAAAGCTACACCAATGCCCCTTGAATGGACAGATGAATGTCAGAAAGCTTTTGAGCAGTTGAGGCAGGCCCTTTGTTCCGCACCCGTGTTAGGTACACCAGACTACACGAAACTCTTCACATTGTACGTGCACGAGAATGATGGGTGCGCGTTGTCAGTGTTAGTGCAATTACACGGGGATAAGCAGAGACCATGTGCATACTTCTCTGCCATTCTGGATCCTGTAGCACGAGGGTTGCCTGGGTGTTTTCGAGCGGTAGCAGCAACAGCGGTGGCCATACGGCAGAGTGAGGGAATAGTGTTATCACACAAATTGTTGGTGTTAGTTCCCCACGCAGTAGATGCCCTGTTAAACCAAACAAAGACCCAATACCTTACGAGTGCACGGCTAACAGGATACGAGCTGACACTCTTGGCGCCACATATTACATTGAAAAGATGCGCTACTTTGAACCCTGCCACTTTATTGCCCTATCCGGTCGAGGAGGGTCAGGAAGAAAAACATCACGACTGTGTTTTCCTGACCGAGGAACAGACAAAGGGTCGTGTCGACTTACAGGATGTGCCGCTTCCAGAGGTGGATGGGGAACTGTGGGTTGATGGATCGTGTCTAAGGCTGCCAGATGGTACGACTTCCGCAGCATATGCGATCACGACGCTTAAGACAGTGGTAGAAACAGCTAGGATACCACAAAAGTCGGCTCAGGCAGCAGAGTTGATAGCCTTAACAAGAGCCTGCGAATTGAGTGCCGGATTATGTGTGAACATATAAACGGACAGCCGGTATGCCTTTGGAGTGGCCCATGACTTCGGGCTACTTTGGAGGGAACGTGGGTTTCTGACATCACACGGAGAGCACATTATGCACGGAGAGCTAGTGCGTGATCTCCTAAATGCGTTGCTTGGCCCTAAGAAAGTAGCGATAGTGAAGTGCAGTGCCCATAAAAAGATCACGGACAAAGTGGGCCAAGGAAATGCCTTTGCAGACAGCATAGCAAGACAAACGGCTATGTCCCGAACTAGTTCCCCCATGTACGTGGTACAATCACAGGCTGAGCGATGGAGTGATGCTAGAGCAGAAATACAGGATATTCAAAAATCAGCCACTGAATCTGAACTCGCGGCTTGGGCAGCAGATGGGGTACTAGATGACGAGGGTTGTTGGAGAAGCAAAGACATGGAGAAGTGGAAATTGCCTGCGGCTTACTTACAGGCGATGGTCCAGATGACACATGGACTGGCTCATGTCGGAGCTCTTGCAATCACTCGGCTTTTAACACGAGTTTGGGAGCATCCCGAGATTGCTAATACTGCAAAGAGAGTAGTGCAGACCTGCCTGGTATGTTTGCAACACAATCCTGGAAAGGGGACCCATACTCCGAAAGGAGGGTTTGTTCCACCTTCTGCACCATTTGAGGTGCTTCAAATGGATTACATCCAACTCGAGCGCTGCAATAACCTGAAGTACGTCCTAGTGGTGGTATGTGCTTTTAGCAAATGGGTTGAGGCCTACCCCATGAAAGACAACACGGCTTTGACAACAGCTAAGGTGTTGCTTAAGGAATTCTTTCCTCGCTTTGGAGTTTGTAAATTTTTGTGGAGCGATAATGGGCCCCATTTTGTTGGAAAGATCGTGGAATATGTACTGAAGGGGTTAGGGATTCAGCAGAAGTTCCACGCTGTATTCCACCCTCAGTCAGCAGGTTTGGTCGAGCGGTACAATGCTACGTTGAAGCTTAAACTGGCCAAAATTGTGGCGTCTACATCGTTGAAGTGGCCAGACGCTTTGCCGCTAGCACTGCTCTCTCTTAGATCAGTACCCCACTCACGAACTGGCCTTACGCCTTATGAGGTGGTGTTTGGCCGCCCGATGAATATCTGGGGGGTGCCCAAGCCGCGATTAATACATGATGTGCCTTGTGTTATGATGAATGATTATTTGGCACGATTAACAAATGATTTGCTCTCTATTCATCAACAGGTTCGAGAAGCGCTCCCTGACAACTCTACTGGAGAGGGCCATGATCTCCGCCCTGGCGATTATGTGATGATACGCTCGTTTGAGAGAGCAAGCAGTCTGGAGCCCAGGTGGAAGGGCCCCGAGCAGGTCCTCCTTGCGACCCGCACCGCAGTGCGAGTGACAAACAGGAAGCGGTGGGTGCATTCAACACATTGTCGCCGTGTCTCTCCGGATCTGGTGACTCCTGCTGTACTGACTGATTATAAGGAGATCTTGGAGAAAGAAAAGAGCCCAGCTGTGACGTCGGCCGAAGTTGAGGGAGCCTTCCCTGACCAAGCTACTGCCGGAAGAGAGCGCTACAACTTGCGTCCACGATAAGAAGATTTTTTTTGCCTTTTATGACTGGTTGGTTACCGCTCCAGGTTTGTGAAACGGAAACCGGGAATTCCAAGGGGGGGGGATCAGTTCTGCCAGAGTAGCGACACCCGTCTTGGCCCGGAGAAGAAAACAACGGCTACCTCGGAGTTCAGCACCGTATTTTTTTTTCCTTTTTTTAGGTATACACGTACGTGTATCTGAGACTTTGTGAACAATTTGTGAACAATTTGTGCTATTTGAGACTTTGCACGAACATTCTTGAACTATGGCATCAACGGCATCTCGTGATAAGAAAATATTGGGTGCCTTTCTCTTTGTTCTGACTATTGTGGTGGTAGCTGTTATAGCCTGGGTAGTCGAACTTGTGGTGCCTGTACGTGAACACTTGCTGCCGACTACCCCGGCTCCGTCTGAACATTTTCATTTTACACTGCCCTTTCATGAAGAGCGCCACCGCCAAACATACTTAAATAACAGCTTCATTCAGATTCTTCACCACACACATAACATGACCAATACCTCAAATTGCTGGGTGTGTGGGATGTTGCCAGGGCACCAGAAGAGAGGGGGCACCCCACTTATTCCACTCCCGTTTTCGCATAATGGGTCATGCAACGCTTGGTACACCCTCCTCTTTACTCTGAGATGGCCAACCAAAGGGGGGGGTGCTTTTCCGCTTGAATAAAGTATGTTCCCATGACAAGGATGGGTTTCCCCGGGCTGAGGGCACTCGTTTCGAATGGGAAGAGTATAGGCCTGATAATGTGTCTGCCCCACGTGTATACAGCAATCAGCGGAACATCAATGTCTCTAGTGCCCATGTTATAAATGTCATTGCTACAAAAGCCGATTTATGTATTAGGAACAAGGGCTCGATTGCGGTGGGGAAAAGCGAATTTAATACTACTCTCACGTTTGATAGCCCGAATGGCATTTCATTTGTTGCATCACGAAATACATATTTTATCTGTGGAACGAAGGGCTACCATCAGCTTCCATTGGGGTGGTTGGGCACGTGCTACGTATCGTTTGTGTTACCTCCTGTATTCATTGCCCCTCCCATGTATCACAATGATTACACCTTGTACCATGACTTCGTCCTGAATAGGGTTAAACGAACTGTTGTCCTGGAGGACATTGGCCAAACAGACACTGCATTGCAACAGTATGTGGACTTTAATCTGGGACTATTCTCCTTTGTGGGGGCTGCACTGAACAGCCGGAAAATCAGACGGCTGACACGTGTTGTCGAGGCTGTTGCGAATGACACTGCTATTGCCCTGGGGAATATTACCGAGGAACTACAGATTTCCAGGATTGTCACCCTCCAAAATAGGATGGTATTGGATGTTGTTTTGGCTGATCGTGGGGGGGCATGTAGAATTATCGGAAGCAGCTGTTGTGTGTATATTCCGGACAATTCTCCATCCGTGTATGATGCCATCTCCAAGCTTCATAAAATTGCAGCCGAGATACACCCGGACAATGGAACTTGGACACTTTCGGGATGGTTCTGGTCCATGCTTGCAACTTGGGGCTGGAAACTGTTGACGATTCTCTGTATACTTGTGGGAGCCATGTTTTTCATATGCCTATGTATCCAATGTGGCCCAGCTTTATGTTCAATGTGTTTATCAGCTTGCATACCATCACGGCGAGCTCTTGCCCATGACAAAATGATGCTTCACAAAGAGGTAACACAAATTATGCTAATAGACATCGAGGACGAACATCCTGATTATGTTCACTATGAGGTAGATTCAGCTAAACGCTAAAAGGGTCGTCTGTCGTAATTGGCCCGGCCGCGTTAGCGATTAGCTGAACCTACACGTTGTCCTCCTTAACTTGGCTATATACGAAAACGCCATTTTGAATGTTGCGGCGGCCATCTTAGATCATGAGCGGCCTCGTGGCCAGCGTGCCCTTTAGTCCGTTGTCCGTTCCATTGACCATTCCAATCTGCCCAGCAACAGGCTATTTTTAGTACTGGTCAAGCCGCACATGCGCAGTTCTAGCTGACCCGCAAGCCTTCAGGAATGTGCACCAAACTGACCAGCGGAGCTGTGCCCCCCTCCAATGAGCTGGCAGTATTCCAAAACATGACCATATATGTCCTTAAAATGTGTCTTAACTTGTGCCGCCTATCTTTTATTACCCCAAAACTGTATATAAACGGGGTCACACCGCTGTTCGGTGTGATACCTCTTGCATTACCGAAGGGTGCTGTTTGAGTGTACCACCACCCCATGGGGTCTCAATAAACTTGTTCTTTGCCTTTTACAGTTTCCGTGCCAACAGTTCTTGAGTGTAAGTGGGTTATCTCCGGAGCGTGTAGGCCTTGGGAACCCTGATTTGCTTCACCCCCACCCCCTGGGGCGCCCCACACCGTTTTTCGGAGCAGCATTGTAGGATGCCAAAACCAGTGCTGCAACTTACTGGACATCACCTGGGTGCCATCCACATCTCAGCGCGTTCTGCAGCCTTGGGACTATTCGCACAACAGACCGCTACTGACGAGGCCTCCCCCCGCACCCCCGACGCCGTTTTTCGGAGCTGCATTGTAGGATACCAAAAACCAGTGCGGCACCCAGGTAACATCACCTGGGTGCCGTCCAGAACTCAGCACGTTGTGCTGCCTTGGGACTATTCGCACAAAACACAGCTACTGACCATTGTTGCTTCTTTTTTCAAATTTTTTTTTAAATGTATTTACTGTTTTTGTTGCGTTGTATATATTTATAAGTTATTAAAGTGTTATAATCCTACTACTTTGTTGGAGTGCTATATATTTTTAATGTGACACAATTGTAAAAACTTTGATGTAGAGGCATCCCTGGAATCTTCCGCTTCAGGCTCGGACCCACACACCCTCACAGTGAGAATCCCCTCCCCAAGCACAATACAGGATGGTTATCAGATAGTAGGAACGCGTGTGGTGTGACGGATCTCATCGGGTGGGGGCCTTGATCTACTGTAACTCCTTTGAAGAGGGGTGATTCTCTACAGCTGGGGCCATAAACTACATCTGCAGGGCTAGGTGATAGCCTGGGACCGGCCTGGACAATCGGACACAGAGGAAGAGGAGTGTCAGAGGGTGCGGTAGTGAATAGGGTGAAAGGGAGGTGTCGGGCAGGCACAGGGTGTGATTCTCAGAGAAGAACAGCGCAGATGGGAGGAGGTTTCTGGCCCATGCACATGAGAGAGAGCGGGGGTGACCAGTGCGTGGGGGAGATGCTTGCGAGGGTGGGGAGCCATGCTGAGGATCGGCGGCGTGCAGAGAGTGGGTCTGGTCAAGGCATCTAAAATGGCTGCCGTGCTCAACAAAAGTGTGGCATTGCAAAAAAGGCAAGATGGCGCAGACAATGTTTATCAATAAGGATTAATTTATAACAATTATTTTTAACAAAATATTTACTCGCAGTGACAAAATGGCGGTCAACAGTTCCTGATTTCCATCGAATCAAACGTTAACAGACGTCACGCAGCAAAAACAAAAAAAACGCTCACGCACAGCCGCTGGAAGACATGTATCAACATATATTAGCCTCCTCAGCCACCCTCAGAAAACATAAGGGGTCAGGATACGTCTCCCGTACCCCCTTATACCTAGTAATTTAATCGAAACACAAAATGGCGAATTCACGTTTCGCTACCAGTTTGCGACCCGGTTCGCGAACCGAGAAGCGCTTCTACCGCGAAAAATCAAATTTTTATTATTTGCCCCACGGGACCCTTTAATAACCCCAACATCATTCCTAGGGGGTCAAGATGGGTCTACCTTGCCCCCTTTCATTAAATTCCCCCTTCGTTTTTCTCCTCATCTTGTCTCTCGATCCTACCGAGAGACAAGACGGCGGCCGCACTGGACTGTTTAGAATGTTGACAGACACCGGAGAGCCAATCAGCTTCGCTACGCAAAGCTCCGTTAGGCGAAAAGTACGCGATCTGGAGCGCTATCCGGGACGCTGTCACAGATATATCTTTTTTTAAACGTTAATTTCTCAAAATCCACTGGAGCACATATATTGAGACCCAGCAAAGGCACATCGGGCTAACAGTCCCTATAATTTTGCCAAGTTTCGTGTAAATCCATTCGCCCGTTCGAGCTAAAAGTGAGGCCAAAGGCCCTATGGAAAAATGAATGGGAAAAACGCGTTTTGGGACCCCCCTTTTTTCTCGGCCCCCCCTTGACGAAACCCCCCTAAATTTTCAGGGGCTGCTCGGAAACAAAATGTGCCATTTTCCTGAAGATTTCAGCCGATTCCGTCCACAAACGCCAAAGTTATTAGACATAGAATTTTCAAAAGTTCCATAGAGAAAAAATCCTAACTATATATACCTACTGGCGACTGTATACGTGTGTGTATAATATATATATATATATATATATATATATATATATATATATGACTCCAACTCCCGTGATTCTTTGCTTCAGGCCCAGCTGGGCAGGAGATTAATTGGAGGGAACTTGTTAGTTGGAGTTTTTCACGGAACGAACTTTGCCTTACATGCTGCCTCTGAGGAAAGAGTGTTTACTCTGAAACGCGTCAGGCAAGGCGTGTGTTGATTAAATTACTTGTGCTGCACGAAGACTGTCCCAGTGCATTTGAAAACCTTGTGGGGAGTGCTTTCTAAAGTGGCAACTTGTGGAACTCAATGTATTACGGCCTGCCAGGTCGGGGAAAGCACCTTTGCAGTTACAATATGCAAATCCAGTGACATTCTGCGTGAGTGACGCCTTGGAACTACAAGTGGCGCTTTGAGTTTGGGACAATCATTTGATGTTAGTGCAAGCAATGCTAACAAAAGGAAAATATGTACTTTATATTTTACAGGTTCTGTGTCCGGACCCACTTGGGATTCAAATATGACTCCAACTCCCGTGATTCTTTGCTTCAGGCCCAGCTGGGCAGGAGATTAATTGGAGGGAACTTGTTAGTTGGAGTTTTTCACGGAACGAACTTTGTCTTACATGCTGCCTCTGAGGAAAGAGTGTTTACTCTGAAACGCGTCAGGCAAGGCGTGTGTTGATTAAATTACTTGTGCTGCACGAAGACTGTCCCAGTGCATTTGAAAACCTTGTGGGGAGTGCTTTCTAAAGTGGCAACTTGTGGAACTCAATATATATATATATATATATATATATATATATATATATATATATATATATATTTCTACATACATACAGGATATTATCATAAACAGTCTCTGCCTGAAATTCATTAAGCCTTCCTGCTCTGCAGATGTTATAATTCTCTTGGAAGACTGCTCTGCAAAAGTGTCTGCCAGTCACCAATTCAACTATTCACGTGACTGAAATTTGTGGAATAAATTCTCATGAAGCGCTGCCAGTCTTTATTAAGTCTTGAAAGATTCAGCTACACTCCTGCATGCTGTTCCCACTAGCAAGGCGAGTATTTAATAACAGATAACTCACCAATAGCAGGTACAAGCAACGGACTCGGACACACCACAAAAAATAACCTAGAAGTAGCTCATGAGATAAGAGCCTCTGATGACTTGGAAAGCTGCCAAATAAATCTTCTCAAATTTAAATAAAAGCCCTTGAAGGACAAACTCAAAACTGCTGTGAGAGGATTAATTGGACACCACCTTCTCACAGAAAAATTCAGTTGAAGTGAGTTGTTTTCAAGGAACACACACACGAACTAGAAAATAATTGCGGAACACTAGATCGCTAACCTTTGATTTCGCTCCGTGATCAGAGGTCAACACGGAAAGGAGGAGGAAAGGAGCACAAATCTTCTTTTAGCGCAATCTGAAGGAAGGGAAATGACGGAGTCTGCACTAAGGGTAACAAAGCTGTTTTCTTCTGCAAGCACATAGTTTAGGAGCAGTGAAGGAGCACAGATTTCCGTTCCTGACAGGCGACGCCACTCGCACCCTCAGCCGTGTCGCACGACCAGCTAGGGGAAGGCGAAGAGCGGCGGCGCTTCTTCGACTTCTTGTGCCTTGCCTTACCTGACTCAGAGTGCAAAGACTTCGAATGGTGGTGATGGCTCCGCAGCCGGTCCCTCGACCTCCCTCAGGACCGGGACCTGGAATGGCACCGAGAAGACTTCCGGGCCTCTAGCCACTTTCGGGACCGCTCCTGCAACGTTTTCGGAGCCATGGCCCGGCAGTGGGGTCACGACTCGGAGTCGTGGTTGCGCCCCAGGCAGTAGAGACAGTCACGGTACGGGTCCGTCACCGACATACATAGTGCGGGGACAGGCCATATAAGACTTAAAACCGGGCATCCCAATGCACCTGGGGTGAAAGTCCCAAAAAACTCAGTCAAAAAAGGACTGGGGATACCTTTTTCTTCGGATCTGTGCTTGCTGACAAGGAAAAAGAAAGAAGTGACGTCAACAAGCGTGGGCGCGTCTAAGTAGCTCCAGCGACGGCATCTTGGCGTCAACACCCACGACATACGCGGAGAAGTATGACGACTCCTACCGACGCGCAGGGGTACTTCTGATGAAAACTTTCTGGTTCAATCTGACGCCTGGGGATATTCTGAGGTAAGGAATCTATTACTTTCAGATATTCCTGATCTTTTTGAGAAATTTGGGCAGGAGTGGTATGGGCGGAAAGGCGTAACGAAGATCGAAGCTCCACTAGAGACAAAAAGTGTCTACGAGAGAGAGCCATCTTCGAAACTCAACCACGTAACACTGCTGACATTGCAAGTTCTCGGCAGAAACGAAAAGATCTAACCATGGCTCTTCCCACTGCTGAAAGAGACCCTGCACCAACTCCGGATGGAGATGCCACTTGTTATCCGTAGGAATCTTTGACTAAGCTCTGCAAATGAGCTGCAACCTCCGCCATCACCTTGGCGAACACCCAAGGGGCGCTGGTAAGGCCAAAAGGGAACACAGCAATCTTAAAGTGCTTGTGACCATTGTGATGCCTGTGGGCGGGCAGGCAGGACTGGAATGTGGAAATATAATCCTACAATTCCAATGCTCCCATCCAGTCTCCCAGTTCCAGGGCAGACGAGACCTGAGTTAGCGTAAGAATTCGGAACTTCTCCTTCTTGAGGACGAAACTGAAAGAGCGCAGGTGTAGAATAGGGCGAAGGCCTCCGGCCTTCTTGGGCACCAGAAAGTAGCGGGAATAGCAGCCACGACCTACTTTTGGTGTTGGCACCATTTCTATAGCTCCCTTGGCCAAGAGAGCGTCACTTCCTGTCAGAGCAGAGAAAGATGGTCCTCCATCAGTGTATCGCAAGCAGGGTGAAGGGGCAGTCTCAAAATGCAGGGAGTAGCGCCTGTGGACAATTTACAAAAACCCATGGTCTAATGTGATACACTGCCAGTGGTGCAGGTGATGGTGGATCATGCTGCCCACTGGGTACCCATGACGATAAGAGGGAAGACTACAGAGCTTGGAGGCTGCAGATGCGGCGGGGGGGGGGGGAGGGGGGAAGGGGTGGGGTTTGGCTCGACTGCTTGCTAACCGACCCAGGAGGTCTGTGGGTAGCGTATCCTTGGTCATGCAGAGGATGTGAGCCTTGTGCACCGCTGTGGCAGGTACAGAGGTAGCTGGATGCCCCTTCCGTGTCCACAAAAGGAGCGAAAGGTGAATTGGGGGTGACAAAGGGACATGGAAAGGCCAGAGGACCTGGCCAAAGCCCTGTTGTCCTTAAAGCGCTCTAGAGCTAAATCCACCTCATCTCCAAAGAGACGGGAGCCATCAAAAAGCATGTCCATAAGCGATGCTTGGACATCCCCAGAAAAAAACAGTCATCTTCAACCAGGCATGGTGCCGCAGGGCCTGTCGATGAAACAACATTATCCAGTAAGTCGGTGGTATCCAGTCTATAACGTATGGTGAACTTGGCTGCATCTCTCCCGTCAGCTAGAGCCTGGGACGGGCTGGGCCTCCTCCCGGACCATCGGCAGCACTTGTACAACCATGTCCCACGGAGTGTGGGAGAGGCGGCCCAAAAGCCAAGCATTGCTTACTGACCGTAGTGTCAGGCTGGTAGAAGAAAACCTCTTCCCTACGATGTTCAGCCTCTTGGATTCCCTATCAGGGGGTGCAGAAGAGAAAGCACCATGGGAGATGAAGGTTTCGACCACCAAGCTCTTCGGAGTACGGTGTTGTGTGAGGAAGTTGGGGGTCCCCTGGAGTGGGGCAGTGGCAGCTGGGAATTGGCCCAGTTCACAGGAGCTTGGCTTGGGCCAGATCCCAAGCAGGACATCAGAAAGGACTTAATTAAAAGAGAGAAGCAGTTCTGAAGGAGACACTCCCGGGTGAAGCTCCTCCGTCAAGACATTAGTCTTGACTGCCATGTAGAGCAGGTTAGGGTCCAGTACCTCAGCTGTCCTCACCACCATAGCAAAGGGCACAATTCCTCCTCCGTAGCAACGGTAGAGCAAAGAATGCCAGTATCTGGATAACTGAACAGTTCACTGGCTTCCTCCAATTCCTCACACCAGTCCATGTTAGATTCAAAGGTATGGTATTCTTCAGGGTCCAGTGACCCCTCCCAATCCTACCAGAGTCCTAGCCGATAGGACTAGGGCCCAGGCTCTTGCATAGAAGGCAAGGCACCAGTTGGCGCCACATTTTAGGTCAGCTGCGGCCGATCTGGCTCTGTGTCAGAGTCGGGGATCAGAATTGGCATGCCGCCAGAAGCGCCGGCATAGGCGTTGGGGAAGTTCGAGGGGGCACAACCGGTGCCAGCCCAGATCCATCTATGGATCCTGAAGGGCCCAACTGGTGCCGGCATCAAAGGTGTTCATCCAGCAGGGGCACTCCCAAACCTGAGGGGCCCGAAGGTGTGCCGTGAGATTGGGCCTCTCAAATATGAGTCGCATGGCCATGTAAAACTCGAAGCTGAGCAGTTGTCTCAACGGCTCCCGGAACCTCAGGGAAGTGCGGAAATTACCCACGTGCTGGCTCAACCGCAGAGCCATGCTTCGAATGCAGGTGCTACCTTGGCTCGTTGGCTGTTGGATAAGAGGAAGTTCAAGCCTTCTTACGATGATACTTCCAGGAGGACATCCCTCCTACATTAGAAGGTGAAAAAAATAAACCCTTGACAAAACGTCAAAAAAAGTTAGTCAGAAATTGAGGATGGGGAGATGTCTCTGGATCTGCACTGACTGATGCGGAAAAAAAAGAACTGACGTCAGCATGCTGGGGTGGCACCTAAATAGGCGCCACACATGTCACATCCGGTGCAGACGGCCGGCCTACAGGTGCATGGGTACTGCTCATGAAAATTTTCCAGATTCAGTTCTGATGCTAGGAAATAATTCTAAGGTAAGAAATCTGCAGCTAGAAGTCTCTGTCTTATGCAAACACATAACTTATACTACACGGTTAAATCACCCATAGGAAACCAGCTTTCCAGTCAGGGCATCCCCCCCCCACCTTAGGAAATTATATTAGTTTGATCACACAACATGGTGCAGACTCAGATGAACAGAATTACTAAACCCACCCAACATACCCAATTGACTATCAATATACCAAACAATGTAACGAACAGCACCAAACACCTGCACCACCCACAAGAAACTACTCTAACCCAAACTATCTGACCCCTCACTCACATCTCTTCCACCATCTCCAACTGTGGCACTCATCCTCTCTACAACACACACTCACATCCATATAATCAAACTCCCAACACTCCAACCCATATACGACAAAGAGCCAAGGATCCACTCAAACACATGGACATCGCCTGCGAAAAGGAAGCAACCTACCAATCTTCACAGGGAAAGCTTTACCCGTTCACATCATACAAGCTTAACCTGAATCCCAACCTAAATCACTCACACAAGACAACAAAAGATTTCTGGCTAAAACGTACACAAACGGAGCAATAGGCACCAACCAACAGGATCAATTCAAATTGACCCTACTGCAAATAATGGTCCAGCACAACAACACCGGGACCTCCAACTTTCAAGACACATGGTACCCCAATGGGACCTAGACTCACCACTAATGATACTCTAGGAAGCTGGCTTCTTATGTGGTAGTGCCAATGTAGGGCCCACCAGCCAAAAACTACAGACTACCCTATTGGCTTACAGGGCTTAAATAAATAATCCCAAGTAGTCTATTTGTGGTAGTGTGGTGGAGCAGCTTAGGCTTATCAGAGGGCAGTGTTAAGCATTTGTTGAACACTTAGTCAATAAATGAGACACACTCAGGAAGGAAATCTGAAACGAATTTATGGTTCAAATCTGTTTATTGCTTTCCAATAAGTCAAAAACATACATAAGCATATCTGAAGACAATGAACTTCAAGGCCATAAGACATATACTCTTCTAGGTAAACAATGCCTATGTGCTACCTTAGATTTAAATCTTTAAATCAAACAAATATCCCCAATGTAATTCTGTTTAGGAAATTATTGAAAACCTGGCTCTTTGAAACTTAATCATAGAACACCACTAACCAGCAATAGTTTGTCGTATAAGCAGCGCCAAGACGCCTCAGTCCTTTTGAGAGCTATAGAAAATAAAAATCAAATCGCCCCCTAGCCAAGTTTTATAAATCATCCAGTGATGGGGTGCGCTCAACGACAGCATCCTCAGGCGCGATGTCACAACCCTGCCATTATACTGAATACCTTACACAATTCTAGGAATTGTCTGGTGGTATTATCAGTGCCCTGATGAAGCCCTGTTTAGGGAAAACACGTTGGCTGCAAGTGTAGAGGACTGAATCTATTAAAGAAAACTTCTATATATCTTTTTAAGACTCAAGAACGTTGTTTGTTATTTTGACTGTTGCTTATTTCTTTTGTGTATTCACCTCTAAGAGGCCCCTGGGTGCATGTTACAATAAGTATAATACTGGCATCAGTATAAATGTATTGAGACAAGGTGTTTGACACCAAACACCATTATTTACAGTGCAGCCATTATGTAACTGGGCAACCTGTAATGGCCTGTGCCTTTAACATGGCTGCTTGACCAGTTGCAATGCCATAGTATTGAACAAGGCATCACAGGGGCATACTGCTGACATGCCTCACATGTATTATAATGCACCCTGCCTTGGGGCTAGAAGGCTTGCTGTAGAAGTGACTTGCATAGAAGACATGCAGTGTATTTGAGCATTGCACACACGGAGTGAGCAATGTCGTGTTTTCAGAAGAGAATGAGCCCTTTCACGCATCCTGCAGTGGCAGTCTACATGCAGTTATTTGTGGGGGTCCCTTTGGATGGCATAATCCATGCTGCGCCCCATAAGGACCCTCTTTAGTACCCATGCCCTGGGTACCATAGGTACCATTTACCAGGGACTTACAAAGGTGCTAAAGTCCTTGCCAATTGGGTTACAATTGAACAAATGTACAGTTTTTAGCGAAAGAGCACAGGCACTTTGGTCGGTTTAGAATTGTACCAGTGCACATCAAGTTTAGAACAGCAGTACCAGTGGGCAAAAAGTTGGGATAACCATGTCAAAAAGGTGCACTTTCCTACTTGTTCACATTTCGTTGGCATTTTGCCCATTACTGCGTGTAATGTTTGTGAAGTAAGTTTAGTTGCTGTACCCTGAGATTGAGTTCCATTTGTTGCAACTATTGTTGGTTGGACTGTGAAAGTCCTCATGACTAATTCTGTCATGTTTCTGTAGATTTTTTAAATCTTTGTTTGGATGAGTAAGTCCCCTTGTGGCATTGTATCAATGTCAGGATGAGGTGTGTAGCCTGCTAATATTGGCCATGTTGCTCCTGGTCTTCCTAACAGACCAAGCCTTACTCTTCCACTTACGTGAGGTAGGGCGCTTTTAAATCAGTATTGGTGTTCCTGGTACGTGAGTGGAATCTCTATGTCCTTGAACGGACCATATTCCATTGGTGCATCTCCATCTGTATAGTAGCGAAATGTCTGTGTTTGTGCATCTGCTAGGAATGTAACCCATGAATAAAATACCTTTATTTGATTTGTGTGCCTCAATCACGAAAGCTACTAAGCCACCCCTCGCTTGTAAACCATTGTCTAATAGTTTCAGGGTGATAGTATGTCTGAATTTAGGTGCTATGAGAATTCTATCCACCACTTCCTCTCCTACTGAAAGGCGTCTAGTCATGACCGGGTTATCTTCACCCTCAGTCATTTTTGTAACAAAAAAGTTTTTGCTCAAGGCAACTAAGAAGGTTTTATGCACAATTTTAGGAACACAGCGTCCTTCAAGTTTGATTAACCCACAGCCAATAAATTGGATTTTTCACCCACTCAGCTGTGTCGGAGTTTGTGCCCACCCACTCCAGACGTCTCTGGTGTTTTGTGAGTAGGGGTCTCTGAGAATAGCACAACTGAACTACTCAGATCCAGCTGTTAAGTAAGTACCCAAACAAAGTTGGTGGTGCCATGTCGTGTAGTTTCTATATTACCCATGCAGGACCTGCACGTTTGGAGAACAAACTGTGGGATTGGTGGCAGACTAACTCTGAGCACACCCACTGCGTATGTTAGCCTGTTTTGCATTAGCTAGCTCACAGTGCCACTAAAATAGCCGCTAATTGGGGAGAGAATATCTTCTAGTGTAACATATATGTGCTCCGACAACCATAAGACAGTAGCAGATATATGATCAGCAGTACAGTGAATATAAAAGTATAGTACAGTTCTACCATTTTGCAATAGTCATGAACACATGCAGGGATATAAAATGCATGATAAAAGAAAGAACATACTCCTACGATGCCTATCTAGATGTACCCAAGTGTACCAAGCATGTGAGTAGGTGTGAAGCCAAGAATCCCTCTAGGTTTAGTCTAACCCCATTATCTGAAGTGAGAGTGTGTGGGACCCCATTCTGGTCTCGAGTTGGACACCCTGCAAGGGATGTTTAGACCACTGTCAGCTGGAGCATCTGCATGCAAGAGCCTCAGCGTCTCTGGTCAGTTTGTCATCTGGAAGTCTCAGTTCCCTCTAACAAAAACTAGCAAGAGGTGCTGTATTTATACAGAAAAGTATCTAGGGGTTCCTTTGTCCATGGTTTCTTGTATTGTCTGCTGCTGTTCAACATAAATCTGGCTCCTCTATTTACTTTGATAGACAACTGAGGTGTGAAAACAATTTTCCACGCCGACGACACCCAGCTGGTCTTTTCATCCAAGGATCAGACCGAAGACTCTTTCAAGTGCTTTAAAGTTTGCTTAAAAGGCATTGCAGGCTGGATGAACAAAGACAAACTTAATTTTAATGCCGATAAAACTGAAGCGATGTTCTTTGGCAAAACCCAGCCTTCCGGCCGCAGACCTGTGGTGGCCTGAGGAAATGAGCCCGCCACCTCTACCAGCGGACTATGCTAAAAATCTGGGTGTAAAATGGCAGGATGACTTATCCTTCTGTGCCCAAATTCAGCAGGTCACAGCTGTCTGCTTCAGTAGCTTGAGAAATCTGCAAAAATGTATACATCTGCTGCTTGAGAGCTGTCGCAGGACCGTAGTCCATGCCACAGTAACTGTCCGCCTGGATTACGCAAGCAGCCTCTATATCGGCTTACCGGCCTAAATAGTAAAGAAACTTCAAATGGTCCAAAATGCGGCTGCAAGATTATTCAAACGTGTTCCTTTTCGGTAACACATCTCTCAAATATATTAGAGAACTACATTGGCTTCCGGTAGTCAAGAGAATCAAATTGAAGGCCTTAACCCCTGCATTTCGGGCATTTCACGGATCGTGCCCTTTGTATCTGAAACAGAGGTTGGGTGTCTACACGCAGTCGGGTGCTCAGAGATCCAGCTCCCAGAAACTACTATGCACTCCTCGAGTGAAGAAAACCCGGCTGTGTTGCAGATCTTTTATGTTTGGGGCGTCCAAACTGTTGAATTCCTTTCCATGACTCCTTGCACCAGATATCTTCTGAAACACAATTTAGGAAGGCAGTTAAAACCTGGCTTTTTAACTGGGCTTAATTAGATAAGTCTTGATTGTTGCCTGTCTCCCGTGCATCACTTGTCGCTCTAGCGCCGAGACACCTCCTTGGAGGTAGCTGTTCGCGCTCAATAAATGACTGTATTATTATTATTAGCCATTGTTGGGTTTGGGGAGGACGTATGAGATGAACCTCGTCCGTAGATATTATGGAGGTGGATATAGCCCCTTACTGGTTTCCAAGAACCCTTATGAATATTAATTCATACTGTGTCAGTCTAAAGAAGAAGTCCTAGAACGCTATTCAGGGAAACCCTCCTTCTGCGCCCAGGACTAGAACTAGGTAAAGGTTCAATCTTAAAAGGCTTGTTACTGTGTAGTGTAGGGGAGGGGAGGTAATGTAGGTGAAAGGGTATGATGTTACCCAGGCATATATTAGGGTACCTATATGAAACATAACAATACCGATGCCACGGGGGGCGGAGCTAGCCGGCGTCGATGGCGGACGCGTGAGCTCTCGGCTCCTCGCCTAGCCCCGGAATAATCCTGATAATCTATCCTTAATCGTGCCCTATATGCCATAGCGGGCTCTCGAACACCTGTTGGCACCCCTAGCTTCATTTGGGGACCTTTTGGGACGTTTGCTGGTGAGACTCTCCGAGCCTGCTGGAGTGCGGCCCCTCGCGACTCGGCCGAGGAGGACTGGGCCTGAAGCCGCGCACTATCCTGGAGAGGTGGCCGGGTGACATCGCCGGACGTGCGGCCTCAGCGCTGGGAGTGGTCGGGCTGATCTCCGACCGCACTAACATTTGGATTTATCCCTGGCTGGGGCGACCTCTCCCCATTTGTCTGCGATTGCCCCACGTCTGAACGGCTTGTCCTCCCCATTGGAGGGCCAACGGCAGAGAGGACACTGAGCTCCCGAACCACGAGGAGGAGCGATCGCCACAACGGTACGACTGCCGGTCTGGATCCCCACTGCGGTGAACTGCTATCTCAGCGCCCTCCCGCCATGGTGGTGAGACGTTGACCGGTGCTGGCATTGTAGACCTAACTATACCCTGGGCCGGACGGGTGCGGGTCTTGCCGAAGTGATCGGAAGTGATTCGTCCGCCATAACGGGCGCCATCTTGGCTGCATCGGGCCTCCGGCCCGGACTTGATAGCTGGTGGCAGTAAATCGCAGGCTGAAGTGACTTCTGTATTGCCCCTGCGGCCTGCTGCTGGCGAGACGCCCCCTGGTTTTGGGCCCCTCCGCGACAGGGACAAACAATGGGGAAAAACGACGCTGCCCAGGCGAAGCTCTCCTTTGAACGGCGCCGACCGAAAGGGCCTGAAGCGGCGGCACCGGAGTCATCCCCGAAGGGAGCCACAGCGACAGCCCCGGCATCCACGGAGCTCCGAGACATGCTAGCCGCAATGGAAAAGGGCATCCAGGATAGCATTGCGTCTGTGGGAACTAAGATAGACGCTTTGTCATACCGAATGGACCGCATGGCGGAGAGAGTGGACAAACACGCGGAGCGCCTGGACATGGTGGAACGTCGACTCACCGAAGCTGAAGAAGCCCAGACAGAGTGGGACAAAGATAGAAAGCAGTTTGATAGACTTTTGCAAGTTATACGTGATAAAACAGAGGACTTGGAGGCGCGCTCACGCAGGCCCAACATCCGTATCACAGGCGTGGCGGAAACTACGCAGACGGGGAAGATGGAACTCTTTGTAGAAAAGCTGCTGAAGCTGCTACTCGGAGAGGAGGTTTTTTCCCCCATGTTCATAGTGGAACGAGCGCACCGCACGTTGGGCCCACAACTGCAGCCTGGCGCGCCTCCTCGCCCCATTATCGCGAAACTCCTCAACTACCGTGACAGAGACACAGCTTTGCGCTTGGCGAGGGAGAAGGGCAAGCTACAACATGAGGGTATGGACATCTCCCTCTACCCGGACTTTACGGCCAAAGTGCAGGAAGAGAGACGGAAGTTCGCGCCGTATAAAAAGCAACTCCGTACTCTGGGCCTGGACTACGCGATGCTGTACCCTGCCAAGCTTCGCATCAACACGGGAGGGCGGTCGTATTTCTTTACGGACCCTAAAGAACTCCAGAAATCCCTAAAGACCTGGACGCGGGAGCGAAAGGAGGCTAGGCATAGCCAGGAGGACGACGCCGGCTCGACATCGAATCTGGATGAACAGGACTAGAGGGCCTTGTAGTGAGGTTTGGAACACTTTAACGTGTGGGGGACACTGCAACCTGGTACCGCTGAGACGCCATGAGAGAAGAGAAGAGTATGGTCTACATGAGTACTGCTGGTACTAGTTGGTAAGGCGGCGGATACGCTGTTCGGATATATGCCTCACATACTACTGGTGAGGAGGTCGTTGTCGCTGAGGGGAGGAGGACCGGATCACTGTTGCATCGTTGGGGGGGCTGGTAGGGGTGTGAGAGGGCTGTTATACTTGCTATTCGAAGGGCACTGACCCACAAGTGGGGCGTGAAGGAGGCGCTGATCAGACCGTTTCATTGGTACAGTTTGCGGTGTTGTACTATTTTGGCGCGCTCTGCCCCGGTGCCTTTGGTTGTGTTAGTCTCCAAGGGGTTGGTATTGAACTGACGAATACTCTACTACCTGAGGGTTGATGGGGGGGATCTTTGGGACCTGTCTGACCTGGTTGGGGGTGGTCGGCTGTGGGTGGGCGGGGGTTCAAGGGGTGGGGTTGAGGGACTGGACAATTGGGGGGGGGGTTGTTGCCTTGGGTTGTTTTGGGGGTTTGTTCGTACTGAGTGTGGACTGTTATGTGGTACTGTACCTGTTTGGAAAAGCCGGCTGGCGATAATGAGATCAAATGTACTGCTGTGTCCTGTCTTGCTCACCCCTGCTGCTTATACACACATGAGCCCATGCAATGTCTAGTGCTGCACTGAATGTACCCACAAGTGCCCCGAATAGGCTGAACTTGATGACCTGGAATGTGCGGGGTTTGAACGACTTTCGTAAACTGAGGAAGGTCCTCGGCTATCTCCATAGACATCACGTCGATCTGGCCTTATTACAGGAAACGCACTTGCCATGCACCAGCAGGATGTTACAATCTAGGGGTTTGGCGGGGAACATAGTTGCTGCAGGCTTCACGACACACGCCTGGGGGGTGCTCATCTGGGCCAATCCCACATCACAACATAAGTTGATCCCGGTACTCGCTGACACGGAGGGCAGATACGTCCTGGCTAGGTGTGTGGGTAAGGGCCTTGATCTACTGGTAGTAAACGTTTATGTCCCCAATTACGATCACCCAGAATTCTATGCGACTCTGTCTGCCCTTTGTAGGTCACATGCTCAGCCTGGGATGCTGTGGGGGGGGGGGGATTTTAACTTTGTATTCGACCCATCCTTGGACCGTTCCGCAGGTCCCGTTCGGCGCCCGGTGGCTTCGGCCACACATATGAAGGCCGAGATGACTAAATTAGACCTGGTGGATGTTTGGAGGGACAAGCACCCCACGAAAGGCGGCTTCACGCACTATTCGGCCTTCCACAATGTGCACACCAGGATAGATTACTGGTTGGCATCTCCCCCGGTCCTTGGTAGTATCAGCGCATGCGAGGTTCTTCCACGCACACTCTCGGACCACTCCCCCATTCTCCTGCACCTTTCAACTGCCAGAAAGGGGATCCCGGCCTTCACATGGAGGTTCCCCCCTTTTGCGCTGCTAGAGGACGCCTTCCGGGGGGAGCTTGCGGACGATATAGAACAATACTTCACAACTAACGTAGGCTCGGTCGACGACTTCTTCACAATTTGGGAGGCTTTTAAGGTGTACATCAGGGGTGTGGCTATGTCAAAGTACTCCAGTGTGCTACGCTCCATCAGGCGGGAACTCACGGCGTTGGAGACTAGAATAGCGGAACTGGAGGCTAGGCAACTGTCGACACATAGCACTGCAGATGGCCCGGCGCTCACCTAGCTCCTGTCCGAGTTTCAGGTTCTGGCAGACAGAGAGATTCTTTATATGGGCAAGTACGCCACTGCCCGAGTGTATGGTGAGGGGGATAGGCCAGGCGCATTGCTGGCGCGCATGGTTCGGGGCTCTCGCCGGCCTCTGGTTGTTGAGGAGCTGAGGACCACGGAGGGTGACATGGTCTCGGACGAGGAACAGATACTAGGGACCTTTAGAAGATATTATGCAGAGCTATATCAGTCCAAGACGCAGGGAGTGGAGGGCGAAATGGAAGATTATTTAGACCACATTGCAATGCCGTTCCTCAAAAACTCGGATAGGGAATTTTTGATGGCCCCCTTTCACCAAGACGAAATACTGGAGGCTCTCGCGAGCATGAGATCGGGTAGCGCGCCGGGTTCGGACGGACTCACGGTCAGCTTTTATAAAGCCTTTAAAGACATTTTGCTCCCGCACTTGGTTGTCCTCTTCGACGCTATCTGCGAGGATGGCGAAATGCCGCACACCATGCGTGAAGCGTTGCTCATCACAATACCTAAGCCAGGGAAACCACCGGACCTTTGCGGCTCGTACATGCCGCTCAGCCTGCTGAACGTAGATGCAGAGATTTATGCCAAGGTCCTGGCCAATCGGCTGGCTTTATTGGTCCCAGAGCTTGTCGCCCCGGAGCAGTCCGGGTTTGTCCCGTGCAGAAATTTAACTTATAACATACGCACTGTACTGGGCACAATGCAACATGTCAAGCAGGAGAACAGCGCGCTGGCAATCTTCCTTGACATGGAAAAGGCATTCGACTCGGTTGAGTGGCCTTTCATGGTGAGGGTACTGCGAAAGTTGGGCCTAGGCGAGCCATTCCTGCAGAGGATTGGGGCGCTGTACCATCGGCCCTCTGCCAGACTACGGCTGGGCGACAGAGTGTCGGAACCGATTTACATTGGTAGAGGCACTCGGCAAGGCTGCCCCCTGTCGCCGTTGCTCTACGCTTTGGTTGCGGAGCCCCTCGCATGCGCCATACGGGAGTACCACAGTCTGGAGGGTATAAGTTTTCCCACCTACAAGATAGGGATTTCGACTTATGCAGATGATACGTTATTGTATGTCCGGAACGCGGAAACTAATCTGGCCGCGGTTCTCCGTGAAGTGGTCCGCTTTGGCTCGCTCTCGGGCTTGAGGGTGAACTGGGATAAGTCCATTGCTTTTCCTCTCACCCCGGTGACTCAACCGTTCGCTATGGAGTACCCGCTACAGTGGTACTCTGACTCAGTCCGCTATTTGGGCATCCGCCTACACACAGATCCCGAGGTCCTAGTTCGGGACAATTACGGAGTGGCATATAATAAATTGGTCGATGATGTCGATGCCTGGACCAAACTTCCGCTCTCCCTTCTGGGCAGGATCGCTAAAATGAAAATGATAGTGCTTCCCCGATTCCTGTTCCTTTTCCTCAACTTACCTGTGGTTCTGTCGAAAGCATTCTTTAAACAACTTACCCAAGTCATGATCCGGCTGGCCTGGGGTGACAAGCAACCTAGAGTCCGATGGACGATCCTGACTCTCCCTTGTGAGATGGGGGCTTGGGAGCTCCGGATCTAGAACGCTACTACCGAGTTGCGCAGGCATCGCACCTGCACTCGTGGATTCACGGTGACGCACGCACTCCGCACCTCATACTGGAGCGGTTGTTTGCGGACCCGCTCCCTCTGCCTGCCACTATTTGCCTGCCCACGGATCGGTCGATTGGCCGGATGGACTCTTTTAAAGCGACCAATCATGCCTGGAACTCCCTGATGCGTTCCCGCGGCTGCGCCCTTCTGTACTCCCCATTGATGCCTGTAGAATGGGCCCTCTGGCTGGACCCGTTGGGAGAGAGAGGAGTAGTTAAGGCCCTGCAGGCCCTCGGCATAGTAAGGATGGAGGACTTGTTCTCTGATGGCATACTGAAAACCTGGGACCAACTCGCTACCACGGAGTCGGGCCCTTCCTTGCTACAGAAATTCCAATATCACAGACTCCGCTCTGCGTTCCGGGAAATACTGGGCTCTGACATGGAGGAGCCCGAGGAGATCCCGGAACTGACCTATTGCAAATGCTACTTACCAGTATGCATCTGTTCTTGGCATGTAGGGCTGCTGACATTCATATCTGTGCATAGACCGCCACCTAGTGTTGGGTCCGGATGATTGCACATTGTTGTCCTGGAAGAGTCTTCGAAGTATCACGAGATAGGTGGCTCCTCCCCTGGACTACAGTGCGCATGGGCATCGCCTCCATCCCCAGATTGTTTTTAGCCATTGGCAGAGATGGAGTGAAGAATGTGAGTGATGACCATGCTATGAGCATATGTGTTTGTATGAATAAATACTGCAGCTGCTACAGGCGCCGGGGAGGAGGGCGGGCGATATGAATGTCAGCAGCCCTACATGCCAAGAACAGATGCATACTGGTAAGTAGCATTTGCAGTTCGAGGCATGTGGGCTGCTGAATTCATATCTGTGCATAGAATACATAGCGGTCCCTCCATTAACGGCGGCCGCCCGTGCCAGCTGCAGCAGTCTGAAAAAGCGTTTTTAGAACAGCCTGACCAACAGCTGCCTGCTGTTTGGAATGCACGTCTACACAGTAGTGCTTAGTGAAAGTATGTGTGGTAGACCATGTGGCTGCTCTACAGATATCTTCTAAGGGAATGTTACCTAGGAAAGCCATAGAGGCCCCTAACTTCCTAGTGGAGTGGGCCCTCGGTGGGATAGTGAGAGTGCGCTTAGCTTTAGCGTAACAGATCTGAATGCACTTTACTATCCATCTAGCAATCCCCGCTTTGGAGATAGCGTTTCCCTTGTGTTGTGTGGCAAAAGCAACAAAAAGTTGTTTGGTTTTGCGGAAATCTTTCGTCCTGTCCACATAGTACATCAAGGCCCTTTTCACATCAAGGGTGTGGAGCATGCGCTCCGCCAGCGTCTCTGGGTTTTGGAAAAACACCGGCAACTCAATTGTTTGGTTCATGTGGAATTGTGAGACCACTTTGGGTAAGAATTTAGGGTTAGTGCGGAGCACCACCCTGTTAGCATGTACCTGGAAGAAAGGTTCTTGGATGGTGAGCGCCTGCAGTTCGCTAACCCTCCGTAGCGATGTAATTGCTACTAAGAACGCAACCTTCCAAGTTAAAAACTGGAGCTCACAAGAGTGCAGTGGCTCAAAGGGAGGACCCATCAGCCTTGTAAGAACCACATTGAGGTTCCATTCTGGAGCTGGTGGAGTCCTTGGTGGAATGACCCTTTTGAGTCCTTCCAGAAAGGCCTTGATAGCAGGGACCTTAAAGAGTGACAGGTGCTGCCTGTTCTGGAGGTATGCTGCCATAGCAGACAGGTGAATGCGGATGGAAGAGTACGCTAGATTACACCGATACAGGTGAAAAAGGTAACATATGATGTTTTGAATGGAAGCATCTAGCGGGTCAATGTCGTGGTTCACACAGTAGACGACAAACCTCTTCCATTTAGCCGCATAACAAGCTCTAGTAGTGGGCTTCCTTGCCTCTCGAATGATGTCCATGCAATCGGGAGGAAGATTGAGGTAGCCAAACTCTAGGACTTCAGGAGCCAGATCGCCAGGTTGAGCTGTTGCGGATCTGGGTGCTGAATGTCGCCATGGCTCTGCGTCAGAAGGCTGGGAGTGAGATGAAGCCTTTGATGCGGTACCACGGAGAGTTCCAGAAACGTGGTGTACCATGGTTGGCGAGCCCATGTTGGAGCAACCAGGATGAGCGTCATCGAGTGTTGCCTGAGCTTGCGTGCCACCAGCGGTATCAGAGGTGCTGGGGGAAAAGCGTACGCAAATCTGCCTGACCAGTTCATCCACATCGCATTGCCCTGTGATTGGGGGTGTGGGAACCTGGCGGCGAAGCTTTGGCATTTTGCGTTCTCCTTTGTGGCGAACAGGTCTATCTCTGGATGACCCCACCTTTGGAAGTACGGTTGGAGTACTGATGGATGTATCTCCCACTCGTGCATCTGATGGCTGTGCCTGCTGAGCAGATCTGCCATCTGATTGTCCTTGCCCGGGAGGTGCTCTGCCATGAGGAAGATGTTCCTCTGAATGGCCCACTTCCACATGCTCTGAGCCAGATGAGACAGCTGTGGAGAGTGTGTGCCTCCCTGTTTCTGGATGTAGTACATGGCCGTCATGTTGTCCGTCCGGATCAACACGACCTTGTTGCACAGATGTACTTTGAACGCCTTTAAGGCCATGAAGATTGCCATCAGTTCCAACACATTGATGTGCATCTTCCTTTGCTGTAGTGTCCATAGTCCCTGCACAGTGTAATGGAGTACATGCGCTCCCCATCCCTGGAGAGAGGCGTCCGTCGTCAGGATAATCTGTGGGACAGGCTCTTGGAAAGGTCGGCCCTTGCAAAGGTTTTGTGGATTCCACCAATGCAGAGAGTTGTATGCCCGACCGCTCACCAACACTAGGTCTGTCAGTTGCCCATGAGCCTGAGTCCACTGACGTGCTAGGCACTCCTGAAGCGGACGCATATGTAGTCTCGCGTGCGGGACAATGGAGATGCAGGAGGCCATCATGCCTATCAACTGCATGAACACCTTCGCGGGAAGCGAGTGTTGGGGTCTGAATCGTTGGATCAGCGCCTGGATACTGGCGATTCTCACTGAATTCGGCTGCGCAGTGGCTGCCAGAGTGTCGATTGTCGCGCCCAGATACTGTCGCACGTGGGCGGGCTGGAGATGGGACTTTGGGTAGTTCAGAGAGAATCCCAGATCGTGCAGGAGATGAATGGTGCGTGACACGTGGTCTACGCACTGCCGTTCTGTTTTTGCTTGAATGAGCCAGTCGTCCAGGTATGGATAGACGTGGATGTGCTGGCGACGGAGATGCGCCGCCACAGTCGCCAGGCATTTTGTAAATACCCTTGGTGCCGTGGTGACCCCGAACGGCAGGACTCTGAACTGGTAATGCTGGCCTAAGATTGTGAATCTGAGATACTTCCTGTGGGAAGGATGCAGGGGAATATGAAAATAGGCATCCTTCAGATCCAGCGTAGCCAGAAAGTCCCCTTGTTGAAGCAGGGGAAGCACCTGCTGCAACGTGAGCATATGGAAGTGCTCCGAGAGGATGTACCAGTTCAGGGGCCTGAGGTCCAGGATCGGCCTGAGTGATCCGTCCTTTTTGGGGATCAAAAAATACAGGGAGTAAACCCGTTCCCCGCTCTTGCAATGGAACGAGCTCTATCGCCCCTTTTTGCAGCATAACTAGAACTTCTTGCTGCAACAAGGTCAAGTGCTCGCCGGACATAGGACGGCTTCTTGGCGGTATGTCCGGTGGAATGGACGTAAGCTCTAGACAGTACCCGTACTGGATAAGAGACCTCACCCACCTGTCCGTGGTGATGGACCTCCACGCTGGCAGGAACTGCTTGAGTCTCCCCCCGACCGGTGTTGTGTGATCGGGGGGCAGTGACAAGACGTCACTGCTTGTTGGTGGTGGTGGACCTGGAGCCATTGTTTCCACGTCCCCTGCCTTTGATATTATTGCCTCTGTAACCACCTCTACCCTTGTTGTTATACGAGGGCTGGGTGTTACCCTTGTAGTATTGTGTGGCCTGAGATGCCTGTCCCCGTGAGGTGCCTTTTGAATTTGAGCGTCGAAAGGAACCACCCCGAAACTGCTGACTTTGTAAAGCCCCCATTGACTTGGCAGTTTCGGTATCCTTTTTCATCTTTTCTAGGGAGGCATCCACCTCAGGGCCAAACAGATGGTCAGGATTCACTGTTTGACTCAATATCGTGGTTTGGATGTCGGGTTTGAACCCCGAAATTCTAAGCCAGGCATGGCGTCTAAGTAACACACTTGTATTGATAGCTCTGGAGGCTGTGTCTGCCACGTCTAGGGCACATTTGATGGATGCATTTGTAATGAGTTTACCCTCCTGAATGAGCATCTCTCCTGCCTCCTTGTATTGGTCAGGCAAGTGTTGCAGAATGGCCTCTAATGTGTCATAATGGGCCCTATCATAACGTGCAAGCAGGGCTTGGGTGTTAGATATTCTCCAGATGTTAGCTGCCTGTGCAGCAATGCGTTTGCCTGAGGCCTCAAAGATCTTGGACTCTTTGTCTGGGGGAGGAGCGTCACCAGAAGTCTGAGAATTCGCGCTCTTCCGAGCGTTGGAAACAACCAAGGAGTCCAATGGCAAGTGTCCCTTGATATAAGTGGGATCCGTGGGCGCTGCCTTATATTTCCTGTCGATGCGAGGGTTGACCACCCGCGCCCGGGTGGGCTCTTTGAAAACCTCCGGTGCATGTTTCAGCACCCCTTTTTAGCATCGGTAGCGTTTTGACTTGCTTTTCGGCTACCGAGAAGGTGTCGAATAAGAAGTCCGCATCCACGGGGTCCGAGTGCAGCTCGACGTCGTGATTCGCCGCAGCTCTCTCTATTAAAGCATTGAAGGCCGCCGAGTCCTCTGTCGGGGACGTCTTGGCGGCGAAAAGTTGAGTGTCCTGACCCGACTGCGGGTCTTCTGTGTCGCCTCCAGCGGCCCAAGGCACATGCTCCTCCTCCGGATCCGAGTACGCAGGATAGTTGTACTCGGCATCAACCTCGTCCGCATCGGCTGCGGGGGAATGCGTTGGCGAGTGTTCCAAGGCCTGTGGGGACACAGGTTCCACCAGAGCCGAAGAGTCCGCAGAGTACTTCTTGTTTTTGAGCGGGATCTTAAAAGGTTCCAACGCCGGCTCCGTCGTGATTTTTCGTTTGAGGAGCGACAGTTTCCCGGTGTTGGCGTCGATGATGACCTCACGACGTTCCTCTACCGCAAGCGGCTGGAGCCGAAGCTTCGACACCACCAAGGCAGCTTTCGGCGTCAACACCTCCCTTGAATGTCCGCCCTGTTTCGGCGCGAAGGCCTTCGGCGCCGACTTGGGTGGAAGGGTGAAACGAATAGGCGTTTGCTCTTTAGTAGGCTTAGGCGTGAGCGTAGGCACTACAGTGTCCTGAGCGGGAACCACAGTGGACTTTCGGATCCGCTGTAAGGATTCCCCCACTTTCTTCGTAAAGGTTGCCGAGGGCTGAACCGGCTCGAGCGACACGTCATCTTCGAGAGCCTGATCGCCGGTAGGCACTTTCTTCGGGGCCGACGCCCCATGCCTATGCGCGTCGTCGCCCTGACACTTCTTCGGAACCGTCTTCGGGTCCCCGACCCCTTTCGGCGCCGACGCGGCCGCGTCGGAGGCCTTCGCCTTCGGCGCCGACCCCGAGGGCTTCGGGTCGGCCATTTTGGCGTGGCTCTTCAAGTCGGCCATTTTGGTTTTCTTGGAAGTTGACGCCTCCAGAACCTTCTTTACCAACGTCACTTTCAGTTTCGGTTTCGCATCCGAGGGTGCGTGACCAGTTGGCTTCACTTTCGTTTTCTTCACCATAAGTAATGGCTTAGAAATGTCCGTGACCGGGCCCGGAGGCGGGGACGTAGGACTCATAGTTAGATCTTGGGTAAGGCCCGAAGGCGATCCCTCGACCTGGGCCGTATGAAGGGGAATAACCCCTGAGTCTGGTTGGGGATGCTCCTCCTCTGAGCTATCTCCCATCGTGGCACAAGCCTGATCGTCGTCCCCTACCTCGTCGGAGACTTCGTCAAAGTCCTCCTCACCCGCGTCGTAGGTCTCCTCCTCGGACGCGGGGCCAGAGTCCGACCCTCGCACGTCGTCTTCTCCCTCGACAGATTCCTGGAAAATGTCATCTGGTGGGGGCGCCGAAGCCGATAATTGAGCCTGGAGCCGATTGGCCCGGCGAATCTTCAAAGTCTTCTTGCTTCGGAACTTCGAACACGCCATACAGGTGTCTTCGCGGTGATCCGGCGACAAGCAGGTATTGCACACAGGGTGCACGTCGAGGTGTGAATATTTTGAGTGACACAGCGGACACTTTTTGAATGGAGTCCGCTCCATAGCAAAGGGTGTAGTGTAGGCCCGTCCGCGCCGAAAGCACGTGGAAGGGCAGCAAGAGATCGGAGCTGAGAGTCAGAAAACCCGTACGCAACTATACCGACGCCCAGCCTAAAGACCCTTTGGTCTCGAGTAGAAGTTGAACAACTATCGGTTCCGACAGAGGGAACCGAAACACATCCGAACCCAATGGCGGAAAAAAACAATCTGGGGATGGAGGCGATGCCCATGCGCACTGTAGTCCAGGGGAGGAGCCACCTATCTCGTGATACTTCGAAGACTCTTCCAGGACAACAATGTGCAATCATCCGGACCCAACACTAGGTGGCGGTCTATGCACAGATATGAATTCAGCAGCCCACATGCCTCGAACATAATTAAATCCACATCATCCGCAAAGCTAATTTCACAGGTCAACAGGTTGGGAGTGGTGCGTCAGCGCCTACAACCCTCTAAGGCTAGAGCGGCCTGGCAGGACGATTTGCAAACCCCCATAGACGACTTTATGTGGCGATACTGCTGCTCCAGCACGCGCAAGATTTCCCTGAACGGCAGGCACAGGCTGGTGCATCTCAAATTCCTACAGCGGGTGTACTATACCCCTGAACGACTGCACCGCTATGGCCTTCGCCCCACTGCGGAGTGCAAGCGTTGCCGAACATTGGTGGCGGACTTCTTCCATTTGGCGTGGCTTTGTCCTGGGATACAAGCATTCTGGGGGGAGGTATTTGCCGAACTTGACAAGATACTGGGGGAGACATTGCCCCGCACTCCGGCGCTTGCGCTCCTTGGTTACTCTAAGCCATTGGCCCCTTCCCTGCGCCGGCTGGTGGACATGGCCTTACTGTTGGCTAGGAGGGTGGTGGCGACCTGCTGGATGCGAGGGCCCCTACCTGCCAAAACGAGATGGCTGCGGGACCTACAGTACTGCTGCACCCAAACAGAACTATACAGCAACCTGTTACCGCCCAGGAGTAGGCCCAAGAATTTCTGGGATCTTTATAAGGAACACCTGCAGAAGGGGGAGGATGGCGACTCTGATACTTCCGAAGCGGTTGAACTCCAGGACCGGGTGGGGGAGTAGAGGTTTGAACACATGCATTTCTATCCCGAGGGGAGGAGATTGGGGCGAGTTCCGAGATGGGTGGGGGCTGCTATGAGGTTCCGACTCTAAGGTGCGGCTGGGGGAAGCATGGGGGGGGGGGGACATTCCTTAGTGGTAGGGAGACACGGGACGCAGGGCGGGTACACCTTGGGATACACATGACTAGACAGGGTTGGCAGTCCCACAGACACACTCTGGGGGGAGGGGTGGGAGTTTCATTGGGGTAGTTCTATTCACCTTAATTCGATACAAGACCTTTTGGCCGCGATTGCAGTAGGGGATTGCCAGTTGACACACTGCTCCAATAAGCTGCTTGTGGAGAGACACTGCACTCGGTTATACTAGGCTAACGATACATCACCACGCCGCCAGGCCCCCGGGATGTCGGCAAAAAGGCTGTGTACGGTTTTTCTCCTTCACTGCTAGCATGCTTATTACAATGTATGACATAGTGCACTTTGAATATGTAAAATCTTGGTGGTGTCAATGGCTTTGCTATCAATAAAGGTCTTTAATAAAAAAAACAATACCGATGCCACATCTACACTATCCTTTCCCTAATTCTGATCGTAACCCTTACCCTATTGCCCTGCCAAAAGAGATTACAATGACCCTAGCAAAAAGTGAAGAAAAAAAAAGGAAACACCTAGGGATAGAAATAAAGAACTTGACAACCACTAGCTTCAATAAAACTAACCTGAAACCCATCAACTATAATTCCACACAAGAGCCCAGAGCCCAAAAAGCTATAGACCAAACCACCATCAACAATACTCTCAAGTCCCCCTGGCCAACCATACCTATGCATGCCAGCATACAGAGGCCCCAGAAACAGGGTAAACCACTAAGAATTAGACAGCCTCCTCAAGTCAAACAAGACTACAACTACAATAGCCCTTAAACTAGAGAACTCCATCATACCTGTACACAAGTAATTTCAGACAAAGTGAAACCCGAAAATCAAGGAGAACTCCAAATCAACTCATCTCTATACCAATCCTACACGTCAAAAACATGGAAAACAATAAATCAAACATAATGAATGCTTCACAAATGCAAGTCAGCAACAAAACACAATGAATTACATGATACAGACATCACTTTTTTGACAGAAACCACTGTTAAACGTTGTCACCCCTAATTTCTCTATAAAGTGCATTGATAGGAAGGATTGCAAAGGAGTTGAGATAGCAGTCATACATAGACACTCATGTATAAAACTGACAATTCGATGTCTGGATCAGAGGCGAGGATTACACTGTACTTTCTGTACTTTATTAACAGAAACCATTTAAAGAAAACAAAAAAGGACTTACATTCCCATAATCCCGAGGGGGAGAAGTCAGCATTTCAACAATATGCACTGTCAAATAAGATAAGGCCAGGGCCCCTTGATTGTCTCCGGTCGATGTTGCCACCTCCTCTTTCTTCACTGCTCCAGAAGAGTTACGTGTTTCTGGCCTATTGGCCTTAATTTGTCTTTCATTGAGTGTTCATGTGGTATTTTTGGTGCCTGTTACATTGCTATTGTAGTGTTACTACTGTGCGGTCATGGGAGAGCTAGTCGCTCATCTGTGGTCGCTGTTACTCTGGCATATGCCCTACGCCACCTGGGGCCACTGCGGTGCGGCCCTCCAGCCGCTAGAGGGAACCAATCTATGAGCACACAGTGCTTCTTGCAGCCCTGCGCCGGCGTGCATTCAAATTCTGGCCATGGCTCGACAGTCCCGGGAGTCGTAATCAGTCTCTAGGCAGTAGAGGCAAACATTGTGGTGGTCCACCGCAGACATACTAAGGAGGCAGGCCCCACAGGACAAAGCCAGGCATCCCTACGTGCACTAGGAGAAAAAAGAGGGGAGACAAAAGTCCCAAAAGTAGTCGAAAAGTGACTAAGGTACTTGCTGAATCCAGATCTGCTCTTGCTGGCGCGGAAAAAGAAAGAACTGATGTCAGCGCGCATGGGTGGCGCCTAATTAGTCTCCGTGACGTCATCTTGGCGTTTAAGACGCCAGTAATGGAGGCGGTGCCGCAGGACGCCACCTATTGATGCGCAGGGGTACTGCTAAGCAAAACTATCCGCGCCTGGGGATATTCTAAGGTAAGTAATCTATCACTGATGTGTCGCTTTCAGATAATCACAATAGTATCTTTGCCTTTTAAAAGTAATGTCATCAAGTAGTAAGTATTATCAGGTCATGCATTTTTTTTATACATACAGTTCACTTGGTTATTTTCATACCATGTTGATGAATTGCGTGAACTGCTTCCAACATATTTTTCCAGTAGCTCTTGCGCTCCCATGGGCTAATTGTCTTTTTTTTCCTTAACCAACTGTTCAGATCAATATTTCCACACTCCATTACCATGCGGATGTGATAGTCTGTGATTTCACTAGAAAGGTATAATTGGAAAAAAAAAATCAATACAAAAATATCAAACTTGAAATGTTTCGAAAAAAGCAAATGGCAAAGGGATGTACTCACTAGTCATATAGTCTAATAATTTTATCACTATGTGACTGTAGTTTAATCAAGTAGTCAATCTCATTCTTATAGCTTTCAATTGTCAGCAGGTCTGCTTCTTCCAGATTCACGTACTTCACAGCATATAGACGCTTCTTTTCATCCATCACCTGAAAAACCTGAGACACAAAAACATCAGTGTTATAGGATGCATACTAAAATGGATATGAATTCTGTACACAAACGTGGCTCTTTATAATCACCTGAAGGCTCTTTGCTTCCTTTAGCCTTATAAAAGCATATTTTCAAAAACAAAGCAAGTTGGTAATGCAATTATGATTTTTAAAGCACCAATCGTGGGAGGTGAGGATTCAGACAACCCTGAAACTCTCCAGAATGTAACTCCACTACTGGTCATCTGGGTTGAGACCTGGAGACAACGTAACCCTTTCACTGCCAGGGTGTTTGTATGCCCTTGCTTAGGAGCTTCATTTAAAAAAAAATCACCACATTAGATTGTTGAATCTTATGTATCTACATCTCGGAATGTTAAACAAGGAAATATTAGCTTAAATGTCTGAGTCCGGTAGTACAAAAGGTGTGGGTTTTCATAGGGGTTGTAGTCTGCACAATCGATGTAACATCAGTACAGATCACTTAATTGTGGCAGATTCACTTTTTATGGTACATAGTTCGTGTGATACATATGAAGCAAAGAATTACATGAAAGTATAAAAACTATTTTCTAATTCTGCAAGACCTAAAAAAGAAATCTATTGGCACTAGCGAGACCTCCATCACCTTGACTGACTGGCCAGTGGAATACCAGAGCATGAAGGCTGTCAGAGTTTACAACCATAGATTCCTTACCTTAGAATACTTCCCAGGCATCAGACTGGACCCAGAATTATTGAGCAATACCTCCAAGCACAGGTAGGTGGAGCTGGCAGTGACGTCATCTGCGCCAGATGGCACATGCGCGGAATCTATATAGGCACCACCTCAGCATGCTGACATCAATTTGTCAGAAAGGTTCCAAACCCACAGATGCTGAGCCACCTCCAACACAATTGTGGCCAGTATGGGAGTCTCTACCAGAAAAGGTGTTGCAGAAAGGTAAGCAACTTGTTCTTCTGAAAGAAACTTCTAACAGCAGATTCCTTAACTTAAGATAGATACCACAGCAATAACCTCTCCAGCAGAGGGGTTGTGAAATTACCAAAACAAAAACGTAATTCAGAACTGAGCGGACGAAATGCCCACCACAACTCATGTGACTGGCCAGCCAATAATGCTTTGTGAACATGTGGAGTGGCGCCCCTGTAGCTGCCTGACAGATGTCACGAACAGATATCCCGCATATCAATGCAGTGTTCACAGCCTGGTCTCTGGTGGAGGGAGTACTCAACCTTTTGGTGGCTTCTTCTGTGCCAACGTGTAGCAAATCTTAAAACACAATACAATCCACCGAGAGATGGTCCTATTCTGAACCGCTTTCCTTTTCTTTGCTCTGGTAAAACCAATGAACAGGTGATTATCCAGCCAGTGATCCTTTGTACGATCTATATAAAAGCCATGGGCTCTCTTCTGAACTGCCGGCGGAGCCTCTCCTCCTTTGAAGGCTAAGGGGGTAATGAAGAACATGGCAAGGGTAATCATCTGACCAACGCGAAATGGACTCACAACATGGGTAGGAAAGAGGTATGCGTTCTTAGAACAAGTCTGTCTAGGTAAAAAGAGGAGTATGGTGGTCAAACTGAGAAAGCTGCAGTTCACTCACCAATATAATGGCCACAAAAAAGACAGTCTTATGGGTCAGAAGTCTGACAAGCCAACTATGCATGGGCTCAAATGCAGAACTCATCATTAAATCTCACTGGGGCATAATAAAGGGTAAAGGTGGAAACTTGCTGTAAACCTACAAAAACAGAGCCTGATCAGGTGACTTTAAAAGGGAAGGCTAATCTGGCAAACGGAAGAACACCAACAAGGCAGACACATAACCTTCCACAGTGCCCAAAGCAAGGCCTTGCTGGGCTAACAATAACACAAATAACACCTCAGACAATTTGGCATGTGTTGGGTCAATGCAACTGTCAGAACACAAAGCCACAAGTCTGTCCAATGGCAGGTGTACACTGATTTTGTCAAGGGATGCCTGGCTGACAGAACAACATCGACCACCTCAAGAGGAAGATCGAAAACTCAACTGTGGACGCTCCATCTCCAAGCACTAAGAGTGCACGGGTTGGGATGCAGGACCCAAACCTGCTGCTACAACAGGAGGTCCTCCCAAAGGTGCAGACTGTTTGGACAACAAACGCTCATGCCCAGAAGCTCAGAACACCATACTCTCCGGGCCCAGTCTGGGGCCACTAGGATGACTTGTGCCCATTCGGTCTTGGTCTTCTTGAGGACTCGGGGCGGAGTGGTAATGGTGTAAAGGTGCACAGATCTCCTGAGTTCCATTCCAAAAGGAATGAGTCTCTGAGCAAGAGCCCCATTGTAAACTCCAAAGTACTAAAGTGCTGACAATGCACGTTCTGAGCATGGCGAATAGATCGAGCCAAGGTTCTCCCCATTCATGCCTCTCACCACCTCCAGGTGCAGATGCCATGTGTGATCTGCAAGGCATCAACGACTGAGTTTATTTGCCCTGATGCTTAAAAATCCTGCCAAGTGTTGTACAGCCAGTAAGATAGCCTGACGTTCCAGCCATGTCCAAAGGTGCAGGACTCCCAGCAGAGGGGCCCTTACCCGACCCCGCCCTGCTTGTTGCACTACCAAATGACGGTAGTGTTGTCCATGAACACTTGCACCAGCCCAAATTCAATAGATGCTAGTAAGGCTTTCAAAGCCAAATTGATGACTCATAACCCCAACAGCTTGATGTGAAGATGAGCCTCTGCTGGAGAACAGAGCACTATTGTCTCCACCTCATCTCATCCTAAGAGCAATCCAGGAGCCACCACTACAGATTTCATGCACTCTACTCTAAAATTTGGACACAGTTGGAGAGATTGCCCTGGTGCTGTATTCACGAATACTTCAGGACTTACATCACAAGCAGAATGCAGGAGATCATCAGGTCCAGCAACCTCAGAGTATGTATCACTGGAATCTAGGAGCGAGCCTGAAGCAGAAGTATCATATCCTAAAGGTCCTGGACTCTGTGGCGAAAGATAGGCACAGAATACCACTGTGTCCAGAATAGCTCAGATGAAACGGAGCACTTGGGAAGGAGTCAGGTGTGACTGACATGTTGATAGTAAACCCCAACGGTTGTAGAAGGATTGCCAAAGTCTGGAGGCGGATAACATGCGCCCTGGCGTGCCTCCTTTCAATACCCTTTCATCGAGTTAGGGTAAGACTGAATATGAATTGCAGTTAGCCAAAGGGGCCTGCAAGATGGGGATATAAAATAAGCATCTGGTCCAGCGCTACCATTCAGTCTCAGAGGTCCATGGCAGACAGAACCTGGGCAAAGGTGAGTATTTTGAACCTGTATTTCCTCAGGAACGCATTGTGAGGGCAGAGATCCAAAATATGGCAGAGACTTCTGTCCATTTTCAGCACCAGGAGGTAGCGGAAATAGCCACAACTACCTACTTCTGCAGCCAGCAACCCCCGATGGTCTCCTTGGCTAAAAGGGCAGAACCCCGCCAGACAATCTGCAACAACTACCCATCTGAGGTGAAATTCTTCCATTCCGGTCAAAAGTACTGAATTAGCGCTCCTACTGGATGTTGGTGCTCCAGCAAGATGACTGGGCTGTGTGGGTTTCTTGCTGATGCCTAGGTCTGTGGGAGCTGCTTCTCACAGACCTGTGAAACGTGTTGAAATTCCAAATACGGTTGGTATTGACCGCTCGGGACCCTCTGCTGTAGCCATGGAAGGGGCAAACAATGCAGCGGTAGGTGAGTGGGGGTCATAACCCAAGGGAGCGAGGAGAAACTCTGCTGCTGGCCTTACAGCACTCTAGCGCAGCATCTGACTTCTCAACAAACAGCGGTAGCCATTCAAAGGCAGTTGCATAAAGGCTTGCCTGTACAACCCCTGAAAAGCCGGTTGACATTAGCCAAACGTGGCACCTACTAGCCACTGTACAGCTCATAGCCCTGCCAAAAGTGGTGTGGTGTCTAAGCCACATCTGATGGTAAACTGGGCGGCATTCCTGCCATCCATCATTAAATACATTAGGATTGCTCTAGCTTCCTCCAGAGCATACGGTCTACCAAATCCGCAGGGCATAAGAATATCTTCCCAAGAGCCACACAGTGTTGACAGAGCGCAATCACAAAATTGTGGAGGAAAATATGGTCTTCCCCAACTTTTCTAGAAGCATAGACTATCAAGAGGGGTTGTGGGGGAATGCAGTAGAACTCAATGTCACCATGGAGAGTTGCACCATTAAACTCTCTGGGCTGGGATGCTGCGTGGGGAATGTGGGGGCCCCAAAAGTCAGGTCCATGGCAGTGAGCTATCTGGCGGTTCACTGGGACTCCTGAATATGGCTTCGCCCAAGCTCCCCGGAGGACATACCGGAGGGCTTCACTGAATGGAAGCAATGGTTCTGCACTGGCTGAAGGACCTCTGTTATGACGTTAGTCTTAACTTCCATTGAGAGGAGCTGATGTCAAGGACTTCCGTCACCCTATTCATCACCACTGAAAAGGATCACTTTCTTAGATGGTCAAACCATGTTGGGAGACCAATCCCGTATCCAGCGATGTGTTGCCTCTAGAATGACTGGGTAATGTTATCGCTAGGGTTAGGGATCCCATTATCAGGTACCTCCTCAAATGTTCTAAAAGGTAGCTGCTCGCTTGATTGTAGCTCAGTCTTCATATCTTTTATGCCCTTTTTTTCTGCTGAATAAACAATTTAAATATTTGAATTGATTGCAGCTCAGTCTACATATGTCTCGGAGGAGGAAAGAACAACTGGATCTCCATCGTGCAGTGTCGGTGGCGCCGGTAGTGCAAATGTACACTGTCCCACCATAGGCATAGGCAATGGAGAAGGAATGTGGCACGAAACCGGAATCGGTCCGGATCCGGGTACAGATCTAGAGGGTCCAGCTGGCACCCGGGAAGAAACACCAGATGGCAATCCAGGTGGAGCACCTCTTGGTTACGTGGGGCCAGCGGCGCGCCAGAGAGTCAGAGGGGCAAAAATACAGGCTGTGGCTGCAAAGAAATGTTTAACTTAGGCTGGAGATGCACGGCTCCCCGAAAATCGTGGAGCCACGGAGGAGGGGTTGGCACCACCTCCACAGGCGGGGTGGAGAAGCGAGCTATAGATAAACAAGAACGGCCTGTACAACTTCTTGGAACTTGGAAGGATTCAGGGAATTGGTGTGGCGCTTCTACTTTTTCTACTTTGATTTTGTGGCTGAACAGCTGGGGGCGAACAACTTCTAGAGCTTCAAGACCTAGACCACCCCCGGGAGCGGGATCAATGCTTAATCTTGAATTGATACGCCACCAGAAGATTCAATCACCTCTCCACAATCACCATGATCACTCGACAGTCCTGACAAGACTTGAAGTCGTGGTTGGACCCCAAGCACCAGAGGCAAACCAAATGTGGGTCGGTCACAGACATCTGACTAACAGCCCCAGCAAGGTTTAAAAACCATGGGTTTTGAAGAGGACATGTTCTTAGCGCAATGGTACAATGTTTGAAAAAGGGCTTGACAAAAGTTGAGAAAGTGTGGTAAAAAAAAGACTGAGGAAGGTCTTCGGATCCGTGAGTGTTGGTGCAGAAGTGAAGAAATTGATGTGAGCAGGCTAGGGTGGCGCCTATATAGGCACCTGTCATGTCACATCTGGCACAGACGACAGACGCTGTACCGTTGGCACCACTTTCTGGCATGGTGAGGTACTGCATAAGAATTTCCAGATCCACTCTGATGCCTGAGAAGTATTCTAAGGTAAGGAATCTACTATTTAAAGTCTTTTCCAGAAATATGGCTATTCCCTCAAGGCTCCCTCGTATATGAGAATGTCTGTGCAAAGACTTTGACCCCCAACTTTCTTCGGGCCTCCTGAGTTTGGGGGTACCAGACAATTATGAGTTGTCTATAATACAATATTCCAACAGATAATTAACTAGGTGAAGTGCATTTTGTAAATCTAGGAAGCAGCTGCAACCAAACTACAGGTTTACTGTTTCTGCCTTTTGGTCACAGAAACCACACCTGGGTTGTGTGGAAAATATACCACCATAACATTTTAATATCTACAGGTCATAAGATTTCAAAGGTACTTATCCATTCAAGGATTAACCCAAATCAGTGTTCCTCTAGGTTTTTGCAGGTTTTCCATGGATCTGAGCAGAGTCCCGCATTAGACACCAGAGAATGTTTTAATTAGGAGATTATATGGATGGATCTGCAGTTTGTGTTCGTGAACTGCAAGCATCCATAGGAACCTGCAGCATGAGATATTTCTGAAACCAAGAGACACATAGGGATACCATCTGCATAAAACAAGATTTATTACTCAGAATCCAATGGATATGTGTAAGAAAAAAGGACAAGTTACTTATCTTTGGTAACACCTTATCTGGTAAAGACTCCATCTATCTGCAGATGCCTTACCTTAGAACTATCCTCAGTCGTCAGACTGGATCGGGAACCTATCTTGAGCAGTATCCCCTGTGCGGCAGTAGGTGAGGGCTGATCGGCTCAGCATGGTGTCGTCCATGCTCGAAGTGACACATGTGGTGGCTACATAGCCACCCTAGCGGGCTGAAGTCAGTTAGTTTTCGTGCCTTTCCAAGCAAGGAGCTCGAAGCTGCGAAGAACACGGACCACTGGTGTGGAAAACTTGGGCCTTAAAAGGGAAAAGATCGGTCCCTAGAAATCCGCTCTCATATTGGGGCGGATGGGTGGGCCAGTAAGGAATATGCAGCTAGATGAAGTCTCTACCATATAAGGCGCTACTGAATAAGTACCATTTGATAGACTTTTAGGCGCAGAACCGGGACTCCGCGTCCCAACACATGGGTCGCAGCCTTGGTTCTGGTGGAATGATCAGGCAAACAAACCCTCAAGGGGCAGCTTCTTGGCCAATGGGTAGCAGATTTTAATGCAGAGCAAGATTCATCTGGAGATGGTCTGCTTCTGCACTGCCTTTCCCTTCTTTACTCAGAAATATCCCACAAAGAGTTGGTCGTCCACCTGGAACTCTTTTGTGCGGTCTAGGTAGAACAACAATGCTTTTTTGAGGTAAGGATGGTGAAGTCATCCCTCTTCCTTAGAGGAATTGACAGAGCATAAAAAGTAGGCAGAGTGATGGATTGGCCTACATGAAAGGGAGTGAAGACTTTTGGCAGAAAGGTAACTCTAGTTCGTAGAACCAGCTTGTCAATGATAGAGGTTCAGATATGGAGGCTTGGGGGACAAAGCTCTCTGGGCCCTGTGGGAAGATCTTATTGCCACCTGGAAAGCAGTCTTGAGGGTAAGGAGCCTTAGAGGACAGTTGTGCAAGGGCTCATAGGAACATCAGGACAAGATGAAGGTCCCACCTAGGCATGATAAAGGGAGATGGAGGAAACATATGTTGAAAACTTTTCAAGAACCTATGTACAGGTGGGGATTTGAAGAGGGATGGCTGGTCAGGCAACGTCATAAAGGTTGAAATAGCAGAAAGATAACCTTTAAGGTGCCCAGAGCAAAGCCCTGCTGGGCAAGGGAAAGAATACAGAGAAGAAACTGAGAAAGACTAGCAGAAAGGTGGCCAACCTGCCTTTCTGCACACCAGGCTACAGATTTTCCCCAACAAGAGGCTTGTACCATTTTGGTGGAGGGACTCTTGGCTGCCGGAATAACATTGCAGACTTCGGACGGATGGTCAACTATTGCCACTCGTGCAAGAAGGCGGCATATGTTGATAGGTTCAGGTGCCGAACCTCCCCTGCTGCAACAGAAGATCCTCCATAAGGGGCTGCCTGATCAAAGGACCAATGGCGATGCTCAACAGATCGGGATACCAAACTCTCAGCCAAGTCCGTAACCACACAAATTATTTGGGCCCGATTGTTCCTGAATGAGAATTCTGGTCAGGAGTGTTATGGGCAGAACGGCATACAGGAGACCTGAGCTCTAATCGAGAAGAAGAATCTCAAAGTGAGAGCCGCCTTGGAAACTACAGCGCACAGAACTGCTGACACTGCACGTTCTCGGGGGCACAAAGAGATCTAACCAAGGCTCTACCCAATGCTGAAATCCCTTGCACCACCTCCGAATGGAGACACCATTTGTGATCCGCTAGGCATTTGTGGCAGAGTTCATCTGCCCTGGCGTTCTGAGAGCCCATCAGGTGTTGAGTCTACAGGGAAATGCCCTGATGTTCCAGCAATGTTGCGAGATGCAGGGCCTCTTTAAAAAGGGTCCACAACCCCACCATGCCCGGTTTGTTGCAGTACCACATGGTGGTGGTGTTGTCCGTGAACACTTACACTAGCCTCCTCTTGATGGCGGGTAGAAAGGCTTTTAATGCCAACCGGATTGCCCAGTGCTTGAAAAGGTTGATGTGGAGTTCAGATTCGCTGGAGAACAGAGACCTTTGATCTCTCCTTCTCCCAGATGGCCGTCCCATCCCAAGAGTGACACATCTGTCACTACCGTTCGATCTGGTTGGGAGAGGGGTCTGCCGCCGACCCAAACGTTAACCACCACTGCACATCTCATGCAGTTTCCTCCGAGATCTGGACCATGTCGGAGAGTTTTACCAGATGCTGCTCCCACTGAAACTTCAGGTACAACTGCAGAATCCACACATGCCAAAAGGCATGTGTCAGAAGTAGGATTCAGGAGGCCATGAGGCCCAGCAGCATCAGAGACAGTCTCACCAAAATCCAGGATAGAGGCTGAAAGATCTTTATCATATTCTGAATAACCTGGACCTGTCGCTCTGGAGAATAGGGCCAAAACTGCACCATGTCCAGAACAGCTCCGATGAAAGGGAGAGTCTGAGAGAAAGTCAGGTGTGACTTCGGCACATTGATAGTGAACCTCAGCAGGAGGCCCGCCGTAATCTAGAGATGGGAGACGACAGCCTGGGGTGATCCTGCCTTCAACAAATAGTCATTGAGATAGGGTAAGGCTGGCACCCCTGAATTCCACAGGTGAGATGCAACCGCTGCATGACCTTGGTGAACACCCGGGGTGGTTAGGCCAAAACGGAAGCAGAGCAATCTGAAAGTGCTTGCGGCCGGTAATGTCTCTGGCCAAGCAGGACAGGAATGTGGAAATATGTGCTCTGTAAGTTTAATACTACCATCCAGTCTCCCAGGTCCAAGGCAGACGAGATTTGAGTGAGAGTGAGCATTTTTAACTTCTTGCGAAAGAAAGTGAAAGGGAGCAGGATTAGGATAAGACTATGGCTTTCTTCCTTCTAGGCACCAGAAATTAGCAGGAACAGCAACCACGACCTACTTCTGGTTTCTGCATCCTCGCTCTAGACCCATTGGACAAGAGAGCGGTCATTTCAGACAGCGCAAAGAAAGATGGTCTTCCATCATCCTGTCACACGCAGGTGGCATAGGTGGAGGGGTAGCCTCAAAGGGGAAGAAGTAGCCTCTCCGGACAATCTGCAAAACCAATTGATACGATGTGATAGACTGCCCGTGGTGCAGGTGAAGGCAGATCCTGCCCACTGGGTGCCCATGATAAGGGGGAAGCCTATAAGGACTTGGAGGCAGTGGCTGTTAGCAGGGGGTGGGTACTGGCTCGACCTTTGGCTGCCCGACCCACAAGATCTGTGGGTCCCGCTTCATCAAGTACACAGAGGCTGTAAAGCTTGAGCGTCAAAGTGGCTGGGCAGGTACAAGCGCGGCTGGAAGCCCCTTCCATGGCAGCAAAAGTTGGATTGGGGATGACAAACAAGCTGCTTACCTCCAGTAAAGCATTATCTGGTAGAGACAGACTAGCCACAGACGTTTTTAAGCAGTAGCACCTCTGCGCATTGGTAGGTGGCGTCGCGCAACTCCGTATCGATGTTTACCACGTCAGTGACTTCACTGGAGGCCATATAATGTACCCTCCGACACACTGACATTGGTTTCTTCTGTGACCAGATTTCACACCAACACATGGGTCCACCATAGAACTGGCTGTGTAAACAGTGTGCCAAAAAAGGGTAAACACATTTTTGTTAGGAATAGTTACAAAGTTTTAAAGAAAGGCATAGTAATACCCAGACAGAGGGCTTGTTTGGAAGGACAAACCAGACCATAAAGCAAACAGAATGAGGGCAGTGACCAATGGGGAGAGAAACCAGGGTTTTTGAAGGTATGACCGCAATACCACAATCCGTTCATAGAGCGGGGAGAATGGGCGAGCGTTAATCTGTGGCTAGACTACGTCTCTTCTAAATAAGGCATTACAGAAGGTAAGTAACTTGTTTATATGATAGAGCCAGACTAAATTAAAATAGAAGACTAGACTTGTATGGAAAGTTACATGAGAAGGAACAATATCTCTTATAACCACTGGGGCAAGAACCACCAAGAACAAATGGAAGAAAAAACATTGGAAGTCACAGAAAAACGTGATTATGGCCATGACAACACTGTGTTAACACCTTCGACGCTAATGACAAAGCCAGCTCGTCATGGGCTTTACCTGCGCTACACGGATGACGAGCTGGCTTTGTCATGTTACCTGGGATTTTCAGAATTCAGCACCCAGCGGGGAAAACCCATAGCACCCAAGGTGTTAAAGGACTACAGTGAAAGTTATAAAAGACATCTAAAAATTTAAAATATGATGACCTATGGACAGTTGGAATCTTGATGCCCAGCAGCAAAAGCAAATGTCTCTGAGCTAGAGCCTTTTTGCCACCAGAATCGTATTCCAGGGAAACCTATTCCAAGAAAACAGAGAAAGGAGACTCAGAACACCCATCCACACCGAAGTAAGCTTGGATAAATGCAAGTACCAGCGATTTGGGAGTTAAAAGTACTGAGTAAAAGGGAGCACTAGAACAAAGAGAAAGACAGCGAATATCTACACAAGATATACGTACACTACCTCTCAAAATTCAATGTTCACAAGATTGACAATCATATATGTGTGAAAAAAGATAAAAAAGCATATATAAAGTGGAACATGTGTATATAGCACACCCAAATAGATATATGTACATACATACAGTCATGTGTTTGTTAACATCCCAATTACAGACAGAAGACCCCACCAGGCTGATGTTCATGAAGGTCAAGTAGCCTGGAAGTGAATAATCAGGAATAGAGGTCCAAAATAATTGGTTAAGAGAAAGAGAGACAATAGCCCCTAACAAAAACATGAATGCAGAAGCATTAAAAACAATACCAGCCTGCCAAGAGCCACAACTGAGGCTGCAAAGACTATAATCCTGCATGAGACCACAGGAAAAGAAACCAAGAAAATAAGCATATCACTTGGCCTAAAGAGGACAAGGTGCAGGAAAAACAATATTGGAAATCTCAGAAAAGGATAACTATTCGGTTTACTTCACATAAAGACAGATCATAAACTGAGAATAAGACGAAAAATGTAATATTTAATGAGTGGAGATGCCAGAGAACATAACTGCCCATTGACATGCAAAGCATGTACACCAAGCCACCTCCCCTACTTGACTGCAATAGGAGGTCAATATTCCCACATGAACAAAACTAAACAACAAAAAGCCAATCCACTGATAAGAAGGGACGCTCAACATCCTGTCATTCTGGGCACATCACATAATCTCCCCGTTCCTCGCAAAAAATGAATGTGTCAGTCTGTAACGCAGCTGGTGCTCATGTAAAGAGCGCCGATACTTTTGGGTCTAGTTTGCGTTATATAAAACAAAACAAAAAAGATACAAGTTAAAGAAGAGCTAAAATGGTTCAGAGAAGAGATTGGCATATAGAAGCAGAAAACTTCTAAAACACAGGAAGTAGAAGGGCAGTAATCTGGCAGTCCTTATTATACCCTGGTATAGAAGTAAAAAGAGCATCTTCCGGGGGGTGTGGCTAGCGGCCGAGCATGGCGGCAGCCTAAAAGGCAAGCTCTGTAGATAGAGCGGCCTCTCCGCACATCCGTACACTGATCTGCCTACAGTACGGTCTCTACCGGAGGGACCCGACGCCCAGGACCGGGCAGTGTGTGTGGCAGCGACTCCGGGCAAAATCCGACCCCGGGGAGAGAGGTTCCAGCGAGCGGCACCAGTGGCTAAGGAGCGGCTGAGATCCAGGGGCTGTCCTGCGGACGAATCCGGCTGGAAGCAACGCGGATCTGGGCGCAACACACCGGAAGCGCCCGGCTTGAATGCAAAGTAGTAGCGGTGACCCCAAAGCCTGCCAGGAAAGATAACCGGAACGCTCTGAGGCAGCAGATGTGACAAAAATGGGCGAGCGGTGGAGCAACATATAGAGAGCTGGACTGCGGGCTGCTGTAAATGATAGTGCCGACTGCGGGAAGGAGCGGGCCGCCATCTTGAGGCAGCGCAACAAACCCCGAGATCGGGAGGCTTTCAATGCCCGTAACGGAAAGTGGTGGCACCCATAAGTAACGTGGACAGTGAACCCAGGAAAGAGACAGCAGTGCTGAAATTTGCTTCCGGGGGCGGCTCGAGCGAGGCGGCCGGGCCCCGCGAGCGCAGCAATAACGCAGCCGCAGGTCTAAGAGACGGGCGCAAACAGACTGCTGATCGGTGGGGGCCCGGGAGAGAAGACATGCTCCTGGGCGCCCGGCCGCATAGTAACCCAGATAGCACTGAGGGGTGGCCCTGAGCGGCACCGTGTGCACTAAGAGCGACACAAAGGAGCGGGGAAGGACTGATACCCGCATGAATACTTAGGCGCCCCAGAGAGTCCAACCGGAGAAGGGATACGGAGGCGCACGGAGCGGGGAAGATCGTGTCAGAAGAACGAGGGGTCCGGTGGTGACTGGCGAATGCCACAGCCGACATGATTGCTCCCTGGCGTGTACAGAGGCCGCAGTTGGCATGTATGGAAGGACGCACTTAAACACTCACACACATTGGCAAGTGATCGCCTGCAACAGCAGACCCAGCAGAGTAACGCCCGCACTGTAAGCGTTGTCACACGGAGCGGCGCCTGGGTGGCGGCTGCTCTGCTTCACAGTGGTTGCCAGCGGCCCAGCACGCCTGAGAGCATCAGTAGCATAAGGCGCACTGAGACCTCTCCCTTTGGTGGTGCGGGTGTGAAGTTAGCAGAAGACGGTGGCTGTGAGTCAGTCACAGATTGTATGAACTGCCAGTTTCGGCCTGCCCGCACTTAGGGGACCGCGACACGGGGGACCCATGCCGGTTGAACGTAAGGTGTAACGTCGCCACAGAGACGGGGGCGCCACGCTGTGCTACGAGCCTCACACTGACCAAGTGCGCAGCCTGTGCAAATTGACTGTCAATGCTGTAATAGAAGTCCCGGGCGGTACCCCGGATAGATGGCGAAGTGATCTAGTACGCCTCTTGTATCCTGTTACACACCACCGCACATAGGGCCAGGCGCAAAGACGAGTGTACCGAGGCGCAGTGGCGGCTACCATGGCAGGCAAGGGCGGGAAAGGTGGCACCACGCAGACTCGGATTGATAAATTCGCCTGCGACAAGGGCGTATCTTCCCCAACTGACGGAAGGATGCCAGCTGGTAAATCGGCGGACGGCGCAAGTAGGAAGAAAGCGACACTGGATGACATCATGAAAGCCTTGACGCAAGTCCAAGCAACGGTAGGCACGATCTCCGCCGAGATTACCCTCATCAGGGCAGACTTCCACAAAATGTCCCATAAGGTGAGCTCCATGGAGGTGGTTACGAAATCGCTGGTGGAGGACGTCTCGGGGCTTTAAACGGTGATGGAACGGATGTCGGCGGAGAATAAGGTGCTGCGAGAGAGACTGGACGATCAGGAAGGACGCTCCAGGAGGAACAACGTAAGGATCCTTGGTGTTCCGGAATCTGAGGGTACTAGAGCAATGGATCTCTATGTAGAAGAGCTGATAAAGGAGCTCAAACCCAAGGACCTGTCCACTTTCTTCTCCGTTGAAAGAGCCCATCGGGTCCCGGGGGAATGGCCGAAACCTGGCGCAGCCCCGCGGCCAATCCTGGCCAGACTATTCAACTTTCGGGACAGAGATGCCATCCTGCAAGCGGCACGAGTATCACCGCCGGTCAAAATCCAAAATTCCTCACTGGCCTTCTTTCCGGACTATACGGCGGAAGTTGCTCGCCATAGGAAGACGTTCTTGGATGTAAAGAGGGAACTGAGGGCGCGGGAGATTCCGTACTCTATGCTGTTCCCAGCCAGGTTGCGTGTTGTGGCAAACAACAAGACCTGGTTCTTTGGCACTCCTGAGTTAGCCAGGGACTGGCTGGACGGATGGAGGTCGGCCAATCAACCACGTCATTCGAACAGGACGCACAAGAATCAGAGGACAGGAAGTTATCCAAACTCTCAAGCTTCAGGGCATTAAATGAGGGAACGCTCGCCAGTGAGAGAAAGTGTAGACGAGGATGCTGACGCGGAACAGTAACTGCCTGGTGAATACAAGACATTCAGCTGACCGCCTGGCGGACTGCCACTGGAATCTGGGCTGAGGGCATCCGAGGCGAGGAAGAGAGGCCGCCTTCTCCGGAGAGTCCTTCACCCCAGCGAGCAAGTATAAATTGTGTGGGGAATGGGTTGAGCACTCCGCTAAGTTGGGGGGGTGGGCCAGGCGGTTCCAAGTCCGTGTAGCAGGAGGGCAGGGAGGGAGGGGAGTTGGGGGAGGGGCTGTTTTCAATATTTTCTAAATGTTTGACTCATGGAGGGAGGGTGAGTTGTGATTATTGTTTGACTTGCGAAGGTTAGATATGGCACACAAGCAACAGCATCTGGATCGATATACGCATGGCACGACAGTGTAAGCTCAGGACACTCACAAGTCTTTCACCCCAGAACGGTAACGGCACACAACACTCAGGGGGGACCCGTAGATGGGGGATCTAATTTGGGGCCGATAGCACCTCTGCACTTGCTGTCCTGGAATGTGCGGGGATTAGGTGACCAGATTAAGCGGGGCTGGTCCTGCAGGGTATCAGGAGATTGGGTCCCGCATTGGTTCTGTTGCAGGAGACACACTTGGTGGGTACGGCTAGTCGGGCGCTGGATAGGCGAGGGTACCACATGATAGCACACTGACTTCTCCTCAGGATCGCGGGGGACGGGCATATTGCTAAAAAAAGTCATCTCGGTTCATACTGCAGTCCACTAAAACAGACGTCCAGGGCCGCTTCGCTGCGGCACATGGACAATGGGAGGGGAAGCCGCTGACAATAGTATCAGTATACATTCCACCAGCACTTCACGCCATCGCCCTTCCCGACTTGGGGAAATTCCTACTGGGACTCCTGGAGGGGGACCTTATAATAGGAGACTTTAATGCAGCGGCACATAACAAGCAGGAAAGGTTCCCGGTCCGAACGCAAAACCCTGGTCCCTCCCAGTTCGGCGATTTCCTGGTGGCGCAGGGTCTGGTGGACCTGTGGAGACAGTTCCATCCAGAGGACCAACAGTACACATACTACTCTGCCGTCCTTGGCAGCCTGTCCCGACTCGACTACTTTCTTACACTGGGGGGCGGTCTCCTCACCGCAAGTGATGTACAAATTAGACCTAGGGGCATCTCAGATCACTAACACCGACGTTGTCATGCCCAGAAATAGCTCGCAAACGAATTTACCCGATCCACCCAGGCTATCTCAATGTACCGCATAGACGAAAGGAGCTGAAAAAGGCTACCCGATATTACTTCACGGAAAAAGCGACCTCAGTAACGTCACCGTCGGTCCTATGATAAGCCTATAAGACGGTTTTACGAGGGCAGGCAATCACGACCATAGCGGGACACAAACGCACTCAAAGGAAAGAGCTGCTAGAGCTAGAACTCAAACTTGACAAAGCAAAGTTAGCCCACATGGCGGACCCAACTGAAAATACATTGCATACACTACAGCTCTGTCAGCGACTCCACGGCGACCATCTTCGTCGGAAGACGGTCGAGAACATCGCAGCGACAACACACAGAGTCTATGATATTGGGGAAAAGGCTAGTAAGCTCTTGGCCTGGTTGGACAAGAAAAAGGGAGGTGCCAAACATATATTGCCGTTGAGAGGCCCCGACGGGGAGGTAGATGCGCATCCGTCAGTGATAATAGAAGCCTTGGCTGACCACTTTCAGGACGTCTATACCCCTGAGGTGACCATAACATCGGAAGAGGCAGTGATAGCTCTTCACGGGGTGCCAACACAGACTCTGCCACAAGAGGCAATGGAGGAGCTTGACGCTGAACTGTCCCCGGAAGAGATTCAGCTGGCCATTAATGCACTGCATTCCGGTAAAGCAATGGGACCCAATGGGATCCCAGTAGAGTGGCATAAGGCTATGTCGGAGACGTTGAGCAAACCCTTATTAGGCGTGTATACAGAGAGCTTGGAGCGGGGGGTTCTGCCCCTGGACCAGCGTGTGGCTACCATTGTGGCAATTCCAAAATCAGGTAAACCGCCAGATGAGTGCACATCATACCGCCCTATATCCCTCCTCAATGCGGAAGCTAAAATTCTAGCGAAACTGTTGGGCTTTATGCCGCACAGGAGTACAGCGCTCAATCTCCGTAGACTACACGGAGCATTGGCACGGGCCCCGTCTCTGACGGAACCGGCGGCTATTCTGTCGTTAGATGCCAGGATGGCGTTTGACATGGTGGAATGGCAATATCTTTTTGCAGTCCTGGACCACATGGGCTTCGGCCCCAGGTTCATCTCTTGGATTTGGCTCCTGTAAGCAGATCCAGTGGCACATGTGGCGGCAAACAGCCATATCTCCCGAGACATTTCCTTTGCTAGGGGAACTCGGCAGGGGTGCCCACTCTCGACTTTGTTATTCGCTTTAGTCCTAGAGCCACTGGCCCCAGTTCTTAGAACATCCCAACTGTTGAAAGGGATACAGTGGGGGGGGACAACTGGGAAGACAGTCTCCCTATATGCAGACGATATGTTCATCTACCTGTCGGACCCTGAGAGGGGTATCCCGGTATTATTGGCGCTGTGTGATCAACATGGTCACGCCTCTGGCTACAAGATCAACTGGACACAGTCGGTCATCTATGTGCTTGGGGGCCCCCCTCCGAGCCTTCCTGCCCGTTGCCAGTTGACAGTGGCAGACGCCTCCTTCAAATATTTGGGGATTCACGTTACTCGCGATAAGGCCTTTTATGAACTAAATCTATTACCGCCGCTCGCTCAGGCGCAAGCAGACTTGAGACACTGGAAGGCACTTCCGTTGACACTTCTGGGAAGGGCGGCCTTTTTCAAGATGATGGCGCTGCCTCGTTTCCTGTATGTGTTGGAAAATACGCCGGTTTTGGTGCCGCCCTCCTATTTCCGCAGAGTGACGTCGGTGGTAACTGGACTGTTATGGGGGGACGGTCCGGCTCGTGTGGCACACATGAAGCTTGTCAGGGACTGGTACGATGGTGGGATAGCCCTGCCAAATGTACAATTATACTACTGGGCGGCACACCTCAAGGTTATCAACCAGTGGCTGCATGCCCCGCAGGACGACCCAGCGCCTATCTTGCGGATAGAGCACAGTTGGGTACACACAGTTTATTGGCCCCGCTGTACAACAAGGGCCTAGCAACGAAGCTCATGGGACCCACTAAGCACACGGTGGCACTGTGGGATAAAGCTCAAGCGAAACTAAAATGGGGGGGGTGTCATAACAAAACTTACACCTCTGTGGGACACCAAGTCATTAGGACAATTGAGACATAGTAAAGGGTTCACACAGTAGGAGACATGTGGACGAGAGATGGGGTAGTCCCCAATGTGCAGCTACAGCAGCAGTATAACCTGGGCGTCAACGAGACCTACCGATATATCCAAATAAGGCACGCACTGATGACAGCGACTGAGGCGGATGCAGGGGTCCCGGACTCTTCTCCATTGGAAGATCGCCTACTTACGGACTATATACAGACTAGCGGCACTTCCCTCACGTACCGGAAACTACTGAATAATCTGCCAGACCCCTTGCAGAAACTGAAGGAAAAATGGGAGAGTGAGTTAGCGGAGATGGACGAGACAGACTGGAACGCTGCGATGGCGTCCCCAAGGGAGGCCGGCATCTCAGCACAATTTCAGCTGGTGCAGTTTAAGATACTGCACCGGGTTTATTAAACGAGGACCGCATTGCACAAATTCCACAGGGCTGACCATCCATTTTGTCTCAGGGGCTGTGGAGAGGGAGGTACACTGCTGCATACACTTTGGGAGTGCCCGAGGATTGCTGAATACTGGCGACAGATACTGCGTACGATTTCACAGACTCTAGAAGTCTCCATTACACCTGATCCACGAGTCTGCTTATTGAACATATGGGGGTCTAATGATCTGACGCGCCAGGGACAGCAATGGGCCATTATAGGCATTATGGTAGCCAAGCGTGATATAGCACAAAAGTGGGGGCGGCCGAGGTACCGGCCCTGGCGCAGAGGTGTAGAAATATGGATATGTTATTGGTGATTGAGCGCGCCGTATACCAACAGAGGGTCAATCCTCGAAAATGTAATAGGGTCTGGCTGCTGTGGAATAGCTATTGGGGTGATTTGTGTGAACCGTTACCGGAAGAGGACTTGGACAGCTCAGAAGATGAGGAAGAGGGGGACTAGAGGTCCGAGCTGAGGGGTAGCAGTAAGGGTAGGGTAGTACCACGCGGAGTGACAAAGCTCGATTGACCTCGAGGGACCATGAGGCTGGGGGAGGTAAAGGAAGTGCCAGGAGTGACGTGCTGTTGTAGAAACTAGAATGTGGAGTGTTGAGATATATGTTGAATATTTGATCTATTGAGTCCCAAGTTGAGTTAAGTTTATAAAATATAAAAGTAAGATGAACGTTGATAATTTCAATACGTATTGTCATGCTTTCTGCTGCTTGATTAGTAAATTGCTGCCGAACTGTACATGGTCGAAAGAACAGATGTATCATTTCTATGTAAGTGCTGAATAAGTGGCAGCCAGCCTCCGGGTTGTAGGCAAATGCTGTGTAAAATGAGCAGATATAAATAAAATATTACGTTTAAAAAAAAAAAGCGCATCTTCCAGACAGGAGTGCAACCCATCATCGCTCTGTGAATTGCTCATATGCAAATGAGAGGTTCCCAAACAAACTATTACAAGAGAACTAACAAGCATTTACAATGCAATGGTCTCGGCATTATTAAAGGTAGAGCTATTGGCATTGCTCATGACATTTATTTTCATTTTCTTTTTTTTTTACACCTAAATAAATGGTATTGTCATTTACAATGGCAATAGATGAGCATTAGACAGTAGTAGAGAGTATTCCCGGACACAGAGCCACACACACACACACACACACACACACACACACACACACACACACACACACACACACAGACAGACAGACAGACAGAGCCACACAGACGGCTCTGTCTGTGTGTGTTAGTGGCTCTGTCTGTGTGTGTGTGTGTGTGTGTGGCTCTGTGTGTGTGCGTGGCTGTCTGTGTGTGTGTGTGTGTGTGTGTGTGTGTGTGTGTGTGTGTGTGTGTGTGTGTGTGTGTGTGTGTGTGTGTGTGTGTGTGTGCGTGTGTGCGTGGCTGTGTGTGCGTGGCTCTGTGTGTGTGTGTGTCTCTGTGTGTGTGTGTGTGTGTGCATGGCTCTGTCTGTGTGTGCATGTGTGTGTGTGTGGCTCTGTGTCCGTGAATACTATCTACTACTCTCTAACGCTCACCTATTGCCATTGTAAATGATAATACCATTTATTTATGTTTTTTTTTTTTTAAATGTCATGAACAATGCCAATAGCTCTTCCTTTTATAATGCTGAGACCATTGCATTGTAAATGCTTGTTGTTATCTACAATTAAGAGAATTTTTGTCACGTCTTTCTTCAAATTAAATTAGTATGGATAATAATTTGTCTTTACAGAGATTTATCAAAGTATCAAGATGTGGCTATAATCATACTTTTTGTTCAGTAGTGATGAGCCAGAAGAATATGGCTAATAAAAGTGATGTCTTGTCTGCTAGTCAGTCACACAACTTGCATTCTAATGTCTCTGTCACTAATATAAGGCTTACCAATCAGCTCGCTTAGAACATCTTAAATGTCTCCAAGATTAAGACTCATTCCTTTATAAACGTTGTATGATTTATATACTCCAAAACATAAATTCTTCGGGACTCCGCCCCTCACTGCTTCGCAGTGAGAGCTACGGTCCCTCGACCTAAAAAACCAAGTAAAACAAACCCACATGGTGCACTGACAAAGTATAGCAGCTTTAAGTTTGGTGTAAGAATCAACATTTTATACTATAGGGAACCTGCTGATGTTCAGCAGGGGAAATCTGTAGGATTATTATCGTACTATGCAGATCTTGGTGCGTTATTCACCAAAACAGCCATGTTAGTCCGAGAAAACTCATAATAGGCATTATATATAGCTGACGCAGGTATTGTTATTTATACGGTGTGATGAAAAGTGCTTTCACTCCTGATCAGGCCCTTAGAGTTTGTATCTGCCTATTATTTGTGGAGAGCAACACCATCCTGCCCTTGGTCTAGTCATTTCCTCTGTATTGGTGGAAATGGCTTTCACTCAAACTAAGAATGGGAGCTGATAATAGGGTCCTGAGGGCCAGCATGGAACCGAAGGGTGCTACAGGTGATACCAAACCAACCCACCACTCTTTATTTCTTTAGTGTTTAACTGAAAGGTCATACAATTAATAAAACCAATTCATATAAAACGATCAGTAAGAATCCATTATTTGATGCAATTTATTAAGAGTGCAATTTACTAAGTCCACGTCTTTGTTACTGAAACAGTATAGCAGCTTTAAGTTTGGCGCACGAATCAACACGTTATACTGTAGGAAACCCGGATAAAAAAGGAGCAGCATAATGAAACCCCAAACCATATGATCACCTACCTCGGCTTCATAGACTGGAACTGGTGTCCTACAAACACACACACTCACGCACACACACTCACGCACACACACACACGCACACACACACTCACGCACACACACACTCACGCACACACACACTCACGCACACACACACGCACACACACACACACACGCACACACACACTCACACGCACACACACACTCACACTCACGCACACACACACACACTCACGCACACACACACTCACGCACACACACTCACGCACACACACTCACGCACACACACTCACGCACACACACTCACGCACACACACTCAGGCACACACTCTCTCTCTCTCTCTCTCTCTCTCTCTCTGAAAGGGCATTCAGTAACTGAGCTCAGGTGATACTTTTGCAGTTGAGCTTTTGCACTATGAAAACCATGTGCCAGTGGGTGAACATCAGCTGATACCCGTTTTCTCTTTTCACTAACTGCTGGACTCGAGTGGCCTGCACTTGGGAAGAGATCCATAAAGTAGCAATGTAAAATGCTGTACAACTGCATGCTTATTCATAATCAGAACAGATATAAAAATGCAGAAAAAAAGAAAAGAGTTTGTAGAAAACAACTTCTTTCGTGTTATGGAAAATAAAGTCAGTAACGCTTATTAAACAACCAATGTTGTATACAACATAAACATATTGAAGGCAAACGATATCCTTGCCAACAGAAAAAAATATATATTTAGGACAGCACTTTAATTTATATTTCAAACGCAATTTTTTAGTAGCTCCCGTGCTGAAGCTCCGTTGCTGTCCATGTGCATGTATCCAAAAAACAGCAAGTAACAAACGAATATGCAGCAGTGACAAAGCATAGCAGCTTTGAGTTTAGTGCAAGGATCTCAACTATGGCCATGTGAAAGACGGCTAAAAAAAGGAGCAAAAAAATGAAATAACAGACCATAGATCACCCACCTCGGCTTCAGAGACCGGAAGTGGTGCCCTGCACACCCATTGAAAGGGCATTCATTAACTGATACTTTTTCACTCTGAGCTCGCGCTATGAATTACATGTGCCATGAGAGTGAACAGTACACTGAGCACATAGGTGTTCGGTTTGTCTTGGGCTGCACGAGAGTGCAGGTGAACATCATCTGACACTCGTTTTCTCTTTTTACTAAACACTCTGCTGGACTCGAGCAGCCTGACTAGGGAGGACAAAAAGGCACAGCTCGTTTACTCTTGCTATTCCCAGGTCAGAGGGCACGAGTGGAATCTTGCCGACCACAGCCTGTGGCTAGAGAAATAATAAATGCAAAATACAAAAAGAAAACAAACACTTACATCGTCCTCGGGACGCTCCGTGGACCGGCCGAAGCCCCGGGTCTGCCGCGGCCGGTCCTGCAGTAAGGGGCACGGCGCATGCGTAAACCCGAAAGCTTCAATGGGGCACGGCGCATGCGCAAGCAGCGGGAGGTATAGCTAGCGTCTCAGCTTCCGAGGAGGACAGCGCGTTCGCGCGCGCGTGGCCGGCGCAAATCACCTTGCGCGTGGCCAGGACTGTCCTCCTCGGAAGCTGAGTCGCTAACTATAGATCTCTGGCGAGAGCGAGCTTCGCTCGCTTCTAGCCGAGACCTAAAAAAGCAGTCGCCAGAGTAAATAATCTGCTCTACCCAGACTATCCCTAAATCTCAGCAGAGCAGAGTCAGCATGTGTGCCGAATAGACAGGCACCATCAAAAGGAATATCAATCAAAGTGGCCTGAACCACCTCTGAAAACCCAGAGGTGAGCAACCAGGCACAACTGCGGAGTGCTAGTGAAGGGGCCTTAGCCCGACCTACAGAATCAGTGGTGTCCATACCACAACGAATAATCAGTTTAGCCGCTGTTGCCCATTCCAACTGGACAAGAATGTTCTGTGTCTATTCCGGAAGGGAGGCAGCAGGCTCTCCAACAAATCCCATAATGTATGGGAGAAGTATCCAGGAACACAAGAAGAATTGATAGACCGCAGTGCAGAACTAGTGGATGCGAAAATATGCCTGCCACAGGGATCTAATTTCTAGGCCTTTCTTTCTGGGGGGACAGCAGGGAATGTATCAATATTTTGGGCAGCCAAGGAAGCCTGAACCACAAAACTATGAAGTGTCAGATGCAATAGGAGACATGTTGGATCTCCGGGGGCCAAGTAACGGATCGGTTGCCAATTCAACAGAGGGAAGCGTTACATCCAGAATGGCAGAAACTCGTCTGAGCATATTTGCCAGAGAAGAGCCCATCTCTAAAACCAAACCAGGCGGTGACTGGGGAATACTCAAAACGACTAGCCTTCCCTAGGTCAATCAACCAACTAGACTCCATAGGAGTTTGAATCATGCCCAAAATAGGCTGGAAAAACTCCAAACTCCCTCCAATACCCCATTATGTTCCTCAGCACAAAAAACACAAGAATTCATTTCAATAACAGGCGGGTTCACCGACACCGACTAGGCGATGTCTTAGCATCTGAGTGGAAAGAAGGTGGAGCGTAGAGCAGCGCTGTCTGAGCATATTTGCCAGAGAAGAGCCCATCTCTAAAACCAAACCAGGCGGTGACTGGGGAATACTCAAAACCACTAGCTTTCCCTAGGTCAATCAACCAACTAGACTCCATAGGAGTTTGAATCATGCCCAAAATAGGCTGGAAAAACTCCAAACTCCCTCCAATACCCCATTATGTTCCTCAGCACAAAAAACACAAGAATTCATTTCAGTAACAGGCGGGTTCACCGACACCGACTAGGCGATGTCTTAGCATCTGAGTGGAAAGAAGGTGGAGCGTAGAGCAGCGCTGTCACTGAAGTCAGCAGGCCAGACCTCAATGCCGTTGCCGGAGACCAGACCCAGAAGGGCTGTGCACCGGCATCAAAGCGGATTTTGTATCCGGCAGCCGGGCTGACGCCACAGGCGTGGACACAGACATTGTCTTGTGCAACTCCTTGGGGCCAGAGGATGCTCCAGGGGGAGGTGAACACCCAAAGAGACGATGGAGAGGGTTGTAATATTCTCTCATTTGGGTCTGAGTCGCCCGGCACCCAGGTAGGCTAGAAGGCACCGGGTAGACTCATGGACCGGGTCTTCAGCCAAAGATCGGGAGCAGGCCTTCTGCGGCAAAGTCCATAGAGCAGCAACTTCTAATGCCTGCTTATTTTACCTTTGAACGTCAGTGGAGGGTGAAGCCCATGGAAATGGCTCCTGGATCAGACTTGTGCCGGTCCTTGGAGCACAAAGGGGACTGAGGCTGATTGGATGTCTTGGAAGACTGCTTCAACTGCACCGCTAGAAGAGTCATGCAACGTTCCTTCAGCGGCTTCAGTTGAAGCAGTTGACATGAGTAGCACTCCTCAGAGTCATAGTGCTCAGCTAAGCACCACACACAAATAGAGTGAGGGTCTGTGGCAGTCATCTGTCATACATAGAACCCACAAGGCTTGAACCCCAAGCACACTGTTCCACTTAACTAAATCATTTAGGTGGGCTGAAAAACAGCCTTAAGGAACCGCTGATCGGATCCGCTCTGTAAGCGCGGAAAAGAAGAAACTGACGTCAGTGTCAGCCTGTCAACAGAGGGCTTATATGGATTCTGTTGACGTCACATTCAGAAGATGGCGTAGTTATGGAGTCGCTCGAAGACCTTTACCAAAGTGCAGAGGTACTGCTGTACAAAAAGGTCAGGATCATTCTGGCGCCTGGGGAGAATTCTAAGCTTAGGAATCTGTGGCTAGATGACTATCATATGTAAATATCAAATGCAATTATAAACCTATTTATGGTACTCAAAGGTGGAGAGAACACTTTGAAGGGTTCCAGAATACCATAAAAATAATTATGAAAACTGAAGTGTGAGAATATGCATTTCTTCTGTAGGTACATGGGTGAATATCAAATGCAAAAAAAGAATTTCTGAACCAATGTGCAATTACATGAGAACAAGTGATGGAAAAGCTCAAATTTAGATTACATTTATATATTTTTCACATATTAAAGATCAAATTGCATACATTTACATCTTGATAATACATAATTGCTTTCATTTTAAACCGTGATATACGTTTGATTGGGGGAAGAGCCGCACAAGGCATCCATTAGTTTAAGCAAACTAACAAAGCTACACTCTCACCTTACTGGATCCACCTGTGCCGATTTGCCTCAAAATTGTATATATTCTTCCTTTAATGACAGTGCAATCATTTGTAATGTGAGGAGTAGTAACCTAAAATAGAAAAAGGGATTCATAATTTGAAAATGATTTCACTCTATAATTAATTCAGTACAATATACATCTTCTTAAGAAAGCAGTAAATAAAAAGTATTGATTTTTGCAATCTGAGGTCTGACCATCTGTGTGCTGTGTTCAGACGACAACTGTGTTGTTTGTATTATGAGGATGAACACCTCATACTAGTGAAAAAGCAGGCTTGAAAAAAAACTGGACATCTCTTCAGAATGTGCCTAGACAGCCACTAACTAAAGGCATTAAAGGTAATCCAAGAGGCTAGACACCTTCAGAAAAAGGATGTTCTCTTCCATCGGCCAAACATTTCGGTGAACAACGCCTTCCTCTTGGCCCGATGCATCCATATGATCTGGGACTGGATGTTCAAGCGGTGCCTATGGTCTCAGAGAAGGCACAGGTCATAATCTCTCAGTTTATTGCTGAGGGGAAAGACACAGCAAAGTTCACTACCAGGTGTGGACTGGACACAACAGACTTGCTGGGCAGAGCAATTTCATTGTCAGTAGCCTTTAGGGGTCACACCGGACTGAGAACCACTGGCTTCTCTGGGGACATCTAAGCCTCGCTAATGGACATGCCATTGGATGGCTTTCGCCTTTTTGGTGAGAAGGCGAAATTGGCGTTGGAGAGCTTAAGGATAGCGGAGCTGCACCAGGACCTTGCTAGACCACAGCTCGCATTCCGCCCCTTACGTGCCTACGGAAGGGACTTCCAGCCGTGTTCATTTCTGCCCAGCCACAAATGCCTTTTCATGGTTGAGGATATACTTCCCACAAACCATGTGGAACCACTAGCCAGAAGTCGCCACAGTCCAGCACTCTCCCTGAAGCCTCAGGCTCCAAACCCTTTTAGTTTGCCCTCACACCACCATGGGCATCCAGAGGGGCAGGATACGCCATCAATTGCATTACTGACGGCCAAGTACATCTCAGAAAGTGTGTTTTAATGTTAGCCCAAAGGCCTCCATCCTCTTTCTGGACACTCCTCAACCCATGCCTCCCACTCACAACTGGCAGATAGGGGACCATTTCTCCTTGCTCCGTCAGGGAGTGTTAGCTTTCCAGCCAAAAGGAGCTACGAGAGGGTGTCAGCATCAGAAGTATGTTCTGGCTGCTATTCCTGTTACTTTCTGGTGCCAAAAGAGGATGGAAGACGTTGCCGCATCCTAGACCCATGCCCTCTTAACTTTTTCCTGAAAAAGGATAAGTTAAAAATGCTCACATTGGCTCAAGTAATGTCTGCCCTGGATCCTAAAGATTGGACGGTAGCATTGGACTTGCAGGACCATACTTCCACATACCAGTCCTGCCTGCCTACAGGGGCTACCTGTGGCTCAACAGCACTTTCAGTTTGCTGTGCTCCCATTTGGCCTTACCAAAGCCCCTCAGGTGTTCACCAAGGTGATGGCTGTGGTTGTAGAACAACTGCGAAGGCCAGGGGTTCCAGTCTTTTCAAACCTTAACGATAGGCTCTTGAAAGCGGTCTTGCCGCAGGCAGTTGTCTCTCACCTCCAGACTACAGCAGACCTCCTCCATTTACTGGGGATTGAAAAAGTCAAACCTGACTCTTTCTCAGATGCTCTGTTGGTACCGGACACACTGCAGTTTCAGGCCAATCCTCCAGAACAGGGAGTCCAGGATATTCAGGCTAAGATACCCATGTTTCAGCCTCTATCCTGGATTTTGTTGAAACAGATATTGAGAATGTGGGCTTCATGGCCTCATGCATCCTTCTGGTGACATATGCCAGTTGGCATATAAGAGCTCTGCAGTCGGACCTGAATTTCCAGTGGAAACCGCATCAGGGGAATCTCTCTGACATGGTTCATATCTCAGAGGGAACTGCAAAAGACCTGCGGTGGTGGCTGACAATTTGTGATTGGCTGGGTTAGGGAGAGGGCTCTGCCACTGACCCAGAGTTAACTGTAGAGACAGATCCGTCACTCCTGAGCTGGGGTTGCATTTAGGAGTGGTGGAGATCAGTGAACTCTGGTCTCTGGCAGAGTTCGAGATTCAAATCAACCTACTGGAGCTCCAGGCAATCCAGTTGGCATTAAACGCATTTCTTCCACCAATAAGGCAGATGTTCACAGACAACACCACTACCATGTGATACTTCAATAAACCAGGCAGGGTGGGGTCGTGGACCCTTTTTCAAGAGGGCCTATGTCTCTGGACATGGCTGGAACATCATGTAACTTCTCTGGTGATTCAACACTTGGCAGGTTTTCTGAACGCCAGGGTGGACAAGCTCAGCTGTCGATGCCAAGCGGGTCACCAATGGCACCTCCATCCAGAATGTGGTGCAAGGTCTCTTTCAAGAGTGGGGAGAGTCCCCTGGACCTTGCTGGTCCACACCGTAACCTGTTTGCCCTTCCTGCGTGGGTTGCTGTTGCAAAGGCTTGTTGGTGCTCCTGCCGGACACCGACCCCTCAGCATTTGACATCCTTCATGGGAAAGCTCACCTCCGGGTCATCCTCAACGCCACTGGGACCTCGTGGCTGCAGAGTCAAGCATGCCTTCGCACCTAAAGCCGACATTGGTGGGCATTCGTCTACCAAGCCCCTGGTCACTCTAAAGTGAACAGACTCTGGCCCCTCTGCTTTCAGTTTCCTTCCACCCAGGATCCAGGCTTGGATCCCACCAGACACTTTTCACCTTCACAGCAGCAGTGCTTCTTCACTTCCGTCCATAGAAAACAATTTGAACTTCCAACGCCACTTCAGAACAATGCAACAGGCTCCCCTGGGAAAGGTAACTGATACTACGGAATCTACGGGGGGGTGGCTCTTTAAACTCAAGTTCTGGAGGGTTTGCTTGAAGTCCTCCTAGAAGGGTCCTTAAACTAACTTTGCAACCGCAACGTTCCCATAGAGTTGTACGGAGCATGCGGTCGTGTTTCCTCACTGCACCCGCCCTCCGTGGGTCTCCTGTGTCATCACCTGGGTGGTTCCCAGGGGTCCCAGCTATTCTACGTGCACTAGGCACTGTGTCTAGTCAAGTCGTGATTGTTATACCACTATTTTAGTATATGGTTCTGTCTCCCCCTGGAGCCCACTGTGTATTGTGCTACTTACAACTGTTCTATTGATCCAGTACTGTGTGCTTTGTGTTCTATCCTGGTGTAGAGGATAGTTATATTAAAAAATAAATATTTTTATATAACTACTTTGTAGTTCTCCTTCATTTAGTCATTCATGAGGTGATATTCTGGTAAAACAAGCTGCTTTACATTCCTTCAAGATTAAGCCTGAAGGCTGCTCTCCATAGCTACCACTAGGTTAGCTTTCAATAAGGTTATCTTTGACCTCATACATCATAAGGGTCGTAGGGATTGGTACAGGGTGCCCACTAATTAGTGGACGGCATATACCAAGCCACCTTCTCACAGAGGTCAGGCCTCCTTTCGGCCAATACCATTCCTGCGCAGACAGAATTCCCAAGAAGATGAGGATCAACCCAGCCCAGGTCATTCTTGTGAATCCCAATTGGGCACGGAGAGTCTGGTATTCCAAGCAATTAAGCGTGAGCATCGGTCCTCCCGTCAGGTTGCATCTTTAGGAGGATCTTCTGTTGCACCAACAGGGAAGGGTCCTGCACCCGAAACTACACACTCTTCGACTTCTTGCATGGAGATTGAGCAGCAACAGTTGACAGCTCTAAACCTTCCTTCTGAAGTCTGCAATGTTATTCCGGAAGCCAAGTGTCCCTCTACCAAGACGGTCTACGCCTGCTGCTGCCACAAATTTGTGGTATGGTGTACTTCGAAGGACATGGACCCTTTCTCAAGTTTTACTATTTGGGTTGTAGAGGGCATGTCCAAGGGTGATAGGGGAGACAGTTCCCCTTGACGTTAAGTGGTTACTACTGATGATATAAACCGATGTGGACTGGTCCAGACCCCAGGGCTTGTGGCTGGCCTTGCAGTAAGGCTAAACAAAACATTGCCAGAAAGTGGGGTGCGCCTCTGCCTCCGAGACTGGAGGAGTGGAAACGGAATCTGGATTTGTGCCAACGAGCAGAAGAAACGGTTTACAAAAGTAGGGGAGCCGTCAATACATGGGGCAAAACCGGAGGATGGACTTGAGACCACGATCCATGTAGGGGATATTGTGTGTGGCCCATGCTTTATGGAGTGTTATCTCTGCACAGTGAGGTCTGATTGTTGTGTAACCTGGATTAAGATTTTTGTGTCTGCAATGTTCCTGAGCTTTGTTAATAAAAAGATTTTTTTTTTAATGGAAAAAAAAAGTTTTACTATTTATTTTGTCTTTGGATCGGCAGGGCTCTGCTCTGGGCACAGTTAAGAACTATTTATTAGCAATATCAGCATTTTTTCAGTTGCTGGACCAACCTTCTGTGTTCAAGTCTCCTGTCTCGGTTACTCAAAAGCCTCCCAGACCATTTATCATGCCTCAATGGGACTTAAAACTGGTTTTGACTTTTCTGAAGTGCTCGCCTTTTGAGCCGCTGCACAACTGCCCACCTTGTTTGCTAACCATCAAGACGGCATTCTTAGTGGCCATACATCGGCCTGGAGGGTAAGTGAAATGCAGGCACTACCTGTGCACCCTCCTTAAATCACCTTTTACCTAGACAAGCTGGTTCTGAGAACTCGTGCCTCCTTTCTTCCTAAGGTTGCAACATCCTTTCATGTAGGCCAGAACATCACCATGCCTACCTTCTTTGCTCTGCCTCCTCCTTCTAAGGAAGAGGAGAGACTAATGGCTCGACCCAAAAAGAGCATTGCTGTTCTACATTGACCAAAACAAAAGAACTCCGGGTGGATGAGCAACTCTCTATACACTATGATGAAGCTAAGAAAGGGAAGGCAGTGCAGCAATGAAATATCTCAAGATTTGTAGTACTCTGCATAAAGATCTGCTATGTACTGGCCAAAAAGCAACCCCAAAGGGGTTTGCAGGTTTATTCCACAAAAGCCAAGGCTGTGAGGACTGTGTTAGCTAAAGGAGATTAGGTCCTGCACATCTACCAGGCAGCTACGTGGAATTGTCTGCAAAATTTACTAAACACTACTGCCTCGACGGTCAGCTCCATTGTGACGGGCATTTTGCCAGTTCTGTTCCACAGGGCGCTTTGGTCTGGAATCAGTTTCAAAGACCCACCTACAGGGCGGGACTGCTTGGGTATCTATTCTGAGGAAAGGCTAGAAGTGTCTATCAGATTACTTAACTTCGGTAACACCTTATCTGGTAGAGACACTATCTAGCCAACAAAATCTTACCAACCTTCGCATTCACATGATCACAGTATAACGTCACCCTTCTAAGGGTCTTACACATGCATACAAGTCTGTCAGTCTGTCAGTGTTACTCATGGCTCAGCGCTTCTGATGTGGAAAAGTCTATGTTCATGTTGCAATGTCCAAGATGGCACATATGGACACTGGCAGCCTCACGCTAAAGCAGCCGTCATCTTGTGTAAAAGACACATATGGAATAGAGTAGAATCCACAAGCCAAACACCTGGCTTTGCATGTGAAACCTACCACCCACACACACACACCCCAAGAACAGGGCAGAATGCAGACTTTCCATGGAGGGAGCCGGTAGGGCATCCCTCCAGAGTGCCTGCACTCCTGGATTTCAGATTATGCTGTGACAACTGAAGTGTTATCTGAATGAATGACAAGATGGGGAGCCCCATCTCTTTTTTCTGCCCCACAGATTGAATCATAGACTACACTAAGATAGGTATGCCTGCACTACGGGGAGACACGCCTTCCACATTTTCCCCGAAAGCTGTTAAATCACTAGATGGGACACTGAATTCTTGTCTTTCAGTTACTCTGCCTTTCCAGCCTCGCTAACCAGATACAGGTAACTATATTCTTCAAATCCGCACCAGATTCTGTTTCTTGTACGTCACATTATTAGTAATAGCTATTCATTTTGTGGGAGTTAATTTCCCCTGCCCCGTAAGCATTCTCAAAAATGAGTTCTGTGTCCCTTCCAGATTACTCAAGATGTCAGTCATAGATTAGGATGAAATTACTACCAGTCTGTAAGACTTGCATTCAGATCTATCAATCCCATCTTTTATTCACTGTCTCTACAGCAATATCCATATACATACAGGTGCCCAGCTAATTTCTAACCTTCACTTTCTTATATGGTGTGGAAATCACTTTTGGTGTGCCTCACTTGAAGAACCTACATGCCTTTGATAGTTAGGGTAAAAAAAAAAAACTCCAAATTAACATTGCCTCATTGCAATAATATCATATATAAGTATGCATTTTAAACCTTGAAAAAGTGCAGCTGTGTAGCCATTGAGCAAACAATCTTCTATCACCTGAGGAAGGCAGTAGCTGAAACGTTGCAGTGGAAATGTATTTTTGTTCTTTGGTTAGTCCATCTGTTTGAGTCAATACTTTCTTGGATAATTCATTTGCTTGTGACTCGTATCCTTTGGGATCCTGATTTTTTTGCCCTGGCTTGCTGTTTTCTTAGGATCCTTCACCTACTAGATTACATATGTACGAAGCTGGCTCTTTATATGATATATCAAAATGAGATATATCGTGCAAATAGTCCAGGTATTCACTTATAAGCAGAGAGGGGCTTGCTCTCGTAATCCCAATGTGATCTTCTAGACTATAGTGTGATCGAGCAGCCTTAGGCTTATCAGAGAGGAGTGTTAGACATCTGCAAATACGCACAATAGTCAATAAATCAGCTGTCTCTAATCATTCGATAGCGAGCTACCAGTAGCCCCATGACACATTCAAAGTAGCTCATAACTTGGAGTTCTTTTTTAAATAAGGACAGGGTCACATTTTCGATTTAAAGTTAAGGAAAGGCTGTGTTTATTTTGCATTACTATCATCAGACTGCAGGTAGCAGGGCTTGATCATGAGCAGTGATCAGTCAGATTTATGACCCAGGCAGGGGCTCCGCACAGAGGTGAATAACAAACACAGGTATTTAAATCTAAAACAAAAAGTCTGGGTCAACTCAACATTGGATAGTGAGAACAAAATTATCTTTCAGAATGCTTTTAAATTAGAGGAAATTAAAATGAAGTTACCTTAATGATTAAGTTAACGCTAAATTTTAATTTTCTACCATTTCAAAGTGTTATATTTACAAATAGCAGGCCTCCTGTTCCCGGTGGGCATTGTGCCATATGTATAACTGAAAAATACAGTAATACTTTTAAGTGGGAGAAATTTAAAGTGTAGAAAAATGTTCCATACATTTTTTAGGAATATTTTTCCACACTTTTCTACAATTCAGATGCAGTACAGCAACTTATGGGACCAATCTCCTGGCCTTAAGGTAAGGGTTGGGCAAAGTTCAAGGTAGTACCAGCAGAAAACCACCAGTGGCACTAGGGCGGCCAGGTGCAAGGGTGCAAAACTGTGTTGGGTGCCCAATGTTAGTCTATGGGGATTGGTCTTCTGGTAAAGAGGATGCATGCTTCGACTGGGAGGCCAGTCGGGCTCAACCAACAGGAGGGCTCAGGCCTCACAATGCTCGAGGACTTGGAGACCCCTTTAGTCCTCTGTAGCTGTTGCCCCAGGTCCATGGAGAAGAGGTGTCTTTAAGTGTCAGGTTTTCCTTACCGGGAGCAGTCATTGTAGAGGAGGCCTGCGAACAGAAGCTGCAGCCGACAGCTGGGAGTTCACGAGGGGTGATACCACAGTGGACTCTGTCCCTGGATGGCTGGGGGACCATACTGGCACAGTTGCTCTACTTCAACTCGGGCTTGGAGCAACGTTTGCAGTGGGAACCTTAGGCATCAGGATTTGCAGGCTTCAAGTCCTCTCAGGTCTCTTTGGGTGCCTTCAGATTCGCTGCTTCACAAATGTTCTTGGCTCCTATGTAGTGCTGGCAGGTCTCTCAGGCTGTGGGGACTCAGCAGCTGCAGGACAAGTCGTCTTTTGGCGCAATTGTCGAAGTCAGCAGACAGGCTGGCAGGGTAGGCGCCAAATCAGTTGCTGGGTCTTCTGTTTGTGCTCCATATATATGTGATTTGTAGAGCGCATGGCTACCCAAGGGCTTCCCAGTGCTGCAGAGAGGATGACCTAACGGTGTAGATGGGCCATCAAGGAAAGACCCATGTTTTAAGTTTCTTCCTAAAGCTACTCAGGTCCTTCAAAAGTCTCAATTCAATGGTCATTGAGTTCCAAAGTTTTGGGACCATATGAGTGAAGGATTACCCTCCCCATCTGGCTCTACTTATCCTTGTTGTGCTCATAAGGAAATCGCAAAAGGAACTGAGGGACCTGTTGGTTGCAAAAGGGGAGATGATAGAATGTAACAGGGCTGGACCCATACCATTGATAGCCTTGGGGGCTATGCAAAGTGCTTTAAACTTGATTCTAGATTGGATAGGGAGCTAGTGTAAATTGCTCGTTAAGTCTTTCACGGACTCTTGCTTGGGAATTTTTTTTATCATTCTGGCCGCCGTATTTTTAACAACCTTTAGCATATTGACTACATATTTGGGGGGCCCTAAGTACAATGAGTTACCGTAGTCCAAACTGGAGAACACAAGTGACCGAATCGCCGTTCTCTGTGCCTGATGTCCATTGTCTTCTTTCAGGTCAGCAGGATCTGATGTTTTGGTGCCATGGGCTCCCCAAAATACTTATTTAGGAGTGTTAGGGGATTGTAGGATAGTAGCCAATGGGCTACTGCCCCATGGGGGTCACTACGCCCCCTATATGATTGCTTTATGTGGGAAGTAAGCATAATCCTGTCACAGAATTCCTAAGTTTGAATTTACAAAGATGGCCAGCTCTGAAAATTCATGTCCACTTTAGGGTAGGCCACTTTAGAGGTGGTATTGGACTGGGGTGGGTATGCCTACCTGAACAGTCACTTTTCCTGCCTGTCCAGGTGCCAAAGGGCTCTGGACAAAGGGGGTCAGCTTGCTCTCCTGTGAGGGGAGTCCAACTTGCATTTGAAAGGCAGAAGCTTCTTTGAAGCTCGCCTGTCTGAGTGTGCTAATCAGCAGGTCATCCTGTGGGAGGGGGTGTTGGAACTCTCTTCCCTGGCAGGCTTTGTTTCTGATATCCTGAGAGCAAAGGCTCTCACCCTTGGGGGTCAGACATTAGCCTATGGTGGCAGGCTAGCAAGAACCAGTCAGCCAACACAACCGGGGTAGATATGTTTTCAGGGGTCACTTCTAAGGTGCCCTGGGGTTGCACGTTTTAGTAAATCCAACACTGTAATCAGTGTGGGTTCATTAATATGAGATGTTTGATACCAAACATATCTATTGTCAGTGAAGCCATTATGTAGCTGGGGAACTCGTTTTCACCAGTTTCCAGCACATGTTTTAAATGGCTTCCCTGTTCACTCGCACTGACAGTAACGGAACTGACCAACACAGGGGCGCAGCTGCTCAGGCAGATATGTCCTCACAAACAGCAGCAGTAGAGGTACATGAAAAGAGAATAAACAAAAGGGGAAGAGGAGAAAACAGAGATAAATAGCAACAGAAGAGATGAAATTATTATCTAGATTACCAAAATGTAAATAGCTCAGCATCAGTCTTAAGACCCCAAAGAACCTCAGTTCCCACTGTTATGATTAATTTGGATTCTGCTTTTCTTAGAGCCAATTCACGATCCCCTCCTCAGATTCTTCATGGGATAGGTTTAATGCCATAGAATGAACATGTATTTAAATTACCCCCATGGTCTCTCTACATAGGTTTTCGCATAACATATGTGAAATCCTTATTCGTTATTGCTCTTATATGCTGTAGAATGACCAGCTTCAATTTATTCACAAAGCTGCCTCTATATTGTTTCCCACACTGGCATTCTAGGGCATATACCACATGTGTAGTCTCACAAAGGATCCTTTCCCTTATCCTGGTCTTCTCACCAGTGAAAAAGTCACAATCTCTTGGCGGTTTTCCCCATTTCTGCAAGCTTTACATTTGTGGCATTTACAAAAGCCTTTGGTTTTCAACCAATCCAATTTTCGATCACCTTGTCCAGACTTTAAAATAGTTCTGTGTTCACAAATCTCCAATGATGATTCTTTTTGATATGTAATGTTACGATTTTCTGTCGTACATGCTCTTAAGTCCTCGTCTTTCATGAGTACTCTCCAATGGTTCTGTAAAGGGTCTCTAATTTCTCCACTTGATGTATTAAATTGTGTGATAAACCTAAGGTCACCTTGGGTACAGTGTTTCCACCACGGTTTTTTGATATAACGAAGTCCGTATTCTTGCTCTTAGCTCTCAATTTTGCATTGTCTAAAACCACAAGAGGGTATCCCCTTCTCAGGAATCTAACATACATCTGATCCAAATGTACTAAGAAATCCTTTTCTTCTGAGCAATTTCTGTGAGCCCACAAAAATTCACTGTAGGGTACTCTCCATTTCAGCAATTTAGGGTGAGGGTGAGCGCTATTGTTGTGGAAGAATGTAGTCTGGTTCCAAGGTATATTGTATAAATAGGATTTATTATGTAAGATATTATGAGGAGCCCCACAAGGAGCAGCCCATGCTCCAACTGGCTCTTTCACTCACCAACATTCCACAGCATCCTCACACACCAGCATTCCCCCACCAAGGTCACACTGGCTGAGCAGTAGGTAGAACAGCTATTTTCTGCAAGAATGATATTGCAAAACAAAGTGGTACATATTTTGTTTTCTATGTGTACATGTATGTCCAGATAGTCTATCTCTTGTTGACTGGAAGTATAGGTGAATTTCAATTGCAGGGCATTGGTAAGGGAAATTAAAAACAAATCTAACTCCTCAGTTGCACCTTCCCAAATTAGAAATAGGTAATCTATATAACCTACCCAAAATACCACTGGTATTTCTTTGTATTTCTCAAACCAGACATATTCAGCCTCCAAGTAACCCATGCTAAGATTGGCATAAGTGGGTGAAAAGAACGTTACCATTGCCATACCCCTGCTTTGCTTGTAAAAGGTCTTGTCAAAAACAAATACATTGTTCATCAAGCGAAATTGCATCATGTTCAAAATTATCTGTGTATGGCTGAGTAGACGGAGATCGTGTAATAAAGAAGAACTCACAGGCTTTTCCCCAACCTCATGATTGATAGAGGTATAACGATACCACATCGATAGTGGCCATTGAACAAGTTAGTTACCTTCAGTAACGATATAACTGTAAGAAACATTAGTAGTGATAGATTCCTTTCCTTCAGACTGGATCCGGAAAGTTTTTAGTCAGCAGTACCCCTGTGCGTCGGTAGGTGGCATTGTGCGGATCCGCGTCTGTCTCCAGCGTCGTGGTTGCCGAGATGATGTCGCGGGCACTACTTAGACGCTGCCCACGCCCGCTGTGAGCTCTGTACACAAATTTCCGCGCCAGTAACGCAGAGCCATGCAAGAAACTGACCACTAGTGCACTGAAACTAGGGCCCTGAAAGGGATGACCTTAACACTAGAAATCAGTTCGCAGAACGGGAAGGATGGGTGGGGCGGTAAGGAATCTATCACTACTAATGTTTCTTACAGATATATCGTCACCGAAGGTAAGTAACTTGGGGGCATATGTATCAAATACCGTTATTGCGATTTATAGAGAATCGCTATTTGAGAATCGCAAAACGGGATGTAATCAAAAATGTGCCAATATTTTGCGATTCCTTGGCATTCCGTAATTGTGAATACCAAATTGCGAATCGCAATTAAGAAATACCTTCCCGAGGGAGGAGCTTCGCGGGCAATCAAGATGGCCGCGTGAGCTCGGAGCTCCGAAGATGCTCCGATCCTCCGTATTGATCCTGTTAACTATCCTGTCCCACGGCGGTGGGAATCAGTTGCGGTGTTGATGCTGATGCGGCGCCCGTTTTCAGATTGAAGATCCGAGCTTCCTGCACCGAGTTACACCGTCGGGAGTCCTGGTGACGACGACGCCATAGCTGCCTGGCATTGCTGGGGCGGTGACGAAGCCCCTGTGCGGTGGCACTTCGAGTGGGGCTAACTGATTTGCGTGGTCCGGTGACCCTGCGGATCTCCCTGGAGGCTTGCTGTTCCCTGGGGACGGTGGAGGGACTTGTTGACTTTGATCAGGTGGAGGTGGTGTTTTTGGCTTGCCCCCTCTTGATTCGTACGATCCCCGTCGCCCAACATGGCGGGCAGAGGAGATCCAGACAAAGGGAAGCCTCCGAGGGTCAGCAGGAAACCCCCCCAATCGCAGTCCACCATCCCTGAACGATTTTCTCACTCTAGAGGTTCGCCAGGTGCATCGGGCCATACCAAGGACCCGCAGCGGGACGTGTCCCCGGAAGATACCGAACCCACCCTCCGGGATGTGATGGGAGCCATTGCTGGCGTGAAGGCCGAGATGCACAGCCAACATGAAGTGCTGTCTAGCAAGGTTGATACCCTCACGATCGAGCTTAACCTCATCAGGGCCGACCTCGGGAAGACGAAAAACAGGGTCAAGTCACTCGACATCAAGACGTCGAGTTTGACTACTGATATGTCGGACGTGCAGACTGAGGTTCGGGACTTGAAGGCCGCTAATTTGATGCTTGCGCGTCGGCTTGATGATTTTGAGGGACGGGCATGGCGCCAGAACGTCCGCATTACAGGTGTGCCGGAGGGTGCGGAGGAGGACGCCGCGGACTTGTTTGTGGAGGAACTGGTGGTGAAGCACTTGGCGTCCGGAGGCCTGAGTAAATTCTTCTCGGTCGAGAGAGCTCATAGACTGCCTGGTGGCCAACCGAAGTCGGGTGCGTCCCCGCGCCCCATCATTGCCAGACTGTTTAACTACAGGGACAGAGACGCAATCCTACAAGCGTCGAGAAGTGGCGGTCCGCTGCGGTTTCAGAATGCTGAAGTGAACTTCTTCCCCGACTTCACTCAGGCTGTACAGAAACGCCGGCAAAGTTTTATGGGTGTGAAACGAAGACTGAGGGAGATGGGGTTGAGGTACTCCATGCTCTACCCAGCGAAATTGCGAATAGAACATGGTGATCGGACGCTGTTCTTTGATTTGCCAGATGCTGCCGGGGACTGGCTGGACACTTTGCCTCAGCGTCGTACTACTCCGGAGGATCTGTCGGGAGGGGCGTCGGGCGGCCCAGGTTCCCAGGAATAAACTTTAACATGCTGGTCTTCTTTCTGCGAGGGGCTCTGCGGATGGCATCGTTCATTGACTCTTATTTCTTTTTAATTTTTCCTGTTTTTTCAACTTTGGAGGGTAACGGGGGGTGATAGGATGTCTCCTTCTCCTCTGGGGGCTTCTTGTAGGTTAGTTTATATGGGGCGACAGGCACACTGCTAGTTGGGGGGGCTCTTAGTCTAATGCAGGGGTGCAGGGTGGGGGGCTGTTGGGTTTTGTGTTCTTCTCTTGTTTTTCCTTTCTTTTCTCATGGCGAGGCTACTACTGTCTTGATTACACCGTATCGGTGGCTGCCTTCTGGGGGGGATGGCTGGGACGGGGCATCTTTGATGATGGGGGGTAAGATTTTGAATGTACTTAGTTGGAACGTGAATGGGTTGGGGGATCGTATTAAACGTGGTGTTGTATTACAAATGTTTAAACGTTGTGCCCCCGATGTTATCCTCCTGCAGGAAACTCATCTCTTTGGCAATACTTGTAGAGCTCTGAATAGAAAGGGGTTCAAAATGGTGGCCCATTCCGGGTTCTCCTCGGGATCCCGAGGGGTGGGGATAATGATGCGCATGTCTTTTCCCCTGGAGGTGGAGTCCACAGTGGTTGATGATAGGGGCCGATATGTTGCCGTGGTGAGCAGATGGGAGGGACGTACCCTGGTTTTGGTTTCTGTTTATGTCCCCCCGGGGTTGCAAGCGGCTACCTTCCAGGATCTTGGAGGCGCCATTTTGGGCCTCCCAGAGGGGCTGTTAATACTGGGCGGGGACTTTAACTCTGTGGTTTCGGGCACTTTGGATCGTTTTCCGTCCAGAGATCTACGCAGCGCACAAGCATGGCTCCCGGACTTCATGAGCACCATGGGCCTCATGGACTGTTGGTGACTTTTACATCCCGCCCAACGACAGTACACTTTCCATTCGGGGGCCCACGGTAGTCTTTCCCGTATTGATTATATTTTGACACCCGCGGTTCAGGCACAGACCGTCTCTGGGGCTCGTCTCATGGCCAGGGGTATATCGGATCACTCTCCAGTTTGGGTGTCCTTTGATTTTGGCATCGCGGCGGCGACCAGGGTGGCGCCGGTTAATCCCTGGTATTTCCGCAACCCCAAGACTCGAGACCTCCTTGCTAAAGCGATCGATCTGTACTTCACGGAGAATACAGGTACGGTAACGTCGGCCCTTTCCCTCTGGGAGCACTTCAAGACTGTCCTTAGAGGAGAAGCTTTCTCCTTGATAGCTGAGGTGCGCAGACGAAGGGATGAAGACATGGTACGGTTGGAGTCGGACATTGCTGAACTGAACTCCCAGTTGGCGCTGGGACCGACACCCGAACTGTTACATGCTCTCTCCCTGAAGCAGTCGGAATATAGAGCCACTGCCACTGACGCTGCCAAGGCGATGGGCAGGGAACAGCAAGGGAGGATTTATGACGCCGGAGACAAGGCGGGCAAACTCCTTGCCTGGCTGGACAAGAAGGAGTTGGCTTCCCGTGTGGTGCCTGAGATCCTGGGTGACGATGGTCTGGTTGTTACTGATCCCACTGCTATTGCCGCGGCGTTTGCCGACTACTTTGAGACGGTCTATGCATCAGTCTCCGCTCTGGCTTCCTTCTTAGATGGGATTGAGCTCCCTTGCCTGTCTGATATTGAGCGCGATGACATGGACCGGGGCATCACGGCTGACGAGGTGGCATTGGCAATACGGTCCTTGCGCTCCGGGAAAGCTCCGGGTCCCAATGGTCTCCCGGTGGAGCTGTATAAAATCAAAGAGGACACTATCGCCGCGCCCCTGAGGAATATGTTCTTGGAAGCCCGAGACACTGGTGAACTTCCACTGGATCAACGCCTGGCTACCATTGTGGTCATCCATAAGGAGGGGAAGCCTAGAGACCTTTGTAGGTCGTATCGCCCTATTTCTTTGCTGAATGCCGAGCCCAAAATCCTGGATAAGTTGCTGGCCAATCGGCTCGTGGGCGTGATCGCGGACTTGGTCCACCCAGACCAGTCCGGTTTCATACCTCACCGTAACACTGCCCTTAATCTTAGAAGACTCCACGCTGCAATGGCGCGGGTGCACATGCTCTGCGAGCCAACAGTTCTGGCTTCGCTGGACGCAACAATGGCGTTTGACTCGCTTGAATGGAACTACCTCTGGGCGGTGCTGTCTAAGTTTGGGTTCGGCCCTGACTTTATCAGTTGGGTTCGGCTTCTCTACTCCTCCCCGATGGCCAACATAACGGTCAATGGCCGCATGTCTGCTTCCTTTGCCTTGCGCAGGGGTACCAGACAGGGATGCCCGTTATCACCGCTCCTCTTTGCCCGGGCGCTGGAGCCACTTGCTGCTTGGATCCGCACTCACCCTGATATTAATGGGATCGAGTGGTCACCGGGGTTTGAGGATCGTGTTTCGCTATACGCTGACGACATTCTTCTTTACCTCACCTCCCCCTGTCGGTCTTTGATTGTGGTAAATGATGTACTGGGTGCCTTTGGTGGATACTCGGGCCTGGTTATTAACTGGTCCAAGTCCTACCTCTATGTGCTCCGCGGGGACACTCCACGTCTCCCTAGGGGCTGTGCAATACAGGTCTCACAACAGGGCTTCAGGTACCTGGGCATCTATATTTCAACGGATGCTAGGGCGCGGTACGCAAATAACTTGCTCCCTCCTCTAGCACGCCTTCGGCGCGACGTGGAGGGTTGGAAAAGACTGCCGCTGTCCTTGTTGGGCCGAGCGGCGTTATTCAAAATGATGTCCCTGCCGAGATTTTTGTATGCGCTTCAAAACACGCAGGACCCAGTACCTTCTAAATACTTCAGAGAGATCGAAGGCTTGCAGCGTACCCTCTTGTGGGACGGAAGGCCGCGCATTGCCGTAGTCAAACTGACCATTCCGTGGTAGGACGGCGGTATTGCCCTGCCCGACGTGCGCCGGTACTACTGGGCTTCTCAACTGGCGGCTATCAATCACAGCTTCTACGGACCGGTGGTTAATCCGGGGTATGCCATGGATCGCTGGCTCATGAACGACGGGATGTACTACAGAGCGCTGTACTCTAGATCTCTGGACCGGAAATTGACTGGTCCCACCAGGACCGCGGTGCACTTGTGGAGGGCGGTTACGAAGGCTCTGGGGTGGAAGGGTAGGCTCACCATGGCTACTCCCCTTTACGACTCTGACTTGCTGGGGACTTTGTGGCACTCAAAAGGATTTGATCGGTGGGACCTCATCGGTATTTCAAAAGTGGCGGATGTGATGGCCAGGGGGGAAATTAAATCGTTTGCTGCTCTACAGGCGGAGTATCAGCTGGGGGCCACGGAGTACTTTCGATACGCGCAGTTGAGGCATGCCCTTACGTCCTCCTTGCCTATAGGTGAAAAAGTCCCCGAGTCATCCCCGCTGGAGGACAGGGTGCTGGACGGCCATATGCCGGACAGCGCCATCTCCTTGACCTACAAAAAACTTATCAATGTTCGGACGGACCTGCTGGTGAAAGTACGAGGCCTCTGGATGAATGATGGGATTGAGATGGATGACGAGGACTGGCAGTCTGCGGCCTCCTCCCCTAAGGAGGTAGCTATTTCGGCCAGACTGCGCTTGGTTCAGCTGAAAGTACTCCACAGGGTGTATGTCACTGGCCCCAGGTTGATTCGTATGGGGCTTTCCCAGGACGGCCTTTGTAGAAGGGGATGTGGTGTGCTGGCCACCTTTATGCATACCATTTGGGAGTGCCATGCCATAGCCTCTTAATGGGAGCGAGTGCATGCGGTTATGCGTGTTGTGACTGGGGTGGATTTGCCTGCGGAAGCTCGACGCTGCCTGCTGAATGTGTGGGGTCCGACTGACTACAATAACGCTCAAACCCGCTGGGTCACCCTGGGGAATATGGTGGCCAAGAGGGACATTGCTCAGCAATGGGGTGCTCCGACCCCCCCCCCCCCCCCCCCCCCCCCCCCCACTGTGAGTCTTTGGAAAACCAACATGGACTGGTGCATGCTCCGGGAGAAGACTGTCTACTTAGCCCGGGGTAGGCCCAAGATGTTGGGGCTGGTCTGGGGGCCTGGAATTCGTACAGAGGTGACATTTGTGAGCCCCCGGAGATAGTCCAACCGGAAATTCGTCTCTCACCATAGCTAAACCCTCCACCCAGGTTTTCACGTGACGTAATCCTGTATCTTGTTCCCCGTACACATGTGTGCTTCTTTGTTATGGTCATTTCATGATGCGGAAGTTCCCGCCTCTCCCCCTGGACATGTGCCTTACCGTTCTTCTATGCTTTTCTGCCTTGCCATCTTTCTCCCTTTCTCCCCCTTCTTTTTCCCCTTTTCCTTCTTTATCCTTGTCCCTTTTCGGTTTCCACCTTGTTCATGGAGTTCACTTTTATAATATATAAAATTAAACCTGACTGCTCCTTTTACTGTTTTGTGCACACTTCCATGTTGCTTTATAATGCTGCCTAGCCTCCGGGATGTACGGCTGAATAGCGGTGTACTTTGAATTACAAATAAAGGTTTTCCAAAAAAAAGAAAAAAAAAAAAAGAAATATCTTCCCATTCATTTCTATGGGCCTTGAAGCCCATAGGAATGAATGGCAAGACATTCGCAATTTGCGAGTACCCATTCAGTACACGCAAATTGCGAATGCAATTTCAAGGGTGCAAGGGTGGCGTAAGGACACTCTGTTGCACCCCTGAAATGAGCATGGGTGCACATGTGGCGCACATACATACACTAAGGGCATGTTTGCGCGTCACATGACACTTTGAAAAATGCCAAAAAGTGAATTTTTCGAAACTGGAAGTTGGTGGTAAGGAGAAATCGCACAACTTGGGTGCTTTCTACATCAATCGCAATTTGCGATTCCTTAAATGCATTTGCAAAATAGGGAATCGCAAATTTTGCGATTCCCTATTTTGCGAGGGCCTTTTGAGATGATGCATCCCAAAAGGCTTTTTCCCGTTCGCAAACGGGCCGATTCTGAAAATCGGCCAGTTTGCGAACTAGAAATTGGCTTCATACATATGCCCCTTGTTCATCTGAAAGAAACACAATGATAGATTCCTTACCTTAGAATAGACATCCCAGCATTACCAACCCCGGTGGTGGGTCTCCGAACCAAGATCACACAAGGAAGTCCTGAGAACAGAGCAGCCAAAGAAGCCATCTCTCTGGACCAGGCAGTAGTGCTTAGTAAAAGTGTGCAACAAGGCCCACGTAGCTGCCAGATGTCTTGTAAGGGGACACCACGTCCCAACACCGAAGTGGCAGTCGTCGCCCTGATAGAATGCCCCACGAAAGGCTCCTTTTTAGCCAGAGAGTAACTAGCTTTAATACACAAGCCGACCCATTGGGAGATAGGCCGCTTGTGTACGGCCCAACCTTTCTTGGCGCCAACATAAACAGCAAAGAGATGGTCATCCACTCGGAACGGTTGTGTGTGGTTCAAGTAAAACGAAAGCGCGCGTTTTGGGTCCAGATGGTGGAGCCTCTCTTCCTCTCTAGAAGGATGCGGTAAGAAGGTGGGCAAAGTGATGGTCTGCCCGATGTGAAAGGCAGTGACAACCTTTGGCAGAAAGGATGGATGTGTACTGAGCACAACCTTGACCGGATGGACAGATAGAAAAGGAGGTTTACAATAAAGAGCCTGGAGCTCGCTCACTCTACTGGCAGAGGTGATGGCAACCAGGAAAGCAGTCTTCAAAGTCAGCAGACAAAGAGGACAGTTGAGAAGAGGCTCAAAGGGAGCGCACATTACAAAACCAGATTCAAGTCCCACTGTGGCATTACAACAGGAATAAGAGGGAAAAGCTAAGTAACGCCTTTAAGAAATCTATTTACAACAGGAGACTTGAAAAGGGAAGGCTGATCAGGGAGCCTAAGAAAGGCCAAAATAGCAGAAAGATAGACCTTGATAGTGCCCAGAGCAGAGCCCTGCAGGGAATAGAAAGAAGGAACAGAAGAACTTCTGAAAGAGGGGCAGAAAGGGGATCCACAGCTTTTGCTGTGCACCTTGCTACAATGTTGTTCCACCTGCAGGCGTATACCAACTTAGTGGAGGGACGCCTGGCTATCACAATGACATCACAGACTTCAGAAATTAGGTTAAAAGGAATAAACTGTCGACGCTCAATCTCCACGCAAAGAGGTGGAGGCTGGACAGGTTCGGGTGGAGGACCGTCCCCTGCTGCGACAGAAGATCCTCCCTTAAAGGCACTCTGATCAGGGGATCGATCGTCATACTGAGTAGCTAGGGATACCAAACTCAGGGTCCAGTCAGGCGCCACAAGAATGACTTGGGCCCGGTCGCGCCTGATCTTCTTCAGCACTCTGGGCAGAAGTGGTATAGGTGGAAAGGCGTACAACAGACCACAACTCCACTTGCAAAAAAAAGCGTCGCCGAGCGAGTGCCGCCTTGGAAATTCCAATGCGCAGAATTGCTAACATTGCACGTTCTCTTTGGTGGCGAAAAGACCTAACCGAGGCTCTCCCCACTGTCGAAAGAGACCTTGTGCGACGTCCGAGTGAAGACGCCATTCGTGATCCATCATGCACCTGCAGCTGAGTTTGTCCACCCTGGCGTTCAGTGAACCTGCCAGGTGTTGAACAACCAGGGAAACTCCCAGAGGCTCAAACCATGTCCAGATGTGCAGAGCCTCCTGATATAGGGTCCACAACCCCACCCTGCCTTGTTTGTTGCAGTACCACATGGCAGTGGTATTGTCTGTGAACACCTGCACGACTTTCGCTTTGACAGAGGGCAGGAATGCCTTCAGAGCAAGTCGGATCGCCCGAAACTCCAGAAGGTCGATATGGAGCCTAGACTCCGCCGGAGACCTGAGGCCTCTGATCTCCACCTCACCCATGTGGGGGCCCCCCCCCATCCCAGGAGCGACGCATCAGTCACCACTGTGTGCTCCGGTTGGGGGAAGGAAGAGGGATCTGCCCTGGACCCAATGTAGGTTCATGAGCCACCACTGCAGCTGCTGTGCAGTGTCCTCCGAGATCAGGAAGTAATCGGACATGTTCCCCTGATGCTACGCCCACTGGAACTTCAGGTCCCACTCCAGAGCCTGCATATGCCATCTGGAATGAGTAAACAGCAGGATGCAGGAGGCCATGAGGCCCAGCAGCCTCAGGTTCATCCTGACCAAACCCAGGATAGAGGCCAAAAGATCCGAATCATAGCCTGAAGAACAAGTTCCTTACCTTCGGTAACGCTTTTTCTGGTAGATACATTATCTGCCTGTGGATTCCTCACCTTGTGAATATCCCCCTTGCGTCAGCAACATCATTCGGAAATTCTTTTGTAGCCTCGCGCCGACGTGGACTCGGACGTCATAGAGACACGACATCGCTCGCAACTCCGCTGACGTCACCGACGCCTACAATAGGCCCACGCCGGCGTGATTACATCAGTTCCGCCCTTTTTTCCGTGCCATCGAGGCACACAGACGGACCAATGACAGTAGATATATACAAAGTATACAATAGTCAAGGCAAAACACACAGTGTAAAGCAAATGCAAAAAAGCAATTAATACATTTCCTTGACAACAAAATATATATACATTACAGTACAATAACTCTGGCATAGAAGAGTGGACAACGGGGAGGCGGGTGGGTCAGTGAGGAATCCACAGGCAGATATTGTATCTACCAGAAAAAGCGTTACCGAAGGTAAGTAACATGTTCTTCTGATAGATACATCTGCCGTGTGGATTCCTCACCTTGTGAATAGAGTCCCACAGCAGTCCCCACTCCCGGAGGAGGGTGTCCACTCTTCTAAACCAGGAAATCCTGAAGGACAGAGCGCGCAAAGTGGCCGTCCCTCCTGACTTCGGTATCCAAGCAGTAATGCTTCGCGAAAGTGTGGAGGGAAGACCAAGTTGCCGCCCTACAAATATCCTCAACAGGCACACCTCTAGCCAACGCAGATGTCGAAGACTTAGCTCTTGTAGAATGAGCCCTTATACCCTCTGGAGGTTCCTTACCGGCCAAAGAGTAGCAGATCTTAATGCAGAGAACGATACATCTTGATAAGGTTCTTTTATGGACCACTCTTCCGTTCTTGCAACCAGCAAACCCAACGAAAAGCTGGTCCTCCAAACGAAAATCCTTGGATCTGTCCAAGTAAAAGGAAACCGCCCTCTTAGGGTCCAGACGGTGCAGTCTCTCTTCCTCCTTAGAAGGGTGAGGGGAGGATAAAAGGAAGGTAGGGTAATGGACTGACTCAAATGAAAGGGAGTCACCACCTTAGGCAGAAAAGCAGCCCTGGTCCTGAGAACCATTCGATCAGCATGAATGGTCAGGAAAGGGGGTTTAGAACTCAGAGCTTGAAGCTCACTTACCCTCCTTGCCGAGGTTATTGCAACGAGGAAGACAGTTTAAAAGTAAGAAGCCTCATGGGACATTTGTGAAGAGGCTCAAACGGAGCACCCATCAGAAAGGACAAAACAAGATTTAAATCCCACTGAGGTACAATAAAAGGTGAAGGAGGGAACTTATTTGTGAGGCCCTTCAAAAATCTCAAGACCACGGGAGACTTAAAAAGAGACGGCTGGTCAGGCAAGCAGAAAAAAGCTGACAGCGCCGAAAGGTAGCCCTTCACAGTAGCAACAGCAATCCCCTGTTGCGCAAGAGAAAGGGCAAACTGGAGAACTTCAGACAAATGGGCTCTCACAGGGTCAATAGACTTCTCCCTACACCACTCAACAAATTTCGACCATCTATAAGAATAGATGGACTTAGTGGAGTCACGCCTGGCGGATAAGATGACATCCACCACGTCAGGTGGGAGGGAAAAGGAATTCAGGTTGCCCCGCTTAATCTCCAGGCATGAAGGTGTAATGTCTGGAGGTGGGGGTGTAGAACCTGCCTCTCCATCTGAGAGAGGAGGTCTGCCCTGAGAGGGAGACGGAGCGGCCGGTGAGAGGATAGGTGGAGAAGATCTGAGTACCACACCCTTCTTGGCCAATCCGGGGCGACCAATATAACTTGGGCCCGGTCTTGGCGAATCTTCCTCAGAACCCGAGAAATCAAGGGTAAGGGAGGAAACGCGTAAAGGAGTTGATTCCCCCAAATCAACTGAAACGCATCCCCCAAGACTCCTTGCATCGGATACTGGAGACTGCAGAATGACGGGCAGTGAGCATTCTCGCAAGTGGCAAACAGGTCCACCCGAGGAGTCCCCCACATCCGAAAGATGTTGTGAACCACCTCCGGGTGAAGCCTCCACTCGTGGTCGGCAGAGAACTGCCGACAGACCGTCTGCTCGAACGTTCAGAACTCCGGCCAGATGATTTGCCATCAGACAAATCTGATGGTCCTGAACCAGAGACGCAGAGCCTCTCTGCAGAGACACTGCGACCCCACTCCTCCCTGTTTGTTAATGTACCACATCGCGGTCGTGTTTTCCGTCAGGACTTGAACTGACTGACCGCGAAGGGAAGGAAGGAAGGCCTTGAGCGCTAAACGAATCGCCCGCAATTCCAGAAGGTTGATGTGAAGCAACCTTTCCTCTGGAGACCAAAGACCCTTGACCTCCAAATCCCCCACATGAGCACCCCACCCTAGAGTGGATGCATCCGATATCACCGTGGCCACCGGAGGAGGCAGATGAAAAGGCTTCCCCTGAGACAGGTTGCCTTCCACGCCCCACCAAGACAGATCCGCTGCAGTTTCTCTGGAGATCTTCACTGACTCCTTGAGATCTCCGTTGTGCTGATACCACTGCCTGCGGAGGCACCACTGGAGTGCCCTCATGTGCCAGCGTGCATGGTTGACCAGGAGAATGCAAGAAGCCATCAGACCGAGCAGGCGAAGGACCTTCAGGACCGGAACAACCGCTCCATTGTAAAATAAAGGGACCATTTCCTGTATGTCGCGAATCCTTTGAGGAGGAGGGAATGCACGACATACAGTTGTGTCCAGTACAGCACCAATGAACAGGCTGCGCTGGGAGGGCACCAGGTGAGATTTGGGTACATTTATCGAAAAACCCAACCTGTACAACAACTGGGTTGTCTCCTGCAGATGATGAAGCACAATCTCCGACGACTCCGCTTTGATCAGCCAGTTGTCCAGATAGGGGAATACAGGAATCCCCAGCCTTCTGAGATGCGCCGCCACCACTGCCATCACCTTGGTGAAGACTCGAGGCGCAGTAGTAAGTCCAAACGGAAGGACCGCAAACTGATAGTGCTGCGACCCCACCCTAAAACGGAGATACTTCCTGTGCGACTTCAGGATGGGGATGTGGAAATACGCATCCTGCAAGTCGAGCGACACCATCCAGTCTTCTTCCAGCAGAGCATGAAGAACCTGAGCAAGGGTGAGCATCTTGAATTTCTCCTGCTTCAGGTAAAAATTCAAGATCCTGAGATCCAGGATAGGACGAAGCCTGCCATCCTTCTTGGGAATCAGGAAATACCGGGAGTAGCATCCCTGACCCCTTTCCCGCTCTGGGACCACCTCTATCGCACCTTTCCTCAATAGAGTTTGGACTTCCTCCTGTAGGAGAAACAGATGTTCCTCTGAGCAATACCCTTGGCAAGGAGGGTAATTGGGAGGGAATTCCCGAAAGGGAGGGGCATACCCATTTTCTACGAGATTGAGAACCCAAAGATCTGATGTAACCGATTCCCAATCTCGTAGAAAGTGGGTAAGCCGGCCCCCCACTGGGCCTACATGATCCTGAATGGCGGATCTAGGGCTGCTTTTCTGTGGCTGGGGGGTTGGTGGAGGAGGAGGAGGAATTGGGCTGACGCCCTCGAGGACGTGCTCTCTGCTTCCCCCTGTATGATCTATACAAGGTATTCTGCTGCTGCTGCTGTTGTTGCTGCTGCTGCTGTCCTTGTCGTATATGAACGAAAGGAGCGGCCAAAACCTCTAAACTTCCTGGTCGTAGAACCTCTGACCTGAAGGCCAAGAGATCTAGCCGTTGCCCTGCTGTCCTTGAATCTTTCCAAGGCCGCATCTGCTTTCCTTCCAAAGAGCCCCTCACCATCGAAAGGCAAATCCAATAAAGCAGATTGCACATCAGTTGAAAAATCGGATGACTTCAACGAGGCTGAACGCCTAGTGGCAACCGCCGTGCCCATAATCCTTGCCACCGAATCTGTAGTATCAAGCCGAGCTTTGGATGACTTGACGGGCAGCCGCTTGAGAGTCAGACAAGGCTTCCTCAAAGTCTTTTCTGCTATCCTCAGGAACCTTAGGGATTAATGAACGCATAGAGTCCATCAGAGCATGAATGTATCTTCCCATAAGGCAAGTGGCATTAGAAGATTTCAGTGCCATACTAGCCGAAGAAAAAGTCTTTTTAGCAATTTGGTCCTGTTTCTTGGCCTCTTTGTCGCCAGGCACCTGCGGAAAAGCCCCAATCGACTTTTTAGAAGATGCAGCCTGAATCACCAAGCTCTCAGGAGACGGGTGTGATGACAAGAATGCAGGGTCCTCAGGAGCCACCCTATATCTCCTAGCCACGTTTTTGGAAACTGCAGGAGCAGAGAAAGGCTTTTTCCAGACCTCCATAATGGGTTCCTTTAAGGCTTCATTAAATGGAAGTAAAGGCTCCACTGCTGAACTTGGAGAATGAAGAACCTCAGTCAGTAAATTCGACAGTAGGCAAAGACAAACCCAAAAGTCCAGCTGCCTTCTTCATGACTACATGATACGGTTGAACATCCCTGGAGGGTGTATTAGATCCCGAAGGCAAAGACCATTCCGGGGAAAACTCGAGACCACTTGCCTCTGCCAGGTCATCGAAACTGCCCCCATCCAGCTCACCGTCCTCCATGTCAGAAGAAGACTCATCAATCCTCTGTTGTTCAAGCAGACGTTGAGCTTCTCTTCGAGACCTGAACTTAACTCGAAGTGCAGCCGAATCCACAGCCGAATCCGACGGCGCCGGAGCCGACTTCGGAACCGAATCCGAGGGCTTGGAAGGAGAATCCATAGACTTGCTTGGAGCCGGTGACGTCGGAGCCGGAGTCATCGACTTCGGGCGGGCCGGCGTCAATACCGGCGTCGACCCTGGTGGAGCTTGGTACTGCCACAGCGGAGTCGGGGATGGCATGAACGGCATGAATGGTGCCGGAGCATATGAGTGAGGAACCCCCAAATTAAAGGACATAGGACCCATGGGACCCGAAGGCGCACCAGAGGGGAACCATTTATTTATTTATTTATAATTACATTTATTGAGCGCGCAGCTACCCGGAGGTTTCCCGGCGCTAAGGCAAACTGAAAGGTGTAAAGGGAGAGAGGAACGTCAAACCATAGCATTAGATATTGAAAAGCCAAGTTTTTATTCCCTTGCGGAATTTCAAAAAGCACACTTCAGAGCGCAGAGATTGGGGAAGAGAGTTCCACAAGGAGGGGGCAAGCAGGGAAAACGAACGTCCTCCCATTTTGGCTCTGTTGATGCGTGGAATCTTAAACTTATTCTGCGTGGAGGACCTGAGTGTACGGGGGGGAATATATTTCTGTACCAGAGCAGAGAGATAGTGAGGGGCTCTACCAGTCATGATCTTGTGCATGTAGTAAAGTGCTTTAAAGTTAACTCTGTTCTCGATTCGTAACCAGTGCAGATTCCGCATATGACGAGTGACCGAGGATCTCGCGGGAAGGTGACAGATGAGGCGAACTGCCATATTCTGTACCACCTGGTACTTCCTGGTAACCTCTTTGGCGGCACCTAAGAGAAGGATGTTCCCATAGTCCAGGCGTGAGATGACAAGAGCCTGGACTACGGTCCTTAGGGTGTCCGCAGGAAGCATCCAGGTGATTTTTCTCAGCCACTTGATGATGGTAGTACAGGTGGCGGAGACTTTCACAGCGTGTTGTTTGAAAGTAAGTTGGTTATCGAAGAGAACCCCAAGATTGCGAGCAGACACTGATGGAATGGGTAGAGGACCCATCTCTGGTGGCCAATGGTGTGGGCCCCAGAGAGAGGTGTCTGGGCCAAACAGGAGCAGTTCTGTTTTGTCCCCGTTTAATTTTAATTTGTGCTTTAGCATCCAATCCGATATATGTTTCAGGCCGGATTGAAGAGAGGAGGAGGAGGGGAGGTTTTTATTGGTGGAAAGTGAGTAGATGACTTGAGTGTCATCAGCGTAGGAATAAATTGTGAGGCCGGCCTGTTCCGCCAGAAAAGCAAGAGGCCTCACATACAGGTTAAAGAAAAGGGGGCTAAGGATAGATCCTTGGGGGACACCGTGAGTGGAGGGGAGAATAGATGAAACAGATGTAGAAGAAAAAATTTGGAACGTGAAATCAGAAAGGAAATTGGAAATCCAGGCCAGGGCGGAACCACCGACACCAACAGCCTCCAAGGTGGACACCAAGATGGAATGGGAGACGGTGTCAAATGCAGCACTCAAGTCAAGTAAGATGAGTGCCACCGTCTCACCATTATCCACTTGGCGTCTGATGGTCTCTGACACACCAAGGAGAGTGGTTTCCGTGGAGAAGCCAGCCCTGAACCCGGATTGAGAACCATGGAGAGAATTGGAGGATTCAACAAAGGAATTAAGCAAAAAATTAACGTGTTTCTCCAGAATCTTGGAAAAGCATGAAAGCAAAGAAATGGGGCGAAAATTGGAAGGATTATTGGGGTCTGCGTTGGCCTTTTTTAGTAATGGGACCACCATTGCGTGCTTCCATTCATTTGGGACAATCACTTCTGTTAGCGAAGCGTTTAGGACATCCAAGATAATGTGAAGTAGGGCTGGGTCCAGAGAGCTCAGAACTTGGGGGGGCATAGGGTCAAGGGGGGAGCCAGATTTGATGTCCTGGAGATACTTTTTTAGAAGTGCGGGGGAAATAGGATCCCAAGCGTGAAGTGGAGTATTAACAGGGGAGTAGTAACAGGGAGTAGTAACAGGGGAAGAATTGCGTAAATCTTGAGCAGAGTGAGTGGAAGCAGCAGGAGTGGAGTTAAAGGTGGCATAGATCTTGTCAATTTTTTCTAGAAAAAAGTTGGCTAGGACGTTACACTGGGCAGTGTCTAGACAAGGATCCCTAGGTCCCGATGAGGCACCTGAGAGCTCCTTGACTATTTTAAACAGGGCCTTGGGTCTGTTTTGAGCTGTAAGTATGGTGCTGTTAGCAAAATTAGCTCTAGCGGTATCACAGGCCGCATGGTATGTTTTAAGTGCGGACTTGTATTTTGCTTTGTGATCAGGGTTATAATTGGAACGCAAAATCCGTTCCAATTTTTTGCAGTTGGATTTTTCTAGGCGAAGGGAATCGTTGAACCAGGGTGCCGGGGGGTGATGAATTTGGGATTTATTTTTGTTGGGTAGGGAGACAGGAGTCCAAAGCGGTAGTTAACCATGATCTAACAGCAGGTAGCTCTTTAATAGTCATGTTGGCAACCGTAGGTTTAGAATTGGCGAGAAGAGAATTTAATTTATTTAAATCTAGACGATTCCAGTTCCTACTGGCTTTATGAGGTAGGTCTGGCTCAGATGAATCAGCCACGATCAATTTGATTGAAAAATTCACAATAAAATGGTCTGACCAGAGGACCGGAACGGAGGAATGGTAGGAGAGGTCAGTCAGGTTGGAAATGATGGGATCTAAGAGATTACCGGCCTTATGAGTAGGGTCGGAATTGAGAAGATGTAAGTCTAGTGCTTCAAGATCCTGTATGAAGCGTTTAGCAATGGCACAAGAGGCAGAGTTGAAATGAATATTTAAGTCACCAACAATAGTGAAGTTGGTTGATTGTACTAAGAGAGGGGCAATGAGTTCAGGAAATAAAGCAGCCCAGCTGCTAGCTGAGCCTGGCGGGCGGTAAATCAGGGTGCCAGTTAAGGTAAACTGGGGGGAGAGAGTTAGTTTAAACAAACCAGCTTCACAGTTAGGAAAGTCAAGATCTTCCCATTTGCACGAGAATACTCTCTTGAAGATGATGGCAATTCCCCCACCGTCTTTAAGTACTCGATTTCTCCCCACATAGGTGTAATCATTGGGGAGAGCCATGGTGATGTCAGGGCCGGAGCTATCATTTAGCCAAGTTTCGGTGACAAACATGGCAGCAGGACAAGCTGTCTCCAAAAGGTCGAAGATATCTCTCTTGTGTTTTGCGAGAGATCGACAGTTAATGCTGATGAAGCTCAGAACGGGGGAGGAGTTGTGCAAAGTGGTAGGAGGAGTGCGCTTAGGGGGGGGGGGGAATCCCAAAACGTGGATGACAAGCTGTCTGTACATGAATTAAGGGAATTCAAGGCAAGGGAACAGTGGGAACAGGATATGGGCGCATTTTGGCAGTTCAGGACAGAATGCGAGGTGCAAGGTGACCCCCGCAGCCGCAATAGGGCAGATTGGGAGTAGAAAATGTAAGTATGGGCAGAGGGGCATGGCCCTGGGCCCGTGCTGGCGCGGACGGGCGCAGACGGGCAGGACTTTGGCACGACTTCGGCGCGAAGTCGGCGCTCCCGCTGCGCTCGTCCGCTGCGCTTCCGCCATTGTGGCATTATGTACGCCAGAAGAGATAACCACTACACCGCTAACCTGCCAATTGGGGAGCAGGGCGGAAGTGAGGATGAAGGGCGGAAGTTAGAGTGCGCTTGTGTGGCAACCGCCGCTGCAAACGGCACAAGCCGTGGCGGATCGGTGCCAGGAGCGAAGGTAAGGAGGTGGCAATCAATTACACACGTTGCGCCAGAAGCGGCGATCAAATGACAAACGTTGCGCCAGAGCGGCGTTCAGAAGGTGCGAATGCGTTTTTAAAATCCACACAATGCAAAGTAAAGCAAAGCGCTGAAAAGCGCTCACTCCAACATAAAATAGTGCTTTTAAAAGTTATTAAAATAACAGGTTACACACGAAGCCTCAGCAGCCTCACGAACCATGACCTAGAGAAAACACCATACATCGCGTTTAAAAACGCGGAAGGGTCCTGACCTGGTGTCGGGAATGGTGGATGCTCAGGATGACCACGAGGCAGGTTTGAATCTGTTTCTTCAACAGGATTCGAAGACTCTCCCTCAACAGGAACTCCATCGGCGTCATCCGGAGTCGGAGACTGAGCCGGAGACGGAGCCGGAGTCGGATCCGGAACCGGAGTCGGAGAATGGGCCACCGACTCCGAAGGTGAAGCCTCACCTTCATGATCCGACACTTGTGGAGGAATCGCTTTCGACTTCACCCTCCTGGGAGACCTTGATCTTGAACCAGACTTATCCCCTGAATGATGACGGGATTCATGCTTCCTCTTCTTAAGCTTTTTCCGAGAACCGGAAGCGTTGTCAGACGAAGACTTCGAGGCAGACGCCTCACGAGACCTCGACCTGGATCTCGACCTCGATCTCTTTGAGTGCTTCGAAGACTTTCTAACCTTACTTGCTTTAACCTTGGCCACAAGGAGCTTCGATTCCCTCTTTTGAAGAGCCTTCGGATTCATCTTCTGGCACGATGAACACCCTTCAACGTCGTGATCCGAGCTCAAACACCATATGCAGTCTTGGTGAGGGTCCGTAACGGACATCATCTTCCCACATTCTCTACAAGGCTTAAACCCGGTCTTCTTTGTCGACATGACAACCGAGCAAAAAGGTCAGAGAATGGAGTATCGAGGAAACAAAGTAATAGGATACTAGAAGCTACAGAGTAACCCGTTAAACCGTTAGCGTCGACGACGCGGAAAAAAGGAAACTGATGTCATCACGCCGGCGTGGGCCTATTGTAGGCGTCGGTGACGTCAGCGGAGTCGCGAGCGATGTCGTGTCTCTATGACGTCCGAGTCCACTTCGGCGCGAGGCTACAAAAGAATTTCCGAATGATGTTGCTGACGCAAGGGGGATATTCACAAGGTTAGGAATCCACACGGCAGATGTATCTATCAGAATATCCTGGACTCGCCGGTCGGGAGGATAGGCCCGAAACTTCGTCGTATCCAGAACCGCTCCAATGAAGAGCTTCTGAGAGGGAATCAAGTGCGAATTTGTCACATTGATGGAGAATCCCAGCAAATGCAGGAGGTCGGCCGTACTCTGGAGGTGGGAGACGACTAGCTGGGGCGAGCCCGCCTTCAACAGCCAGTCATCGAGATAGGGGGAGCCTGGAACCCCTGATCTGCGAAGATGAGCTGCGACCACTGCCATCACTTTCGTGAACACCCGAGGGGCGCTGGTAAGGCCAAAGGGCAGCACGGTAAACTGAAAGAGCTCGTGGCCTATCGTGAACCGCGGGTATCGCCGGTGGGGTGGCAAGACGGGAATGTGAAAATATGCATCCTGCAAGTTCAATGCTACCATCCAGTCTCCAGGGTCGAGAGCAGACAAAACCTGAGCTAGAGTTAGCATCTTGAACTTCTTTTTCTGGAGGAAGCGATTGACGTCCATGAGATCTAAGATAGAACGCAAGCCCTTGTCCTTCTTGGGCACCAGAAAGAATTGGAAATTACAACCATGTCCTACTTCTGGCGCAGGAACGCGCTTGATGGGCCTCTTGGCCAAGAGGGCCGCGACTTCCTGTTGAAGTGCCAAATGATCCGCCGACATGCGGTGGTACTGGGGTGGCAAGGCTGGAAGGAGGGGCAGGAGTTGCCGCTTTGGACTATTTCTAAAACCCACCTGTCCGAAATGATGGTGCGCCAGTGGGGGAGGTGATGGCGAATCCAGACGCCCACTGGCGTTTGATGGGCCTGAAAGACCAGACTAGGAAGGTTTTGGGGCAGTTGTGGCCGGGGTGGAAGTGGACTGACCCGCCCGCTGGCCCCTAACCCGCCTCTGCGGGTCACACGTCTGTGCGGAGACTGCTGCGGCCTGTGGCTCTGAAGCAAACACACTAGGGGCCCCTTCTGTGGCCACAAATGGAGCAAAAAGCAGAAAGCCTATGAGGGCGAGCCGCCGAAAGGTCAAAGGACTGGGCCATAGCCTGCGAGTCCTTAAAGCGCTCCAACACACTATCTGCCTTCTTGCCAAAAAGGTGAATGCCCTCGAAGGGCCCGTCCATCAGGGTGTTCTGGACATCGCCAAGAAGGCAGTAGTCTGCAGACAGGCATGGCAGCAGAGCACCACTATTGTGGATATCGCTCTGCCCAGCGAGTCGGCGGTGTCACGGCCACATCGTATTGTTAACTCTGCATCTCTCCCCTCAGCAATAGCCTGAGAGAGCACTGTCCGCGCCTCCTCCGCACACTGAGGTAGCACCTGCGCTACCATATCCAACACAGAGTGGGAATAACGTCCCAAGAGGCATGCAGTGTTCACAGACCGCAGACCTGAACTGGCGGAAGAAAAAATCTTCTTATCAAATTGTTCAAGTCTCTTGCATTCCCTGTCCAGGGGTGAAGTAGGGAATGCGCTCCTGGACGTTGAGGCTTGGACAACCAAGCTCTCAGGGGTGGGGTGTTGGGAGAGGAAGATGGGGTCGCCCGGGGCCCGGCGATGGCTTCGGGCCACGTTCCTATCCACAGGAGCCCCTGTGTTGGGCCTGGACCAGGTGCCCAAAAGAACGTCAGAAAGAGTCTCATTAAAAGGGCAGCACTGGCTCCGCAGAGGTAGCCGCCGGCTGAAGCACTTCTGTCAGGAGGTTAGTTCTGACGCCCACTGTACGGAGGTGGAGGGCCTCCGCTGCCCTACGCAAAACCACTGCATAACTTGCACCCTTCTCCGTAGCCACGGTAGGAAGAGTGAGCATGCCAAGGTCAGGGGAGGTGTCAAGACCACTGGCATCCCCCAGTTCCTCTGCCCAAGTCCGGGTCATACTCACACTGAGCTGTGAGAGGGTCCTCGGACCCCTCCAATTCCTTCCCTTCCTCAAAGGCTGCTGTACAGGCCGAAAATAAGGAGGCTGGACATAGGGGTGGATAGGCCCCATCTGCGTCGAGCAACACCCTTCCGGCTCCGTAACCATATCAGGGCTGAGACAGGGGGCGACCTTGTCTGGGGCCATGGGCGATGTCGGAGGTGGTGCTGGTGTGGTCGGCACCGGTGGGCGAGTAAGAAGGTCAACCGGCGTCGACCAGGATCCAGGCCTAGATCCTTGGGGGCCCTGCAGCGCAGAGCCAACAGCGAAGCCGGAGCCGCCAACAGTGAAGGGCAAGGACTCTAGTCGTAAGGCGCTCCGGAGGGGCCCGGCGGCCCAAAGAGGCGGGCCATGGCTGACAGTAATTCATGCAGCTGGGCAGGAGTCGCCAACTGATCCGGGAAGGGCTGGTAGGCCGACGGCGACACAGTAGGCTACGAGGCAGTCGAGGCACCACCCGCACCCTCAGCCGCGACGGGCGAGGGAAAGTCTTAGAGCGACGACGCTCCTTTTACTTCTTGTGCTTAGTCTTACCTGAACCTGAGTGCGAAGACTTCAATCTCGACGAATGATGCTGATGGCTCTGCAACCGGTCCCTCGACCTCCCACAGGATTGGGACCTTGAGCAGCGTGGAGCTGACTGCCGGACTTCAAGCAACTTTCGGGACCGTTCCCGCAAAGTCTTTGGCGCCATGGCCCGGCAGTCGAGGCACGACTTGGGGTCGTAGTCGCACCCCAGGCAGTAGAGACATAGGGGGTGCAGGTCCATCACCGACATCATCCGATGACAGTGCCCGCACGACTTGAAACCGGGCATCCCTACGACACCAGGAGTCAATCGACTCGAAAAAAGCGGAGACAAAAAGCCTCAAAAACGCAGTCAAAAAATGACTGGTGGCACCACTCTCTCTGGACCTGCGCTTGCTGGCGCGAAAAAAAAGAAAGAACTGACAGCGCACGTGAGCGGCGTTTAAGTAGCTGCAGAGACGTTATCTCGGCGACCACAATGCCAACGACTGACGCGGAGCCGCACAGCGCAACCTTATTGGGGGTATTGCTGACTAAAACTTTCCGGATCCAGTCCGACGCCTGGGGGTAATTCTAAGGTAAGGAATCTATCACTATGAGTTTCTTTCAGGTATAATGTTTTTTGAGGTTGAATACTGGGCGAAGAATAAGTAAAATGTTCTGTTTTTTAATGTTATCATATTTGTATGCATATTAATTTACTTATCTTGTTAAAGTACTTTCCATTTGACAGAGTAAAGCACTAACTGAACACTTCGGGTACTCTAGTGTCTGAAGTATCATACTGCTTCTTAGTTTGCAAACCCATCATTACCAGGGAGGAAGCCTTGCCGATTTGCCATCATTACCTGAGAGACTAATGTACATAAGCGACTCTCTTGGAAATCCAATTCAACGTGCTGTAAAGCACCAGTGGTTAACAACATTAGCCATCAAGGGTAACGTCCAGTTGAGTAGGACTCTGCAACGACCATAAGAAAAACCATCATAACTGTACATCAATTTAGAATTCTAGATATATTCAAGATTTTAAGAAATTCTATTCTTAGTGGAGTCCAGTTAGATCCTGTGAATATTAAACGGTTACTAGTACGAGGTCTGTGACCATGCACAAACAAGGAAGATAAACTCCATTTGCATACAGTGTGCTTTTGTAAATCAAAATTACTTTTATGAACCATAAAAAAGTGATTACATTTACACATACCTGGAAGGTACCATTGTTTTGGAAAGAAGGTGCTGGAGTTTGTGACTTTGCTTGCAGGTATGCCGAAGACTGATTGTTAGGAGTGCAATTCTGCGATAAGGGTGGAATGCACTCATTTACAAGGGGAGTTCTAAAGCTGGTAAAAGACAGTACAAACATTCTTTACTTGAAAGCAAAGTATTCAGGATCAAGCAGATACAGCTCCATCAAGCTGTTTTGTTAAAGTTGAATAGTATTAAACTGTTTAATTAAAGATGCGGACATTCACCAATCAAGACATGGGAGGTGTAAAGGTACTTTTCACCATTTACATCGCAATGCATACCAATACCTATTGTGTACAAAAAACATACTTCCTTAAGGCCCACGAGGAAAATCATCATATCGCTTTCAACACAATAATTGTTTTATTTACTCAAAAAAGACCTGGCTAAATTGATTTTTTTAAACTAATATGTGAAAAAAAGTGTTGTCCTTTCTATTACCCAACATGCAGCATCAGGCTGACGCACAGACTGATCAAGAAAATCTCATATTCCCACCAAATTACTACATGTTGTAACCACGTTTACATACCCATCATTAATTTAATTGATAAAGTTATTTGTGACCCAAATTCCCCTAAATGAAATAGATTAATAAGTATACCTAGATGCTAAGAGCAGCACAGGTTGTGAAAATTCTGATAAATGCTTCAAAATCCCAAATAAAAGCTTCCCAGAATCACCGAATTCACAATTGTTAGGCTTTACCTATTTAAGGGTTTCTGTTATATTAGAGATGTATTTTTAAAATAACATGTTTCTTACCATGACATGTAGTTAGCTTGCAAGTTGTTGCTTGGTGTTTGAAACCCAAATCCATGGTCATTTCTTTTTGGAACTGTTCCTGGTGGTGTAGTGCGCTTAGAAACAGGTGCTCCATAACTGTCCCGCTTACTCTAAGCCATGAAAAGAGAAAAATGTTACACTGTAATATGTTACAGACTGAAGAGAATCTATCTAATTTAGTGCCATTAAACAAAGTGCACTTAGCTTTAATGGGTGTAACTAGGGAGGGGCCGGGGGGATAATGCGCGATGACAGACAGAAAGAGGCCACCACAGCAGTGATATGAGCTGTGACTGGCCACAAAAAATGAGAATCTAGGGTCTGATGTACAAAGCCACTTTGCGGTCGCAAAGCCTGCAATCACTGGGTTTTCAACCACAAAATGGCTATTTGTTATTGACCCACTTTGATTTTAATAACAGGTTACCAAATCTCAAAATGGGTTTAGAAATCCATAACAAATCGCTATTTGGGGGGCAGTGTTTAGGAGTTCCCTTCAAAATAGCTATTCATTATAGCAAGTATCAGTGGTTCGCAAATATAATCCAGTCGCCCAAAAATTGAGAATTAGCCAATTTAATATTTGGGTTGGTAACATTCACAAAAGGAAATGGGGTCTCTTCGTTCGTACCATTTGTGAATGTAAAAAGAAAATAAAACAAGCACTGGCGTTGCCAATAGGTCTCGCAGTAGGAAAGTTTGAGCTATTGGTTGTGTAAATGACAAAGCCCTTTATGTATTCTAAATGATAACAACAGTGAAAGGCATTGTTATTTGCCATTGTAATAGTTCCACCTGTCGTACTGCACGATCAATTGGCAACGTGAGTGTTGTTCGTGTGTGAGTGGCGTTGTGTGTGTGAGTGGCGTTGCGTGTGTGAGTGGCGTTGCGTGTGTGAGTGGCGTTGCGTGTGTGAGTGGCATTGCGTGTGTGAGTGGCATTGCGTGTGTGAGTGGCATTGCGTGTGTGAGTGGCATTGCGTGTGTGAGTGGCGTTGCGTGTGTGAGAGGTGTTGCCTGTGTGTGAGGCGTTGGCTGTGTGTGAGGCGTTGGCTGTGTGATTTGTGTTGCCTGTGTGAGTGGCGTTGGCAGTGTGAGTGGCGTTGGCAGTGTGAGTGGCGTTGGCAGTGTGAGTGGCGTTGGCAGTGTGAGTGGCGTTGGCAGTGTGAGTGGCGTTGCATGTGGCAGTGGCGTTGCATGTGGCAGTGGCGTTGCATGTGGCAGTGGCGTTGCATGTGGCAGTGGCGTTGCATGTGTGCGTAGTTGAGTGGCGTTGCGTAGTTGAGTGGTGTTGCGTTGTTTAGTGGCGTTGCATGTGTGAGTGGTGTTGCATGTGTGAGTGGCGTTGCATGTGTGAGTGGCGTTGCATGTGTGAGTGTTGCGTAGTTGAGTGTCGTTGCGTAGTTGAGTGTCGTTGCGTAGTTGAGTGGTGTTGCGTTGTTTAGTGGCGTTGCATGTGAGAGTGGTGTTGCATGTGTGAGTGTCGTTGCGTAGTTGAGTGGCGTTGCATAGTTGAGTGGCGTTGCATAGTTGAGTGGCATTGCGTAGTTGAGTGGCGTTGCGTAGTTGAGTGTCTTTTAGTAGATGAGTGGCGTTGCGTAGATGAGGGTGAGGTGTTGAGGGTGAGTAAGGATGAGTGAGAGTGAGGGTGAGTGAGGTGTTGAGGGTGAGTGAGGAGTTGAGGGTGAGTGAGGTGTTGAGGGTGAGTGATGGTGAGGTGTTGAGGGTGAGGTGTTGAGGGTGATTGAGGTGTTGAGGGTGAGTGCGGGTGAGGAGTTGAGGTGGAGGCGTTGAGGGTGAGTGAGGGTGAGTGTGAGGTATTGTCATTGAGTGTGAGTGAGTGTGAGTGAGGGGTGTGAGGGTGATGGGGTGTGATGGTGAGGGTGTGTGAGCGTGAGGGTGTGTGAGTCTGAGTGTGAGTTATTGTCATTGAGTGTGTGTGAGTGTGAGTGAGGGGGTGTGAGTGTGTGAGTGTGAGGGTGAGGAGTTGAGGGTGAGTGCGTGTGAGGGTGACTGTGGAGTTGAGGGTGAGTGAGGTGTTTGAGGGTGAGTGAGGTGTTGAGGGTGAGTGAGGTGTTGAGGGTGATTGAGGGGTTGAGGGTGAGTGAGAGTGAGTGAGCGTGAGGGTGAGTGAGGGTGAGTGTGAGTTTGGGTGAGGTGTTGAGGGTGGGTGAGGGTGAGGCGTTGAGGGTGAGTGAGGATGAGTGAGGGTGAGTGAGGAGTGAGTGTGAGTTAGGGTGAGGGGTTGAGGGTGGGTGAGGGTGAGGGGTTGAGGGTGAGTGAGGATGAGTGAGGATGAGTGAGGATGAGTGAGGATGAGTGAGGATGAGTGAGGATGAGTGAGGGTGAGTGAGGGTGAGTGAGGGTGAGTGAGCGTGAGTGAGGGTGAGTGAGGGTGAGTGAGGGTGAGTGAGGGTGAGTGAGGGTGAGTGAGGGTGAGTGAGGGTGAGTGAGGGTGAGTGAGGGTGAGTGAGGGTGAGTGAGGGTGAGTGAGGGTGAGTGAGGGTGAGTGAGGGTGAGTGAGGGTGAGTGAGTGGTTGAGGGTGAGTGAGGGTGAGTGAGGGTGAGTGAGTGAAATGTTCTTAATTGCTTGTTTCTTTGCTCATTTTTTGAGAGCAGAACTAGAGCACAGCTTGTGGCTACTCCTTTCAGTCTTTCGTCATATTTCAGTTACTGGGGCGGGTCCTGCATCACTGAGGCACACGGCCCTGATGCTGGGTGTGCAGCGGCGATTTTTACATTGACACAATCATTGGAAATAACTGATGTAAATTGAAGTTATACTGCTTTTGTGCATGCTATTTAGAAAACAAAAATATGCTATTCCCTCAAAGTTATTACTAGCAAAATACTGGTAGTACGTGTGAGTGAAAACCGCAAGTGTAGTTTGCACAAAGCTCTAAAATAGCACTGGAAACAAAGAAAACAAGTGAAAGCAAGTTACGGTACCATAAAGTGGGTTTGAACTTTCATTTAATGTTCTTCCCGAAATGTGCTCCAGGCAACACGTAAATCTCTTTGTACGCCGTGTTTGTGCTGCACATTTGGAGGCTTAACAAAAACATGCTAGTTGGGGCAGAGCAACTCCATCGCTGCCGTACCAAAATGGTTAAAGGGACTGTAAGAAGGGGCGGTGCAAGGAAAACAAACTGCGACGTGCTGAAGGAAGGAGACTGTAAATAAAAAAAATTCTAATGAAAAGAAGCGGGACAGGTATAAATTACAACAAACTGTTGTCCAGCACCACAGCATTTATATTGGAAATACTGTGCTTCTGTCAGACGGTGGTCAGAGGGCGGAAACAGCAGGGGTCCCGGACAAAAAAACAAGCGTTAAGAGCGGCCGGGAAACTGAAAGCACGGCCGGCCAGCCATGATTAATTAGGGGAGGAGAAGCCGCTGAGCGCACGCTGGGCGAAGCCCTTTGATGTGCTGGTGGCAAGAAAGTGCATCATTTTCGAAGAACTGCCGCTTTAAATATGTGACTACATAAAGGATGAAGGCGGAAAAGAAAGTTCTCTCTTTCTGACTTCGGCTCCAGGTGGCGTTAGAGTCTTACACTTGTATATGCAACTGTTAAAGTAAATGGCAGAAATCAAACAATTATCTCGCATCTATACAGAGCTGAACTTTCTAATTTGCGAAAAGTCTCCTAGAAGCCAGACGTGCCGTGTAGTACAGATACTTGGAGAGGTCGCTGCCATTGGGAGATAAGAAAAGCTGACTGTATTTATAGACTACAGTGCAGATGATAGCTAGTGCTTAGCTCAAAATAAATGTTTTATTTTTCAAAAAGATCTTTTAAAACTTAGAATGTCGGGATTTACATGGTAATTACGCATGCTTGAAGTTCAAAATGTATTACGGAAAAGTCACGATTTTTATTGTTTATTGAATCAAAAGTTCCACTTTATGCGCCGTGGCCTGAATGATAAAAGGCACGAGACGAGTCGACCTCGCAAGCGTTTTACGCTCTGTGAACTCCAGGTTATATTAAAGTTACCAGCATACACAAACAAACACCAAAACTGTTGTCTGAACATCCAGACACTGTAGAACTCATGAATAAACCTCCCCTCGAAAGCCGCATATCTCAGACATACAACTATTCCAGACCTTTCCGTTAAAATGGAGGGGATTTGTTGAGACAAATATATCAGTAAACAACCTGGGAAGCCAAAACGAGCACTCGGACAGGAGAAACGCGACGTGCACCAGAAACAAACAAAAAAAAAATGAAACGCCGGATGGGGGCGGGAAAGCCTGGTGGGAGGCGTGAATGCGCGAGGGGAGGCAGGCGGATTGGGAGAGAAGCCTGATGGGGGCGGGAGAGCCTGGTGGGTGGGCGTGAATGAGGGGAGGACTGGGCTGGGCTTGCATGCGGATTGGGAGAGAAGCCTGATGGGGGCGGGAGAGCCTGGTGGGTGGGCGTGAATGAGGGAGGACTGGGCTGGGCTTGCATGCGGATTGGGAGAGAAGCCTGATGGGGGCGGGAGAGCCTGGTGGGTGGGCGTGAATGAGGGGAGGACTGGGCTGGGCTTGCATGCGATGCGCGTGCATGTTGACGGGCACTGCATGAAAACCGCGGGCTGAAAGCCCTTTGGTTTGACGAGAAAATAGCCGACTTGAATTCTCCCCATTTCCCATTCCTGCGGAATGGTAAAGGCTCGACCTAAAAATCCTGCTCCCAGTCATGTCTGCACACATTGACAGCTTGCAATACAGCAGCAACTTAAGACATTACCAGAGCAAAAAAATAGAAGCAGCAATGGCTGTAACCCACTTCAAGAACCATAGCAGCAATTGCAGTTGACACCATAGCAGTGATATTAGTCACAGCTGTCTTAAGGCAGTTACCACAGCAGGGACAACAACAGTGATCACAGCTATTGCAACAGCAAGGACCGCAACAGTTACAGCAACAAATACACCACAGCAACAACAAAAGCTGCAGCATTAAGAGCTATTACAACAGTCATCACTACAGAAGTACCAAAAGCTGTCATAGCAGCAACAGCTGCAAGCACAACAGGCATCTCCAGAAGTCACAAAGTTGTCACAATGGCAGCGACGTCCCACAGATGAAACCATAGCAGGTGCAAGAGTACCAACCATGCTACCAACACAGCAGTAAAACAGCTTTAACCAAAGCAGGGACAACAGCAGTAATTAAAGGAGCAACAATACTAAAAACAGCTTCTGCAACATCAGCCACTACCCCAGAAGCAACGACAGCGGCAAACATAGTATCAAGTCAAGCAGGGACCACAGTTTTGAAACTGTTTTCACAACATATGTAACCACTGCAGAGACACCAGCTGCAATCACAATGGGAGTACAGCAGCAACTACATCTAAAACAGTAACAATAGGACGAAAAGTTAATAGCAGCAACCATATTTACCACCAAGCAAGGTTAACAGCAGCTGTCAGCAAAGCAAGGACAAATGCAGCAATCAGTAAAATAACCGCAGAATGGATAGTAGTAACAACAGCTGCCACCATAGCAGGGACAATAGAAGCAATAATAGAGATAGCATGGCAGAAACAACAGTAGTGACTGAAGCTGCTCACACAAGGGACAAGAGCACCAACAGTTGTCACAAAAGCAAGACCCACAGCAGCCACAACAAAAGTAGCAACAGCTGCAAGCCCAGCAGTGACCACAGCTGGAGGGGCTACATCAGCCACAACAGAACAGACCAGAGAAGCAATCAAAGTTTCTTTATTCCGTTTTTTTTCATGTACAAAAACCATAAAAGCACATTCAGTATAAAAGTTTTATGACATTTCGACGCAATAATAAATACAATTTATAATTAAAAAAATTTAAAACCAATTTTAGAAATCAAGCTGTGAACAGACTTATATGTAGTGATGAATTTTTTTGTCCTGAGCATGATTCAGATCTCTTTTACTTTTTCGTTTATTTTATCATTCTAAATTATTTCTATGAAGGACGATACACTTCAGGAATTTCGTAATAATCTTTACCAGCCATTGTTCGTCAAGTAACTGTAAAAAAAGGAAAGCAGGGCGTCATCTTCTGAAACCGAATAGTTTTAACAGAGGTATGAGCCATTTCTTTCTGAACTCTGCATAAAACTTACAAAAAAGAATAGTATGCATGGTTGTCTGAATGGAGATGTCATCACAAGGGCAAGGAAGTAAATTTCTTACCCAGTTATTTCTAGTGGGAAATACAACCAGTCGGTGGAAAAAATTTAGCCTAAACCGTGTCAAGAGAAAACGCTCGTAAGTGGTGATGTCATACGTTAAGTAGGGCTGGATGGCAAATGTTGTTTGAACAGTCAGTTAGTGGTTAACTGTGGGTTTCAGAGCCTCAATCGTACGTCGTAGTTCGTCGAGATGGTTAAGACAATGAGCCTGGAAAGCCTTGCTCGGTATCTCCCGAACTGAAATGGGGTCATGGTAATAATTTTCTAACCCTAGATCAAGTAAGAACCTTTTCACATAAGATAACCAACCAGATTTATATGCGTTCTCCAGGGCAATACAGTCTAAGATTATCGATTGGGAAAATGCTGTTTTTTCTGACGTCCAGATTCGGTGCCACAGTAAAAGTGGCTGTATTTTCACAATGTCTGACAAATGGGAGAGTCCCTGTTCCATGTGACAGGAAAAGGTGGCCGTGCTCCTGGGTACAGCAAAAAGATATCTTAAGAAGGTGTTTTCTAGCCCCTTTAATACATCAGTACCCGCATGGCCCCACACACCCGCCCCGTAGAGTGCCACTGTAAGACATTTTGCTCTGTAGATTTTAACAAGTTCCACAGGGGCTCTTTTCACTAATTTCCTTGAGAAATTTACGGGGGCTGTAGTGGTTCTTATAAAGTGGAGTTTCCTAGTTTCAATTGCCGGTTTCCAAGAGAGTTTTTGGTCAAACATGATTCCTAGATAGGGGTATTTATGTGTTACCGATAGTTTTTAGTTGTTTAAATAAATGTCCTTCGATTTTTGATTTCTGCCAAGCCCAGCTTTAATAACGAAAGTTTTCCCAATGTTGATATTTAGGTCCAGCTTGGCCATGAAGGAGGAGTATCTATTCAATGCCTTCTGCAATTCAAGTGGGGTACGGGCTAAAATCACTGCGTCGTCCGCGTAGAGTAACGCAGGAATCGGGCGGTTGTTTATTATCGGGAGGTCCTGGCACCCCTTGAGCATTTCCCTCTCCAATCCGTTGGTATAGAGTGTGAAGAGGAAGGGGGCCAGGACACAGCCCCGCCCGACTCCCTTCTCCACTCCGAACGACGCGGTTAGCTCTCCCTTAGCAGCGTGCCTCACCCTTGCAGTCGCATTTGAATATAGTTCCCTCAGGAAGTTTACCAGGTTCGAATCTACCCCCATCTCTGCAAGTATAGACCAGAGTATTGCGTGGGAAACACAATCGAAAGCGGCTGATAAATCCACATACACCATATAAAGGGCTCCTGCTTTTATGTTTACGTACTGGTCTATCAACAGTGACAGGTTTAAAAGCTTTATCAATGGTCCCCACTCCCTCGCGAAACCCATATTGGAGGTCTGATAAAATCCTGCCATCATCTGCCCATCCCTGCAGGCGCTCAAGAATCACTCGACCAGCCACTTTTCCAAGGGAGTCCAACAGAGAGATCGGGCGGTAACAGGATACAGACTGCCGGTCTCCCTTTTTAAAAATAGGGACCAGTATTGACTTGGACCAAGACTCCAACAGGCCTGTCGCACAAGATGCATCTAGAGCCCTAGTCAAAAGAGGGGTCCAGAGCTCCATATTGGCTTTAAAAAAAGTCTATTGGCACCCCGTCCGGGCCAGGGGCCTTTCCATTTTTACTTGATCTCAGGGCCTGGGCAACCTGCTCCATAGTAATTACTAGGTCAATGGGATAAGGGTTGGATGTTTGGCCGCTAGCATTTGTTTCACATTGAGTTGCGACTACTGGATTTTTTGAAAAAGTCTTAGAGAAATGCTCGACCCAGTCCCTTTCGTCAATGGCCACCTCAATTTAAAGAATTTCCATTTTCAGTCAGGAAAGGGGATTTAACCACTGACCAGAATGTGGCGCTGTTTTTGTGGGTACAGCTCTCATGGAGTTGGTTCCAGAGTTGTTGCTTTAACTCTAATTTCCTTTCCTTTATTGCAAGGTTATATTCTTTTCTTAAATGTATGATCTCCTGGGGGACCCTAACAACTTTTCGTAGTGCAGACTAAGTTTGAGTAAGCCGCTGTACAACTATGATTAAACCAACCCTTCCTCTTCTTTGATGTACTTTTGAGATTTACCCATAAAGCGTCGTTTATAGCAGTTATCACCGCCCCAAAACTAGTAATAACTTCTGCATCTGAAGTAGCCATATCTAAGCATTTCTTGATGGAGAGGGACGCAGTTTTTACCACTGATTTGGTGATGTCAAAGGGGTCAACTTTACCCCATTTTAGAGAATAGCCATTTTGTCTGTGTAATGTTAGATTGTTTTGTGCCAGGACACTGACAATACTACGGTTGGGTTTGTGTGACAGTGGCAAGGTGATACTGAGGGGGTAATGATCACTTAGGGCATTTAAGTGTATGGTGAAGTGTGTGTATGTTCTCCAGTCGATTTGAGAGAAGAATTAAATCTATTGTGCTTTGAGTACCTCTCCTGTGGAAAGTAGGAGCCATCACTGTGTTTGAGTTGGTCATTTTGTTTGTCACTATCAAATCTAGATCAAACAGTTTCGTTTAAAGAATTCCCCATTTTCGTATGTCTGAAGTGTGCGATTGGGTTGTCGCTCTCATCAGTAATACCACATATTTTTCAAAAGGAAGCAATCAAAAGGAGAGACCAGAGCTCTCACCACATCATGAACAGTAGCAACCTCGAACGGTATGAAAAGCAATTGTAACCAGTGGGATTACAGAAGCAACAGAAGATGTTATAACAGCAGCAATTACAGCTACCACCAAGTCAAGAACAGCTCTTAAAATAAGCAGCAACCACTGCTGTAACAGCAGCATGGACCACAACAACCACAGCTGTCAGTAAGGCAGAAAGAACAGCAGTGCCCTTAGCGGAAACATCAGCAACAGATCCTACCAGAGCAGCAAGAACTGCCAAAAGAACGACTTTTACAATATATGTAAGTAGGGCAGACTCCACAAAAGAACAGGGAAAATAGCTACTTACATATAAGTACAGTTCACCAGCACGGAAAACCTTCACAGATTCACTTGCATGAATCTTTCCCCTTTGCCAAGCTGGGCATCACATGGTAATCATACATTACCACAAAGGTGAATGCATGGTAAAACATTTACCCCATCTCATTAGAAAAGACACATGGTACACAATGTTCAGGCACACTGGCCTCTACTACCCCATTTTCTATAGAACAAGTGTTTAAAAAAAGGAAATATTGGAATCATCTGACTAAGAATGTGTGTGGTTGCATATGTATCTATGAAAGATAACAAGGCTGGAGAACTGCAGCTACGCATTCCTTTTTTCTTCTCCAGCACTGGATCTTTCATAGATTCATATGCTTGAGTCAGAATACTGAGCAATATCAAAATAGTTGTATCTGATATAATCATTGAAATCTCGACTAATGGAAGGCAAGCATGAACTTCTATATGGCAGCAGAAAAGATAACCTATAAAGCTAGAGGGTGTCCCAAGAAATTCACCAACATTTGGATTGCTTTGATGAGATATTATGGGTTAGAAATGGGAGAGATTACAGAGATGTCGCTCCCACGAACCATCAGAGAACAGTCCGATGGGGTCAGGGCAACTCCCTCCCCTCGATCGGTAGCTAGGAATTTCAGTTAATTTCGAATCACATGATGACAAAGTGGGCCCTGATCTGTATTTTTATCATCACTGTCTGACCTGCAAGCTTGTGAATGTACAAAGACATGTCTTGTATTATTGTATACCTCAATGCGAAATAAATACCAATAAAAATATTTAATACAAAAAAACAATGCCAGTTTATCCACAGAAACAATTAAAGATGTTAAAGGAAGCAGGATGAGGCTTACCACAACGAAAAAGGTGACACATTCAGGTAAACCTTGCTTGACTACTGTGTGGTGACTTTTTATGTCACAGTCACTGCCCTGCAGATATCATCCAGGAGAACTCCAACGTATAACGTCGCTGTCACTACCCCACTCATTCTGGAATGATCGGTAAAATAAACTTCACAAACATTGTTAAATTCTCTAGTGATTCCATTCCTGAAGAATAAGGAGGGGGTAAGGGGTTGGATTGGGGGGGAAGGGGAGGGGGGGTGGGGGGCCATTGTCCTCGTTCGATCTGTTTTTGTTGTTACATCTGCTTATTATACCAGCATACATATCCAGCTGCACAACAAGCACGCCAGACCCAGCAATGTAGAACTGCACCCACCATCTTGCGCAAATGTCCCATTACGCCCACACCAGCCACTCGCGCTAGAGCTCCTGTCCTTCGCCCCGCTTTCCCTATGGCTGACACCTATACAGAGAAGGTGTCACTTCACAATGTTAACAGCTTGCTGGATATGGTCAAGCGCACAGCGGACCTGCGTTACGCCCAGCGTCACACTATAGACATACTACTGCTCCAAGAGGCCCACCTGGTAGGCAACCATTGCCCTATCCTGGCACGCTATTGTTATGGCGGAGTCTGGCACTCCGGCTTTAACCGGGGATCATGAGAGGTGGCTGTCTTGGTGAAAAGTGGTCTTCCACTCGTGGTTAGTAAGCTAACCCATGATCCTAAGGGTTGCTTTGTCATCTTGGAGGGGAGCCTCAGGGACCGGCCCCTGAACTTGCTCGCTGTATATTCTCCCACCCCCCTCCCTACTGACTTCCACACTTCAGTGACTCGCTATACTGGTCTCTGCCCTGGCCCTAGGGTAAGCATCCGTGGAGGAGACTTTAAGGCAGTTATGGATCCTGACCTAGACACCACTAACACCCCATCCGCATCCAGAGTCGCTCAATCTACCCTCCTGTTGAATTGGGCTGCTACTTTAGGTCTCAGGACGCCTGGAGACTGTGGCACCAGACCACTCAACTCGAAACCCACACATCAGCTTCCCATCTCTTACACAAGCACGACTCGAATACATTTTCCTGACAGCACTGCATTGTCAAGACGTCACCATCCTCCCCAGAGGTCTATCGGACCACTCCCCTGTAGATCGGCAGCCTCCCTCAATCTTCGCGCTCGATCTGGCGGCTGAACTCCTGGTTCCTCCAGGACAAGGACTTCAGGAATCAAGTGGGAGACTAGCTCCGCCGTTACTTTGCCACTAATCATGGGTCGGTTTCCCCTCCTGGCATTGTATGGGAAGCCGGGAAGGCCACCATCCGGGGCTTTGCCAAAGGCCAACTTAAACTTCAGCGTGTGAATCAGGACTCCCGCCTCACACTCTTGGAGGCCCAGACTGTCTTAATTGAGGCTCAACCTCCGGAGGATAGAGCTGAAGCCCAAGATAGGAGGCTAGCATTTGAGGGACAAGATTAAGCAGACCTCCTTGGAGGCTGCCAAGCTGCTGTGGAGGTTCTCCGTGGCACGAGTGTATGGGTCTGGGGACAATAAGGGGAAACTCCTTCACTGTCTGGCCACTTACCCGAGAGCTAACTGTGTCATGCCTGAGGTGATTGGCTCAGATAGAGTGATCCAGCGAGCTCCTGTTGCAGTGGCCCAATTCTTAGCCACTTATTACACTACTCTTTACTCTGCACAGCCTCCCACTCTCTGGCTCTCGGATCTCCTCCAGCGCAAACAGTTTTCCCTCCCGCGACTCAGTAAGTGTGAGGTGGAGGCGCCAAACCTCCCTGTCAACCCCAGAGGAGACACACAATGCCATATTGCGTATGGCTGCAGGTAAGACACGATGGCCGGATGGACTCCAGCAGGAGTTCTTTGCTTCCTACTGAGACACGCTGATTTCCCACCTTCTAGAGGTGTATCGGGAGGCGTCTGATCAATGTTCCTTCCGTCCCGAGCCCCCATCGAAGCGCTGCCCTGATTACCGCCCTTTCTCTCATTAACTTGGAGCTAAAAATATTTGCCGCTGTCACAGCCAATCGCATACGACCCTACCTGGCCAAACTGGTCCACCCTGACCAGTGTGGATTTATGCCTTCCTGGGGCACCCGGCACTGCCTAAGGCGTCTCCATCTCGCTCTAGCGAATCGACAACTGACCACTTACTTATCTCTCCCTCTTGTAGATTTCGAGAAAGCATTTGACTCAGTGGATTGGCGATACCTGGAAGCGGTATTGACGGAAATGGGTTTTGGAGCCCCCTTTTGCGCCCTGGATAAGGCGCTTTACTGCAAACCAAGGGCCCAGGTACTAGTCAACGGAGCCCTATCACACCCCTTTCCCATCATTAGAGGCACAGATGTCCCCTCTCGCCCCTCCTGTTCGCGTTGGAGCCCTTTGCCTGTCTTGTCCGCTCTGACCAGCTCCTCACAGGATGGAGATGGCCTGGACAGGAGGAAGATAAGATCGCTCTCTACACTGATGATGTTCTGCTATTTTTTAGCAGATCCGGGCTCGATCGGGTCCCCGATGCCTCCGGGCCTGGAGTCTCTTCGAACAAATCTCCAGCCTCCGATTGAACTCAGCCAAATCCGTTCTGGTCCCCCTTCACCTTTCGAGAGTTTGCTTTGATTGGCAGTCTTCGATACCTCTTCGGTGACAGTCCTTCATGTATCTGGGAATCTGGGTTACCCTCCTTCCCGACCTCGCTCGGTCACTCAACATAATCCCACTAGTGAAAAAGATTCGGGCTAACCTCCTCAAGTGGTAAACTCTGCCACTGAATTCCATGGGCAAACTAGCTCTATTTAAATGATTCTGCCCAGATTCCTTCATATGCTCCAGAACACGCACCTATCCTTCTCAAGGTCATGGTTCCGGGAGCTGGACAGCATGGCCACCAAGTTTCTGTGGGGAGGCCGGAGGCTTAGGCTGGCACTTGCCCAGTGGCGGATCCCACCCTTTGATTGCAGCCTGGTGATGACAAATGTCTACCTTTACTATTTAGCGACTCAGCTCCTCACTGTGCATGATTGGTTTAACGGTGGCGGGTCGGACCCAGCATACCACTTGCAGCTACACACCCTGGGCTTGTCGAACATTCAAGGGATGCTGAATGGGAGCGCCATTCCCCAAACTTTACCTAAGGTCACACGTGGGGTGCTTTTGGCCTGGCGGGCTTCTCTGCATCACACCCGCTGGTCGGATAAATTGACCCAACATACCCCATTGTGAAGCGGCACATGGCTCAGGGAAGTTGCAAACCTCTCTGGTTTTAGGACGTGGGATATCATCGGCAGTTCGCTGTAGGGGGGTGTCTGGGGTGGGAGCCACATACCCACTTTCCAAGAATTGCAGACCCGCTATTCCCTCCACGCTTCCCAGTTTTACAGTTACATGCAGATACACCATGACCTCAACTCTCACATCTCAGAAGGCACCTCCCTGCCCGAATATAGCCTGCCCGAAGCCCAGATCATGACCGGTAACCTAGGTAAGGGAGGGATCGCCCGTATCTATCGCTCACTTACTAATAACACCCCCAACACACTATCACAACTCAGGGACAGATGGGTGGGTTAGCTCGGGTCCCTGGATGACGCTGATTGGAGGGACGCATTGATGGTTCCAAAACAGTCAAAGCCTCAGCAAGGTTTCATCTAGTTCAAATATACTTCCTCCACACTGCCTATCTTACGCCGCTGCATTTCCACTGCGCTTGGCTCTGACCCAATGCATCCTGTCCCCGCTGCTGCCATTCGCAATCTGACTTTTATGTTTAACTTTGTTTTATTGGTTTGTAGACAAGTGAAAAGGCACATCAAATATAGCAGGTTATATCTTTTCGGCCCCCTAAGTCCCCACCAGACCCCCGTCCCAGTCCCCCCTCTCCCCAGCGTTGGGGACCATTGTCCATTTCAATATGCTGTTCGCCTGCTTAAGCCAGCAAGGTAGGGTAGAGGCTCGGCCTGTCTATGCAATATACAATAGCTATTAGAATAAAAAACTCCCCCCCCATCCCCTGTACCCCAACTTCCCCCCTCCCTGAACCGGTGTGCCATGTCAAATCCTTGGCAGAATGTTACATATAGAGCCCACATGTACCATGCCTCAGGAGACTGCCTCAGGTTGTTGGGCATCCGTTAGAATGCAAAGGTCTTTTGGGCAGGTGATTTCATTGAATTGTAGCGCTAGTAGGGATAGTAATGGTTGCCATTTGGTAGTAAATGCATCTGTGGATTGTGTAAGTCTGGCTTGAATTCTCTCCATGCCTAGAGAGCACCACAGTTTGTGTAGCCACCCTGTGTTGGTCTATTCTGTGTGCCCCATAAGGAGAGGATGTGTTGCACCGCTGCTCCTAGAGCCAAGCCCATTTGCCCACCTGTGCCGTTTTCTCCCCCTGTTGTGCCCCTGTGCCCCTCTCCCCCGTTTTGATCTATGTGCCCGTTTTGCTGCCTGCTTTTTTTTGGTCTTTTTGCCTTTCAATTTCTCTGCTTTTCTCGCAGTTTTTGCTGCCTGTGCCCACGCCAAAACCAGGGAACTCAACTGAGGTAAGACTCCGACGCCCTCCACGCACTCAATACCGGACGACCACCCGTCTGCTACCGAGCCACCCCGAAGCGCACCCACGGACCTTTCACCTGCCAAGCTTGCAAATTTAACTGCCTCCGAACCTGCTCCCCGCCAGCCAGACCATGCAACAACAACAACCACCTCAAGTGCATCCTCCTCAACACACCCTCCATCCACAAGCACGCCGTTGAACTGTGGGACCTCCTCGACACATCAGCACCAGACGTCGCCTTCCTCACAGAATCCTGGATGAACGCCTCCTCGGCCCCCGACATCGCCATAGCCATCCCGGACGGCTACAAGATCACCCGGAAGGACCGCGTCAACCAAACCGGAGGAGGAATCGCCATTGTCTACAGAAACACCATCAACATCCAGACCATCACCGAAGACACACTCTCCACCACCGAACACCTACACTTCCAGATTCACACTGATCCCAAGACCACCCTTAGAGGAACACTCATCTACAGACCCCTGGGCCCACGCACACTATTCAGCGAAACCATCGCCGACCTAATCAGCCCGCACGCCCTAGCCTCACCAGAATACATCTCCTTGGGGGACCTGAACTTCCACCTGGAGAAAAACAGCGACAACACCACCACCACCCTGCTGGACAACCTCGGACTCAAGTAACTGGTGAACACCCCCACCCACATCACTGGCCACACGCTCAATCCCATCTTCTCCACCAGCATCCAAGTCTCCTTCAGCCTCTCCACCGGACTACACTGGACCGACCACAGATGCATCCACTTCACCTTCAATAAGAATACATCCCACCACCGCACGCAACAAATTCCCTGTGGATGCTGGAACAAATTCACCAAAAACCAGCTCCTCTCATCGCTGAGCCAGAACCCGCCAGCCAACACCACTGACACCAACGACGCAGCCAACAACCTCGCACAGTGGATCACCAACTGCGCCAACGACCTCGCACCACTGAAGAAGCCCCACAGGCATGACCGGCAACAAGAAAACTTCATGGTTCACAGACGCCCTCAAAGAATCAAAGAAATCCTGTTGAACCCTTGAAAAAAACCTGGCACCACGAACGAACAGAAAACATGACTGCCCTCAAGATCGCCACCCGGGAACACTACCAGCTGATCCGCACCACCAAAAGGACATCTTTCAAAGAGCGACTAGACAACAAGACCCGCAACAGCAAGGAACTCTTCAACATCGTCAAAGTGCTCTCCAACCCCAGCGCCAGCAACAATGACATCACACCGTCACAAGAACTCTGCAACTCCCTCGCCACGTTCTTTCACCGAAAGATCGCAGATATACACAACAGCTTCGGACCCCAGACTCTGCCTCCAGCCACTGAACCAGCGACCCCCACCACCACCCTCAGCGCCTGGACCCCCCATCAGCACGGAAGACACCACCAACGTCATGAACTCCATCCACTCCAGCTCCCCCTCGGACCCATGCTCCCATCATATCTTCAACAAAGCCGACACCATCATCGCACCCCACCTCCGGAACGTCATAAACATCTCGTTCACGTCAGCCGCCTTCCCCGAGAGCTGGAAGCATGCAGAGATCAACGCCCTTCTGAAGAAATCCACAGTGGACCCCAAAGACCTCAAGAACTTCCACCCCATCTCTCTTCTTCCCTTCCCGGCCAAAGTCATCGAGAAGACCATCAATAAACAGCTGACTGCTTTCCTCGAGGCAAACAACTCGCTCGACCCATCCCAGTCCGGATTTCGAGCCAACCACAGCACCGAGACCGCCTTCATCGCAGCCACCGACGACATCAGGACCCTGATGGGCAATGAAGAAACCGCCCCCCTCATCCTCCTGGACCTCTCGGCAGCCTTCGATACCGTATGCCATCGCACCCTAATAACCCGCCTCTTTAACACTGGGATCCAAGGAAAGGCCCTAGACTGGATCACCTTGTTCCTCTCCGACAGAACCCAGAGAGACCGCCTCCCTCCCTTCCGCTCAGAAACCACCGAAATCATCTGCGGCGTACCCCAAGGCTCCTCGCTCAGCCCAACCCTCTTCAATATCTTCATTCCCCCTCCTCGATGCCATCGCACGCAAACACAACATCAACATCATCTCCTACGCTGACGACACCCAGCTGATACTCTCCCTCACCAAAGACCCAGCCACCGCCAAAACCATACTTTCTATGGAAAAAACCTAGTCTTTGCACGCTGGGCATTTCGACAAGTATAGTCGAGTAAATATAAATCGGAGTAACCCGATATGTTCTTATGATCTAAAAGAGCAAATCCATTGGTGTACAGGTGGTACTGTGAAAAATGAATTTAGTTCAATCTAAAGACTCCTGCTTACGTAGTTTGATACCAACAGCGTGCATCTTGGTCATTGTAGTGTTTAAGTATTCAAGGCATATATCCCCCTGAAATAACCGTATATTTCATCCTCTATAATCCCGAAATCTTTGGTTTACCGGTGCACCATGAACTAGTATTCGCACATTGACACTGCAGTAAGTTGATACTCTACTATACTTGTCGAAATGCCCAGCGTGCAAAGACTAGGTTTGTTCCATACAGAGTTTCAATAAAGTTATCAGCACTCAGGAGGCAAGCGTCTAATCCGACATTCTGACCATGTGATGCAGCGTCGGAAGTATAGTAAAAAGAGGTAGGATTATGCCTTTGAGCAACCTTCTGGGTCACTGTGAGAGGCTCCACTGTTTGTTAACGAAGGTAAGCTGTGACGCCCTCGGCCCATCGACACCAACGCTAGTCCGTTAGTTGCAGCCGTTTTTTGCAGCCGCATTCACCCCCTTTCTTCTCCGCACAGGGCCAGATTACAAAGGCCCATGCTGGGCGAATATAAAGATTGGGCTAAGTCGAAAGCCGCACACAGCCCTGGTAAGCCCATGTTGATGGGAGCCTTTTTGTATATCTCTTAAATAGGTCGGTTGTACACGCAATTAATACGCACATTTTCCTTCTTCTCTCAGGAGCATACGGACCCTCACACGATTAAATAGGCGAGTGCGAGCTAGTATAGTAGAGTGAGAAGTCAAAAATCTGATCTATACAACTGCTGTCACATGAGTTGTTTTTTTTGTCCCTCGTCTAGTGTTTATCCGTGATTTGTTTCCGTCCAACCCGACCTTCTCACAAAAGGATTCCAGACATATAGGTATAAGGTACGGTTTCTCCACCGGCCGGTGGTGTAAGTTAGAACAACCGAATTTGTTGTTACAGTTGTTTTAAATTAGCATGTATGTTTTTTTGTCTTGTAGAGATTGTTGGTCATGAGGAGAACCCCGTAATCGGGGGTTCGAAACGTGTCTACCTGACTGGCCCTTTGGCAATTTTTGAATAATTAGAGGATTCTGGTTTTTGATATAAGGATTTGTTTCCAAATGACAGTAATAACTGAGTAGGACTTTTAATTAAGAATCGTGTTTCCATCTACATGGTCGAAAAATCAGGGTTTTGACAAAGGGTCATTTTGTATTATGTTTGTATATATATGTGGGTTTGTATGAATGAGGAATGAATGGATTGGCCAAAATGTGGGTAGGATGTGTTGTAATCTGTTAATGTTATTGTTCATTCGAAATTTTTATGTTATGAAATTGTACTGTGATATATTTGTTTGTACATGCACAAAGAATTCGTGACATTTTTCAAAAATTAAAGAAATGTTCTACTAGTGAAATAAATGAACAAATAAACTAGTGACGTAATTTATAAAACGGAGCGTTATGTTTGATTCATAAAGGTACACTAAAAAATATAAAGTCAAGTCCAATATTAGCAATTGTGCTGTTCTTTCATTACATTGGGCTTAGCCTTACTGGTTTATAGCCACGACCCTGTATCATTTTTTCGACTCACAATGGCGTCAGGCTTCTCCGGTGATGAGACAGCAGACAGCTTCGATGAACAAGCGCTTCCAGGGAGATGCGACGAAGGCTCGCTTCTCAGGCGTTGCGATGATTTCAGCTGCGGCAGCGACATGCTTCTTCTCGATGCGTCGCACTTCCAGCAGCACGCAAGTGTCTGGAGTCAGAATTCACAGAAAGGAAATTCAAGAGGGAGCTTAAGTCTTTTGTCCCTGAGACTTCAGCGGGACAAAAGCCCAGTTCAAGCCCTTGTAGAATATTCTGTAGATGAAAGTCCTTACAAAGTTCCTTCTCCTTTACCTTTGCAATGAAGCAACCACTGCAAGCCAACCCAGCAAACAGCACACTGGCAGAGGGGCAGTCCAAACTCCTGCAGCTTCCTTTGTTCTTCTCCTTGGCAGAAAGGTTTCTTGTTCCAGAAGTGATCTAATTTCTTGGGATCGGGGTCCCAATATTTATACCCCAAAATCCTTTGTTCTCTGAAGGCATAAAGGCGCTTCTGCCTAGTTCAAACCAGTTCCTGAGCACTTTGTTTACACTATTCCATTCTTCCTTTCACTGTGCAGGGCAGAGACATCAGCCGCCCCACAGGAGGTGGAGCCAGGACAGAGTATGGAAGATACAGCTCTGGAGCACTCTGTTGACATGCTTCCTCCGCTCCTTTCACAGTGCAGGGCAGACACATTAGACAAGCCACAGGGGGTGGAGCCAGCATTGTAGAGGGAAGACCCAGTCCTATTCAGGTCCCAGGTGCAACTCCTCCCTCCCATCTAGAAGCAGAGCTCTCTATTCACCACCGGGCTGCCCCAGGCTGTCTCCTGGAATCCCCCAGCCCCAACACTCACAAACCCAGACAAGGAATACACAACCCAGCAGAGGTAGGCTCAAATGGTTAGGCAAGCAAATACCTATTTTCTAAAAGTGGTATTTGCAAACATAGAATCTTAAAATAAACTTTATTAAAAGATGTATTTTATTATTCTGAGTTCAGGCATACTAAATTCGAATTTCTACCATGTTCCCCGAGTCAGTTAGGATTATCTCCCATCCCACAGCATTTTCAAACATCGACTGTGGGAGATAGGTATTAGAGGAAGGGCCCTCGGTTGGATTGAAAACAATCTTACTGACCGCCTCACCACTGTACGAGTCGACACTCTGATCTCAAGTAGCCGCCCTGTAACTGTGGGGTACCCCAAGGATCGATTCTTAGCCCTTTGCTATTCAATGTATATCTTACCCCGTTGGCGAAGATCATCAACTCATACGGTTTTGTAACAGTATTGTACGCCGACGATACCCAATTGCTTATCACATGTGGAACGAATTACTCTGGTACCCACTCTCGTTTTAAAAACTGCATGATTGATATTAGCAACTGGATTAGTAACGACAAACTCCAATTGAATGCCAGTAAAACCAAAGTCATTCTGTTGGGCAATGCTGAAAAATCCTGGTCGCAAGACTGGTGGCCTCCTGAACTGGGAGCATGTCCCTCCCCAAAACCAGCAGTACGTAATCTGGGAATAACATTAGACTGTGCCCTATCCATGAAAAACCATGTAAATCAGGTCGCAGGAATCTGTTATGGTAACATGCGTAATCTTCGGAAGATCTTCAAATGGCTTCCTATTGAAGCCAGGAAACCTCTGGTACAGGACCTGATCATCAGCCATTTGGACTATGGCAATGCCCTGTACGCCGCACTCTAGGAGGACCTGCTTTCAAAGCTGCAGACCCACCAGAATACTGCAGCCAGATTGGTTCTGAATCTTCCTCCCAGAACAGCCTCTGCTCCATGCTTGAAAAAACTCCACTGGCTCCCTGTTCGTCTGAGAAGCCATTTTAATATCTTGAGTAGGACAGAAGACTTTGTACAACACCGGTCCTGAATATCTTCGAAAGAAACTCAACTGGTATGTACCCAAAAGACCCCTACAGTCCAGTAACAAATCATTCCTGATTCAACCACGTGTCCGTACCTCCCGTAATGGCCATCGTTCCTTTTCCTATCTTGCTCCTTTGCTTTAGAACAAATTGCACCCCCATCTCTTATCCATCACCGAACACAAACAATTCCGTAAAGCTCTCAAAACTTGGCTGTTTTCTAAAATACCTTCGAGACTTCCCACAATAGTTTCTAACGTGGTCTACCATTTTTGCTGCAAGCGCCTTGAGAACTTACGGTGAAAATGTGCGCTATATAAAAACTTGTGACATGACATGGCATTATAAGAATGTAATAATCTTAACTGCCCATTCTGGCCTATGAGAGCAGGTAGCCTAAAATAGTGAAAAACAAAAATGGCTGTAATTCACTATTAGAACATGCTACACACATCAGAGCATGTCCTACCTTATACTTACAATGCACCCTGCCCTTGGGTCTACCATAGGGGTGTCTAATATGAAGCAAAGGGAAGGTTTTAGGGACTGGCAAGTGGGTGCACTTGGCCAAGTCGACATGGCAGTGCTAGACTGCACATAGGCCTTGCAATGGCAGGCCTGAAGACATACTTTACAAGCTGCTTCTGTGGGTGGCACAACCAGTGCTGCAAGCCCACCAGCAGCATTTGATTTACAAACCCTGGCTACACATGGTGCACTGTACTAGGGGCCGACAGGTATATCAAATAACCCAATCATGGAATCCAATTAGTATATTAATTTAACATAGGGAGCACTTGCACTGTGGCACTAAGTGGCACAGTGCCCAAAGCATAAAACCAGCAAAAACATTTCAAAAAGAGAGGAGGCAATTCGTCAAAATGGAAGGGAGACTCACGCCAATGATGTCTGGTCTAACAATACACATTAGTAGTGCTCAAGGTTTATGCAGTGTGGAAAAGCAACATGAAAGGACGTCTTGTTGGGCAAGCTTAAATACTCAAAAGATACATGGATAAAATGAGACCCCAAATTGTGCAGATGATTTTCAATCAATCAGGTATTTGTGAAGAGCATTACTCACCCGCAAGGGTCTCAAGGCGCTGGGGGAAAAGGTGGGGGTGGGGGTTTCGCACGGTTTTGTCTCACCCTAAGAGCCAGGTCTTGAGGAGTTTCCTTAAAGCTTGCAGTGTGGGGGTTTGTCTGATGCGGAGGGAGTTTGTTCCAGGTCTTTGCAGCAATGTACGAGAAGGATTGCACTCCCGCTCTGCGTATGCGTGTGATTACGGCTAGGGCAAGGTTGGCGGATCGGTGGCTTCTGTTGGGTGTGTAGAAGGAGATTCTTTCGTTGAGGTATTGGGGTCAGATGTTGTGGAGGGATTTGTAGGCATGAATTAGGAGCTTGAAAGTCACTCCTTTCGACAGGGATCCAGTGGAAGTCTCCTAGGGGTTGGGTGATGTAGTGTCATGGGATGCAGAGGACAGGTCTAGCTGCGGCGTACTGGATAGTCTGGAGTTTGCGGAGTAGAGGTTTTTTATTCTGGCGTAGAGGGTGTTTCCGTAGTCCAGTCTTCTGGTTATGAGTTTGCGGGTGACGATTCTTCTGGATTTGGGTGGGATCCGTTTGAAGGTCTTGCAGAGGGTGTTGAGGCATGTGGAGGCTACGGCGTTGATCTGTCTGTGCATGGTGAGGGAGGAGTTGAGGATGATGCAAAGGTTGCGCACGTGGTCTGTGGGTGTAGGAAGATTGCAGAGGGTGGAGGGCCACCAGGTGTTGCGCCATGCTGAGGGTGTGGATCAGAGGACGAGTACTTCCGTCTTCTCTGTGTTGAGCTTTAGACAGCTGTAGCTCATACAGGAGGCTCATTCTGGCCCTTCTATCGAAAGCAGGCAGAGTCAACTGTTGATGCGATTTCAAATGACTACCAATAGATGGACATCAGTGAATCAATACTACTGAGGCCGCACCAAAGCCAGGAGAATGTTAAGTTTATTTCTAAAGAGCACTCTCACACGCAAGGGTATCCTGCTGCTTGCTTTGCATGAATTGCCTATAAAGCAATTCACATGACCTTATTTTCGTATTTGAAAACGCACACAAACCTGTAGGCAGCAAACGACAAAAAACAGGGTAAGAAACTACCTAATTTGAAAAATCCTTCCTACTGCCCCTCACCCTCTCCCACCAAAAAAAAAAAAAACCAGAACATTCAACAGCCTAGCTGCAAAACTGTTGAACTCTATTCCAGAACACATGAAACTAAATCTGAGTGTTTTGGCATTTCAGAAAGTCCAAAAAAAGGTCTTAGGACTATACTTCCACAGCTGAATTTCTCGCTAATTTCGCCCTGCTTTTCGCACTGTTCATAGTTTACTAGTTATAGGTAAAGCACTTTGTCTCCCAGTGGCTAGGATCATTCTTGAAAAATACTTTAAATGACATCCTCTCACCCTTTGAAGTCAACATCTGCTTGAAAGAATCAGCATTTATTGTTCTCAGTAGTTGTGAATAAATCCAGTTTTGGGGGGTCCTATTAATGGACATTCTCTTCCACCAGTTCTTGGTTAAACTCCCCTTCCTAATTGTTAACTGAAGCCCTACTGAGTATATGCCCATGAACTGCCTACTCCAGGAATGTTTTCCGCTGGCTGTGAATTGCAGCAATTGATGGCCCAGTTCCAGATATGTTATGATTCCTCTGAAAGTAATTGGAGATTAGCTATTCCTTGTTTACATAACATAGAAGAGTGCCGTCTGTTCCTAGAGGAATTGCATATTTGTTTAATCTTGGGAGTAACAACTCTAGTTCTCTTAAGACAGCTTTGAGTTCCAAGATGTTTATATGAAGCTGCCTCCCTGTTTGTGTGTAATATTAGCCTTTGGCTTCCAGATCCTATAAGATCACACCACAAATATTGTACAAATTTCCCAAAATCACCAAGAAACACCAGCTTACAGTTTTATGGTATTTGCTGCCCTAAAATTAACAGACTGGGAACTGGCCCTTTAAGGTCACAAACATGTACCACATGCTGCCTTTTGCTACCACATTCCAGTTCTTAAACTAGCCAAATGGTTTGGTGAAGGGAAAAAAAGTCAGCAGAAGAGCGAGATCCCGTTTATTATTTGCAACTTGAGTTACATGGGCATTTCGATGGCTGAAAGTAACAACACCAAGCACACAGTCTGTGAAAATCTGCTGAGTGCCCTATGCGCTCAGCGCTGTAATGATGGTGAGAGAGCCCAGAAGTCCACCACTATGGCCAAATGAGCAGGAGAGGGCTAGGTCGCACTAAGTGGCAGAAGGGACTCGCAGCATAAGAGGAGGTAGGGGAGGAGCAGCTGGACATACATGAGTCACGGGCTGAGCCTCCCGTCGCCTTTCATTTTATGCACACAGGCAGGAAACATTGTAAAGCATGCATTGGGCAATGCAAGAAAATATGCTACAACCAATATAACTGAAGGAACAGTTAGTGGTCCACACAGGAACCAATTAAAAGCCAGGAAAGAGGGGGGGTGGGATGTAAACCCTTTGCAGGCCATACCTAAAAAACAAGCCTAATCACCTCTTAAAATGAAGCCTAAACCAAGCAAATATCCCACTTGAAAAAGCCTGAATGGCGTTGGAGATCAAAAAGTGCAAAAAGCCTAATAAAAAAATACAAGCAACAAAACGGGAACCACGGAGGGGGAGGTAGCAGTAAAAAAAGCAGCAGTAATACAACTGTGGCATCAAGAGTAGGTGGGAGGAAGAATGCTATATTTGAATGTAAGCAGTTAAGACGCTTGAAGCTAAACACGGACAAACCGTAACGGAGCAGGAAACCAAGAAAAAAAATAGACCCCAAAGAACAGATAAAGAACAATCGCGGAATGAAACAGGGTGGCATAAGTCCCTGCTCTGTGGGAGGAACAGAAGAGAGAAAGGAGGGACAAAGAGGCAGGACTGGCCACTAGCGAACAAGGATTTTTAAAGGATACTGACGAACAAATAAAAAGCAATGACAAGAAAGGGGATGGACTTGAAGCGTACAGACTGATTACAGCTTGCGCTGACTAGCTCGACCTAAAAAGGAGGGACAGAGGAAGGATTAGCCATTAGCAAGCAAGCCTTTAACAATTAAATGGACAAATAAAAAGGCAGTGGGTAGGTTGTAAGCCCACAGAGTAAATACAGCATGTCTCAAAGAGAAAGTGCATGCGCTGCCTAGTCTCAACCTAAAAAACTGTCAACAGTCTCACTGTGGACAAAGAAAGTAAACAAATGTTATTATCTAACAGTTTTTTTTCCCTTTGGCTTGTTAAATTGACATTGCTGGTATCACAGGCTTTTTGTAAATTTGCACCTAAAAAGAAATACCTGAAAACGCTAAAAGCTGCAAGGTCTGGGTAATGGGAAGTTAATTTCATAGGGAAATTTTCCAAGATCTGCAATATTAGTCTAAATGGCACAGGTATTCTTAAGAGCTCACATACCTTTCTCTGCTATCGATGAAACTTTTTTGCTGTACTAGTAGTCGATGCTTTGCTAATGAGCAAAATCAATAACAGTGCCCACTGCTACATTTCCTGAACCAACTTTAACATTTGGAGAATGTGTGTCCCTCCATGCTTCTATAGGTAGTACACTGTGGTCATGCTGTTGGTGCAAATCGTTACAACCTTGTCTCGAATCAACATCAGAAAGGACTAGTTGTACTGCCCTCAGCTCTAATACAAAGATGTGAAATCCAGGGTGAACCAATGGGCCTGACTCCTAAGAGAGTTTGTGTCTGGTCCCCAACCTTATTGGGTGTGGGGTCTACAAATGATCTGTCCAGTGATAAATGTTCCTTGTCCCACCACTGCAGAATGTGGCAAACACTGGGCTCCACCAACACTAAAGCACAAGTTACTTACCTTCGGTAAAGATATATCTGTAAGAAACAGTAGTTAGTATTAGATTCCTTACCTTAGAATATCCCCAGGAGTCAGTCTGGATCCGGAAACTTTTGCGTAGCAGTACTCCTGCGCATTGCTAGGCGTCGTCTGCGGCTCCGTTTCCGTCGTCAGCGCCGGGATGACGTCGCCAAAGTACTTAGATGCCGCCCTCGCGCGCTGACATCCGTTCTTATACACAGCTTTTCCTCTCCAAAAAAGCAGAGCCATGATAAAAACCAACACTGGTGCCATGAAACTAGGGCACTGAAAAGGGATGACCTTAACCCTAGATATCGGTTTGAAGAACGGGGAGGATGGTTGGGGCAGTAAGGAATCTAATGCTAACTACTGTTTCTTACAGATAAATCGTTACCTAAGGTAAGAAACTTGTGCATCTGAAAGAAACAGGTTAGTATTCGATTCCTTACCTTAGAATAGATACCCCAGCAATACCAACACCGGTGGTGGGTCTGCGAACCAATAATCACACCAGAAAGTCCTGGAGAACGGAACGGCCGAAAAAGCCATCTCTCCGGACTTGGCTGTCCAGACAGTAGTGTCTTGCGAACGTGTGCAGCGAGGCCCACGTAGCTGCCTGACAGATGTCCTGCAAGGGGACTTTCTGACCCAGGGCAGTAGTAGCCGCCGTGGCCCGAATGGAATGGGCACGTAGCCCCACAGGAGGCTCCTTTTTAGCCAGTGAGTAACAAGCCTTGATGCACAAGACGACCCATCGGGAAATGGTCCGTTTGTGCACTGCCCGTCCATTCTTAGCGCCCACGTAACCAACAAAGAGTTTGTCATCCACCCGGAACTGGCGTGTGCGATCCAGATAGTATGAGAGCGCACGTTTTGGGTACAGACGGTGGAGCCGCTCTTCCTCTTTCGAGGGATGCGGAAAGAAGTTGGGCAAGGTGATAGACAGCCCGATGTGGAAGGCTGTGACTACCTTGGGCAGGAAAGAGGGTCGCGTCCGCAACACAACTTTGTCCGGATGGACAGAAAGGAAAGGAGGTTGTGAAGAAAGAGCCTGGAGCTCACTCACTCTCGTGGCAGAGGTGATGGCAACCAGGAATGCAGTCTTAAGAGTGAGGAGACGAAGAGGACAGTCATGCAGTGTCTCAAAGGGAGCGCACATCATAAGTCAGAAGAAGATTCAAGTCCCACTGAGGCATCACGAAAGGAACAGGGAGAAACATATGAGTGATGCCCTTCAGGAACCTATTTACAACTGGGGACTTGAAAAGAGAGGGCTGATCAGGGAGCCTTAAGAAGGTGGAAATGGCAGAGAGGTAGCCCTTAAGAGTGCCCAGAGCAGAGACCTGCTGGGCAAGAGAAATAAGAAAGAGTAAAACCTCAGAAAGGGGGGCAGAGAGTGGATCCACAGCCTTTGCTGTGCATCAAGCCACAAATTTGTTCCACCTGCAGGCGTATACCGATTTTGTGGAGGGACGCCTGGCTGCCAGAATCACATCGCAGACTTCAGGAGGGAAGTCAAATGGCCTCAACTATCGCCGCTCAATCTCCACGCATGGAGGTGGAGGCTGGACAGGTTCGGGTGGAGGACTGTCCCCTGCTGCTGTGGCAGAAGGTCCACTTGAAGAGGCAGACAAATCGGGGTATCGACTGACATGCTGAGTAGCTCGGGATCCCAGTATCTTCGTGCCCAGTCCGGAGCCACAAGGATGACTTGGCCCCGGTCGCGCCTGATCTTCTTCAGCACTCTGGGCAGAAGTGTTATAGGCGGAAAGGCGTACAACAGACAGCAGCTCCACTCGTGACGAAAAGCGTCTCAGAGCGAGTGCGGCCTTGGAAATTCCAACACGCAGAATTGATGAGATTCCGCGTTCTCTTCTGTGGCGAATAGATCTAACCAAGGCTCTCCCCACTGCTGAAAGAGACCTTGCGCCACGTCCAAGTTCAGATGCCATTCGTGATCCATCATGCACCGACGGCTGAGTTCGTCAACCCTGGCATTCAGGGAACCTGCCAGGTGTTAAACCACTAGGGTCACGCCCTGATGTTCCAGCCATTGATAGAGGCGCAGAGCCTCCTGGCACATGGTCCACGATCCCAACCCGCCCTGTTTCTTGGAGTACCACATGGCAGTGGTGTTGTCCGTGAACACCTGCACTACACTCCCCCGCACGGAGGGGAGGAATGCTTTCAGTGCAAGCAGGATGGCCCGCAGCTCCAGAAGGTTGATGTGGAGCTGGTTTCCGCCTCTCCCATGTGGCCCCCCCAACCCAGTAGGGACGCGTACATCACAACTACGTGCTCCAGTTGGGGTAAGGAGAGGGATCTGCCGCTGACCCAATTGCAGCCCATGAGCCACCACTGCAACTGTCTTGCAGTGCCCTCCGAGATCAAGATGTGGTCGGACAAGTTGCCCTGATGCTGGGCCCACAGAAACTTCAGGTTCCACTGCAGAGCCCGCATCCGCCACCTGGCGTGATGCACCATAAGGATGCAGGAGGCCATCAGCCACAGAAGCTGGTAAGGCCGAAGGGGAGCACGGTAAACTGAAAGTGCTCGTGGACTACCGTGAACCGCAGGTAGCGCCAATGGGCCGGCAGGACGGGGATGTGAAAATAGGCGTCCTGCAAGTCCAATGCTACCATCTAGTCTCCTGGGTCTAGAGCAGCTAAGACCTGAGCCAGCATCGTGAACTTCTCCTTCCGGAGGAAGCCGTTGATGTTCCGCAGGTCCAAGATAGGGCGTAGGGCCCCCTTTGCCCTTCTTGAGAACCAGAAAGTAGTGGGATTAACAACCACACCCTACTTCTGGCCCCAGAAAGCGCTAGATGGCCCCCTTGGCCAAGAGGGCCGTAACTTCCTCTTGCAGAAGTTTCAAGTGATCCCTCGACACGCGGTGGTATTGCTGTGGCATGGCTGGAGGGGTCGCCTCGAAGGGGAGGGAGCAGCACCTTCGGACGTTTTGCAGCACCCACCTCTCCGATGTGATTTCACTCCAGTGGAGGAGGTGATGGCAAACCCTGCCCCCCACTGGCGTTAAATGGACTTGAAAGCTCGGAAGGCTTTGAGGCGGATGCTGCAGGGGTGCATGTGGACTGGCCTCGCTGTTGTCCCCTGGCACCGCCACGGCGGTTACCACGTCCGCCACCGCGCTGAATGTTAGTCTGCGGCCCGTGCCTGGCAGGACGTGTGGGGTGCCCCTTCCTTGGCCACGAAAGAAGCGAAATGCAGCAGTTTGCTGGCCCGGGGCCGACAGGCCCAAGGACTTGGCCGTAGCCCTGGATTCCTTGAAACGCTCAAGCGCACTGTCTGCCTTGTCGCCTAAGAGGCGACGGCCATCAAACGGCATGTCCATAAGGGTGTTCTGGACATCAGCCGAAAAATTGGCGGATCTCAGCCAGGCGTGGCGTCGAACCGCCACCGTTGTTGCAATCGCCCTGCCTAGCGAATCCGTGGTATCCAGCCCACATCGAATGGAATACCGTACTGCATCTCGACCCTCCGCAAGGGCTTGGGCGAGTTTAACCCAGGCCTCCTCCGGGCATTGTGTCAGCACGTCTGCGGCCGTGTCCCAAAGAGAGTGGGTATAACTGCCCAAAAGGCAAGTGGTGTTGACCGATCGCAACCCCAATCTAAGTGAGGAGAACATCTTTTTTCCGTACTGTTCATACCTTTTGGACTTTCAATCAGGGGGAGCTGTCGGGAATGCGGTCTGGGAATTAGAGGCCTGGATAAACAGGCTCTCGAGGGAAGGGTGGGTGGACAGCAAACAATGGTCGCCCGGGACCGGGCGGTGGCGTCTGGCCACGTTCCTATCTACAGGGGGACCTGTAGCGGGCCTGGGCCAAGTGCCCAACAGAACGTCAGTTAAGGCCTCATTGAACGGCAGTAGAGGCTCCGAAGAGCTTGCCTGCGGTTTGAGGACCTCAGTGAGGAGGTTAGTCCTCACGGCCGCGACGGGGAGCTGAAGAGACAAGGCCTTGGCTGCCCTAGTCAACATCACACTGTAGGCAGCCCCCTCCTCCGTAGCCACGATAGGAGGGGAGACAAATCCAGTGTCAGGCGAAGTGTCCAAACCACTGGCCTCCCCAAGTTCACTTGCCCAGTCCTGAAAAGACTGGCACTCCTGTGCCAGAGGGTTCTCAGACCCTCCCAATCCACCTCGACCTCCTTCTTCTGGTACTCCGGTTCAAATGATGGGGCCGGATCATAGAAGTATTGCACTTCTCTCGACGTCGAATGCGGCGTCGATCGACGCCGTTCCAATGCCGGAACGCAGGGGGATCGGGGACGACGTCTGGGGACGGCGTCGGGGGCGACACTCTAGGAGTAGACGCCGGCGGAGGGGTCGTTAGGTCGACCAGCGGCGACCCGGATCTGGCGGCTTGGGCTCCCAGTGGGGACCGCGGGGCCCGAAGGCGCCGCGGAACCAGACTGAGTGAGCGACTTATGGCCATGAGGAAGGCATCGATCTCCTCCGGCATTGCGTTCTGTCCAGGGACCGGCGGGTATGGAGCAGGCCGCGAAGTCTGTGGCTCCGGCGGGGCGGTGTTGCCCGAACCCCCAGCCGCATCGCGCGAACGTCGGGGGAGACAGAAGAGCGGTGTCGCTTCTTCGACTTCTTGTGCCTCTTACCCGAGGACTTGAGCCCAAAGAGTGTGTTGACTCGCTGAGCTGTGAGGACTCCGGCCCCGCAACCGGTCCCTCGACCTCCTCCTGGACTGGGACCTTGAGCGGCGTTGGGCCGACTGCCGGAGCTCGAGGCGCTTACGGGACCTCTCCCGCCTAACTTTCGACGTCAAGGCCCGGCAGTCGGGGCACGACTTGTCATCGTGGTCGGCCCCTAAGCAATACAGGCACCGGCGATGGGGGTCGGTAACCAACATCAGTCGGCACAGGGTTTGAACCCGGGAATCCCTACCGGCACCGATGGAGTATTTCGACTCAAAAAAACAATCAAAAAGGATTGAAAAAGTTTAGTCAAAAAATGACTAAAGGGTACCACTTTTTCCGGATCGGCGCTTGTTGGAGCGGAAAAAAGAAGAACTGACGTCAGCGCGCGAGGGCGGCGTCCAAGTACTCCGGCGACGTCATCCCGGCGCCAACGACGGACGTGGAGCCGCAGACTAAGCCTAGCGACGCGCAGGGGTACTGCTACGCAAAAGTTGTCCTTGGCTACTTGCCCAAAGGGGGATTCTGTAGAATCCAGGCAGTCCATTTCTGAAAATATGCCCAACTCTTATCCAGTCAGTGCCGGATAGGTTTAGTTGATCAAAAGGTGTCACATGCCAAGCAGGGAGGCTTGTTGTAGACCCTTGGTAAACAGGAATGGCCTAACCAAATGTTAGTCTTAAATGGGTAATTTATTATTGCAAGAGGGACAAAATTTACATTGAGTAACCTTCATACCCTTCCTCCAAATGAATAATTTTCATACGACCTACTTCTTGGTGTTTGACTCGACATGTCTGTGCTTCATCTTTTCTTGGATTTCATGCTTTTCCTCCCTGGCTGTCCAGTGGTAAAATGGTGATTGAGTACTCTATTTGACCGAAGAGAGGATAATACAATTGATAATGCAATCGAAAGTGGTGTCTTTGTCAAGTTACGTTGATGGCTCAAATGGAGGTGGGTGGCACAAGTCACTTTAAAAAACAACTTGCAATCATCCAAGCTCAACACTTTTGCAGGAGCATGTACAGCACATGATCCACAGCTGCGTGTGCTGCAAACCCCACTTTTTTGGCACACTGCTCAGCAAATACGTGTAGTTCTTCTAAAGAAGTTGGTATAAATAATCTATGGTAAATTGTGATCAAAACAGATAAAGCAGAGTCTGGTGGCTCAGTGGACTAATGCGTCCACAGTTGAGGCCTGTGTTCGACCTTATGGTCACAGATTCAAATACAGACGGGTCCGCTCAGCCTTTCATCCTTCGGAGTTCGATAAAGTGAGTACGAATGAGTAAATACCTGTTATTCAGTGCTAAAATAGCCTTCTGGGTGAACACGCGCTTTACAAATACATATGTTGTGTTATGATATGCAAATTCAATACTTTCTAATAGTAAGGAAGAGGAAGCCAAATGTGATTTGCATTCTAGTACTAATATGGGAAGGGATAGTTTGGAATAAATAGGGTTCTCCTGAATAAAACTTTGGTAGATTTTTCAGTTTAACATCATAATGGAAAAAAATAAATACTACAAACATCCCTATACCGCTCCACTGGGTCTTGCACGCCAGAGGTGACCGACATGGCGAGGGTCATTACAAATAAGAATTGCTTTCACATTCATATTTCAATGACTGGAAGCACCAATTATTTTGTTCAATGCAGTTTAAAAAAAAAAGCTCAATATTATTTTGCACTATTTCAGTTCTGATGTAAGCTGGAAAAGGTGAAGAGTCCGGCTGACGTGCCTAGCAAAAGTTTTTCCATTCAACCCGACGCTTATATAACTATAAGAACATTTGTGTTAGTGATGGGTGACAAGATGGAACAAATATTTAAATTATGGAATGAACATATGCACTTTATGAATTAGTTTGTTTAATCTGTCTTTACGATGTTAATATTGCTATTTATGATGTGGTAATTGTTGCAACAAAATTATTTTTGAAGAATACATATGTTACTTTTTTGGACTTGCTTTTTATGTGATGTAACTAGAGGATTTTAAGATATAATATGACATGTAAAGTATGTTGACTTATTCTGGCTATTAGAAAATGCCTGATTGTATTTATATTCAAGATTTATATGACGGATGTGGATAGTTAGAGGCAATTTTCTGCGATTTTAACACAAAACTCCGGCCTCCCTAGTTTGTTTCATTAATCAAGCTGTGGTTGTTTAATTTTGATTGAGGCAGCGAACTATATGACTTGCCTGTTACAACTTTTGCCCAACATCTTTTTGATGGATGTTAGTGAATAGAGTATTGATGTGAAAAGTGTTACTGTGAGCAGAGGGTTAGCCAAGTATATGGCTTATCTGTGCATAAAAGGCATTCAGTCAAATGTTCGTAAAGTTTGTGTTTATTGCTGTAGCAGTGATTAATGTTCTGTGGTTAGAGGCATCGGTATAAAAACTAGCAAAGGAGATGGAGTAATGTGTTTACACCACAATAAAGTACAATTAGACCCAGTAATCCAGACATATAAATAAGCAGAATCTCTGCAACATTTTAAAGACCCGACTACGCCCACTGCTGTATCTATAGACTAAACTAACAAAATAACAATTGGAAAAGATATCAAAATTGGTACAGTTGGGGAGGAGCCTAGCCTGCAACCATGATGGCCGCCTAAACCTTCGGCTCCGCCGACCTTCTCGCCTTTTTCTTGAATCCTGCAGCCCATCCTGCACCTGAGCAGAGTTTTTGGAACGGGGATGCGACTCTGATCCCAATGGTGTGTTTCCCGGCGTGTTTCTGGCGGTACTGGTGGTGAAACGTCCTCGCTTCTTCCCCGGCCTCTAATGGCTGTGAGACCGGGTCTTTGTGCGTGAGGGACGGCCAGCCCCGGCCACAACAACAGCGGCCGTCGCAGACGGGGAGGAGTCGGTCGGCCGGAGAGGGGTTGCCGCACTGCGCTTCCCACTGCGGAGATTTAATCTGCCCTGCGATCCTGCACGCTTGGAAGGTATCGCGGTTGTGGGGATTACAATGTATCAGCTTCCCCGCTTATAGACGGCCCGGACAGTCCTTTCATCTCTCCCTGCGCTGTGGTGGGAGCCATTTTATGCCTCGCGTAATCGGAGCCTATAACTGAAGACCCTGGACCGCGATTGAGGGTCCAAGTGTTTGCCGACATCGAAACAGTACTGTGTATGGTGACGGAATGGAGCCTGCTGCCATTGTGCCTCCAGCCCGATTGTACTTGGCGGAGTGTCGGCGGGGTGATCGGCTGGTCGCATGGGACGACGGCGGTCAGCTTGGAGGGCTATTAAATGCCCGTGAGCCTCGGGTGAAGAGGCATGCTGCATCCTTTCTTCCTGGGGCACCGCTGGGGATCAGAGATATTCTGGGTGCTCTAGGTGTTTTGCGAGCTGCCCTACATCACAATGCCCAGGACCTGGTGAGCCGGCTGGATGCCATTGCAACTGATGTGCCCTCGACTGGCCGTGATTGTTTCCGAGTGCGGGGCACTGCGCCACACCCAGCATCCGACCACAGTGGACTGCCTACCCAGGTACATACCGGGGCGTTGGAGGACCAGGATTTCGATACCGACACGGTGCTGACCGCAATGGTCGTGAGGAGGTCTGGTGATTGTGGACTCGTTCAGTGGTTGGGGTATTGTTTCCCGGCGCCATGTCCGGCGGCTTCTTTGTGGTCTGATGGCGTGACTCCCCAATCCTTCTTGGAGCTGATTTTGTCGTACCGGTCCGCCGGCTTTGGGGGATTACTGTTCTGCACTGATCCTGTTTGCATCGTCATTGACCACACAGCGTTGGTTTGGGCAGACTTTGGTGGACAGCTTCCTATTCTGCAGTGGCCATCCCGTTTGCATGTTTCATCCAAGATGGCGGCTGGACAGCTGGACTCCGTCGACGCACTCGATCGCAAGGGGCAAGGTTGAGGATGTTTTCTTGGCTGCTGTTGCTCGCACTGCTGGGACTATGAGGGACAGGCGGGACATTGACTGAGTTGAACGTTGGTAATTCATCGGCTTGAGGGTCGGGGGGGCGGGCGGCTGAGAACACACACGTTGGTTGTCTTCCTCCTCCATCTTTTCTTCTCTCTTCACTTCTTCTCTAACTATATTTCGGGTTCCTATTAGGGCGACGGGCACACTGCTGGGGGGAATAGGCCACGGCCTTCTGCAGGGGTGCGGGGTGGGGGGTGGGGGGTTGGTTACTTTGTATCTTCTTTCTTTCTCTTCGGTTCTGTGGCCCCTTACTTTACTTTTTCGTTGTCCTATTCTCCGGGAATTCTATGGCGCACTTAGTTCTGGTGGGGTGGGGCACTGGTTTGTTTTGTATAGAAATTGCGCTTATGGCTGTTCAGTATTGCTTCTTTCGCCTCCCTACTCCCACCTTAACTGTCCATTTGGTCGCCTTTGTTTGATTTGATAAATGGCTGTAGACTTCGAAAGACTGCTCGCTGTTGATCCTGTGCATTAGAATCCCAAAAGTAAAAAGAAACCTCATTTATCCTGGTATTCTACAATACGAACATTATCCTGAGCTACAACGGGGTAGTTTGGGGATGTAATACTGTATGTTTATGATCTTGTTGCTTTGCATGCCCGCGATTGTATTGCTATATGTACAATAAAGGTTTACAAAAAAAAAAAAAAGAATTGGTACAGTTATGATCTAGAGAAGTACAAGTATACTAATAAATAAACCAGTAAAAGATACTTTAATAAGCTAAAATAAAAACCAGGCATCATATTTGTAATGTATAAAGCTGGATGTGTATTTAAAGATACAATACCTCCACAGCACTGAGAGGGAATACACTTTCTGGAACCTTCCATGCAGTTTCAACAGGATTCATTTTAAACTGTTCTGGATGCTCACTGCTGTGGCTTGGCTGAATATTTTGGGCTGATCCGCAAAGTTTCTTTTCTTGGTGGTTTAAGTCAGGATTATGTACCTCAACGTCCATCATTTCCGTTTCTGCATAAAAGCCACACAATTTTCAATTATTAGAATACTCATATTTTAAGACTCTGTGCAATTTATAATGGTCTTGTTTGAGATTCACACTTACTGTGGATGCTAGCACAGCTACGTGCTAGCAGCTGATGCTGTGGCAATGATGCATTTTAAGAAGTAGAGTCATCCGAAGTAGAGTATTTTCATTTTGTGCACAATCATAAGAAAACATTTGACGGTCTCTTTGTACCAAATTTTCAACAACCACTTATTGGATATTGTCTTGTTTTATCATTGAAATATATTCTACTAAATATTAAAAAATTAAGTGTTTATTTAGCAGTGATAGTATGACAAAACTGAGTTGTTCATAAAAATAGAAAAAAAAGCCAAGCCCATCATACATTTCCATCCACCATGGTAGCTGCACTGAAGTCTTCAAGCTGGAATATTGCACTATTTTTTGCTATCACTGACCTACAGTTCAGTCAATAGATCAACATGTTTACTCGCTGCACTTTTCAAACATAATTGACTATGCTTCTCAATCCTAGTCTCCTGCCTACGTTACACCTGCAGAAAGACCTCATGATAGCTCTGCTAACAATTTTAAGTGCATCTCTTTACAGTACTGGGATCCAAAGATCCTTGTCCAGTACATAAATAGAGACCCTTTCCCATTTCTTTCCTTTCTTTTGCTATTTTACGGCACTGGAAAGCGCATCGTTACCATTTGAAAGGTTCTGCAGTGCTTTTCAAATCTGGGCACGAATTACAGTTCTGGGAGGCTTCCTCTACCTGCTGCTTCAAACAATTCAGGTTGTTGTATGTTTTATAAGTAAGCATGTGGCAGATATTGATCAAAATAACTGGATATGGATGAGTCAGTGATGGTGGAATTTGAAAAAAGGAAACAAAACATACCTTAGAGAGAAAACAGATACTTGTGCTATCATAGAAACACTTTAAAATTCACCATATAAAGCCACCTTATAAAACATCCAGGAGAAAAACATGAATCCGAACAAATGTTGTAAAGAAAAGGGGACCCCCTACCATTGATAAACATTCCGGAGAGAGGGAAAATAACTATTGCATTACAACCCCTCAGTCCCCCACCCCCGCCCAGCAACAATGTTAAATTAGGTAAATTCCGGACTAGAAAATAAACTCAAACATGTACTAAATCAACTTTGTTAGCATTCAGCATCAATGCAATGATTCATGGAAAACAGGAAATTGAGACTAATATAAATAAGTATAAATATTTCATACTTCAAATGCACCTAGGGATGCATCATCATACAACATTCACTCCTTCATTTATACTCCTCACTCTTATGGAGATCTACAATAATATTGCACGGTACCTAGCAAACAGTATAATACATCATTAGTTTACGTAACATCAATTTGGGGAATTGTTTCATCAAGTTTCCATATCGTTGATAACACAGATGCTATGATTAATACTCTCTGTAGATGCAACAGCTGAGGCTTAAATTATCGATTATCCTGTGCCTTCTATCTTCATCGTGCATTTCGGTGGGTAATCAACTTCATCAACAAAGCCATTATCAAATTATATGGTAAAAGGTTCCAAAATTGGGCAGTTACATCGATTGCGAGATGGACTAAGTGGAATCATCTGCAGGAAATGGAGTTACTCGAAAACTCACAGGTTGTGAAGATGATCTGGTAATCAAACCACGTTTGGAGAAATGGACCCAGGACTTATTTATGTCAATGGAGGAGCCAGCTCCCATCAGGTCTGCTAGAAGCTGATGCTCCGTGACGAACCCTCTATCCAGCCTCCAAATCAGCATTTTTCATCGCATTGCCAACCTTCCTCTCCCAAGTTTCCACAACCAGAACTTAGACTGATCTCACAGAGACTATTTTCGCCCTTCACTGATCAGTCTCAGCTGAAATATCTGCTGTGACGTCCCTCCCTCCGAATAATCCAAGAAGGTGCCCGGAGAGCTGCAAACAAGCGCCTGGGGCTGAATGAAGTGCACTGTATTGCCATCGGCCACCGCTCCAACCAGCAATCTAACCCCCCACCCCTCGACCCTCACCTCAAAGTGCTTGTTGACCCATCTTGCGTACCAGCCCTGCTAACATGGCACAGTCACTGCTGTAGTGGGAGAAGAACTCTAACACGACCGGCAGAGTCCACGAGATATCCAGCTGACAATCTCTTGAGACTGAGTGGGTGAATGTATAAACAGCCATATATGATCCCAATGTAGGTTTTGAGAGTCCTAGTGGCGCCTAATTCTACCCTCTATAAAACTCGGAGACTACTTTCTAACAAGAACTTACTGAGCCTGACCCTAAAATGGCACCCAACAAGGTATTTCCGCCAGTGAGGGACAATGCCCCATTAGACAATGGGGGTCCCGATGTTCTATTAGGATAATTGGCATAGCTGAGTAAACAAACCAATAACCCAGAAACATTCCCAGCTACAGAATCATTGAAATCAACTAACTTGCCTGACTACAAGATGGCAGCAAAACTACACACCCTTTCCTATCCTGCCACCCTTGCCATCTTCACTCGCCCGTCTCTGAACTCAAGACTTTCGGTCTCATCCTGATCCTCACTCTTAACCAGCAGAGTCCGAACCACATGACCGATTCCCGGTGGAGCTGCTCCGCCAGCTATAGGGGAGAGACTGGTTCTGACATCGCTATGGCCGTCACCTACACAGCCGTACTTCGGACATATGTCTCGACCCTGCTCTCCCTGGCCTTTTTGAATCTTGATTCTTGTGTTCGCTAATAACTGCTGTATTGAATATGTAATCATTCTGTAGTTTAATTGTGAATATTTATGTAACTGGTCACACGCTGTTTTATGTAAAGCGCTCCGATACCTCTGGGTCTAGCCAGCGCTATATAAAACTCAAACAAATAAATACATTAAAGAAAAAATAATCAGCATTGTGGTCCACATTTCATGTTCTGGTCCATCATTCTCATCCTAAGATTCATCCCCACGTTCCTCTGTGCTCAGTTACACATACAACTCCAGTGATGTGGTCTAAGAGGCAGTAAAAGTTCACACGGGGTGAAAGTGGTTGACAAACTGGCAGTCGGCTGACATTCAGGCACAAATAGATTTGCAAGCCTTGTGAAAAAATTCTCTATCATTTCTTGAAATGTTTGGAAGAAACCAACAGGAACCTGCCCCAAGTGTAGTTCTAGTGGACAGCGCATTGCCCTGGCGAAGCTGTGTTGCTAGTAAGGCTCATATCAATTAAAATGGTCAGCATCTTCATTGAGGTTGCTCATAATGAATTTTCAACTGCTGCAGACTGTACACCAATTAAGGCTGCTCCTCATCTGCATCTCTTGAAAATCATCGTATTCTCATCATTTTTTGATATGGATACATGGGTACCTTTAAAGGTAAGAAGTGATCAAGGTAGCTCAGTGTTACTTCAGATGATGGCAGAATGGAAATATGGCCAAACCCAACACCTAGATGCAGACGGAATTACTGTTGGAGAAACTGCAGCTGGTTCTGCTAAAACACCCGTCAAAGATGAGAAGACTGCTGAAGAGGGGGTGACCAAGTAAAACACAGTGAAAGTCAAATACAAAGTGGTGAACATTAACGTCAAGGAGCCCCATTAAAAGGGCTACTACCACTAAGGGACATTAGATGATGCCAATGAGGATGAGGTGATCGGCAACAAGGCTGATAAACACAAGGTGACAGTCTATGAATTAGTCATAGGAGGAGAGCTGGTCAATGAGAACAGCTGAGGAGCAGAAGTCTTGATCATTTTCTTCAATAAGGCGGTCAACCACTGCGTAGGCAGGGAAGGTGATACGAGATCTACAGCAGCTATTTCTACCATCATTTTTTGAAGCACATGACGAATGGAGGTTGCATCAAAAGAGGCAAACTGACTTTTTGTACAGACAGATTCATGAGGATATTAATTTATTTCAGTGAACACCCAAAGCACCTCCAGGTGCTTCCACATCTGCACCTTTTTATTCAAATGTTCTCAAAGGAGCACTTATCACAGGACCATCTCCTAAAAGGAGGGCATATCTCTTGTGCTCAGTAAACAAAGTGAGGCACAGAGTCTGTCACACAGAGTTTTGGATGAGAATGATTTGCAAGTGTCGCAGTTTGATGCCTTACATTTCGGATGGAGGTAGTATAAGTACATGGGGTGCTAATAATCACCGTATTTATAATGTTCTTCATACACCAGAAACATTCTACTTTAAAGACGGAGCGAGTAGGAGGAGAAGTGGGACAAAAGCAACTAACAATTTAGAGTCAAACGTTTTTATTTGCGGTCAGTTAGCAATAAACATAGCCCAGCTGCCTACATCGACTCGCCGGCAGGGCGTAAGCAAGTAATAGTTATACACAGCAGTCGGACCTACAGCCCGGAGGGCGGTCCAGCGTTGTAGAAGCCATAGGCACCCCCGCCGGCACAGCGATATCCGCAATTTTCTGAGGAAAGAAAATCAGCAAGAAACAAAACAGGAAAACACGAGAAAACCCCTCTCACCCCACCCTCCCTCCAACCCCTCCTAACCGAGCCCCCCCAAATCCCCCCCCCACCACCCCCAGCCACATCAACCATCAGCCATGAAAACAAGCAACACATCCATACCCCCGATCTAGGCATATCCATCCCAAGAGGCTAGGATTCTGGTACAGCACCCACCGGCTCCAAAGGAATAAGCTGCAGGACCTGAAGGTACTTTGGGCAAGTCACTTCTCGGATCTCTTTGGACAGGAGCCGCAGGAAGGGAGCCCACAAGGTAGTGTATTCAGATCCTCTACCATCTACGTCAAGTGAAAGGCGCTCCATCGCCAGAGTATGCCACAGGCGCATCAACCAATCTCGCATCTCCGGTACATCAGGGGAATCCCAGCGCGCCAGCAGGACCTGACGCGCAGTCAACAGTCCCAATGCGATTTGTCATCCTAGTGGTGTGCGCAGAGGGAAACAGTTGGGGGACGGAAGGCCTAGCAACTCGTGTTCAGGGAGTCTGGGTAATGAGATCTGGAATGCTGCGTCTAGTTCATCGAACACCATCTTCTAATACCGCTCCAATTTGGGGCAATGCCACAACAAGTGTAAGAGTGCCCGACATGCCGCACCCCCTCCAGCAGAGACTAGATTTGGCCTTGTCCCAGGATGCTACGCGCTGTGGTGTATAGTATCAGTACGTCGCCAGTTTATATGCCGACTCCGTACCCGCTGTGTTAGCTTTTGTGTGATGTGCGCGATAGAACACCTGTTCCCACTCCCTATGCGAGAGCGGACGCCCAAGTTCCACCTCCCATCGCACCTGCGCTTTTGTTCGCTGCTTTCGCTGGTCTCGCACAATCATGGCGTAAAGCTCTGAGATACAGCACTGATCGTTCTTTTTACGCATAAGCCAGTGCTCGGGCCTTGGTCGTGTAGGGCTTTGTGTGCGTGGGTGAGGAGGCGGAAGGTGATTCTTTTGTTGACGGGGAGCCAGTGAAGGTCTCTCAGGTGTCCGGTGATGTGGCTGGTTCGTGGGATGTCGAGGATGAGTCTGGCTGAGGCTTCTGGATCCGCTGGAGTCTCTTCTGGATCTTGGCGGTGGTACCGGCGTAGAGGGCGTTGCGGTAGTCCAGTCGGCTGGTGACGAGGGCCTGGGTGACGGTCTTCCTGGTCTCGGTGGGGATCCACCAGAAGGTCTTCCGTAGCATGCGTAGGATGTTGAAGCACGCCGAGGAGACGTTGTTGACTTGCCTGGTCATGGAGAGGGAGGAGTCCAGGATGAAGCCCAGGTTGCGTGCATGGTCTGTCGGTTTGGGTGCGGCGCCCAGGGCGGGAGGCCACCAGGAGTCGTCCCAGGCGGAGGGTGAAGAGCCCAGGATGAGGACCTCCGTCTTGTCAGAGTTCAGTTTCAGGCGGCTGGTCGCCATCCACTCTGCTACCTCTTTCATCCCTTCGTGCAGGTTGGCTCTGGCGGAGGCGGGGTCGTTGGTCAGGGAGAGGATCAGCTGGGTGTCGTCGGCGTAGGAGATTATGCTGAGGTTGTGTTTGCGTACGATGGCCGCGAGGGGGCTCATGTAGACGTTGAAGAGGGTGGGGCTCAGAGATGATCCTTGAGGGACGCCGCAGATTACTTCGGAGGCCTCTGACTTGTACGGTGGTAGGCGGACTCTCTGTGTTCTTCCGTCGAGGAAGGAGATGATCCATTCCAGCGCCTTGTCCTGGATTCCGATGTTGCTGAGGCGCTGTACTAGGGTGCGGTGGCAGACCGTGTCGAATGCCGCGGAGAGGTCTAGGAGGATGAGGGCCGCGGTTTCTCCATTGTCCATCAGGGCTCGGATGTCATCGGTGGCGGCGATGAGGGCGGTCTCGGTGCTGTGATTGGCTCGGAAGCCGGACTGTGAGGGGTCGAGGGATCCGTTCGTCTCGAGGAAGGCGGCCATCTGCTTGTTGACGGTCTTCTCGATGACTTTCGCAGGAAACGGGAGGAGCGAGATGGGGCGGTAGTTCTTGAGTTCGGTGGGATCCGCTGTTGGTTTCTTGAGCAGAGCGCTGAGTTCGGCGTGTTTCCAGCTCTCAGGGAAGGTGATGGTGTCGAAGGATGTGTTGATGATGTCTCGCAGGTGGGGTGCGATGACAGCGTCGGCCTTGTTGAAGACGTGGTGAGGGCAGGGGTCGGTCGGTGATCCGGAGTGGATGGAGTTCATCGTGCGGATGGTGTCTTCGGTGCTGATCGGGGTCCAGGCGTGGAGGGTGGTGGTGGGGGGTGGTTGTTCGGTCATGGTGTGCGTTGGTTGGTTGTTGAAGCTGTTGTGTATGTCCGCGATCTTGTTGTGGAAGTATAAAGCGAGGGAGTTACAGAGGTCTTGCGATGGGGTGATGTCGTTGTTTCCTGCGCTGGGGTTGGAAAGAGGGCGTAAGAGGGCGAGACATCAATGCCATATTGGTCGGGTGCGTCACCCAATGTGCCACCTGTGTGTAGGCAAAGCTATCTGATGCCTCCATTAGGGAGTGTTCGGACAGAGCACCGAGAAGGGGACGAGACCCTCGATGTCGAAAAGCATTCCCACTCGTTTACAATCCTTCTCTCGCCAGCGATGGAAAACCGGCGAAGAAAGACCGGGGGGAAGGCGGGATTGTCCACAATCGGTGTCATGGGCGAGGGGAAAGTCGTCCAACCCTTACGGAGCGCCAACTGATCCCAAGCTCTAAGCGTTGGGGACGTCACAGGCGAGGAGTATAGCACCCACGCCCTATCCTTGCGAGGCAACCAGAGTTCCCGCCAGATATTGCAGCCCGCCACGGTCTGGTCCATGAACAACCAATGTTTACTAGACTCCTGTCTATTCCACTCAACCATGTATCGCAGGCAGGTGGCTTGAAAATAGGCCACCAGGTGAGGAAAACCCAAGCCGCCCGCTGCTTTCGGGAGGGTAGTGGTCGCAAACGCAGCACGGGGGCGTTTATTGTCCCAAAAAAAATTATTCAACATGCCCTGGAGTCTCTTTAAGGCTCCCGTCGGAGGCGTGAGGGGGAGCATCTGGAAGATGTATAGTATTCTGGGTAGAAGAGTCATTTTAATGGCCGCCAGTCTGCCCAGCCATGACAGGTTAAGGCGCGACCATACCGAGATAGATTTGGCGGTATGTTCTATTAGGTTAGTATAATTTAAAGAAAGCGTACGAGGTACAGTCGACTCAAGACGACACCCAGGTACGTAATGCCAGATTGCGCCCACCTGAAGCCAAAGTCCCGTTGTAGGTCAACGACATCCCCCAGCGGGCCGGAGATATTAAGGATCTCCGATTTAGAGAAATTGACCTTAAAGCCAGCTACGTCATGGAAAGCCTGTATTTCCGCCGTGAGTCGTCGCAAAGAAGGAGCGGGATCTTGCAGAGCTAGGATGACATCATCTGCATACAGACTTATTTTGTGTTCATCGGCTCCAAATTTAATGCCCCTAATGTCAGGGTGGGATCTGACTCGCTGGGCGAACGGCCCCATATAAAACGCAAACAGGAGCAGAGAGAGGGGGAAACCCGGTCGTATCCCCCTTGTGATGGAAAAGGGAGCAGACCTACAGCCATTGACCCGCACTACCGCCTTCGGGGACGCATACAGGGCCTGGATCCAACGCAAGAAATTACCTCTGAGGCCATACGCTTGCAGAACACGGAAGAGGAACCCCCACTCGACCCTATCGAAGGCCTTCTGCCGCATCGATGGATAGGAGGAAGGCGTGGGTCTTTGCGCAATGGATCCCGTCCAGCAAATGCAACAATCTTTTGGAGTTGTCACCTCCCTGGCGTGTAGGGACAAAGCCCGATTAGTCTGGCTCAATCACGCCATCCATAAGGGGGCTGAGGCGCGCCGGCAGGATGCCCGCAAAGAGTTTGGCGTCGATGTTCAGGAGAGAGATTGGCCGATAGGAGCCACATTCAGCAGGGTCCTTGCCGGGTTTAAGTATGACCGTTATGGCAGCGTCTGACAGAGGGCGCGACCGAGCCAGTGTCAAGGAAAGAATTAAACAGGCGGTTCAGGAACGGGGCCAGTTCCCGGCAAAAGGTTTTGTAAAAAAGCGCCGAGAAACCATCAGGACCCGGAGATTTCGCCAGTTTAAGCCGGACTATGGCGGAGATAACCTCTTCCACTCGGATCTCCTCGTCCAGGTCCTTGACAGCCGTCTCCAGCAGGGGAGTAATGCCCGCCGTCTCAATGTACCGGTCGCAATCCGCGAGCGATGTACCCTCCTCCGTGTACAAATTCTGGTAGAAGCGGCGAAAGGCCGCTACCACTTCTGAGTCAGTGGTGTGCAACACACCTTGGTGATCCCGGATATCAGCAACAGTCCGAGCCTGGGTGTTGGCCCGCAGCGGTGCGCCAACATCTTGCCCCCTTTATCCCCGCTCAGGTAAAACTTATGCAGCAAGCGCAGCAGCGCATATTCCGCTCTGTCCAGGTCCAAATGTTTCAGCGCGCGTCTTAGTCTCAACTCTCTCCAGACCCTGCGAGAACCTGTGCGCTTATGGATAGCTTCGAAGCCCCGTACCTCACCCTCCAGCTCATCCCTCTTGTCCCTCCTAAGCTTGGAGTATGTGGCAGCTAGCGCAATGAAGTCCTCTCTAACCACCAGCTTCAGTGCCTCCCAAACAGACGCTATCGCCGTTTCTTCAATGGGATTCTCAGCAAAGTAATGCGTGATAGTGTCCCTAATTTGTCCCACTACAATGTCAGCGCGGAGCATGGAGGCGCGCAGTCGCCATCCAGCTGCGGGAGGGCGCGTGCCGCTAAGGGTAAACAGGACCGTGAGGGGCGCATGGTCTGAGAGGGAGCGAGGGGCAATGTCTGCGTCGTGTAGGTGGGGTAGCAGTGCAGAGGAAGCCAGGAAGTGGTCCAAGCGCGCATATGTCTGATGTGCAGCCGAGTAATATGTATAGTCACGCTCTTGGGAGTGTTGTAGCCGCCAGACATCATGCAAACCGCCGTCCACCAACCACTGCTTCCCTTCCGTTGACCAAGTCCCCGTGTTATGCAGTCTATTCACCGACCTGTCAAGGGTCCAGTCCATTACAAGGTTAAAATCCCCACCCACTAGGAGAAAAGCGTCAGGGGAAGCAAGAACCAAGGCCAGGGCTGCGCGTAGGAAGGGCTCCTGCTGTGCGTTAGGCGCGTACAAGGATCCGACAGTGTAGGTGGCATCCCCCCCCACTGTACCCGCACCACCAAGAATCTCCCCGGTTTGTCTACTAGATGGGTCAGGATTTTACAACGTGTCCGGGCGCTGAAGAGGAGGGCAACTCCGTTTTTTTTCGCTGGTCCAGAGGACCACAGCTGCAGGTGAAACCTCTTGTCGCGCATTCTACGCTCATCTTTCTGCAGGAGATGAGTCTCCTGCAGGAGGCATACATCACCCCCAGTCTGCTCGAGGAGCGATCGCACTGCGGAGCGTTTCATTGGGTTGTTGAACCCCCAAACATTGAGACTCACAACCTTCAGCTCCCTAGCCATCCCATGTCAGCGGGATCAGCAGCTAATGCGTCCCCCGCTAGAGTCCAAAGGCCGGTGTCCCCAGCCAACACGCCCGGCACATATACCACCCCGCATGCAAGACAGTGGCGGCGATGCACAGCCACCCAACAGCGGCCTAGGTTTGATGCGGCGTCCCCCCCCCCCCCCCTTCACTCACTCCCCCTCCCCCCCGCACAGACACCGAACCCCCTTGGAACAAAACCAAACATATGGATGAAAAGAACAAAGTGAAATACGAAAGTTCGTAGTACAGGCCACATGGGCATAGGGGGTAGGACCCAGTCCACAGTCTTCCTGTTCCCGATACGGGACTCACTCATCCAGTAGGACACACTAGAGTACCTTCAGGAAACGGCCCCCTCCGACGCCGGCGATGTACCCTTTGGGACCTCAAGAAGCCTCCGAGTTGTCATCCGGAAGCGCCTCCGTGACCAATGCCACAGATGCAAAAGGTGCGCCTCTCTCCTGGAGGTATACCGAGGGGTCAGGTCCTTTCTTGGTTGCAGGGCGTCCCACTGTCTGCCATTCCGTTGATCGTCTCCTCCGCCTGCGGATATTGACACCGTCCGCCGTCTCTGTGCGTTCTATGCCCAGGAGATCCATGGCATCCACAAGTGATCGTATCTGCACCAGTTTGTTTTGCCAGCGGAAGATGAGGCGGAACGGGTGACCCCACATGTAGGTTATGCTATGCTCCCGCAGGTAGGACGTAACCGGCTTGAAGTCTCTACGCTTCTGCAATGTCGACGCTGCCAAATCCTGGTAGAGCATCGGATTGTGCCCACGGAACTGCAGAGGGCCAGCATCGCGCGCCATCCTGAGGATACGTTCCTTCAACTGAAAATCATGCACGCAGACAAGAATGTCCGGCGGCGGGGCCTTTGCTCCTCTCGGTAGACCTACCCGATGCACTCTGTCCATGCGAATGTCCGTGATCTCCTCGTCCTGTAGGACCTGCTTGAAGAGGGCCTCCACGTATTCCCGTAGGTCCGATCCCTCTCCCTTCCATGGCACAGCTCTGATTCGAATGTTATTGCGACGGGACCTGTTCTTTAAGTCCTCCACATGTGCCTGAAGGTCGAGGTTCTGCTCAGTGAGCCGGATAACATCCTGCTGGAGTTGATGAATATCACCCGCCGTCCCCAAGTCGTGCTCCTCCAGCGTGGCCACCCGCTCTCCAATGTCGTCCACGTCTCTTCGGACCTCCCTCAGGTCCGCAGCCAGCTGCGTGCGTAGTCCTGCTATGTCTTCCTTAATGGCTGCAAAGAGATCTAGCCTGAAGGCCTTGGTCGCAGGTTCCTCCGTTAGATCCCGAGCAGGCGATTTGTTGGCTCCCGGCGACGCGGTCTGCACCATACTCTTCGTCGCGCCGTCTTTGCCAGGCTTGTCTTTCCTCACCCTAGCCGCCGCCATGGTCAAGCCTGATAGGCCTCCTCTTCGCAGGCTATCCGTGCGACTGGGAAGGCCGCTGGCGCGTTCTCGTAAGCGGGCCCAACCACGCACGTGTTATGCTGAGCCCCGGGCAGGTACACCCGTCTAATATCCTTCTAAGGCCTCCGAGTCTGGGCCTCGGCCGAGTCTCCACCGGCCGCCTGTCGGCGCTATGTGTGGGGGGGCCCCGTATGGAGTCAGCCGTCCGCCAGTAGGGAGGAAGGGCGGGACAGGGCCGTGCAAGCCTGAGGCGCCGAGCATCTCACCAGTGTCCACCAGGAGTGCCTTCACAGGCCTCAGAGACCCGGTCCCACCTTGAGCGACGCAGTTCCAAGTGTCCAAGTAGGCCTCCGGGGCCCAGCAGATCGATCAGTGCAACGCCGCAGGGGGGGCCCGTAGGCAGCGGCAAGCTCCGTGGTGTCTAGGAGCCCAGCGGGAGGACAGGTAGCTCGCTTGCAGAGACTCTCGTTCCGGGGCCTACCTCGACCTCACTCCACCGGCCCCGTCCGGGCCCCTCCTCCGTCCGTCCGGCAGTGGGAGGCAGCCCCGCAGGGATACCCCCAGCCTCGGCAGGTCAGCTGCGGTGCGGCAACGCCGGAGGCTCCCGCCGCGGCCACCAGCTGCAGCCCCAGCTCCCGGCAGCAATATCCAGCCCTTCCAGGCCACAAGCCTCGGTCTCGCGTAGGACGCGGGGCCGGGAGGCGTGCCCCAACCGTAGCTCCGTTTCCTCCGAGGTGCCGCCGCGGAACTCAGGCCAGCACCTCCCGCTCCCAGGCGCCTCCCGAGTACTTCTCTAGATGTAGCTTCAGTGCGCAGCCCTTCTCAATCGAGCCTTAGCTACACACCGCAGCTCTCCGCCGCGGGTCTTTTGCGTGGGTCGCCAGCTCCCAGCTCACGCTCCGCAGCCGTTTCGTTTTCAGTCCCCGGGGCACAGCGGCAGGGCGGCAAAGAGCCGGTAAAGGGGTCCGGTTCTCCCGGAGATGCCCGGGCACTCGGGAGGCAGGAACCGAGGCCCGCAAAGGGTGCTAAATCAAAGCTGTGGAAGGCCAGGCGCCGGAGGGACCTAAAAGCACGTCCTACTCCTCCGCCATCTTGGCCACGCCCCCGCAACTAACAATTTAAAGGAAGAAAGACATCTGAAAACTTCAGACACAAGTTACGTATTTGGAGCGAGAGAGAGCTTGTTTATAAGCAGCCTTTTCAATCCTTTAGAGTTGGGACATTTTTGTAGTTGGCAAGGAGCAAAATAAGAGTTTTTTCTTTGCCATTTGGTAGTTCAGAGCTTAGGGTCTTAATGGGGGCAGAAATTTATTTTAATATTGGTTTTACAGATAGATCTGAGAAATACTTTAGCACTTTCAGATGGTACAGTGTATTCAGTGCGACTGGTTTACTTGGTGGCCAGGTTAACTTGGATAGGCAGATATGTTTATTACAAAACAGAGGTGATAGTCATCCCAGGAATCTTTTGCAATTTTGACAATGTCTAGAAGGTGCCACTGTGAAAGATAGTCAAGCAGAGGTAAAGTCTGGATGGCAAAATTACTTGAATGAAGAGGATCCATTAAAAAATGCAAAGTGTGGAATAGGTATAGATATTTTGCATAATTAGAGATGGTCATTTTTTAGATATATTTAACAAAGTGACAGCCGCCACTATGCAGTTATAAGTTTGGGGACAGTTTACATCGTAATAATGTTTTTTGTTTTGCTAGTATTTTTGGTGACTTGACAAATTTTCATTTAAAAAAAAAATGTTAATTATTCACCTGAGCTCCTTATGGGAATGTTTTGGGGTGGTCTGTCAAGCAGGAGGTTGAGAAAAAGGAAGGGTCCCAAAGCTTCTTTTGGGCATGCAAATTCCCATAGGAAATTTGGGAAGCGATGTAGGAAAAACATCTAGCTGAACATAATTATACATATTGCGCAGAAAGCTAGATCTTTACTAACAAAGCGTGCTTTTTGTGATTTGATGTAAATCCGTTCGCCTGTGCTTGAGAAATGTAAGGTAAAAAATATAGTAATATCTGGATGGTTGCTACTACAGTATTCCAGTGGTACAGCTGACTGGTCGAGAGGAGTTGTTTCTTAACCGGTCGTTCCCTTTGGAACTGTGGGATCGAGCAATCAGATTGGCTTGCAGCAATATCAACAAAAATGTTGTGCCTGCCACTGCACAACACAGTGACTCGATTTTTAAAAGTACTATCATACAAGGAGGCAGAAAGGTGTAGCCTGACCTTTGTGGTGGGGTCTTAGGGAACCCCTTCTTGGGAGCAAAAAAAGATATGCCACACAGTACTCCTGTGGTACCAAATACACCCCATTGTGGAACCGCAAGATATGTGGTACTCCTAGACCATGCAAGAATGCAAACGAAGCTTGTGTAGTACTGCAGGAGTAAAGCAGTATTAAAAAAAATTCAAATAAATATGCTGTTGGGGTCAGTAGCTGGCCTCACAATAAGCATGACTGAAACCTGTGCTCAGTCAGGACATTGGATAAATAAAATGGAAACTGAAAAGTACTTACTGAGCTAGACTTGGTTCATAGAAATAAAATTAAACAAAGTAATATTTTTCTACAAATATTGGCCTGGAGTCTGTCATTGAGTGTGTTCCTGCCTTCTATGAGTTTGTACATCAAATGCATTCAAACTGCCCTCCGATAAGCCTAACTGCTCATCCCAGCTACCACTAAATTGAGAATAACCTATTATCTACTTTAACCTCTGCCATACCTCTGGGGACTCACTGGAAATAGCACACTACAATGGACACAGCACACTACACCGCTTTTTTACAGAAACTAAAGAAACAATACCGCCTAGGCCAGGATCAGTCATTGTATCCGAGGATAAGAACTATACCTTCTTCCCTTCTGTCTGCTAGGAAAGAAAGGGCACTAGATGTAATGTAAGGAAAAAAAGACCCTGGCTAGTGTGGAGGATACACTCCACAAAAAGAGGGGGGGGGGCTCGAACAAGGTCTAAGAGTCTGCTCCTCAAGACTGTCACAAAAATAGCGTAGAGTAGAAACGGCGTGAGTACCGAACAGATTTTGACCATTAAAAGACATTCACAAAGGCGGATTGAACAGCCTTCGAAAAACCATTGTGCCATTGAAAGCCATTGCTTCCCCGACAGAATCTGAGGTATCCATGCCACACCGAATCAGCTATCTACCTGCCTGTTGCCCATCATGAAGTAACTGGGTAAGAACGTTCCGGGACTCATCTGGGAGCGAGGGGTGAAGGTGCGAGACCGAATCCCACAAGATGTGAGAAAACCAGATTGGAACACAAGCAGCATTAAGTGACCTGAACGCAGAGCTGGTGGCAGAAAAGATATATCGACCAAATGTATTGAGAACCCTAGACTCCATGTCTGGAGGGACGTCAGGAAGGGCGCTGTCAGGGGAGGCTGTAGCAGCCTGAACCACAAAACTGTGCAGAGTAGACTGTCGGAGGAGGCAGGCTGGGTCTCCAGGGGCAAGACGGTGCCTACAATCAATAGACTGGTGCACTGGGGCCACCCGAAACAGGTTTAGCCTAAGAGCCAAACAAAATATCTAATATGGCTTCACTAAAGTAGCGCACAGGCTCAACCCCAGTTTGGCCCTGGTGAACCACATCAATTAAGTGGTCAAAGGCCACCTCCACTAAAGGGAACTGCAGCTCCAGAACCTAGCTACCCCCCTCAGAAGCTCAGTGAAAGCAAACCTAGTCTCAATAGCAAAGCCGAGATGAGTAAGGAAGCCAGAGAAAGGGGAATACAAGGCTGCTAGCCTCACTCAGTTCAGATATCCTCGACTACACCCTCTCCATGACTAAACAGGTCAACGCAGTCTCCTCATCCTACTTCAACACCCTCCGAATGCTCTGCAGGATCTTCAAGTGGATCCCCACCAAGATTAGAAGAACAGTCACCCAGGCCCTCGTCACCAGCAGGCTGGAATACGGAAACACCCTCAACGCAGGAACGTCGGCCAAGCTCCTGAGACTAATGCAACACATCCAGACCACCTCAGCACATCTGATCCTAGACATCCCCCGCCGCACCACACCTGAGAGACCTGCACTGGCTCCCCGTCAACAAGAGAATAACCTTCAAGCTCCTCATCCATGTACACAAAGCTCTCCACAACACCGGCTCAGCATATCTCAAAAGACAACTCCACTTCCACACCCTGATCCGCAAGCTCCACCAGCGTCGCCCTTGCCAAAGCCCCCCCTCATCCGAAGAACGACCGCCGGCAGCAGATCTTTCTCCCACCAAGACCTGGAACACCCTCCCCACCAACCCACGGCAGACCCAAGACCTGCTGGCCTTCAGAAGACTCCAGACCTGGCTCTTCGATCAGTAGCAGCAGCCCCCCACCCCTCCTCCCCAGCGCCTTGAGACCCTCACTGGTATGTAGCGTGCTTTACAAGTGTTGTGATTGATTGATATTCAATTGACCTCCAGAGGAGGCTGAGCAGTGTCAGTCTTGGTTGGAAGAAACCCCATTTCCTCTCCATCTCCAAAAACACTAGTCTCCTGAAGGAGGAACAGTAGGGGGCTCCTCTGAAGATGGAAGGTAGCTCCAGGTGAACCACTCAGCTGACGCCGCCCCAGACGCCAATCAACGTCGATGTGGCGAAGCTTCAGCTTCGTAGAGGAGCTATATAGTAGAGTTGACCAGTGCCGTCAAAAATTGAGCCAGCTGATCAGACACTGGCATTGCAGGTGGGAAGTCCAAAGGGGTGTGCACCTGAGCAGACAAATGCAACTATGAATCCAGAGGGCCTCATTGACGGCAAGGGGGAACCTGCCAGCATGGATTCTGTCAAGGCTCCTCCAACCTTCTTGGGGCAGAGACATACACCAGAGGGAGGTGGAAAACCAAAGGTGTTTAACATAATAACATCATAAAATACAATTCATTCAAATATTTTAATTGTAGACATTGTTACTCGAGAGATTACCGGTATCGTTCGTCAGTAGTGGTCCATAATGGTAACCTGTGTACTGTTACCCTAGACTTTTAAGTCCTTAGTGCTCCAAGTCACTGTATACTACATTTATCTTCTCACGCATGGTACAGTAAAGTTACACCCATCGTCGGCTCAGTAGCCTGTAATTCGTAAATGCCGTTATTGCTGTAAGTGAAAGTGCTATAGTGCAAAATAAAAAGTTTTGTATTTTTTACTTCGTTAAGACTCCCATAAAGGGTCAAATATGAAATAAAATTCCATGGTTTGAAACCCCAAAACCTGGAAATGATATTCAATGTACTTAATTTAAATTAGTTAAATTTCTTGTGTCTCCGATACATACTGGTATGAATACCGCTGTGTGGGTTTATTCTATTGTGGGTTACTGTTAAAAAGAACCGGAGAGGGGCGTGGCCAAGATGGCGACGGAGTAAGACGTGCCTGCGAGCTCCTCCGGCACCCCGAGCCTTTCATAGCTTTGTTCAGCTGCACGGGGGGGGATTTCGGCCCCGGCTTGGACTCTCCTAGGGTCGCTGAGGTGTCCTGAATTGGTTTGCTCCTTCTCCCGTCGAGCTACGACCTAGGACGGCGGACTTAGCCGAGGTGTTAGAGTGGTGACGCACGAGTACCGGAGCGGCCTACGGAGCTTCGCCTGGGCGGCATCGGCTCCTCACACGAGGGGGCCCTGAATTCTAGCAAGTTACCGATTGAAGCGCTTGCTTGGCGAGCCCCCCCCCCCCCCACTGGGATTATAGCGAGCCTGCCTGTGACCCCGGCGTCCTATTTGGCTGTTGTCGCCGAGCTGAGGTGACGAGGAGGCGCCGGCCTGTCTGGAGGCTGCTGGACAGCGCAGAAAGCTAACGGAAGGAGAGGTGGTGCCATCGTGCCTCTCACCAGCTGTGCCCTGGGGGCGACCCATCGGACGGCCCAACGGACTTGGAGCGAGGGGGCGAGTGCTGCCCTCCGATCGCATTGGTCCCCCAGTGTCTACGGAGCGGAATTAGCTGCAGGTGGAGGAACATAGCTGGCTCTCCGGGACGCCTTGGAAGGTCGTGGGGAGCCTGGATCTGAGCTGCGGTGTCGCACCATGTCGACAAGGAATCGCTTGAATAAACCGGGGAAGGAGGGTCCTGGTAAGGGGGCATCTGGATCGCCCCCCGGCCCTAGCAAGTCGCCGACCAAGGACGACACTGATGGCCCGGTCACGAAGGTCTTCCTGATAGAGCTTTTCTCCTCCATCAAGGACGATATTACGGAACTAAAAGCACAACTAGCTTCCGACCTCCGAGAGGTCCGCCGAGATGTGGATGGCATCGGCGAGCGTGTAGCGACCCTAGAGGACCACGATTTGGGCCTCAGTGGGGATGTCCATCAGCTACAGCAGGATTTGCTCCAGCTCCGCGAGCAAAATCTGGATCTCCAGACCAACTGCGAGGACTTGGAAAACCGGTCCCGCCGTAATAACATTCGAATACGAGCGGTGCCCTGGGATGGAGACGGTGGGAACCTACGGGAGTACGTAGAGGCTCTCTTTTTGCAAATTCTGGCGGAGGACGATCGCACTGAGGTCCGGATGGATAGAGTACATCGGGTAGGCCCTCCACGTGGCGCGCGCTCGCCGCCACCCGACATCTTGGTCTGTGTCCACGATTTCCAATTGAAGGAGACAATCTTGCGGAAGGCTAGAGACACTAATAATTTGCTTTTTCGTGGGCACAGCCCTCAGCTTTTTCAAGATCTGGCGGCTTCCACCTTGCAAAAAACAACAGGACTTCCGCCCGATCACGGCCTTCCTGAGGGAGCACGGGGTATCCTACTCCTGGGGTCACCCCTTTCGGCTCATTTTCAGGTGGCAAAATAGACTGGTGCAGGTGCGATCCTTAGCAGCCGCCAGGGAACTGCTCGGAATGGAGGAAACAACGAAGACGTCGCCGTTCCCGCTCCCCAGCATGGCAGAGAGTGGGCCGACATGGCGTAGCAGAGGGTCCGTCTCCATCGGCGAGCCAGAGTGAAAGGGGAGATGTTTTGGCCTCACTGGCCCTGGTGACTGAGTCGAGCCGAGTGGACAGCTCCTCGGCGGCCTAGGCTCCATCGACAGCGGCCCGTGGGAGCCCTACCATCTCAGGTACTCTGTGGGACAGTTCTCCACTGGAGGGTTACCCCGACCCTGAACTCGAGGGGGGCATTACCAGGGTCTTCTACCCCCGACCCTTATGGTCATGTCCGACTTTCATTGTTCTTTTTCTAGTTCTGACTTTTTCCTCTTTGTGTTTTGTTTTTGAGGCTTCTGTGGGCTATGGTAGGGTTGTTTGGGAAGGGTCCTGGTGGTGGTGGGCGGGGACTTGGTTTGGCTGTGGTGTGTCTGGTTTGGTACTAGCGATATGGGCTGCACTGATGGGAGCGATGGGGGGAGGTATTGGACTCAATGTCGCCTGTTACAATAGGCTCCTGGAATGTTAAAGGCCTTAATTCTCCTCAAAAGCGCCAGAAAGTGTGGAAGTATATTCTTGATCATCAGTTGTATGTGGTGGGCCTGCAAGAGACTCATTTGGCCCGTAAAGATGACTATAGACTTAAGCACAGGCAATATCCCCTGATTTACAAATCCTCAGCCGCTACTAAGCACCGAGGGGTGGCGCTTTTGTTCCGCTCTACACTTCAATTTCAACCTGTGGGGGTGCGGGGGGACAAGGAGGGACGGTGGCTGATGGTGAAGGGGATGCTCATGGGTAAGCTTTGCACGTGGGTGGTAGTATATGCGCCAAACGCGGGCCAACATGGGTTCCTTGAGGCCTTTCTGCGGGTGGTGGGGGATTTCGGGGAGGGAGCGTTGATTGTGATGGGGGATTTCAATTTGGTTTAGGACAAATGTCTTGATTGTTCACATCAGCAGAGGACGGAGGCGGGTCTCTTCTCCCCGGAGCTGCGCGATACTTTACAGAGTTTGGGCCTTATTGATAGCTGGCGTTCCCTCCACCCCCGCACTAGGGACTACACGTTCTATTCCCATGTCCATCACACATAGTCCCGTCTTGATCACATTTTTTTGCACCAATCTCTACAGGGCGACTTGCGGGATAGCAAAATATTTCCACTCTCTGTCTCTGATCATAGCCTTTTGGCTACATGCTTGATCTGGGCCCCAGAGTCGTCCCCTCATCGCAAATGGTATTTCCCTGCATCCCTTACGCGGGATGAGGAATCCTGCAAAAAGCTTAGGGCAGCCATTGGTGAGTTTTTCAAGCTTAACAAGGCTGGCGACACCTCGGTCTTCACCCAATGGGACGCCTTCAAGGCGACGACACGGGGCACGTGCATTGCTTTGAACTCCGCCCTGAACAAACTTAGGCGCGAGGAGAGGGAGGCGCTGGAGGCGGAACTGGCGACGCTGGAAACTGCGCATAAGCAGAATCCTTCTAGAAAGACCCTTCGCCCTCTTGCTGCGGTGCGGGGGAAGCTTAGGGCGCACTACAATAATCGGGCTGAATATACCCTCTTGCGCCTTCGGCGCCTTTCTTATGCTCAGGGCAACAAAGTGGGGAAACATCTGGCACGGCAGCTCCGTGATAAACGTGAGAGGGAATATGTGGGTGGCATTCGGACCCCCTCCGGCGTCGTGGAACATAGAGATGCGGTTAAGGCAGAGCTTTTCAGCGACTTCTATGCCGCCTTATACTCGGCAGACCGCCTGGCGCCGGCCGCTCAGCGGGAATACTTGGAGGCCCTGTCGCTTCCGCAGGTTTCCAAGGAATGGAAAGAACTCTTGGAGGCCCCCTTTGCTAGGGAGTAGGTATTGACCGCCATTCGGTCCCTTAAACCGCAGAAGGCTCCGGGCCCAGACGGCTACACGGCTTCCTTCTATCAGACGTTCGCGTCTGAATTGGGGGACCACTTGGTGACTCTTTTCAACAGCATGAGGGAGGCGGGCCACACTACGGGCACTATGGCGGAAGCTATGATCTCGATCATTCCCAAAGCGGGGAAGGACCCCTCTAAATGCGAATCGTACCGGCCCATAGCCCTGTTAAACGTTGATGCTAAATTGTACTCCTCTATCTTAGCTACCCGGCTCCAGGACCTCATGCCTGCCCTCATCCATCCCGATCAATCGGGCTTCATAAAGGGTCGCCAGACCAATGACAATACTAGACGGCTAATTCACCTGATCGAAAAAGCTAATCGCTTTAAGATTCCAGCTGTTTTGGTAGGCCTTGATGCTGAAAAGGCGTTTGATCGGGTGGACTGGGACTTCCTCTTTAGTACCTTACAGGCCTTTGTTTTTTCTCCCAAATTTATAGATATGCTTCGGGCCAATTATCATGGCCCGCGCTCGAGGGTTATGGTGAATGGTCATGTCTCACCCTTTTTTGCACACTCACGGGGTACGAGGCAGGGCTGCCCCCTATCTCCCTTACTCTTCGCGCTCAGCATCGAGCCTCTTGCCATTCGGTTACGGGAAGACCCGGATATTGTGGGTCTCCCCTTTTCGGGGGAACAGCACAAAATATCTCTTTTTGCTGACAATGTCTTATTTCGCTAGCCGACCCCGGGACTTCCCTCCCGCGTGTGCAGGACGTGCTCTCCCAGTTCGAGACGGTGGCGGGATTTCGGGTCAATCCTGGCAAATCCTACATTATCAACCTCACGCTGCCACCCGCTGAGGTAGCGCACATCCGACCGCTCACGCCCCTGTCCTGGTCTAGCTCCGTCATACAATATCTCGGGGTTCGGCTGACCTCCTCCGTCGCCACCCTGTATGCGGCTAACTTCCCTCCTCTGCTGACCCAGATACAGGCTGAGCTTAATCGCTGGAAGCCCATGTTTATCTCCTGGTTGGGACGCGTGCATGCCATCAAGATGACTATGCTCCCCAAGCTTCTTTATCTGTTCCAAGCTCTCCCTATTACTTTGGAAGGGTTTTTTTTTCGGCGTCTTAAGTCTATGGTTCTGCGCTACATCTGGCAGGGAGGTCGAGCTAGGCTCTACTTTATTACGCTTCGCCGGCCATTGAGGAAGGGCGGGGCTGGTCTTCCAGACATGCTTCTTTACTACAAAGCGGCACAACTCCGCGTGCTGGCTGAATGAACCCAAATGGAGTCGGAGAAGCACTGGATACATATGGACAGGAGTGTGGCGGGTCGTTTTATCTGGGACCTGGTTTGGAAGGAGAAAGGGGATAGGCCACGCAACGCCTACATTAGCACCCCTACGAGTACTACTCTGAAGGTCTGGGATTCGGTCTCTAGTGATGAAAGATGGACCTCCTTCCCCTCCCCCTTCACGCCTCTTCACTTTAACCCAGCGTTTCCGCCGGCTCTTGTTGAGGGGCCCTTTGATGGGTGGAGGGCGGGGGGCTGCCACGCACTTACACATTTGTTCCATGGGTATGAGCCACTCACCTTCCAAAGTTACATGCGTGACTATGGGGTGCCACCTACTGAGCGCTACCGGCAAGCCCAGCTGCTGCATTGGGCGTTGTCGCCTGATGTACGGGATGCTGCGACGAGGCCTCCCACGGATTTCGAATCTTATATCACTCGCACAACCTCTATGAAAGGGGTGATTTCATTCCTCTACGATTTGCTATTGACCACTGCTATCTCACCTCGCCCTAGATACATGGGCTTGTGGGAGGAACATATGGGGCGGGATATCTCCGACGAGGAGTGGTCTCATCTCTGGCGTGATCTGCACAGCTTTAATCATTCTATCGATCTTCGGGAGGCCCTTATGAAGACCATGCTGGATTGGTATCTGCATCTAACCCGGTTGAAAAAGATTTTTCCTTCTGCATCTGACAGATGTTGGCGGGGCTGTGGTCTACTGGGGGACTTTCGCCATATCTGGTGGGATTGCCCCGTCATACGCCCCTATTGGGAGGAGATACTGTCTCATATCAGGGAGATCCTGGGCTACCCGATTCCAGATTCCATAGGCTTCGTGCTCCTGGGTCTTCGGGACTCGCTTTTGGAGCACCAGACCAGGGCTGACAAACACATCCTTTGGCTCTGCTTGGGTGCGGCCAAGTTGACCCTGGCTGCTGCATGGAAGAAGAGGGAGGCCCCTGCTCTTTCCCTATGGTTCGCTAGGTTGTGGAAGTTGCTGAGTGTGGAGCGTATGGCAGACATCTTCCGAAATAATTTCAAGAACTTTACTTTCAGATGGGGCCCACTGGTCCGCTTTCTCTCTCGAGGGTTGCCATCAGCGGTTTGCCCACCCACCATACGCGCCCTACATCTGTTCCAGGTGTGAAGTCTGCTTGTGCGAATGTCTGTTGTTAGGCTGCCACCACTGGGGGGAGGGAAGTAGTGGGGAGGTTGGAGCCTCGGGGGGGGGGGGGGGGGGGGGGGTGGTTTTGGTTCTTTTTTCTTTCCTAGATGGGGATGGGGACTTTTGTTTTTTCATGCTCGGCCTTGCTGCATTGTCTTCCTCATGGCCGGGGCGCTTGGAGGTGCTAATGGACTTGGTCGAATAAGCCTTTGACTTGGATAGCTGTGCCCGGTGCCAGTAAGGGCTCTTGCCCCTCCGGGACTCCCCGGGGGGTTTGATATAGTCCCGGGCGGATTTTTGAACTCCTTTTTTTCCGCCCTGAGCGATGACACTGTATGACCCTTCATTGCTATTATTGCTGCTTGGCCTTATTGAATTGGCCCCTGCGAGGGCACTCTTTTTTTTATTGCATTTCATGTGATTCCATCCCCTCTCTCTTCTGTTATTTCGGTCTTTCTGTCTTCTCAATAAAAATATCTTTAACAAAAAAAAAAGAACCGGAGAGGATCTCCGACCTGCAATATAGGTAAATATGTGCAAGGTCGCAAATGTATCTCCAATAAATAAATACAACACTACATACAAATATAGATACTAAAATATATAAATATCAATATGTAAAATGTTAAATATTTAATATTGGATATAATAATAAAACTCTCTAAAATAAATGTGTGGCAAAGAACAGCCTCCTGATCCATCTCCCATCTTTCCCCTCGAACAGTTACCTTTCACCCTGTACCCTCCTCTATTTACAGACTCCTACATCTGAAGCGCGGTATCCCTTTAAGGCATCGGCTTCCCCGGCCGATCACCTGGTCAGCTGACTTTTCTTCTTTCAAAGAGGAAGAGACAGAGGAGTTGGTGTGCTCGTCCTGGATTCACCCGCCCGCACCGGTGGAGCCCGGCGTACGGACCTTCCGCGTGACACTTGGCCTTGGAGGACTACGGAGCGTGGCAGACCCAGGAGTGGAACCGGAGCAACCAGCCCTAGAGGAAGGACCTGCGTACGAGGACCCAAGAAAGAGGGAGCCGGACCCGCTCCGGCACAACGCTGAAACCTGCCACGGCCCCGGAGGGTCATGGCTTACAAAGCTACAGAGCCAAATGGGGGCTGGCTGGGATATACGGAAGACAGGAGGGAGGAGTGGGATGCCCGCTAAGCCAACCTAATGGGAGACTGATTTAAAACGCTTAGTCAATGCACGGCGCGTAAACCTCAAAGCGTCACTGGTGTTGGTCGGGTGTTCTTTTGCTCCTTCACTCCCCTTTCCTACTTTCTCTTTATTTTTACTGAACGTTTCCTTACGAGGCCTTTTCTTTGTTCCATCCCCTCCCCCTTTCCCAATTGCTGCCTGAGTGGATTTAGCAAACGGAGATCAGGAACCGGAAGAAACAAGGCCTCCTAATCATATCCAAGAGAGAGAAAGAAAAGAACATTTTATTTTCTGTTCCCCCTATTTTTTAATCTATGGTTTATGTCCAGGAAACGTGCCCAAAGGTAATAAAAGACCTTTTGTTGTGCACATCAACCTCTGTCTCCTGGGCTCCTTCTCCTCTGCGCCACAAAATGTTTGTGTTCTCCAGTTATCATAAGCATGTATATAGATCCTCAGATATATTCAGTCCTCCTGGTTGTTTGGAGTCCAGTTCAATAATATAGTGAGTTTCTAAGTGTCTCAGTGTGTACTCCCTATTCCCACCTCTCCTGCTCTGCGTTACTGTATCAATGATGTAATATCGGAGGTCTTGACTGTTAGAATTGTGCTTCTCTCTAAAATGCTGTGCTACTGGATAAGTATTATCCTGGTTGGTTATTGCCCTCCTGTGCTGGAGCATCCTTTTGTGTACCTGCAAGTCAGTGCTCCCAACATATTGTAAGTTACATGGGCAAGAAAATACATAGACTGTGCATTCAGTTTTACAGGTCAGTAGTTTTGTAATGCTTGGTACTGAATGGGGTTGGATGTCTGATCATATTTGAGCCCTGCTGGCAGGCTTTACAAGATTTGCATTTGTAAAAACCTTTGAGTTTGCAGCCAGCTTGTTCCCTCTAAAACCTCTGGGCTCGTTTTTACCAGGCCATCCTGCATGTATGGTTCTCTGCTGCAAGTAATGGACAGTCCCAGTGGTAGGGTTGGGCCAATGACAGGATCATTGAGTATTAGTGGCCTGTTCCAGCTAATGATAGAATGTAACTGTTTCTGCTGTTTACTATACTCCATAATTATCCTTAACTCATTGGTTTTGATCACATCCTCATCCCTTATCTGTTGTATGTCAGTGTCAGACCTGATCTGTTTTTCTTCCAGTAATGTGTGTTTCTCCTGTTGAATGAATTTTAAAATAGCACAAAATAATAATTTTACAGGGATAACCTCGCTCCATGAACCTGTTTTCACTGGCATTCTGTGCACTTATCAAATCTGTGCGGTTACTATGGATGCATCTCAGGCGTAGCATTTCCCCATAAGGGATGCTGTTTATTAAGTGTTTAGGATGAGAAATGCTTTCATACCGAGTGGAATTCCCAGCAGTTTCTTTCCTTAACAACTTAGTCTCAATTTTGTCATTGTCAATGTACACCTGCGTATCTAAAAAGTTGACCTGGTTATTACTGATTATGGCTGTGAAGTAAAGACTTATTTCATTGGCATTGATGACTATCACAAATTCATTTGCCTCATCTATGGTTCCTTCCCACACCACAAAAAGATCTATAAAACGTAACCATAATTTGATGTTTGTTTTGGTATATTGACCATGCTTGGTTTCGAGGACCAGCTCCTCCCACCAGCCCAAGTTGAGACAAGCGTAGCTAGGAGAGAAGCTGGCCCCCCATTGCCACAGCGCTTGTCTGTTGACACAAAATGTTATTGAACATAAAAACATTATTAGTTAAACAAAAGTCCACCATATGAATCAACATATTGTGATCGGTTACATATCCTAGTCTTTTGTTAGAATAATATCCCAAAGCTTGCATGCCATCAGTGTGTCTAATTATAATGTAAAGTGAACTGACATCAAGTGCAATAAGTAGATATTCCTTTTTCCATACAAAGTTCATTATATACAAATATTTATGTACATACATACATGTGCACATACATAAACTGAAATTCTTACATTTAGAATTTTGGAACAATCTGACCGATATGTAAACAAAAACAAAATTAAGCCAAGTTGGGAAGTTTCCTTCTTATTTTTTTCTAAGTTAAAACACTGTTCGGAGAGAACACACTTGTAAATATTCTACTTTTGCAAAAAGCAGGCCAAGAAAGTTATGCTCCGTCGCAGTTGGCACATGGGTACAAGCTGACAAATGAATAGTTTTTGATTCACCTCCACTTTTAGGTCAAGGTTAGTGGCAGCACACATGCGCTCCAGGCTCTGCAAGACTGCTGTACAAGAGTATGGGAGAGTATCCGTGCCCACTCTCCTCCCATATTTTTCATTGGCTTGTGTCATTGTCTTTCGAAAATGCTGCCTTCGGATTCATTAATAGGCTTCTTAGGTCGGCCTTGCCTTCATTTGTAACTTCCCATGGCTTCTGGCCCCTTTACTTAGGTTGTTTCACAGCACATGTTATTTAGTCTGTAAACACCATTTACGTTATTGAGTTTCTCTTACTGCATGTCAGACATGCGCTGCTTCAGCTGAAACCGCTTGTATTTTTGTAAGCAGCACAGCTGCCCCCGTAAATGATTTAGAAATGATTAGCAAATTAAGTCATGTGAATTCCAGGTAGCACATAATCCTGTACTAATGGGCTGAAGCGGACAACAGCACATCTGTGTTTCAGGTCATCTGTACTAAAGACACCTAACTAGTTGTTTTCAAAAGCTTGTTTTATTGACAACACCACCACCAATACCACCACCACCAATACCACCAATACCACCAATACCCCCAATACCCCCAATACCAGGACCACCACCACCTCTTACTGCATGTCAGACATGCGCTGCTTCAGCTGAAACCGCTGGTATTTTTGTAAGCAGCACAGCTGCCCCCGTAAATGATTTAGAAATGATCAGCAAATTAAGTCATGTGAATTCCAGGTAGCACATAATCCTGTGCTAATGGGCTGAAGCGGACAACAGCAAATCTGTGTTTCAGGTCATCTGTACTAAAGACACCTGACGAGTTGTTTTCAAAAGCCTGTTTTATTGACAACAGCACCACCAATACCACCACCACCAATACCACCAATACCCCCAATACCAGGACCACCACCACCAATACCGGTACCAATTCCACCAACATTACCAGTACCACCACCACCAATACCAAAATCACCAATAACACCACGACCAATGCCGCCATGTCCAATACAACCACCACCACCAATGCCACCACCATCACCACCACCGCTACCAATACCACCACCGCTACCAATACCACCACCGCTACCAATACCACCACCGCTACCAATACCACCACCGCTACCAATACCTCCACCGCTACCAATACCTCCACCGCTACCAATACCTCCACCGCTACCAATACCTCCACCGCTACCAATACCTCCACCGCTACCAATACCTCCACCGCTACCAATACCTCCACCGCTACCAATACCTCCACCGCTACCAATACCTCCACCGCTACCAATACCTCCACCGCTACCAATACCTCCACCGCTACCAATACCTCCACCGCTACCAATACCTCCACCGCTACCAATACCTCCACCGCTACCAATACCTCCACCGCTACCAAAACCTCCACCGCTACCAATACCTCCACCGCTACCAATACCTCCACCGCTACCAATACCTCCACCGCTACCAATACCTCCACCGCTACCAATACCACCATCGCTACCAATACCACCACGCTATTACCACCACCACCACCACTACCAATACCACCAATACCACCAACAAAACCAATACCACCAACAAAAACAATACCACCAACAAAAACAATACCACCAACAAAACCACCTCAGCGCCTCTCACTCACTTGTAATAGTGGGCACTGTATGAGGCCGGAGCTGCATCAGAGTTTGTCCCTCCCTCCATGCCTGCCATAAAGCACAAGCCTGCATTGCACCAAGAGGGGAAGCCAGGGTCCTACTACAGCTGGAGTGTTTTTTTATTAGGCCAAAGATAGTAATGACATTACGCAATGCCACACTACACACTCAAATAATGGACAGGGCAGGATATAGCCCCCCTACCGCTCTTCCTCCTGAGCCGCAACAGTGTAATAGAGTGAAAAGTGTTGGGATCGCTTTGTACAAGTTACTTACCTTCGGTAACGATGTATTCTAGTTGCAGATTCCTTAACGTAGAATTATCCCCAGGCGTGAGATTGGATCCGGAAAAAATGTTACCACAGCATCCCTGCGTGCCTTGGGGACGTCATCACGCGACTCCGCCCTGGCAATGTCCGTGTACGTGATGTCAGCGATGTCACATAAGTCTCACCCCGGTGCGACTAAGTCCGTTTTCTTCAGAGAACCTTTCCGCGCCACAACGCGGAGCCATCAGACAAACTGTGTGAGTATGGGAACAGTGTGCGAAAGAGCAGAAAAATTGGAACACAAAAAGGATGGGACGAACAACAGCATAAGGAGCAGTGTCAACACTGCAGTACCCAAAGGCAGGGAAAAGAAGAAAGTGAGCACAGCCCTGAGCAGCCACCTTCAGAGTATGGCAGCCCCACCGGAGACAAGGAACATATGCAAAATGTCATGACAACATGTAGCTGGACTACAACCCCAACCAAGAACAACGAAGGGAAACCAGTTCCAAGACAAACTGGAACGACAAACCGTCAAGGCAACCCAATCACAGAGTGAGACAACCCCCCAAAGGAACAAAGGGCAAAGGCATGGCCAGATGACCCCAATCCAGAGGTTAACAGAGGGGCCAGAACCCCTAGTAACAAAAGGGGAGAGGGAGGGGAGGGAAGAGAGTGAAGGCAAGCCCCAATCCTGGAGTAACCAGAGGAGAGGGGCACAAGAGTACCTATAAATCCATCCTCCAATGTGCCAAAGAGAAGGAAAGGAACAAGAAACAAGACAAATCATCCTGTCAAAAGAGCGAAAGAATGCACTCACAGAAGACATAGCCACCCACCTGGAGGCGAGTGCAGAAGACCAAGCCAAGGGTCCTTGCAGAACATGGAGGAAGGGCGGGAAGTGAAGGAATCTGCGTCTAGAATTTTCTCTACCAGAAACATCGTTACCAAAGGTAAGTAACTCGTACATCTGATAGAGACTACTAGCTGCAGATTCCTTAACGTAGAATAGATATCCTAGCCATACCCACGGGGAAGGAGGGTCTGCGAGAGGACCCCACCAGCCTGGACAGAACAGAGAGTCCCAAAGGGGACTAGTCCAACGGACAGAGCGAGGAGCCCCGTCCCCCCAGGCAAGGGGAATCCCTACAAGCAGAACAACACCAACCCCAAGGGGGGTGTGGGAAGAAGAAAAGAAGAAGAAAGAAGAGGAAGCCTGTTCACACTCAACAGAGGAAAGAAGGGCAAGGCAAGTGGGAGGCCGAAGCACCCCACGCCCCTACAAGGCAACAGAACCTCCATCCAAGACCAAGTCAAGGAAGAGGAAAAAGATCAACTTAGAGGCTCTAAGGAGACTAGGAAAAAGAGATGGGGGCCCCCCCCCCAGAGCGAAGAATAAACGCTGCCAGCTCCCTGCCATCCAACGCAGGATGCCGCAAATCAACCCCAGCAACCTCCTGAGAAGCGGCGGATCTAAGGGACTCCGCCGAGTCCCACAAACAAGAGGTGGCCCTAGCCAACACACAAAGTGTCAAGGGCCCGCAGGGCCGCAGTGGTCGAAGCGAACATATCGCGATCCCAAGAGTCCAGCCAGCGAAGCTCCCTTGATGGTGGAGACAACAGCGGCAGCAGGGAGGGAGGTAAAAGGCAGTCTGCAAAAGGGGGCTTGAGGTAGAGGGGTGGAGGGAAAGACATCAGGCGTCCACAAGACAAAGGGAAAGGCCTAAACAGGCCCGGAGCACGAACCGGGTCTGTTTTGCACAAGGAAAAATAAAAAACTGACGTAGGTATGCCGGGGTGGGACTTGTGACCTCGCTGACTTCACGTATGAGGAAAACGCCTGGGCGGAGTCGCGTGATGCCGTCCCCCCGGCGCGCAGGGATGCTGTGGCAAAAAAAGTTCTGGATCCAGTCTCACGCCTGGGGATAATTCTACATAAAGGAATCCGCAGCAAGTAGTCTATCAGATGTTAGTGTTTATAGCTTGGATCATATGTAACTAATTTCACACTTTGTGTCTGTGTAATTTACAACACTTACACATCATCTTCACAGGACTATTTATCCCTACTTTGAAGACGTCTCTTCCTCTGATATTTACAATTTAACAAGCAGTCAAGATGGCCCTTTATTGGAATGCAAGAGGTCTCGCATTTGCGAGGGTTTAAGCTATTAGTATTGTAAATGACAATGCCTTTTATTTATTTTTTGAAACCCAAAACATAAATAAAAGGCATTGTCATTTAAAATGCCAATGCTCAAACGTGTGTGAATGCGAGACCTATTGTATTGTAAATGCTTGTTCTACAGCCCACTGCCATTTACTGAGAAAGTATGCTTCCACATTAATCTTCCACTATTGAGACGCTGTCGGCAGATAGCAGTGATCAACTGATCAGTTCAACTGATGAGCCAGTCAAGCGAATGACTCAAAATTCCTCCTTGCATGCTCAAGTAAAAAAAAAAGAAAAAAAATGGTCGTCATCAGTTAGGAATTGCATCATAAACTGTTGACAATCAAGAGCCTAGGAATTAGACAAGGACACAGGCACGAGGCAGAGAGAGGATGATCAACTCAATAAAACTATATTGCAGGACGGGAATACCGACCAAGTGCATTTGACACACAAAAACAATATTGACCAGAGACTGGAAAAAGCATTCACGCCAGACATGAGCTCAATAATACGATTGCCAGCATATCAACAAACGTATGAAAAATAACTCCGACCCGTGTGAAAAACTTTTACTTTACAAAGACAATTTAACAAGGTGTTATGTGACAAAAATTATTTAAAAATTAAATGTCAAAAATAGATTTAGGGCAGAGCCCTGTGTTTAGCGATTCTACATGCAAAAAAGGAAATATTCTCACATGTTAAGACAGTTTACTTTCATAGCTTCTCTTTTACAAACAAGAACAGGATTTAGTTAACAAACGTTTCAAAGTGCTCTTGAAAAATATGTATACATCATTTTAAGAAAATGTAAAATAGTGAGTTTTGGCTATCCCCATTAAAATGTTCTGAGGTCCCACACATAGGTGGAGGCAGGCAATTCTTGTTAGCATTAATAAAGATTCACCCATTATTAATATTAGTTATTTTGAAAATGTTAAGTCCAAGATTATTAAAAAATAAATGAAACAAAAAAAATCAAGCAATATTTGTGCTAGCGATTTGGGAGAAGACCATATCAAAAATAATTTTTTACAATGGAATATTAACCTTTATTTGACAACTAGCTACCTTCATTTAAATGCTGAACCTCTGTGTCTTACTAAAATTAGGTTGAACATTTTATAAAAACCAGTCCATCTACACAAATATAAATGTCTAAACTGCTGGACGTAAATGAAAATAGCCCATTAAATAATTTCATTTTGCACCATAGTAAGCTGCATATGGGGCGTAGGAACACTTGCATTATCACTGAAATTCCTAAAAGAATAAAATGTCAATGACAAAATAAGTAACGAAATTCTAAAAACAATATTACCTCTTTCTTTCACTGTGGTGCTTGAATCCGTTTTGTTTAAAAGCGTTAACGTTGATTCAGTTGGCACCTCAAAATTGTCTTGATTTGTCTCACCATGCATGGTGTCTTTACCAAACTGTAAAAGAGATATTTCTGCTTTTAATGGTAACTATAGACCCTTGCAAATGATTTTTCCTGCATCAGTAATTATCAGACAATTATCAGACAATTAGCATATGACCCTTTAGAAGTAGACAAGACACCAGTTTTTAAATCTAGATGTGATAATTAGATTTTATACAGCAAATATTACGTGTTTCCACTTTCTAAATAAACTACCACTACACAATGTCGTTCAAAATAAAGGCTAACTACAAAGTGGTGTTCCCTATAACTCCAAAAAGGTAAAGTTACTTACCTGTACTCAAAATCCAAGGACACTTGAACCTGCCCAGGGACATACTGTTTGATTTGGCAGGCAGGACACCCTACTTGAGAAATGCTTACATTTTTTGACAAACAGCTTTAATTTACGAAGCAAGATGTCAGTGTGCCATTTGAGATGACATTTCACATTTTAGGCTACATGGTGCAAACAATTGCTGTAGCTTCTGATACTGAGTAACATCCAAAATAACGCTTCAAGCTAAAGGTTAAGCTTTTTGAAAAGTAGGACTTCCACAACATAGGCCTAAACACCGACTCCTGCACCAACCTTGTAAGAAAAACATTAAAACTTCAAAAAGGAGCAAGCTTCTTAACAGGTGATACATTACACAGACCATCTAAAGATACTGATTGTTATGACAAAACGTAATACTGAGAAGAGTTCCAGCATATAAATCTACAAAAAAAAATAAGATTCAAGCCTGGTGTTTCAAGGTTTTGCTGTGAAAATAAGAAGTGTTCCTCTTCACAGTACAACTAATATATAAATGCAACAGACGTAGAATATTTTCAAGTAAGGCACTTTGTATTCTGCTCCTGAAGAAAACATCTACAATCTAGAAGTAGGTCCAGCTCTCCATACTGCCGCAATTCAGAAAGAATATCTTAAAATGCAAATTTGTCAGCAGACTGTACACCATCCTTGAATTTGGCAGACAATCCTGGTCAGATGGAAGGTAAGCAGGAGTGTTTATCACTGCTTTTACAATTTCGAAATATCTTGGGTATTGCAGAAACGGAAAGGTGCACAATGATCTACCCAACTACTCCATGGGACATTCCCAACAAGCCTATGGTCTGTGAGCAATTACCTTTGCTGTTTTGAATAAATCAATTTCTTAAAAATCCCATGCTTCGATTATAGCATTCAAACCATCTGTGCTCACAACTTGCTTCTATTCGTCCATGAGCACTCCTGGCACAGGTTGGGAGCTCGGAGCAGACACCAGTGTAGATTCACAGGAATGCTGATTAACTACATAGTTTTGCTTGTGATGTTGGAAAATGAGGTGACATACTAATTTGGTTTTGATTGTCTCAGTCAAACATCGGGAGTAGACAAAGATAAACAGCATCTCTAATTCTACAGACACTTATTTCACTCTTTTTTGCTTTTGAAAGCGATATTAGTTTACAATCGGGTCACAAATCTAACTATGGAATTCTCCTTATATTCGCAGATGTTTAAATTACAATGACGCAGAGTGAGATTACTGGGAAATTAAGCATAACACCCAAGCAGCATAATCTGACTCGATCGTTCGACAATGCTTGCACAGCTTGTGAATGAATATGGCTACTAATCATTGCAAAAATTGTTAAATAGCTTCAACGATATTGGTTTTAAGTCGTGGGGAGAATCGTGTGAGGGTACTACTTACCACTGGTTTTTCAGGACCACCACTACAATTGTAGTCCAATTAGATAACCACCAATAAGATACTTGACAATCCCCACATACACACCCAGATGTAGACAACCCAGACACAGACATAACATTGGCACAACACACACAACCCAATCATATACTCATCCCACTAGCTACCACACACCCTGAAACTACAGACCAGACATTTCAACTCATCCTCCTAATGCTCGCTCTGCAGTACTCCATGCACCAGACAAAACCGACCTCATCAGCTATCACAAGCTTGACGTTCGCTTCATCACAGAAACATGGTTCACCCCCACATTTTCGCACATCCTAGATGTTTTTCTTCCACAGGCTACAGCAACTATTGTGGGGACTGTGTACTTAAGAAGGGAGGCGGCCTCACTGTCATCCATCACTCCACCTGGTCCTGTACACCAAGCAAACAAGTAACACTCAATAAATAACATGGAGGGAGGAGCCTAGCCTGCAGCCGAGATGGCCGCCTAGACTCTCGGCTCCGCCGACCCTTGTGCTTTTCTTCACTATCCTGCCGCATATCCTGTACCTTACCCCAGCGTGTGAACTCGTGTGAACTCGGGAAGTGCTCCTGATCACGTCGATGTGCTTCCCGGCGCAATCCGAGTGCTACCGGCGGTGAAGCGTCCTTGTTCTCTCCCCGGCCCTTCGAGGAATCGTAGCCGGGCCATAGCTTGTGGGGGACGGCCGGACGCGGAGACAACAACAGCGGCCACCGCGGTGGAGGAGGAGCCGATCGACTGATATTGCGTTGCTGCGCTGGGCTTCTCGCCGCAGAGCTTCCCTCCGCTCGGCGACCCTACGCGCTTGGAGACATTGTGTCGGCGGCGCACACATTGTATCCTCACCCGGCTTGGTGGTAGCCTGGTCTGCTTCTTTGTTGCTCTTCCCCTGTAGCGGACGCCATTTTCCGCATCGGACACCCAGCGCTTGTAAGTAGAGGCCTCTGCTTGTTTTTGGGGCTATTTGTTTGCTGGCATTACCTTAGCTGGAGCTGCACCACGATCAGTTGCCCTCATGTTTCGGTCCCAGCGGTGCCTTTCAGATCCTCGGCGGAATAGCTGGAAGTCGGTGATTGAAAATGGCGACTTGCCTCCAGAAATGCTCTGCGACCGTCCGCCCTGGGCGGGGGACACTGCTGCATCTTCTATTCCTGATACACCGCTGGGAATTGAGGTTCCGTGACGATGTGAACCCGTGTTTTCAACATTGTCAGAAATACATAATATTGGTATCAGCGAACCGCAAATGATCCATTTAGTATATCCTGGTGTTTTCGCTACGCTACGAGCAAGAGCACTCCTTTTATAAACACATTTCTGATCTACCCACGGCATCCATCTTAGATCATGGCCGCCATTTTGTGTTTCTTGCCCTCACATACGCAATAACCTCTGATCACTTCATTTCGATTAAGGACACGTAACCTTAGCCGGAGATTCACCTTTTACATGACACGTGCACCTTAAACCAGATCACGCTGTAGCTGCATGACTCGACAAAGGCTGCCTCCTCTGCTCGAGGCCAGCCCTGCCAAACTGGTCTTCGTGTCCATTGTCCTGATCATGATTAGGCGGCCGAAGCCGGTAGCCTTGCCCATTTACAACCCACAAACATCCCTTATCCCACTTTTCTATCTTCCACACCTGGCTCTGTTTCTTTCTTTCTGAATCTTTATTAGGGGGAGGTAACGAACTTTACGATGAGGCGGTCTGGGTCCTGAATGCAATATTGACAGGGAATTGTGACAAACTAGTGGGAACCCCTCTCTTCGTAATGTTTGGCCTCAGATATTATCGACGGTTCCTGTGTAACGCCAAATATTTATTGTTTTAGACACAAAGGTTTTGGGAATGTATTACATGTAAAGAATTTGCCCCCAGCTTAAAATTCAGTATATAAGGAGCAACCCTCTTTGTACAAATCGAACAGGCTCCTAGATTCTGCCCGTGTGTAGTATCTGTGACTTCTGTGTCCCTGCAGTAATAAACCTTTGGTCTTTGACGCCACCATCGAGAAGCCCGTGTTTCTGTTCATTTGTGCACCAAGGCAGGTGGAACTCCGGGGTCTTTGGGTGTTGTTCCCTGACACCTCTGGACGGAACCAAAAAGTCCAGAACTCCAATTGGCGCCCAACGTGGGGCGACGTCATTCGGTACCGGTCCAAAAGCCTGAAGAGTTCGAGAAGCTTCGTGTGAAGATTCCTGAGGGAGGCGCCCCACTTCATCGATCCCGGCATATCGCAAAAGTGGCCCGAAGTTCTCTTCCACGAGGGTTTCCCGTTCAGGACGGCTGCAGTGGGCCGTTGCCTTGACCGTCGCCCTGTCTTGGACCCGAGGTGCAGTCCTTAGTACGGCGAAACGTGACGGGTTTCTCCTTGGTGACGTCTTCAGTGCCTCAGTTAAGTATTTAGTGATAGCTAGCTGGTTACTTTGTGAGGGTTGCTAAAATCCTTGATCGGTTCTTGGTTTGGTTTGGTTTTGTAAGATTATCACTGGTTGTTCTAGTTACGATAATCTATTTGGTTTAGTTTGGGTATCGATACATCAGTTCGTTTTGGTAGGCCTAAGTTCTTGGTTCGAGTGCACATATCTGTTTTGTGTTTTGTTTGTTTTGTGTTCCGGACTAAAAATGGTAAGTCGGAAAATGTTGTCGTGTTTTAGTTGCAACAGTGATTCACGATTGGAGGACTCATGTCTGGTTCCTCCGATTGGGACTCCCCTATATGAGTTATATTGTAAATTTGGTGTGGGTCCTATATCTTATAATGAGGTGTGGGTCCGTTACTGTAAGAAGGATGGTGTCCTTAGTTGGCCACTGCATGGTAGTTTTGAACCCGAGATTCTCGACAACTTAGAAGCGAAATTGTTTAGGAAGAAAGCCCGGCCGGCAATGTTTGATTCTTTCCGTTATTGGCGAAAGGAATCCAAACAGAGGGAAATGAAAAGGTTGAAGAAAGAACAGAAAGAACAAGAAGAGTTGACTCTAGAGCAAGCAGCTAAGCAGTTGCAGGCTAACGAGTGTGAGAAGGCCATAGATGTAGCCATTAGAGAACATAACTTAGCGATTGACAAGTGCTATCCTGCCTTGCCATCGAAAATGGCTAAGATACTGGAGGATTCCGAAAACGATCCTCTGTTATCTTATCTGTTACGGTCACCTCCACCGTACGCACAAGGTGCTACGGCTCCACTTATCCCGAATGTTCAATTGCCGGTTGCTGGACAACCTGGTGTTCCTGCTCCTGTCCCTCAGAATCAAGTTCCCGTACCTCCTGTGATGAATGTGAATGTTCCTACAGCTCCTCCTCTTCCTGAACTGCCAGCTTCTGTACCTACTATTTCACAAACTATTTTTCTCGATACTCCTACTGTTCCGTTATCTATTCCTACCTCTACTGCGTTCTCCACGTCTGCGAGTGTACTAACTCCACTTTCTGTTCGTCGAAGAATCACTGATTCTGTTACTAATATGCTGTCTCCTTTATATAAAACTTTAATTAAGACTCCTACTCCTGACTCAGTTCAGAGACGTAGTCAGCTTCCAAGTACTGAAGAACGGGGAATTTTAGATTCCACGGCTCTCAGATGGATTTCGAAGAGTAGAAGATATAGTACGAGAGATGTGCTAGACACATTTATGCAGTGGGGGGAACCAACGCAACGGTATGTCTTCGATGAGATGTGCTCGTTGTTACGTGAAGAAATAGAAGAAGATGATGTTGAATCAGATTTGGAAGATTTAATTAAAGTTCAGAAAGAGTTTGCTGCTGGAATGATAGTGGGTGAGAATATAAAAGAAGCGATGGAACTTATTTTAAGTTTTAGGAATGATCCATCTCTTCGTTCACCAAGAGATTTAGAAAAGGGAAAAATGAAGCTAAGTCGCCAATATCCTATGAGGGAAGTTCCTCCAATCTGGCGCGAAGCAGTAGCACGTGATGATAATGCTGGTATTGCAGCCGCTCCAGCGCAGTTCCAAAGAGTGTGGATACACATTCCATGGAAGCGAGCTGAAGTGCTAGCAGTGAAACAGGCCTTGCCAGATCCGCGTAAGAATCCTGCTGGATATTACAAGGAATTAACACAGACAGTTGAGGCTTGTATAATGAACCTAGCGGACATCGATATGTTGTTTGGTAACGTAGTTCCGCAACCAGTGTGGGCTAAAATTCGTAGAGAGGATCATCAAGCTGCCTTAGGTGGTGATTGGGCAGCTATCACTGCAGCAGATGGTCAGCAAATAGGTGGTGCGAAACCTGAACCCTTAATTGCTAATCTACCAGGTAGAATAATTGATCTAATGAAGACCTTGATGCCCGCATTGCGTGTAAATTGGGACAAGTTATCAGCATGCAGGCAGAAGAAAGACGAAAGTGTCTCTGACTTTTTCACAAGGTTTGAAGAGACTTTTGTAGATCATAGTGGTCAGGACATGAGTACAGAAGGAGGGCAAAGACTATTTGTCGATAAATTTGTGCATAATTTGTTACCTGAATTATGCAATAAATTAAAAGATTCAGAAAGTGCGTGGGCTGTGTCCACAACAGCGCAAATACTTGCGACTGCACAGTACTATGAAAATAGGGATAAAGAGGAAAAGGAAAAATCAGAAAAGAAAACGAAAGATTTAAAAACCAAAGTTCTTTTACAGCAGGCGTATCCGCCTCGCACAAATCAGAGTAATACACAACAAGGTTCGTACCAAAGGACAGATTATAGTACATCAAGACCTCAATATCAGTGGAACCAGTGTGCGTACTGTAAGAAAGAGGGTCACTATAAAAATGAATGTCCGATCTTGGCACAAAATAATGCAGCAGCAGCTCAGAGAGGTCGTGGTGGTTTCGTGCAAAATTCTAGAGGTCGAGGACGAGGTGCTATGCCTCCACAAATGAATGATCGTCCTTCCAATCACTTTGATCAACGAAATGGACAATCTACTCAGCAAAACAGATCTCAACAATATCTTGTTGAGGACTATTGTGAAGTGGATGAGGGATTTCAACAAAATGGGTACTAGGACAGCCATGGACAGAGAGAGGGAGTAGTATCAGTTCCAGTGGATCAGAGTGGGCCTTATGTCGCAGTAGCAACATCAGGTGTAGTCGAACCATTTCTGTTGGATACTGGTGCCGCAAAAAGTTCTATCATTCATGCGAAACTCCCTGGCGCACCTTTGTCCGGCTCAACAAATGTTTCCGTAGGTTTTTCAGGCGCCCCTGTTTACAACCCGATATCTGGTCCTTTGTCTATTTCTGTTGGACCATGTCACTTGAAAGCACCTCTGATTTTGACGACAGGTTGTAATGAAAATCTGCTTGGTTTAGATTTGTTAAAACGACTATATGCGACCTTGTACTGTTCTCCGGAAGGAGTACAGCTTACATTGGGTAAAAATATCACTTCTCCGATGTACTTGTCAATGGATGCACTACCGCCAGAGCTGCGTTCACTCCCTGATTCTCTTTGGGCGACTGGTCCTAATGATGTAGGTCTCTTAGAAATACCACCATATGTAGTGACTTTGAAAGCAAATGTGAAATTTCCAAGAATTCCTCAATACAAAATATCTAGTGAAGGTGAGCGTGCACTTCTATTGATTGTGCAAGATTTGATTAAGAAAGGTGTAGTCGAAGAAACGAGAGGGAATGTCTGTAACAGCCCTGTATTGCCGATTTTGAAACGAACTGATCCTACAAAACCTCCAGTTTATAGGTTTGTCATAGACCTTAGAGAAGTTAATAAAATTGTGGTCCCGCAGTTTCCTGTAGTGCCAGACATTACTGCCTTGTTAACATTGATTCCTGCTACAGCTAATTGGTTCTCAGTCATCGACTTGAAGAATGCCTTTTTCAGCATTCCGATAGCCGAAGAAAGTAGAGATATTTTCAGCTTCTGTCTAGGAGGTCGCAGTTTCAGATTTAAACGCGCTCCACAAGGCTATTGTGAGAGCCCATCCATTTATAGTCAAGCATTAAAAAGCCAGTTAGATTCTTTTGTCCTTCCTCCAGGTTCTGCTCTAGTGCAATATGTAGACGATCTTTTAGTGGCTGCCGATGACAAGGAAACTTGCAAAGCAGCTACGGTTTCGTTATTACATCATTTGTCTAATTTGAATCATAAGGTGTCACCTTCCAAAATGCAATACTGCTGCCAAGAAGTGACCTACCTAGGTCATCTCTTGTCAAAGGAGGGAAGGAAGTTGACCCCAGAGAGAATAAAAGCAATTACACAGATGAGTGTTCCACGCACACAGAGAGAAGTACGTGCCTTTCTAGGTATTACCTCTTACTGTAGGCAGTGGATCCCAAATTTTTCTCTTTTAGCAAAACCATTGGTAGCCTTGACTGGGAAAAATGTTCCGAGTCCAGTGCCATGGTCTGATGAATGTCAAGAGAGTTTTACTGAATTACGAAAAGCCTTGTGTTCAGCTCCTGTATTAGGTACACCTGATTACAGCAAACCATTCACGCTCTATGTTCACGAGAGAGAAGGATGCGCGTTGAGTGTTCTGACACAAAAGTTTGGTGATAAACAACGCCCTTGTGCGTATTTCTCATCAACATTAGATCCGGTAGCCAGAGCGTTGCCTAGTTGTTTGAGAGCTACAGCGGCAGCTGCGGCTTCCATTCGACAATCTGCTGGTTTGGTGATGAACAACATGCTAGTGGTCATGGTTCCTCATGCAGTGGATACGCTCATGAACCGAACGAAGACACAACACCTTACTAGTGCGAGATTATCTGGTTACGAGCTGACATTACTAGCGAGTCATATTCAGATCAAAAGATGTAATGGATTGAATCCAGCAACACTGTTGCCGACTGATCAAGAGTCGAGTGATTCCGAGCCACATGATTGCTGTTTTAAAACGGAGGAAGAGACAAAGGGACGTATTGACTTGAAGGATACTCCGTTATCCGATCCGGATGGTACGCTGTACGTGGACGGGTCATGTTTTAAATTGGAGAATGGTGATGTGACTGCTGCTTACGCAGTAACGACTTTGAAGACGATTGTGGAGACTGCAAGAGTGAGTCAGAATTCTGCCCAAGCTGCAGAATTAATAGCTCTAACAAGAGCGTGTGTTTTAGCTAAGGGAAAGAGAGTGAATGTCTTTACAGATAGTCAGTACGCATTTGGCGTGGCCCATAGTTTTGGCCGGTTGTGGAGAGAAAGAGGTTTCATTACGTCCCATGGGACTAAGATCCAACATGGCCAGCTAGTTAATGACTTGTTGGAATCTCTAACCTTGCCGACTGAAGTTGCGATTGTGAAGTGCAGTGCTCATAAAGCAATCACGGATGATGTTGGTCGTGGGAATGCTTTTGCTGATGAAATTGCTAAACAAACAGCTAGAGACACGATGAGCAGAATGTATGTTGCTACGTCTGCAAGATGGATTGCTGAGTCTGGAATGTGCGAGGATACTATGGAAAGTGTGAAAGAGATTCAGAAAGAAGCCACTGAGGAAGAGAAACGTGTATGGAGAGAAAGTACGGGCAAGTTGGACTCGAATGGATGTTGGATTGATTTGACGGAACAGCAGCGTTGGATGTTGCCCGATGCGTATGTGCTTGCAGTAGTGACGATGGCGCATGGAGTAGCGCATATAAGTTCTAAAGGGATCTGTAAGATGTTGGCTCCGGTCTGGAGGAATGAGGGAATCAGTAAGTGTGCAGAGAGAGTGGTGAAAAATTGTATGGTGTGCTTGATGCATAATCCTGGCAAGGGAACTCCAACCCCAGCTGGTCATTTCGCTCCTCCTTCCTGCCCCTTTGAAGTGATTCAGTTAGATTTCATTCACATGGAGCGCTGCAATAATTTGAAGTATGTCCTGGTGGTAGTTTGTGCTTTTTCTAGGTGGATCGAAGCATATCCACTAAAGGACAACACTGCCCTATCGACTGCCAAAATTCTTCTCAAAGAATATTTCCCTAGATTTGGAATGCCACGGATTGTATGGTCAGATAACGGAAGTGAGTTTATAGGGAAAGTTATGCAGAGTGTGTGTGCCGGCCTAGGGCTGAAACAGAAATTCCACAGTGCAAACCATCCCCAGTCTGCTGGTTTAGTGGAGGGTTACAATGGCACCCTCAAGCTGAAAATAGCTAAAATACAAGCATCCACAGGTTTAGCCTGGCCAGACGCACTTCCTTTGGCCTTGTTATCAACGAGAGCAACGGTACATTCTAGAATAGGGCTTAGCCCTTACGAGATAGTCTTTGGTCGCCCGGCAAATATCTGGGGTGTGCCAAGGCCTAAAGAATTTTGCTCCATAGAATATCCTATGTTGATAGACTACCTTTACGACTTGACTGCTAAATTGAGTCTTATTCATCAACAGGTTTTCGATGCTTTGCCAAAACCTCCGGAGAGTCCAGGGCATCAGCTGAAACCGGGAGACTTCGTTGTCATCAAGAACTTCGCGAGGACGAAGAACCTTCAGCCGAGATTTGTGGGGCCCTTCCAAATCCTACTTGCAACGAGGACAGCAGTTCGTGTAGCTGGCCGTAAGCACTGGGTACACGCATCTCACGTTAAGCGTGTCCCTTTGCCGCTCCCTTACGACGACTGGGTGAAGAAGGGAATTGGTGCCTCCGAATCTGAAAGCACACCGAAGTTCATCTCTTTCAGCGATGCCGAATTGATTACTGACACTCTAAAACCTGACTCTCCTCCTGAAAAGACTCCTTTGAACACTGAACATTTGTCTCCAGCATCAGAAGAAACTTTGCCATCTGCGAACTTAAACACTGCAACAGCTGCTAGGGATACACTATTTGCCGATCAGACAGTACCAGCGAAACAGAGCTATAACTTAAGAAGCCGTAAAATGGACAAATAAAGCAGGCAACTGCATATTGTGATTTTGATATATTGAACTTTTGCCTTCAGCCAGGAAGTTTGCTATTGTTTATTGTTTTTAAAATTGCCTTGCCGTCTGGGTAGCCGTAGGGTCGTGGCTGTGTGCCTAGTTGAATCTGCAGGGGTCTGACACAAGGTCGATCTTTCTGTTGGTTCTGGGAACTCCCAGGGCTGATAGAGGCATTTTCACCTACGTACACATCATCAGTGGTCGCGAGCGGATTGTAGAAGATGGAGCTTCCTGCGCTGCAACGAGAAAATGTGATTTATGTTCGCAGAAACAGACTTTACAGAATTCTTCATAGCAAATGCTTTTTGATGCAATGTGCCATTACATTCTTGATTATTTTAGCAACATTGGTGGGTGGAATCGTCTTTAGTATAAATTTGATTTTTGTGCCAGTTACTACAGAACCTCCCCTTGATCCTGCCATTTCTACTGTTTCTTCTATACACTCTTTCCACTCGTTTCCGGAACATGAGCAAGCTCGACGCTCAGAATTCACCAACAACACTTTTGTACAGCTCTTACACCAACACCAACTGGTAGTTAACACTACAGACTGCTGGGTGTGTGGCTTGATACCCCACACTATGGATAAAGGTATTCCCTATCTGGTTTTGCCTTTCAGCTACAATGGATCATTTCAAGCCTTTCAAACCATCTTTGCTTATGCCCTTGAAACCTATCCTCCACGTCCACCCCGTTCCACTAAATATAACTCTGCCAACAAAGCCTTAGTCCAGGGAATTATGGACATGGTCAAGGACGTCAATAATACTCCATCATACCCTAGAGACAAATTACGAGTATATTTAAGTTGGAATACTTCAGAGTATCGCCTTACTTTAGGAGATAGCAAGCGTAAAAGCTCAACTCCAATCTGGGTCGTACCTCACCGAGGTCAGGTCTGTCTGCAAGGTAACGGGAGAAATCCAAGAGCTCAGCTAGGGAGGAGTGAGTGCGTAGAGACTTATGTGTTTCCGGCTAACTCTTCCCCTGCCTTTCTCACTGCTAGGGGCACCTACTTCATTTGTCGAGACAGAGCTTATACATGGTTGCCTGCTGACTTTTCAGGATCATGTTATATTGCTAGATTGTTGCCTCCGACATACACTGCTTCATCTGATTACCACAGAACCAGAGTAGCGAGAGGTGTCTTCAGCAAGGAAGATACCGCTGGTCAGGAAGCTGGAGACTTCTTCAAAGGCTTCCTTCCGTTCTGGGGGCCTATGGCCAATAGTAGAAACATACGTCAGCTAACACGGGTAGTTGAATCTACTATTACCGAAACTGCTGGTGCCCTTAGCAACTTGACAGCTGAGCTTCAGGCGGATAGACTAATGACGTTGCAGAACCGTATGGTTCTAGACGTTATACTTGCAGATCGAGGTGGGGTATGCAGAATGATCCAATCGAGCTGCTGTGTCTTTATTCCTAATAATGCTCCAACAGTCTATGAGGCGATCTCTAAGCTACACAAGATTTCCGACTCCATACATGTAGACAAGGGAAACTGGTCCTTCATGGAGTGGTTTTGGACTTTGATATCAGCGTGGGGATGGAAGGTTCTGATGGTCATTGGTGTCATCTTAGTATTCCTATTCTCATGTTGTCTGATTATCCAGTGTGGTCCTGCTCTGTGTAGTCTTTGTGCTGCAACTTGTCTCAGGAAACCACCTGCGTTTGGAGAAAAGACACGAGAAAGGATGATGATACAACAGCATGTCACTGACCTGATGAGCATAGAATTAGATTCTGACATAGACTGAGTAATTGCCTATGTAAGGGCAAAAGGAGGGTCTGAGGTTCCGTGACGATGTGAACCCGTGTTTTCAACATTGTCAGAAATACATAATATTGGTATCAGCGAACCGCAAATGATCCATTTAGTATATCCTGGTGTTTTCGCTACGCTACGAGCAAGAGCACTCCTTTTATAAACACATTTCTGATCTACCCACGGCATCCATCTTAGATCATGGCCGCCATTTTGTGTTTCTTGCCCTCACATACGCAATAACCTCTGATCACTTCATTTCGATTAAGGACACGTAACCTTAGCCGGAGATTCACCTTTTACATGACACGTGCACCTTAAACCAGATCACGCTGTAGCTGCATGACTCGACAAAGGCTGCCTCCTCTGCTCGAGGCCAGCCCTGCCAAACTGGTCTTCGTGTCCATTGTCCTGATCATGATTAGGCGGCCGAAGCCGGTAGCCTTGCCCATTTACAACCCACAAACATCCCTTATCCCACTTTTCTATCTTCCACACCTGGCTCTGTTTCTTTCTTTCTGAATCTTTATTAGGGGGAGGTAACGAACTTTACGATGAGGCGGTCTGGGTCCTGAATGCAATATTGACAGGGAATTGTGACAAACTAGTGGGAACCCCTCTCTTCGTAATGTTTGGCCTCAGATATTATCGACGGTTCCTGTGTAACGCCAAATATTTATTGTTTTAGACACAAAGGTTTTGGGAATGTATTACATGTAAAGAATTTGCCCCCAGCTTAAAATTCAGTATATAAGGAGCAACCCTCTTTGTACAAATCGAACAGGCTCCTAGATTCTGCCCGTGTGTAGTATCTGTGACTTCTGTGTCCCTGCAGTAATAAACCTTTGGTCTTTGACGCCACCATCGAGAAGCCCGTGTTTCTGTTCATTTGTGCACCAAGGCAGGTGGAACTCCGGGGTCTTTGGGTGTTGTTCCCTGACACCTCTGGACGGAACCAAAAAGTCCAGAACTCCAGAATCTGACGTTTTGGACGCTCTGGAGGCTCTCAGGATTGCTTTTCACGACTCTGCCCAAGAATTGGGGAACCGGCTCGACGTAATTTCTCCAGCTGCCCGTGATTGCCTCTCAGTGCTGCGCACTACGCCACATCCTCAACCTGTTTACAGTGGATTGTCTATCCAGGTACGTGTGGAGGCACAGGCTGGTCAAGCCTCAAATTCTGCTGCAGTACTCTCCGTAGTTGATCGGAAGAGGTCTGGCGATACTGGTCTTTCGCAATGGCTGGCGCATCGTCTTCGGACGCCATGTTTTCCATCTCCTTTGTACTCTGGTGGCGTGCCTCTTTGTTCTTTCCTGGATTTGCTGCCCTTGACTCGGTCTGCTGCTTCGGTTGGACTTTTGCTTTGCCTTGATCCCTACTGCACTATCCTTGGGCAAGCAGCAGTGGCTTTTATTGACTTTTGTGGACGACCTTCCGGCCTGTGTGTCTCATCCCAAGTGCCTCGCTTTCTGCAGTGGATTTCACAGTGGCCCTCTCCGCCCAGGATGGCTGCTTTAAAGCTGGACTCCGTCGCCATGCTGAATCGCAGGGGACAGGGCTGAGGATGCTTCTCCCTTTCTGCTGCATCCTGTTGTGTGCATTGCTGGGACTGTAATGGACAAATATGGGAGGTAAATGTTGGTTAGGTACTGGGTCGGGGGCCGGGGTCGGGTGACCGGGGGTAAACGTGCTGATTGTTCTGGTCATTTCTCTGGCCCTCCTCCGGTCTTATGTGATTTTCTCTTTTTCTTTCTTTCCTTGCTCCTGAATTTCGGGTACTCTTTTGGGGCGACAGACACACTGCTAGGGGTTGGGTAGGCCGTAGCCTCTGCATGCGTGTAGGGTGGGGGGTGTGCGGGGGGGGGGGGGTTTCTTTGTTCGTTTCAGTTCCTATGGGCCTTATTTTTTCTTCTTATTCTATTCTTTTCTTCTCCTATTTCTTTGGGTCATGGGATGGATTGGTGCGATGTGGGTAGTGGCTGGGATGTATTACACTGGTTGCTTGTCCTCTCTCCTGTGCTGCTCGCCTCCGGCCATTTGCTTAGTGGATAATGTTTGCTGGTTCTTCTGAAGACTGTTGCCCACTTCTGTCCTGGACGGATTGTTTGGACTCTGATCCTTCTTAACTCCTATTACTTTGGACATACTTTAAAATTTAAAATTAAACCTTCACTTCTCCTACCTCTCGGCAGCGCATCTACCTACAGTGTAACTCGGATTGATCGTGCTCGCTTTGCTATGCTGCTGGGTCGCCCAATTGCTTGCTATTGTGCTCTGAATGATGTCGAGGAAGGCCGGTGGGTTGTAGGCCCGTATTGGTTTGCTTATATTGTCCAATAAAGGTTTTTAAAAAATAAATAAATAAATAACATGGAGCTGCTGAAATTCAATGCATCTATCTGTGCAACTTAAACAACATTTCACCTCAGCTATAGGCCTCCTGGGCAGAACAAGGACTTCTTTGATGTATTTTAAGGTCTATACATCACCTTGTCCATTATACACGCCCACACCAGCTTCTAGGGTGATTTCAAACTTACAGACAATGCAAAATAAAAAAAAAGTAATTTTGTTTTTTAAAAGGACACTCTTCAACCTCATTGATACCCTCGACAGGGTACAGCAGGTTATACATCCAAAGAACTACAAAGGCCACATCCTTAATCTGGTCACCAACATTTCCATATCCTTGGGCTGGACTGACCACTTTGTCATTCCTACAACATAAGAAACAAGTTGCCTGCCTGCATGAAGTTGATAACCAGATAAAATCAAATGTCTCAAGCTCAACACTGAAGACAGAAAATGCGATTATAAGCAAGAACACCTCACCATGGGATTCTAACTGGAGGCTGGCAGAACTCAGACCAACACCCAGTAACCACAAGAGTAACCTCAAAAATCATCATTGACAGCAACGTGGGTAACTGCATAAGTCAACACAGCAACTGTATCCTGCTTTTGCACCCTAAAGATCCTGAGAAAGATCTTTCAAATTGCTCTTATGGCTAGACTTGTGCTATATAAATAATATATACATATCCAGGAAACTCTTAAGGTACTTATTATATCTGGTACCTTACTAAAACATTTTGGAAATTTAATAAGCATACCAACAACTATCCAAACCCTCCAGACATCAATTACTGAAATGAGAGTAACCCTGCAATGCATCACCGAGTACAATGGGAGGGATCCTTGTTTGGATGACACATTTTTCTTCCTGGTTTGAGATGGATTCTGGTGAGTGAAAAGCCATAATAGGTGGTTGTGCTACATTACATGGTCATTCTTGCAGAACCAGTCTGCCGCTGACAAAGAGGCTAAACCTACCATATCAAATTTGAGATTGTATCACATTTATTTTTATCTAGCATGTTGACCACAGACTGGAACTTCGAAGACTAAACTCTACATAATAAGTCACTGAGTTTTGAATGTACATGAGTGCATATAAACAATTAGGTCGCATATCATCTAAGGAATGGTCTCCCATTCCACCCTGGAACTATTGAGGATGAATAAACTTTCAAGAAGGAAGGGAAGACTGTTTTTTCTTGTCAAATCCAACTAGTTGATATCTGCTAGCTAGGTTATCACTACTATCTATAATGCAAGCTGATTATCACATTGTTAAGTTGAGCTCTGTTACAGTATATAGATTAGAACCCTATACACACTTTGGCAACTTCACAAAATAGGCATGCTAATTAAAAATTTCCCTAGGAGGCCCCCACTTGCGTTTCATCTGAAACTGCCATAGGAGAAGTGCAACATAATACTGTTTCAGCAAACTGTTCATCTTTTAGTAAAGTCTACCTGTATACAAAGCATTAAAAACAAAAGATTCTGGCTAAGCTGGACGACCAGGAAGGCCGCTCGAGACGGAACAATATACGCATTATTGGCATGCCGGAGAGCAAAGGCAGGCCAGCCTTTGACCTTTTTGTAGAAAACCTAATCAAAACATAGCTACAATTGTGTGGACTCTCAAGCTTTTTCTAGGTTGAAAGGGCACATCGTGTACCAGGCGGGAGACCCAAGTCAGGTGCTTCCCCCAGACAAATTCTGGCACACATTTTTAACTTTCGCGACAAAGATGCAACCCTCCAGGCGGCCAGGATCCCCCCACAGATCTGTGTCGAAAACAAAGTGATCATGATATATCCAGACTACACTGCTGCCGTTACTAAATAACGGTGGACGTTAAAAAAAGAACTGAGAGCCAGAGAACTAAAATATTCCATGCTGTTCCAGGCAAAATCGAGTGGAAGCGGAGGGGAAGACTTAGTTCTTTGTTGCACCGGATGAAGCTTGTGACTGGCTGGACGGCTGGCCACTGGCGACGAAACACGCGAAACTCAAGACTCAGCAACAGTACCGATGGTAGGAGTCGGAGAGATCACGATCGAAGTAATTAAGTGAGAAAGGAGATTGAACTGTTCTTTGCAGTGACTCGGACCGCTCTGTTGGGAGGATCGAAACTACTGTTCACCCATTTTTAGGCCGTGGCTCACACAGGAGGAGCATGCATGGGCAGAATCATGCTTCTGTGGGCATAGACTGCACCCAAGGAGAACACACAGCCCGTTGCTGCACTATCGTACTGGGTGCCTCAGATGCTTTCAGACAATCCCTCACCCCCCACGCAAGTACTTGTTGGGGAGGCGGGTAGTTTGGAATCCGCTGGGCAGGGAGGCGGGGGGGGGGGGGGGGGGGGGGGGGGGGGGGAGTTCAGAGAAACGTTTTTTGGTTCGTATGTTATGGTTTGCTTATTGTTTTCACAGTGGCACTCACATCAACAGGCTAATATAGGCACTACAAGTCATTTCATAACCAGAAGTAAGCCCAGGTGCACATGGCACAAGTGACCCCTATGGTGTATATCCCTAAAAAACCTCCTCCCAACCCTGTAGATCCGGCCCCTCCTCTCACAATACTTTCCTGGAACGTGTACAGACTGGGCGATAAGATTAAAAGTGTATTAGTCCTTCAATATATAAAGCCTAAAGGTCCAGCAATAGTTCTGATACAGGAAACGCACCTCACTGGCTCAGCCACCAAGGCCTTAAATAGATGGGGGATATAAGATGGTGGTCCACTCAGAATTCACTTCAGGCTCTCGCGGGGTGGGAATTCTGTTCAACAAACGCTTTATCCTCATACTCACTGCATCGAAAAACGGACGACCAGGGATGCTTCGCAGCACTGACTTGCCGTTGGGAAGGGCAACCTTATAACCTAGTTTCAGTATATGTCCCTCCAGCGCTGCATCAAACGGCTCTCCCAGCCCGAAGTACCTTCTTGCTATCCCTGCCGATAGGTGACACCATCATGGGGGGAGACTTTAATGCTGTGATTGATGTAACTCTTGATAAGCAACCTCCCAGAGATCCACGTAGCACAAACGTTACATTTATGGATTTTATTGAAGCCATGGGCTTAATAGACTTAAAAATTTAACCACCAAGACGACAGACAATACACATATCACTCAGGCGTCCACAATAGCTGCTCTAAAATCAATTACATATGCACGCTAGCGACGGGGTTGGAGCGCATAGCGGAGATACAAAACCTACCCCGCGGGATATCGGATCACTCCCATCTATTCCTAACTTTCTCCTCACTGTACACTACACGACGTAGGGTCTTTCCAATACAACCGGGGTAGCCCTATTGACTCATGTACTGATCTGTTACCTCATTTCTCTCAAACTGTAAAGCGCTCAGATATCCTTCGGGATTAAGTTTGCGCTATATAAAACTTAATAAATAAATAAAATAAATCTCCAAAACCCGACAATACGGAAGGGGCTTCACACAGTCACAAAACTCTATTTCACTTAAAATACACACTCTGTGTCATCCCTGGTAACTCTCTGGGAGGCTTACCAAACCGTGCTACGTGGGCAAGCAATTCCATTAATAACTGGCCACAAGAAATTACAGAAACAACAACTGGAAGCCCTCGAACAAGGGGTTGCAAATGCCGAGGCGAGCCGTGCACTTGCCTTGACTGACGACACTACACACACATAAGTTTGGCACAACAGGAGTACAAAATATTTGCATGGGAGGGAGCGAAGGCAAAACTCATGGTGACAAAACACACCATTTACGAAGCAGGCGACAAGTCCGGGAAGCTCCTTGCCTGGGCTAGCCAAAAGAAGACCACGCCTCCAAGGGGATAGCACAGCTTCAGATGGAGGACGGGGGAGTGACCAGGGACCCGCAGCAAATAGTAGACTCTCTTGCCACTTACTATACAGGGATATATACCAACAGCCACTAACACTAGAAGATAACCTCGCCTTTGAGGGACATTCACATGCCCTCCTTATCACCAGATGCGGTCAAGGCGCTGGAAGCCGAGCTGACCGAGGATGAACTGGCCTCTGCCATCGGGGCACTCCAACCGGGCAAAGCTTTGGGCCTCAACGGCGTTCCGATATAACTGTACAAAAAGATGGCGGCTCACCTCACGCCCCACCTCCTCACTATGTACAAGGCCAGCCTAGAGATTGGGAAGCTTCCCAGGGATCAGCGCCTAGCGACCATAGTTGCGATTCACAAGGCAGGGAAACCTCCGCACGATTGTACATCATACAGACCTAGTTCCCTTATGAACGCTGAGGCAAAAATACCTGCCAAGGCTCTGGCGCTTCGCCTCCAACCATACCTCACCACTTTGATCCGTCCGGATCAATCAGGCTTCATGCCCCATCGTAACACAGCCTTGCATCTACGCAGATTACATGGGGTCATAGCTCGCATTCCTACTATTGAAGAGGATGTGGCCACCCTCTCACTCTCACTGAAAGCCCGCATGGCGTTTGACATGGTGGAGTGGCCCTTCCTCTTTGCTGTGCTCCTACATCTGGGATTCGGCCCCAAGTCCTGTGCCTGGATACAGCTCCTTTATAATAAACCCATGGTGCACGTCGTGGCGAACGGCCGCATCTCAAGAGACTTCCCTCTGGGTAAAGGTACTAGACATGTGTGCCCACTCTCCCCTCTACTATTTGCAATAGTGTTGGAGCCTTTGACGGCGTGGATCCATCAGGATCCCATCATTAGGGGGATCAAGTGGACGTCGGGATGGGAAGACCGCATATCCTTATATGCTGATGATACTTTACTCTACATGGCGTCTACCGCCTGGTCACTAAGTAGTCTCCTAGACATCTGTGCGGTCTATGGCAGTCTCAGGCTACACCATTAACTGGTCGAAATCACTGCTGTATATCTTACATGGCCCTCCCCCAAAACTACAGCGCAATTGTGATATCCATATAGCGAAGCAGGGTTTTAGGTACCTTGGCATATATATTACCCCCCAGATTGCACAATTCCCTGACGAAAACCTAATAAAGTCCCTAGTTCACTTCCGCCGTGACATGAAGCATTGGCGATCTCTCCCACTCACGCTACTCGGCAGAGCAGCACTTTTTAAAATGATGGCACTGCCCAGATTTTTATATGTCCTACAAAATACACCCTTTTACATTCCCCACTCCTTTAATTTGATAAATGCTGAGGTAACCAAACTCCTTTGGGTCCGTGGGACACCTCGCATCGCCTTGAATAAACTCGTTAAGGGGTGGTATGATGGCGGCATCGCTCTTCCACAGAAGGAACTTACTATTGGGCATCGCAACTCACTGTAATAAACCAGTGGCTCCATGCACCGCAGGACGAGCCCGGTTTCCGGATGGATCACCATCTCCTTAACGTTGAGGAGATAATGGGAGCATTGTACAACAATACTAAAAAGTCACTACTCGGCCCCACGGCCCACATACTGTGCATCTGGCATGAGGCGCAGAGAGTGATGGGATGGGAGGAGAAATTATTGCAGGCTATGCCTTTATGGGACCTCAAACGACTTGGAAGATTGAGAAACACCAAGGGCTTCCACCAGTGGGACCTCATGGGGATCTCCAGGGTGGGGGACCTATGGCAGAGGGGGGAGATAGGGTTACTCACCCAGCTACAGGACACATACTAGCTTGAGATGACAGAAGCCTATCAATACGCTCAGATACGACATGCTTTGCAGGCGGTGATCCCAGCGGGCACACAGCTACCTGACTCTTCACCGCTAAAGGACAGACTGCTCACGTAACACCTCCACACGAAAGCCGTATCCCGGACCGATCAGAAAATATTAAACAATCAACAGGATCCAACATTGACCCTAAAAGGGAGGTAGAGGTGGGCGACCTCGAGGAGGAGTGGCAAACAGCCCTAATGTCCCCACACAAAGTGGCAATACCATCCACTTGAAATTTCTACATCGCATCTACTACACAAGAGTCTATTGCATAAGATAGGTAGGGCAGACACTCCACTTGGTCTCCGGCAAAGTGGTGCTGAGGGTACTTTCTGGCACACACTCTGGGAGTGCCCACAAATTGCATCCTTTTGGATCTCTGTTCTGCGCACAATGCCCCAAGTCACTAATGTCACTGTCCAGCTCACCCCTAAATGCCTTCTGAACATTTGGGACCCCAAAGACCTGACACATGCAGACCAAGCCCGGGTCACATTGGGAATGGCGTTGGCCAAAAGAAACCTAGCTCAGCGTTGGAGGTCCAAACAGTTCCCGACATCACAGCAATGGTGTCGCGACATGGACTATACAATGGTAACAGAGAAAGATGTCTACATCCACAGAGGCTGCCCCAAGAAATAGACACGAATATGGGGCAAGTGGAATCATTATCGAGGGGATATATGCGAGCCGCCCCCTCCCAACCTAAACAGGACAGACGATAGGGACTAAGCAGCGTAGCTTGATAGGTCGGGGCCTGCCACACAGAATCATGACTAAGAGGTATACTGGGCTGAACAAAATGAATTTTATTTTAAACTGTTTTGTACAAACTTTTACTTTCACTGATCTGTGCCTCTAACCGATTTGTATTGCACTTTCTGTTGGTTGATATTTGCCAATCGTTAATAAACACAATTTTAAAAAAAAAGATTCAGAAAAAGACCTATTCCCAGCCAGCATATACTGCCCAATCAAAAATGACTACATGCACTAAAGTTTACAACTAATGTAGAAGTGAGCCTTCAATAAAGATTTTAAGTGTGAGTCCTAGAATAATATGATCAAAGACCTACACAGGCTAGCTGGTTACTGTATGATGTGGTGAGACAAGCGAGTCATGGGTGTGAGTATTGGTCTTGTAAAGGGTGAATTATTGGGGAGTGCTGGGTGTAGTTAGCTTCTTCACTTCTCTAAGCATCTTCAGTCCTTTTGGTTCCCTTACCTACTCTGATGATCCATACTCTCGTGTGATTAAGTCCACGGTGCCCCTGTGTCTCGTCGTCAGTGCCCGTACCCTGCTGCTGTGTGCTTTGCACGGTGGCACAAGTGCGCACGTGCTGTGTGTCTAATTTTCCAATCTTTGTGAATAAACCAGGATGGCGCAAGGAGCTGTGACCTCAACACCGTTTTCGTAAACTTCATAGAGTTTAATGCCACGTTCTCATTGTTTGTATTGATAGTTTATAGAGCTTTAGTTTTAACAACAAAGCCAACGAGACGCTGTACAAAGATGGGGTTATGAGGCAGATACACACAGAGAGCGGTCTGGGATCGAGGCTCTCATTGTGCACGTTTCTTCCCACCCACGAAAGATGCAGACCCTTCGGTACAAGAAGCGTTCTACCTCTGTGAAACCCCCGTGAGTATGAGCCGCACCTCCAGGCGCACCATATCCAATGCAGGATTAAAATATCCCCAGCAGTGAGTCACTGCAGAGCTTCTGCCTCTTTTACACCCAAAGCGATACTTAAAAATTATCATATCGGTCAAGTAAGATGTTGGAGAGAGTGGGTTAAAAGGGGTTCACGTAGAGATTACACAATGAAAGGAGATGCGCCGTGCAGCAATCTCCAGTTAAGGGCTTTGGGGGGCAGCGTATACTCTGGGGAATCTCTTCTGCTGCAGTTGGCAGTCAGGATTCAACAGCTGGGACTGGCAGGGTGTGTGGGTGGCGCAGGATGGCAGGCCTTGACGAGTGCCCACCTACCTACCTTCTGAGTAGGGCTGTCAGTCAGGAACCGCATTACTTGTTCAGGGGGATGGGGTGGACCGCTGCGTCTCATAAGCCAAGGCAGCTACTCTGTACCCCACACTGCACATGCGTCTTAAAGGCTCCCGGACCCTTCCAGGCCAGCTTGGCCATGACCCCACCCTCTCCCACTGCTGATAAGTTACCACGGGCAGGGTTCGTTTTTAGTTTTAACCTAGGTTTGTTCACTGGTTTTCCTCCACTGTGTCCGTCCATTGAGTTTTTTCATTTTATCAGACTGTGCCTATGTGTTTTTTCTTCCTCGAGCTAGCCTCTTCTTTTTGTAGAAAGCCCTCAGCGGTTTCAAATGTGGTGCCGCCCGTCATCTCTGCTGGCACAAGGTTTTTATGTCCAGAGTCTGTAGAGGGCACACAGCGTTCAGACTGAGGCTTTCTTCACTCTCCAGTGGTAGCTGGGGCTTGGAGGCCTATTTCAGGAGAGGCTCTAGGGAGGTTGGCATGATGCAGTCGCAGATAAAGCCAATCCCTGCCCACACGTATTGCATTTGAAAAGGAAGTTGTCTATTAATGCATATGGTATTAAGCAGGAAGATAAAGTTAAGCTCCAAAATGAAGCCACAATGGTGCAGCCTTATCAGTTCTAGAGATATGACTCTGATCCCTCCAAAACAAAAACAAAAAACTTTGACACAAAGTTGGTGGCTAACCCAATGAAAGATAGGATTCCTGGCATTGTTTTTCAAAGGGGTATTGTTAGACTGTTAGTCAATGGCAATTGTTTGTGATGCTGTTAGACAAGCCTGTAGAAAGAAATGAATGGCCCGCCAGTCCTTCTTGGAAATATGAACCCCAAAAAACTTTAACACAGACTATGACAGAGGGGACTGCTCTAGACTAGATTGCGTCCAACCTTCGAAACAGAACTGATGTCATCCATACCCCAGCTTTCTCATCCAATCCATACTCCACAAAAGCAGGGGTCCCTCAAGGCTTTATCGTCTCGCCCATGCTTTTCAACATCTACATGAAGTCATTACCGGTTCTGATAAATCAATTTCACCTCATGTGCTATAACTATGCAGTTGACATACAAAATACTCCTTCAACTGGAAAGCCCCAATGACATTGGAAACTCTCCAATTTTCTGTTGTCTCATAACCGTGGATCAGTGGATGTGTTGGAGCTATCTCAAATTGAATGTTTCTAAAACGGAAATACTTACGTGGGGCGAGTGGAAACATTATGACCCACTTGCCGCCTGGCCTGATGAACTGGGATCACCAACTAAAGTATTGAAGAAAGTAAGAAACCTCAGAATGACCATGGACTCCAAGCTATTGATGAATGCCCAAGTGGACAAACTAGTAAGTTCAAACTTGGTTACTATAAAAACTCTGCAACAAATCGTCCTCCATTTGGGATTTCCACACAAGGTCCAAGCTACCATCTCCCTTGTTCTGTCCAAACTCGATTACGCCAATAGCCTCTTCCACAAATCACCTTTACCGACCACGAAAAGACTACAACCGATTCAGAACACAGCTGCCAGACTACTCTTGAATATCAAGCAGCAAGACCACATCTCACCTGCCTTGAAAGCCCTGCATTGGTTATCGGTTGCCAGAAGATACACGTTCAAGTTGCTTTGTATCACCCACAAAGTGATACATAGAATGGAACACCTCTTTATAAGGAATAAAATCACATATTCAACAAAGGCACCTCGCCTCAAAATCCAAAGATACAAGAAAAAAATAACATCGGTGGCACATCCTTCTCTGTTTAAACAGCCAAACTATGGAACTCTTTACCCCCAACACAAGATCCACGTACGGCTACCATATCTTCAGAAAATCACTCAAGAATTTGCTCTTGCCCACATAAGCACCACACGCAAACATAAATATACAGCATATCTCTCTGTATCTATAGATATGTGCTTATCTTTGTGTATTGCTTTGTATAAACATGTAGAATAATTATGTTAAAAAATATATCAAATACATTAAGTACAACAATGCTGGAAAACCGGATTTTATCTAATGCATCTTTAAATCTATATATACGTACTTCCTTTTTGCATCTACATACCATTTATTTGGATCTATATATTTATTTATTTTTGCCTAATAAAGCAATCAATGCACTACCCTATTTCTCATCCTATACCTCTATCAATATCTTTAATCTACGTATACTTACCTTCTTTATGCCTCTATATACTTCCCATGTACATATGAATGTATACAGTTATTTCTTTCTTCTAATTCAGCATATCCAATGCACTACCCCATCTCTAACCCTATACCTCTCTCAATATATCTTCTACCCCAACTTTCTGACTCATCTCAAACTTCTTTATACTGCTCTTTCCAATGCACTACACTATTTCTCACCCTATACCAATATATCCTTTACATCCACTCTCTCGTTTATCCCAAACCCCATGCCACTACTATGATCCCCAAAATAACCCTTTCTAGACTCTCCCCTACTCCACCCCTCCTTGACTCATCCTTCACCCCCATTTACTATACCGATCCCCCAAAACAAGCCTCTAAACTCTTCCCTCTGACTCCTCTTACTCTCCACATCCCTTTTTACTCATCCCAAGCCTCCTCCTATTGCTATGATCTAAAAAACAAAAAAGTCTAAATCCTTAATTCTGCTAATCCCTCCACTATCCCTTTCAATCAAAATAACACACCAACATGTCCACTTCTATTATGTCATATTTTACTATACTAATTCACCACTTATCCTGTATGGGTTCCAGAGTAGTGTGCTACTTGCCGAAAAATAACTAAAACACCTCATATGGGGTAGCAAGCACTATCTAAATGTAAACCTTTTTCCTTCTTCTATACCTTTGCTACCCTTCTCTATCCAAAACACTGAATCACATAGCCACCACTCAAATTACTTTCACATTTCACTATGCTAATTCAACACTAATCCTTTATGGTTTCCTGAGTAGCACGCTACGCGCCGAAAAATCGCTTCAACGCCTCGTCAGGGGTTGTAAGAGCTATATAAATCCAATTACAATTACAATACAATGTTTTAGGCTACTTCTTTAGCAACCTTAGCATTTCCAACATAAAGGCTGTTTAAAAAGTTGTGTTTCAGTATATAAAAAAATGAATTTGTTTTGAAGGAAAAACAAACAAAAACAGATGTTTCTCTGCATTGTGAAGACTAATACGAGACGCATCTCTTTTTATGAGGGGTCGTGGGAGACCAGAATAACACCAAAGAAGCCTTATCCATGCACACTTCGTGTACGTGCCTCTTCTTCGTGGGAGCAGGATTGTTTTCTTTGAGATATATATATATATATATATATATATATACATATACTCACTGAAAAAAACATAGGTTTGACACCAGTTGGAAATTTTACTGACATAAAACCATTGAAATTCCCACGTTATAGTTAGTTGGACTCACTATAACTTGCGCGCCTGCAATGCACTGCTGATGAAGTCACATATTACATCACTCATGACATGGTCAGTGACATCACTCATGACATCACTGATGACACCATCCAGTGAATGTGTTGAATGTGTGTCTTTCTGAAAAATAAATATGTTTTATATATGTATATGTGAAGGTCGATGGAAGAATAAATGTTTAAATAAGTGTCTAAATGGATGTTTTTAAAAAAAAAAATTGATTGGTTAACTGGTTTATTAAGTGTATCTTAGTGAATACATATATTAGCGAGTAATGTTTAAATATTTAAATATATGTATCAGTGTTTCACTTTGTGTATAAGTGGCTGCATGGGTTGGTGAGTAGCTACATGTGTGTGTATATGGGTTATTAGATCTTTTTTTTAGTATCAGTATGAGTGTCTGTATGGTTTGGTGGGGGTATTACTTAGCACATAGATGCATCAATGACTAACTCACTGTATGTGTTTTGAAGACAGCATATGTGCAGGACTGTATGGGTGGATGAGTGTGTATATGTGTGTGTTAGTGAGTGAATGACTGTCTCACTAGTGTCTTTATCAGTAACTACATATGTTTTAATCTAGTATATGTGAGTATTGATGTATATAAGTGAGTATATGTGAGAGAGAGATTGTAAGAGTTCCTGTTTAAATAAGGAATATGCTACTTACCAGTATGCATCTGTTCTTGGCAGAGAGGGCTGCAGAGTGGTACATTATGAATAGATCGCCATCTGGTGTTGGGCTCGGTTGATTGCACTTGTTTTTCTCTTGGAGAAGTCTTTTGTCGTCACAAGACTGGTGGCTCCTCCTTTGGGTGCTAGTGCACATGGGCATCGGCTCCATCCTTAGATTGTTTTGCCATAGTAGGGTTAGATGGAGTAGTATGATAGAATACAGATAGAAATGCCCATGTAAGTATCTAAATAAAATAGGGTTGGAACAGACACAGGTTTCCGGGGAGGCTGGGAGGGCATGTACCACTCTGCAGCCCTCTATGCCAAGAACAGATGCATACTGGTAAGTAGCATATTCCGTTCGAGGCATATGGGCTGCAGATGGTACATTATGAATAGGCTATACAGCAGTTATCTCCCTAGCGGTGGCCACCAGTGTCTGTTGCAACAGTCTGAAATAAAGTCTTTAGTACAGCTTATCCCACTCTAGCCTGTTGTGTTGTCTGCACATCTACACAGTAGTGTTTTGTGAAGGTATGCGGTGTAACCCAGGTAGCTGCTTTGCATAGGTCATCTAGGGGAATGTTTCCTAAGAATGCCATAGATGCTCCTAGTTTACGTGTAGAGTGAGCTCTAGGAGGAACAGTTAATGTCCTCTTTGCTTTTAAGTAGCATATTTGTATACATTTTACAATCCACCTGGTAATGCCTGCTTTAGAGATAGGATTGCCCTTATGTGTAGGAGAAAACGCTACAAATAGTTGTTTTGTCTTTCTGAAAGTTTTTGTTCTTTCTATGTAGTACAATATTGCCCTTCTGACATCTAATGTATGTAGGGATCTTTCTGCTACCGTCTGTGGTTTTGGAAAGAAGACTGGTAGTTCCACTGGCTGATTGATGTGGAATGCTGAAATTACTTTAGGCAAGAATTTTGGGTTTGTTCTAAGAACCACTTTATTTTGGTGTAGCTGCATAAATGGTTCTTGTATTGTAAATGCTTGCAACTCACTTACTCTTCTGAGTGAAGTAATAGCTATAAGAAAGGCCACCTTCCATGTGAGGAATTGTATTTCGCACCTATGCATAGGTTCGAAAGGTGGTCCCAATAGTCTGGTAAGTACTATGTTGAGGTTCCAGACTGGGGCAGGCGGTAGTCTTGGTGGAATGACTCTTTTGAGGCCTTCCATAAAAGCTTTTATTGCTGGTACTTTAAACAGGGAAAGATGTTGTCTGTTTTGTAGGTACGCCGCTATAGCTGCAAGATGTGCTCTAATAGAGGTGTAGGCAAGGTTACATTGCTGCAAGTGTAGTAAATAGCAAATAATCTGTTTAGTGGATGCGTCCAGAGGGTTGATGTTGTTACTGTTACAGTATACAGCAAACCTTTTCCACTTTGCTGCATAGCATGCTCTGGTGGTAGGACATCTTGCTTGCTTAATGATTTCCATACAGTCTGGAGGTAAATCTAAGTATCCAAATTCTATGACCTCAGGAGCCAGATCGCTAGGTTCAATTGTTTGAGATCTGGGTGCATTATTTCTCCATTGTTCTGTGTAAGGTGCATGGGTAATAATCTCAGATTTTGATGTGGCACCTGTGAGAGTTGCAGTAGCGTGGTGAACCACGGCTGTCTTGCCCACGTGGGTGCTACTAGTATCATTGTCATTGAATGTTGTTGCAGTTTTCGAACCACTAATGGAATTAGTGGGAGAGGGGAAAAAGCGTAAGCAAATTTGTTGGACCAATTTATCCATAGCGCATTGCCCTGGGACAGGTGGTGTGGGTACCTGGATGCGAAGTTTTGTCATTTTGCGTTCTGATGAGTGGCAAAGAGATCTATCTCTGGTTGTCCCCAATCTTTGGAAGAATGGCTGCAGTATTTGGTTGTGCAGTTCCCATTCGTGTATTTGTTCTGACTCTCTGCTTAGGATGTCTGCTATCTGATTTTGAACTCCTGGTAGGTGTTCGGCTAACAGATAGATCTTCTGAGGAATGGCACATCTCCAAATGTCCTGTGCTAGTCTGGATAGTTGGAGAGAGTGTGTCCCCCCCCCCTGTTTTTGAATATAATACATTGCAGTCATGTTGTCTTTTCTGATCAGGAATGCTTTGTTGAGGATTTGCATTTGGAAAGCTTTTAATGCTAGAAACACTGCTAGTAGTTCCAGATAATTGATGTGCAGTCTTTTTTGCTGTACACTCCATTTTCCCTGTACTGTATATTTCTCCATATGCGCTTCCTATCCCGTGAGCGATGCATCCGCTGTTAGTATCACTTGTGGAATCGGTTCTAGGAACGACCGTCCCTTGGAAATGTTTGTTGTGTTCAACCACTTCAGAGAGCGATGTGTGCGGTCGTCTACCAACACCAGATCTGTAATCGGACCTTGAGCCTGATTCCACTGTGTCGCTAGACACTCCTGCAGTGGACACATTTGTAGTCTGGCATATGGTATAAGCAGTATGCAGGAGGACATCATCCCTAACAGCTGCATGAACACTTGAGCTGTTAGTGAGTGTTTTGTTTGAAATATTGTGATCATTGTTTGGATCCTGATTGGATTGGGGTATACTTTGGCTTTTTCTGTGTCTATAGTAGCCCCTAGGTATTGTTGAATCTTGTTTGGTTGTAGGTGGGATTTTGTGTAGTTCACCGTAAACCCTAGCTGGTGCAGCAATTGAATGGTCTTTTGTGTGTTTTGAAGACATTCCTCCTGTGACTTGGCTTTTATTAGCCAATTGTCCAAGTAAGGAAAGACATGTATTTCTTGTCTTCTTAGGTGTGCTGCAACTACTGCTAGGCATTTTGTGAACACCCTTGGTGCTGTTGTGACCCCAAATGGAAGGACTTTGAACTGATAATGTTGTCCTTCTACTACAAACCGGAGGTATTTTCGGTGGACTTTGTGAATTGGGATGTGAAAGTAAGCGTCTTTTAGATCCAGTGTAGAAATAAAGTCCCCTTTCTTCAGTAAAGGAAGTACTTGTTGGAGCGTGACCTTGTGGAAATGTTCCGAGTTTATGTATGCATTGAGAGGTCTGAGGTCTAAGATTGGCCTTAGCGACCAGTCTTTTTTGGGGATTAGGAAGTATAGAGAGTATACTCCTGTCCCTTGCTGATGTTTTGGAACCTTCTCTATGGCATGCTTTTGTAGCAGTGATAGTACTTCTTGTTTTAACAATGTTAGATGATCTTGACTCATTGGACGCTGTCTGGGGGGGATGTTTGGTGGGGTAGCTGTGAGTTCCAGGCAATAACCATGTTGGATAATCGGTCTCACCCACCTGTCTGATGTGATGTTTTCCCAGACAGGTAGGAACTGTGATAAACATTCCCCGACCGGTGTTATATGGTCTGGGGGGAGTTGTATTAAGTCACTGTTTTGGGGTTGGGGAGTTGCGGTTGTTAATATTTCCGCGACCTCTACCCTTGTTGTTGTTACCTCTGTAACTGCCTCTTGAATTACCTCTGGGTGATGTTGGTGTAAAGAGGTAGATTGTTGGCTTGTGCCTGTATTTTTTGACCCCCCTCTATAGGTGGACCTACGAAAGGAACCCCTTTGAGTTGGCTGTTGTAATGCTCCAATTGATTTAGCCGTTTGTGTCTTTTTTCATCTTTTCTAAAGTCTCATCTGTTCCTGAGCCGAAAAGTGTTTTTTGGTCAAAAGGTTGGTTCAATAAAGATGTTTGTACTTCTTGTTGGAACCCTGAAACCCTAAGCCATGTATGTCTTCTTAACATGATACTGGTGTTGATGGATCTTGCTGCAGTGTCTGCTGCGTCTAATGCGCACTTAATGGAAGTGTTAGTTATTATCTTCCCTTCCTGTATAAGCTGGTCTGCCCTTTTTTGATGTTCCTTAGGTAGATGTGTGATGAGTTTTTCTAACTCATCATAATGCGCTCTATCATAACGTGCCAGTAGCGCTTGTGTATTAGCTATGCGCCAGCTGTTTGCTGCTTGGGATGCTACCCTTTTGCCTGATGCATCTATTAGCTTGGACTCCTTATCAGGAGGAGGAGCTTCTCCTGTAGATAATGAATTTGCTCTTTTACGAGCGTTTGTAACTACAAGCGAGTCCAGAGGTACTTGTCTTTTGATAAATATTGGGTCCTTTGGGGCTGCCTTATATTTTTTATCAATATTTGGGTTTAATACCCTAGCCCTCACAGGGTCTTTGAATATATCTGCTGTGTGATTGAGAAGACCCTTTAGCATAGGTAGTGTGCCTGATGTTCTTTGTGCAGCAGGTAGCGTTTCTAAAAGGAAATCCTCTATTTGAGGTTCTGTATGTAAATCTACCTTATGGTATTTAGCTGCCCTATTAATCAACTGCACAAAACCTGTATTATCATCAGGTGGTGAAGGTTTTGAGGGGTATAATTGTGGGTCGTTATCATCGTCTGACCCTGCATCATAATTTTCCCATGGGTCTTACTCATCTGGGATAGTGTTGTCATCTCAATGAGGTTCTCCCTCCCCTGCATCACTGTCTACATCTGTTTGAGGTGTAGATGGTCTTGGTGTAGAACGTGGAGAAATAGCTGGCCTATTGTGAGGAATAGGAGAAGAGGGTGAGTCTCTAGGCTGAGGAGAAAGGGGAGGAGTTGTATTTGTCCCCATTGTTCTCTTTTTAGGAGGAAGAGCTTTGTCATCTAGTTCCTTCTTCCTTTTTTTCGGTGGTTTTGTCACCACTTTGTCAGTTTGCAGATCGATAAACTAAGTCTTTTGTTTTGGATCTGTCTGCTGCTCCTGTGTCGGTACCAAAGTTTTTGGTTCCGAAACGTGCCTTTGCTTCTGACCGTCAATGTTCTGTGTTTTTGGCACCGAGAATTTGCTCGATTCCGATTTTTTCGGTGTCAAGTAAGTTTACGACGCCGAAGCATGTTTCGGTTTCGACATGGAATGTTTCGATGCCGAGCTATCCTTTGTATGGACCTTCGGTGTCTATGTCGACCGTTTCTAGGATCCGACATGGTGGGAGGCCGAGAGTTTCGGTTTCTGTTTCGGTTTCGTTGCCGGGCCCGAAGGCGGGGCGTCGGAAACTTTCTTCGGTGGTCTGACCGGGGTCGGTACCACACGGGGTCGGTTTTTTGGTAAGGGGACGTCGTCACTCACGGTTTGTTGAACGTCGATTTCCTCGACATCAGACTCGTCCCCTTCCGACCCCGACTCGTCTTCATGTTCCTCTTCTTCGAGGTGCTGGTCTTCAAACAGCTCCGGGATTGCCTCCGACTGCATTCTTGAAACCTCGTGTCTTCGGGCTTGACTGTTTCTAATCGTTGACTTGGAGGAGAACGCTGCGCAGGCTTCGCAGTCCCTGGATTTGTGTTCAGGCGATAGGCAGAGATTGCACACCTCGTGTAGGTCCTTGTGTGGGAACTTAGCACCACACGTTGGACATCTCTTAAATGGAGTCCTTTCCATGGACTCCGGGCTGGACTACGTCGAGAAAGGCCTCCCGGTCTCGTCGACGTAGAAGAAAATGTTTATTGTTGGAGTCGAAACGCGTCTGAACGGAAATGAAATCGCGTTCGATAACAATACCGTCGAATTGGAAAGGGAATACACGCCGAAATATCACTTTTTCTCGAAGTCGATCTGGAGCGCTTCGATCCTCATCCGAACCTGATGGCGGAAAAAAACAATCTAAGGATGGAGCCGATTCCCATGCGCACTAGCACCCAAAGGAGGAGTCACCAGTCTCGTGACGACAAAAGACTTCTCCAAGAGAAAAACAAGTGCAATCATCCGAGCCCAACACCAGATGGCGATCTATTCATAATGTACCATCTGCAGCCCATATGCCTCGAACGTTTGTGTTTCTATAAGTGTTTGTTTAAGAGAGTAAGTATGTGTAAGTTTCCTTAGAAGTAAGGTGGTAGTGTGTGTATAGCTGTATATGCAAATAAATGGATGTTCAATAGTTTATTTGCATGTGTGAGTATGTGTGTGAGTAACTTTTGGATGACTGTCGGTGTGTAACAGGATGTATAGGTGTATCACTATATATGATGAGTGAGTATATGTATGAATGACTATATAGAACTGTTGGTGAATGAGTGGATGTGTATATAGATGGTGGAATTACTGAATTGGTTGTTGTAACTGGTATGGGTATCTCCATTTTTTTTGAAAATTTTAGTTTCTATTTTTGAATATGTGTTTCAAGAGTTACATTACACTGAAAGGAGGTCTGTCACTCTGTTACAAGGATGGTGTCATCAGTGATGTCATGAGTGATGTCACTGACCATGTCATGAGTGATGTAATATGTGACGTCATCAGCAGTGCATTGCAGGCGCGCAAGTTATAGTGAGTCCAACTAACTAGAACGTGGGAATTTCAATGGATTTATGTCAGTAAAATTTCCAGCCAACTATAACTGGTGTCAAACCTATGTTTTTTTCAGTGAATTTAATAGGTTTTTTAAATGCTAATTCCTAACAATAACTGGTGTGAAACCTATGGTTTTTTCAGTGAATGTCATAGGTTTTGTAAATGCTAATTCCTAAGTATATATAGGGCCTCAAACCAATGTTTTTTTCAGTGAATTTCAAAGGTTTTTAATAGAAAATTGCTATAGCTATGAAATATAATATTTTTTATAATGAATCCTATATTGTATATTTATGGAATACTATTTTTTTTATGTATATTGTTCATGTTTCTTTATTTACTTTTTTTTGCCCTGGAGCGCTCCCGGTGCGCGTACCGGTGAGCGTCCCGTTAGCGCTATTGCCGCGAACGAAAACATCATCGTGAAATATCGCGTAGCCGCGTGATGAGTCTTATGACGCACGGCGTAAGCGCACCCGGAAGCGCCCGAGCGCATACGATCGCGCTACGTAAGCGGCCCCGGTCATGTGACCTGAAAATAACACTTTTCATTGGTTCAGAACAGTTTTTTTTTTCCAAATGATGAAAGCCCCCACCTTTTTTCCTCATTCTCACTTTGTACTTTGACTGAGGTAGACCTGTTTGCAGACCTGTTTGTAGTAAGTGAGAAATGGCTACAGTAGCAGCAGCAGCAGAAACATCTCAACCACCACCACCACCACCACCACAAGGACCACCACAACACCACAGTGATGGTGAAGAAGAAGAGGAGGAGGAGGAGAGGCAGTTCCTGCCTGAAGATAATAACCCCAAGGAGCACTTTGTGTGGGAGTTTTTAAAATCCCAAGGGGACAAAAGAAAGTAAATGCTCCAAAAGTCACATGTCTCATCTGTGGCACAGTACTTTCCAGGGGGAACCCTGCAAAAAAGTATTCACTTGGCAACAGTACAATGAATTGCCATATGCAACGCAAGCACCCAAACAGCTATGCTGCGGCAGAGGTCAGAAAACAGAGAAGAAACCCTCCCCAAGCACCTCAACTACCCTACCTCTAAGCACTTTGCACAAGTTACTACTTGTGTAACGATATATCTGTAAGAGACATTAGTTAGTGATAGATTCCTTACCTTAGAATATCCCCAGGCGTCAGACTGGATCCGGAAATTTTTGCGTAGCAATACCCCTGCGCGCTGGTAGGCGTCGTCTGCGGCTCCGCGTCCGTCGTCGGCGTCGTGAGCGCCGGGATGACGTCGTCGGAGTATATAGACGGCGCCCATGCGCGCTGACGTCAGTTCTGATAACACAGCTTTTCCGCGCCAGATACGCAGAGCCATGATAGAACTAACACTGGTGCCATGAAACTAGGGCCCTGAAAGGGGATGACCTTAACCCTAAATATCGGTTCGCAGAACGGGGAGGATGGGAGGGCGGTAAGGAATCTATCACTAACTAATGTCTCTTACAGATATATCGTTACACAAGTAGTAACTTGTGCATCTGAAAGAGACACGTTAGTGATAGATTCCTTACCTTAGAATAGATACCCCAGCAATACCAACCCCGGTGGTGGGTCTGCGAACCAATATCACACCAGAAAGTCCTGGAGGACGGAACGGCCAAAGAAGCCATCCCTCCGGACTTGACTGTCCAGGCAGTAGTGTCTTGCGAACGTGTGCAGCGAGGCCCACGTGGCTGCCTGACAGATGTCCTGCAGGGGGACACCGCGGCCCAGGGCAGTTGTCGTTGCCGTGGCCCGAGTGGAGTGAGCCCGCAATCCAGCCGGGGGCTCCTTCCTCGCCATGGAGTAGCATGCTTGGATGCACAAGATGATCCACCTAGAGATGGTCCTCTTGTGTACAGCCTTCCCCTTCTTCGCGCCCATGTAACCAACGAAGAGTTGGTCATCCACCCGGAATTGGCGAGTGCGGTCTAGGTAGTAGGAGAGCGCACGTTTTGGATCCAGACGGTGGAGCCTCTCCTCCTCTTTCGAGGGATGCGGAGGCGGAAAGAAGGTGGGCAAAGTGATGGACTGCCCGATGTGGAAGGCCGTGGCAACCTTGGGCAGAAAGGAAGGTCGTGTACGCAACACCACCTTATCAGGATGAACAGACAGGAAAGGTGGAGAAGAAGAAAGAGCCTGGAGCTCACTCACCCTCCTGGCGGAGGTGATGGCAACCAGGAAGGCCGTCTTTAGAGTAAGGAGACGAAGAGGGCAGTTATGAAGTGGCTCAAAGGGAGCACACATCAGATAGGTGAGAACAAGATTCAAGTCCCACTGGGGCATCACGAAGGGAACAGGAGGGAACATGTGCGTGATGCCCTTCAGAAATCTACTTACAATAGGAGACTTGAATAAAGAAGGCTGATCTGGTAGCCTCAAGAAGGCTGATAGAGCAGAAAGGTACCCTTTAAGAGTGCCCAGAGCAGAGCCCTGCTGGGCAAGGGAAAGAAGAAAGAGCAGCACTTCCGAAAGGGGCGCAGAGAGAGGATCCACAGCCTTTGCTGTGCACCATGCCACAAATCTGTTCCACCTGCAGGCGTATACCGACTTCGTGGAGGGACGCCTGGCTGCCAGAATGATATCACAGACTTCGGGAGGCAAGTCAAATGGCCTCAACTGCCGCCGCTCAATCTCCAAGCTTGTAGGTGGAGACTGGACAGGTTCGGGTGCAGGACCGTCCCCTGCTGCTGCGACAGAAGGTCCTCCCGAAGAGGCAGACGAATCGGGGGATCGACTGACATGCTGAGTAGCTCGGGATACCAGTATCTTCGTGCCCAGTCCGGAGCCACAAGGACGACCTGGGCCCGGTCGCGCCTGATCTTCTTCAGCACTCTGGGCAGAAGTGGTATAGGCGGAAAGGCGTACAACAGACCGCAGCTCCACTCGCGACGAAAAGCGTCTCCGAGCGAGTGCCGCCTTAGAAACTCCAACGCGCAGAACTGCTGACATTGCGCGTTCTCTTCTGTGGCGAATAGATCTAACCAAGGCTCTCCCCACTGTCGAAAGAGACCTTGCGCCACATCCGAGTTCAGACGCCATTCGTGATCCATCATGCACCGGCGGCTGAGTTCGTCCGCCCTGGCATTCAGAGAGCCTGCCAGGTGTTGAACCACCAGGGTCACGCCCTGATGTTCCAGCCACTGCCAGAGGCGCAGAGCCTCCTGGCAAAGGGTCCACGACCCCACTCCGCCCTGTTTGTTGCAGTACCACATGGCGGTGGTGTTGTCGGTGAACACTTGCACCACGCTCCCCCTGACAGAGGGGAGGAATGCTTTCAGTGCAAGACGAATCGCCCGCAGCTCCAGAAGGTTGATGTGGAGCCGGGATTCCGCCGGAGACCAGAGGCCTCTGATCTCCGCCTCCCCCATGTGGCCTCCCCAGCCCTGGAGTGACGTGTCCGTCACAACTACGTGCTCCGGCTGGGGTATGGAGAGGGGTCTGCCACTGACCCAGTCGCGGTCCGTGAGCCACCACTGCAGTTGCTTCGCAGTGCCCTCCGAGATCAGGACATGATCGGACAGGTTGCCCTGATGCTGGGCCCACTGAAACTTCAGGTCCCACTGCATAGCCCGCATCCGCCACCTGGCGTGACGCACCAGAAGGATGCAGGAGGCCATCAGTCCCAGAAGCCGCAGCGTCAACCTGACCGAGACCCGGGATAACGGCCCGAAGACAGGAATCAGAGCCTGAATATCCCGAACCCGCTGCTCGGGTGGGTAAACCCGAAACTGCGCCGAGTCGAGAACCGCTCCGATGAAGAGGAGCTTCTGAGAGGGACACAGGTGTGACTTCGGCACGTTGATGGAGAACCCCAGCAAGTGCAGGAGGTCGGCCGTAGTCTGGAGGTGGCTGACGACTGTCTGGGGCGAGCCCGCCTTCAACAACCAGTCGTCGAGGTAGGGGAAGACTGACACCCCTTGCCTGCGCAGATGGGCTGCGACCACCGCCATCACCTTCGTGAACACCCGTGGGGCGCTGGTAAGGCCGAAGGGGAGCACGGTAAACTGAAAGTGCTCGTGGCCTACCGTGAACCGCAGGTAACGCCGGTGGGCCGGCAGGACGGGGATGTGGAAATAGGCGTCCTGCAAGTCCAACGCTACCATCCAGTCCCCTGGGTCTAGGGCAGCTAAAACCTGAGCCAAAGTGAGCATCTTGAACTTCTCCGTACGGAGGAAGCCGTTGACGTTCCGCAGATCCAAGATAGGGCGTAGGCCCCCTTTGCCCTTCTTGGGTACCAGAAAGTAGTGGGAGTAACAGCCACGTCCTACTTCTGGCCCAGGAACGCGCTCGATGGCCCTCTTGGCCAAGAGGGCCGAAACTTCCTCTTGCAGAAGTCGCAAGTGATCCCCCGACACACGGTGGCATTGAGGTGGCATGGATGGAGGGGAAGACTCGAAGGGGAGGGAGAAACCCCTTCGGACAATTTGCAGCACCCACCTGTCCGAAGTGACTGTATGCCAGTGGGAGAGGTGATGGCGAACCCTGCCTCCCACAGGCGTCACATGGGCCTGAAAACTCGGACTAGGAAGGTTTTGAGGCGGGGGCTGCTGAGGGAGGTGTGGACTGGCCTCGCCGCTGACCCAGACCACCGCCGCGGCGGTTCCCACGTCCGCCACCGCGCTGCTGAACATTTTGCGGCGTGTGGCTGGCGGCCCGTGGTGGGGCGCCCCTTCCGTGGCCACGAAAGCAGCGAAAGGCACCCGATTGCTGGCGTGGGGCCGTAAGGCCCAAGGACTTGGCCGTGGCCCTGGAGTCCTTGAAACGTTCCAGCGCATGGTCTGCCTTGTCGCCGAAGAGGCGACGGCCATCAAACGGCATGTCCAGGAGGGTGGCCTGGACATCGGCCGAGAAGTTGGCGGACCTCAACCAGGCGTGGCGTCGAACCGCCACCGTCGTTGCCATCGCCCTGCCCAGTGAGTCCGTGGTATCCAGCCCACACCGGATAGAAAAACGTGCCGCATCTCGGCCGTCCGCAAGGGTTTGGCTGAGTTTAGCCCTGACCTCCTCAGGGCATTGTGGCAGCACCTCCGCAACCGTGTCCCACAGAGTGTGGGTGTAGCGGCCCAAGAGACAGTTGGTGTTCACTGACCGTAGCCCTAGGCTCACAGACGAGAAGACCTTCTTCCCGAACTGCTCATATCTCTTGGATTCCCTGTCGGGCGGGGCCGACGGGAATGCGGTCTGGGAGTTGGAGGCCTGGATGACCAGACTCTCGGGGGTGGGGTGGGTGGACAAAAAGCAAGGGTCGCCCGGTGCCGGGCGGTAGCGTCTGGCCACGTTCCTGTCCACAGGGGGGCCTGTGGCGAGCTTGGACCAAGTGCCCAGAAGAACGTCACACAAGGCCTCGTTGAACGGCAGGAGGGGCTCCGCGGAGCCGGACTGCTGTTTGAGGACCTCAGTGAGGAGATTAGTCCTCACGGCCGCGACGGGGAGTTGAAGGTTTAAGGCCTTAGCTGCCTTCGTCAACACTACACTGTAAGCAGAACCCGCCTCCGAAGCCACAGTCGGGGGCAACGTAAATCCAGTGTCTGGCGAGGTGTCAATACCACTGGCCTCCCCAAGCTCATATGTCCAGTCCTGATGTGACTGGCAATCACGTGCCAGAGGGTCCTCGGACCCCTCCCATTGCTCCTCGTCACCCGGCTCCTGGAGTCCAGGATTAACAGCCAGGGCCTCCTCGTGGAGATAGAACTCTCCGAAGGCCGACGGAATCGGCGCCCAGCGGCGCCCTTCCGACTCCTGAGTAGGACCGCAGGAAGCATTGGGGTCGGCAACCACATCGGCTGCCGGGGACGACACCTGAAGGGACGGCGCCGGCGAGGTCGTAAGGTCGACCGGCGGGGTCCCGGATCCGGAGCCGGATCCAGCGAGGTCGCGCGGCACCGGGACCGAAGTCGCCAGCGGCGCCGGGCCCGAAGCACCCGACGTCGTCGGGGCCAAAGCGTCCGACCCGGAAGGACCTCCAGACGGAGCCGATCGGCCCGAAGGCGCCACGGGAACCGACTGAGGAGGGAGGGCCCTCATGGCCATGAGGTACCTCTCGACCTCCTCCTGCGACGCGCCGTGCCCAGGGACCCGAAGGTGTGGGGCAGGCGGCGACGCTTGCGACTCCCGCGGAGCCGCGTGGGCGGTGTCGCCCGAGTCCCCGGTCGCATCGTGCGAGCGACGGGGCGGGTCGGAGGATCGATGGTGTCGCTCCGACCTCTCATGCCTCTTACCTGAGGACTTGGAACCAGACGATCGGTGTCCACTCCCGGAACGTCGATGACTCCGACCTCGCGACCTATCCCTCGACCTCCCGTGGGACCGGGACCGGGACCTGGAGCGGCGCGGGGCCGACTGCCTCAGCTCGAGACGCTTGCGGGACCGCTCCCGCCTAGCCTTCGACGTCAGGGCCCGGCAGTCGGAGCAGGTTCGATCGTCGTGGTCGAGGCCTAAGCACTTCAGGCACCGGCGATGGGGGTCCGTGACCGACATGAGTCGGCCGCACTTCGAGCAAGGCTTGAACCCGGGCATCCCTGGCACCGATAGTCGAGGATCGACTAAATAGAGGATCAAAAAGATCGAAAAAGTTTTCAGTCAAAAAGTGACTGGGGGTAGAGCTTCTTCCGGATCTGCGCTAGCTGGCGCGGAAAAAAGAAGAACTGACGTCAGCGCGCATGGGCGCCGTCTATATACTCCGACGACGTCATCCCGGCGCTCACGACGCCGACGACGGACGCGGAGCCGCAGACGACGCCTACCAGCGCGCAGGGGTATTGCTACGCAAAAATTTCCGGATCCAGTCTGACGCCTGGGGATATTCTAAGGTAAGGAATCTATCACTAACGTGTCTCTTTCAGATAAATTATTATTTTACTGTTTCACTGGGTTTTACCCATGGTACGCTCCCCGGTACGCGTACCGGGGCAAAAAAAAAAAGTTGTTTTTTTCAATTTCCGCTGGGCCCTTTTATGGCCCCCACATCAAACCTAGGGGGGTCAGGGGAGGTCTACCCTGCCGCCTTTTGGTCATTTCCCCCTTTGTTTTTGCCACCTCTTGTGTCTCGATCCTACTGAGACACAATATGGCGGCCGCTCCGGAATGTTTGGAATGTTGACAGACTCCCGAGAGCCAATCAGCTTATCTCTCGCGAACGTGCGCGTACCGGGGCGCGCTTATAGATATATATTTTTTTTTAACCTAAATTATTCAAAATCCACTGGAGCACATATCTTGAGACATAGCAAAGGAACATCGGGCTACCAGTCCCGACAACTTTGCCAAGTTTGGTGAAAATCCATTCAGCCGTTCGGGCTAAAAGTGAGTCCAACCGCCCTATGGAAATTAACATGGGGAAAACACGTTTTGATGCCCCCCTTTTATCTTGCCCCCGCTTGACGAATCCCCCCAAACTTTCAGGGAAAAATCGGAGCGCAGCGAGGCAAATTTAAGGAAAGTTACTGGCAGATCCCTCAATCAGCGCCAAAGTTATTCCCAATAGAATGTTCGGAATTTCCTATTGAAAACTATTTTAACTATAACTACCTACTGGCGACCGCCAGTAGGATATGGATATATATATATATATATATATGTCGTATAATGACCATGTGATGATGGTCACACCCACTTGGGGAGTGATGCTGTGTTTCAGGAAATGTGTTCATGTTTATAAAACTGTGGCGATGCACTTTTCAAACTAACCGTGACCAAGACAGCGGAGGCTGTCGAAACGCGTTGGTTGTTGCCTTGTTTTTGACACCCCATGGATTAAGAAAATAAAAGAATTGAAACGAACTTTCTTGTGGATTAAGATTGGGTTATTTGCGACTCCAAGATATCCTCTCGTGGGAGGAATCGTTGCTTGGACATATATATATATATATATATATATATACACACACATATATATATATATATATATATATATATATACACATATATATATATATATATATATATATACACATATACACACATATATATATATACACACATATATATTCAATGAAAAAGTTAGAGACGTTAGTTAGGCTTCGATCTCACTCGTACAAAACCAGTGAAAAATGGCAGCTATACTTACCTGAGCAAAATATAACTAACGCCCTCGCATTGCATTGCTTAACGCACATATTTCATCACTCATGACATGGTCAGTGGCATCACTGATGACCTCACTGATATCTCAAATGACATCACTGATGACATCATCAAGTGAGCAAGTTTTTAAGAGTTTATGCATGTTAAACGCAAACTAAACTACTACAAAAAGAAAAATTAGTGTACTAGGTACGGTACTACTGAGTGGTATTACTTCTAACATATGTTAAGTGAGTGGCTGGGTAACTGTATGGATCCTTGGGTGTATGGGTGTGTAAGTGGCTATGTGGGTGTATACATCTGTGTGGGAGAAACTCTGGGTGAGTGAGATGCTGTGTGAGTGGTGGTATTGTAGAGTGAATGGGTATAGTATGTGGCTATATGGGTGAATATGAAGCTTTCTGAATGGCTGTATGGGTGAATGACTGTTTGACTGGGTGTTTGGTTAAGTGAGCTGTGTGTGAGTGGTGTATTGGAGTGTCTGTGTGAATGTCTGTATAGGTGAGCAAGCTTCCCCCTTCTAGCGCCCACGTAACCAACAAAGAGTTGGTCATCCACCCGGGACTGGCGTGTGCGATCCAGATAGAACGAGCGCGCACGTTTTGGGTCCAGAGGGTGGAGCCTCTCTTCCTCTCTCGAGGGATGCGGAGGCGGAAAGAAGGTGGGCAAGGTGATAGATTGCCCGATGTGAAAGGCAGTGACTACCTTGGGTAGAAAAGAGAGTCGTGTCCACAACACAACCTTGTCCGGATGGACTGAAAGGAAAGGAGGTTTACAGGATAGAGCCTGGAGCTCACTCACTCTCCTGGCAGAGGTGATGGCTACCAGGAAGGCAGTCTTCAAAGTGAGATGGCGAAGAGGACAGTTGTGAAGTGGGTCAAGGGCAGCGCACATCAGAAAAGTAAGAACCAAGTTCAAGTCCCACTGAGGCATCACAAAGGGCACAAGACAGGAGTGCGTGATGCCTTTCAAGAATCGGTTAACAATAGGGGCCTTGAACAAAGAAGGTTGATCAGGCAGCCTCAAAGGCTGAAAGGGCAGAAAGGTAGCCCTTGATAGTGCCCAGAGCAGAGCCCTGCTGGGCAAGAGAAAGAAGAAAGAGAAGAACCTCAGAAAGAGGGGCAGAGAGAGGATCAACAGCCTTTGCTGTGCACCATGCCACAAATCTGTTCCACCTTCAGGCGTATACCGACTTTGTGGAGGGACGCCTGGCTGTCAGAATGATGTTACAGACTTCAGGAGGCAAGTCAAATGGCCTCAACTGTCGCCGTTCAGGGAGGTGGAGACTGGACAGTTTCGGGTGGAGGACCATCCCCTGCTGCTGCGACAGAAGGTCCTCCTGAAGAGGCAGACGAACCGGGGGATCGACTGACATACTGAGTAGCTCGGGATACCAGAACCTTCGTGCCCAGTCCGGAGCCACAAGGATGACTTGTACCCGGTCGCGCCTGATCTTCAGCACTCTGGGCAAAAGTGGTATAGGCGGAAAGGCGTACAACAGACCGCAACTCCACTCGCGACGAAAAGCATCTCCGAGCGAGTGCCGCCTTGGAAATTCCAACGCGCAGAACTGATGACATTGCGCGTTCTCTTCGGTGGCGAATAGATCTAACCAAGGCTCTCCCCACCGCTGAAAGAGGCCTTGCGCCATGTCCGAGTTCAGTCGCCATTCGTGATCCATCATGCACCGGCGGCTGAGTTCGTCCGCCCTGGCGTTCAGAGAACCTGCCAGGTGTTGAACCACCAGGGTCACGCCCTGATGTCCAGCCATTGCCAGAGGCGCAGAGCCTCCTGGCAGAGGGTCCACGACCCCACCCGCCCTGTTTGTTGCAGTACCACATGGCAGTGGTGTTGTCCGTGAACACCTGCAATACACTCCCCCGGACAGGGGGGAGGAATGCCTTTAGTGCTAGACGAATCGCCCGCAGCTACAAAAGGTTGATAAGGAGCCGGGCCTTGGCAGCCCTCATCAACACCACACTATAGGTTGCCCCCTCCTCCGAAGCCACGGTAGGAGGAGAAACAAAACCAGTGTCTGGAGAGGTGTCCAGACCACTGGCCTCCCCAAGTTCCCCTGCCCAGTCCTCCTGAGACTGACACTCTCAGGTCAGAGGGTCCTCAGACCCCTTCCAATCCTCCTCATCACCCATCTCCTGATACTCAGGGTTTTCAATTAATGGGGCCGGTTAATTAAGTTAAACTCCCCAAGCACCTTCGAAAGCGGCACCCAGCAGCGCCGTCGGAACCGGAGCGAAGGAGGCATCGGGGACGGCGCCGCCTGAGGACGGCGCCGGAGAAGACACCTGGCGGACCGACGCCAGGGGGTCATAAGGTCCACCTGTGACGACCCAGATCCCGAAGCGGGTCCAGTGGGGTCCTCCGGCGCCGGGCCCGAAGGCGCCGGTGGCGTCGGAAACGTTGGGCCCTGCGGCGCCAGGCCCGAAGGCGCCGGCGGGACCGTGGGGTCCTGTGGCGCCGGGCCCGAAGGCGCCGGGGCCGAAGGCGCCGGGGCCGAAGCCCCCGACCCGCTAGGGGCCCCAGACGGGTCCGCTGGGCCCGAAGGCGCCGCGGAACCCGTCGGGGAAGAGAGGTTCCTCATGGCCATGAGGAAGCGCTCAATCTCCCCCGGCGTCGCGTTGTGCCCAGGGACCGGAGGGTGTGGAGCAGGCTGCGACGCCCGCGACTCCGGCAGAGCCGCGTGGGCGGTGTCACCCGAACCCCCGGCCGCGTCGCGCGAGCGTCAGGGGGAGTCAGAAGAGCGATGACGCCTCTTCGACTTCTTGTGTTTCTTACCTGACGACGACTTCGACCCGGAGGAGTGGTGACGACTTCGACCCGGAGGAGTGGTGCCGACTCCCGGAGCTGTGGTCGACTGCCGGAGTTAGAGTCGCCTGCGGGACCGCTCCCGCCTGGCTTTCGAAGAGAGGGCCCGGCAGTCGGAGCAGGCCTTGTCGTCGTGGTAGACGCCTAGACAAGTTAGGCACAGGTGGTGAGGATCCGTGACCGACATCGTGCGGTCGCAATCCCCGCAGTGCTTGAATCCGGGCATCCCTATGGCACCGATAGGAGTCGTAAGACTTTGAGAAATGATCAATAGTGATCCAAAAAGTTAGTCAAAAATTGACTAAGGGTTACTGCTTTTTCCAGATCTGCGCTTGCTGGCGCGGAAAAAAGAACTGACGTCAGCACGCGGAGGCGGCGTCTAAGTACTCCGATGACGTCATCATGGCGCCCACGTCGCTGATGAGGGACGCGGCTCCGCAGACGATGCCTACAGACGTGCAAGGGTACTGCTACTCAAAAATTTCCAGATCCAGTCCGACGCCTGGGGATATTCTAAGGTAAGGAATCTATCACTAACTTGTCTCTTGCAGATATGTGAAGTCATAAGCAGTGCATTGTGGGGGCATAAGGTAAAGTTGGCTCATGGAACTATAACTGCTGAATTTCACTGGATTTGAACGAGTGAAATCTGAGCCCAACTACAAGGTCCCTGTAACCTTTAGTTTTGTAAAGTGCTTTTCTATGTTTTTTTAACTGGTAGTCACGTTTGCAGAGTGGTGGAGAAATGGGGTGGGGCCTACGACCAGCTCTCAGGAATCCTGCTCTGTGGGACTTACTGGAGGTAACAAGAGAGCTTTTTGGCCACCCCAAGAACTTCATCCTCCAACCAGTAGTGCGCAAGGAGTTGTGTTTGAAGAGTGGTGAAAAAAGGGCGCATAGCCTCTTAAGCCCTCTCAGCAATCGCGCTCTGTGGGACTTACTGGAGTTAACAGGAAGGGTTGTTGGCCTCAAAAGGACCATCTGCATCAAAAGGGGCTTCATCCCCCACCCAGAAGTGTGCCAGGAGGCACGTTTGCAAAGTGGTGGAGAAAGGGGGCGGAGACTGCGACAATGTGCTGGCCAGGCCTTTTTTTTTACATCTATTCTGGGAGAGGGGCTGCGCAGCCTCTTTCCCTGACCGAGGGACCCCATCTGTCGGGGCCCAGGCGCCTCAATAGTGAAACCCTGGTCCTACCCAGGGAACGCACTCGCCAACAATAGGGATTGCGGGGGAAATCCCTATTGGTCCCTGCCGGCTCCCCACCTCCTATGAGAGCTAGCATTGCTTTTACAAAGAGGCAGCAGCTAACATGCAGCTCTGTTCTCGGTTTCTGTAAAAGGTATTTTGCTCCGCTCCTAGCAAGCATGAGCATTTTCTATGCTCTTGGTTGCTAGAAGCAGAGCAAAATCCTGCCAAGAAATAGCAAAATGCTATGTCCCCAGGACATGGGAGGAGCCGTGGGGGGAAGGGGGGGAGGGGGGGGGGGGGTAACAGGGGGGGGGGGGGGGGGGGGTGACAGCTCCACGTTTCTGCCTCATGGCCCCTCTGCATTCATTTAATAACCCCGGGGAGGTGCCGGTCCCCAGGGCTTCGGGGGAATGGTTCCTCCTATATTTATGGTATGTTTATTCCCAGGGAGGTGGTGGTCCCCCTCCTACATATATTGGACATGCCCCAGAACCTGGGCCACCCGGGGCCGATTAGAAACGTAGCACAGTAGACCGTATGATTTTTTTGTCAACATTTTCTGCGGGGTTTGTGGATCCAACGCGAGTTCTGCTGAAATCTCTTTTTTAATGCCGTTTTGGCCCCTAGGCCTGTGGGACACCTCCTTCTTCCACCTCCATCCAAGTGATCTTGGGGGTCAGGGTGTTTCTACCCTACCCCTTTTTTATTTTTTGTTTTACTTGTTTTTTCTATGACCGAGTCACAAGATGGTTGTAGCATTTCCTGATTTGAAGTATTGCCAGACAATCATATCTTAGCACGAGAGTGGGAGGGGTCACAAGCCTTTCGCGTCCCTAGTTGTATATCACAAAAACCTTTAAATAACTCAGCAACTACTGAATGGATTTACACCAATTCACAAAAAGACCGCTTTTTGTACCAGCAGCTACCTTTCTGCCAAATTTGGTGTAATTACGTTCAGTAGTACAAGTACTTAGGGAAAATGCGTTTTTGCCCCCCTTTTTTTCTTGGCTTCCTTTGACGCATCACCCTGAAACGTACAAATTAGCAGCTGTAGTGAGCATCAAACTAGTTTTAAAAATTTCGAGAGGATTCGTCAGACTATACCATAGTTATTGGCAAATGAAAAAACGCTCTTCCAATGGAAATTATATTCTAACTACAGCTACTGGTGCACACATTGTATACACACACAGATATAAATATATATACACATATATATACACATATATACACAAATATCTATTTATATACATAGATTTAGGATATTGATGTAAAGTAAATCTAAAACAGAAGCATCTATATTAATATAAACAGGGAACGTACAAGCCCAATATATATTTACAAATGTAAATCTAATTGAATTATGTTTAATGCCAGAAATGAATACATACCCTCACATTGTGCAAGTTGTAGGATTCATCTTCTTCATCTGATTTCAATATAGTAAACAAAGGCACTGCAGAAGATCTGCTTTGTGTCCCAAATGATTGCCTAAAAAAAAAAAAGAAACACAAATATTAATAGTCGAAAAACATTAATATTTACTGACCTTATAGTGCACTCTTGGCCACTAAATATAGAACAATTCAAACATGTTTATGCAAGGGTTAGGAAACTGCTAATATATATATATATATATATATATATATATAATTACTGCTCGAAACACACAAGGTGTAAAGACACTCACGGGGACACCGGGTAGCTTGCAGACATCCCTTTATGTAAGACGCGTTTCGGCGCAATGCCTTCATCAGTTGTAGGACGCGAGCTATACAAGCCTGAGGACGCCGACCTATCTGATCGACTCCTGCGGATGCATAACAAATCAGCTGGCGAGGGGAGCCCGGGACGAGCCTCGGGAAGCCAAAGGGGCGTGGCACTGCGATGGCGGCATTGGGCAGAAAAGTATGAGCAACCACTCCATTGGCCCGGCATCAGCCAATAAGTACTGAGGACATTGTGACACAAAGCAATGAGCGGACTGCCAACACGCATACATTTCCTGTAACTGATGAAGGCATTGCGCCGAAACGCATCTTACATAAAGGGATATCTGCAAGCTACCCGGTGTCCCCGTGAGTGTCTTTACACCTTGTGTGTTTCGAGCAGTAATATTATCGCGACCCCCACCTCGCGACTAACGGCACCCGCCACAAGAGAACAGCAGCCTGGTGGGAACTTGGAGCGTGAACATTTTTGCTGCTTTAACCGCTGATGTGCTGAGGTGGACCGTCGTCCTATTAGGACGCGAGCTATACAAGCCTGAGGACGCCGACCTATCTGATCGACTCCTGCGGATGCCTAACCGACATCAGCTGGCGAGGGGAGCCCGGGACGAGCCTCGGGAAGCCAAAGGGGCGTGGCACTGAGATGGCGGCATTGGCCAGAAAAGTATGAGCAACCACGCCATTGGCCCGGCATCAGCCAATAAGTACTGAGGACATTGTGACAAAGCAATGAGCGGACTGCCAACACGCATACATTTCCTGTAACTGATGAAGGCATTGCGCCGAAACGCGTCTTACATAAAGGGATGTCTGCAAGCTACCCGGTGTCCCCGTGAGTGTCTTTACACCTTGTGTGTTTCGAGCAGTAATATCGCGACCCCCACCTCGCGACTTACGGCACCCGCCACAAGAGTACAGCAGCCTGGTGGGAACTTGGAGCGGGAATATATATATATATATATATATATATATATATATATATATATATATATATATATATATATATCAGGATGGTCAGTATTGGTGGCAGTGGGCCACTTATTCCATAGACTGGGAAGCACCAGGCTTTGACGCACAAGGTAGGACACCACCAGTCAGAAGCTGAAATGAGAGGGAGAAGGTGTGGAGAAAGCAGAGGATAAGGAAATAGTCAAGAGTGGTGGCTAATATGAAATTAGCATGACTCACATTGGCCACTGAGACAGAGAGACATAAGTTCGTCCATCAGGCTGAGACTCCAAGCAACGCTTAACGATGTATAACAAACCAATTTCTTACCCAATAAAGAAGTATTGTATTTTGACATCACAGATCCATATGTTATGCATATTCCTGACCACCAGATAGTCCTTACATTTTAAATTTTTTAACTTTTTCCATAAAGGTCTACAAACTGTGGGAATCGACCAAGGACTGGTCAGAAACGTCTTCTGAAAAACTGGACCCAACTAAGAACAGTGACCAAGGAAAGTATTTTGTAGCAGGGTGCTGCGCTAACCTTATGGTGACCCTCACAAAACCAGACTCAAAAGTCAGATTCAGACAAACATATAGCTACCCCAATAGTACTTATTGATTAGGTCTCTGTCTGATGGCCAAGGTTACCAAACAGAGATACATTACCTTTTTCCCCCAAAAAGCACTAAGGCATGTAGACCAGTGCAGTACGCACAGCTATAAAAATCCAGAATATTTAAGCTTTTGAAACTGGCCTGCCTTTCAAACCCCTCTCAGTCTTCATAAAATTTGGGGAGGCACAGAATATGTGCATACCAGTATGTTGAGTACTACAAATACTATGTTGGGATATGTTCTTCACCCAAAAACGATGTCCACAGCATAATAATGCTCACCCCAAGATAGGAAACTCTGATGGAAATGTTAGATTTCTGTAGAGCTTCCTGTAAGTGAACTTATCAATCAATAAATCAATCAATCACAGCATTTATATAGCGCACTACTCACCCGGAGGGTCTCAAGGCTCTAGGGGAGGGGGGGGTCCGCTACTGCTCGAACAGCCAGGTCTTGAGCTGCTTCCTGAAGGCGAGGTGGTCCTGGGTCAGGCGGAGGTGGGTCGGGAGGGAGTTCCAAGTCTTGGCGGCCAGGTAGGAGAAGGACCTTCGTCCTGTGGTGGCTCTTCGGATCCGGGGGACGGCGGCGAGGGCGTGGCTGGTCGATCGAAGATGGCGTGTGGGAGCGTAGAAGTTTAGGCGGCTGTTGAGGTATGCTGGTCCTTGGTTATGCAGGGCTTTGTGTGCGTGGGTGAGGAGACGGAAGGTGATTCTCTTGTTGACCAGGAGCCAGTGCAGATCTCTCAGGTGTCCGGAGAGGTGGCTGCGACGAGGGATGTCCAGGATGAGTCGTGCTGAGGCGTTCTGGATCTGCTGAAGTCTCTTCTGGAGTTTGGCGGGGTTCCGGCGTAGAGGGAGTTGCCGTAGTCCAGACGGCTGGCGGGGATCCACCGGAAGATCTTACGTAGCATGCACAGGATGTTGAAGCACGACGAGGAGACTGCGTTTACTTGTCTGGTCATGCAGAGGGAGGAGTCCAGGATGAAGCCTAGGTTGCGTGCGTGGTCTGTTGGTTTGGGTGCGCTGCCCAGGGCGGGGGGCCACCAGGAGTAGTCCCAGGCGGAGGGTGAAGATCCCAGGATGAGGACTTCCGTCTTGTACGAGTTCAGTTTCAGGCGGCTGCTCATCATCCACTCGGCCACGTCTGTCATCCCTTCGTGTAGGTTGGTTCTGGCGGTGGCGGGGTCGTTGTTGAGGGAGAGGATCAGCTGGGTGTCGTCGGCGTAGGAGATGATGTTGAGGTTGTGTTGGCGTGCAATGTCTCCGAGGGGGCTCATGTAGACGTTGAAGAGGGTTGGGCTGAGCGAGGAGCCTTGAGGAACGCCGCAGAAGACTTTGGTGGCTTCTGATCTGAACGGGGGGAGGCGGGCTCTCTGTGTCCTTCCGGCGAGGAACGAGGTGATCCATTCCAGTGCCTTCTCCTGGATTCCGACGTTGCGGAGGCGCTGTACTAGAGTACGGTGGCAGACAGTGTTGAAGGCCGCGGAGAGGTCTAGGAGGATGAGGGCCGCTGTTTCTCAGTTGTCGAGCAGGGCTCGAATGTCATCGGTAGCTGCGATCAGGGCGGTCTCGGTGCTGTGGTTGGCCCGAAAGCCAGACTGCGAGAGGTCGAGGGACCCGTTTGTCTCGAGGAAGGCGGCCAGCTGCTTGTTGACGGTCTTCTCGATGACTTTAGCAGGAAACGGGAGCAGCGAGATGGGGCAGTAGTTCTTGAGGTCAGTGGGGTCGGCTGATGGCTTCTTTAGTAGTATTTACAACAAGGGGTGGTGAGGGACAGAGTCTCTGAATTAAACAGAATACTCTCACCCAGTCAAGAGATCAGGGCTAGATCCAACACCGTTTTTTAGCTCACTGCACCATCCCAGTTTCAGAACCTGACTGTATGCAAATTAGTCTGTTCCTGTCCCAGTGCATGATGGGAACAGGGCAAACCAAACTACAAAAGCCAATTCTTACACTGGGAAGGAAACAAGCTACCGGGGACCGGTTTCTGGCATTTCAGCCTCTTCGGCCCGGCTTGCTTGAATCCTGATGGTGCAATGAGCAAGGGACTCACATCTGAGTATACCCTTCCACGCTTAGGGTGGACAAAAATATTTACAACAAGGGGTGGTGAGGGACAGAGTCTCTGAATTAAACAGAATACTCTCACCCAGTCAAGAGATCAGGGCTAGATCCAACACCGTTTTTTAGCTCACTGCACCATCCCAGTTTCAGAACCTGACTGTATGCAAATTAGTCTGTTCCTGTCCCAGTGCATGATGGGAACAGGGCAAACCAAACTACAAAAGCCAATTCTTACACTGGGAAGGAAACAAGCTACCGGGGACCGGTTTCTGGCATTTCAGCCTCTTCGGCCCGGCTTGCTTGAATCCTGATGGTGCAATGAGCAAGGGACTCACATCTGAGTATACCCTTCCACGCTTAGGGTGGACAAAAATATTTACAACAAGGGGTGGTGAGGGACAGAGTCTCTGAATTAAACAGAATACTCTCACCCAGTCAAGAGATCAGGGCTAGATCCAACACCGTTTTTTAGCTCACTGCACCATCCCAGTTTCAGAACCTGACTGTATGCAAATTAGTCTGTTCCTGTCCCAGTGCATGATGGGAACAGGGCAAACCAAACTACAAAAGCCAATTCTTACACTGGGAAGGAAACAAGCTACCGGGGACCGGTTTCTGGCATTTCAGCCTCTTCGGCCCGGCTTGCTTGAATCCTGATGGTGCAATGAGCAAGGGACTCACATCTGAGTATACCCTTCCACGCTTAGGGTGGACAAAAATATTTACAACAAGGGGTGGTGAGGGACAGAGTCTCTGAATTAAACAGAATACTCTCACCCAGTCAAGAGATCAGGGCTAGATCCAACACCGTTTTTTAGCTCACTGCACCATCCCAGTTTCAGAACCTGACTGTATGCAAATTAGTCTGTTCCTGTCCCAGTGCATGATGGGAACAGGGCAAACCAAACTACAAAAGCCAATTCTTACACTGGGAAGGAAACAAGCTACCGGGGACCGGTTTCTGGCATTTCAGCCTCTTCGGCCCGGCTTGCTTGAATCCTGATGGTGCAATGAGCAAGGGACTCACATCTGAGTATACCCTTCCACGCTTAGGGTGGACAAAAATATTTACAACAAGGGGTGGTGAGGGACAGAGTCTCTGAATTAAACAGAATACTCTCACCCAGTCAAGAGATCAGGGCTAGATCCATCTTCTTTAGTAGAGCACTGAGTTCGGCATGCTTCCAGCTCTCCGGGAAGGTGGCGGTGTCGAAGGAGGTGTTGATGTCCCGCAGGTGGGGTGCGATGACACTTATCTAATCAGCTACAGTGAGCAATAGTTCCACTACGTCTCAACCCCAATGCAGCCAGGCTTCTCAGGTCCAAAGGCTTCCACTTGCAAGGAGGATGTTCTGATCTCAAAGGCACAATGCTGTATTTTAGCAAAACTCCTGAAATAAGCAATGTTTTCTCTGGATATGAGAACTGTCTCTGTTCACACCTGAATGGAGAAGACCAAGTAGATAGACAAGGGAAAAGCTCATCAGGGATTTCTGGAACAAATTATTTCTACTTCAGGAAGAAAAGGTTATGTAACTGTAGTCCCAGTTCTGTATTACAGGAATTTTAATTGATATCAAACGCTTGAATATTTCCTCACTGCATGTATGGACCCTGGAACACCTTTTTGTATAGTTCTTTTCAATGGAAACAACCTAAGAGAATGCTTTTGTCCATGATTTTATACATAGATATGTGCAAAGGAAGACTAACAAGGCCTCATTTTTCATAAATGCTCAGAGTAACACTCCAGATTATGCTCACAAAATTACATTGCAGCATTTAAATGCAGAGAAAACCCTTTTCAGCTGAGAACAGGGTGGCAAAAATGTAGCTTGAGAGGCTAACAAAGAACATTGAGAACAAGCATTGGCATAGCAAATAGGTCTCGCCTTTGGGACCTTATAAGTATTTAGTTATGCAGCACAATATCCTTGGTGCAACAACATTAACTGTTGCATGGTTAAACACTTATAAGGTCTCAAAGGCGAGACCTATTGGCTATGCTAATGCTTGTTTTTGTTGACAACAGTATCTCGTAAGCATGCGCTTGCAGGCTTATCTGGGATAAATTTCTGTGAACTAAATATTTTTCTACTGAAAATGCTCGAATTACAGATTGGTCATCTTCGTCGTCGGCGCCTTCTCCGTCGACGCTGACATACCTGCCTTTGACGGTTCCTTCGTCGACGAAACTCCTGTCGACGCCACAGTCTACAATAACAATCTCGAATCCGATTTTTTCGTCGACGGAACCTCCACCGTCGACGTCTTCATCGTCGAGGACTTAGAGCTCCTCTCAGAAGATTGAGAAGAAGGTTTTTTGAAGGCTAAGGCAGTCTTCTCACCTTTTGAAGGCGTAACAGGTCCCACTTTCTCCTTTTCACTTCTGTGAGGAGATTTGCTGGGACCCTGGCTCTCAGACTCACTGGGGGTCTTTTTAGAGGCCATAGAAGGTCTTTCCATAGAAGGGGAAGGAGAACCCCTAACCCTCTTCACTGACCTTCTTGATGAAGACATCGACGCTGCATCCTCACTGTCACTAGAGACAGTATCCTTTCTGGACTTTAGCTTCTGGAGCCATGTCAAGAGTCTACCCTCACGGTCCCGGAGGGTCTTGGTTGAGAAGGTGCGACAGATCTTGCAGTCAGCAGCCTGGTGGTCAGGTTAGAGGCAATAGATGAAGTCCTTGTGCCTATCCTCCACAAAAGCCTTTTCTTGCCACAGGTGGAACAAGGCTTGAAAAGGGCTTTTTTCTTCTCCATTTCACTCATCCTGGAAGGTAGTCAGTAATCCTGAAGAGAATCTAAAAGATTCTGAAGAAAATATCCAAAGTAATTCCTTCGAAAAGTAGAAGTTGAGCAGAGCTCACAGGAGACTCCCTAAGCACAATGTGCGGCAGAAAATCTGAGGCTCTGAGGTTCCTTCAGGAAGGTTCTAAGGAGTTAGGCACTTCTGATTGGCTGATGCCAACGTTTGGTCTCTTTACACAAAGAGGGTAATATGCTACAAAAGGGAATGAGGCCAAGGCCTTTTTCCTTTGTCTTTTGTACCTACAGCTATGGTATTTTTGTTACCGAGACTCCCATTCCGACAACGGGAAATGATACAAAGCATGGGAATCTATGAAAGTTCCAATACTGGGGTAAATGGGCATTACCTTTCAAATGGATATATATCTTGGGTTATAAGTTACACCTATGATGAGACTAGGCAGAGGGTGCGAGATAGGAATGGTTATTAGATACTGATTTATGTATTAAGTGTTTATGCTGCAAATCACCTCTGCCCTTGCGTACTGCTGAATAAGTGTATACCTCTACCCTTTGAATGTTCACCTATGGACATTCCAATCTAAATTAGATTCTTTGAGCTACTGCCGCACAAATTGTGATGTTGAAATATACTTGTAACAACTGCAATAAACAGAGGTTTAAAAATATGTTTATTTACACACAGCACACATGGAAATGTCTGAGCATATAAACATTACTACATGTACATACATATGGGTGTTTATGAAGTGGGCTTTATGCTTTGTACATAAACTTTCATAATTGTGATGTGTTTACATGTATGTATACATATAACTATAGCAATATGTGCGGTATGTCATGATCTATTTCTATATTAATGTTTACTTACTGGGTGGGGGGGGGGGGGGTTGAGGAGGAAGAATGCCCTTAAACCTCTGCCCATACCTCAGCTCTCTGGTTCATCCCAAAACCTCTGGATAATATTGCCTCCCAAACCCCCTTTCCACACTCTTCCCTCCTTTATCCATTTCAGCCAACTAACAGGAACACATGTCCACTGCTCCCAACAAGTCACAGATTCCCTTTACTAATCCACAACAATTAATCTTTCCATCCATACCTCTGAAAACAATAGAGTGAATGCATGAGACCACAATGATCACTAACTTAATACACTTACCACAATTTATCCACAAGGAAACATAAAATGATTTTTTAATAATGTAATTTCTTATCTACGGAGTAGAGTGTTACTCACAGCAAAACGTTTCGATGCCTCATCATGGAGGGAAGTATGCGCCATATAAATACAATTTACAGCTGATGCATGGTTTCTTCTGACAACCATAACAATTACCAAGTCTGGGTTAGGATTTACCCAGAGGAATTCAGGGTCTTGTTAACATGGTCAATATTTTCTCTGTGGGCATGTTGTAAACTCCTTTCCCATGGCTCGAGTCCTTAATTTTTACTTGTATTATCTCCAACAGACCCAGAATAAGAAATAACAAAGGTTTAGGAGGCTGCCCTAAATGACAGGGTCTCCATTGGTTAGGGTATCTCCAAGGGATATAGAGAGTTTTGCTGGCCCTCTTGCTAGTACCCCCTGGAAAATGACGCAAACTTATGATTTTGCCATCAGTCTCTGATGGAACGTGAAGTGGTGAAGTTTCTCCCCGTCACTTGATTTTTTTCCCTCTATAGACCTCCATCTCTGGTTATATTTAGCAGGAGGTTGAAGGAGACTTGAGCAGGTTGAGAGACTGACCTTTCTGGTCTCTTCCACTTATTTTTATCATCTTCTGTCCTAATGTCTTCTTGCATGCCTCAATCTGATGCCTTCTCAGCCCTTAAAGGTTCTTTTTGATTACATCTTGCAGAATAAGAGTCTGCCAGACAAACTAGACATACTTTTTGGCATCAATTACATTCTTCCTTCTCCCACAAGAAAGGTACTGTTGAAATGGGTTTCTCTCCATTTAAGTGCTGAAATGTAGTTCTATGGAGGATAAACTGGAGAGTTACATTTAACATTCATGAAAATACGAGGCCTCTGGCTTTCAACAGATTTTTATATGTAATCCTGGATAAAGCCATTCTGCAGTTTCAACTAAAAAGAAAACCTATAGAAAAAGGGGTTCTGGGGTCCACGTAAGCAGCAGTTAATTATTCAAGCATTGAGAACTATCAATGAAGGTCTTATGTGGCAGAAAGAAGCTTTCCTTTCACTTTAATTTGGCACTCCCATTGGATCAATAATGCATTTTGAAAGGGAAAGGTTAGTATATCATTAATGTTTTTTTAATAAACACATTATAATAATACTTGCAGAATTACCAGATAGCATAATGATGAAATTATTCCTCTGGGAAGGTGTCTTATGGTAAAGAGTATTTTTAAAGCCCTTCCATCAAAATGTAAGCAAGGCAAGGCACCCCTTCACCCATGTGGATCTACTCTGTCACAAAATTCAATATCTCTCCCTTTCAGTTCAGCCCACAGAACTATAAAGGAAAACACTGCCCAAGGTAGCACCTTGCCTAGCCCTCCAACATGACAGAACTCATGTTGGGTGCTCTGCAAGAGGAGTAAGGTTTCAAAGGGGAATTCAGAAACACATTTTTCCTCCAATAGGTCATGGGTCAGCGCCTCCTTGACTTCCTGATGTTTGTGTGAGAACCCTTTAAGGGAAGAGAATCCTTCTTAAAGGAAGAGTAATTATCCAGTAACAAAAAGTTTGTGGAGGGTGGGGGGAGGTGCTGCACCCAGAGATGTTCCTACAATACAAATGCACTATGACAGATGCAAGGCAGATGAAAGCAGTTTCCAAAAACAGGTATAGATGGAACAGCAACACAATTTCTGACGTAGCATTCATACCATATACTATGGAACCCTCCAAGTACTGCTTATTCTTTTCCGGTCACATCCAGCGTTAGCCCTACAATTTTGATACTTAAAGACAGGAAGCCTTACACTAAACATGGTGTCTCTACAATGCACACAGTAAAACAGCACATATTTAATCATACACCATACATAAAGCAGAAAGTCATTCAGAAATGCAGCAAATTGTGAAATGCAATATATTACAATAAATAAATACCTCATATTAACATCGGGCAGAATATAATTTCCAATGTTTGGGTTAGGAGAAGAAATGGCTGTTTCATGTGGAGCCTGGAAAAAAATGAAACATGTTATCGCATAATTTAGTCTATATTCCACACACTTCAGCCTTTATCCTGGTTATCATGATTACCTTATTAGGCAGAGGTAACTTGGTTTGATGGGCAACTTCGTCAAACTCTGCTGGTGAGCTATTCTTTGAACTGGAGAAAAAATATGGAATCTATGAAGTAATACTACTAATTGAATACATACTACTAGTTGAATAGTAGGAAAAACATAATTTCGATGTTTTCTTTACCTTAAATATTTTTTTAAGTGTACGGAGAGTTCACCAGAACTACCGCTCTCCTTTCTGACTCGGGGATTTCCAAAATTGTACTGGGTTGAGTCTTGTAAACTTGTCAACGGTTTAACTAAATAACACAAAGATTGATTTAAAAACCAAGTACAGAAAGAATAAAACCCATGCTCAAACAAACAATTTATAGTAACCATTATATACAATACAGTGTCATCTATCAAACATTTGTGTGGACTACTAATCCTGTAATATACCAATCTGAAAATAAAGCAAAATAAATAAATCCAGTTAACATAAGACATTTCAAGAAAACTATAGTGACTATTATTTGAACTATTGAGGAAGTAAGGACGCATTCCTGCAATAGACCATAAAGAGGACTGTACTGCTGAAACAGAAAGACCTACAAAGGCAAATAGTGGTTTGGATCTTAAGGATAACAATGTCTCACCTTTAAAATTACCAGAGCAGCAAAGAAATCTAAACAGAAATTGCATGAGGTGTTTGAAAAATCCAATACCAACTCTTTCTGGCACTTCAGTTAACTCCTGATAAACAGAAAGCTTCTTCTGCATCAGGATATTTTCTGACTCAAAGGTCTTATTAAATAAATTCTATAAAAGGTATCAGCAGACCATGGGAGAGTAGCAGTCGCTACTCAAATGGCATTTTCAACTGGAAATTCCCCAGCTGACAAGTTCACTAGGTTTTCTGGACAATACCATTTTAAACTCACAGGCTTCGAATCTGCCAATCTCCAGATGAGGCAGATTTCCATTGAAGGAAGAATCACTGCAGTCAAAGGAGACTGCCCAGAGACAACTTAGGCTATTCTGACACTTGAGTCCATCAAAAAACTGACTCCGTTCTTGAGCAGGGATTAATGACAGCGACTGAACATCTCTTCCACACAAAGATTGTTGTTACCAATAGCAGATGGAGTGGTCTTCATTTCTTCTCCTCTTGAAATCTAGTTGTCCCTGAAAGTAGGCTGAACAGGGGCTCATAAATGGTAGATTTAGCTTGCCATTATCAGGCACTTGTAACAAAGTGTGAAACTATATCCTAGTGCATGTAACCACTTTTTAGGTTTCGCCTGCCGAAGGCTGCGCTCTGCGCAGCTTTTCGGCGCAGGCGAAATCTATTGTTTACAATATGGGCTTCAGAAACGTCCCCCGGCTCCCATCGGCTAGCTCCATAAATGGAGGCTAGCCATTAGGAGCCGGATCTGTCTGTCAAGGCCAGACCAGATTCGGGGGCGTTCCCGCGATTTTTTCCCTCTCCACCCACTTCTGATCGTCATTGCGGCGGTGGGTGTTTGTTATTTTTTTTTTTGAGTCGGCCTGTTTTCGTCTTTTTACAAGTGTTTGTTGTTGGAGTTGGCTGCAAGATTCGAGTTCCCACGAGGCAATCAGGTAAGGAGCATTTTGTTTATAAATTCACTTTGTAAGTTTACGTATTTTGACGTTTTCGCTCTTAATGTCTTTTTTCTGTTTGCTTTTGTTTTTATCCCGTTCCCGCCCCCCCACCGCCAACGGAGGAAGCCTTCCCGACCCCCCTCCCGCTGTCCGTTCCCGCACCCCCACCGCCAACGGAGGAAGCCTTCCCGACCCCCCTCCTGCTGTCCGTTCCCGCCCCCCCGACCGCCAACGGAGGAAGCCTTCCCGACCCCCCTCCCGCTGTCCGTTCCCGCCCCCCCGACCGCCATCAAAGGAACCTTCCCGACCCCCCTCCCGCTGTCCGTTCCCGCCCCCCCCCCCGTCCGTGTGCTTCATGTTTTTCCGGGCGCACATTACCGCGGCCGTGGGCGGGGTTGTCGAAATGCCTGCTCCGTGCTGGGCCTCAGTTGTTCCCCAGGTGAGTGCTTGTTAAGGTAATGTGCCCGAAATGCACTGCTTTCATGGCAGTCATTTTGGGCTTGTTAGACGAAATGAACTCGCGCGTGTTTTTTTTAAAGTTAACCTCCACAGCATAAAGTGGGTTCTTAAGCGCATCATTCAGCGCACTGTACGGCGAAGCGGCAAATTAACTCCGCAGGGCCTTTTTTACTTAATAAAAGAGGCTTACATAACCACAAACGTGTTAGCGTTCTGATGAAGTGACCAAAAGTAGACACGCAGAGCTTCAAAAAAAGTATAAAAAATAGTCATGAAAATAATGAACAAGGCAATAATAGTGTAGGTCTTAAAAGATGAACCCTGCCGTCTACATTCGCTTTATATGTAATAACGGATTGTTTATTCAGCTCTTTTTCTGCTGATTCTAAGCGCTGTACTTAACGAGTTAGTATTGCTCTTTTAAATGATATGTATTTTGCCAACCCCTGAAGGGTGGAAGGCTGATTTGGGCTTGTCTGATTCGATGTTGTGACTTGCAAATAATGCAGGTTAGCGGCGAGCGCTTAACTCTTTGTCCCATCTTGCAGGGTTTTTGAGGTAAGAGCAAAGCAGAATAAATGGGACATGTCATCTGGTCGAAAAGGAATACGTCCAATCACAGTCAGAGGAAAGAATTTTGGCAGTGAGACTAGTCACGTCACTGAATAAGCTCCGCCCAGATGCAGAGCCAGCAGTTTCTGGCAATATTTATACGGGCAAGTAAACAAACTTCTTAGAGAGGCGCAGCATTTATTATTATTTATCAATGTACATGGGCCTTTTTGTTTAATACTACAAGAACTAAAACCAGGACTGATATCATCCTGTTCTTGGTTCTTGACTGGTATTCATTGAATTTCACACTAGACAAGGGATAAATAATGTATATTTGCCATATATTAACTTGTAGATAGCTCCCTGCACTCTTTGACCTCTTCGATGAGTGATTTGGACTGAGCACTAAATTGAGAGATTTCTTAGGAGGCTGCTGGTGCAAGGAAGAGTCAATCAACTCTCTGAAATTCTTCCAGGGCTGTAGCTAGCTAGAGTGCAGTAGGTGCAGTCACACCGGGGTCAGGGTTGTGAGAGGGGCACTGCCCCCTAATGTGTCTGCTTTTTACAACCAAACTGGGGTTGAAGGCCGTTTTCACTGCAACCCTTGTTGCTGCCACTGATTTCTCCACAGGCCTCTTCACCCAAGAGAGGGAATCCCCGTCTCCTGGCAGCTGCATATGAAAGTCTCTCGCCTGCTGGGCTGAGGTAAATAGTGCCAGCCCCCCGCCTGCTGGTGCCTGTTCCGCAGGCGCCTACCTTGGCGGATCGCCCCCTGCAGCCTGCATGTGTTTTGGGTCATCCACCCTCCTAACAAAACAGACCCTGAGAGCTGAATATGAACATCTCCTGCCTGCTGGGCGTCCCAGCCCCTCGCCCCCTCCTCCGCCGCCTGCTCGTGTCCGTTCTGTGGATGCCTACATTGGCAGCTCGCCCCCTGCAGCCCTGGGTCACCCGCCCTCAGGCACACAGTGCGCTCTGCCCTCCTTGGCGCTGCGTGCACAGAGGGCGCCCGCTGTGACTCCATCACCTGCAGCAGACCCGTGATGGACTTCAGGGGTTCCCACATGTCACAACGTGAGACTGCTGGCGTATTACAGGCAGTGAAAAGGAAACGCAGCACGTGACCGCGGTGACGGGATATTTGCAGGGAGGCAGCATACACATCACGTCATCTGTTTACCCACAACCTGCCCACTGAAAGGGTCCATCGCAGCCTCTAACATGCGGATGCACATTGGAGGCTGACAATGGTGGGGTAGTGTAATGGATGCGTGATGGCTTCTGCTGTAAACTGCACACATGATAGGCACTTTGGAAACTCACGAGGGTTCAATGTGCATGAAATGCACCTAGGGTATTTCTAAATACTCTGTGCACATGGCATGTGCTAGACACTGCTGTAGGCACATTAACTACTACTAGAGACCCCGCCCCTCATGTAGGCACATTGGACGCTGCTAGTTGCCCTTTACCCATGATATGCACATTAGACACCTCTGTATACTTTGTACATGAGATATGCACATTGTCACCTCCACATGCCTACGACGGGCCGCGGCCCTGAAGGGTCAGCAGGGCAGGGGTGCAATATTAAACATAGAAGTGTCCCCATGAGGCAGTACATGAGAGTTCAGGCAGAAATCCAGAACAAAAGAGCTTCTGTATAAAATCAGTGCCATTTTCAGCGGGGGTCCTTCAACCACCACCTCTCTCAATACTGTTCAACAATCACAAATACTTTAATTTGCAGCTGACAGCCCTTAAAATGAGCACACCCGATGGGTGGCTGCCACAAGAAGGGTCAATAATTTGACCGACCAGTGAATAACATTGTGTCCCTATAGGCCTAGTTTAAAACACATTAATCACCGTCTCCCCAATAATAAAATACAACAAAACGAGCTTCCAGTATTTCGTAATTCAGCGAAGTCTCACATGCGCATGGTTCACGTTTGTGTCACACACGAAGAGTCCGTCAGCAGTCGTGCATGCCACCTCTCACTAAGCTCTGTGATAAGCAGGGAAGCGTGGATTAACCATTGATAAATCATACAAGCGTTTCACTAGCTTGTAACACAGCACTGGGAGTTTAAAGGGTTTAAAGCAGAGCAACGCCTCTGCCGGTCCATCCACAAGGGAAGGGCGTCCTGGTGTGACACGTTCCCATGAAGACATCTTCGCGTGCGTCCCTGGGAGTTTGCTCTAGTGGTAATCTGGGCAAAGTGCTCAGGGGAGCACATTTGAATGCCTGTCTCCTCTAAGTGCAGGAGGGCGCAGGTGCCCCAACCCCGCGTGTGTGGAAACCACAGCCCACATCAGAGCCTGTCACACGTGAGGCACAACGGAGGAGCCGCACTCCATATATGGTAACCGGAAGCTTGCACTACCGCAGCATCCCGAGGTGGCGCATGTGTGATGTCTGTACAATCTATTGCACTGAGAACGTGCTCACTAAGCGCTCTACATGGGGTTTTAACTATGTAACACCGGCGACATAGTGACACGCCAAGACCTATACATGACGTGTGGGTACAATCAGGTGCATTGAGAGGAGACCTAGTCAAGTCACTGCCGTGCACTGCGTATGAGATGCATGTGTGTACCTCCACCTGCACCCCCAAAAAGAGGGTACGGTCCACCACAGGCACACAGACATACACAGATCAAGTGCAACTATCTTGTAAGCGAGTACATGCACACACTCTGCATATGAAAAATGCACCCGGTAGTAAAACTGCGCAATGGATATAATCACCGACAGGCAGGCACACATATGAAATATGTATGCAGTTCATTGCACAGTGTGTGCATGTTACATATGAGATATGTGTGCAGGCGGTGACCGCAATACACAAAAAAACATAATACTTGACAATGTCTGCTAAAAGTCCATCAGGCCCAGCTCCAAATTGCAAAGCTATACACATTTGTACAGCGCATACTACAATCGGAAAGGTCTCTAAGCGCTAAAAACCAATTCAGTGTCACTCAATTTATTGTAACCGAAGGAAGGAAGAATGTGTCGGTGTTTGAACTTCTGAGTCTGAACCCCAAATATCTGCAGCAGGTGCTCTGATCCACTAAGGTACTCAAAGCATGCACTAAGTTACATTTCATGAAATGCTCCTAACTGCAACACATACAAAATGGCTGTATTCACTTTTATTTCGGCGGATTTGCTCTGTTATGTGCCCGAGAGTAGATGACAAACGACACCAAAACGCTGGCGAATAAATACAGTTTGCTCCTAAATGGGAGGCAGCAGCCCTCTTTCTTCCCTGCACGCATGGAAGTAGCCCGAGGTGTGAGGGTGGATTCCTGAACCTAGTATTCGGTGTCAGCACCAGGCATGTGGGGACACGAGCCCTGAACATGCCTTCACAAGCGAGCGCTGCGACCCGGTGATGCAGGCTCAGAGGCACTCAGCAGGTGCACTGTGCTCAGCAGGTGCCCCGGCCTGCACGTGCTCCAACTACACGGCTCAGAATCAGGTAGATTTGCCGAAATCAGTGACACTTTAATGTGCGTCCCTGGCAGCTTTGGGCAGAGACTTACAACGAACCATTAGCAGCCATTGGATACCAATATCATTCATTAAAACAATTAAAGAGACGTACAATATTTTTATATTAAAAAAAAAAGCATATTTGTGGCTATTTTTTTTCAAACTCTTCCTAGCGACGCTTTGAGCACAGAAAGCAGGATCAAAAGCCATTTCTGAGCGTGAGAGTGTGAACTTCCGGTAACGGTATGTTTTGTGCGTTTGTAGTAATAATACATATCAAATGTGTATCTTCAAATGTATACACTGACTTGGCTTAGTATATTTTCCCTTTTATATATTTTATGTATGTGTTTTCTTCCACTGTCTAGGAAATATATGTAAGAATGCGAAACAATTAGAGTATGATCTGGGGAGGTAAGCGGATAGAAGTGCGCAGGGGGATACTTATCGGCGCTAAGCAAACCATTCATGCACTTAAGTAAATAATAATATACACTCACGTGTGTGTATAAAAGTATAGGTGCGTGTGTGTGTCTAAGGTCAGATAATATACACACGTCCTAGAATAAATAAATATGTACACGTAAACATACACATTAAACACACGCTTTATAGTTTACACGTTAGTACGTCACATTAATGAATATACATAATTTGCTGTTTTGAGAGTCTGTATTTAAGGACGACATAGCTTGGGTTGGTTGGAAACACGTCTGAAATTAACCAACAAGTTGGGAACAAGGGTGGACTTTTTCACCGTAGGGGTAATCTAGCTCATTTTTAGGTATCTAGCAACGACAACTCGGGCGAGTGTGCATTGATCAGACACCAGACATTTTTGAAGATGTGAAGACTTGACTTGATAGTAGCAGGAAGAAGGTCTTGTTACTAGCTACTGGGTTTGAGTTTTTTTTTTAAACTTGGGCTAGGTCGCCTGGGAAGGTGGGATTTTTGTTGATTAGTATTCATGCTGATATATACTATTGACCTATCCATTTAACCTGCACACACCACCGGCAGAGGGCCAATTGAAACCGGATTTCTCCTGGTGCTTTAAGAAGAGTTTTGCTTTGAGTGCTCCTGTTAAGCTATTGGACATTGATTGACAGGTACCGTAAGGGCTGTGAGAGCTGTGAGAGCTGTGAGAGCTGTGTGGGCTGTGAGCTGTGAGAGCTGTGTGGGCTGTGAGAGCTGTGTGGGCTGTGAGGGCTGTGTGGGCTGTGAGAGCTGTGTGGGCTGTGAGAGCTGTGTGGGCTGTGAGAGCTGTGTGGGCTGTGAGAGCTGTGTGGGCTGTGAGGTGTGTGGGCTGTGAGAGCTGTTGGCAATGTAAATAACAATTCCATGTATTTATAAGTAAAAGAAAAAAAAAAGAAATGTCATGAGCAATGCCAATAGCTCTAACTTTTCCAAAGGCGAAACCATTGCATTGTAAATGCTTGTTTTGTAATAGTATGGCACTATTCCAGTGATATTTGCTTGCCGATAAGTCTCACAGAAAGCCAATGTGGAAAAATAAGTCTATGGCAAAAGGCTTTAGCTCGAAGCGTGATAATCTCAAAACCAGAGAGCTAGTGATTCCTACCTTAAAACATCAAGAACACAGGACTCCCTCATTCACATCTACAAGTAGAAGGCAAGAAAAACTCAAAAGTGGCAATACCTGAAAGTGTTGCACTTCTGAGTAGAACGGAATTATCAATTAGCCTTTCACTGGCACTGTAGGTTACTCTCTCACAACTGCCACCTCGTATGTTGCCTTTGTACATTAAACTCTTCCTTCTGTCAGCAGTAGATAGCCTAACCAATAACAGCACCATATGTTAATGAGATCTACCATTAGCCCAGAAGATACTATGCTCATTAATTCACCCTGGCAGGGACAAGGGTAAAGTTCTGTATTTTCCACACTTCAGAAATCAAGTACAAATTCAAAATATAGCCTCAGATTTGTGAATTTTAGTAAAAACCACATCAATACATTTTTTTTGGCATGATCACTGCCACTAAACAAATTGTAAGTTTGTGGCTTGGGTGGGCCTTAGCTTTACTGATGATTGAAAGGTTAAGTAAACACAATGTCACCCTATGTTATTTCAAAAAAATTAGATGCAAACACCTGGAGGCACAGCTAAGACAGCACAGTTTCACAGGTTTTTAAAAGACATTTCAAATGTCAGTAACAACCCTGTGACAAGTTAATAAACTATAGCTTGCAGCAAGAAATGGTTGCACTGTCTTCAAGTTCTGTTGTGCGCTTTCAAACATACACCAATGCAATACGGCGTCTTGTCCTGGCAGCACAGAGGTAACCAGTACAACTGAATTAGGGTCACAAAAGCGACAGAATATCTCACCAGGAAGCACACTATTCAAATCCATGTGTGAGCACCCAACCTCAAACAGATTTATTAAAAATAAAAAAAATAAAACGTATGATAATATTTGGTTAGGCTTCACAAATGTAAGCCTATTAAGGGCTTTGCCACTAGTTATCGGCTTTATTCCTGCTCCAATAAGAAAAGTCCAGCCAGAACAGCCAAGCAATGTCCTCTCTGTATAAGAACACAAGCGAACTAAGACCTGTTTCTTGCTAGCTGGACCTCTATAGTCAGGTGCAGCTTGGTTCCAGTGGCACAGTGATCACAGACCCATGTCTGAGCATACCATTGGCCAGTACCAGCATTGCACCAATGTAGGAGGCTGACTCTCAGTATAGTGCAACAAAATAAGGTGCACTGTACAGAGAGCTCAGGGTAACCCCAAAGGAATTACAGAGGCACAAATGACACCCCAAATGCTCTTTGTGGTAGTGTGGGCGAGCATTTAGGCATATCAAAGGGTAGTGCTAAGCATTCACACACAAAGGCAGTAAATGAGAGAAACTAAGAAATTATATATCAATTTATAAGAATAACACATTTAAATACATTTAGATCGCAAGATCGGACGTGGGTAAGAATTTTTCGAGGTTATACATTTTTAGAAATGGACACTTCATTTTCTGCATCCTAAAAGTTATCCTAATGAGAAAAAACATGTATTGCATTCAGACACTTGCCAGCGACTTATTGTTCTATTCTTCTGGACTTGACGGTAATATGTTGCAAGGTCCAAGGTCACATCAACAGGTCAAGTTGGGGTGCTCTGGGGCGTCCGGGTGCAGAGGTGTCTCACAACCTCGGGTGTTCTTTTCACTTCAATGGGAGAAAAGTCCAGTTACAAAGAGTTTGCAAGTAAGTAGGGACTGAAGCACCAGTCCGGAGAAACCCACAGGTGGGGCTTGACCCTTTAAATCCACGGTCATACAGGGACACCCTTGGCCCACATCTCCTTGGGCTGTAGGCTCGTGTGCATTGGTGTCTTTTGGTGTCTGATACAATGCTGGAGTTTATCGCGGTTCAAGAAGGAATGCAGAAAGAGGCTGCAGGCAGCAACTGTAAGTCTCGTCTGGGCAAACCAAAGTGTGAGCTTGCTCTTGTGGGTCTGGGGACCTAGTTGGGGCTGTCAACTCCCTTGGACTCGAGCTCTGGAGCGCGGGTGTATAGGTGCTTTAAGGTGCCAGGTAGCGGCGGTCAGAGACTCACTCTTGGTCTTTGTTTCTGTTGTTGAGGGGCAAACATGGCAGCTGGGCCAATCTCGATGTGGGTCTCACCATCCCTGAAGTTGCTCAACATGCAGGTCAGTCTTCTTAGGCATTGGTGTCCGGTCACAACAAGCCTTGGCTGCTACAAGAGGACAGTACCCCAGGGATTAGTTCTGTGCAGCTTCAGTTGGTCCTGGCTTCCCCACGCTTGGAGAGAGGACAGATCTGACCTGTGGGAGGCTTCTGTGTCTGTAGTCCCTGTAGACAGCAGGTCAATGTACTGGGTCTTAATTCTTTGGTGCCTACACATGCTTGGCAGTAGCTCCTCTACCCCAAAGGAGTTCCTCTGGCAAAGCAGTGGCAGCCCTCCGGGATTCTTAGAGTCTGCACAGCAGCATCAAGTGTTGAGAGCTCCGCGTGTATCAGGTGCAGTAGGCAGGCTGGTACGGTTGGTGCCAAGGTCAGTTGTGCTCCTCGGTTTTAGGGTCAGCAGTCCACTGCTTTTGTGTCCATTGAAATATTATGATCTGGTATCAGGGGCGTCCCTTAAATACTCAATTTAGGGTTGTTAAGGGAAGAGAGGGTTAGTAGTCGATGGGCTACTTCCTCCTGGTGTCACCAGCCCCTTATATGACCACTTCCTGTGGGAAGTTGGCATAACACTGTCCCAGAATCCCTAAGCTTACCATCATCAAAATGGCCAACTCTGAAAAGTTGTGTCTAATTCAGGTAGCCCACCTTAGGGGTGGTACTAGCCTGTGTGTGGGCACGCCTCCCTGAATAGCTAACTTTCACACATATCCAGGTACCAAGGGGCTCTGGAATAAGGGGGCGGTTTACTCTCCTGCGATGGAAGCCAGACTGATTTCAAAAGCAGTGGCTTCTTTGAAGCTCCCCTGCCTTGGAAAGCTAATCAGCAGGTCATTGTGTGGGAGGGGGTGTGAGCACTGCAAGAAAGTGGCTTTATATATACTGGAACAAAGTAAGTTACAGGGTGTACAGAGTCCCCAGTATCCAGAGGTATGGCAGAGATTAAAGTTAGATATAACCTTACTCTCCAAAGTGGTAGCTTGGTCGAGCAGTAAGGCAATATCAGAAGGTCATGCAAAGCATTTGTCGTACACACTCAGCCAGCAAAAGGTTTCGCACACTCAAGAACTGAACTCTAGGCCAATTGTTATATTTCAAAAGATATAGGGCCATATGTACCAAGCAAATTCGCATTCGCAAGGGCCGAAATTCGCAGAATTTCGACCTTTGCGAACGCGAATTTGCTAAATGCAATGTATTAAGAAAAATTTGGTGCAAAATAAGGAATCGCAAATGTTGCGGTTCCTTATTTTGCAATTGCATTTAAGGAATCGCAAATGTTGCGATTCCTTAAATGCAATTTATGTAGCAAAAAAAATTAGCAAAATGCCCTTAAGGAATCGCAAATTACCACCAACTTCTAGTTGGTGGTCAGTTGTGAATTCCTTGAAAAATGCACATTTTTGCATTTTTCAAAGTGCCATGTGACGCACATACATGCCCTTAGGGCATGTATGTGCTCCACATGTGCACTCATGCATATTTCAGGGGTGCAACAGGGTGTCCTTTGGACACCGCTGAACCCTTGAAATTATTCTCAATTTGCGATTAGCAAATTGCAAATCGCAAATTGAGAATAACTTCCCATTCATTCCTATGGGAAATGAATGGGAAAGTATTCCTTAATTGCGATTCGCAATTTGCTAAATCGCCATTAAGGATTTTAAGGGATTGCAAAAAAAATGCGATTTTGTACATACATAACCATTTGCGATTCTCAAATAGCGATTTCTTAAAAATCGCTATTTGAGAATCGCAAATGGGAATCTTGATACATATGGCCCATAGTTGTTTTATTGTAGCACTAACAGGTATCAAAATATACTTTTCTCAATATGAGTGACTTCAGGTAGTTACTTTGCAGAAAGGCAATAAACTTTGTAAACACAATAGTTACAGGGGTTGCAATAGGCAACAATTCTAAACACAATTTAACATTGAGCTCAATGGGTTTTTCTTCATAAATGCAGTTTATTACTTTAAGGATTACTTTTCTTACCACAGGACTGGATCCTGGATTCAGTCCCGGGACCTAAGCTGTAAACAGTTAGGTAAAAGCGTTTTGGTTACAGTTGTGATTTTTAAAGAATATAAATGTATTTTCAAAGTTGACACTTAGAAACTGTTCAGTGAAAAACTAGCAATGTTATCCTATGAAAAGGAAATCCAAGTCACAGGTAAAGTAGGTTCTCGTTACTTTTGTAATCCAGTACTGGACTCCTAGGTTCAGCACTGGGGTCTCTACCTAAGACAGGTAAGTAATTACGTTTTAGTAGTTGGCACTATTAAGGAATATTTGTAGTTTTCAAAAATAAACAGAAGAAATTTCACAGAAAAACAGTCAATGGTTTCCTATGGAAGAAAATTCAGGTTAATGGTAAGTACTGTTATAATTATTTTTGTGGTTCAATACTGGGCTGAAAGGTACAGTACTGGCTTCTCTCCTGATCACAGGTGAGTACTTCGAAATTCGTTACTCGGCGGATTTTAGATGAATATTTTAAAGTTTCAAAACTTCACACAATAGATTTTTTGAGTCAAACCAGTCAATGTTATCCTATGGAAGGAAAGCGAGTTATCGGTTCCCAGGTGAGTACTCAACTGGTGAAGTTGAGGTTCTGGGCATAGACTCAGGGGTCTCTTAGGGTCAGAAAGGTACAGTAGTTATACCCGCAGCGGCACAGGGGCAGCCGGGTGCAGAGAGAGAAGGCCCAATGCAATCCAATGGAGGGTAGGGGGCATTCGGATGGTGGATGCAAGCAAGCAGGCCACGCGGCTGTGGGAGCTGAGCTCCGGGTCACTTACTCAGGGCAAGTGCGGAAGTAGAGTAGAGTAGTAGTTGCACCTCCGGCGGCACTCGGGTGGCTGGGTGCAGGGTGCTTTTGAGCAGTCGGGCGCTCAATGTTATCCAATGAGAAAATTAAGAGGGGAACAAAGGCTGCAGACTTGGGGACGGAGATTCTTCAGGTGTGACCACCACTTTTGAGAGGTAAGTTGGGATCTTGGAGAAGAGGTAGGTACCCCAAAGGAAGGCACAGGGAGCCGCAGGGCGCTGGGGTGTCTTTTGGTTTTGGGAAATCTTACCCTCAGCTGGTCGCGGTTGGAGGGGTCCTCGGTTCTAAGGCTGCAGGCGTCGTCTGGGTCGTCGAGGAGGGTCTTTGGGCACTGGACTTCAGGTCCCAGTCGACGGGGGGACGTTCTTGTGATCTTGGTTCGCACGGGCCGTGCTCGGCGGGTGTGGAGTGAGCTGGATTTGCGGTTCCTGTCTGGCACCAGGGGCATTGCTGTTGAAGCAGAGCCTCTGCTTATATGAGCCTCAGTCTTTCAGAGGGTCAAGGCAGGCAGGTCCTCCGGGTTTTCCAAGGTTGAGGTCCGCAGGAGTCGCCGGGATTTAGCAGGAGCAGGTTCCAGGATCGACAGGCCAGTAGGGCTGGGGCAAAGTCAGTTGGTGTTGTCCTGTTAGCAGCTGCACGGCGGGTCTCCTTGATCTTCTTTCTTGTTTTCTTATCGGGGTCTGAGGAAGGAAGGTTCAGGGTGCCCCTAAATACTAATTTTAGGGGCGTAACAGGTAGGACAAGGGCAGGGCCCAATAGGTTCCTGTCCTGGGGTGGGTACACCCCCTAGCCTGCTCCTCTCCTGAGGGAGCGGGGCGGGAGCCTAGCTGTGATTGGACACTGCTCCCCATCTTCAAGATGACCGGAGCCCGGGGTCGTGCTTCACCTCGCCTCACACCTGAGGGGTGGGGTTGGCACAGGCTGGCACCCCCCCCCCCCCTTCCTGACACAGGGTTTCCTGCTAGTCTTCCTGCCAGAGTGGGGGTCAGAACTGGTGGGGACCAGTTGCTGAGTACAGCAAGTGACCTGGAGAAGCTCACAAAGGCGGCAGGCCTTTGAAGCTTCCCCCTGCCCATCCTGGGGGAGGAGACCTAGCACCTCGCCCAGGATGTGCATTGTTGCAGGCCCAGGAGAGTGGGGGCTCTCCACACAGGTGTCCAGCCTAGGCAGCCACACAGACCAGACGTGGATTGTAGGTTAGGTTTCAGGAGGCATCTCTAAGATGCCCTCTATGGTGCACTTGACATTAAATCCCACACTGGCATCCGTGTGGGTTTAATGTGCTGAGAAGTTTGATATCAAACTTGTCAGTCTTCAGTGTAGCCATTATGGTGGCATGGAGTTTGTAATGACAACCACCCAGCACCATGTAGTCTTAATGGCATCACTGCACTTACAGTGCCCAGGAATGGCCCTGGGTTCTCTAGAGGCACAGGGCTCATGCACCTGTGCCCACACCACTGGCATAGGGCACCCAGCTAGAGGGGTGACTGATGTATGCCAGGGCAGTGGGTTTGTGGGCATGGCACACAGAGTGTGTGCCATGTCGACTCTCTGTTTAGTTCTGTACTTAGACACTCAGCCTGCCAAGGCAGTGTGTGGGTGTCAAGGTACAGGGCCTCTAAGGGTTGCACAATAAGTGTGGCAGCCCTTAACGATCTTCTCTAGTCACCATGCCCTGGGTACCTAGGGTACCATTTACTAGGGGCGGACAGGTGGCCAGAGATGCCAATTGGGTTTAGGTTTCAACACAGCTTTAGGGAAGGAACACAGGCCCTGGGCACCTGGTTGTGATAGAAAAGGGGATGATGGTTGGAGCGTTTGATAAAATCAAACACTCACCCCCAGTCAACCGATCTGGGTTTAATCCATCACCATTCTTTAGCTCACTCAGCCACCCCAGTTCAGACATGGCCATATGCAAATCAGTCTGACCCTGTGCCTCATGGGAACAGTCCAGCCCGAACTGCCAAGCCATGTCTTCCCTGGACCGGAAACAAGCATCCTGGGACCTTTTTTCGGATTCTTAATCCTCATCAGCCAGGCTATCTTGAATCCAATGGCCAAGTGAGCAAGGGACTCACGTCTGAGCATACCCTGCCAACTTAGGGCGAACAAAGCGATACAAAAGGGGATGATGGACGGAGCGTTTGACCAAATCAAACACTCACCCCCAGTCAATTGATCTGGGTTTAATCCATCACCACTCTTTAGCTCACTCAGAAACCCCATTTCAGACATGGTCATATGCACATCAGTCTGACCCTGTACCTCATGGGAACAGTCCAGCCCGAACTGCCAAGCCATGTCTTCCCTGGACCGGAAACAAGCATCCTGGGACAGGTTTCGGATTCATAATCCTCATCAGCCAGGCTATCTTGAATCCAGTGGCCAAGTGAGCAAGGGACTGACGTCTGAGCATACCCTGCCAACTTAGGGCAAACAAAGCGATACAAAAGGGGATGGCAGGAGCCCAGGGCACACTCAGTCAAAGCACATCAGCAGTTCAGCAAAAAGTGGGGGCTTACAAATGCAAGAAAGATGGCACTTTCCCACAAACACCCAAGCAGGCTTTGTTTCTGACTTCCCGAGAGAAAAGGCCCTCACTCTTGAGGGTCAGAAACTAGTCCCTGGCAGCAGGCTGGCAAGAATCAGTCAGTCAACACACCTGAGGCTGGGAGGTTTTCAGGGGACACCTCTCTGAGCATGTATTAACAAATCCATTACTGGCATCAGTGGGCTTTCATTGATACAAGATCTTTGATACAAAACAACCCTACTTTTAGTGAAGCCATCATGTAAATGGCGAACACGTTTTCACCAGTGTCCAGCATAGGCTTTCAAAATGGTTTCCCTGATCACTTGCAATATCTAGTAAAAGAACTAAACATCAGAGAGGCATATCTGTTCATGCAGATCTGTCCTGACATAAAATGTAATCCACCCTGCCTTCGGGTTCAAAGGACTGCTGTAGGGTTGTCTTCCATATATTAGATACAGTGACTTTGGAATAACACACTGGGGTGTTGTGTCCTGTTTTCCCTCATGGCTTGCACCACATAACTCAGCCTGCAGTGCAGTCTGTGTGGAATTATGTGGGGTGGCACAAGATATGGGGACCCTCTGTAGTCTCCATGCCGTAGGTACATGGAGTACCATTTACTAGGAACTTACAGGGGCCAATTGTAGTACAGTTAGACTTAACCTTGTTTTAGGGAAGGAGCACTGGCACGGAGGTCTGGTTAGCAGGCCTCAGTGCACTCTAAGAGTTAAAAATCAGCATCTAGCACCAAAAAGGGGGCAGAGTGTGTGGGGTAACGGCAACAAAAGCTCAGTTCCCTACAAACAACTACACATTTTCAATTCAAGCAATAAGCTAGCAGTTCACTTCAGGCAAGTCCTGTAGGAATGCAACACATGGAACGAAAAAAAAAACTCAGACATGCTGCAAGCAACACACTGACTGCCTTCACCCAGACTCATTATGCCAACACAGCTTGTGTGATTGATGGAATAGACAATTACCAGGCTAAGCAAATGGAATTCAGAACACAAGAAATTATTTGCAGCTTAAGGTCAACCATTCTTCTACTATAGAAAAGATATCAAATAAAGTAAAATTGTGATCTGACCAGCAACATTTTCCTTGTCTTCCGAAAGCAGAATCAATTTCTTGGAGTACAAATGTTCAATTGCTCTTTCCAAGGCTTCCATTGGAACAGCGCGGCATTCTACTGCCTTCTGAAGGATCTGTTTGCTTTTCTTGAAGTTGCCTGCATTAGTTGGATAAGAGATTGGATTTAGAAAAATGTAAACATTTTCCTAAGCAGATAAATTTACAAAACATATGTAGTCTCTGCTGTTGTCTTTACTCAAACCATTTTAAATGGAACCACAAACAATCATCACCCAATCCTGCTATAGGCTGTATAACAGAATATTTCAGAAAACGTTGCAGCCTAATATTTTCATTGGGAGGTTTTTTTCAGAATGGAATTTCACACATTAGCTAAAAGATTCCATGATAGAGAATCAACTTTCTGTTATTTTCAACTTTATCTTAAAATGCCAGGGGTGCGGAATGAGATTTGCTTCAAAGCATGTATACAATAATATACCCAACATTGACACAGGACCATGTGACTTGTGGAGGAAGCTGAACATTCAGGCTAATGAAATAATCAACCATAATGTCAATGAACAGTAATGTGAGAAGTAATTAAACTTTGCTGAGAGATGCCAGAACACAGTGCTAAGCAATGGAATAGAACAGTTCATAAGCAGTATAGTGAAATCTAAATTGGCAACCTGAGCAAGACTGAAACAGACAACTTTGTACCTGCCTGCTCTCAACCACGCACCTTCAAATCTCAGTCACCACAACAGGCACTTTCTGCAACTAGACTTCTTTCACACTGGAATAGCAACAAGCATTTGCAATGCAATAGGTCTCGCATTTGCGAGAGTTTGAGCTATTGGCATTGTAACTGACAATGTCTTAGTTATGTCTTTATTTTTAAAACCAATAAATAAAAGATATGTAATTTACAATGCCAATAGCTTAAACTCTGGCAAAGGCGAGAGCTATTGCATTGCAAATGCTTGTTATGTAGTGCTACCAGTAGTGAGCCCGGCAATGACTGGGACAGCTGACACCAGATATCCTATCCTGCTCAGTTGGACAGATGCTTGCAGTAACTACTCCAGTGGATCTCGCTCTCAGGGCTAACCAAAACACTGGCACAACAACCTTCACACTTGCCAAATTGGCTAGCTTTTGTATGTATGACACAGAAGCCAAGCAACAAGTTATCTCTTTTTTAATGATCTACAACTACGGGTGTAGGATCCAAAGCTTATCCCATGGCGCACGTCGGCGCCCCCACTCGCCGCCTCAGGACCGGTCTCCCTATCACCAGGCCGGGGCCTTGGGTGGCGACCCTGATGCTGCCCAGGTAGACGGAGATTCTGTGGTCTTTGGTGAGTACATGTGCTCATTTTGTTTTTTTGTACATCGTTCCCAGATTGAGGACCCACTGCCCCAACAGCACAGAACATTTGGGAAAGCAGCCTCTATGAGCTGGGCAAGTGAGGCACTGTGTTGGTAAACACTAGAGTGATGTGGGTGTTCTTGGATTGTGCAGTGGGTTGTTATCAGAAAGGCTCTTGGAGAGAAAGGACAACAAGAATATGTTACAAGGTTAGGGGGTAGAATAAATACTACTGTAATGTCAGCGCGAAAAACTGAAATTGCAAAGAAAACAGCAGAGTAAATACATAATCCATTATTTCACGTAACTGGTTTGTGATTTAAACCCTTGGCGTGTGTTATCTGCAGGGGTTGCGTAATTAAACTTAAGGGAAAGTTTTTTAAACATTAGATTAAACGAAATTCAAAGTGATCAAATGCAGACAGTAGCAAGGTGCCCCAAAGAACAAAATCAAGCGCTAAACTATTGGTCTGAGGGTAACCGCATCGTACTTCAAAACTAGGGCAAAAGGTGCGCGAGGATCTAACCCTTCCTTCCCCATAGCTTCCAAGATTTCAGATTGCCATGTGTGACATTTTCATAAATTCAGTGTAATTATGTGTGACATTTCAACAACTATGAGTGACACTTTCTCGCAACCAAAATCAAGCAATGAAAACCAGGAAAACATATAAATATCAGCTGTCACAACCAAAGAAGATGTTTATACTGCTGGAAAGCACCAGAAACTGAAGCACTTTAGTTCTCTTCTAATCTGATCATACTGTTAAACAAAACGAGGACTCAGATCTGCACCACTCATTGACAGTGTGCGCTGTGCCACTGCAAACAAAAGAATTTTTCTGTAAATTTTAGCGGTCAGTTATTGTAATACGGTCAGATTATCTATTGCAAAAACTGGCGCAGTGTGCTTGCCACTAGCTCATCTCAAGTACAGAGAATAAATAATGACTGCTATAGTGGGGGATAAGAAGAGAAAGAGGCGGATCTGTTTTCCAGATTTGGTCTCCTCACATGCAAGCACACATCATCGCTCGCTGGGGAACGGAATGTAGCCCGGTGCAGACTCCACTACAGAAATTTTCAGCAGGTGTTCTTGAATTTCTTGTTTTGCTCTGACAAACGTACAATAACAAGGTTTACCTAATCGCTTTCTGGACTACTCGGCCGCTATAAATCTGGAAAGTAAAATGGGCATCACTTTTATTTAAAAGAGTTTTTTGAGTTCACAGTTTATAAATTCACTTACTTGGATTTGAGGCAGGCGACCAACGAAGACAGCAACAGGTGTCTCCCCCCGGGCTGGTACATGCTCTCACAGCTGCAATGCAGGCAGCACGGCTTTGGTCAGGCCGGAGTTGGTTGATCCCTTGTCCACCACTGGATCATGATTGTACCACTCCGTACACTGCACAGAGCAGGCAGCGGGTCAAAAGTGGCAAGCAGCACCTAGCTCTGCTACAGGGCGGCAGCAGACTCACAACTGAGTCAGCTGCCGCCAACACTGGTTGGGCCGGGTGAGCCTCAAAGAAGCCGAGGCAAGACTGCGGTGGTGCAAGCGGTCACACAGTGGCTTGCACATACCCTCAAGCTGGCTCTGCCATGACTCAACAACCAATTTCACTGTCCAGTTGAACGCCGGCGCGCATTGTGGAAGAGGCACCTAAATAATGATTGTGGCGTCAAACAAAAAAATAACATAACTGCCGCTTGCCCTGCTGCACACTCGAAGAGTTATGGATACATTGTTTGTTGCAATCATGTGACCTCACTGTGTCACGTGATTGCCATGCCCCTGGCCGGCCCGCAGTAGCTGTGCTCTAATGAAAGCTCATTGGTCACAGCAATGAGCCACCGGTTCGGCACAACACTGTTGACCTACCATATAGACTTAGCACACTTGAGACTATTCAAGAAACTCTCCTAGAGCAGCAGGTGGTCCGCTGCATGCTCATCAGAAGTGTTTTCCCTGGGCGTCAATTTCGGTACTGCTTGCCTCTTCCTCTGCACCGTGACCCACAGTGGTGTCAAGGAGGCGCTACAAATGCGTGACCTGACATCTAAGTGGAGCGAAGCGGAACAGCGCACGCAAATGTGTGATGCAGGATACTTGGCAGGACTGAGAGTGGTTTGCAGCCTGCTCGGGGTCACGGCCGACACACCATGCGAGCTGCCTTTGCCATGCTCTTTTCCCTATAATGTCTCTAAGCACACCAAAGCCATCAAAGCAGCAGGCTAGCGCTACCCGAAAACACCCAAATGGACAAAAGCTGCACTGAAGCCGCTAGCTGCGGTGGTGAGACACGACGGAAGCCTCAGAGAAGTGGGTCTCGAGTGTGAAGCAAGGACACAACACACGTGTGACGAGTAACAGGCGACTGGTGGGTGGGGCCTAAGGGAGGCCAGGCATGCACCAACCACACTTCTAAAGAAGCCTGACAGAAAACCAACGACAATAGATCTCACAAGGGAGCAGCGCATGTCCTGCAACACAGGCGAGACCGTAAAAGGTACAGGAACCTAGACTGCAGCGGGGTGCTGGATGCTGGCACGTTGAAGTCAAAGTCAAGCAAAATCACTGCCATGTTACTTAAAACGCGTACTAGGACAAACTGAGGTGAACTAGGTATGAAATCACACCAGAAGAGCTCTCAAGAGCCACCAGGTCGGGGGTCTGAATATATTTAAAGATAGAAAAACACTTTGTAGTCAGAATTTTAACTTATTCCTTTTTCCAGTCCTCCCTTTGCTCTTCAATACTGGGAGAGGTAGTCCTCAGAAATAAGTATATTTTGGAGATTGAAGTTTTATAACAAAAAACGTTTGGTGATCTTCACAGAGCAGTATTTCGATACAACTTAAAATTATGGTAGCAGAGACATTCGTATATAGGTCAAATTTTATTACCCACTCACAAAAAATGATTTTTGTTTTGCCGGTTACTGGGGGGAAAAAACGGCATAAAAGTTTGACTACATATAAAAGAATGTAAAATATGTGACCAGAACAGAATGTAAAAGAAGAGATTGTATATTGACACTATCAGCTGTTAGGAAGGTCTGTAAGGAGTAATTGGAGAACTACTCCTTTTCTAGAATGACCTCATTATCGAGTCTCGGAATGGCAATGGAACGGAGAACCAAAATACAGAACTGATTAAACTAAACTGACCTGGTGCTGAGCCTAGTAGAACAAGCATTTGCAATGCAATAGGTCTTGCATTTCCAAAAGTTTGAGCTATTGGCATTGTAAATGGTAAACTTTTTATTTATGTGTTAGTTTTGAAAATAGATAAATTAATGGCATTGTTATTTACAATGCCAATAGCTTAAACTGTCGCAAATGCGAGACCTATTGCATTTGCAATGCAATATCAGAAAACCACACATCATGTGAAAATAATGTTGGCGTTTGTTAAAATTACCAACGTTTGGTAAAATTAAAAACGAAACACTTTTCACTAAAATGGGGTTGTCTAATTTAGACGAGTTTATCTCATTTTACAAACAAACAATTTTGTTGAGATGTGACGCTTGGAGACATGAAACTGAGCATCTCGGATATTACAGCCCAGGAATAACTGAAGCTCATTGGTACACGTGAAATCAGAGGGGATGGGTGCAAATCAGTAGACCATGTAAGGGCCAGGGCAGTCAGCTGTGGATGTGCAGGACGCCTGTCTAACAGGTGCACACTCATGGACAAACTGGGAAATTGTGGAACTTTAATGGGAAACTGTTGTAAACAAAGACACAACTGAAACTGAGATAGGATTGGTGTCTGACTGTTAGTTTGTTGCATTTTTGGAGCGATTTAACGGGAAGTGCAGGTACACAGAGGGGATCGGAGGACATTACACAACGCAGCAGCGCTGAGGCTCTATACACAAAACACGGGCGCCGGAGCACTGTGCCCACCCAGGATACTGGAGTCGCAGCACTGAACAAGTCATGGTCGTGCACCATCAGTAATGCACACGAGGTAGGCGTAGTGTAAAGTGCAATGTACAGGTGGTAGAGGGCAAGAAATGTAACAAGCGCAGAGCGCCTTGCACGATCCATATTGCGGGGTGAATGGTTACCGGGCTCAGGAAAGAGTACAGCGGCAATGTATGCACTAAAAGCACTACACACGGAGGGAACTGTCATAAATACACGGAAGAGGCGTTCAGGAACTGTAAACACTGCCCGCGCACCTGGCATTGATATGGCACGTTATGCCTTGCGCTGTCCACAGGTTGACAAGCATAACTAAGAACAGACCACCAATGCACCTCCATAACTCAGAGAAATGCATTGGGATTGTCAGTTCTTATGGCTGGAGGAGCAAATGTGCTGCACTGCTAAAGTCCATTACTAGAAAAATCAAAATCCACAAAGTGACAGGAGAAGAAAACTTGGGTTAACAGAAAACCAGTCTCTTGATTCTAGCAGTGGGCAAGTGCAACAGTTTAAAGTGTATCTTGAACTGCTTCAACAAAAAGACTTCAAGGTCCCCTGGGTCCACCATGAAAAGGCTTAATGGGGTTGTTGAAATGGTTAGCAGCACCTGCTAAAGCATAGATCCTCTTCAGACAAAGCAAGGCCTGACCATGCAGTTTCTATTATTGCTTCATGTGGCGGCTCAAGGGACATATTTCAACAGGAGGTGCCTTACTTGGTCAAGCAACACTAAGGCGCCTTGGGGAGAGTTATCAGTAAAGAAGCCGCATATACATATACCAGGACCGTTCACTGGCACCACGCTGGTAAAGACCATTGATACGGAGCTCAGGGAAAACAGGAAAGCTCTGTAAAGTAATAAGCCAAGTTCACCTATTTTCTCAGATATTTTTCACTAGGACCTAGATCAAATAAATAAGCATCGTTGAAGCCCGCCGCGCAAAGCCAGCATGCTACTGACCGGCACAAATAGGGACCATTGTCACGAATTTCGAAAAAAATACTTTTTTTAGAGTGGGTCACCATACATGCACAACATATAGGTCGAAACCTGGTACTGGATGCCTGCCCTCTGCCACAGCACTCCAGGACATCGGCAATCTTATCAGCACTTTCTATTTACCTGAACACCTGCAGTGCACCTACATACATGTCACTGCATCCGACTGTAAGGAGGCAAGCTGGCATTGTACTTTTCCGGTCAGGATTTTAACATTGCTTCCCACTGACAATACATACCAACACCCTGGCACTGCACTACTCGATGCAGATGAACATACTGGCACTGCACCCGCAGCACCCCAAAACATGGCATTCCTATAGCATGCACGCACTGCCTGGCACCACCCAGAAACATGATGGTATGCCCCGCACGGAGTACAACCAAATTTTGTCACTCTGCCGTGTACTCGGCTGTCCGTCAAGCGCAGAGTGTGCAATGGAAAACAGAAGTGTAGGTAGTGAAAAACTTCCCCTAGCTGCCAGTACTCACTCATTCATCAGAACCTGATCAGCGGTCCTGAAATAGTTAAAATTCCTAGACCACCTCGAAGATAATTTGTCTGGGAAACTCCAGTAAACTTCATACAAGTTTCAAACAAGCTGGCTCCGTGAAGCCGACGGGGGAAGGGAAGCTGAAAGCATGCGATGCGTATGCTGCCAGCCTCCGGTGGGGACAGGAGATGTGCACGCGTACGCAGTGCACATCTCTTGTCCGTACACATGCACATCTCATGTCCGCGTGTGCCCACTCATGTCTCCCTTCAGCACAGAAAGGGGCAACAATAGAGTCTCGCAACGCGAAGCAGCGGATGCGCTGCTTTCAGTAGAGAGACCTAAAAAGGTTTCCTAGAAGGTAGGACATTTACATTTCTTGCAAGAAAGGAGTGGTTCGCAAGCAGGTCCTCAAAGTAAAGGTCACTAAAAGTTGTTCAGGATTTATACATTGTGTTGCTGCATACTAGCCATAATTTAAAAAAAACGTAAATAACCTTGCGCACGAGGTTCAGGGTTAATCTACTAAGTCTAGACAAACGGGTAAGCACAGTTTACTCGAGTGTGCAATTGTTCTCCCAATCTATATTTTTAAAATTCTTGGTTATTTATATTTTTGAGTTATTTCTAATGGAACTAAAGATGTTCCTAGAGTCATATCATTTTCCAGGTTGGCATTACACTTGATTTAGACAAATACAATGTAGCGTGAATTGGAGCCAAATTAGTATACCGGATGCAGATCAAGATCAGAGGCATGTAATATGGAGCTTGTTGATAATATGCATGGATAAATAAAAACACCTGAATGTATAAAAGCCTACAATAGTAGCTATATTATTTAAAATAGAAATGGCTTGCCATTTGAGAGCGGGATAAACTGGAGAGGAAGCAAAGGACTGCCCTTGATGGGAGGCAATTAGTAGTGGTGCATGCAATGGAACCTTCATGCAAAAACACTACAATTTCACAAGATGAAAACAAAAAGCTCATGTGGTTGTTTCCAAACGCCATTACCAGTCTTTTCAGCATTACATCCCACCAAATAATGGCAATCTACTCTAAGTCTAATAATATTTGCTCCAGTTCTGTATTGAATAAATAAAATAAAAAATCTTCAAGTATTACCTCTTCGGACCAAAAGACCATCTCTATGTATGTAGATTATGTATAAAGCTAAAGATGTCTAAAAAGACAGCCATAAAATAGCAGAGTCTGTGCCTAAGCTCAATACAATACTAATGTAGGTTACATTCACAGAACTGATTGATGTACGCTGAATAACGAATATGCTACTTACCAGTATGCATCTGTTCTTGGCATGTAGGGCTGCTGACATTCATATCTGGGCATAGATCGCCGCCTAGTGTTGGGTCCGGATGATTGCACATTGTTGTCCTGGAAGAGTCTTCGAAGTATCACGAGATAGGTGGCTCCTCCCCTGGACTACAGTGCGCATGGGCATCGACTCCATCCCCAGATTGTTTTTAGCCATTGCGGCCAAGATGGAGTGAAACTCAGTGAATGATGACCATGCTATGAGTATATGTGAATACTGCAGCTGCTACAGGCGCCGGGGAGGAGGGCGGGCGATATGAATGTCAGCAGCCCTACATGCCAAGAACAGATGCATACTGGTAAGTAGCATATTCGGTTCGAGGCATGTGGGCTGCTGAATTCATATCTGTGCATAGAATACATAGCAGTCCCTCCTTTAGCGGCGGCCGCCCGTGCCAGCTGCAGCAGTTTGAGAAAGTGTTTTTAGAACAGCCTGCCCTACAGCTGCCTGCTGTTTGGAGTGCACATCAACACAGTAATGCTTAGTAAATGTGTGTGTGGTAGACCATGTGGCTGCTCTACATATGTCTTCCAAAGGAATGTTTCCAAGGAATGCCATAGAGGCCCCTAACTTCCTGGTGGAGTGGGCTCTTGGCGGAATGGTAAGAGTGCGTTTTGCTTTTAGATAGCAGATCTGGATACATTTAACGATCCATCTAGCAATACCAGCCTTGGAAATAGGGTTACCTTTGTGGTGCGGTGCAAAGGCGACAAAGAGTTGCTTAGTTTTCCTAAAATCCTTGGTCCTATCGATGTAATACATTAGGGCCCGTTTAACGTCAAGGGTATGGAGCATCCGCTCCGCCAGTGACTCAGGATTTTGAAAGAAAACAGGTAATTCGATTGTTTGGTTGATGTGAAACTGAGACACAACCTTGGGTAGAAATTTAGGGTTAGTGCAAAGCACCACCCTGTTGGAATGAATTTGAATAAATGGCTCTTGGATAGTGAGGGCTTGCAACTCACTAACCCGCCGTAGCGATGTAATTGCTATGAGGAAAGCCACTTTCCATGTCAAGACTGAATCTCGCAGGAATGCAGTGATTCAAAGGGAGGACCCATCAGCCTGGTAAGGACCACATTGAGGTTCCACTCAGGAGCTGGTGGAGTCCGTGGCGGAATGACTCGTTTGAGCCCTTCCAGAAAAGCCTTGATGGCAGGCACCCTGAAGAGGGAGAGGTGCTGCCTATTTTGGAAATAAGCGGCCATTGCGAATGGAAGCATAGGCCAGATTACACTTGTACAGATGGAAAAGGTAACAGATGATGTTCTGAATAGAAGCATCCAGCGGGTTAATGTTGTGGTCTGCACAATAAATGACAAACCGCTTCCATTTTGCCGCATAGCATGCTCTAGTGGTGGGCTTCCTCACCTCCCGAATGATGTCCATACAGTCGGCAGATAAGTGCAGGTAGCCAAATTCTAGGACTTCAGGAGCCAGATCGCCAGGTTGAGCTGTTGCGGATCATGGTGCTGAATGTCGCCATGGCTCTGCGTCAGAAGGCTGGGTGTGAGATGTAGCCTCTGATGCGGCACCACGGACCGTTCTAGAAACGTGGTGTACCATGGTTGGCGAGCCCACGTTGGAGCAACCAGGATGAGAGTCATCGAGTGCTGCCTGAGCTTGCGTGCCACCAGCGGTATCATGGGTGCTGGGGGAAAAGCGTACGCAAATCTGCCTGACCAGTTCATCCATATCGCATTGCCCTGCGACTGTGGGTGTGAGAACCTGGCGGCGAAGCTTTGGCATTTTGCGTTCTCCTTTGTGGCGAACAGGTCTATCTCTGGATGACCCCACCTTTGGAAGTACGGCTGGAGTACTGATGGATGTATCTCCCACTTGTGCATCTGGTGGCTGTGCCTGCTGAGCAGGTCCGCCATCTGATTGTCCTTGCCCGGGAGATGCTCTGCCATGAGGAAGATGTTCCTCTGAATGGCCCACTTCCAAATGCTCTGAGCCAGATGAGACAGCTGCGGAGAGTGTGTACCTCCCTGCTTTTGAATGTAGTACATTGCCGTCATGTTGTCCGTCCGGATCAACACGACCTTGTTGCACAGATGTACTTTTAATGCTATGAAGATAGCCATCAGTTCCAGAACATTGATGTGCATCTTCCCTTGCTGTTGCGTCCATAGTCCCTGCACAGTGTATTGGAGTACATGCGCTCCCCATTACTGGAGAGAAGCGTCCGTCGTCAGGATAATCTGTGGCACAGGCTCCTGGAACGGTCGGCCCTTGCAAAGGTTTCGTGGATTCCACCAATGCAGAGAGTTGTATGCCCGACCGCTCACCAACACTAGGTCTTTCAACTGGTTGTGAGCCTGAGTCCACTGACGTGCTAAGCACTCCTGAAGCGGACGCATATGTAGTCTCGCGTGCGGGACAATGGAGATGCAGGAGGCCATCATGCCTATCAACTGCATGAACACTCTTGCTGGAAGCGAGTGTTGAGGTCTGAATTTTTGGATCAGCGATTGAATGCTGCTGACTCACTGAATTCGGCTGTGCTATGGCCGCCAAAGTGTCTATGGTCGCACCCAGATACTGCCGTATGTGGGCGGGCTGGAGGTGGGATTTCGGGTAATTCAGTGAGAATCCCAAATCGTGCAGGAGGTGAATGGTGTGGAACACGTGGTCGGCACACTGCTGGGCTGACTTCGCTTGGTTGAGCCAGTCGTCCAGATAGGGGTAGACGTGGACGTTCTGCGTCTCAGATGTGCCGCCACCGTCGCCAGGCACTTGGTGAACATCCTGGGTGCCGTGGTGACCCCAAAAGGCAAAACCCTGAACTGGTAGTGCTGGTTTTGGATGGTGAACCTGAGGTATTTTCTGTGTGAAGGATGTAGTGGAATGTGAAAGTACGCATCCTTTAAATCTAAAGTTGCGAGAAAGTCCCCCTGTTGGAGCAGCGGGAGCACTTGCTGCAGTGTTAGCATGTGGAAGTGCTCCGACAGGATGTAGAAGTTGAGGGGCCTGAGATCCAGGATGGGCCTGAGGGACCCGTCCTTCTTTGGAATCAGGAAGTACAGGGAGTAAACTCCTGTGCCTCTTTCCTGCATGGGCACGAGCTCTATTGCCCCTTTTTGCAGCATGACGTTGACCTCCTGCTGCAATAAGCGCAAGTGCTCGTCCGACATAGGACGGTGCCTTGGAGGTATGTTGGGGGGAGTGGATGTTAACTCCAGACAATAACCAAATTGGATAAGCTTTCTGACCCACCTGTCCGTGGTGATGGACTTCCACACGGGCAGGAACTGCTGGAGTCTCCCCCCGACCGGTGTTGTGTGGTCGGGGGGCAGTGACACTGCGTCACTGTTTGTTGGCGGTAGAGGACCTGGAGCTGCTGTTGCCACGTCCTCTGCCCTTGGCGCTGTTGCCGCGATATCCACCACGACTCTTGTTGGCATAAGTAGTCTGGGTGTTGCCTTTGTAGAACTGCGCGGACTGCGAAAGCTGACCCCTGGAGGTGCCTCTGGTATTGGAGAGACGAAAGGACCCACCCCGAAACTGCTGGGACTGCAAGGCACCCATGGATTTTGCAGTGTCAGTGTCCTTTTTCATTTTTTCTAGGGTTGTGTCAACATCAGGGCCAAACTGGTGATCAGGGTTGACTGTTTGGTTCAAGATGGTTGTCTGTATGTCTGGCTTGAAACCAGAAATTCTTAGCCAGGCATGTCTCCGAAGCATAACACTGGTGTTAATGGCGCGCGTGCAGCGGTATCAGCCGCGTCTAGAGCGCACTTTATGGAAGCGTTGGAGATTAGCTTCCCCTCCTGGATTAGCATCTCAGCCCCTTCCTTATATTGATCAGGCAGATGTTGCAAAAGGGTCTCTAGGGTATCGTAGTGCGCCCTGTCATAACGCGCTAGGAGCGCTTGTGTGTTTTAGATGCGCCATATGTTAGCTGCCTGCGCTGCTACCCTCTTCCCCGAAGCCTCAAAGACCTTGGACTCTTTGTCTGGGGGAGGAGCATCACCCGTAGTCTGAGAGTTGGCCCTCTTCAGGGCATTCGAGACGACCAGGGAGTCCAGAGGCAACTGTCCTTTAATGTAAGTTGGATCATTGGGCGCCGCTTTGTACTTTTTGTCAATCCTCGGGTTGATGACTCTCGCCCTGGTGGGTTCTTTGAAGACCTCAGCAGCGTGCTTTAAAACGCCTTTCAGCATTGGCAGAGTTTTTACAGTCTTTTCAGACACAGAAAAGGTGTCAGAGGAAATCTACGTCCACAGGGTCAGCATGCAGCTGGAAATTGTGATTGGCTGCTGCCCGCTCAATGAGGGCATTGAAAGCAGCAGAGTCTTCAGTAGGAGAAGTCTTAGCAGAGAAGAGCTGAGGGTCTTGTCCTGAATGTGGATCCCCAGGCTCACCACCAGCAGACCAGGGCTCTGTCACATCCTCTGGGTCTGTGTAGACTGGATAGCCATATTCATCCTCGTCATCGCCCTCACCATCGTCCACGTGGGAGTGAGTGGGCGAGACCTCGTGAACCTGTGGTGAAATGGGTTACACCAAAGCTGGGGCACCAGCAGAGTCCATTTTCCTCTTTAGGGGGATTTTGTAAGACTCCAATTGGGGTTCTGGGGTGATTTTCCTATTAAGAAGGGAAAGCCTGCTCGTTTCGGCGTTGATGAAATGTTCCGGACGCTCCTCGTCTGAAAGTTGTCGAGGCCGCGGGCCAAGGACCACCAACGATGCCTTCGGCGTCGAAGATACCTTCTTGGGCACGCAGGCCCCCGGTCTAGCAGTGAAAGCCTTCGGAGCAGTCTTAGGCGGCAAGGTAAAAAGGATCGGCGTGGACGCCTTCGCCGGTTTCTCAAGAGGCTTTGCAGGCGGGGGGTCCTTCAGCTCGGCTGTTGCGGTGCCGTCCCTTATGCGCTGCAGGGACTCCGTGACCACCTTCGTGAACGCAGCCGATGGACGTGCCGGTTCAACGGAATCCTTCGAGGACGGCTTCGGAGTGGAGTCCTTCAAGGCCACTTTCGGAGTCGACACACTTGGCGCAGGCCCCTTGGCCTTGTCGTGTGGAGGCGGGGCAGAGAGGACCTTCGGGTCATCGGGCCGCTTCTTCGGGTCTGCATGAGACTTCTTGGAGTCGTCGACAGCCTTCTTGTGGTCGACCCGACCCTTGCCGGCGTCAATAGTTTTCAGCGCCGACGCTTTAGCCTTCGACGTGGTAGCCTTCGGCTCGCCCATTTTGACTTGGCCCTTCGACTCGACGGCCATCTTAGGTTTCTTCGGCGCCGAGGCCCCTGAAGTCTTCGAACCGACCAATGTGATGCGCACTTTCGGTTTCGATATCTGCCCTTGCGCAGCATCTGGCGTCGAGACCGCAGGTTTCACTTTCGGTTTTCTGACCGGGAGTGACTCGGTACCAATGTTCGTGGCCGGGCCTGCAGGCGGGGCTGAGGAACTCACATCAAGGTCTTGGGTAAGGACCGAAGGCGATCCCTCGACCTGGGCCTCATCGATTGGCACGGCCCCAGAGTCAGTCTGAGGAAGCTCCTCGTCCGAGCTATCCTCCATGGCCCCTAGGGCCCCGTCGTTGTCTCCTACCTCCTCGACGACTTCTTCGTTCTGGAAAGCCTCGGCCTCAGCGTCGTAGTCTTCCTCGACATCCGACGCGGGGTTAAATTCTGAGACGTCCAGGATATCTTCTTCCTCGACCTCACCAGCATCGAAAATGTCCGTAGGCGCCGAAGCAGATTGCTGGGCCTCCAGGCGCGCAGCTCGACGGGACTTGAGTGTCTTCTTGGACCTGAATCTTTAACAGGCCATACACTTGGCCTCATCGTGGTCCGGCGACAGGCACTTGTTGCACACCGGGTGGACGTCGATGTGTGGGTACTTCGAGTAATACACCGGACATCTCTTGAATGGACTACGGTCCATGATGGATGGTCGATGAGTCTGGAGCGTCGACAAGGCCTTCCGCGCCGAAAGCACACGGAAGTACAGAACTTGGCTCGGAGCCGAGGAAGTTGTTAAGCCGAACGCAAGACAATACCGACGCAAGACTAAAGACCTTTTGGTCTCGAGGAATATTTACTGATTCTTTATCGATTCCGACAAGAGGGAACCAAAGACATCCAAACCCAATGGCGGAAAAAAACAATCTGGGGATGGAGTCGATGCCCATGCGCACTGTAGTCCAGGTGAGGAGCCACCTATCTCGTGATACTTCGAAGACTCTTCCCCTGTGACCACTGACCTCTGAGAGATTACTTACTTTATGGACCCTCTCCTGGGCAACAACCTTGCCGGAATCTAACGCCTCGCACTGCCTGAGTCCTCCCGCCGCCGTGCACAACACCATAGCCGGCCGCCGAGTGGAGGACTCTCTTCCCAGGATTCCCAGCGGCGGCGCTTGCCTTGGTCGTCACCTTCGGCGCCTGAAGGCGCGATAAAGGTGGGCGTCCCCAGACCATAGGGTGCAATCCCCTGTGACCACTGACCTCTGAGAGATTACTTACTTTATGGACCCTCTCCTGGGCAACAACCTTGCTGGAATCTAACGCCTCGCACTGCCTGAGTCCTCCCGCCGCCGTGCACAACACCATAGCCGGCCGCCGAGTGGAGGACTCTGCTTCCCAGGATTCCCAGCGGCGGCGCTTGCCTTGGTCGTCACCTTCGGCGCCTGGAGGCGCGATAAAGGTGGGCGTCCCCCGGGACGCGAGCGGGACGCCGGGCAAAGCCCGGGCAAAGGGCGGGCAAAGGGCGGGCCGTCTGTGGCCGTCCGCGGACGACCAAGGACAGGACGGACCCTCCCTCTAACTCCCACGCCTCCACAACAAGTAGGATTTCTTTGACTTGTTTCTCATTGGTATTTTATGGGGGTCTTGCGACATACATTAAATTTTGTACTGTAAAGCTGCCAACAAAGATCTCCTGCTACCTGCCACAAACAAGTATACAACCTTTAATAGCATGTCTACCAGGGGCAGCAGGAGTAAGAGTAAGACTGCTGCCGGAGCGGCTGCATTGATAGGTCCAATAGACAGCTTCATCACACGCACTACCGATGCCATCGATCTTAGCATCTCATTATTGCAACGAAGGGCATCTCGGGACTTGGATTTTGCGAAACGCTCTTCATTAGGAAGTATTAAATCAGCCAGAACCCCAGGTAACATCGGTACATCGAGAACGGAAGACACTAATGACATTATAGCCGTTCCTCATACCTTGCTGAATGAGGTAAATCTATCAGTATCGGACACAAGCACCAACTGTGAGCTGGAGAGCGATCTAGAAAGATCTCCCCTTCTCAATGTGGCCTTAACTCCTGAACTAGTTGAGGATACCAACGAGAATGCTTTGGGGGACACACAAAGGGGGGGGGGGCAATTCCAAAAACAGCTATATCTACCATGCAACCCCTGCCATCGAATCGTAAGAAACGTAAACGCCCGAGAGGGCAAAAAGGTAAAGCCACGTTGGCTGATGTACATCAACAACATGAGTCTCTCAATACAAATATCAGCCACGCATCCAGAGATAGGTCCGATAATAATACAGACTGATCACTTGATCGAGCGAATCGGGGACCTTCTGAGCATATATATATATATATATATATATATATATATATATATATATATATATATATATATATATATATATATATATATATATATATATATATATATATATATATATATATATATATAGCCAGTCGAATCCAGGCTCGCTCGATTAGAGAAGAGAATCGAAGAACTGGTATACCTAAACAAAAACTCTCACCCTCCCCCTCTCCTTAATGTGACTGGAGCACAAAAAGCTAAACCCAATGAAAGCAAAACTGCGCTGCCCCAACCAAAAGCCATATCCGGTGGAGCCGCTGAGACAAAACAATAGATAATAGCTAACAAACCGACACCAGCAACCCACCTGGCACCAGCTACGAGTCTTCCTCCAACGACTAGTAGCGTTCACCTAAGAAAACCTCAAACGGGCTCGCAACACGCGCCGCAAATTTCCACCCAACTTAGTAACACGACGGCAACAACATTCCATCCTAAGACCCCCTCTGAAATTCCTTACAAAGCTAAGCAGATTCCTCCACGGATCACCTTACCGCCAGAATGTGGAGCCTTTGTACTTGTGTTAGTTAATGTGCCTAGACTTAAGCAAGAGCAGTCAGAAACTGTTCTATCATTAAAAAATAAAATCCTTTATTGGCTTTCATTAAATTGTAACTTTCCAACGGAATGTGCGGGGGAAATTACCCATGTACAGAGAGTGGGATGGATAGGCCCCTTGCGAAAAAAATTTGAGGGCGACTGTGTAACACTTAACTTCAGGAACCCTCAATTGGCAGAAAAGACTCTTGCCAATGCCCCCCCACCCTCTACATGGGAATTCAATACTACCCTACTTCCCCTGGGTTACTTTTATAGGCACCTGCTTCCATCAAGTTCAAGTACACTGCCTAACTCTACGAATCTTCCCTATGAAAGGCACTTTGTCAGAAATGAAGACTCCCTTCTTCCAACAAAATGCCAATTTTGTTTACCCCACAGAAACAGTACAATGGCACCAGAGCCAAAATCGCTTGCCTCCATCAGTTCATCCCTATCTTTCTACTACTCTATACCAGGATTATAGGGATAATCGTTGGAACCAACCTGCCCAGCTGCCAACTACCTCTTATAATATTCCTATCTACAACAGATACAATGTATTCTCTGGTTTAGACAGTAATGACTGACTCGCTTCCCCTACAGTCAACTGGGAAAATGTATCCTCCTTAGAATTAGGGGAGAACTTACAACCCAGGGGAATATCTATGTCAATCTCACAGGGGCACTCAGAAAAAGAGGACGCTTTGAGTGTATCATCTCCTCCTACTAGTTGCGGCGCACTAGGTCATGCAGACAACTTAGTTATTGTTATAGACCCAACTCATATTAGGTCAAAATTACATTTCACCTTTTGGAATATTGCTGGCTTAGTACATAAACATACCAATCCCAACTTCCTGATTCAACTTAACTCAAGTGCTATTATCTGCCTTCAGGAGACCTGGGCAATCACGCCTATACATATAGTGGGCTTCAAAACATTTTGGTCCCCTGCAAGTAAATCCCCCTCGGGCAGAAACAGTGGTGGCCTCACCACCTACATTTTAAACACCATACAAATGGAGGACATTGTACCCCTAATAATAAAAGATAACTTCCAACTCATAGTTTTAAAAAGGAGAAAACAAGAAGTGTACATATTAGTAAATTTCTACAATAACCTGTCGCAAACTAATTTGCTAATTACTCTCACTGAGATTGCAACAGCTCTGCAAGAACAAACCATACAATATGCAAAAAATTCATGTACAATAATTTGGGGGGGAGACTTTAATCTCCACTTATGTAGGAACAGTAATAACACCAAATGTGGCATTACCGATGAGGAGGACATCGGCATAACCCATTTTAAACATTCCGTCGAAGGCGAGAAAATGAACGAGGTCATGGCTGAACTACAGCTAGGTTTCCTAAATGAAAAAAAAAATCCTCCTGCTCCCTTTTTCCCAACGTTCAATGGAAGAGGACTAACAAGTCTGATAGATTACATACTAATATCTCCCCTGAATGGGATAGATATCTATCTGTTTGAAATAGCAAAAAACCCATTGAGTGACTATTTTCCAATAGTTGCATCTTTAGTGGAAAATAGATCACATAAACCCACTAACATTATGGCCGTTTTAGCCCAACAAGAACTTGCAGTTGGTTCGCTGAACGGTTATACACTAAAATGGGGGAAAATTGATAAGGAAGCCACAACTAATAAAATAGTCAAGAATTGTAGTGCCGAAATTACGAAACTGTCTTGACCTTAATTTACAACTAAAGGAGGTCATTGACAGTTTTAATGCCGTCTTAAAAAATATACATAAAGAGCTAACTAGGACTTGTAAGCAAAAGTCAGAAACTAACCAAAATAACAGCTGGTTTAATTCGGCATGCACAAAGGCACACACAAAACTAAAAGAGGCCTTGAATAAGGACAAGAGGGACAGAGCTGAGATTGGCAGACTAAGGAAAGAGTATGCTGTCGCGATCAGGCTAAGAAAACAAGAACTAAAAGCCGATTTATGGAATCGCCTCAGCAAAAGCACAGAGTCGAAGGATAATGTAATGTTCTGGCACATAATAAGGTCACCGTTTCTAACCAATAAAAATGAAACACCCTCCATCGATGTCGCTATAAGCGAAGATGAATGGGTGACTTATTTTTCAAAAGTTTTCAGTAAAGACCCCTCGGTAGATATTGACCATCCAGTCCCTCTAACACAGGTTATATATCCAATAAACTTACAATTTTCCCACGAGGAGGTCCAACTGGCATTAAAAAACTCAAAAATTGGCAAAGCCCCTGGCCCAGATGGGGTTCCAGCTGATGTTTTTAAACATCTACCAGATCTCTGGTCCCCCATACTGACCAATGTTTTAAATGCAACACTAAAGGTAGGGCTATTAGATTCTTGGAAGTCATCAATATTGGTCCCGATCTATAAGAAAGGGGACCGAAATACTCCGTCCTGTTATAGGCCTATCTCCCTTTTGGACTCGCTTGGGAAGATGGCAGGGCGGATCCTTCTCAATCGACTTCAGGAGTGGGCAACAGACCAAGGAGTAATATCAGATATACAATATGGCTTTCGTGAAGGCCTAGGAACAGTGGACCAAGCACTCAATCTTTCCCTCCTAGTGGGTAAATACATGGAGGCCAAGGGGTCTACACTTTACATGGTCTACGTCGACTTATCAGCGGCGTTTGACTGTGTCGCGCACTCAGCATTATGGAACATAGTGCTGAAAATGGGCGTTGACCCAGCGATTGTCGATTTCCTCCGTGAAATGTATACAGGAACCACAGGTAGGGTAAGATTTGGGATTAAGGGGGAACTTACTGGAAGCTTCAGGGTGGAAAAGGGGGTCAGACAGGGCTGTGTGCTGGCCCCCTTCTTATTCACCGTCTACACTAACGGATTGGAGGCAGCGATGATCCAAGGCAGTAAAGATTTACCTACAATAGCTCGTCGGCAAATGCATTACTATATGCCGACGATGCTGTCAATTTAGCAAGAACCCCAAACGAGCTCCAATGTGTATTAGACAGATACTGTGCGTTCATGGCCACTCTGAATCTGAAACTAAATGCTAAGAAAACTTACACCATGCAGGCCGGGAAGGGGATCAGGAAGTCCCGAAGGTTGTTTGTAAAAGGTGAACCACTAGATAGAACAACAACCTACCCATACCTGGGGGTAGTAATAGATGAGAAATTCAAGTGGAACCCAGCGGTTAATGAAAGGAAACTTGCCTTTCTGAGGGAAACTGTCTCATTAAAAGCATTCTCACAAAAGCTGGGCCAACGTCCAATACAAGAAATGATAAAAATATATAACGCAAAATGCATATCTACGGCAATATATGGGGCGGGATTATGGGGGTGTGTAAATGTGGATGCCATTCAAAAGATTGAGAATTCCTTTTTACCATATTTACTTGCGGTCCCAAGGAACAGCTCCACATACGCATGTCACACAGAATTGGGATTAGAATATATAACAGACATCATAAAACTACAGCCAGTAATGCTGTGGCGTAGAATATGGGTCACAGATCAATGCCATTTAACGAGATCCATCATTGAAGATACTCTGAGCCTTGATCAGTGTAAAAAAATCAAATGGCTAGCCTATGTTAAAGCAACACTTGAGGACTTGGGCTATAAGAAATACTTAGACTATCCTTCCAGGATAAATGAAATTTCTAAGGCGGATCTAAAAAAAGAATGTCTTGCACATCTGAGGCAGCTACGTCTAGTAACTGAGATCCACAAACAATCGGTTCAAAAAGCTATACTAGTGCAGACTGTCTTTGAATCGGAACCCTATTTGTCTTTTAGTTTAACCCAATACGAAAAAATGCTGTTAACTCGCTTAAGGTTTGACATGTTTCATCTGCTAGTTTCCTTCCCAATCCAAAATGACTGGGCGTCCACACGGTCATGTTGTCCGTGTGATCTGGTATCTACACAATCAACTATACATACTATCCTATTTTGTAAATTCTTTGTAGAACCCCGTAGACGCTGGTTACTCCCCATCTTAAAACTTTGGGGGCTTCGCCAATGCCGTCCTGCATTCCTGGCACTACAATATTTAGAAAATGAAAAATATGCCAAAGCAATTGTACGTTTTCTTAAATTTTGTATTCAACATCGTCGCAACCTATGAATTTTCTTGACTAGGAGCGTTATAAGAAGGTGCACAAATTAACAGGTTCTCAGACGAATGATAAATTGTATGATATATCTTGCTGTCTTTTTTTAACTGATCTGTTTTTTTAAACGAATTCCTTTTTAAACTGTTTTTAGTATTTTAAAAATTGTGATTTTAATACATGATCAATTTTGCGAACCGTATTTTATGAACTTTTATGGTGTTCTTATCAAATGAACTACCGAATAAAGTATTTTTGAATTGAATTGAATTGACTCTTCCAGGACAACAATGTGCAATCATCCGGACCCAACACTAGGCGGCGATCTATGCACAGATATGAATTCAGCAGCCCACATGCCTCGAACGTGATTGCCCACTACTTCGTGTTACCCCTGTATGCCACCAATGGGATATTTATCTCTAGGACTTGAGCATGATAATAGCGGAATGAACTTCCAACTACTGCTTTAAAAATTCACAAAGCGGAGAAGGAGCTACGTCAGCAAGCAAGATGGCTGCTTAGGCTCCCGGCTCCGTCGACCCTCGTAACCCGCCGCGATATCCTGCATGTTATCCTGACTTAACGCCTAGTCTCTGTGTGCATGAACTGTCCCGCACTCCGATGGTGAAATCCGGAAACTTTTATCAGCTTGTTTGACGGAGTTACATTGAGTGTAAGTTTGCGGCCTGCTCCAGCGGTGAAGCCGGGGCCTGGAGTACTTTCACAGCCGGGCTGTAGTGCAACAACATCGGCCAGGAGACTCAGGCTGGGCCCGGTCGACCGGAGTGGAGGCTTTGTTTCAGCCCGGATTTGGTGGCGGTCGTCTTCATTGCTCAGTATCGACGGAGGAGTGAGTCTGCGTGCTACTGGCTGCGGGTGGGGGCCCCCGTCCTGCCGCCCCGGTTTGCTCCCGCCGGGGTTCGGTGTCACTGGCCTGCGGCCTTAACTGGGTTGACCGTGGTTGCGAACAAAGACTGGTCACCCTTCGCATTTGCACGTTCGCGATCCTGTCTATCCCCCCCCCGTGGGTGCCGGAATCACCCGAGGAGGTGATAGTGATTGATACCGAGCACAAGATTATGGATCGAACGGTGCATGAGCCATCGCTCCGGTTAATACTGTCAGAACTTTGGGCATTCCGCTCACATGTGGATACTTTGCTGAGCAAGTTGGACTCGCGCCTATCTGAAATTCTCCTGGTGGAACCGGGCCCGGCCTTATTGTTGAAACAGGATTCTGCAGCCATTCAAAACGCGGCCATTTTGACTCCGTGTGAGGATCCCGTGAAGAAACGAGTAATGGAATCATCGGATGGTGCCCTGGTGGACGGTGTTCCCGAGGATGGCATGGTATTGCTGAACTTTTCACAACTGCCGGCTTTGGAGATATCGTCAGGCGTTGCCCTCCCGGAGACTTTTGTCTGTGACTTTCCATCTCTTTTGTGGTCATCTTCTCCTTTCCTGGCGACGCTACAACTCCTGTTCGAGACACATTGGGACTGTTCATCTCGGAGGGAGAGTTCGTCTGCATCTACGGTTCCTGAGGACTCACTGCCTGCTGGTAGCCATGGGCTGATTTCTGCTGACTCTTCTCTTCTTTATTGCTTCTTTGTGTGCCTCTGGGTCTCGCTGGAAGGGGTTTGTGTTTTTGTTCGGGAGGGCCAAGGTTAAGATCGGCTGGATCGGGATGGGTTGGCATGGCTTTTACAAGTGTTGGACCTGCAACTGTTTGCTCTAAGAGGCTGGCCGGTGCCTCACGGTACCCTCTAATTTCTCTACATTGCGGTCATAAGATTATCTTTTACTGATAGGGGGTGGCTGTTTCAGGCGGGGGGTCTAAAGGGGCTGGGAGCCCACATGGATATGCCCTCCTCCGCTCTTCTTTTTCCTACCTTTGGGGTTTTAGTTGTTAGGGGCGACAGGCACGCTGCTAGTGGGGTTAGGCTGTAGCCATTTGCAGGGGTGCAGGGTGGGGGGCCGAAGGGTGGGTTTTTTATTTTGCCTTTTTTATTTTCTATGGCCTTTCTTCTTTCTTCTTGTAGGGTCAGTATAACTATGAATCATTCGGATTCTTATTGTATGCTTGTACTTCGTGCTTTCGCTTTTATGATATCTTGATTTGTGGGCGGGCAGGCCTCGAGTATTGGCGCAACATGGAAATGTATATTGTGTGTTCTTTTGTACCGACCTATATGCTCTGGCGCCAAGTCTCCATTATAGTGGTCATTACATGTATATCCTGTTTTTACCCTGGCCCCCGCTTCTCCTGTTTGATTGTATGGCACCTGATCCTCTCTTACATAATATAAAAATGAAACCTCTGTCTTATCCTGAACTCCGGCTATGCATTCCAATACAAGCTTTACTCTGAATCGCTGCTGGGCCTTTGGGTTGTCGGCAGATGAGCTGTGTCGTATTGTGATAAACACATTTTAATTTGTCTAGCTGCCGGCCCCCGCGGTTGTAGGCCCATGCTTGTATTTCTACTGAATGCTAAAATAAAGGTTTTCAAAAAAAAATTCACAAAGCAGAGGCATGTGCTGAAATGTTAAAACATGATGCGTTGAACTGTCAATGTAAGGAATATACATCACTCGGTTTAGATTCTCAATCAAAGTGTTTGGACATATTAAATTAAGTTATAAGATAATTCTGAACACAATAAAAAATAAGTTCTGCATCGCAGGCATCTTCATTTATTCATAAACACGTGAATGATTGTTGCCTCATGCGGAAATCCCAGGACACTTTATTTTTTCACAATTGAACACTAAATACTGTTTCTGTCCATGAATGTAATTATGTAAATAGGTAATGAACGCCAATCAAAGCCAAAATGTTTGCCCTGAATGTGCATATAAAGTTATTTTATCAGGTAACTAAAACTGCATTAGCATTTAAAATGCAAGAATTCCTACTAATGTGTACACAAGGGTAAAACATGCACTCAGTAAGAGTAGAGAAGACGTAAAAGGGCATGAGTTCAACTCGATTCAGGAGCTACATTCATAATAGTGTCGAGACCTTTTTCAGGAACAATTTAAAGGAGATGTCAAACTTCACAAAGTGAACATTAAACCATATGCCTAGGGGAGGGGAACCTATCAAACTTGAGCTTTTTCTCAGGTTTGATAGAATACAAAAGTAAACATGCAGGGAAGTTGGTCTCCTCCAAAGGCGAAAGCATCTAGATCTGGTTTAATCAATGAGATGGGCATTATAGTAGATCGAAATAGTGACCCTCCTATATTGTTGAAAGAAATTCACAAAGTAAGGGAAATTCATGTAAGGGATGTGTGCGATAAGAACTTTATGCAGTGAATTTCCTTTGGTTCTCAAGAAAATGTTGGGGTGTTTAAAGGGGTATATTCACAAAATACATTTAGCAATAGGAGCTCAACCCTAGTGAGGACAGTTCTCCTTCCATTATCAGACCTATATGACCCCCACCCGACTTCACAGAGCGTTTCCAGAGTGCTCATTGGCTTGCTCACGATGTGGGGTAGTGCCCGTTGACTTCTGTCATGTGGCCTGGAATTGTGCAAAGCTACGGCCGTACTGGGAAGAAGTGCGAGGAGAGTTGTGCAGGCTTACGAGGGTAGCAGTGGAGGTCTCACTGCTACATTCTCTGTTTGGGTTTCTCCCCATCCTTCGAACAGGACGAAAAATGTGATATAAGTTTGCTCAGCTCGGCCTACTATTGGCAAGTAGTCTTATAGCTATACATTGGGCTAGGGCTAAGCCCCTGACATTACTTCAGTGGAAAGCTAACCTGCAAGAGTTAGCGGTGGCAGAGGAATGTAGACTTAAAATGCGTACCAATGAGCGTGCAGAGAGGGATATTGAACTGTGGTCGAACATGTTGGATTTACTTGGTGGAAGTGATGGGAAATGAGAAGATGGGAAAGAGCTGGTAGGGAGTGATGGGCTTAGCGACAGATGCAACAGATGAGAGTGATTGGGAGGAAGAATGGAGTCCACCTAAGCCACCTGATATGACTCTGGAACTGGGTTCATTGAGCTCCATGGGTTGCCCACCCACCTACCTCCTTTTTGACTGTGGGGAGGGGCTTGAGAGGAAATTGGTGGCCTCTTTGCTTTTTGCTTTTTCAGGGTGCGCCTCTCTGCCAAGACCTATGATATATGTGTAGTGGGTGAGAATTGAAGTCTTGTTCGCCCTACCACTGGATTATATGTTAGAATTTCTTATTTGCTGGGACTTGCTGCCCCTACCCACATCTCACTTCTATTTTAATTGTTAACATGTAGGGACATGCTGCTATGTTGTACTTTGTATTCAGATTTGCAAAACTGAGTAAACAAATTTAGAACAAAAGCAATGCTAAACTCATATGCAATAGTGTGGTGTGTTTCTGTTAAGGTGCTGGGGCAGAGGTGTTAGGAATTGTGAAGACTCGAAGAGGAGAGAATCATTGGGAAGGTCGAAAGCATTAAGTGGTTGTCTCCAGTGTTGGTAGCCAGAAAGGCGAAGGAAATCTCAGATTATGCATCAATTTAAGAGAATTAAAGAAATTAATAGTTGATAGGTATCCCTTACCTAACATATCAGATTGTTGCCCTTACTTAATAGTGCAAAGGTGTTTTTGACTGTGGATCTCACCTAAGCATATCCTCAGATCAAACTAGAAGATCAATCTTAAGACCTAACGGAAATCGTCAGGCCTTTTGGTACTTTCAGCATTGTAAGGATGCCATTTGGCTTAATATCGGTGGCATCAGTATTTAAGGCGGCTATGGAAAATGTTCTGAGAAATATAGATTTTTCGGTAACAATATGAACAAGCATGACATCAGAGTGCGGAATGTTCTAAAGAGGCTTAATGAAGTGAACCTAACAGAACAGTAAAAAGGTGAGCAGTGTAAGTTCAGGAGGACCTCAATTAAATATTATGTCATGTTATATCAGGAGAGGTCATTAAACCTAAAATAAAGTTAGTGATTACCATACAAGATTAAGCATCACCAACCAACAAAGAAGAGTTTTTTGGAATGACAGAATTCTAAAATACGTCTGCACATAATTTTGTGCAGAAGAGTAAACGGATGAGAAATCTGTTGAGGGAGGGAGTGGGATTTGTCTGGGATGAAGGATGGGAGGAGTTTAAAAAAGAGAGGATTGTCTAGCTTCTTTTCCAGCTTTGAGAAATGTAAACCCATGGCAAAGTTAGCTCCGATCAACGGTGCTACCATCAAAAAGTATAGGGGAAGTTTTACCACAGGATTCTGGAAGAGCACTGGCAGTTCTATAGTTTGATTCATATGGAACTGTGAAACCACTTTAGGCAGAAACTTAGGGTTAGTGCGTAGTACCACCCTGTTGGAGTGAATCTGTATGAATGGCTCCTGGATAGTTAGTGCCTGAAGTTCACTAACTTGTCGTAGCGATGTGATTGCTATTAGGAAAGCCACTTTCCATGTTAAGAATTGAATCTCGCATGAGTGCAGAGGCTCAAAAGGTGGGCCCATCAGCCTGGTAAGGACCACATTCAGGTTCCATACAGGTGCTGGTGGGTGTCTGGGAGGAATAACTCGCTTGAGTCCCTCCAGAAAAGCTTTGATGGCAGGCACTCTGAAAAGTGAGAGATGCTGCCTGTTTTGGAGATAAGCTGCTATTGCGGATAAATGTATACGTATGGAAGCGTAGGCTAGATTGCATTTGTATAGATGTAATAGATAACAGATTATGTTGTGAGTAGATGCATCTAGCGGATTAATGTTGTTGCTGGCACAATAAATAACAAAACGCTTCCATTTCGCCGCATAACATGCTCTAGTTGTGGGCCTCCTTGCCTCCCTTATGATATCCATACAGTCAGGAGGCAGCTTGAGGTAGCCAAATTCTAAGACCTCAGGAGCCTGATCGCCAGGTTGAGCTGTTGCGGATCTGGATGCTGAATGTCGCCATGGCTCTGCGTCAAAAGCCTGGGTGTGAGGTACAGCCTTTGATGCGGTACCACGGAGAGTTCTAGAAACGTGGTGTACCATGGTTGGCGTGCCCATGTTGGTGCAACCAGGATGAGAGTCATCGAGTGTTGCCTCAGATTGCGTGCCACTAGCGGTATTAAAGGTGCTGGGGGAAAAGCGTACGCAAATATGCCTGACCAGTTCATCCATATCGCATTTCCCTGTGCTTGTGGGTGTGGAAACCTGGCGGCAAAGCATTCGGCATTTTGCGTTTTCCCTTGTGGCGAACAGGTCTATCTCTGGATGACCCCACTGCTGGAAGTACGGTTGGAGTACTGATGGATGTATCTCCCACTCGTGCATCTGGTGGCTGTGCCTGCTGAGCAGGTCCACCATCTGATTGTCTGATTGTCTTTGCCTGGGAGGTGTTCCGCCATGAGGAAGATGTTCCGCTGAATGGCCCACTTCCACATGCTCTGAGCTAGATGAGACAACTGTGGAGAGTGTGTACCTCCCTGCTTCTGTATGTAGTACATGGCAGTCATGTTGTCAGTCCGGATCAACACTACTTTGTTGCACAAATGTACCTTGAATACTTTCATTGCCATGAAGATAGCCATCAGTTCCAGAAGGTTGATGTGCATCTTTTTCTGCTGTGCTGTCCATAGTCCCTGCACTGTGTAGTGGAGTACATGAGCTCCCCATCCCTGGAGAGATGCATCCGTCGTCAGTATAATCTGTGGTACAGGCTCGTGGAACGGTCGGCCCTTGCAAAGGTTTTGTGGGTTCCACCAATGCAGAGTTGTATGCCCGACCGGTCACCAACACTAGGTCTTTCAATTGTCCGCGAGCCTGATTCCACTGTCGTGCTAAGCACTCCTGAAGCGAACGCATGTGTAGTCTCGCGTGCGGGACTATGAAGATGCAGGAGGCCATCATGCCTATCAACTGCATGAACACCTGTGCTGGAAGCGAGTGTTGTGGTTTGAATTTCCATATCAGCAATTGCATGCTGTTGATCCTCACTGAATTTGGCTGCGCTTTGGCTGCCAAAGTGTCTATTGTCGCGCCCAAGTACTGCCGTACGTGGGCGGGCTGAAGGTGGGACTTCGGATAATTCAGTGAGAACCCCAGATTGTAAAGAAGGTGAATGGTGTGGGACATGTGGGTGGCACATTGCTGGGCCGACTTTGCTTGGATAAGCCAGTCGTCCAGATAAGGGTAGACGTGAACGTTCTGTTTCCGTAGGTGTGCAGCCACTGTCGCCAGGCACTTGGTAAACACCCTGGGTGCAGTTGTTACTCCAAAAGGGAGGACCTTGAACTGATAATGCTGATCCTGAATGGTAAATCTGAGATATTTTCTGTTTGACGGGTGGACCGGTATATGGAAATATGCATCCTTTAGATCTAATGTTGCGAGGAAATCTCCTTGACTGAGTAACGGTAAAACCTGCTGTAATGTGAGCATGTGAAAATGTTCTGACAGGATGTACTGGTTTAGGGGCCTGAGGTCCAGTATGGGTCTGGGGGACCAGTCCATTTTTGGGATCAAGAAGTACAGCGAGTACACCCCTGTACCTTTTTGTTCCACAGGCACGAGCTCTATGGCTCCTTTCTGCAGCATGCTGTCTACCTCCTGCTGCAATAACTGTATATGCTCTGCGGACATAGGACGGTGTCTTGGGGGTATGTTGGGTGGAGTGGATGTTAACTCCAGACAATAACCGTTCTGGATAAGCTGCCTCACCCACCTGTCTGTTGTGATGGATTTCCAGACCGGCAGGAACTGTTGTATTTTCCACCCGACCAATGTTATATGGTCGGGGTAGTGACAAGACGTCACTGATAGTGGCGGAGGATCGGGAGTTGTTTCCACGACCTCTGCCCATGGTGCTGTTTCCACGATAGCCACCTCTATTGTTCTTGTTGTAGGTGGTCTGCGTGCCTCCTTTACTGTATTGTGTCTGCTGGGACACCTGGCCTCTGGAAGCTCCTCTATTGTTGGAGCGACGAAAAGAACCACCCCTAAACTGCTGCAACTGTAGAGCCCCCATAAACTTTTAAGTCTCTGTGTCCTTCTTAATTTTTTCTAAGGTGGTGTCCACTTCTGGGCCAAATAAGTAATCAGGGTTAACTGGCTGATTGAGTATGGTGGTTTGTATCTCAGGCTTGAAGCCGGAGATACTCAGCGAGGCGTGTCTTCGTAACATAACACTTGTATTAATCGCCCTGGCTGCAGTGTCTGCTGCGTTTAGCGCACACTTAATAGATGCGTTTGATATAAGTTTCCCTTCTTGTATTAGCATCTCTGCTGCCTCCTTATACTCATCTGGCAAGTGTTGTAACAGGGTCTCGAGTGCATCATAATGAGCCCTGTCATATCTGGCTAAGAGTGCCTGTGTGTTGGAGATTCGCCAGACATCGGCCGCTTGAGCAGCCACCCTTTTTCCTGATGCTTCTAGCACTTTAGATTCCTTGTCAGGGGGAGGAGCATCACCCGTGGTTTGTGAGTTCGCTCTTTTGCGAGCATTGAGAGTCCAACGGCAACTGTCCCTTGATATACGTAGGGTTCACAGGTGCTGGTTTGTATTTTTTTTCAATTCTGGGGTTTACCACTCTTGCCCTTGTGGTCTGCTTAAAGAGGTCTCAAGCGTGCTTCAGGACACCTTTTAGCATGGGTTGAGTCTTGACAGTTCTCTCTGAGGTTGAGAAGGTGTCAAACAAAAAGTCCTCTTCAATAGGGTCAGCATGGAGCTGGACATCATGATTTTTTGCTGCCCTCTAAATAAGTGCGTTAAACGCAGCCGTGTCTTCTGTAGGTGAGGTTTTAATAGCATAGACATGACTGTCTGGGGCAGTTTGTGGTTTGTGGCCTGGCCCTATCTTTGGGATTTACTTCATATGAAGGGATTTGGTCCAGGTATAATATCAGCTCTGAAGGCCCTTTATCAAAATCCGACATCTTGTGTTAAACTGGGTGCTAATAAATACGCTTTATTCTCTATCCAACGAGGAACACGTCAGGGATGCCCATCCTCCCCACTTCTCTTCGCCATATATATTGATACTTTTCTTGATAAATTAAATCAGGATGAAGATATAATTCCAGTAGAGGTTGCAGGTGTCAGGTACAGGGCCTTGGCATATGCAGATGATGTGGTGGTCGTAACCAAAGACATTGATAAAGCTTTTAATAGGATCGAGGAATTGGCGGTAACCTTTGGGTCCTTTTCTGGATACAAATTAAACTTATCCAAAACACAAATACTCTGTTGGCCAAAACCCTCTTCCCCGAATTAATATAGTTTCTGAAGAGACATATTTGGGAATTAAGATAACTACTCCAATTTCTAACATCCCTAAACTTAATTATATTATAATCTTAAAAAAGGCTACCTCTACTCTTGAACGAATCGCTCACTTACATTTATTATATGGGAGGAACAATGTTCTAAAAATGTTAATCTTGCCCAAATAAACTATTCAGAACAGTGCCGCTTGAATTCCGTTAGATTTTTTTTAAATAAACAGAAAAGATGATGGGGAGATTCTTATGGGGCTATAAGGGCAATCGGAGAGCTTACAAAAAAATGATCCTACCAAAGTCTAGAGGAGGATGGGCCACCCCACATCTTTTGTTTTATTATTTGGCAGCTGTATTACAATACATATCTCCCTTAATTGTTGGTAATAAAGCCCCGACTTCATTAGCACACACCCCATCGATTTATGAATTTGCATTAGGAACAGAAGCCCGAGGTCATCTCCAAAAAATAATAGAACCTAGCTCCTACAAAAAAAAACAAAATTTAAGATTGTAACTGCAGCATATAAAACATGGAAGACTTGCTGGAATCCCAAAATTGCTGAGATATACTCCTTTACGCTCACCACAGTGCTTTCCCCCTATATTTAGAGACTCGACTATGAACAGTTGGAAGAATAATGGTATTACTTATTTGGGTGACTTATGGATAGATAATAGCATAATTACATTCTCTGAACTTCAAGCTAAATTCAAACTCACAAGCTACGATTACTTTAAATATTTGCAGATATATAGCTTTCTAAAATCAATATCGTCTTATGATCGACAAGGCCTCCAAAAGATTTAAAAGATTTAATTGATTGACAGCCTTTTCTATAAAAGAAAAATAGGTTATTTTTATGATGTACTTATGACTTTCCTCCCAGACTTATCTGTGATTCAACAGAAATGGTTAGTCAAATTGGGGATAAATGTATTGTGTGAAAAATCAATTGAGTTAGCTAACTATTTTATTTACTGGGCGATCACGCACACAGCATTATATGATATTGTTTGATCTGTATTATACACCAGCTAATGTTATGAAATGGGGAGCTACAGCTGGTATACGCTGTAACCGTTGTACTTTGATAGGAGCAGATACAATTCATATGTTCTCTTCCTGACCCAAGCTCACTATTTTACTTTCAGAAATTCATTCAGATTATATTAGGATTTACATTAAATCTAACCCCAGAACTAAATTTTATTTGGACTATCATCAGATACTCTAGAAAAGGAACAACGGTCTTTGATTTTTATTATGATGTCTGTATTCCGGGCATGTATCACACAAGAATGGATTAGTCCTGAACCACCTTCTTTTTGTATGTGGAGGGCTTGTTTGTTAGCTAAATTTAATTTTGAACTTGCTATCTATGCAACAAAAGGACGGAAAAAAAAACAATTGGGGAATAAAATGTGGGCGCCGATTCAACAATAGACTCAAGGATAAACACAAGTTATGCTATATCTGTTAACCTTCATTTTACTATGCTTTATAATGTAAATCGTTTAAACGGAACATCTAAAAAAAGATTTTTGTTAATCTGACTTGTTTGCAATAAAAATAAAAAAGAAATAAAAAGAAAAAGAAATGGTCTGCAGCATATTGGCTACGTGTTCAAGTGTACGTTGTTTGCAATTTAATTAAGGGATCGGACATCAGGCTTGTCAGGGACCACTTCTTTCGCTCCAAAGATGGGAGGTTACCACATATTTTATCTTCTCTATACAGAGGAGCTGGTGATAATGGATATAAAACAAATAGGCCTGCAGAAAAAACTAAATGCTTTCCATATGCACTATGAATTGAAAAATAGCCAATATAGAAAAAACAAAAATAATGGTTTATACACAAGAAGAAAGTGTTTAAATGGGTCCTTGTTAACACTAAGGTGGAGGAGGTACAATCCTATTGATATCTGGGTAAAATTCTCAGAAAATTTGACCTGGGAAGAATCTTGAAATGGTTAATCCTGTGCAATACCAACAATAATGGGAATGCGAAAATTTAGTAAGAATTATGCGCCCCTGATCTAGTAGTGGTATTACCTGCATTTCAAGCTGTGGTGCAAATGTAATTCTCATATGTAACATAAATCTTATTTATCAGTGGGATTCAGGCTTGGTATGGTCTAGAGGAACAATGAAGACTCAAAAATATACTCCATGCATCTCAGCTGAAGGTTACTTTTAAAATTTTGTACATGCCTAAGACTACACAAATGGGGTTTTAGGGAGACTTCGAATGGTTTCCAATGTCAAATTCCTGTGGCAGATACCAAACATACTTTTGCTTCAAGCCCTAATATTGAACTCTACAGGAGGAAGGTGTTTGATAAACTCAGTAGGAGATTTTAAGTGCTGAATCCAAACAGAACCTCAGATCATCTTACTAGACCATTACCCAACATGCCATCTTATCTTTCAGGGATATATATTTACGCAATTATTGCGGCTCGTCTCAGTGTGGTTAGAAAGGGAAGCACCTGATTTTAAAGCATAGTGGCATGAGTTTATCTTCTTGTATGAGCTTGAAAAGTCATTTATTAGTTGCAATCGAGGCCGCAAGAGACTTCAGAAAATGTGGGCCTCATTTAATGAATAGATAGTGGTACACAGACTGGCTGTGCAGATCCGATTTAGTTTCCTCTGCTGAGTATATGGTAGAAGGTGATTAATTCTCATGAGGAGATGGGGTGTATTATATGGTGTGGCAGTGCAACCTCACAGTGTAAAACACTTACCAACCCAATTAGGACCAGTAGCTTTCGTTGGTTGAACCCTCTAGCTGAACCCAGAGTAGCTGGAGCTCTGAGCAGCAAATCTTACACAAAAGTAAAAAGTGTAAAGCACTTACCAGCACCAATACAATTGAAGAAGAAGAAATCAACAAGACACTAAAGAAATCCAGTAACAATTTTTAAAAAGATTTATTTTTGCATGTTTTGACACTACAATTCAATAGATGCACTGCAAGGTGTCAGATAGATTTTACAAGGTACAGTAAATATGCACTTTTTACTCAGTCTTGAACAAGCTTTGGCCAATTGACAGAATTTGACACTTAGAAACATTCTGAATAAAAACGTTGGCTAGTTGTATTGCAGTTGGTTAGAAATACTTTGGGCGACCAACTCCAACACAAGGGAACCAGTAAGGGGGACTAGTAAGGTCCTCAGAAAGTTACCTCAGCAGGTGAAGCAGTCTTCAGTCTGTTCCAGACACTTATTTTTTGTTGTAGGTTCCTACAGAAGTGGTGCTGATGCAAGGGGATACAGGATGCTTAAGGTGGTCACAGAAGTTGTTGGTGCCATGTAGATGTTAAGCAGTCGACGGGGGTCTTCCTGTAGCTACTGCTCGGTCCACTGCGGGGATGAGGCGGTACTGGCTATGGGTCAACATCCCTCAAAATCCTCTCAATCTGGCAGAAGTCCAGTCGCCACTGAGCTACCAGTCAAATAGTATCAGTCACAGCCAAATCTTTCCTTGCCCGATAACTCATCCTTTGAGAGGCCAAGCAGCACTTCGACAACTCTCCCGAGTTGACTCGGGTGCAACTCTGAGCATCGGGTCCTGGTCTCTGGTGCTGCAAGGCAGCGGTGTGAAGATTCTTGGCTACCGACTTACCCCAACAGGCTTCGTCAGCTGCTGTAGGCCTGTGCTGCAAACAGGTCAGCCAACTCACCCTTGGAGTCTCTGGCTTCAGCTGGGTACCGGAAACGACTTATCAGCGAGCAGGACACAGCATGGACAGTCTCTACTTTCCTAGCCACCAGGTTCCACAAGTGCAATCCAAGTTGGTGCAGCCGCTCTTTGCCTGCTCCTTGGTGCAGTAGGGCAGTCCTCCTTCGGACCTTCTTCCAGTCCAGTTGAGACCGGAGTTCTGAGTCCACTTTTTATGCTCAGAAAGTGACCTCAGGGGAGATACAGTCAGCAGCCTATGTGCTACTAGGTTTCCTCATTCCTGCTAAGCACTACCTGGGAAATGTGGCATCTGGCTACGGCCGGATGCATTATACTGCCCACTCCCAACATGGCAGAACTAATTTCTCTGCATCTAGAGTTCCCTGTCCCAACCTAAAAAGGTGTGGTCATTAAGGGGTCTACACACCCCTGAGAAACCGGTTTGATGGCTCAATTCATTTTCTCTGTCCGTAGTGTCAGCCGGTCTACAGAGACAATCGTGCAGCCCCTCTTCCAAGTGTAACCTTTTGGCCCAAAAAGCTAGCTTAAAAGGAGAAGCTGCCTTAGAAGGGAACACACCTATGTGACTTCATGCAGTAGGGAGGTACCACTTCTCTCCAGTGCTTATAGTCTCTGTTCCTGGGAGTCATTAGCATGTCCTCTCAGGAGGGGGCAGAAAGCTCTCTCAAGACAGGCTACTTGTGCAACCGTTCAGGGCACAGGAGACCAAAGGCAACTTTGTGGAAGTGAGTAAAGCAGGCTGCAACATGTTACATTAATTTCGCCTTCAGAATTAAGTCGGGTTTAATGTAACGATTTGATTGATACCTTGGAGTATCAACTTTGGTACCAAAGTGGATAGGTTTGCACAGCTGAGGGGTCATTGTGTAACCCTGTACTTGCCAATGAGTCAAAACATGTCTTTCCACAGTTATAAAGAAAATAGTTTGGCGTTCTTACTGCCAGAACACGTAAATGCATGTTTTTAGTGCCAGAACACGTAAGAAAAATGTAAAATACCATAGGGTCAACATTAGGATTTTGGAATATATTATTACATATGCAGAAAGCAACTTTGCTTGATTGTAGAGAAAAATACCAAGGAAGAAAGTTATAATTATCTGTGAGTTTGAGAACAATGGGGCAAAACTGTAGGGAAAGCTCTCTCTAAACGGTCCTGTTTTAATATCCCCAGTAAACCTCCCCAAATCTGAATAGGGGAAAAGACTACAGAAGTATCCGCAGAAAGCAATTTTAGCTATTTATTATTGAGGCAGTGTACAACTCCGATGTGGGATTCATGTAAGAGAGAAACAGACTTCCTGTATACTCATATCCACCCAAATCCCAGTGAGGTATGTGATCCTAAAAATTAAAATTGGCTTAAACTCACATTAAGCCCGACCCAAGATAGCAAGAGGGTTGGAAAAAAGGGGAGATTTTTTCTTTCACCTCTGAGTTTGGTTCCTCAAAATTATTATCTTAATTAAGACACTCTTTTCAAGGCTATGCAAAGGCAATACTGAGATAGGGCTGGATTGGCCAAGTCAATGGAGGCACTGATAACCTGGTTGGAAAACAAAAGAGTTTTCCTGGACAACTTCAGCAAAGTCTTGCCTTCTGATCATTTTGAAAGTGTTTAGATATTTTCCATAGAGGATGGCGATAAGTGTCCAAAAGTACATTAGGGCTTGTGGCCTTCAGGTAAGTTGCTGCTGGTGAAAACTTTTATAGTAGCATAGCTGTCTCGAATTTGGCTATGATGTTTCCGAAATACGAAATCTTTGAATCTGGATACAAAGCAGTATACCATGGTTAAGTTACATAAAGAACATGTGCGAGTCCCTTGGAATCCCAGGACTATGGGCAGATCCGGAGAGTGCCAGCATCAGTATCTCGAGGAAGATACTGTCCAGAACGTATAATGATTATATGCTTGCCCGAGCACTGGATAATGTCCGTGAAGGATCCCTAACTTTCCATTTTATCCAAGCTAAATACACTTTTACCATGGAATGTGTACTGAATGATATCATGCCTCCCTTAACAAGGAAACTATTCTTGCAGTGGAGGTATGGGACATTACCTTTGGGGTCCTTCACCAAAGGATGGACGAGTCAATCCAGTACAGGGACATGTCCTACATGTGCCAATATACAGGAGACCGATGTGCATGTTGTATTTATGTGCCCAGCCTATCGAAAAAGCAGAAAGTACTGGATCGTCCCGCGACTTAAAAATGTGGGTTTTAGACGACTCCTACCAGCTTATAGAGTTTTAAAAACTGACTTATCCCCGGTAACTGTCTTTGCCTTGTCAAAATTTTTAACTGCAATATGGGTCATACGTGCAAGGTTGCTAAAGGGGTCGGGGAGGTAGAGCTAACCCATCCCCCTTGATTCATTGCAACTCTTTTTTTAAACTTATTCTGAACCAATCTGGATTGTTTAGGCTCTTAAAATGGGTTTATAATTTGGTTTTAATGATGTAACATTTATGTGCATATCTTTTATGGTCTTGTGACCGAAATAAAGATTTGAAATTGGAATTGGATACAAATCCATGAGAAGGAAGAGGAAGTGTTGCTCATGAGGTGTGCTTTTCTTGCAGTTCCAACCTCATTATAGAAGATTAACTAAAATCATGAGCTATTTTCTCAAAGCCAAGCTCTAAAGGTAAAACAGATGTCTCAGCACTCTAGCTAGAAGGCTTGCATGACTATCAGAACTGACGAATGGACAGTCTACACCAAAATGTTGAGCTTTGAATCTAGTCTAGTCAGGAAGCCTTGAAAGTGAATGTTGTCAACTTGCAAAATCCTTGACCATTAGCCTGGAGGCAAAGAGGTGAGAATAAGAGATAATTGACAAAAGCAAGTATCAAAGGTCTTTATCCCTCTTAGAAAGAGAGAGACTTGGAAATCTTGGATCTGTGTTGATCAGGAGGTGGAACCGATTAATGGGTAGATTGACCCAGCCTTGAACTGGAACTCAAAGTCTCAATGTAGGGCTAAATGATGGAGAAGGCGGAGATGCATGGGTACTCGAAAGATGAAACGGTCATATATGTGTTTCAACAGGATACCCTGATGGTATAATCAGTGGAGGATGAGATGTTGAAGAATCGCCACGGGGATAATGAATGTAACTGCAGAGGCAGAGAAACCTCCAGCAACTACAGCAGAGATCTGTGGGTCACGGTCAATCCAACTGTTAAACGTCTACTTGTGAAGGTGCAGTGCAGATTGTCTCTAAGGAGAGTCTCTAAGGAGAGTGCCTCAACATCGAACATCGCAAAAAACACAGTTGATGGACAGAATGTAGAACAATGTCATACATTCACCCCAGTACAAGGATCTGGGCCTAAATCCATCGTTTTTTTGCACTCCACACCACCCTGGGTTAGACACTGGCTATATGCAAATCAGCTCTGACCCTGTGCCTCATGGGAACAGTCCAAGACACAGGCGTTATCACCATACTTCTAGTTCTCAACATTTACCACACCTGTATCAGACTGGGGCAGCTGTTGCCTGTTGCTCTGCAGGCTTTTTCAACTTCACTGTGGAGAACAAAACATCATCCAACATTGAAACATTGTTCGGGGTGACATTAGACTGTGGTGTTTGGTGGAGGCATTCCTTAACATGATCAGCATCAAGATGCCGATGTTCGATGTTGATTGCAAAAAACACAGTTGATGGACAGAATGTAGAACAAGGTCATACATTCACCCCAGTACAAGGATCTGGGCCTAAATCCATTGTTTTTTGCACTCCACACCACCTTGGGGTTAGACACTGGCTATCCAGTCCGAACTACCAAGCCATGTCTTTCCCAGACCGGAATCAAGCATCCAAGGACCGGTTTCTGGCTATCAGCCTTCATTCAGCCTGGATAGCTTGACTCCAGTGGTGTGGAGAGCCTGGGACTCACGTCTGAGTATACCCAGCACACTCGGGGTGAAAATTGCAAAAAACACAGTTGATGGACAGAATGTAGAACAATGTCATACATTAACCCCAGTACAAGGATCTGGGCCTAAATCCATCGTTTTTTTGCACTCGACACCACCCTGGGTTAGACACTGGCTATATGCAAATCAGCTCTGACCCTGTGCCCCATGGGAACAGTCCAGTCCGAACTACCAAGCCATGTCTTTCCCAGACCGGAATCAAGCATCCAAGGACCGGTTTCTGGCTATCAGCCTTCATTCAGCCTGGATAGCTGGACTCCAGTGGTGTGGATCACGAAGTGGCTTTGCATCGAGACTGGAACTCAGACCCAGCAGACCGCCCTCAGGGTTGTGTCTACTGAAGGTGCAGCAGGTGCAGTGACACCAGGATGTTTTGGATGAGGAGACAACTGAATCCGAAATATGGCTGCCTTTTACAACATATGACAGGCTCTAGGCATTTCCTTTCCAAACCCAGGTGCTTTCCTGATGGTCACTATTGAGACGAATATGCTACTTACCAGTATGCATCTGTTCTTGGCATGTAGGGCTGCTGGCATTCATATCTGTGCATAGATCGCCGCCTAGTGGGTCCGGATGATCGCACATTGTTGTCCTGGAAGAGTCTTCGAAGTATCACAAGATAGGTGGCTCCTCCCCTGGACTACAGTGCGCATGGGCATCGACTCCATCCCCAGATTGTTTTTTTCCGCCATTGGGTTCGGATGTGATTTCGACGTCTCCTGTTCGGAATCGATAAAACAACTTCTTAAAGGCCAAAAGGCTTTCCCTACTTCGTCGGTATTGTTAGCGTTCGGTCTCGTGTATACTCCGGCTCGTCGAGTCGGATATCGGAGGAGTCGGGTGACTCTTCGGTCATCGAGGCCCTGTCGATGCAGCAAGACCCTGATGATTCTACAATGGAACGGAGTCCGTTCAAGTACTGCCCCGTGTGTGGTTCGAAATACCCACACATCGACTCCATCCTCAGATTGTTTTTAGCCATTGTGGCAAAGATGGAGTGTAACTTCGTGAGTGATGACCATGCTAAGAGTATTTCTGAGTGCTGCAGCCGCTACAGGCGCCGGGGAGGAGGGCGGGCAATATGAATGTCAGCAGCCCTACATGCCAAGAACAGATGCATACTGGTAAGTAGCATATTCGGTTCAAGGCATGTGGGCTGCTGAATTCATATCTGTGCATAGAATACATAGCAGTCCCTCCATTAGCGGCGGCCGCCTGTGCCAGCTGCAGCAGTTTGGAAAAGTGTTTTTAGAACAGCCTGCCCTACAGCTGCCTGCTGTTTGGAGTGCATATCTACACAGTAGTGTTTTGTAAATGTGCGTGTGGTAGACCATGTGGCTGCTCTACATATGTCCTCCAAAGGAATATTTCCAAGGAAAGCCATGGAGGCGCCCAACTTCCAGGTGGAGTGGGCCCTTGGGGGGATCGTTAGAGTGCGCTTGGCTTTCTGATAGCAGATCTGAATACACTTAACGATCCACCTGGCTATACCAGCCTTGGAAATGGGATTGCCTTTGTGTTGTGGTGAATAGGCAACAAATAGTTGTTTTGTCTTCCGAAAATCTTAGGTCCTATCAATGTAGTACATCAAGGCTCTCTTGACGTCAAGCGTGTGGAGCATTCTCTCCGCAACTGACTCAGGATTTTGGAAGAACACAGGCAGTTCTATAGTCTGGTTGATATGGAACTGTGAAACCACCTTAGGAAGGAACTTAGGGTTAGTGCGAAGCACCACCCTGTTGGAATGAATCTGTATGAATGGCTCCTGGATAGTTACTGCCTGGAGTTCAATAATGCGTCGTAGTGACGTAATCGCTATCAGGAAAGCCACTTTCCATGTTAAGAACTGAATCTCGCATGAATGCAGTGGCTCAAAAGGTGGACCCATCAGTCTTGTGAGGACCACATTCAGGTTCCATTCAGGAGCTGGTGGGGTCCGGGGAGGAATGACTCGTTTTGAGTCCTTTCAGAAAAGCTTTGATGGCAGGCACTCTGAAAAGGGAGAGATGCTGCCTGTTTTGGAGATAAGCAGCTATTGCGGATAAATGTATACAAATGGAAGCATAGGCCAGAGTACATTTGTATAGATGTAACAGATAACAAATGATGTTTTGAGTAGATGCGTCCAGCGGGTTGATGTTGTGGTCTGCACAATAAATGACAAACCGCTTCCATTTCGCCGCATAGCATGCTCTGGTGGTGGGCCTCCTTGCCTCCCTGATGATGTCCATACAGTCAGGAGGCAAGTTGAGGTAGCCAAACTCTAAGACCTCAGGAGCCAGATCGCCAGGTAGAGCTGTTGCGGATCTGGATGCTGAATGTCGCCATGGCTCTGCGTCAAAAGCCTGGGTGTGAGGCACAGCCTTTGATGCGGTACCACGGATAGTTCCAGAAACGTGGTGTACCATGGTTGGCATGCCCACGTTGGAGCAACCAGGATGAGAGTCATCGAGTGTTGCTTCAGCTTGCGTGCCACCAGCGGTATTAGAGGTGCTGGGGGAAAAGCGTACGCAAAGATGCCTGACCATTTCATCCATATCGCATTGCCCTGCGACTGTGGGTGTGGAAACCTGGCGGCAAAGCTTCGGCATTTGGCGTTTTCCTTTGTGGCGAACAGGTCTATCTCTGGATGACCCCACCGTTGGAAGTACGGGTGGAGTACTGATAGATGCATCTCCCACTCGTGCATTTGGTGGCTGTACCTGTTGAGCAGGTCCGCCATCTGATTGTCCTTGCCCGGGAGGTGTTCCCCCATGAGGAAGATGTTCCTTTGAAAGGCCCACTTCCACATGCTCTGAGCCAGATGTGACAACTGTGGAGAGTGTGTACCTCCCTGCTTCTGAATGTAGTACATGGCCGTCATGTCGTCCGTCCGGATCAACACGACCTTGTTGCACAGATGTACTTTGAATGCTTTTAGTGCCATGAAGATAGCCATCAGTTCCAGAACATTGATGTGCATCTTCCCTTGCTGTTGCGCCCATAGTCCCTGCACCGTGTAGTGGAGAACATGAGCTCCCAAACCCTTGAGAGATGCGTCCGTCAGAATGATCTGTGGCACAGGCTCCTGGAACGGTCGTCCCTTGCAAAGGTTTTGTGGATTCCACCAATGCAGAGAGTTGTATGCACGACCGGTTACCAACACTAGGTCTTTCAACTGTCCGCGAGCATGATTCCACTGACGTGCTAAGCACTCCTGAAGCGGACGCATATGTAGTCTCACGTGCGGGACTATGAAAATGCAGGAGGCCATCATGCCTATCAACTGCATGAACACTCGGGCCTGAAGCGAGTGTTGAGGTCTGAAATTCTGTATCAGCGATTGAATGCTGCTGATCCTCACTGAATTTGGCCGTGCTTTGGCTGCCAGAGTGTCTATGGTCGCACCCAGATACTGTTGCATGTGGGCGGGTTGCAGGTGGGACTTTGGGTAATTCAGTGAGAATCCCAGATCGTGAAGAAGGTGAATGGTGTGGGACATGTGGGCGGCACACTGCTGGGCCGACTTTGCCTGCATAAGCCAGTCGTCCAGATAAGGGTAGACGTGAATGTTCTGTCTCCGTAAGTGTGCCGCCACCAGGCACTTTGTTAACACCCTGGGTGCCGTGGTGACTCCGAAAGGTAGGACCTTGAACTGGTAATGTTGATTTTGGATGGTGAACCTGAGGTATTTTCTGTGTGACGGGTGTAGTGGAATATGAAGATACGCATCCTTCAGATCTAATGTTACAAGAAAATCTCCCTGACTGAGCAACGGTAGGACTTGCTGCAGTGTTAGAATGTACTGATTGAGGGGCCTGAGGTCCAGTATGGGTCTGAGGGACCCGTCCTTCTTTGGGATCAAGAAGTACAGTGAGTAAACCCCTGTGCCTCATTCTTCCACAGGCACGAGCTCGATTGCTCCTTTTTGCAGCATGACGAGTACCTCCTGCTGCAATAAGTGCAAATGCTCTGTGGACATAGGACGGTGTCTTGGGGGTATGTTGGGTGGAGTGGATGTTAACTCCAGACAATAACCGTACTGGATAAGCTTTGTGACCCACCTGTCTGTGGTGATGGACTTCCAGACTGGCAGGAACTTTTGAAGTCTCCCCCCGACCGGTGTTGTATGGTCGGGGGGCAGTGACAAGGTGTCGCTGTTTGTTAGTGGCGGAGGACCTGGAGCTGTTTCCACGACCTCTGCCCTTGGCGCTGTTTCCACGATAGCCACCTCTACTTTGTTTGGTGTATGTGGTTTGCGCGCCACTTTTATTGTACTGTGTTTGCTGGGACAGCTGGCCTCTGGAAACACCTCTATTGCCTGAGCGACGAAAAGAACCACCCCTGAACTGCTGCGACTGGAGAGTTCCCATAGACTTTGCAGTCTCAGTGTCTTTCTTGATTTTCTCCAAGGTGGTGTCCACCTCTGGGCTAAATAGATGATCAGGGTTTACTGGCTGATTTAGAATGGTGGTCTGTATCTCTGGCTTGAACCCAGAGATTCTGAGCCAGGCATGTCGCCTCAACATGACACTAGTGTTAACGGCTCTGGCCGCGGTGTCTGCTGCGTCCAGTGCACATTTGATAGAAGCATTTGATATGAGCTTTCCTTCCTGTATGAGCATCTCAGCTGCCTCCTTATATTCATCTGGCAGGTGCTGTAACAGGGTCTCCAGAGTGTCGTAATGGGCCCTGTCATACCTGGCTACGAGTGCCTGAGTGTTTGAAATGCGCCAGATATTGGCCGATTGAGCTGCCACCCTTTTCCCTGATGCCTCTAGCACCTTAGATTCTTTATCAGGGGGAGGAGCATCACACGTTGTTTGTGAATTAGCCCTCTTCCGGGCATTAGAAACAACAAGAGAGTCCAACGGCAACTGTCCCTTAATGTAGGTAGGGTCCCCAGGCGCCGGTTTGTACTTCTTTACAATCCTGGGGTTTATCACCCTGGCTCTTGTAGGCTCCTTAAATATTTCCCAGCATTTTTCAAGACACCCTTCAACATAGGCAGAGTCTTGACAGTCCTCTCTGAGGTGGAAAAGGTGTCGAACAGAAAGTCTACTTCAATAGGGTCAGCATGGAGCTGAACGTCATGATTCTTGGCTGCCCTTTCAATCAGTGCATTAAACGCTGCCGAATCCTCAGTAGGCAATGTTTTTACAGTATACACATGAGTGTCTGGGGCAGTGTGTGGATCTCCAGGGTCAGCAGCATCTGCCCAAGGTTCATTAGTATCTTCTGGATCAGTGTCCACAGGATAGCTTTATTCATCATTGTCACCTTCCCCAGTTTCCACATCTGAATAAGTGGGCCAGACATCATGGCCACGTGGAGATACAGGTTCTACAATAACAGGTGTTGTAGTAGAATCCTTCATCTTTTTCCAGTGGGATTTTATGTTAAATCTTAAAAGATTTCTAAAGCGCATGGCTGCCCGTGAGCGTCCCAGCGCTGACAGAGGCTACAGGCGAGAACATGAGGAAGAGATTACGGGAACAGCCAGGTCTTTAGAGATTTTCGAAATGGCAGAAGATTGGACCCGGCCCGAAGATCGGAGGGGAGTGAATTCCATAGTTAGGACGCATTGTAGGAAAACCGCCGGCCTCCTGATCGTGCCTTTTTAATCCTGGGTGGCAGGGTTAGGTGGGCATTAGAGGATCGGAGGGCTCTGGAGGTGGTGTATGGAACAATAAGATCTTTGAGAATAGGGGGAGCTTTCCCGTTTAGAATTTTGTGAGTTAGGCACATCACCTTGAACTTCACTCTTTCCAGGACGGGTAACCAATGCAATGCTCTGATGGCCGGTTTGGCTGAGCAGCAACTCTTGGTGCTGGTGAGAATCCGGGCGGCGGCGTTTTGTACTACCTGGAGTTTAGTTGTTACTTTCCTCGGTTCGCCAAGATACAAGGCGTTCCCATAGTCCAGCCTAGACAAGATTAGGCCCTGGATAAGGAGTTTTCTTGACTGAAAAGGGAGCAACGGAAGGATCTTGCGGGCGGTGCGCAGGAGGCCGTGGCAGACTCCTGCTGTCTTCCTTGCTTGGGTGTACATGGTGAGGTTTTGGTCCAACCACAGCCCGAGGCTTTTGATCTCGGATTTGGGGGTTGGAGGCAAGCCCATACACGGGGGCCAAAGAGAGTCCGGGCGGAAGTGAGACTGATTCCCCATCACCAGTATCTCTGTTTTGTCACTGTTAAGTTTCAAATGCGACCTATCCATCCAGCTAACTATATCTCTCAGGCAGGAGTACAGATCGATGGAAGGATTTTCCTGCTGACTGGGAGAGAACCAGCTGGGTGTCATCCGCATATGTCAGAAGTTTGATTCCATGAGGGGTGACAATTTGTTCAAGAGGGGACATGTACACGTTAAAAAGCGTGGGGCTCGGAAGCGTTGGGCCGACTACCGTGGTCTGTCCTTGGACCCCCCGGCGGAGCAGGAGGAGGACATCTGATCGCAGTGACAATCTTGGCCCGCAGCAGTAACGCCCTGGTGGAATTACACCCACATATGACTCTTCCCTGTTGCTATATATACACGTGTGGTAGGGGGGGTTGGGGGGGGGGGGGGGGTTCTTAGAATGGGGGGGGAGGTAGCGTTGGGGGTTAGGGTAGGGTTTTGGGGAATCTCTATACTAAGCCTATTCTGAATCTGCTCTATTATTTGCTGCCTGTGTAATTGCTGTATTGATTTTGTTGTGGTGTTCTCGATGTGTGGAGATGCCACATTTGTGATGATCATTTGCTTAATAAAATTGGTTGTGGAAAAAAAAAAAGCGTGGGGCTCAGGGAGGAGCCCTGAGGCACTCCGCAGCGTATGGGGGTCTCTTTGGAGATGTAGCTACCCTCTATCACCTGGAAGGAACGACAGTGAAGAAAAGATTTTAACCAAGACAGAGTGGTACCAGTGACCCCAAGATCTTTTAGCCGCTGGGCTAGGATCTGGTGATTGACCATGTCGAAGGCCGCACTTAGATCCAGGAGGATCACTGCCACTGATCCTCCTGAATCAATGATCTTCCTGGCTTCTTCGACAACCGTCACCATCGCTGTTTCGGTACCCTGGCCTGGGCGAAAGCCTGTCTGAGAAGGTCTAAGTAGTTCGTTGGATTCCAGGTAATTGGACAGCTGGCCGTTAATACATTTTTCAGTCATTTTGCTTATGCAAGGAAGGAGAGAGATAGGCCTGAAATTGGTTAGATTTAAGTGGTCCAGGTTAGGTTTTTTAAGTAGGGCCCTAACCATCGCCTTCTTCCAGCTGGGAGGCACCGTTCCGTCTGTTAGAGAGGCGTTGATCAAATTTACCATCGGAACAAGGATGGTAGGTGCAGCCTGTTTTAGAATTTTAACTGGGGCCGGGTCACGCGGGGAGCCACTCGAGTGATTGGAGGATAGGGGACAGAGTGTCCTCACTGATAGGGGTAAACATGTCAAGTCCAGTTTTTAAGTTCCGGGCCTGACTGGGAACCATAGATAAGGGGTCTGTGGGGGAGGGTGGTGGAAGTTGTTGGAGGATATTTTGAATCTTTTGGTCGAAATAGGTGGCTAACTCGTTACAGTGATTTCCCGAGAAGTCGTTCAGGCATGTAGGCTCCAGGGTTTTTAAGAGTTTTTTTACAATTTGAAAGGTCTCGAGAGGAGCAGGATGCAGCAGTAATCCTTTCATGAAAAAAGGCTGATTGTGCAATGTTTAGGGATTTTTTTTATAGTTGAGGATAGCCAGTCTATAATCCCTCTTGCTGTTCGGGTCAAAGTCTTTCCGCCACACTCTTTCCGCCCTCTTACAGAGCTTTTTCAGGTGGCAGACTTCGTGGGTGAACCATGGGGAGGTAGGTTTTTTTCGGGGTTTCAAGTACGTTTTTTTGGGGAGGACGAAGAAAACTCGACATCTGCTGTTGCGGGGTCAGTTTCATAATTTGGCCAGGAGAGCTCCAGGGCCTGCTTCCAGTTACCAATATCCAGTTTGGTCCAGGGGCGAGCCAATCTGCTGGGAGCTTGATTGGGGGGAGAAATGGTCGGGATCCCACAGCTAAAGGGGATAAGCAGATGGTCGGACCAGGGCAGTGAGATCGGTGTTCTTACATAGAATGGGGTCAAGTAAGTGCCTGAGAATATACGTGGGTTGGTCGTTCTGTAGGTGGAGGTGATGGGTTGCCAGGTCTAGAAGCATATCTGAGGCGATGGTATCATTACGGTTGTCAAAATGGATATTGAGATCCCCTAAGATTAAAAAATTGGGCAGGGAGCTGGTCATAGCCGTGGAGCATTCCAGCAGGGAGCTTCCAAACTGTCCCAGGGCCCCTGGAGGCCGGTAGATAAGGATTCCGGAAAGGGATTTACATGGGGACATTTGGATGCTAAAGTGCACATTTTCACAGTCCAAAAGGGGGCTATCGTGAAATCTGCACGCAAGATGGTCTTTGTAAATGATAGCTATCCCTCCTCCCCTTCCCTTGCCTCGGTCCAGATGTTGCACAAGGAAACCATGAGGCAAGGCCTGTACAACATCAGGGTCAGAATCTGGGGCAAGCCATGTTTCCGTAAGAAACAATCTCTAGTTGGTGCTCCTCTAGTAGCATATGGATTTCTTGGGCATGTTTGGGCAGAGATCTGCAATTTAGTAAGGCCATGTTAATGATTGTCTGGGAGGCATGACTAGTTTTGTTAGGGACAAGTTTGAAAGGGCAATGAGGACAATGAGTGCGAGGGCTCTCACCTCTGATGGAGTGGGTGCATAGAGGCAGGAGGGGCTGATTTAATTGAGATAGGAATTCTCTGGAGTAGGATAGCCTTGCCTGAAGGGGAGGATCCATGGTGCCTGGCCCTCGGCCCGTTCTGGCGCGGACGGGCGCAGACAGGCTTACCTCCGGCGCGCCCGCTACGCTCGTCCGCTGCGCTTCCGGCGGGGAGAGGGGATTTTGTAGTGCGAGGGCCTAAATAGCCCACGACACTAGAGCGCCGACCAAACCTTCCTAAAATGGCGCCTGCAAAAGCGCTGTTTTGCCTGCCTAGTCCCGCGGTCCAGGAGACCCTAAATCGGCCACCGGTGGAGCGTGAGAACTCGGAGGAGTTACGAGGAAGTTGGCGGTAAGAGCTGGGATATTTTAATAGACTGTGTCCAACTTACACAGCGTTCAAGTAAAATAGAACAAAGTTAAAAATGACACAAGAAATTACAGTTCTAGCAGATTTTTAAAAGTATAGCCCTGGGCTCCCAGCTTCCGCCTCAGGAGTCGCGAGTATCTGTTTATAGGACTCCATTGGCTGTTCCGGGGCGATGTTTCGTTTATAAATAGAAAGTCTGCCTGTCTCTGCATCAATAAACTGTTCCTGTTGCTCTTCAAGCGAGGGCTGTCTATGCTTTGTGGCTGGGACCACAGTTGTGGGCTTCGGCCCCGTGGACACCTTCTTGGGCACTTCGACGGCCATTTTAGGGACGAAGGCCTTCGGCACCACTTTCGGTGGCAGCGTGAAGTGGATGGGCGCCGACGTCTTTTGAGGCTTATCGGCAGGCTTCAATGGTGGAGGATCCTTAGGCCCGACAGCCGAAGCCTTGTCCTTAATACACTTCAGGGATTCCGCCACCTGCTTCGAGAAGGAGGCGGACGGCTGCGTCGACTCGACGGAATCCTTCGAGGCACCACCAGGCGTGGACTCGGGGGATGTAAACCTTTTAGCCTTGTCCGGTCGTCGCGTAGGCTCGAGAACCTTCTGATCACCGAGTCCTTTGTCGGTGTCAACTGTCTTCGGCACCGATATTTTCGGGTCGACGTCCTTGACCTTTGCCTTCGGCGTGCCAGACTTTGGCTCGACGCCCTTTAGCGGCCTCTTCGGGTCGATAACACTTTTTTGCTTCGTCGGTGCCGACAGATCAGAGGACTTCGAGCCGACCAAAGCAATACGCACTTTCGGTTTCGTTTTAACCTCAAGTGCTTTAGGTTGCGTAGACACCAAAGCTTTCACTTTCGGTTTCGATTTTGCAACTTGCGGCTCCTTAGACATGTCCGAAGCCGAGCCCGAAGGTGGGGCCGTAGAACTTATTGGAAGATCTCGGGTAAGGCACTGTGGCGATCCCTCGACCTGAGCTTTATGAAGTGTTTTGGCCCCAGTATCAGTCTGTGGGCCTAGCTCCTCGCTCAAGCTATCTTCCATGGCCCCAAAGGCCCCATCGTCGTCTCCTACCTCGTCAACGACGTCTTCCGTATCGAGCATCTCAACATCAGCGTTGTAGCTGGAGTCGACCTCCGATGCGGGATCCGACAGGTTTTCTCGAACCTCCTGCCCTGCTCCTTCATCATCCCCGGCATCGAAGATGTCCACCGGTTCAGGTGCCGTCTGCTGGGCTTCCTTGTGCGCAGCGCGCTGATGCAGAATTGTCTTCTTGGATCGGAAACGGGAACAAGCCATACAGCTGGCTTCATCATGATCCGGCGACAGGCACTTGTTGCACACCGGGTGGACGTCGATGTGAGGATATTTCGAGTTGCACACGGGACATCTCTTGAACGGGTTCCGTTCCATGATGGTTCGTCGATAAGGCCTCTGGCATCGACCGGGCCTTCAGCGCCGAAAAGCATGCGGCTCTTCTGGATATCCGGCTCGGGAACTGAGCTGCTACAGAACTGGGCACGATCGCAAGACAATACCGACCAAAAACTAAAGGCCTTTTGGCCAAAAGAAAGTTTATATCGATTCCGACTTGAGTGAACCAATATGCATCCGAACCCAATGGCGGAAAAAAACAATCTGAGGATGGAGTCGAAGCCCATGCGCACTGTAGTCCAGGGGAGGAGCCACCTATCTCGTGATACTTCGAAGACTCTTCCGGGACAACAATGTGCGATCATCCGGACCCAACACTAGGCGGCGATCTATGCACAGATATGAACTCAGCAGCCCACATGCCTCGAACATAACAAGCTAAAGATTAAATTGGTGCACAGCGCCTTCTACCAACAAGCATTAGCATAGCCAATAGGTCTCGCCTTTGGGAACTTATAAGTGTTTAGCCATGCAACACTTGATGTTGTTGCACCTAGGATATTGTGCTGGATAACTAAACACTTATAAGGTCCCAAAGGCGAGACCTATTGGCTATGCCAATGCTTGATAGATTTCACGCTCTGAAGTCTTTTAAAACGAGGTGATAAGTAACTAGCAGAACATTCTCTGGCCTACCTGTCAGGAAGACCCTGCACTTGTCCTGTTTACCTCGGCAGTGGGTAAATTCTTTGTACTAGCTTTTTCTTTCGGACGCATGCCTACACAAATTCATATACGCTGATAGTGTGATATAGGTATACACTACACAGACTGAGTCATTCCCCACTTTTTTTTTCTGAAACGGGATAGGCACCTTAGGAAGAGTGCAGGCATACTTTAAAGTAGGGAAAACCTGTCCTGAACACGGACAGTGAACAGATTATAAAAGATTTAAAACATAAAAAGCAGAGAAAGAATTCGCTAGCAATGTTCGGTGAACCTCTCACATGAGCCAGAAAGTAAGGACTCTGTGAACCATCTCCAAGTGGAAGGCAGAATAGGTTTGGGAAGCTAGATTCTTAAAGGAAAAGTGTCATTTTCACTCAGCTTCACTGTCCTACTTACCAGGCCGCATTTTAAGCTTCACTACTTAGGGATATGTTGCACTGTTGCTATATGTAAAGATGTCCCTGTACTGGGCCTTTAAACTCTTCAGAACATTCTGAAAAATACTAAGTTAGGCTTTGGCTTGTAGACTACGTTTTAGCATACCAGCCATGCACTTTAAAATTGGATTGTAATTTATTAACGTGTTCCAGGATCCTCGCACACAGAATTATTCTAAAATGTATGACTTTTAATGCCAGTCCTATAAAGCGGAACTAACTTTTGAGATCTTCAGTAGTAAAACTATACCCTACAAGACACGGTACATGATTTGGTCAATGGTTATACATCTTCAGCAGGTGCAGCAAATTATCAGGCCGATTCAGATGATTGTTTTATCTCTTATGTAAACTTAGCATTGAAGTCTTGCTGAAAATGCAACATTGGGAGACACTCATTCTCAACCTCGAGCACAGGGAAAATGATAGACAAATATACATACCTTGTGAGAGCTCAAATTGTGCAAAGGAAACATGCACAAATGCAAACATCTTGCAGTTCAATCGAGCAATCTGAAACTGGTCACGTGCCTCCTCTGGACTAAGGATGCTACAAGATATTTCATAAATCACAAAGTTAGTGCTTGCATTAACACTCCATGTGCTGCTCAACTGGTTAAACATGGAAAACAAAATGCAATTCCAAACAATTACTAAAACATAGGATAACATTTAGAAATGGAAGGTTAGCAGCTTTCTTACAGTGCCTCTCATAAATCTAATGTCTGTTCAAACGCAAATTTACTTAAGACACAAGCATAACAACTATGCTATGAATACAATGTCAATGATTTTCCCAAGTCATTGTTTATAAGCTCACCCCTGGTCATCTGTACGGTTATAGTATTTACAAGGGGATGATGGACAAAGCACTGAAACCTTTCAGACACTCACCCCAGCCACGGATCTGGGTTGAATAAATCATCGTTCTTTAGCTCACTTCGTCACTTCAGTTCAGACCCAGTTATATGCAAATCAGTCTTGCCCCTGTGCCTCATTGAACATTCCATCCCGACCTGCTAAGCCAGGTCTTCCATTAATCGGAAACGAGCATCCTGGGACTGGTTTTCAGGCTAGCTTGAGTTCAGTGGCAAAGTGAGCAATTGACCCAGGTCTGGGCATAACCTCCCGACGTAGTGCGAACAAAGCAAACACAAGGAGATGATGGACAGGGGCTGAAAGTTTTCATAGTATTCTACAAAAGTTGTTTGTATCTTGCATACTGCAAACCTAATGGTCTCAATGTGCATTACACAGCTGAGTGGGTGTGAAGCCAATGTAGGATTGTGCCTTTAGTAGAGGAGCAACAGAATACAACAAGGAGAAATGCTTAAATTGAAATAAAGGGAGCCTCCAAGAGCTCAACAAGCATTAGAAATGCAATAAGTCTCGGATTTATTTGAGTTCGAGCTAATGGCATTGTAAATGGCAATGTCTTTTAGCATGCGTTATGGAGTGTATGCATGTGGTGTGTAGTGGAATGATGTGGTTTGGATTGGAATTGTTCACCCTGCACACACACACACACACACAAACACACACAAACTGTTCACCCTGCACACACACACACACACTTTTCACCCTGCACGCGCGCGCACACACACACACACACACACTGTTCACCCTGCACGCACGCACACACACACACACTGTTTACCTGCACACACACACACACTGTTCACCCTGCACACACTGTTCACCCTACACACACACACACACACACTGTTCACCCTGCGCGCGCGCACACACGCACACACACACTGTCCACCCTGCGCACACACACGCACACACAATGTGCACCCTGCGCGCGCACACACACACACAATGTGCACCCTGCGCGCACACACACACACACTGTTCAGCACGCACACACACACACACACTGTTCACCCTGCGCGCGCACACACACACTGTTCACCCTGCGCGCACACACACACACACTGTTCACCCTGCGCACACACACACACACACTGTTCACCCTGCGCACACACACACACACTGTTCACCCTGCGCACACACACTGTTCACCCTGCGCACACACACACACACACTGTTCACCCTGCACACACTGTTCACCCTACACACACTGTTCACCCTACACACACTGTTCACCCTACACACACTGTTCACCCTACACACACTGTTCACCCTACACACACTGTTCACCCTACACACACACACACACTGTTCACCCTGCGCGCACACACACGCACACACAATGTGCACCCTGCGCGCGCACACACACACAATGTGCACCCTGCGCGCACACACACACACTGTTCACCCTGCGCGCGCACACACACACACACACACACACACACAGTTCACCCTGCGCGCACACACACACTGTTCACCCTGCGCACACACACACACACACACTGTTCACCCTGCGCACACACACACACACACACTGTTCACCCTGCGCACACACACTGTTCACCCTGCGCACACACACACACACACACACTGTTCACCCTGCGCGCACACACTGTTCACCCTGCGCACACACACAGTTCACCCTGCGCACACACACAGTTCACCCTGCGCACACACACAGTTCACCCTGCGCGCACACACAGTTCACCCTTCGCACACGCACAGTTCACCCTGCGCGCACGCACTGTTCACCCTGCACACACACACACACTGCTTACCCTGCACACACACACACACACACACACTGTTTACCCTACACACACACACACACACACTGTTCACCCTGCACACACACACACTGTTCACCCTGCACACACACACACACTGTTCACCCTGCACACACACACACACTGTTCACCCTGCACACACACACACACACTGTTCACCCTGCACACACACACACACTGTTCACCCTGCACACACACACTGTTCACCCTGCACACACACACACACACACACACACTGTTCACCCTGCGCACACACACACACACACTGTTCACCCTACACACACACACACTGTTCACCCTACACACACACACACGGTTCACCCTACACACACACACTGTTCACCCTGCACACACACACACACACACTGTTCACCCTGCACACACACACACACACACTGTTCACCCTGCACACACACACACTGTTCACCCTGCACACACACACACACACACACTGTTCACCCTGCACACACACGCACACACTGTTCACCCTGCACACACACGCACACACTGTTCACCCTGCACACACACGCACACACTGTTCACCCTGCACACACACGCACACACTGTTCACCCAGCACACACACACACACTGTTCACCCTACACACACACACTGTTCACCCTGCACACACACACACACACACTGTTCACCCTGCGCACACACACACACACACACTGTTCACCCTGCACACACACACACACTGTTCACCCTGCACACACACACACACACTGTTCACCCTGCACACACACACACACTGTTCACCCTGCACACACACACACACTGTTCACCCTGCGCGCACACACGCTGTTCACCCTGCGCGCACACACACTGTTCACCCTGCGCGCACACACACTGTTCACCCTGCGCGCGCACACACTGTTCACCCTGCGCGCGCACACACTGTTCACCCTGCGCGCGCACACACTGTTCACCCTGCACACACACACACACACTGTTCACCCTGCACACACACACACTGTTCACCCTGCACACACACACACACACACACACTGTTCACCCTGCACACACACACACACACACACACTGTTCACCCTGCACACACACACACTGTTCACCCTGCACATGCACACACACTGTTCACCTTGCGCGCACACACACTGTTCACCCTGCGCGCACACACACTGTTCACCCTGCGCGCACACACACTGTTCACCCTGCGCGCACACACACACTGTTCACCCTGCGCGCACACACACACTGTTCACCCTGCGCGCACACACACACTGTTCACCCTGCACACACACACACTGTTCACCCTGCGCACACACACACACTGTTCACCCTGCGCACACACACACTGTTCACCCTGCGCACACACACACACACACACACACACACTGTTCACCCTGCACACACACACACACACACTGTTCACCCTGCACACACACACACACACTGTTCACCCTGCACACACACTGTTCACCCTGCACACACACACTGTTCACCCTGCGCGCACACACACTGTTCACCCTGCGCGCACACACACTGTTCACCCTGCGCACACACACACTGTTCACCCTGCGCACACACACACTGTTCACCCTGCGCACACACACACACACACACACTGTTCACCCTACACACACACACACTTCACCCTGCACACACACACTGTTCACCCTGCGCGCACACACACTGTTCACCCTGCGCGCACACACACTGTTCACCCTGCGCGCACACACACTGTTCACCCTGCGCGCACACACACACACTGTTCACCCTGCGCGCACACACACTGTTCACCCTGCGCGAACACACACTGTTCACCCTGCACACACACACACACACTGTTCACCCTGCACACACACACTGTTCACCCTGCGCGCACACACACTGTTCACCCTGCGCGCACATACACTGTTCACCCTGCGCGCACACACACTGTTCACCCTGCGCGCACACACACTGTTCACCCTGCGCGCGCACACACACTGTTCACCCTGCGCGCACACACACTGTTCACCCTGCGCGAACACACACTGTTCACCCTGCGCGCACACACACACTGTTCACCCTGCGCGCACACACACACACACACACACACACACACTGGCCTGGAGGTGATATCGTCCACGTCGCTTATTCTCTGCTCTGCGAGTTTAAAGTGGATTGTGTGCATGTCTGCTCTGATGCCGGTGAGCTCCAGCTGCATAGAGTCAGTGTTTTGCTTAGTGGACTTCGCCAGGTCATGGACATCAGCAAGCTTCCTGAGGATCATGTCCATTGTGCTGTGTATATCTGCTTTAGCTTTGACCATAGAGTCTGAGATCGTCGGGTCAGCCTTTGATTTTTTGTTCAGGCCTCTGGGATCTTTGTCTGCCATTTTGCATCTGGATCTGGGTTCTGTGAATGCTTGGAACTTCTTGGAACTGGTGGAGATCTGTCTCTCCTGCAGGTAGATGAATAGGAGTAGGTATAGTGGTCACGTAGCTTGAGGAAAGTGCTGGGTAGCCCTGGATATCTCTGAACACGCTTGCTTACATAGGCTCGGTCAGACAGACTAGGTTGACGTGTATCTAAATAGGTCAGGATAGAGCAGAGTGGCCCCCACCGAGCGGCAGGCAGCAAAATGGAAACCGTTCAGTAGAGTCCCCGTCAGTATCGGCAATGTCAGGCAGCAGAAGAGCTCTGGCACTGTACTGGCCTTATGCAGGTGTCATGTCTCAGACATCAGGTATCGTGCAGACTGTACAGACAGTATATTGCGCTAAATCGTCGGTTTTATGCTGGCTCTATATTGGCAATATGAGGATATTTGTAGAGTTGGCTATGCACATGTAGGTGTACTTAGAGGTGTAGTTAGAGATGGCAGCAGGATGTTAGGGCTGAGCTAGGTATGTTCCCCTTTACATGTGGAGACGGGCCAACGGCTGCAGCATGTGAGGAACTGACATTGGGCTGACCTTGAGGTGTACAATGTAGGTCGCATTTGTAGGCAGGGTTTTAGGGCATTACAGCTTCAGCTCAGCTTCAGCTCAGCGGCACATGAGATCGCTTCAATCGGACTCTGCAGACTCGGCAATGTGGGCCGATACAGGCAGATTCGGTTAATTAGGCGCCATTTTGAGGTCAGGCTCCGCGTTAGAAAGTACCTAATTTATGCTCGGAGACACTCATTAAGTAAATATTTGCCGCACACAATGCAGCGTTTGGGCACAATCCGCTTCCGGATTCAGGGGTGCCGCCATTCAGATGGGATTGGTGGCACAAATTGTGAAAGTTAGCATGAGCGGCTTGAGTTAGTAGTAAGCACCATTACTGGGCCAGGCAGAGCACGTTTGATCGCAGCGAGGGAGAGTCAGAGCTTCAATATGATCCTCAGCGCGTCACCTTTCTTGTGCACCCACTTTCGGTATGTCATGTGATAAGAGATTGTCACTGCACCACTGTGTAACTGAACGTTATCTTGCCGCCTCATTTTCTTTTTAACTGCTTGTTACCCAAAACTTGCCATTTTGAGATCCACACGTTGTTAAGTGCAGCAGCTTCCGTTAGGTAATTGTGGCACAAGGCATCAAAGACCACTGATCTCGTCACGGCCACACACTCCCCACTCGTTCGGGTGTCGGGATCTGGTCACCGCAGCCAAATCCGAGCAGTTTAACTCCAGATCCGCATGTAAACATGCTCCTCCGCGCTCCGAGCGACGAGATCAGGCAGCCATACCCAGTGCCGTCCAAGCCACGCCCCTGGCTGACAACACTTCAACCACAAAGTGTTGGCAGCAATCTTGGGGCCAATATATATTATGATAGCACCCCATTAAAATGCATTGTGGTGAATGGTAGGTTGTGAGGGTCGCAAAAAGGAGAACGTGTAAAGGGTGATAACAGATTTTAATTACAATCCAAATCATTTATTGATCGGACTATACTGATTTTGGGAACTTTGTAGTGTGTTCTAAGGTGGTTGTACCCTAGGAACGGCCTTAGAGGTTATAAAGATGTTCCAGAAGCTAAAACAAGAGCATATTTTCCGTAAATCCACACTATATTTCTCAGCTATATGAAAATGAAGTTTGACATTCTCAGTAAATCATCCACTTCCAACAGAAGCAGCATGTCAGTTGATTCCCCTGTGCTTTACTGCAGCAAAAAAAAAAACTTCAGCGCTAACAGTCTTACTTATGACTAAGGTATGGCAAACCGAAAGCCATTTTTAGGTTTCGCCTGTCGAAAGCTAGCAAGCAGCCTTTCGCGCAGGCGAAATCTAATGAGAACAGTATGTGGCTTGGTCACCGCCTCTCTGTTCCATTGGTTAGCTCCATAAATGGAGGCTAGCCATTGGAACAGAGATCTGTCCGTCATAGATTCGTGGGCGTTCTGGCGATTTTTAGGCTTTTCGCAACGTCATGAAGACGTGTCCACTGTGGGCGTGTACTTATTTATTTTTATTTTTTTACATGGCTGTTTTTCAGCATTTGTTCGATCGTCCTGGTCCCGCATGGTTGTATCCCGCTGTCCGTGTCTTTGTTCGCCCCTTCCCCCCTCGTGACTCCCGCTGTCCGTGTGCCCGTCCCCGCTGTCACACAATGGCACCTCTAGTTTCCCTTTGGGCCGCTTTGATGTTCTCGTCTCAGTGAGTCGCGATTTTAGGGCTGCGCCAACCCGCCCACCTCTCCCTCTCCCTTCCTTACGCCCCTCGAAGGATTACAAATTATTTGGCTTTTAATGTGTTGCGATTGCGAAGCGCCTTTCTGCCACCAGTAAATATATTGCAGTTGCAGCAGTGAAGGCTGTGCGTTCTACATGGGTGTCCTTTATGATCATGGAGACCACCTTACGGAATGACCCACACTTGCATTTTATAACGTGGTCGTTATGCAGAGCCTTTCTCGTTTGTCAAAGCAGCTTTAATAATGTTTTAAGATGTGCAGAAGTGACCAACTTATTACATGGTGAGTAAAATTAAAACTCGTGATACACTTGTTTAGTTAGCTTGCAATGCATTCCTCGGTGAATTCCATGCATTGCGTTTCTGCTGGCTGTGCTAGTAAACTCTGCAAAGATTGGCCTGCTGTACACGGTTTGTGAAAACTCGATTGTTTCTTCTAGGAGACCGGATGTTTGCTTAGGCTGGAAGGAGCCTGTTTGTTTTAATATGTTGTACTTTTTTCTTTCTTTTATAAAACTATTTTTTCCAGAAAACCGATCATGACAACATCGCGCATATTGCGTTTTAATGCCTTACATCAGCATTCCGTTGGCATATTACTTCCTTTACTGTTCAGTGTCCAGCATGCACTGTGCTGGCTACAGTTTGCAGTGCATGTGAACCGGTGCGCGTGCAACACTCGCGTGCTTCCCCCCGTGATCACTTTCCCTTCTGGCATTCCCCCCTTCCTTTTCGCCCAGTCCTTCTTGTCACCTCGGCATGCACCTACCCCTTCTTTCTCCCCTTTCGCCACTTTGATGTCCTTTATAAGCACACGCATACTCACACATGCAGGCTCTCTGCTCTCTTTCTCTCCCCCTCTCTCACACACATGCACCCACACATGCACGCTCTCTCTCACATACACACACACAGACACACACACATGCACATTCTCTCACACTCACACACACACACAAACACATTCACTCTCTCTCTTTCTCTCACACACTCCCACGCACAGACACATGTGCGCTCTTGCTCTCACACACATGCACGCACACATCCACACTCTCTCCCTCTCTCACACACACATACACACGCCCACGCTCTTTCTCTCTCTCTCTCGCGCACACACACACACAGGCACTCATGCATTCTCTCTCTTTCTTTGGTGTGTAGTGCCAAAGCACCATTGATTTCTGCTACGCACGGTAAGTCCTTCATTTGTGCTTTTATTATGATACAAGGACCCCTTGCTCCTTGTCAGGCCTCCAGCACTGGTGGCGTGGTGGGGGTAGTGTGTGGTGTGCTGTGCAGAAGCACCCTTGACTCCTGCTGTTTACAGTAAGACCTTCACTAGTGCTTTTAGCTTGACTGTGGTATGATACAAGGACCCCTTTGCTCCCTTTCAGGCCTCCAGCACTGGTAGCGTGGTGTTGGCAGTGTGCAGTGCCGAAGCACTTTTGACTTCTGTTATGCACGGTAAGGCATTTATTGGTGCTCACTGCTTTCAATAGGGCCATGGCTTGACAGCAGGCAGGCCTTTACTCCTTGTCAAATCTCCAGCATGGTGGTGCATCATCCATTCCAGCTGCTCAGGGCTGGTGCTTGTTAATGATGTTCCTGCAGCTGAGGAGTCAGCAGTGGTTGTGAAAGGCTAGGGTGGTGTGTGTGCGTTCCCTCACACCTTTTCCTGCTCTACTCCACGCTTGTCCCTCGATGTGTATATTACAGAGGTACGAAAAACACAGCATTTGAAATACATAAAACACAAAAAGATTGCATGAGAACTGGTGCCGCGGAGCGCCTTCCCTCTCATTGACTGGATATACCCGCTCTCACTACAACTCTCTCTCTCTTTCACGCACGCAAGCTCTCTCTCTCTCTCTCACACACACCCATGCACGCACACATGCATGGGTGGGTGTGTGTGGCTCTGGGTGGGTGTGTGTGTGTGTGTGTGTGTGTGTGTGTGGCTCTGGGTGTGTTTGTGGCTCTGGGTGTGTGTGTGTGTGGCTCTGGGTGAGTGTGTGTGGTAGTAATTGCTGTCTGCTGAGCTCGTCTGTAGGGTACAATAGGTCTCACATTTGCGAGAGAATGGCAATGTAAATGACAATGCCATTTATTTATCTGTTTTCAAAACCAACACATAAATACAAAATTTATCATTTACAATGCCATTAGCACTAACTTTTCCAAAGGCGAAACCATTGCATTGTAAATGCTTGTTTTTAATGAAACTGGTAAAACAAAGCATTTAATTTAGAAAGGAACAAAATGAGAGTTCATTTTGTCATAGAAATTAGGGTTATTGCTGTGGAAAGAAACATTAAAGACACAATTTAAGTGAGTTCTCAGATATCTTCCGCTTTTATTTCATTAAAATATTCTGCATGCAGACAAACACTGCACCTTCAAAACCAGCAGCAGACTGCCAGTTAACTACCTGGTGATCAGGAGCTTTAATACAGTGTTCAAATGAACAACTAGAGTGCTAACAGTCTGAATTTATGCCAAAGATGTGGCACATTTGAACGCCATCTTGATAGAATTGAAGTGGAAAACGGAATGCATTTTCTGCTGAGTATACTGCAGTAAATGTGGAAATTAGAGCGCTTCATATCAAATATATGTCCCAAGATGGCCACCAGAGGGGAAACAAAAGTCAAAATGTAGCACAAAATCACCCAAATGTAGTGCACGTATAGCCCAATGACAGAAGTGTGCAAAACACTTAATTGTTTTGTTTTTTTGCAATTCCATATAGCGCAGACTTGACCCGAAGGCATTGAAGTGCTTTACATGAGCATCAGTTATATTACACAAGGACACATTCATTTTGGTTTTAGGCATGGGGAGATTAAGTGATTTGCCCAGAATCACAGGATGTAGAGCTGATGCTGAAACTTGAACCTGGTCCCCATTTGTGGGGGGGCGGAGCTAGCCGCGCTAGGAAATGGCCGCGCCGTAGGCGAGCTCCCCGGATAAAGCAACTATCTTGCAAAATATCCTGGATTTCCAAGTGTAAAAACCGACAAACGTTGTCTGCTCGATGAGCGGATAATCTCGGCTACCTGCTGACACCATCCAAGTGAAATTTGGCCGAACTCTAAGCGGGAGCTCCGGCATCCACCGGGAGTGACGAGACGCCTTTCCTGCTGTACGTAACCATGTAATAACTACGCGAGCCCGCGGCTGTGTAAGCGAGCTGTAGGCCGTGACAGGCCTAGGGGGATAGGCGGTGATCCCGGGATCTCGACCACATGGGAGCTAACTGAGAACTGCGCCGGCTCTCTCAAGATGATTCTGCTGAGCTGTGGAGGAACTACCACTGCGGAGGTGAGGGAGCGTTGCTACAACTGCTGGGCCTGAATGGAACACATCCTCCCTGGGGCGCGGGCGCGCCCGTGGCCTGCACCCACCGTGCTCCCGGCTTTCCAGCATCCCCCCTCTGCCAATGCAGCGCATCGGAGGCTGGAGGCAACCCCGCGTATATACATCTGCTGAAACTTGCCCTGATCGCGCCATTTCTGACTGCCTGCTCGACCTCGCTGGACGATCCTTGTCGGGCGGACCGACATACACTGCTGCTCTCCCTCGGCTCCACCCTCCCCTGCAGACCTTGGAGAGGCACAAGGGATCGGTGGGACCCGTGCGGACGCCCGGATCCTGGCCTGGGCCGCGCTCGCTCCTGGACTGGATGCAGACTACCCGCCAGGCCCATACCACGAGTCGCTAACAGGACTTGCCCTCATTGCTGAACCGCGGCCCTGCTGCTGAGACACGCGTCGCCGAGAACGGACACTATTTGCCTCTGCACTTTGCCTTCTTGAACGTGACCATGGGTAAGCCGGAGAAAACGCAAACGAAAATAAACTTTGACAGCCAGCGGAAGACACTCACGCCATCCACTGACCGCCCAACGCCAGCCCGGGACGCCGCACCCTCCCCCACCACGCAGGCACCAGTGGATGCCCAGGCTATGTTCTCCACCATCCAATCCACCCTGACCAACATTGATGGGAAGATTGACTCCCTAACGTATCGGGTGGACCGCATGTCGGAGCGGTTGGACAAACAAGCAGAGCACGTGGATATGGCGGAACGCCGCATATCAGATGCAGAGGATGCCACGCGGCAGCTCGAACTGAAGCATAAAAAGGTGGACACACTCATGCAAAGCCTGGCAGCCAAGACGGAGGATTTAGAGGCAAGGTCTCGGCGCTGTAACCTACGCATTTTGGGTGTGGCGGAAACGACCCATATAGGAAACATGGAAGCGTATATCGAAACTCTCCTGACCACCATTCTGGGCAAAAAAGTTCTCTCTCCGGTGTTCATAGTGGAGCGGGCGCATTGCACGCTGGCGCCGAAACCGGCGGCTGGCGCTAAGCCGCGCCCTATCGTTGTCAAACTACTGAATTACAGGGACAGAGACGCTGCGCTTCGGAAGGCCCGTGAAATCGGGACTCTCACTCATGAAGGCATGAACATCTCCATATACCCGGATTTCACTTCTCAGGTACAAGAGGCGCGGAAGCAATTCTAAGACGTTAAGCGGAAGCTGAGAGATAACGACATCCCCTATGCAATGCTATACCTGGCGCGCTTAAAGCCGACTCTAGATGGGAAAAGCGTGATCTGCAACACATCCCGAGAAGTGATCAAATATTTGTAAGCAAATCCCCATGTACTACGACGCAAATCACCACGTGGTCAGCAGCACGAACAGGACCCCCCTTCGGATGCGGAGTGATTGTCTCCCCTGACTGCTATATGTCCTCACTACACAGCTGTTATCGAGTGGAAACTATGAATGGTCACCTGAACATTAATCTATATCCTTCTGAAACTGTATATGTACATTTGAATAGCCGACCATCTCGGCGGACCTGTGATTTGCATGATGAACATGAAAACTGTGAGGCGGCACAACAGCCAGTTTAGATCACTTTGGTGTGTGCACTGGATACCAGATGTCACTGGCTCGCATTGATGCGTGCGTGGCTTGATCCCCCGGCATAACCGTGCTGGGGTAAATGGCGGGCTGCTACCGGCCCCCCTATGTGTATTCCACACTAACTGCCCTGTCTGGGTACCCATGCATGGTTGTACTTTGCTGATCTGGGTGCTCACATGTTTTTCTTTTCCTTGTTTTGGGCAGATTGTTCGGGGGGATAGGCTTTGTCAAGATTGGGATGGCGAAGTGGGTGGCGGGTGGGGTGAGGTGTTTGGTTAAGGTTAGAACAGTCACAGTAGGTTTTGGTTATGTCACTGCTCATAGATCCGAGCGCTTAAATGTTGGTTCGAGGGGCACAGAGTACCCATATGTCCCATGGAGATCCTTAACAAGGAATGGGTAGACACTTGAAATTGCTGACATGGAATGTTAGGGGTCTTAACAGTCCTAAGAAAATTAGACTGGTCTTTGCATCTCTGGATCGACACGCTATAGACCTGGCGCTCCTGCAAGAAACACACCTGCTTCCTGGCAAGGCTAAGACACTGGGGTACAGATGGGCTGAGAACTCAGTTTCGGCCACGTACTACTCCTATGCTCGTGGGGTGACCATCCTTATACGCAAAGGGGCCCAGTTTCGTTTGGAATGCACAGATATACACCCACAAGGCAGATTTGTTATTATTATTGGCACACTGCGGGCACTAGAGTGGGTGTCGTTAATGTGTATGGACCTAATGTTGACGACCCTGATTTTTATATGTCACTATTTACCAAACTGCGAGATCACCCACCGGTGGAGTGGCTCTGGGGTGGAGACTTGAATGTTTCCCTCGACCCTGCTCTGGACCGCTCCCATGACACTGTTGAACACCATAGACGCGCAGCGGATGCTCTCCTTGACGGCATTGACGAATTTCACTTGCATGATGTCTGGAGAGAACGTCATCACATACTACAGGAAAGCACACACTCGTCTGCAGCACATAATAGCTGGTCGAGGCTCGACTACTGGCTCCTGACTGACCGGGCCTCCACGTGGGCTACGGACGTCACGCACCTCCCCAAGACACTATCGGACCATAAACCGGTGATGTTAACATTCCACCCCCGTTCACATGGCGCTTTAATGCAGCAGCGCTCATAGACCCTTTGTATAAAGATACAATACATAAGGCCATAGAGGATTTCTTCGTTATAAACAATAAATCTGTGGATGGCGCTGGAACCCTTTGGGAAGCCTTTAAGGCCACGCTTCGGGGGGTATGTATCAGCACCACTGTAGGGATACCAAAAGATATCAGAACACAACTGCTAAACTGTGAGAATGACATTCGAAGACCTGAGGCGGAATAGGACTCCACACAAGACGCAGGGACTTTGGCGGCCATACGTGAGGAGGTCACACGTTACAAGTTAGCAGACAATGAAATACAATACACATCCAAGCGACAGAGCGCGCAGGCTGGGGGAGGGTGGCCGTCCAGGTCGTATTCTAGCACAGAAGGTGCGCATTCAACATAAGACGCAATTGGTCACTCAGATAGTGGACGATGAGGGACAAATGCACTTCGACACCCCCAGTATTCTGCAAACGTTTGTTGACACATACCGCGACTTCTACACCACGCAGCACACGGCCACAGAACCTGAAATCTTGGAATATATTTATTTCGGATGCAGCGCTAGTATGGCTATCGGATGATCACCGCGAGTACCTGGCATTGCCGATAACTGAGGAGGAAACACTTACAGCTATTAGAGCCTTGCCAAACGGGAAGGCGCAAGGCCCGGACGAGTTCACGAGAGAGTTCTATAAGGCGTATGCCGAAGATATTCTCCCATACCTTCTTGAAATGTACAATGAAGCTCATAATAATGGCCCTCTCCCGCAGACGTTAAGAGAGGCCCCTATAGTGGCACTGCTCAAACCTGATAAGGATGCTTCTAAAGCAGAGTCTTATAGGCCCCTATCATTAATTAATACAGACGTCAAAATACTAGCGAAGATAATTGCCACGAGACTGCAGCCGCTTATGCCCGTAATTGTGTTACCTGACCAATCGGGCTTTATCCCCGACAGGTCCACCACACACAATTTGCGCACGATTCTCGCTTTAATGCACCAATTAGACCCGGATCTCAGTGCTGTGGCGGTCCTATTAGATGCGGCCAAGGCCTTTGATTCGGTAGAGTGGCCGTATATGTTCGTGATATTACGTCAAATCGGCCTACCCCTGCGAATGTTAACCTGGACCAGTCTGCTATACACAAACCCGCTGGCCAGCGTCAAGGTTAATGGCTATGTCTCAGACCCAATGACCATACAGCGGGGCACCAGGCAGGGATGCCCGCTATCCCCCCTGCTCTTCTCAATAGTGCTGGAACCACTAGCCTGCAAGAATCGCCAAAAATACGCCCACACTGCGCTAGGTTTCCGGCTCCGGCCTATCAGTCTCTTGCTTTATGCGGATGACATGGTCCTCTAAATCAGAGACCCCGGAGGATAATATACCCCCTGTGCTTCGGGAATATGTGAAATTTGGCAGGCAGTCAGGTCTCCGTATAATTAGAATAAATCCGCTGTGATCCCGCTGACCACCGGCACCAAGCCCCCGCAATTGGAATTTTCTAGTGTGGCAGGAAGATCCCATTAAATACTTAGGTATTTGGGTACACAGGGATACAGAACTAGTTATTCGGCATAACTATGGCACGACTGTTGATCACATAGAAACGCAGGTACAGAGGTGGATAGCACTCCCCCTGTCCCTAGCTGACAGAATCTCCTTACTGAAAATGGTGATACTCCCAAAACTTTTATATCTGTTAACATATCAATCATCCCCGGTTCATCGGTCTTCACAAGGCTTCGCACAGCTTTTGTGCAACTAATCTGGGCGGGAAAACAGGCCAGGATCAGTCTCCGCACACTCACTCTCCCATACAGCGCAGGCGGTTTCACGGTAACAAACATTTACCTCTACTACCTATGCGCACAAGCCCAATTCGCATACTACTGGCATCACCCAGTGAAGTACTTGCTGCACCTAGCTGTCGAGGACGGAGACGCTCACCAGATACCTCTCGCAAGTATTCTATCACACAATAGGCCACATCTTGCAGCACGTGAAATAAACACAAAACGCACCACAACTCGTGCGTGGGAAAGACTCAACACCCTAGCCCACAAATCCCCTATATATGCACCAAACCTCCCGCTGGCATGGCACTCTAGCCTATCGGTCACGATGGAAAGGAACAACATGGCACTCTTGGAACAGGCTGGCATCTTTACTCTGGGTGACCTGTATCCAGGTGGCTCATTCCTCACACACGATGACTTAACATACATCAGCAAGCAGACATTGCTCTTCCGATTCCTCTATCACCGACTGCGGGCAGCTGCTCGAGAGCTATATCCCTCCTTCCCCGACGAACCCCCTAAATTACACTCTCTGCAATTACTGATCACCACACCTACTCATGCTCCTATTGTATCTAAATTATACAGGCAGATACAGGATGAGATAGGCGCTGACACTGCTCCGATGAGGGATAAGTGGTCTGCAATGTTGGATGCCCCCTTACGGAGGACGATTGGACAGCAACCTGCACAATAACCACCCTTCTCACTCCAAATGGGAACTTGCATCTTATCCATGATAAATACATACACCAGGTATACCACACCCCCTTAAACTGTATAAAATTAAACTACGTGATGTACAAAATCTACACGATGCAATGCAGATGAAGCGGACTTCCCACACCTTGCTTGGTGTTGTGAGAAGGTGCAACTATTCTGGGTAAATGTCATCGCCCATCTGGCGAAGCTGTTGTCCTGTGACATTCCATGTACCCCTAGAGTGTGTCTGCTGGGCCTGGATGTACCACTCAGAGCAAAAGGGAAGAAACTTATGTCCATATTACTGCTACTGGCGAAACGCAGACTATCTATGCACTGGAATAGCAGACGTGCCCCAATGATTAAGGACTGGTTAGTGGATGCTGCCTATTGTAGAGACAATTTTTTGATATATGCAGAGGAGCTGCCGACTGCTTCTAAGCCATCAGACATATGGGACCCGCTGTCTGAGTATCTACGTAATAATCCGGATTTGACCAAGCGGGCTCCTGACACCATGTCCCAATCCTGAAAAGTAACGACCACCATTCTTATCTGTTGGAATCTGATGTTTTATATGCTGAATGAGCGATGCTTATGTGGTACTGTGCTCCTTTCCTGATCTGTGTCTTGGATCTTATAATGCGATTTTTACAACTTCCTGTATGGTGATTATGACTAATATGTGACTTGTTGAGACCCTCATTTTTATAATTTCTAAAGGAAATGCTTTAAGTATTACAATTTTGATTACATCAAGATGACGTCATCCCTGCACTTTTGTAATAAATATAGAATGTTAGTTTAGTATAATACTGTGGGGAGTCAGAGGTCAGGGGCAAGGACTCTGATAAAGGACGGCAGCAAGGAGGGTGCAGCACGCAGACTACGCTGGACAGGCGGGAGGGGCAGTGGCAGCACTCCGAGCATGGAGGGCAGAGGAAAAGGCGTCAAGGCCAACAAACCAACTATGCATGACAGGCAAGAGAGGCGGAGACAATATAACAGACCATTGAGGGCAGAAGGAACAGGCAGCTGCAGTACCCACCATACATGCCAACAGACCAAGTTCAGGCAGAAGATTTCTGATGTTTTTAAGCCCAAAAGGGCTCTATTTTTTCTGCCTCCTCCCTAAAATCTCTTTTTTCAATGCAAGTCAAAAAATGGAAAATCAATTCTCCAGGTTTTTGTTTTCTCAATTTCTCTCTTACCAAGTACAAAAGGTTTGGAAGTATTGTACATTCGATCATGAAGGGCAGGAGGAATGGAGTAGAGATATGGTATAAAATAACTGGGGCCCAGAAGGGATATGGACAGAGGCACCAAACTGACCTTACAGGGCAGGCATTTGGGGTTGCAGCAGTACAATACACTGCACAGGGCAAGCGGGACGGCAGTGCAGCACAACGGACCATAGAAAATGTTGGACCTGGCCCTCTCTGCAGGGTCATCCCTGAACTTTTTGCCTACCTCCAATATTCTCTCCGACCTGTTTTTGTTGGTTTGAAGACTCTGGGCACTTTACCACTGCTGACCAGTGCTAAAGTGCATATGCTCACCCTACTGAAAAGTGTATACATTGATTGGTTTCCAGGATTGGCTTATTTGGTTTACTGTCAGCCCCCAATAAAGTGCACCAGGAGTGCCAGGGCTTGTAAATACAAATGCTGCTTGTGGGCTTGCAGCACTGGTTTGTTGGACAGGCCACATGAAAGGCCGCTCTCCCCCGGCCCGACCAGGCCTGAGCCCGGTCACGCAGGTACTACACACCACCCTTGCACGTCCTCCGTCCCCTCAGGGACCCCTGCCCTCGAGCATGTCAACCTCGTGGGTCCGATCCACTGCCAGCCTACGCGCCCATCCTGGGGCGCCATCTTGGACACTCCCCCACGTGACCGCCTGGCCCCCGGCCGACCTCAACCCTGGGCCTGGCCAGGCCTCAGACCTCCCGGCACCACCATCCACCCAGGAGGTGAGCGGGCTACTTGGCAAGTCAATAGGAGAAGGAGGTGTCGATGGCTCTCCACCACCAAGTGCCGCTCGCCCATCGCCTCCCCGGGCGTTGGCTCCACCCCCCTGCTGGGTGTCTGGACTCCCTCATCCCGGACCTCCCGACCTCCAAGTGCGAGGGTCCGGACATCAAAGCACACCAGCCCTATAACTGGGGCAGCTCCAGAGCAGGAAGGCAGTTGTATCTTGGAGTCGAGAGACGTAAAGAGGAACTCATCCTAGGCGGACTACTGGCGCTGCCGTAGCTCTGTCTTGTGCACCATCGTCCTGCCTGTTGGCGCTGCCACAGCCTTCGCAACCTTCATCTCCTTCATCGTCGTCGGGACCTGCTGGCGTGGCCGCGGACCGTTGTAACCGTCATCTTCACCGGGACCTGCAGGCTCCGCCGCGGACCGTCGTTTTTCCTTCGTCCATCTCGGGACCTGCTGGCTCCGCCGCGGCCCGATCATCTGGAACGCCGAGCTCGAGGATTGAGAGCTATTTTCCACTCATTGGTAACAAGACTGTCCCGCTACCCCTTTTCCTAAACCAGAGACCAGAACCGAGGGGACCCCTGAGTCCAGACCTCCTTGTATCCTATCATCGTAACCTAAGAATTGCATATAAAGCCTCGTTAAACTTCAATCTTGTGTGGTGTCCGTCTGTGGGGGGGGGAAGTTACTTGTCTGTACAGTCGTTGGAGACGGCTCTCCCCGGAGACCTCTCCCCGTAGTCTCGGCCGACCCTCCCGGTCCGTCTAACATTGGTGGCCAGCGGCGCGATCCGAATCACCGCATAACGTACAGAGAGTAGCTCACCCCACGACGAAATCACAATGACAACTAAAGAAAGCGGATCAACCGAGAAGTTCCAAATGGAGAAATTGGAGGAGTACAGCCATCGTGAACTAAAACAATTCTGCATCGAACTGGGTATCGCTACCACCGGACTAAGCACCAAAGACGATTTTAAGCATGCCCTAGAATCTTGGGCAGAGACCGGGGCTGCCGGAACCCCCGATCAAAGCACCGCAGAAAAAACCACCACGGCCCCTGAAGGGCAAAGAACGGGTCTCTCGCAAGACGAGATCCAGGAAAGAGAAAGAACCCGACTACATGAGCTAGAAATGGCCCGGCTCAAAATGGACGTTGAACTTAAGTTGGCCGAACAAAAAATCAACTTAGAGCACCTGCGTCTCCGAGAAGAAAGAGAGGAGAAACAGAGACAAAGGGAGCTCGAGGAAAAGAAACTGGCGTACGAACACGAACGGAACCTAGCCGAGATCAACCTGCGCAAGCAGAATAAAGAAGTAGGGGTGCCCGAGCGACCCCACACCTCAGGGGCCACAGAGAAAAAGGTACACATCCCCAAGGATGTTGTCCGAGAATATTTCCGAGAGGACGACATCCAGCAATGGTTTAAGGCCTATGAAATCGCTATGACTGCACACCGGATCGATAGAAGCGATTGGGGAGCCGGTCTATGGGGGAGATTCCTCAATGAGGGCCGCGATACCCTGCTACAGCTCCCGGACCACCAGATGACCTCCTATGACCATATGAAAGCGGCACTCCTCACCCGCTATGGCCTCACACCCGAGATGTACCGTCAGAGGTTCCGAGACTGCACCCGCATCCCGGGTACAACTTGGGTGGACTATGTAACCTACTTTAGCCGAGCCTTCGAGGGCTGGATCAGAGGAAGCAACGTCACGACCTACGAACAACTGTTCAATCTGATGGTATGGGAGCATCTGTCGAACAATTGCTTCATTGAACTCCGCCAGCACCTCCTCGACAGCAAGTTAACGGATCCCCGGCAGCTCGCAGCCGAAGCTGACCGGTGGGAGATCACCAGAGTGGGCCGGAATGGGTCCTACGAACAGAACCGGAACAACAATGGTCAGCACCGACCCAGAGGAGGAGGAGGGGGCCAAGGACGAGGAAGAGACAACGCTCCGGTCGCCCCCGCTACCAGCACCACCCCCCCGGCCAACCGGGGCAGCACCCCGGCGCGACCGGGGTACAGAGCCAATGTCACGTGTCACCGATGCCAACGGGTCGGCCACTGTGCAAACGACCCAAATTGCCCGCAGTACCAGAGTCCAAGACCCCGCCAAGTGGCCGCTGCGGCCCTAGGGGAAGAACAGATCTCCGAGGAGCAGGAAGAATACGAACAAGAGCATCAAGAGTGGGAGCCAGCCGCCATGGCTCTAGCATGCTTAGGGGGGAAAGACATGGTCCCGCGGGTCCCCCTACCCGCTAACACCCAGAAGTACAGCCAATGGGTGAGCATCAATGGACGCCGGGCCGAAGCCCTTCGTGACACCGGGGCCAGTGTAACAGCCGTCCGCTGTCACCTGGTGACCCCAGAACAGTATTTACCGAACATTCTCTGCCCTGTACGATCAGCCGATAACTCGGAAAGTCTGTGTCGGATGGCCTGCGTCCCTTTCGAATGGGGAGGGGTCTCCGGCATGTTGAAAGTAACGGTCCGAGACGATGCCCCCGTAGACTGCCTCCTGGGAAATGACCTTGAAAGCTCTCCGTGGGCAGCCGTGGAGCGAAGAGAACACCTGGGGATGTTAGGCGTCCCGGACTGGGCGTGCGTCACCACCCGGTCCATGGCCGCCCGTGCCAACCACCGCCCAGAAGAACCCGAATGGCCGGCACCACCGCCCCCGGTCGCCCCAGCCGAAACCACCGACCGTGACATTCCCCCCGAACCAGCTCAACCTTCCGACCTCGCTAACCTCGACCAGTGGCCTCAAGAGGGGGGGCCCACGCAAGAACAATTTCGCCAAGAACAGAAGACCTGTCCCTCCCTCGAGGGACTCCGCCAGCAAGCGCTCGCCCAAAGCGCAGGAGATACCTCCGGAACTCATTGGGTCTACTGGGACAATGATCTGCTGTACAGCGAGCAAAGAATCGCCGAGCTGGGGGCCAACCGAGTATTAGTGGTGCCCCTCCGCTTTAGAGACTTTCTGCTCAACCTGGCCCACGATGTCCCCCTGGCAGGACACCTGGGACAAGATAAAACCTACGGTCGCCTAGTGACCCACTTCTTCTGGCCCAAAATGAGGAACGATGTGCACCAGCATTGCCGATCTTGCCCCACGTGCCAAGCCAGTGGAAAGAGCGGCCGCAAACTAAAGGCTCCCCTGCAACCTTTTCCTGTGGTCACTACCCCGTTTGAGAGGGTCGGAATAGACATTGTGGGGCCCCTGGACCCGCGCACAAAACAAGGCCATCGATTCATCTTGGTGCTAGTGGACCACGCCACCCGCTACCCTGAGGCTGTCCCTCTGCGGACTGTGACAGCCCCGGTAGTCGGCCGGGCTCTGATGGGGATCTTCTCCCGTGTGGGCTTCCCCCGAGAAGTCGTCAGCGACAGAGGCACGAACTTTATTTCTAAATACATGAAATCCCTCTGGCAACAGTGCGGGGTCACCTACCGATTCACGACCCCCTATCACCCTCAAGGGAACGGACTCGTTGAGCGGTTCAACCGCACGCTAAAGGGGATGATCGGGGGGTTGGAAGAGCCCCTCCGTCGCCAGTGGGATGTGCTGCTGCCGTGCCTCCTCTTCGCTTATCGAGAGGTCCCCCAGAAATCCCTGGGCTTCAGCCCATTTGAACTGCTATATGGACACCCAGTGCGGGGGCCGCTCAGCCTAGTCAAAGAAGGCTGGGAGATGCCTCCGTTAAAGAACCCTCCAGATGTCTTCCGGTATCTCTTAACCCTCCGCAACCAGACCCGGCGGTTCCGGGAACTGGCAAAAACCAACCTGGAGGCCAGTCAAGAGGACATGAAAAAGTGGTATGACCAGAATGCCTCATCCATTGAATTTGAACCTGGCCAACAGGTATGGGTGATGTCCCCCACCGAACCATGCGCCCTACAAGACAAATGGACGGGGCCCTTCAAAGTAATCGAGCGCAAGGGCCCTGCCACCTATCTCATCGACATGGAATCCTCCCGGAACCCACTCCGGGTCCTCCACGCTAACAGACTAAAGCCCCACTTTGTGCGTACAGAACTCAGCCTCCTGATGGCCACAGACACTGGGGCTGAAGAAGACTCCGAGCCCCTCCCTGACCTCCTACGGACTCGGGAACAAGACGGCTCCGTGGATGGGGTCCGACTCTCGGAGGCCCTCACCAGAGAGCAACGCCAGGAATGTCAAGCCCTCCTATCACAGTTCGCCAGCCTGTTCTCCCTCACCCCAGGTGTCACTTCCTGGTGTGTGCACGATGTGGACACGGGGGACAGCCCCCCTATCCGCCACCGGGCCTACCGCGTGCCAGATCGGGTACGGGCCTGCATCCAGGAAGAAGTAGCCAAGATGCTCACACTCGGGGTCATCGAGGCCTCAGACAGCCCCTGGGCCAGCCCTGTAGTACTGGTCCCCAAAGCAGCTGCCCCCGGCACCACACCAGAACTCCGGTTCTGCGTCGACTACCGGGGCTTGAATGCGGTCACCCGAACAGACGCACATCCCATCCCTCGGGCAGATGAACTGATCGACCGCATGGGAGCTGCCCGCTACCTCAGCATCTTCGACCTGACGGCGGGCTACTGGCAGATCGGCCTCACACCCCGGGCGCAAGAACGTTCTGCCTTTTCCACCCCCGATGGCCATTACCATTTCACCGTCATGCCCTTCGGCATGAAGAACGCCCCAGCGACATTCCAACGGCTCGTCAATCAGGTCCTGGCGGGGCTCGAAGGTTTCAGCGCCGCCTACCTAGACGACATCGCTGTGTACAGCCACCATTGGTCCGAGCACCTCCACCACCTCCGAGCAGTGCTGCAAGCCCTACAGCGGGCTGGCCTCACGATCAAGGCCAGCAAATGTCAAATTGGGCAAGGGTCTGTAACCTACCTCGGGCACCAGGTGGGAAGCGGCCTGGTGGCCCCTCTGCAGCTAAAAATTGCCGCCATCCAGTCCTGGCAGTCCCCCATCACCCAGACCGAGGTACGAGCCTTCCTGGGCCTCACAGGCTACTACCGAAGGTTCGTGAAAGACTATGGGACTATAGTGGGGCCCCTCACAGAACTCACGTCGAAAAACCAGCCCAAGAAAGTCAACTGGACCCCAGAGTGTCAAGCTGCCTTTGAACAATTGAAAGCCGCCATGTGTTCCGCCCCTGTGCTCCAGGCCCCCGACTACAGCCGGGAGTTCGTCGTTCAGACGGATGCCTCCGACCATGGCATTGGGGCAGTCCTGTCTCAAGTGAACACCGACGGCCTTGATCAACCGGTGGCCTTCATTAGCCGGCGACTCCTACCACGGGAACAGCGCTGGAGCACCATAGAGAGGGAGGCCTTCGCTGTGGTATGGGCCCTCAAGAAGCTCCGGCCCTACCTTTTTGGCACACACTTTCGGGTACAGACCGACCACCGACCCCTGCAATGGCTGATGCAGATGCGGGGGGAAAACCCGAAGTTACTACGCTGGTCCATCTCCCTACAAGGTATGGACTTCACAGTCGAACACCGGCCTGGGCCAGATCACGCCAACGCGGATGGCCTGTCCCGGTTCTTCCGCCTCGACGAGGAGAGTCCCCAAGAGGATGGGTAACTCTCCCCGCCTTCAGCTGGGGGGGACGCATGTTGGACAGGCCACATGAAAGGCCGCTCTCCCCCGGCCCGACCAGGCCTGAGCCCGGTCACGCAGGTACTACACACCACCCTTGCACGTCCTCCGTCCCCTCAGGGACCCCTGCCCTCGAGCATGTCAACCTCGTGGGTCCGATCCACTGCCAGCCTACGCGCCCATCCTGGGGCGCCATCTTGGACACTCCCCCACGTGACCGCCTGGCCCCCGGCCGACCTCAACCCTGGGCCTGGCCAGGCCTCAGACCTCCCGGCACCACCATCCACCCAGGAGGTGAGCGGGCTACTTGGCAAGTCAATAGGAGAAGGAGGTGTCGATGGCTCTCCACCACCAAGTGCCGCTCGCCCATCGCTTCCCCGGGCGTTGGCTCCACCCCCCTGCTGGGTGTCTGGACTCCCTCATCCCGGACCTCCCGACCTCCAAGTGCGAGGGTCCGGACATCAAAGCACACCAGCCCTATAACTGGGGCAGCTCCAGAGCAGGAAGGCAGTTGTATCTTGGAGTCGAGAGACGTAAAGAGGAACTCATCCTAGGCGGACTACTGGCGCTGCCGTAGCTCTGTCTTGTGCACCATCGTCCTGCCTGTTGGCGCTGCCACAGCCTTCGCAACCTTCATCTCCTTCATCGTCGTCGGGACCTGCTGGCGTGGCCGCGGACCGTTGTAACCGTCATCTTCACCGGGACCTGCAGGCTCCGCCGCGGACCGTCGTTTTTCCTTCGTCCATCTCGGGACCTGCTGGCTCCGCCGCGGCCCGATCATCTGGAACGCCGAGCTCGAGGATTGAGAGCTATTTTCCACTCATTGGTAACAAGACTGTCCCGCTACCCCTTTTCCTAAACCAGAGACCAGAACCGAGGGGACCCCTGAGTCCAGACCTCCTTGTATCCTATCATCGTAACCTAAGAATTGCATATAAAGCCTCGTTAAACTTCAATCTTGTGTGGTGTCCGTCTGTGGGGGGGGGGAAGTTACTTGTCTGTACAGTCGTTGGAGACGGCTCTCCCCGGAGACCTCTCCCCGTAGTCTCGGCCGACCCTCCCGGTCCGTCTAACATGGTTGTGCCATCCACAGAAGCGGCCTAGTAAAATGTGTCTAGGGTCTGCCATTGCAGGACCTGTGTGCAGTCTGGTACTGTCATGCTGGCTGGGCAAGTGTACCCACTAGCCAGCCTCTAAACCTTCCCTGTGCTTCATGTGAGTCACCCCTATGGTAGGCCCAAGGGCAGGGTGCATTGTAAGCATAAGGTAGGACAAGCCCTGATGTGTGTGGCATATCCTAATAGTGAATTACAGCCATTTTCGTTTTTCACTATTGTGAGGCTACCTGTTCTCATAGGCCAGAATGGGCTGCTGGAATTATTACACTCTATAATCCCAGCAGGCTCAGGGAACATGGTAGAAAGTCAAGTTTAGTATGCCTGAACTCAGAATAATAAAATACTTCTTGTAGTAAAGTTTATTTTAATATCTTGTGTTTGCAAATGCTACTTTTAGAAAGTTAACATTTGCTTGCCTGACCATTTCAGCCCGCCTCTGCTAGGATGTGTATCTGCTGTCTGGTTTCTGTGAGTGACAGGGCTGGGGAATTCCAGGGGACAGTCTGGGCTGCCAGATGGTGAATAGAGGGATTACCCCCAGGATGGGTGGGAGGAGTGCCCCTTGACTCTGAATAGGGCTGTGCTCTGCCACCACAATGCTGGCTCCACCTCCTGCGGAGCGTCTGATGTCCCTGACGTGCACCCTGAAAGAAGAAGGCAGCTTCCTGTAAACAAAGTGCTCCAAAACTGGGCTGAACCAGGCTCGGGCCCCCTGGCCTGCAAGAACAAAGGATTTTCAGTATAAATGTAGGAGCCCTGCTCCTAAGACATTAGATCCTGTTTTACCACAACAAACCTCTGCCCAACTAGAAGGACCAAGAAGAAACTGAAGGAGGAAAGACTGTCCCTGATCCAAGGGACAGGCCTGCAGTGGTGCCTTGCTGAGGAAGGAGAGGAAAAGACCAGAAAAGGGCTTTGCTTCATTGTGCTTTAAACAATCTCCAAGGGCTTGGTCTGAGCTTGCCCCCTGAACTGAATCCCAGGACCAAGGGTTCATTGTGCCTCCGCCCGTCTTTCAACCAAGCTTTGTTTTTCCTTCCCGCCGGAGCGGAGTCCTGTGCACCCCCCTCCCCTCCTAGGCCCGTAACACCCAGGACCCTGGCCGCCCTTGCCCGCTGAGAGCCCCGCTCTTACAGAGTCGCTCTCTACCCGTCGGGCCGAGCCGCCTGTTCCCCTGTCACATGCCTGCTATTTGGAGCGCGTTGTGTGCTCCCTCGCCCCTCCCGTCGGAATTCTGCCTTGGAGCGCGATCTACGCCCCGGGCGGCCACCCGTACATTAAAAAGTACCCGGCCACCCCGCTTTGCCCTCCAACTCTTGAAACAGTCCGCGCCGCCCCCTAAAGCGACCCCCAGTATGGTGCGTACTGGAGGCCCTGGGCCGCGACTGCCTGCCGGAAACCGCCAGCCATTGATGATCCGAGGGTACGCTTGCCTGTCGGCGCGTACTCGGAGAGTACGACTAGTCCCAGCCTGACCGCGTGGACTTGAACGCCGTACTTGCGACATCCAAACAAAGGTACGCCACATACGCCTGAAGCGTACTTAATCGCACTGTGTCTGCCTGTACGCCTAAACGTACTAAATCGCACTGTGTGCCTGTACGCCAAGTACGCCTGAAGCGTACTCCAGCGCACTGTGTCCCCATCTCCCGGGGCCGCGCCGCACAAGGGAAGCCGTCCGGTACGAGTCGTACTGGGCCACTCCGTGCCGCACTGCCGCCCCGGGGATTCTGCCTGCAATACGAAGATACGGCTCGCAGGCCGCCATTGTACAAGTCAGACTTTTGATGTGCCCAGCCCGGTGCGTACATATGAAGGTGTACTGCAACGTACAGTTTCTCCCTTCCCGAGTCCATGCCACACAGAGCCGCCCTGTACCTTGGAAGACGTACAGGTCGCTCCGCGCCGCACCGCTGCCTCTGGGGTACCTGGGCCGCCACGAAGGATCGCCTATTACCTGGACCCTCGGCAGTGCCCCCTCGAGGCCCCGCACCGCGGCGCCTCTCCACAGCCAGATCTCCACGAAGGCACTGCCGTGGAACATCCCCTATTGCCTGCATCATCCCAGCAATTGTAAAGGTACTGTGTGCATTAAAGGTGGCCCGTCTCGGACCTGAGAGTCCGCGCTTGTGTTTGACTCGTGCTCGTTGTGGGGCTCATTTCCTTAACCATTTCAAACCTCCTGAGAAACACCCCAGTAACGCCAGATGCACAGAACAGCATATCGAGTCCCGACTCCACCCTGGAGTACATTTTGCTAAGTACTCTTGACTCTGACCAGAAGTGGGTGCATTTTTAACGTGATTTAGGGTCAAGAGACAGTTCTAGAAGAAAACGCATTTTTATACAAAAAGTATTGTGTGCCTGAAAACCACGTTATTTATGGTCTTGTGATAACTCTGCATTACTAAGTATTTTTATATAAAGCCTACGTATTTTTTATACAAATCTTACGCCTGGTGTCCATTTGTGGTGGGTCATTGTGCTTACTATATGTGGTCATAAATGCTTAACTCAACTATCGCCTGGTCTGCTCGCGCCACACTACTTAGAGGGTGAGCAGGGGTTATTTTTAAGGAGTAGTTCTCTTACCCTGACTAGAGGAGAATATCCCTGTTTGTCACAAGTGTATACCTGTGCCAACCAGAGACCCCCAAATCTAACAGTAAACAATAGAGAGGGGACAGGGCCATGCACATGGACAAAGAGCACAGGAGAAAGAGGCATACTGGACAGACAGGAGGGACAGTTGCACCATAATGGACCATGAAGTGTTAGGAGGGACCGGCAGGAGCACGACAACGAACCAGACAAGGCAAGAGGGAGTGGCTAGGGGCCAGAACATGAAAAACAGAAGGCAAGGGGTTAGGGCAGGAGCATCATGTTGACCATGGAGAGCAGGCAGGAAAGGCACTGGAAGCACAACACACCATGGAGGGCAACATTGAGATTATAATGGCATTCACACAGACAAAGAAGGGAAGGTGGGTGGGATCAGGGGCAGCAAGCTGACCACAGAGGGCAGGTTGGAGGGTTAGTGGCAGCACAACGGCCACGGTAGGCAAGAGGGAGGCGGGCAGCAGCATGCACAAAGGACCATAGAGGACAGAAGGAGGGGTAGAGGCTGGACACAGACAAGACAGGGCAGGGGAAGGGAAAACAGACCATGCAGAGCAGGCAGGAGAAGCAGTTGCAGCACCACAGAGCATGAAGGGCATAAGAGTGGCAGAAAAATGCACCATGGAGGAGAGGAGAAAGGGGATAGGGGCATGAACTCAGACAGGCAGGGTGGAGGACATCGGAGAGCAGGGGAAGGAGGGTAGGGGCAGCAATCTAGGCACAGAGGCTAAGCAGGAAGGCAATGATTGGGGACATAGTTGGTCAATGGAGAACAAGAAGAGTAGGCAGGGATATCAAGCTAAATGGAGGGCAGTGTCAGCACATTGGACCATGCTTGCTGGTGTATTGACGAACAACAGAGGGTAGGGAGGAGGTGAATGGGGCAGCAAGTTAACTGTTCAGGGCAGGCGGGAAGGGCAGTGGTAGAACAACACACAGGGTTGTAATGAGAGAGCAGGGGCATGCAGTTAGACAGTGGATAGCGGGTTGGGTGGGTGGGTGGATAGGAGCAGAAGCTAACTTGGGTTGAGGCAGCACAATGTGAGGCTAGGCCTTGCGTTGAAACCCCCCCCTCCCCCAACTGTGCATTGAAATGGGCTTCTTACCACTAAAAACCCATACATACCCTAAAAACACCCTGGTCACCCCAGAACCCATGCTCACCCTAAACCCTAATATTATCATGGCCATCCAAAACTCCATACACATCCTAAGGAGGGCAAAGCAGAGGGCAGAAAAATGAGCAGTGAAGGTAAAACAGACAGCAGAAAAACTAGCAAATAAAGCAAAACAGAGCAGAAAAATGAGCAGAAAGGGAAAACAGGGAAAAACAGAGGGCAACCCTAAAGAGGGCAAAGCAGAGGGCAGAAAAATGAGCAGTGAAGGCAGAACAGACAGCAGAAAACCTAGCTAATAAAGCAAAACAGAGCAGAAAAATGAGCAGAAAAGGGAAAACAGGGAAAAATAGAGGGCACTCAGACATACACACAGGCCTGTTCAGTCTCACGCACCCACTCCAAAACCCACTGAGTCAGTCATACACTCACTCACAGACCCACAAAGGAAACTCATGCACCCACTCACAGACCTACTCACACTCACTCACCAACCTACTCAATGGCCCACTGAGACACTTACATATGCACTGACAGATCCACTCACACTCACAGACCGACTCAGACTCACACAGACACCACCCACACACACCCCCCACTGAGACACTCACACACCCACTCACATCCCCACTGAGAAACTCATAATCCCACTGAGAAATTCTTGTACTCACACACACTATCTCAAAGGTGACAGTTAGGAAATGAAATAAACCTTAGAAATTCACTTAAATAAAACAAAGGTTACAGGGACATTATAGTTAGGAAATAAACATTTTAAAACCTTAGAAATTCACTGGAAAAAACGCAAAGTTTACAGGGACGTTATAGTTAGGCTCAGATTCCACTCATAACCATTGAAATGTAGCAGATCTAGTTACCTGAGCTAACTAGAACCTATGCCCCCGCAATGCACTGCTTATGACCTCCCATGTTACATCGGTCATGACATGGTCAGTGGCAACACTGATGACATCACTAATGACACCTCAATTGGCATCACTCATGTCATGCTATCAACTTCAATATTTGAAGTTTACAACATGAAACTTAATAAACGTAAAAATTACAGATGTTTTTCAAGGCTTGTTCCAAATTTTTAATCTTGCATTTGAAAGAGACGACTCTCCTTTCAGAAATGCACAACATACATCCAAAAACGGTATTAAGCAAATCAAACTTTTTTGCGCAATCCCTTAGCTTGTCAGCAACAAGAAATCAGCCATTAATAATGTTACAATGATCTCTAATACTCACGCTTTAAGTTCAGAAAACCTGACAAGAATCCTGGCATAGCTTTCATTTATACTGTGTTCCTCTGCAGGGAGAACCGTAATTGCTCGGCTATACAAGTCTACCAGTTTGTTCAGCAACTCCTGGTCCACTCGAGGGTCACCTCTACTTTCTGCTTTAAGTAAAAAACTCCTCCATTCTTCTGGTTTATTTCCCATCGTCATCAGCAAACTAATTGAAGCTGAATGGTCTGCAAAGAAGTGAAAACAGTTATTGCATAGATTGCAGTTGAAAAATTACAAACCACGCAAAATACATTTTTAAGACAGATTCTGAAAGTGCCACTGGAAACACCCACATACGCTGTACACGAGGAACTGGGGGTCAAATATATCACAGACTTAGTTGCAGCTAAGCCTCTGCTCTGCTGGGTAAATATATGGTCCGACAAAGAAGCTTCTTTTAATCAAGCAGTAATCCTGGATTGTCTTGCCATGGATAATGCATTGAAACTCCCTTGGCTAAGCTATAATAAAGAATCATTTAGTGCCCTTGGAAGACCAGATATTTCCATGAATGAGAAAGTGAAGAGGGTGGACAAAAAATTAACTAAATATCTATTCTTTAGAACAAACAGTGCTGAGCGAGAAGGTAATGAACTTAATAAGCTTACGGTAAGAGCTCATGCGCTACACAAATCAACGCCAGGTATGGAGCCTAACCCCTCAATTTTAACTAACCCTCTTGAGCGTTTTTTTAATTACCCGTTTTAGATTTAATATGCTCCACCACTTTGTTGCCTCTCCTCCTGGTTTCGTAGCAAGCACTGAGGACAGGGGGCCCAGTGGCTGCTACAATTGGTCTCCACAGGATATTTTACAGTTTGTCTTTTTATGTAAAACAAATTCCGATCCTAGACCACAATTTCTTAAACCCTATTTAAAAGAAATGGGGTTCAGGCAAGCATGTGTTGGCCTTTTGCACTTGCAACTATTGCAAACTGATCGTACAGTGTATGTTACGCATTTCTTAAGTGCAATGTTAACATCTAGGAGATCCAGATTTGACTAAGAGGGAGAGGGCTACCATGGATTCATGCTAGCTAGAGTGATAGTTTAAGTAAATGCACAGGAACATTTTAAAGATTTTATGGCTGTATTTATGCTGTAGGAACCCATGTAATTATTTAATGCTGTTTTAATGTACTATTAAGAGTATTTTAAGATGAGACTGTTTAGAGGACCAGGAGAATGATAGTGACTTTCATATGATTATTGCACAATGAATGAACATGTTTTTTAATGAAGTTGATGCTGTTCGTAATGTACCATTGCTTTTATGGCGGAGTTAATGCGAATAAAGTTTCTAATAATAATAATTTTGCATAGATAAGCAAACATCTGTTGTCAAACCTACAGATATAAAGTCAAATTGGAGCCTAAACAACGAAATTAGTTGACGCCGCATTCATCCCACATCCGAATATATAAGCACGGCCTCTCCAAACAACCAACTATACTATCTGGCAAGCTTAAAGTCACATGCTCAGAGAACATTACCGCTCCCTGAATTCCAGGGGCTAAAAGCATCCACATAACTTTTAGAGTCTTAGCTAAAACTAATTATTTTCCTCGTCCAAATTGAAGAACAAATGCACGGTTTTACTTAAAGGGAAAACCATATTTTATCGTGATTTGGAGCAGTGTTTAACGTGGGCAAATTAATTTTGATGTTCTTTCTGATGATTAAGTACCAAATGTAACCCATGTAAAGGATTTTTGGTCAGTCATCTTTCAGCCGTACAGTCAAATGCAGGTTACATCATTTGTAGATGAGCCCTCTAGAACAGAATATATTCTCAGTTTTTTACAGTCACATATAAATTGGGTAATTGGTCCCTCCTGCTCACACTCACTACCATCTTAACTATTCTAATTGCATACTATTTTGGGTCTTTCAATGAAATCACCAGCAATATTTTCAAATCAAATCACCTTTCAAAATATTGGCAATTTCAATTATACAACATATATTTTTAAAACTCCATGCAGTGCCAATCAGAACATATTTACTGAAGCTCTAATCACCGTTCTCTATTTTAAGCATGCAGCATATGATCATGCAACCTTTTGCGCACTGTATGGCACTCCACTCTTCTCAAACCTTTCTTCCGTGAAATTGCCATATGGGTCCTGTTGGACAGGCCCCATGAAGAGCTCGCTCCCTCCCCGCATGGCAGGGCCCAGACACCGGCTCTCCAGGTGCGACCCACAGAAGCAACCCGCAACCCGTCCCCTACGGGACGCCTGCTCCCGGATATCTTTGTATCACTGGCCCGGGCCACCGTCAGCACCATTGCCCGGCCCAGCCGCCATCTTGGACACTGCACCACGATTCCGCGTGGCCTCAGCTCGACCCCAACCCTGGGCCTGGCCAGGCCCCGACATCCCGGCACCACCATCCACCCAGGAGGTGAACGGACCACTTGGCAGGTCAATGGGAGAAAGAAGTGTCGATGGCTCTCCCCCGCCAGGTGCCGATCGCCCCCAGCCTCCCCGGGCGCTGGCTCCACCCCCCTGCTGGGTGTCTGGACTCCCTCATCCCGGACCTCCCGACCTCCAAGAGCGAGGGTCCGGACATCAAAGGGCGCCAGACCTATAACTGATATTTACAACAAGGGGTGGTGAGGGACAGAGTCTCTGAATTAAGCAGAAAGCTCTCACCCAGTCAAGAGATCAGGGCTAGATCCAACACCGTTTTTTAGCTCACTGCACCATCCCAGTTTCAGAACCTGGCTGTATGCAAATTAGTCTGTTCCTGTCCCAGTGCATGATGGGAACAGGGCAAACCAAACTACAAAAGCCAATTCTTACACTGGGAAGGAAACAAGCTCCCGGGGACCGGTTTCTGGCATTACAGCCGTCTTCGGCCCGGTTTGCTTGAATCCTGATGGTGCAATGAGCAAGGGTCTCACATCTGAGAATACCCTTCCACGCTTAGGGTGGACAAAAATATTTACAACAAGGGGTGGTGAGGGACAGATTCTCTGAATTAAGCAGAAAGCTCTCACCCAGTCAAGAGATCAGGGCTAGATCCAACACCGTTTTTTAGCTCACTGCACCATCCCAGTTTCAGAACCTGGCTGTATGCAAATTAGTCTGTTCCTGTCCCAGTGCATGATGGGAACAGGGCAAACCAAACTACAAAAGCCAATTCTTACACTGGGAAGGAAACAAGCTCCCGGGGACCGGTTTCTGGCATTACAGCCGTCTTCGGCCCGGTTTGCTTGAATCCTGATGGTGCAATGAGCAAGGGTCTCACATCTGAGAATACCCTTCCACGCTTAGGGTGGACAAAAATATTTACAACAAGGGGTGGTGAGGGACAGAGTCTCTGAATTAAGCAGAAAGCTCTCACCCAGTCAAGAGATCAGGGCTAGATCCAACACCGTTTTTTAGCTCACTGCACCATCCCAGTTTCAGAACCTGGCTGTATGCAAATTAGTCTGTTCCTGTCCCAGTGCATGATGGGAACAGGGCAAACCAAACTACAAAAGCCAATTCTTACACTGGGAAGGAAACAAGCTCCCGGGGACCGGTTTCTGGCATTACAGCCGTCTTCGGCCCGGTTTGCTTGAATCCTGATGGTGCAATGAGCAAGGGTCTCACATCTGAGAATACCCTTCCACGCTTAGGGTGGACAAAAATATTTACAACAAGGGGTGGTGAGGGACAGAGTCTCTGAATTAAGCAGAAAGCTCTCACCCAGTCAAGAGATCAGGGCTAGATCCAACACCGTTGGGATTCAAGCAAGCAAGCCGGGCCGAAGACGGCTGAAATGCCAGAAACCGGTCCCCGGTAGCTTGTCTCCTTTCTGGTGAAGAATTGGCTTGGTAGTTTAGTCTGCCCTGTTCCCATGATGCACTGGGCCAGGGACAGACTGATTTGCATATAGCCAGGTTCTGAACTGGGATGGGGCAGTGAGATAAATAACGGTGATGGATCAAGCCCTGATCTTTGGACTGGGTAAGAGTGGTCTGCTTAATTCAGACACTCTGTTCATCACCACCCCCTTTTCTGAATCGTTTTTGGCCACTATAGGTGTGGCAGGGTATACTCAGACATGAGTCCCTTTCTCACTGCTCCATCAGGATTCAAGCAAGCCGGGCCGAAGACGGCTGAAATGCCAGAAACCGGTCCCCGGTAGCTTGTCTCCTTTCTGGTGAAGAATTGGCTTGGTAGTTTAGTCTGCCCTGTTCCCATGATGCACTGGGCCAGGGACAGACTGATTTGCATATAGCCAGGTTCTGAACTGGGATGGGGCAGTGAGATAAATAACGGTGATGGATCAAGCCCTGATCTTTGGACTGGGTAAGAGTGGTCTGCTTAATTCAGACACTCTGTTCATCACCACCCCCTTTTCTGAGACGTATAACTGAGGCAGCTCCAGAGCAGGAAGGCAGTTGTATCCTGGAGTCGAGAGACACTGTGAAGAACTCATCCTTGACGGACTGCTGGCGCTGCCGCAGCCCTGCCTTGTGAACTGTTGTCCTGCCTGCTGGCGCTGCCGCGGCCTTCTGCAACCTTCATCCTCGTGGGACCTGCTGGCGCTGCCGCGGCCCGTTGTAACCTTCATCCTCGTGGGGACCTGCTGGCGCTGCCGCGGCCTCTTGCAACCACCATCTTCGTCGGGACCTGCTGGCGCTGCCGCGGCCCGTTGCTACCTATGACCTCCTCGGGACCTGCTGGCGCTGCCGCGGCCCGACCTTCCCGAACGCCGAGCTCGAGGATTGTGAGCTACCCATCGTCTCATCTCAATACCAGATTGGTAACAAGACTGTCCCGCTACCCCCTTTCCCTTCCAGAGACTAGAATTACGAGGACCCTCGTGTCCTAGCCTCATTGTACCGTTCTACCTCACCTTAAGAACTGCATATAAAGAGTGTTAATCTTATCTTCGTGTGGTGTCCATCTGTGGGGGGGAAGTTACTTGTCTGTACGATCGCTGGAGACGGCCCTCACCGGAGGCCTCTCCCCTTGTCCTCGGCCGACCCTCCAGGTCCCCGTCTAACAGGTCCCAGTTGTACTTCGGTCTGAACAATACTCAGCAATTCTTAGTTGAATGTCAGTTCATTTGCTGCCACTTCCAGTGCATTGATCTCTAATTACATCATGCAAACTCTAGCATATTCTACATTATCCACTTTCAGGTCATCTTACTAGGTCACAGACAATATGCGATCTTGCAAATCTTTTTGGTAAGTCTGGCACACAAATTCTAGAATGGGCTTTGTTAATCCATAAAATTTAAACCTGTGTAGATTGTTTTGTGACTATCATATACAGTATTAATTGGATAACGTGTAGTTTTGATGACTAATATGAATAAGAACAAGAGCAAGGATAAAAAGGGTGAAAAGAAGGTAGATTGTATTTATTAACTCTGCGTGGTAGAATGGGGCAGACCGCGACAGAAGGCCTTATATTTCTTATTTTGACCTCTGCCCTTTTGCAACAGCAATCAGGAATTTGATATCACAAAGTATCACTAGTTAATCCAACGGTCCAATACTCTACTGCTCATGAGCCGGCTTGGAAATACTTACAAGAAGCTACAGAACTAGTACAGCGAGGCAGGCCCATCTGCACCTGCACATGCTAAGACAGTGTGGTTTGCAACAGAATCACCTGCCTTACCCAGCTTTTCTAGCGAAATTAAAGTTGAGGTGGGTCTAGAACCATCTTCTTTCTGCCCAACACTAAGACCCATTTAACTTTGGATTTTGGTCGTCCTATGGATGGTCCTCCTAAACACAAAGGTGCTACATTCTTTAGGGTAACTGTTTTACAGCATCGCTGTCAAATCCGATCCCACCCCAAAGAGTGAATTGAGATTCCATTGCTTCTTAATGACAAATCCAAGGAGGTAGCTTTTCTTGAATCCTTCAGCTCCTCATTTCTATCCACAGACTGGAATGTGGTCTCAACAAGGACGACTTTTGCAGATGTAGAGTTTAAATGGTTCTTTAAAGCTGTGACCTGGTCTCCACATTGTCCATCTTCTTTACCAGAGTAGCTGCAGAGTAGTTTTAGGACGAGGGCAATGTAGGCAATTGCTAGGGCCCAACTTTCCACTGGGCCTGGTCCCTGCCCACAATCCAAAAGCACATCTGCCAGGCTATTGCACAGTCAGAGTTTGCCACAATGTTTACCACTTGTTCAGTTGCCGACTGTGCCCTTTCTGTTCATGGCTTCTCTGCTCAGGCAACTATCCACGCAGGCAATACTTTCTGATATGGCAGAACCAGCTTCTCAGATTTTTAGACACTGTTACAGCTTGTCCGGATTTATCCGCTTTGTCAGCAATGACTCTTAATCAGTTAGAACTCCCATCTGATCTCAACTGCATACTGCTCTTCACTTTTTTGTCTGAAAGATCTGGTTACCAATTTTGGGACATATGTAAAGTCTCTGGCACGCCATTCTTATGCATCAGTCAGGCCTTCTTGGTACTGTTAGACCGCCAACAAGTTGTGAGTATCTCAAATCCAGACATAAGGTTTTCGGCCGACGTCTGCAATATCTGCTCAGCTTTGTTTATGCACATGCAATTATTGTACTGGCAGTCTAGTGTTACAGTCTATTACAATAACACTGTCCTTTCAGGCTTCTATTAGTTTTCAGAGACCCTCATGCAAGATATTCTATGCACTGCCTTGTTTGTGGCAAGCACCACAGACCCGACACCCCCTATAAACAGCTCTAACGGCACATTCTTATCTGGGTCTGGATCCTTCGGATGGTTCCACTCCAGTCACTTGCATCAGACACCATTTTCAGGACCACAGGCCAAGCAGGGGTTACTCGGCCTCAGTTGAGGGCATTGAGGATGTTTGCCACGGATGTCCCATGGCTCTACAAATTGAACCAAATACACCTTTCGCACTTGATTCTCAGGGTTGAGAGTTCGAGCAGAAACAAGTTTTTCAGAAAAATGGTGTGGGGAGGCTCAAGCTAATCACTCAACAATCAACCTTCCAACAAACTCAAAGTTGATGTTCGGCCAAACTGCTCATCTTTACAAGAATGAAAGTACTTTAATCACACAGACGTACTTCGTCCTACACATAAGTCAGTTATTGTGGGTGCTAGTTCGTGTAGGCATTACACTTGCCCAGTGCCTACTGTGTCCTCCCACCAGATTTTCTTCCTGGTTTGGGGTTCACCATGTGTAGTACATTAGGAGCGGCATGAAACAGGCTCAGGAATGATAATTCAGTAATAACAAATCAAATGCACCCAGTCTTGGAGTTACCTTACCCTTTGTTGGGTAGGCAATCACTCTAAAGTCTATTTCAATGCACACATGTCCCAGAGAGGTCCTCCTGCACACCAAATGAGAGCAGCAGAAAATCAGCAATTCACTTAGAGTTCAATGGGACATGAGCTGTGTTCAGGAGTGTGCATGCCCACCCTTCGCCGTGGAAGCCACAGCACCAGGTCTGTGTAGATTGTCATGTGGTCACTTATAGGCCAGAGAAGGTATACCACCATTTTACATGCTCATCTTTTAAAGTTGCCATCTTTCTTAAACACCGACATTTGACACACATTTGCTTGCGTGCCTGTGCAGGATAAGGTTCTCTGAAATAGCTTTGCTTACATTTACACTTCTTCGTATGGCATATTATGTGTGGAGTGCTTTGAACATTATGTACAAGAGCTAAGTTTACAATGCAAAATGCTGTTTGTTACTGTCCAATCAGCAACTAAGCTATCACAAAAAAAATCAACAATAAAGGCCTTTCTGGGGCTTCACCATGATTACATGGCAGAGGAGCATTTTGCTAGCACTGCTGAGGTTGCACCATGCCAGAATTCTAGCCCAGCTGATTCCTGTTTACATTCTGCGAGGATGATGCCCTGCTCTCCAAGACAGGCTTCCAGATTACTCATATTCACATGTAACGGGGGAGTACATATTACCCTACAGGCATGCTGGCAGATTCACACACCCTAGACACACTAGGATGGGTAGCCCTAGGTAGGAGCACAAAATATAACAGTGCTCATATGCAAGCACATATCCTATATAACAGCACAATGATCATAACGCTGATGCACTATTCGGTTTCCTTCCATTACTAATTGCACCACACATTTTACACAAGAATCCTAATGCTTCAATAAATATTGAAATGCTATGTTGTGCAAGTCTTGTATATTTCTTTGGGTAAGCATGGGTTACCAAACAAAAGGAGAGAAGGGAGGAGAGGGAAGAGGGGATGTAGCCTTATGGCTAGAGCTGTTGACCTCAAAGCTGGGGAACCAGGTTAGAGTCTCTGCAACGACGCTCAACATCCTGTGATTCTGGGCAAATCACTCAATCTCCCTGTGCCTAACAAAAATAAATGTGTTCATTTATAACGAAACTGGTGCTCATGTAAAGTGCTCCAATACCGAATATCTTCAGGTCTAGTTTGCCCTATAGAAAGAAAAAAAAACTTTAAAAAATAAAAAAAGGAGGATCTAGTTCCGTTCCCATGATTTCCTTGGAGAGTCAGGGTTGTCATGGTCTGATGTTACATATTTCACCTGTTATCTTCCTCGGTTAGGGGCACAGATGATGCTGTGAGATCGCAGGACTAAGGCCAATATATCCTGATGGTGTGCGTAGACTCAGTCTTATGCAGTTTTGACGTTTATGTTGTCCAACAAATGCATTGTTTTACTGAGAAACTATGAACCATATTACACGATGAGGTCCCAGATGAGGTGATTCAGGGATACAGGAGTGTGTACAGTACACCAGTCGGGAAGACAGCAGTCTTGAAAGGTTGCAGTTCCAGGAGGACCAAAAGTAGATGAACGCCTATGTGGGTCAACTGCAAACACAGAGGTCCAAACCTTTGGCAATCAGTAGCCTTTACGGAGCCTTCTCCAATCACACAACTGTGGCCCAATCGAGCCTTCAACAATTCGGCAGTGTCAGGTTTTCCACCAGGAACCAAAAATTAGAGACTTGGGGACTCACAGGCATAAGAGTACTCCCTAGATTACTTTTGAGCAGTCTGCTTCCTCCTGTGCATCCCACAGCCTCAAGGGACGTGCTGCACGGCACTCTTGCTGGACAGTCTCTCCTCCTGTAGAGCCAGGCAGGCTCCTTCCCTCGGTCACCACGCAGGCATGCTTGTAGGGGCTTCAGAGGATGCACACAGCTCCAGTAGAAAAGCCAGAAATCAGGTGATGTCACTTCACCACTGGGAGACGGTCAGACAGACACCAACCCTGGACGCACATCTGTCCTTGTAGTACTATGTGGTGCACTCCCTCCATTGGTCATAAAGGACTTGGAACTATAATCTAGTGGAATACTGTAAGTCCTACTTTATTTACAATTTCAAGACCGGGGATGTGGATCCATTGCCTCAAACTTAAGCAGTTTGAGGTGGTTCCGCTTTCAAGTGTCCTCTTCAGGCTGCTCTCCAGACACAGACTTTGCGGAGAGTGATGCTTTCAAAGCAGGTAGCACTGGGCTTTCTCCATCCTGGGTAACCACATGAGAATAACAAAGAGGTATCACCTTATTACTGCTCCCGGTCATTAGCCCGACTGAAAGAGTAATCAGGGAAAGTCGCATAGCTTCACACAGAGTCTGCAGTTCTACCCCTCACCCGTACCAACCACCAAATGGTAGCGCTCAGGAAGACCAATTAGAAGCTCCAATCTAGAGGAGGAGCTACGACAGCAATCAAGATGGCCGCATAGCTTCCCGGCTCCGCTGACCCCCGTCTCTCGCTCGAAGATCCTGTCGTATATCCTGGTTTCTCGCCCCATATCTGGGTGCATGAACTACTCTGCGAACCGATGGCACAATCCCGAGGATTTTCCGACATGGTGGAGTGGAGTTATGTCGAGGTTTAATTTGAGGCCTAGCCCAGTCTGGAAGCCGGGGTCTCAAGTGTTGGTCTAGCCGGGTCCTAGTTGAACAACAGCGGACCGGAGCGAGCGGCAGGGTCTGGTCCACGGAACTTCCGACATCTTTATGATTGTTTTGCTGCCGATCTGCTGCCTGGAACTGTACCGGAGGTGCGGAGACGAACGATGCCCGAGGTGGTGTGTGTGGGGGTCCGAGACCCGGGGGCCTGGCGTTCGTAGCGCCGGTGCCGTTGGATCGGAGACTTGGTGCGCACTAACGCCTACTGACGATCGGTCCCTCACGGTTCATTCCTGCTCCGCCTAATCTTACCCCGGGGAAGGCGCCTCTCCGTGGGGGTCAATATGCTTGATGCTATGCGAAACCCGGCGGAGCGGGTCCAATGCGGCCCGTCATTGCGGTCAGTGATGGCGGCCCTTGAGGCACTTCAGGCGACTATTAAGACCCAGGCCTGGAATCTGATGTTGGCAGTGGAAGGACTTAGAGGATCGGGACCGGACTCGGACTTGCTGCCCGAGACGCGGTGGCCTGTTCCTTTCTCTATTGCTACCCCAGCGATGCCATTTGACCCGGTGCTTGGAGCTTTCTATGCCCCTACAGAAGAGGAACGGTTCGAACATGTGGGGATTGGCGATGCACCTACAGGAATCTTTGGAACTGCAATTGGTGGAACATTTCACTGCTTTTCCCGATTTGGAGACGTTTGCTCGTAATTGTGATCTGTGTGGGACTGTGTCGCACCCCCTTCCCAGCTGGTCCATCAAGATGGCGGATGGGATAGTGCCTGGTCTTAGAGTCGGGAAGGGGCATCGCTGGACTCTAGCGTCTACTTTGGGACTTGCCATCCTTTCTTCGACTAATAGACTATGTCTCGACAACTTCTGTTTGATCTTTGACAATTTTACGGTGGGGCGCTCTTTATCGGAGGGGATCAGCAAATTTGATCGACGGGGCCAAGGCTGAGACTGTTGTTTGAGGTTTCACAATATTGATCTATCGGTAACGGGACTGCTTTATTTGGTTACCGGAGTCCGGGGCGGGATTTCTGGTTTCCTCTGATGTACTGTTTTATTGTGGTCCGCTTGATTGTGTTAACTTGCGGGGGATTCTTCGTTAAGACGGGGGGGGGAAGAGTCCGGGAATGCATAAGACACAGCCCTCCTCCATTTCTCCTTTTTGGGCAGGGTTTTAGTCCCTTCTTTCTTTCCCTTTTTTTTTTTTTTTTCCCTTTGTTCTTCTATATTTCGGGTTCATTTACGGGGTGACAGGCACGCTGCTAGGGGGGTAGGCCGTAGTCATCTGCAGGGGTGCAGGGTGGGAGGTTGGAGGGGGGAATTTTGTTTTTACTATTTGTTTCTATGGCCTTTTTTCTTCTCATCTTTCTTCGCCTTTGCTTTTGTTTCTTCTTTTTCGGGTCAGCGTAGTGGGTCTATTCCTTTGTCAATTGTCGACTTTTTATCTGTGCCTATACTTTCACAGTACTTCAGTACCATCGGGCGGGCGCTCCACTGGTGCGAAATTAATTGTATGCTTGTTGATCCTGAATCGTATGCCTCAGCGCCACTGTTTTGAATGATATCGACCTAACTGTGGACTTCCTACTGTTTTGCCCGCCCTTTATGCACCTTTGTGATATTGTATGGCACCTGATCCTTCTATCTTATATTATAAAATGGAAGCTTTATTATCCTGCTATTTGTATAGTTTGCTATGCTGCCAGTTTTAATTGAAGTCGTGCTGTATTCGCCTCCCGGAAGGCCGAGTTTGGTTCTAATTGCTTGATTGAAATGATATTGATTAGCGGCCAGCCCTGGTGGTTGTAGGCCCATACTTGTAGCTGGTTGAAGTATCAATAAAGGTTTCCCAAAAAAAAAAAAAAAAGAAGCTCTAATCTAACCAAAGTCTCAGAATTTAAGGAGGTAGTCGTGTTTCCCCACAATTCAGTGTCTCCCCGCCCTTTGACGTCACAGGACAGGTCTAGAGTCCCTCATAGTCGGTGCAGGTCTAGGCCTCTACAGTTAGCGTGACGTGAAGGTTCAAAATCAAAAATGGGAATTTTATCATCCTGGAAAGAATCAACTCTGCTGGGAAGTGCCCTTCCCACTTCCAATATACAAATAGGTCTACACAACTGCGGAAAAATGTACCGAGCTATATGATAAATAGCCCAAAGGTCAGTTAGGATTCTCCAAACTTTTCTGCATTGAGAGCTACTACTGTTCAATGAAACCCATTGGCAGCTACTAATATTATTAGTGCTAAATAATTTCATTTTTTTATGTATCATACTTAAACCTAGCTAACACTTTCTAATTTAATAAGCTGGGCTGTACACAGGTGAGCTACTCTGAGGTAGCTGAAGAGCTACAGTAGCTCACGAGCTACTGGTTGGAGTCCCATTCTATATGAATGCTAAATCCCTCTTGCAAAGCTGTCAGTCACACCACACAGCATAATCCCTACTGCAACAAATCATTTTACACAGCACCATTACACATACAGATAATCACTGTGCACTGGGGGATATCATGGAGCACAATTTCCAAAGATTTACTCCTTATTTTGGTTTCACAACCACAGATAGAAACTTGAAGTCTGTCTAATTCAATGCCTGTTGCAAATACTTACCCAGTCCCCGCTCTTCCTGTCGATCACACAGCTCTGTCCACCCTTCCTGAACAGGACCTTTTTATTTTACATTTCTTTGCTGCTTTCCACTTTTACACATATGCAGCTTTTCTACACTTGATAACAAAAGCTAGCTTACTGCCCCTTACAATCTGAAGGGCGCACCTTATTTGCACTATTATGACGTTTTAAGTATTGTAATTCTCTGACCGCCTCTTCCATTTCAACCCTCTCTAGGAGCCTGACACACCTCACTGTGGTGTGTCTGGCACATGTGAGTGAGGCTAGATGCTGGAGGTAGGCCCTCTTCTGTAAGCCAACCCCGGCCTGCTCTAGCCCAAATCAAAACTATGCAGTGGATGATGGTACACGTTGCCACATGTAGTGGTACACTGTTCCAATTGTGGTGATGTAGTGTGATGTAGTGTGCCTCTAGTTGCAATTCTTAGTGCGGAAGGTGGTGGTGTGCCGTACTATGTGTAGTAGTGCATGGGCCAATTGGGGTGGTAAAGTACACAGTGGGTGATGGTGCATTGTTTTGCTAAGGACATACTATGCAACTTAAATGTTTTAGGCCTTGAGGCAATCACATACAAAGTACAGTGAATACATTGTACAATATATAGATACACTGGTAAGGTAGTGGGGTATGGACTCCTCAGGGTTGCTCATAAAATGAATCCATTGTCCTGAATATTTGTCCTGCATTTTTTACAGTCAATAACCAGAATTTGCCTATATTCCAAGAGCGTACCCTAACTGAGACTGTGCTAAGTCATCAGAATCCTACTGAAATCCTGAGTCTCCAAGCTAACGAACGCTGCTTAGGTGCTGTTACAGCTCAGAAGATGCCAGAGAATGATCAAGGACTGTTTGTGGATTGTTGCAGTGGAAGAAAGTTGGGTGGACCCAGTAGCAGCAGCCCTAACTGAGCCATAGAAGGACCAAGGAAAAATAGCATGACATTGAAAAAGATTCAACACCTGTTTCAGTTGGTATTTGGGAGTATTCTCTTGAGGTGAGACAATGGTGGTGACATCAATAGAGCCCTAGCCAGGCGGAGAGGCTTGGGGTGATTTGGTGCATGTCAGGGGTGCTATGACAGCACCTGCCAGAACATGAATGAAGTGGGCACTATAGTGGGCTTGGCGCCTTTGGTGCTCTGTCGGGGCCCTCATGGGGTGGTATTGTAACCCTAAGGCTAAGCAACCTAGGCCTTGTTAGATCTCCAGTGGTAGTGCAATTAGGGAAAATGTGATCAGCTGCACAGAGTTCTATGAATGAAGAGAACAGTACTGATGCAAGTCTGTATGGTGTTCTTACCAAAGACATACCCTCACCAGGTTACAGCTGAACCAAAAGCAGGAGCAGTGAAGGCAAGCAGGATGCAGTAGATTGAGGAGATCGAACAATTCCATGGGACCATCAGCAAAGTTGAGAAAATGCTAAAACTCACTGAGGGGCAGGGCCTGTGCATTGAACAAATCCCTTAAAGTGGCAGCACTGCTACTGAATGGGAGGAGCAGGTTCATTTTAGTTAACATTTGCAACACCACAAATTGAAGCAAAGACATAACTAGATCTGCTGCTGGGTTAATATCAGGTAGCTACAGCCTTGATAGTCTATATACACCACAGAAGAGTACTTCCCAGGATTCTAACAGTGAATTTGGGACACATCTATGTGACACATTAAAACAGCTGTTGTTGCATCAAGAAGGCTAGGCGTTACGTGAGAAACTGGACGATCAGGAAGGTCGCTCGAGAAGGAATAACATTAGAATTCTTGGTGTACCGGAATCTGAAGGCAATAGAGCAACAGACCTATATGTGGAGGACCTGATTAAAAAAGGAGCTCCAATCAAAGGGACTATCTGCCTTTTTCTCCGTGGAAAGAGCGCATCGAGTACCGGGGGGTAAACCTAAGCAAGGCGCGACACCAAGACCCATCTTGGCCCGTCTCTTCAACTTCCGGGACAGGGACGCCATTTTGCAGGCGGCTAGAGTGTCCCCTCCGGTGAAGATCCTCAACTCCACACTGGCCTTTTTTCCAGACTATACGGCAGAAGTTGCGCGCCGCAGGAGGACGTTTCTGGAGGTCAAGAAGGAACTAAGAGCGAGAGAGATCCCTTACTCCATGCTTTTTCTGGCTAGGCTAAGAGTGGTATCAGACAATAAGACTTGGTTCTTTGACACTCCTGAACTAGCGAGAGACTGGCTCGATGGATGGAGACCGTCAACACAGCCCCGCAGATCGAACAGATCAAAAAAGGACAAAAATACAGGACTTCCGGAGGGATCACAAACGTCTCACAGAACGGAGGAAGAACTCTCACAAGACGGGGATATAATGGACGATGGCGCCAGCAAGGAACACTAACCTCCAGGAGGACAATCAAAGACTTGACCTTGTACTTTGCGATCTGCCTGAAGGTTGGCTATAGGACACTGGGCTGAGGGCTTCCGAGGAGAGTATGAGGGGCCGCCGGCTCCGGAGAACCTTCACCCCGCGAGCAAGTATTTGGTGTGGGGAATGGGACAAGCACTCTGCTAAGTTGCGGAGGCGGGCGGTTTTATGTCCGTATAGAAGGGGGGCAGGGAGGGGGTTGTTCGGGATATAGGGGGGGTTTCTTGCTGTTTGTTTTGTTTGACTCAAGGAAATAAGGTGCAGCACAACGAATTGAACACTCAGATGGGTATATACCGAACACTATGGCAAATAGATACTGAAGTGAACAAGCTAGATCTAGTAGATATGCAATGGCACACAACATACAATCAGCTACTCTGAATGGGAACGCGTGCACAGGTCCGGTAACTCCGTTACAATTGATGTCCTGGAATGTGAGGGGCTTAGGAGCCAAGATAAAGAGAGGGTTGGTCCTGCAGGGTATTAAAAGACTAAATCCAGATCTAATCCTTCTTCAGGAGACACACCTAGTGGGGACGGCGAGCAAAACAATGGACAGACGTGGATATAGTATGGTAGTGCACTCTGACTTTACCTCCGGGTCTCATGGAACGGGCATTTTAATGAGAAAGGCGTCCCGCTTTATACTGCATTCCACGAGAACCGAGGAGTATGGTCGTTTTGCAGTAGCAATTGGGCAATGGGAAGGCAAACCACTCAACATTGTCTCTGTGTATATTCCTCCAGCATTGCATGCGACTACTCTACCCTAGTTGGGGAAATTACTGTTAGATCTTCCGGAAGGTGACCTAATAGTGGGAGGGGATTTCAACGCAGTGATGCACAACATACAAGATAGGTTCCCGACCCGAACACACACACTTGGCCCGTCCCGTTTTCACGACTTCGAGGCGCAAGGGCTGTTGGATGTTTGGCGGCACCTCAACCCGAGGGCCGCCAGTACACTTACTACTCTGCAACTCATAATAGTCTGTCCCGCATATATTACTTTCTCACACTAGGGGACGGTCACCTTACAATTAGTGATGTGCAGATTAGGCCCAGGGGTATCTTGGACCATTCCCCCCTAACACTAAACCTCTCGAGTACGGGGAGGGTTCGCAAAAGGCTGTACCCAATCTATACGGGTTATATTAAGGTACCACATGTCCGGAAAGAATTGAAAAAGGCGACCCTGCAATACTTTGTAGAGAACACTGGCTCGGTATCATCCTCCACTACCCTATGGGAAGCATACAAAACAGTTCTGAGAGGTCATGCCATTACAACGGTAACAGGGCATAAGCGCGCACAGCAACGGAAATTGCGGGAGCTGGAACTGAAACTTGAAGCAGCAAACGCAGCACACATGGAGCACCCAACAGAGGACGCACTACACACACTTAATCTATGCCAACAAGCACATAATGATCATGTGCAACGGCAAACCATTGAGAATATAACCGCGACAGCGAATAGAGTATACGATATAGGTGATAAGCCCAGTAAACTACTGGCGTGGTTGGATAAAAAAAAAAAAAAAAAAAAAAAAAAAAAAAAAAGAGTAGCAGGACCATACTACAGTTGGCAGACTCGAGTTTGAAGTTGCATTTGCACCCATCAGAAATAATTGATATCCTCGCGGACCACTTTCAGGGAGTTTACACTCCGGAAAGGGAAGTCACGACGAGTGCTGCGACGCTGGCCCTCCAAACGGTGCGCACCCCGACTTTACCTCAAGACGCGGTGGATGAACTGGAGGCGAACCTGACGGTACAAGAGATACAGGCAGCAATCAACACATTACACACAGGGAAAGCGGTAGGCCCCAACGGTATACCGGTTGAATGGTACCAAACGATGGCAGACACATTGAGTGGGCCGTTGCTGGCCATGCTCAAGGATAGCTTGGAGCGAGGGATCCTGCCTCTGGATCAATGGATGGCAACTGTTGTTGCCATCCCGAAACCGGGTAGGCCTCCCGCCGAGTGTACATCGTACCGCCCAATCTCGCTACTAAATGCGGAAGCCAAGATATTGGCAAAAACATTGGCTACCAGATTGATGCCTCACCTACCCCGCCTGATCCATCCAGACCAATCCGGTTTTATGCCCCATAGGAGCACAATATTGAACCTCCGACGAGTACATGGCGCACTGGCGCGGGCCCCCCTATTGACGGAACCAGCAGTCATTCTATCGTTAGACGCCAGGATGGCGTTCGACTTAGTGGAGTGGCCGTACCTCTTTGCAGTCCTGGCACACATGGGCTTCGGCCCTAAATTTATCGCATGGATAAAACTCTTATACACAGAACCTGTCGAGCATGTGGCGGCCAATGGACACATTTCACGAGAAATACCGTTGGCCAGAGGAACGAGACAGGGTTGCCCGCTCTCCCCCTTGCTGTTCGCGTTAGTCCTGGAGCCACTAGCAACTGTCATTAGAGACACCCCATTACTGAAAGGGGTGAGTTGGGGGGAGCACTGGTAAGACAGAGTTTCCCTCTACGCTGATGACATGTTAATATACCTGTCCGACCCAGCCGCTGGCATCCCTATATTACTAGATTTATGCAATACACATGGTATCCACTCTGGCTACACCATAAATTGGTCGAAATCAGTCATTTATGAACTGAAGGGTCCTCTGCCACATCTACCCAGCGAATGCCCGTTGACAATTGCAGATTCCTCGTTTAAATACTTGGGAATCTACGTCGCCCGAGACGCCTCAATCCACTTTACTTAAAACCTGTTACCTCCACTCACTCGCTTAAAGGCAGATGCAAGGTATTGGACAAATTTACCGTTGACACTTTTAGGTAGAGCGGGTCTGTTTAAAATGAAAGCACTTCCACGTTTTCTGTATGTACTAGAGAATACACCAACCCTAGTTCCACCCTCATATTTTAAAAAGGTGACAGCAGTAATTTCAGGTTTGTTATGGGGAGAACGCCCGGCTCGGGTGGCACATATAAAACTCAACCGTGGATGGTATGACGGTGGGATAGCGCTGCCGAATATACAGTTATATTACTGGGCATCCCAACTCAAGGTGATAAACCAATGGATCCACGCACCACAGGAAGACCCAGCTTATGTGGCGGACCGGACACAGCTGGGCACGCACAGTCTGTTGGCACCATTATATAATAAAAGTCTAATGACAAAACTGATGGGCCCGACGAAACATACGATAGTACTTTGGCACAAGGCGCAGGCTAGACTGAAGTGGGGGGATGTGATAACTAAACTTACACCTTTGTGGGACACTAAATCACTGGGATGTCAGATATAGTGAAGGATTCACCTAATGGGACAATATAGGAATTTCCACAGTGGGAGACTTATGGACGAGTACTGGCATGATCCCATTCTCACTCTTACAACAACAATATGACTTAGGACCCACTGAGACCTATAGGTATATACAGATAAGACATGCATTAATGGCAGCCATCGAGCCGGGGACAAAGGTCCCCGAATCGTCGCCGTTGGAGGACCGCCTACTCACTGATTTTATGCAAACGGGGGCTACATCACTCACTTACCGAAAGCTGCTGAACAACCTACCTGATCCACTAACTAAACTACGAGACAAATGGGAGGAGGATTTAAGGGAAATGGACGAAACGGACTGGAATGCCGCATTGGCATCCCCGCGGGAGGCAGTAGTGTCGGCCCGCTTCCGATTGATACAATTTAAAATACTGCAGAGTGTATTACACCAGAACTACCCTATACAGAATACATAGGACTGATCATCCAAACTGTTTGAGAGGCTGTGGAGAAGAAGGGACACTGCTACACACACTCTGGGGTTGCCCGATCATTAGTGAAGACTGGAAACGCATTATGAGGACCATTTCTCAAACGCTAGAAGTGTCGCTCATACCGGAACCGAGGGTCTGTTTGCTGAATATTTGGGGAAAGACTGATCTAACACGACAGGGGCAGCAGTGGGTAGTGATAGGAACGATGGCGGCCAAGCGTGATCTAGCGCAGAAATGGGGGGCAGCGGACGCACAGACGTTGGCACAATGGTGCAAGCTCATGGATGGGTTGATGGTGACCGAGCGAACGGTTTATAAGATAAGAGCCAACCCTCGCAAATGGAACAGGAGATGGTTACCTTGGAATAAGTATAGGGGTGACCTGTGTGAGCCTTTACCGGAAGAAGAAGAGGACAGTTCTGATGAGGAGGATGAGTTGGGGGATTGATGCATACCCGTTGACGGAATGGTGAGAGGGATATGGGCATGAAAGGGAAGGATATTTCAAGAAGCTCACAAGATAGGAATAGAATAGTAAATCAGGAAAACCCACTGATATGAACGATTGACCGTATCTGGATATATTGTTATATTGTTTATTATGCCTAATGAGTCTGTGGTTTTGTTTAGAAAAAATAACAAAAGTAAGACAAATGATTTCTTTATCTATTGATGGAATGTCTCGAACACAATATCCTTGAATGCTGCCGGACCGGAAGGTTGTCAGCTAAATAGCTGTGTATTACAAACACCGAAATGACTATGGCGTGGCAACTGATATCTGAACACGCGAATGATGTATTGTGTATTTGACAACTGCCAATAAAGTCTTACAACAAAAACAAAACAAAAAAAAAAAAAAAAAAAGAAGGCTAGGCGTAACCACTTCCCAAAACAGGGGTGATCTGTGGAGAAATATAAACCGCAGATCCACGCGGAAACATTTGTCCTCAAGATCAGACAAGCAAACAGCATTTGAAAGCCACTTTCCTGGGCAGGAGAGACTAGCACGCGGCTGAAGAAAAAACGTGAATGGGAACCAAGGCATGCAGGGCACCCGAGCCTACGGCATGAGGCTGCTGGCATTATAGCCATGTTCCTAAACTAAAGAGAGACATTGATGCTATAGGCATTAAACTTGAAGGCATGGCATGCAAGGTTGAACATGTACAAGGTAGACTGGATAAAAGTGGCAGTAGTTTAGGACAGGAGGAGCAGCTTACTTCTGATCTCAAAGATGTGGCGACACCTGTTTATGCGCCTGTTAGTAATCTTGAATCACAGAGGCTGCAGCTTCAGACAACAGTCAAAGATCTAGAAGGACACTCCCAAAGAAGCAAAATTCTCAATCTCAGCATCGAAGAAAATAAGCAAACAGTAAACATGAAAGAATCAGTGATTGCTACCATGACACCCCTATTGTGGAACACTCCTTAGCCTACTTCGTAGTTGAAAGGAAGCATTGATCATTGGCAGTACAGACAGTTTGAGTCGAACCACCACAGCTAAAAGTCACAAGACTGGTTTAAAAAACGTTCTTGCGGACCAGTACCAAGCAGACATACTCTCTCCCTTTCTCTCCACACAAGACACTCTAGGATGCGGGGTCCTTCAGAGCTCATCCCGGAATCCACACTTTTAAATATTTACATGCCTCCCTGGCAGAGATTCTTCACAGCCACTGCACTATAGTGCTGTCATACGCAGAGGACACACAGCTGATTACATCCTTGGTTGAGGAGGAATCCTACCCTGAAAACCAAAAAAAAGCATTTAGTAACTTTTTAACTGATGTTGCAACGTGGACGACAAAATCATTTGAAACTAAACTCCGATAAAACAGGTAGTGATGGGGGGCGTGACCAAGCCGGCCAAGATGGCGGACGCATCTCCCCGAGGCTCCGCTCGGCAGCCCGCGCAATCACCACTAATCCAAGCCCCAAATGCCTTGAATCTTCGCCAAATCCCCCCCATCTGAACTGCTGCCGCACAGGGTACGGCCTGATGAGCCTAGAACCATAGCTGCGACCACGAATTCTATAATAGGAGCGGCCTCCATGAATCCCCCATATCGCTGACAAAATGGCAGCCCCTCCGGAACTCTGAAAAACAACCTAACTGCGACCAGAACGAAGGACGGGTGACTGCCTCCCGGTGCCGAAGCAGCGTGACCGGCAGGCAGAGCCAGCAGGGGAGTCGTCCGGGGTGAGAGCGCAGCTGATAATTGACCCGCTCTTGGGTGGTGGGTGTCCCCACTCACCGGCACAGCGAGGGGTGAACCCCTGCACGTGACGGGCCCCAGTGCATGAGCCACGCGCCACCTTGCGCCAAATCACCTCCCGGGAGCACGACCACCCCTCTCTGCACGGTGCCAGGACTCGAGGCGCGCAGAGAGTGGTATCACCGTTACAGTGACACCGCAAGCAAACCTCCACCCGCACACCCATCGTGCTGCACAATGCACGCTTGACAAATGAAGTCTTCTCGGGAGGAAAAGCCACACACTGTGTAGGCCCCACAGAGTTGACCAGCAGCACCAGACAGGGAAAACTCTGAGCACGTACTGGCACGGCGGCTGGGAGCGGAGGCACGGCGGCTGGGAGCGGAGGCACGGCGGCTGGGAGCTGAGGCACGGCGGCTGGGAGCGGAGGCACGGCGGCTGGGAGCGGAGGCACGGCGGCTGGGAGCGGAGGCACGGCGGCTGGGAGCGGAGGCACGGCGGCTGGGAGCGGAGGCACGGCGGCTGGGAGCGGAGGCACGGCGGCTGGGAGCGGAGGCACGGCGGCTGGGAGCGGAGGCACGGCGGCTGGGAGCGGAGGCACGGCGGCTGGGAGCGGAGGCACGGCGGCTGGGAGCGGAGGCACGGCGGCTGGGAGCGGAGGCACGGCGGCTGGGAGCGGAGGCACGGCGGCTGGGAGCGGAGGCACGGCGGCTGGGAGCGGAGGCACGGCGGCTGGGAGCGGAGGCACGGCGGCTGGGAGCGGAGGCACGGCGGCTGGGAGCGGAGGCACGGCGGCTGGGAGCGGAGGCACGGCGGCTGGGAGCGGAGGCACGGCGGCTGGGAGCGGAGGCACGGCGGCTGGGAGCGGAGGCACGGCGGCTGGGAGCGGAGGCACGGCGGCTGGGAGCGGAGGCACGGCGGCTGGGAGCGGAGGCACGGCGGCTGGGAGCGGAGGCACGGCGGCTGGGAGCTGAGGCACGGCGGCTGGGAGCTGAGGCACGGCGGCTGGGAGCTGAGGCACGGCGGCTGGGAGCTGAGGCACGGCGGCTGGGAGCTGAGGCACGGCGGCTGGGAGCTGAGGCACGGCGGCTGGGAGCTGAGGCACGGCGGCTGGGAGCTGAGGCACGGCGGCTGGGAGCTGAGGCACGGCGGCTGGGAGCTGAGGCACGGCGGCTGGGAGCTGAGGCACGGCGGCTGGGAGCTGAGGCACGGCGGCTGGGAGCTGAGGCACGGCGGCTGGGAGCTGAGGCACGGCGGCTGGGAGCTGAGGCACGGCCGCTGGGAGCTGAGGCACGGCCGCTGGGAGCTGAGGCACGGCGGCTGGGAGCTGAGGCACGGCCGCTGGGAGCTGAGGCACGGCCGCTGGGAGCTGAGGCACGGCCGCTGGGAGCTGAGGCACGGCCGCTGGGAGCTGAGGCACGGCCGCTGGGAGCTGAGGCACGGCCGCTGGGAGCTGAGGCACGGCGACCCTCCTACGCACAGCGTTGGGATTCTAGGCACGCAGTGAGAGGGGTCGTACGCACTGTCTGGGGCATGCACCAAAAAACAGAATACAGCCATTGCAACCCCTACACGCGTCAGGCTGTGCTGCATGAATTCCGCATCGACCCCCTGTCGAAGTACCACCCTGAGACACAACCCCCTCCCTGCACGTCACCGGGACTCAAGGCGCGCAGTGGGGAGTAACATATTGGCAGTGACTCTCCACCTGTGCACCCATTGCACTGCAAAATGCATGCCCGATAGATGAAAAACATTCAGGAGGGAACCCCAACACACTTTGCAGGTCCCACCTGTGCCAACGTGGTCACCTTCAGCAGGCGGGGTAAGCCCTAAGTTCGCGTCAAGCACAACTACCAGGTACGGAGACACTGCAACCTCCAGTCAGATCCGGGCGCCACATCTGCAAACGGGTATTCAATGACACCATCGAACGCCATCTGCATCCCATTTGGGCCTCCCTGGAGTGTGGCTACATAGCCCGGGATAGTGGCCAGTACTAGGGCGCACTGGCCGGAGGTATACTACCTGGGCCCCAGCTCCCCTGGTACAACCCAACAGCTTTCTTTCCCCTCCAGAATCATCAATCTGCTACCTACTGGCACAGAACGGACTCACCAGACGGCAGGAACAGATGGAGCTCACCCACGGTATTACATCTCGGGAGCCTCCCTGGTCTTCTTATTTGAACAGCATAAAACCAGGTCACCTGCACACTTTGGCACATGGTGACAAGCACTGATCTGGGCAGAAGAATCACGACAGTGACAAAGCCCGGGCCCCGCCACGGACTCTAATCTAGGGAAGAGCGGATGGCATATCGGCGGGGGAGTGCTTGGAGAAGAGAACGTTGCTCCCATAGCTCACCCGGGGACCTTCACAGCTAGACAGGTCAGTGGGGAGGCCCGATCGCGCACGAGACACACCAGTGGTTGGATTCGTGTGGATGGCCCCTAGGGGAGACAGAGTGACGCCAACAAGCCAGAAGGTGCCAGACACAACAGCTCGCTATCCCCAGGGTGAGAGTCAGTGGAGCACGACACCAGGCCCCATCCCCTAAAAGGCGAAGGAAGAGCACCCGCCATGGGACGTCAATGCGCAACAGGAACGTCGCAAGCCCCGGAGCAGCAGAGAGTGACTTCCCCGGCTCCTACTATAACCCGGTCAGGACGAGAATCATCTTGATCAGAATCCATGTCCAGCAAGCTGGATAAGGTACTTGCCGCCATAGAACACTCCAGAGTAACTACGGAAAATAGATTCGGTGAACTGGCCACAGACCTCAACCTCCTCCGGGACGACCACAGGAAATTGGCAGATAAAGTCACCCAAAGGGAAAAAACGCTTCAAATCATAGAACCACAAGTGCAGCAACAGCACAACGCTATGAAAGATCTACAATCGCGAATGAAGATCCTGGAAAATAAAACAAACGATTTGGAAGCAATATACAAATCATGAATCTCCCGGAAGGAGTGGAGGGGTCTAATCCGATCGGATACATCACAGCCTGGATCACAGCGTTCACACAAGCGAAAGACTTATCCCCCTACTTCTCTATAGAGAGAGCACATCGGGTCCCAGCCCGTAGACCAAGGCCGGGATTGCCACCCCGACCATTCCATTTGAAGTTACTCCATTACCAGGACAGAGACACCATTCTTCGCACAGCCAGGCAATAAGGGACGCTACGAGTAAAAGATAAACGGGTCATGCTCTTCCCAGATTACGTCTCGAGCCGTCAAACAACAAAGAGCCACCTTCCTAGCAGTTAAACAAATCCTGCGTCAAAAGAACATACAATACGCACTACTATTCCCTGCCAGGCTCAAATTTATCCACGATGGCGCCACACACTTTTTACAGACCCAGCGGAAGTAAAGCCCTGGATGGAGCAGCACCTGACCAACTTTAAAAACCCAGCGAGTGTGCAAAGTAATCGATCACCTGGCCGCTCAGGACGACAACTTAGAAAGGTCAGCCTCACTCAACTCAGCGTGCGGTCCATTTCAGCCACTACCAACTCTACTGACCTCGCACAAATCATAACGGAGCGCAGGAGAGCACTGCAAGCAGCGGCGGCAATGAAACAAACAGGAGGGAGCTCGGAGGTAGAGAGAGGCCCACACTTGTTCAGTTCGGAAGAAGACAGCAGTGACGCACACACATCCCGAGAGGGCTCAGTGACACCCCCGACAGTGACCCCTCAAATGGCAGACGCACTGATTTAACAGTACTGAGGCTTCTGGAGACGCAGAGAAGATGGCTCAGCTTACATCCGGGACACTTGCAGACATGGCAATATCTCATCCAGGTAGAACAATACTGCGGATGTTCACGCTTGTCACAAAGCCGCAAAATGAACACTAATCCAGACTGAAATGGGTGGCTGAGAAAAGAAACGGCATCCATGGGCACTTCCATCACATTGTCTACAGACGGGCAGCTGTAGTGTTAGCAACTGGCTGGGATGTAGAGCCGCAACCCTCCAGCAACAAACAAAAGTTAGTATATGAAATAGTTTGGATGTATCTACCTGTGCGATAGATCCCCTGAGATGGGAATGATTCCCGTTGTTTAAGTTTACCCGCTCCTGCTCTCCAACTCCCCAGATGCCCTTAGCGGAGCAAGGAAACTGAAGAGGACAATGCAAACGATATGTAAGCGACTGGCAAAGTGTTGAGGGCAGGGTGCAATGGGCGAGGAGAACACCAAACTTAGGAAAAGCCCCAACTAAACACCGGGAAAGAGGGCAACCTGGATCCCTAACACAGATATCAAACTCTTCATATTAAACGTTAGAGGTATGCACACTGCAAACAAACAATACACTATCTACGCATATATTAAGAGACAACAAGCACAGATAGCTCTTTTACAATAGACGCACCTGACTGAGGCGGAGGTAGGCCGTCTCAGTAAAAAAATGGCGAGGCATTATCTGCGACACAACGTACTCCGCATTCGCCATTTATTCGATGGATTAGACATAGGGTACCGTTCAGGGAACAAACAAGACTAGTGGACAAAGACTGTCGCTACACTCTGATGACAGGACTATTAGAAGGCAAACCAATATTACTGGGAACCATATAGGTCCCCAACGTAGAGCAGGATCAATATTAGAGCCGTCTTGCGAGCGTAATTGCCCAACACACATCGATCCCATGGCTCCAAGGGGGGATTACAATTGCACCGTGGACATTAACCTAGACAGATCTCACCCCCGTTAGCGCAATCACCCGGAACGCTTCCGACAGTGGGTGGATCAATGGCTCTGGTAGACGCCTGGAGAGCACAGAAACCAACCACTAAAATCTACTCCTTTCACTCCATCCCACACGATTTAAGAGTCAGGTTAGATAGATTTCCTTGCTCCGCAGCCCTCTTCACTAAGGTGCAACACACAGACTACCTAAGCAGAGTTGTGTCAGATCATGATGCGCACATAGGGACCCTTAGATAGAGAATGCCCCGTCTCGACGTGTAAACTACCACGAGAGTGCCTCATTGATCAGGCGTTTTGTCAAATTCACGAGGACCACATCCAAGAACACTTTACACTTAATACCGGCACGGCATCCTCCAGATTCATAGAATGGACGCGTTTAAGGTCAGCACCAGGGGGCACTGCATCCAACAAGTAGTGGGAGTGCGGAGAACACTGGAAAACGCACTGCAAAAAAACAGAGGGTAACCGGTCTGGCTTATCAAAAGACATGGACTAAGGGAAAGTCACCCTGGCGTAAATTACAGAAGCCAAAACATCCCATGCAGAAACCATGCGCGACCTCCGCAAATATAACTTTCGTGCATACGCAACCAGAGTACATTGGGAGGGTAATAGAGCTGGGACACTCCTGGCCTGGCTAGCCGAACAGGACACAGTTGTAAAACCGATCACAGAACTCACAGACAACGCAGGAAACCCTAAGCACTCACAAGGAGACATAATGCACATATTTCAGGACTGTTACACAGAAATCTACTGAGCATCAACACAGGCGACACACCAAGAGCCGACTCCGTTCTTCTGCCCATTGCGCCCATGCCTGGGAACTCACTCGCAGACAAGAAGGAATTAGAGGAGGAGATCACGCCTCTGGCACAACTCACGCGATTAGAACATTAGCGCGAAACAAAGCGCCAGGAATGGACTGTTTCCCACTCTAGTATTATAGCACCTTCGCGACCCGACTTTGCTAGGGGGACAAATTTCTGTCGGCTGTTTTCTGCTTCACCGGGGCAGGAGGGGGGGGGGGGGGGGGGAAGTTGGCCTGGCAGACAACCTCACCCGGTCCCTTGGGCAAGATCACCCCTATTTTTCTCAGCCCTATTTGAAGGCCAATCTGGCCGATTGACCATTTGGGTAATAATATAGCGTGTTATAATGTTAATTTTTTTATTTTTAGTCAATTGCAATTTTAATGCTTTATTTCTCCATTTTTGTTCTAGGTGAAGGCGTTTACTCTTTAGACTGTTCCAGGTTGCGGTTTCGTTACTGGTGGTTCTGCTGTTTGTGTAGTTGCATGTGTTTGGTATGAGAATTTATTTTGTACAATGTGAATTTCTTTTCTCAGCATGATTTTGTTTTTGGCAAATGGTGTAATAATAGCAGTATGTTTGGCTTCTGTTTTTTGTGTCAAAAACTTTTTGCATTTGTGCTCGGTATGCATTTTGTTGTTGTGTGAGTAAATGTTTGGTTTATTTTCTTTCTAGTGGGATATCGCTGGTTTTTGCTGCGTCTCTGCAGAGTAGGTGCTGGTGCGTGTAGCGGTCTCTTGTAAGTGAATCGAATAGTTTTTGAGTATATAGATCTTTGTGATAAAGGCACACTTTTTTCACTTACTTGTTTTGCAGTGTTGGTAACTTGTTTGTGCAGTCTCCTTTCTTAGTAAGGATAACGACTAGCCGCAGGATTACTGCTCAGCAGGTTGTTGGTATGCTTTTTCAGTCTTCCTCGGACCATGGTTCAGAGACTGACTCTGCATCTGAGTCAGAGGGAGGGGACGATCCAGGCAGTGAGTTTTCTCTCCACATGGAATCATCAGATGATGAAGATACTCAGTGCGGATGAAGCTACTCTTACTGCGGATTAAGTGCCTGTGTTAATGGAGGAGACTGATGTGCCAATAGTACGGCAAGAGGCATCTGGGCTGCAGGCTGGGGCTGCAAGGCTTCCCGTTAGTGTAGTGCGGGAAGAGGCATCTGGGCTGCAGGCTGGGGCTGCAAGGCTTCCCGTTGGTGTAGTGCGGGAAGAGGCATCTGGGGCTGCAAGGTTTCCCATTGGTTTCCATTTCTACACTTCGCTGTAGCTACCTCTGGCCGCAGTGCGGGACACACTAATTAGTGTAACCAGGCGCTTTACAAACTCTTTATTATTATTTATTATGGATGATGTATTTTTGGCAGAGATTGTTGAGCAGACTAATTTGTATGCCGAACAGTTTTTGAGGGAGAACAGTGCCAGCCTTAAGCCCCACTCTACAGCTACCCGATGGACTCCTAGGGAAGAGATTAAGACGTTCTTGGGTTTAACTTTTTTGATGGGCTTGCTAAGGAAGCCATCAATGTCTTCATATCGGTCTACTAGTCTCTTGATGGCAACTGCTATATTTCCGGCAGTCGTGAGTCATGATAGGTATTCGCTTCTGCTTCGGATGATGCATTTTGTCGATAATGGTTTAGCGTTGCCACGAGATCACCCCGATTGTGACCGTCTTTTTAAGATTAGACCTGTCATTGATCACTTTGTTGAGGAAAGAAATTGCAGTGGATGAGCCTTTGGTGTTGTTCAAGGGCCGCTTGGTTTTTCGGCAATACATTACTAGTAAGAGTGCATGCTGTGGAATTAAGCTGTATATGCTGTGTGACAGTAGGACTGGATATGTCTCTAATTTCAGGGTGTACACCGGTAAGGAACCCAGGATTAACCCCCCTGGTTGAGGTACCATTTTCATCGGGAGACCTGAGGGAACGCTGGGTGGGAGGAAATTTGTGGATCCATGCAGATTTCAGAACTTTCCCACACAGAAATTTGAGAAAACAGTGAATTTTTCTGTGAAATTTGAGGTTTGCAGGGGATTCTGGGTAGGAGAATGATGGGGGACCCACGCAAATCATACCTCGCTGGACTCCCCCGGCTGTCTAGTTTACAGAAATGTGTGGGTTAGGTAGGTTTCCCTTAGATGGCTACCGAGCCCCGGGCCAAAAACTCATGGGACCCCCCCATGCAAGACCAGGTTGGTTTGTGATAGGTAATGTTGATGTCGCCTCAATAGGTTTTGGGTCCTTGCCTGTCGCGGGTCCTTGACCCACCCCCACAAGTGAGGTACCATTTTTATCGGGAGACCTGGGGGAATGCTGGGTGGGAGAAAATGTGTGGATCGACACAGATTCCAGAACTTTCCACCACAGAAATATGAGGAAAATGTTTTTTTGACAACTTTTTAGGTTTGTAAGGGATTCTGGGTATCAGAACCTGGTGGAAGGCAGTCAAGGTACCCCATCCTGGATTCCCCTGGGTGTCTTGTTTTAAAAAATTTATAGATTTGCTAGGTTTTTTCTAGCTGCCGGCAGCGCTAGGGTTCAAAAACTACAGCTAGGCACTTTGCCAGAAAAGGGTCATTTTTCATTGTGAAAATGTGGTGTTCACGTTGGGTTTTAAGCCATTTCCTGTTGTGGGCACTATGCCTACCCACACAAGTGAGGTGCCATTTTTATTGGGAGACTTAGTGTAATTCAGATTTGTAAAGCAACTGTTATTACCTATTGACTTTCAATGGAGTTCTGCCTTCTAAATGAAAGACATTGTGTAAAAAAGAAGTCATTTTGAACAAGCATTGGCATAGACAATAGGTCTCGCCTTTGGGACCTTATAAGTGTTCAGCCACGCAACAGTTGATGTTGTTGCATCGAGGATATTGTGCTGCATAACTAAATACTTAGCAGGTCCCAAAAGTGAGACCTATTGCCTATGCCAATGCTTGTTCTCCTATGGGTGTAATATCACAGAAATTGAGTACGCCAATTCTGGTGTTCTCATCTCTCTGTTTTTGCCTTCTAACTTTATTAGGTACCTTCCTGGATTAGTTGACAGATCCTGGTAGGTCCTTCTCCCCACCACGTCACAGGCACCCTTTGCACACGGTTAGACACATTGGGAAGAGGAGTTGGCCTAACGGCTAAGGTGCTTGACCGCAAATCTGGGAGACCAGGTTTGAGCTTCGGCAAGGACACACAACATCCTGCGATTCTGGGTAAAAGCACCTAATCTTCCAGTGCCTAACAAAGAAAACATTTTTAAAATGTATGTGTCTTCATGTAACGCAACTGGTGCTCGTGTAAAGCACTTTGATTCCTGTTGGACGTGGCCCATCTGGCAGGTCCGCCCCTGAAGTTTTTATGGTATATGTAACCTGGGGAGGGTGATTTCCCCTCTGAGTGAGTGTGAGGAGAGAGCGACCTACCCTTCCATAGGAATGCATAGGGAATGGATGAGTCCTCGGTAGTTCCCGATGCGTAGGGTGTGCAGGGTCAAGTCTGGTATGTATGAACTCGTGAGGTTGAATGCTGCGCAACGGTATATGAGGTATGAGTGTGTCTAGTGTAGAAGTCCCCCTTTTGGAAGTTGGCATATTTGTGGAATATGTGCCTGACGTATGATTGGCCGGGGCTGGCTGGTGAGCCTGGCTCCCAGGATCTGGGAGGGTCTGCCCCGGTGGTGAATGGAGTATTTAGCATACTGATGTGAGGGGAGGAGTGAGCCTGGGTCTGCTTGTGGATTGACTGTCTGGTTTGAGTGTCATGAATGAGGCTGGGTTTTCCCCAGACAATGCTGGCTCCACCCCCTGGGGTGCGGCTGATGTTCCTAGCCTGGCCAGTGTAAAGAATCCCCCCATAACCAGTTCCAGCTGGTTCTCCCCCTGCCTGCCCCTTCAGACCAAGAATGTGTGTATAAAAAGGGTGCTGGGACACTCTGGACTTGTTCTTGTTCTTGTTCTCAACTTGAATCTACCCGGAGCTGCTGCTGCTGGGGCTCAGGGGTGGCGTGCCTCCCTGGGCCCTGCCCTACTCCTGGGCTGAGGATGGCCCTTTCCCCTTCTTGGCGCTGCTGGGCCCCCCCTGAGGTCCTGGACTACCGATGGACTTTGATAACCCGCATCTAGCGCTGGGGGAGCGCTGTCCCTTCTGCCCAGCGCCTGGAAGCGCTGTTCCCTGCCCCCTACCGCTTTGGGGTGCTTCCCTCCTGCACGATCGCTGGTAGCGCTATATTCAACAAGCCGGTGCTCACCCGGCGTCTGCACCGTGCTACCAGGATTCGACACCCCCAGCGAGTGCCTACCTCGCTTTATTCCCTGCCCTTGTGCCTTACGAGGGAGCCCACTCCTCGTCGATTTCCCCCGAGTTCACCGCCGCCGCCCGGGACTCTAGTGATGTCATCCCCGGGCCGCGCTGGTATTGGTTGCCGGCCCGGGATTCCCCACTAGCGTCATCCCCCAGGCCGCGCCGTGATTGGCTGCCGGCCCGAGAGAAGGAGAGAGGCCGGCCGAAGAAGGACGACGAAGCAGGAGCGGCGGGAGCCCACTCCGCGCTCCTGCGATACCCCCGTGAAGCTGCTGACCTTCCCCGGGGCCCCCGAGAGAGAGAGAGCCCCGGAGCACAAGATGAAGGCTGGCGCAGCAAAGGAGACCGGCGCACCCGACCCGGTGAGTGCTGCGGCCAGCAATGGAGAGGAGGGGCGTCGGGACACGTTGTCGGTGTCCGCCCCTCCCCTCGAGTGAATCCCTGGTTGTGCCCTGAGGCCCGTGAGGCCTCCCACGAAGCCGAGTCCCCCGAGGGGGGACTCCGCCTGCCCTACTAATGGCCTGAGCCCGGCGAGGCTCCCCCTTGGGCCCCCCCTTACCTCTGAGCCCGGCGAGGCTCCCCCTTTGGCCCCCTTTACCTCTGAGCCCGGCGAGGCTCCGCCTTGGGCCCCCTTCATTTCTCGAGCCCGAGTGGCTCCACCAATTGGCACTCCTTGTCCCCAGGGTCGGCGAGGCCCACACGATGTCCCTCAGTTGCCCAGCACTTAGTGGGCGACTGCTACGTTTAGGTTTGCCCAGGGCTCCCTGCCATGAACATCGAGACTTCTGGGCCCCTTGCCCCAGAAAGGCCGCTGGCCTGTGGATGGCTATGGACTAAGACTAAGGTGATCCCTACAAGTATTCTATGTCGCACCCCTACTGGTGCTCCTGTATGTTGTGTACCTTAACCTCCTTCACCCCCCCTCTGAATGCCAAGATGTCCCCTGTATGTGATTCCTGGCAGTGGTCCCTTGGCCCTGTGCAGTACCTTCTTCCCTGTAGCCCCTGCCCGTGCCCCTGGCACCTTGTACAATGTATGTTCCTATGTGTCCTGCTTAATACAAAGACTATTTTTTATATATATATATCCAGTGTGGAGTTCCTTTTGTGGGAGGCCGGGGATGTTGTTGTTGGTGGGTGCGTGCGCAAATGCTTCACATGTCCTCCGAGATAGGCCTGGCTGCCCGCGCCGCGTTACCCAGAGGGCGAGCAGGGGTCGACTTTTCATAGGAGTGGCGGTCTCTGACTGGCTGGGGCGCAAGCCCTGGCCGGCCGGGGGTCCCATTTCCTACACTGGTGGCTAGCGGTGGGATCCGGACTTGTGTTTGCGCAGTACCACAATGATAACTGGCCTCCCTACAAAACTCTGTATTGTAAATGGTCGCAAAGAAAAGAGATTATTGTTTTAAGACTTTACGTAAATGTCCGTCCTATGAAAGATGTGTTCTGGTTAGATGGCCCTAGCTAGGGAGGGTAGATCAACTCCCTAGTACAATGTGTTTTCTGGAACTCACCGGAAGGGTGGGATCCAGTGGTGGCAGCATAATTAGGTTCAATGTATATGGTCCCTGTCCATTCCTTAGAATAATGGTACCTGTGCCACATAGGGTCAGGTCAGGTTGCTAAAAATGTCTGTGGAAAATGTTAAAGATTATTAGAAATACCCGTCCTGTGGAAAGTTTTAAGGGTTACTTAAATATCTGTGCTGTAGAAAAAAAAAATGTACATGTATGCTGAGAGTTAGGTGTCCCTAGCTTGGGAGGGTAAATCATCTCCCTAGTGTAATATGGTTTTCTGGATTCACCAGACGGGTGGGATCCAGTGGTGATTGCAAAATTGTGTTCAAATATGTATGGTCCTTGTCCCTGCCCTAGAGTAATGGTACCTGTGCCCCGAGGGTCAGGTTGAGGAATCAGGGGCGGTGGAAAACTGTCCTACCAGTCTAGGGAACGGTATGTGCATGAATGTTGAGGTATGCTGAGTAATGGAGTATAAGTTCTCTGGGATGGGGAGCTTGCTGAATCAACGTTAATCTTGTCCTTCCTTATCCTGATGAATGTGTTGGAGGCGTCATGTGTTCCGTGCACCGCTGAATGTGGTTGATGCGTCAGGTGTCCCCCCCCCTTCTTTTTTGCCCTGCTAATTGTGTTTGATGCATCATGCGTTCCGTACCCCGCTGAATGTAGTTTAGGCGTCAGGTGTCGCCCTGGCTGAATTTATGTTAAGTTGTATCCCGGACAAGGAAGACCTGCTGGCTCGGCCGCGGCTTGCCTTGGGGAGAGCTGAACCTTGAGAACTGCTGGCGCTGCTGCAGCTCGTTTTGTTAAAGTTATGGTAGTTGTATCCCGGACAAGGAAGACCTGCTGGCTCGGCCGCGGCTTGCCTTGGGGAGAGCTGAACCTTGAGACCGGCTAGTACTGCCGCGGCTCGTTTTGTCGAATTTATGTTGAGTTGTATCCCGGACAAGGAAGACCTGCTGGCTCGGCCGCGGCTTGCCTTGGGGAGAGCTGAACGCTTAGTTCCCAGGTGGAAGACCAGTGGAGGGAGGAAGTTCCAAGACTGTTAGGAAAGTGTGTTCTGAGGGTGTTTCTCCTGGGAGAACGCGGAACCTCAGAAGTAGAGGTAGGGTGGGGCATTCTTGCCCGTGACCTCTGGCAAGCCTGAGGGTGTGGACCCTAGGTGGAAGGAACAGTGGTAGTCGTGGCTACCCTGAGAAAGGGAGTGGAGAAGGGCTATTGTGGGCCCGGGGTTACCACCCCCCACTTCGGATTTGCAGGTACCAGTGGTATCTGGGTGGCCTAGGGCCTGGTCCTAGTCACGGACAACTAAGGCGTGCCAGGGGGGTAGCCTGGTTGGACCTATGTCTTTATTATTTTTTTATTTTTTTACTTTTCTTGATTTTTAGCCTGTGTGTGTCTATCGGCCCAGGTAGGCGTCGAACTGGAGGGTGTCTCGGTAGCGCGAGCCACGTCCATGTTCTATCGCCCTGCAGCAGGGAAGTCCATCACGGTAGTGATTGGTCTACCCTGCGTTTGGGCTGGGAGGGGCATGTGTTGGACGTGGCCCATCTGGCAGGTCCGCCCCTGAAGTTTTTATGGTATATGTAACCTGGGGAGGGTGATTTCCCCTCTGAGTGAGTGTGAGGAGAGAGCGACCTACCCTTCCATAGGAATGCATGGGGAATGGATGAGTCCTCGGTAGTTCCCGATGCGTAGGGTGTGCAGGGTCAAGTCTGGTATGTATGAACTCGTGAGGTTGAATGCTGCGCAACGGTATATGAGGTATGAGTGTGTCTAGTGTAGAAGTCCCCCTTTTGGAAGTTGGCATATTTGTGGAATATGTGCCTGACGTATGATTGGCCGGGGCTGGCTGGTGAGCCTGGCTCCCAGGATCTGGGAGGGTCTGCCCCGGTGGTGAATGGAGTATTTAGCATACTGATGTGAGGGGAGGAGTGAGCCTGGGTCTGCTTGTGGATTGACTGTCTGGTTTGAGCGTCATGAATGAGGCTGGGTTTTCCCCAGACAATGCTGGCTCCACCCCCTGGGGTGCGGCTGATGTTCCTAGCCTGGCCAGTGTAAAGAATCCCCCCATAACCAGTTCCAGCTGGTTCTCCCCCTGCCTGCCCCTTCAGACCAAGAATGTGTGTATAAAAAGGGTGCTGGGACACTCTGGACTTGTTCTTGTTCTTGTTCTCAACTTGAATCTACCCGGAGCTGCTGCTGCTGGGGCTCAGGGGTGGCGTGCCTCCCTGGGCCCTGCCCTACTCCTGGGCTGAGGATGGCCCTTTCCCCTTCTTGGCGCTGCTGGGCCCCCCCTGAGGTCCTGGACTACCGATGGACTTTGATAACCCGCATCTAGCGCTGGGGGAGCGCTGTCCCTTCTGCCCAGCGCCTGGAAGCGCTGTTCCCTGCCCCCTACCGCTTTGGGGTGCTTCCCTCCTGCACGATCGCTGGTAGCGCTATATTCAACAAGCCGGTGCTCACCCGGCGTCTGCACCGTGCTACCAGGATTCGACACCCCCAGCGAGTGCCTACCTCGCTTTATTCCCTGCCCTTGTGCCTTACGAGGGAGCCCACTCCTCGTCGATTTCCCCCGAGTTCACCGCCGCCGCCCGGGACTCTAGTGATGTCATCCCCGGGCCGCGCTGGTATTGGTTGCCGGCCCGGGATTCCCCACTAGCGTCATCCCCCAGGCCGCGCCGTGATTGGCTGCCGGCCCGAGAGAAGGAGAGAGGCCGGCCGAAGAAGGACGACGAAGCAGGAGCGGCGGGAGCCCACTCCGCGCTCCTGCGATACCCCCGTGAAGCTGCTGACCTTCCCCGGGGCCCCCGAGAGAGAGAGAGCCCCGGAGCACAAGGAGAAGGCTGGCGCAGCAAAGGAGACCGGCGCACCCGACCCGGTGAGTGCTGCGGCCAGCAATGGAGAGGAGGGGCGTCGGGACACGTTGTCGGTGTCCGCCCCTCCCCTCGAGTGAATCCCTGGTTGTGCCCTGAGGCCCGTGAGGCCTCCCACGAAGCCGAGTCCCCCGAGGGGGGACTCCGCCTGCCCTACTAATGGCCTGAGCCCGGCGAGGCTCCCCCTTGGGCCCCCCCTTACCTCTGAGCCCGGCGAGGCTCCCCCTTTGGCCCCCTTTACCTCTGAGCCCGGCGAGGCTCCGCCTTGGGCCCCCTTCATTTCTCGAGCCCGAGTGGCTCCACCAATTGGCACTCCTTGTCCCCAGGGTCGGCGAGGCCCACACGATGTCCCTCAGTTGCCCAGCACTTAGTGGGCGACTGCTACGTTTAGGTTTGCCCAGGGCTCCCTGCCATGAACATCGAGACTTCTGGGCCCCTTGCCCCAGAAAGGCCGCTGGCCTGTGGATGGCTATGGACTAAGACTAAGGTGATCCCTACAAGTATTCTATGTCGCACCCCTACTGGTGCTCCTGTATGTTGTGTACCTTAACCTCCTTCACCCCCCCTCTGAATGCCAAGATGTCCCCTGTATGTGATTCCTGGCAGTGGTCCCTTGGCCCTGTGCAGTACCTTCTTCCCTGTAGCCCCTGCCCGTGCCCCTGGCACCTTGTACAATGTATGTTCCTATGTGTCCTGCTTAATACAAAGACTATTTTTTATATATATATATCCAGTGTGGAGTTCCTTTTGTGGGAGGCCGGGGATGTTGTTGTTGGTGGGTGCGTGCGCAAATGCTTCACATGTCCTCCGAGATAGGCCTGGCTGCCCGCGCCGCGTTACCCAGAGGGCGAGCAGGGGTCGACTTTTCATAGGAGTGGCGGTCTCTGACTGGCTGGGGCGCAAGCCCTGGCCGGCCGGGGGTCCCATTTCCTACACTTCCCAATACCTTCAGGTCAAATTTGCGCTATATAAACGGTTTAAAAAAAAAAAAAAAGAAAAACGCTGAACTCAGGTGGGTAAAACCATTGGTTGGCCCTCCTCAGAACTCCCCTTGCAAATGAGTCCTCACATACACAAACTAACTTCAAGCAGTTAGCTAGGACAGACAGGGTCGGATTGGTAAAGTGGGCCCTTGGGTAATGGCAGAGGGGCCGGTATTGATGGTCCGGCTGTGGGCTGCTTGTTTGGCAGCCTTGGGGTCGATTTGGGCTGTGTCTGGTGTGTTCAGATGTCACCAGCAGCCCAGTGAGGCCCAGAGTGGCCATTCTGGATGCAGATGGGCGTCCATTACCTCCCTTTTATTAACGATCAGAGGTGTCACTACTTTGTCTCGCTGGGCCGGTCAATTAATGTGTGCATACTGAGCGGGGGCAGGGGGCCTGAGAAGAAGTGGCCTCACTTGTTTTCAGGTGTTTATAAAACTTCGCTGGAGCAGTGTTTTGCGGAAAGGCAATATGCACATGTGGGCCACGTTTTTTTTAGCATGACCGGGCCAATTTCTAATCCCAATCCAACCCTGAGGACAGATGAACCGGAGACCTCCCAGTAGCAAATAGAGGGAAAGCAGTGGCAAATCCTTCCCTATAACACAAAAAGACAAGTCAGTGTATTTCCATTTGTGTGTTCATGTGTGTCTGTGTGCCTTTACACCTCTGTTTGTGCATGCTATGTTATTTTACATATACACGTCTACGTACAGTGCAGCTAAACACTGCTAAAATACACGAATGCGGGGTTGGGGGAGTTACATATACATATGTGTTTGTGTGGGAGGGTCTGATTGTGTATATATTTATGTTTTGCATGTGTGCTTATGTATGCCACTGTTCTATAAATATCATTGGGAAAGGCACCATTAATATATATGCTTGTTCTAAGGGACAACACGATGCTAATAGGCACGCAGTGCAATCAGCATCGGGCTAACCTTGAGTACCCTTGAGCTGTGACGTGTTTCCAGCCCTGGCACTATCTTCCTACTGTAGGGGGCGAGTGAAGGAAGAAGCGGGGCAGGGATGAAAGGAGAAAGCACAAGGAGGGGTGTGAGGAAGTAGTGGTACTGGGCAGCAGAGAGATTAGAGCCGGGGTGGGAGAGTCAGAGGAAGAAATGAAGTGAAGAGAATGAATATTCAAAATGGACGTAAATTGCTTCCATCAGCCGTGGCTGCAGCGTGCGTGTCTCCTAAAAGTAATGTGAAGTGTGACCGATGTAAAATGCTGAAGGTAATGTCAAGAATTTGGCAACACATTTATTTTTTGACGTTTTCCATTGTTCTGGGTGGATTCGGTCCCCTGTGAGTGCTTGTATAAATGTTTTCACTAAAGATCTACGACTGAGAACCAGCTACTTCAAGAAAGGCAGAAGTACCACAAACAGTGTGATCCTCAACACATCATCGTCTGCCCTTATTCCACACTGCTCTATTAGTCAAACCTGGAAACGATGAGCAGCAGTTTGAACACCAGCCGTAAACGACATAGTTTATTTATATAAGTTTTTAGTCAATTAAAACCATTACACAATTATTCTTTAAGTTTCAAAAACATGAGCGAAATGAAAAAAAATAAATAAATAAAGCAAGCAAGTGGGGTGCACGCGTGTTACCGCAAGTGACCTTGCTGACCACCAGCTTGCTATCACGCGCATGCGCGCGCGCTCTTGTGCGCGTGATCGCAAGCTGGTCGCCGGGAAAGTAGCACTTCTCAAAGCCGCTACTAAATGTCTCGGCCAGAGTCGCGCATGCGCTGGATCAGGCAGAGACCTAAACATTACCGATAATTGTCATGCTAGTATGAGTATTCCCTATTTTGGAAATGTGCAAATATCTACTGTTTCTAAACTCTATATTTTGTCCCCATTTCAGAAATTCATAGGTGTCTTTCATACCGATTTTACCATGTATACATTTTTCCACAATAATTGCTATATACATGGTACATAATAAAAAGCCATTGCAAATTTCTGCTCAGTTTTTGACTCTGGCATCGTCGGGTTCTTGGTGAACCAACAAGTCCTATATAATCCCACAACCAGTAAGGTCCAGCGGATGTTACGGTATATTGCTTTCAAAGAGCTCTTATAATTAGAAGAAGTTACAGGTGAAAACGTTGACACAAAAGGCTGTTTTTTTCCAACTAATTTTCAATTTTTCCTATATTTACCTGTTAGTTTCTATAAAGAAACCTTGATGGATCTACACAAATGACCCCTTGTCTAATTCATAATTGTGTCTACTTTTCTAAAATGTATAGCTTTACAGGATTCATTATTGCTTTCATACCCATTTCTACCATTAACTGGAAGGAGGTTGAAAGCGCAAAAAAATAGCAAAAATAGGCTATGTCCTAGAAAAATACCAAAACTGTAAAAAATATTGGTTTTCTGACAAAAGTCTGTCATTCCCTAAAAGCTGGGAAATTGTGATTTCATCCCCACAAACCCTTTTTTGATAGCATTTGCAGGGAAAAATCCAGCTTTCATTTGCAGTCCTTTTTTCCAATTTTTCCCCCAAAAAACATAATGTTGCTGTATTTTGGCTAATTTCTGGGAACCCTCCAGGGGAATCCACAAACCTTGGGCACCTTTACAATACCCATGACGTTGGAAGAAAAGGACGCAAATTTGGCTTGGATACCTAATGTGGTCAAAGATTTACAGGGGCACTACCCCAAATAGCCAAAAAAAAGCCTTAGCACAGGGGAGGGGGGGGGTGTAGGCCTAGCAGCAAAGGGGTTAAAGGAATGAGAACAGACTGCCACCACAACTTCGAGAAACATCCGATGGTGCCAGTTTGTTTAAAAGATCTGAGAAAGTGTCTCTTTCACAAAGGATTGCACTTGCAGCCCTAGGGTTTACTAAACCGCCTCTTAGGCGCCTACAAACATTGGAGCATTGGGAGAGCTTTGTACTAATATTTGTCAAATGTATCAATATTTCGCCAATAAAATCACAAGTCTGCAGAATTTCACCAACAGGATGTGTATACTATGGTTTGCCTTGGCTAAAGGTACGTTACAATGCAAAGGCTCCAATTTCCCGGACTTCACCTCATCTGTAAAGGCCGCCTCAACACCCTTGGTTTATGTCACTAGTGCTATGAAACGAAAAGGTCAAAAATCCTATTCCTTTCCTATGAAGATCTGTATTGACTTCCAAGTGAAGGCACACCAGAAATGACCATCAGGGTGGTAGAAGGGGCGCAACAAACTTATGGTTGATTAGGATGTATAGGTAGGTTCCTGGATTTGTTTATAGGGAAGTGGGGGGAGGGTTCCATGGCAGAAATGCAGGGATTGCTACTACTGCACCCTTAGCAACAATAGGGCTCATATTTATTTTTGCAGGGTTTTATATAGCGCGAACTTGACCCTAATCGGGTATCAGATCGCTTTACATAGCACCAGTTATGTTACAGGAGGACTCACATTCATTTTTAGGTCTCGCGACCTATCAATGCGCGCAAGCGCATTGAGCGGAGCGAGAATTCATGTCGGCAAAATCCTCTTCAAACCACGGGCTTTCAGCCGCGGTTTCCTTTAAGTTCACGTGAATCACGTGATTAAACATGCACGCGCATCGGCAGCATTTCTCCTGCACAAGGCTCGCAAAAGGCTCTCCTCCCTCCCCACATCAAAGGCATCAATCACCCTCCCACAGGCTTCCCCAGCGCTGCCCCGCCCCCTGCTTCACAGCCAGGCCATCTGTTCCCTGCCAGACCTCTCACACCTCCGTCACAGCATGCCTGTGTACTTCAAAGGCTTATCACTTCACACGGCCGCAGGCCGTGCAACTAGAGCACTTGAGTTGGTGCGCAGCCCCCCTCCCAGCACTGCCTTGTTACTCTCGGCAGCCGTGAGTCCCTAAACACTTTTTATATTTAATTAGCAGCAGCAGCATTTCTCCTGCGCCAGGCCACATCAAAGGCTCTGTGCGATTTTCACCCACACAGCACCACTTACAGACACGCAACGCCACTCACACCCACGCAACACCACACTCACCCACGCAACGCCACTCACCCACGCAACCCCACTCACTCACCCACGCAGTGCCACTTTCAGACACGCAACGCCACTTTCAGACACGCAACGCCACTTTCAGACACGCAACGCCACTCTCAGACACGCAACGCCACTCTCAGACACGCAACGCCACTCTCAGACACGCAACGCCACTCTCAGACACGCAACGCCACTCTCAGACACGCAACGCCACTCTCAGACACGCAACGCCACTCTCAGACACGCAACGCCACTCTCAGACACGCAACGCCACTCTCAGACACGCAACGCCACTCTCAGACACGCAACGCCACTCTCAGACACGCAACGCCACTCTCAGACACGCAACGCCACTCTCAGACACGCAACGCCACTCTCAGACACGCAACGCCACTCTCAGACACGCAACGCCACTCTCAGACACGCAACGCCACTCTCAGACACGCAACGCCACTCTCAGACACGCAACGCCACTCTCAGACACGCAACGCCACTCTCAGACACGCAACGCCACTCTCAGACACGCAACGCCACTCTCAGACACGCAACGCCACTCTCAGACACGCAACGCCACTCTCAGACACGCAACGCCACTCTCAGACACGCAACGCCACTCTCAGACACGCAACGCCACTCTCAGACACGCAACGCCACTCTCAGACACGCAACGCCACTCTCAGACACGCAACGCCACTCTCAGACACGCAACGCCACTCTCAGACACGCAACGCCACTCTCAGACACGCAACGCCACTCTCAGACACGCAACGCCACTCTCAGACACGCAAGCCCACTCTCAGACACGCAAGCCCACTATCACCCACGCAAGCCCACTATCACCCACGCAAGCCCACTATCACCCACGCAAGCCCACTATCACCCACGCAAGCCCACTATCACCCACGCAAGCCCACTATCACCCACGCAAGCCCACTATCACCCACGCAAGCCCACTATCACCCACGCAAGCCCACTATCACCCACGCAAGCCCACTATCACCCACGCAAGCCCACTATCACCCACGCAAGCCCACTATCACCCACGCAAGCCCACTATCACCCACGCAAGCCCACTATCACCCACGCAAGCCCACTATCACCCACGCAACGCCACTCACCCACGCAACGCCACTCACCCACGCAACGCCACTCACCCACGCAACGCCACTCACCCACGCAACGCCACTCACCCACGCAACGCCACTCACCCACGCAACGCCACTCACCCACGCAACGCCACTCACCCACGCAACGCCACTCTCATCCACGCAACGCCACTCTCATCCACGCAACGCCACTCTCATCCACGCAACGCCACTCTCATCCACGCAACGCCACTCTCATCCACGCAACGCCACTCTCATCCACGCAACGCCACTCTCATCCACGCAACGCCACTCTCATCCACGCAACGCCACTCTCATCCACGCAACGCCACTCTCATCCACGCAACGCCACTTTCACCCACGCAACGCCACTTTCACCCACGCAACGCCACTTTCACCCACGCAACGCCACTTTCACCCACGCAACGCCACTTTCACCCACGCAACGCCACTTTCACCCACGCAACGCCACTTTCACCCACACTGTGCAGTGCACAATAGGTCTCGCAGTAGGAAAGTTGGAGCTATTGGTTTTGTAAATGACAAAGCCCTTTATGTTTTTAAAATGAAAACAAAAATAAAAGGCATTGTTATTTGCAATTGTAATAGCTCCAACTTTCCTACTGCGAGACCTATTGGCAACGCCAGTGCTTGTTGATAGGGGAGATTAAGGGATTTGCCCAGAATCACAGGACGTTCAGCATCGTTATCGAGACTCAAACCTAGATCCCCAGGTCCAAGGTAGAGCGCCCTAGCCGTTAGGCCCACTCCTCTCCCCATATTGAGTTCGGGTTGACAGCTGCATTCTTCTGCATTAGGTTATGGATAACAGCAGCAAACAAAGTAAAACTTGAACTGAGAACGGTGAGTAAAGAAGTGCACATTTGTCTGGTAGCGTTCGGTGTGTTTACTACTTTTGTTAGCAGGGTGTTGGGGGGGGAGGAGTACCTGGCCAATATGAATAAGAATGGCATGATCATAGTGCTCATTTAAACTCCTACTGTTCACTAACCTGTTTCAAGAGATTGATGATTACATCATGGTTTCTCATGGTATACATGACTAATGGAGGGGACAAATGTTATTAAAGTGATAACACGATTAACACTTAGACATACTAACGCGGAATGTAAGGGGCCTCAATCACCCTATTAAAGATAAGACGTTAGATGTGTACTAAGAAAGTCACAAAGTAAAGTTTGCCATTATTCTTGAAAGTCACCAGAGTCATTAAGTTCGTGCTGTGTTTTTAAGGGGATGGGACATGGCAGGAACTTCACTATATTCCAAAAATAGTCTAAAAGGGTAGTAACACTTATACATATTGAAGCTGGCTGCGAAATATATACAGCAATATAACACCCAAATGGCAGATGTACAGTTGCTCATGGAAGTACAGCTGATATAACACTGCTGAATGTATATTATCTACACACAGATGTGATGTCCTATGAAAAAATAGCTGCGAAGCGCTAGGAGCTCCATGGCTTGCAGTTCATATTTGCAATGGATTTCAACATAATTACAAACCTAAACAGCAAAAGATCAAAGATGTTGAATACTTTTATAAGTTAACTATCCACTCCATGGTACATCAGGCATCATCCCAGCTAGACAGGGTACTGTTAACCGCAGAACTGATACACAAGACGGGTGAAGCTACTATTTTTACAAAACAATAACTGCACACTCGCTGGTCTCAGTTCTTTTGGCTATGTGGTTTAAGAGAGCCACACCGTCAGATCTAGTGCTTCAGGGAAGTTGCAAGAGCAGATGAAGTTGGGTTTAGTACCAGATCAAGGTACTTTGAGTGATTGATAGTAGTGGGACTGCCCAAATATGATCTGGTGCAAATAGATTCCAGGTTGGTAACACTGGGCATTCTCAACAGGTGAAACATACTTTAAAATCAGTGGGGGCCGGGGTGGGGTAGCAGACACCAGCTGACAAACTGTAGGAGAAAATAACGAGGTTATTCACGTTTGTAGTCATGGGTGGCGAGGAGGGAGAACCTCCAATGTTAAGGTGTATATCTTTCCAAGTGATGATGGAAGAAAGGCAAGAATGAAATTAAATATGATTATACGGAGATCTGTAGGAATGAGGCCTATAATTATACAAAGAGCAGTATGACATAAGGTCAATGAATACATTTTTTCCTAGACAGACGCCCTGTGACCTTGATGATCAAAAGGCACTACTGTCCATCAAACACAAACAAACTAAATGTGAAAGACTTTCAATTTCCATGCAACAATGCAAGCAGGAACACCAGAGCAAAAAGCACTCTGAAGAAAATTGAATGAGCTACCACGTTACTCTCCAGCAGTGACATGATGTTGGATTGTTGATAAATAGGAAGAGTGCTTCGACTCCTACGTTAGCGTGTCTCCAGTTCTTTTAAACATCTGTTTGAGCGGTTTCTCGTCTCAACTCAGGCGGTGCAAAAATCTTATTGTTTTTCAATTTCTATAATTACACAGATGCTAATTACAGCAGTCTGATTGCTAGCTGGTTATATTTCCCCTTCACACAAACTTCCTGCACTTCCATATTTTTAAGCTGCGGAGATAAGGGTATGAATTTGAATTTAAAATATTTATAGAGCGTTGCGTTCACCATACGGTTTCTTGGCGCTATGGAGGCAAAATTAGCAGGGGAGAAGCAAGAGAAACTGGTACAGTGGGCGGGAACAAATGAGGACGATTTACAGCGGGAAGGCCTGCTTGAATAAGAAGGTTTTGAGGCCTTTACGGAAGAGAGAATAGTGCTTGGCCGACCGAAGGTGGTAGGGAAGGGAATTCCAAAAAGTGGGTGCCAAGAATGAGAAGTTGGCCCCTCCCCACTTTTTGCGCTTGTAGCGGGGTATTTGCAGAAGAGATTGAGAGAATGAGCGAAGCTCTCTGGTAGGGACATACTCCCTTATCAAAGAGGTGATTAAGGCGGGAGCTGAGCCCTGGCGTGCCTGGAAAACCATGCAGCCAGTTTTAAAAAGGGATCGCTCCCTGACAGGTAGCTAGTGAAGCGCCTTCAATAGCGGGATAGAGTGGTGGGAGCGGGAAAGGCCGTACACTAGTCGGGCCACCTGGTTTTGAACCAGTTGGAGCTTTCGTAAGCTGTAAGCTGGAATGCCGTTGTACAGTGCATTGGCGTAGTCCAGCCGGGAGATCACTAGGGCGGACATGATCAGTTTTAGTGCCAGGGGAGAAAAGAAACGAGAAACAGTGCGAATAGTGCGAAGAGTGAGAAAGCAAGAAGAGACAACGGAGCTAATTTGTGAGTGTAGGGTGAGATGATTATTCATTTTGATGCCTAAGGTCTTAACTGTGGGAGAGGGAGTGGGAGGGGAACCTAAGGAAGAGGGCCAAAATAAAGAGTTCCAGGGACTGGAAGAGCCACTGGTGAGAACCAACTCAGTTTTATCCGGGTTCAACTTCAGATGGTTGTGGCTCATCCAGTCCCTGATAAAAATCATAATAGTCTGGAAATTGGAAATAGAATAGGAAGAAGAAGAGAGGTTAAAGAGGAGCTGGAGGTCATCCGCATAGTTATATACGGTGACCTCCAGCTGCTGGAGTGCAAAGATTAAGGATTGATATAAAGATTGAACAAAAGAGGGGAGAGAGAGAAACCCTGGGGAACACCACAAGTGACCTTAAGTGGATTAGCAGAGAAATCCCCCAGCCGGACCGCCTGGGTGCGGTCCCTCAGGAAGGATGATAGCCAAACCAGGGCTGAGCCCCCGATTCCCGCCGCTCTGATACGTGAAAGCAAGATGGAGTGGTCCACCGTATCAAAAGCGGCGGAGAGATCGAGGAGCACCAGGGCCTGGTGTTTGTTTTGGTCCATGTCCTCCCTGAGGTTGTCCAGGACCGACACCACAACTGACTCAGTAGAGTGCCTAGGCCGGAAACACGCCTGACGAGGCGCCAGGCCCCCAGTTGCTTCTACATGGGCGCTGAGTACCGATGTTACATGGCGCTCAAGCACCTTGCCCAAGTAGGGCAACAGCAAGATAGGGCGATAGTTAACTGGGGCGGACGGATCTGCACCAGGCTTCTTCAAGATAGGCACTATTGTAGCAGATTTGAGGGCTGAAATCACAACCCACTGAGCAAGGGAACAGTTAAGAAAAGTGATCGGGGGCTGGGTGCAGACAGAATAAATCTGTTGAAGAATACGAGCCGGGCAGATGTCTGCCGGGGAACCTGACTTGACCTTAGGTAGTATTTCCAGGAATACTTCTTCGGTAAGAGGGGGAATCGAAGAGAGACAGCACTGGACAATAGGGGAAAAGGGTTCAACAAACGTAAGAGAGGGGGGAGGGATATTGGTCTTGATAGTAGTAATTTTTTCCAAAAAATAAAAGTTCAATGAATCACATAAGGACTGGGTAGGAGGAGGTTTAAGTGTAGCCCTATCAGAGAAAGCTAGATCGTGGACAATTGTGAAGATCTCCCTAGATTTATTTTCTGCCACCAGAATTTTTGCTGAAAAATAGGCAGTTTTGGCTCCTAGTATAGCTTTTTTGTAGTCGCTTAATAGTGTGGAATAATGGGTTTTCAATAAAGGACAATAGTCCCTTCTCCATTGCCTCTCAGCCCGCCGGAGGGTCAGCTTTTTTTCCTTCAGATCTTCACTAAACCACCGATTTGACTCCTTCGGTCATCTTGTTGAAATCCGACGTAGGGGGGCTACTGAATCGCAGCCTCCAGCGAGCCAGGTGTTAATGACGGTGGCTTGAGATGATGAGGATAAGCCCGCCAGGCTAGGTGAGGAGTTTAGGAGAGAAGAAGATAGCAAAAGGGAGGTCGACACGGTTCCAGTTCCGCGCCCAGGTGTTTTTGGCAAGTGGGACCTTGGTTACAGGGTTGAGATGGAGGGAAAAAGAAATTAGGGCATGGTCTGACCAGGGACATGGAGACACAGACATGGACGAGACGGAAGTATTGAGAGACCAAACCTGGTCTAACACATGTCCGTGTATGTGAGTCGGGACTTGTATGTGGGAAACAAAGTTCAGGGATTGAAATGATTCTGTAAATTGTTTGGAGGAAGAGCACTCAAGGGGGTCCGTAGGCCAATAATTGAAGTCGCCTAACACTAGGACTGAGGCGTAATTAACCGCCAAAGTGGCCAGTAAGTCCTGAAAGGCTGGCATAAACAAGTGGGAAGACTGGGGCGGGCGATCCATTAATAGACAAGTGAGCGGGGGAGAAAAAGTAAGAGAGCGCACCACAAGATGCTCAGTGGGAATAATAGGAGGAGAAGGAAGAAGTTGGAAATTGTACTCAGACCGGGCAATAAGGGCCACGCCACCCCCTGTCTTGCCCGCCGGGCGGTCTGCACAGAGGGCCACGTAAGAAGGGGGGAGAGCAGCCAGGAGGGATGGCAGAGATGACTCACAGAACCAGGTTTCGGTTAAGAACAGTAAGTCAGGCTTGTGGGAGTCAAGCAAAACAAACAGTTCCAGATGGTGTTTAACCGCTGACCTGGTGTTGAGCAGGATGATAGACAAAGGAGGAGGGGGAAGAAGAGAACCAGAGCGAGAAAAGGGCTGCGTCGAGGGCGTCAGCGGAGAAGACTGAGGAGATGAGGGGGCAAGACCAAGAGAGGAGATGTAGCTAATAGTGGAGTCGGGTAGAGACCTATGGCCCTGTATGGCTTTTAGATCCTCAGAGGAATAGGAGATAGGAAGGGCATGAGGACACGCCCCTAGCCCCATCCGGCCGCGGACGGGCGCAGACGGGCTTGACTTAGGCTCGACTTCGGCGCGCCTTCGGCGCGCCCGCTGCGCTTCCTCATTGGGGTGCGTTTAAATAGGGGTGAGCGCGGGGGTGTGGCGCCGAGCTAGGTTGCCTGACCAGCCCAAACTAAGATGGCGCCCGCACAGCCACCGAGCCCTGAAAATATAAGGTATGTTAATCACCTGTTGATTTTCAGTGCAAGTTAAAAGCAAGGTATAACAATTTAAAAATCAGTGCAACTGCTCTCAATCAGCATGGCGCTGCAATAAGACTCGGGAAATGCTGCTCCTGACTGCAGACGCGAACCCTCTGCCACCGGGGTCGCCTGCCTCCAACAAAGTAGCAAAAGATAATGATTTTGTCAAATTAGCAACAAGTTATTTATTACATAAAAGATTTCCTGCTCATCCTAAGCTTCTATGGCAGCTTTTAGTTGCATCAGACATTCTTGTCTCCCCATAGCTGGTGCAATAGTCTTGTCCTTGCTCAGTTCTATAATTGTACACTATATACATTTCATACACGTGGCTGTCCTTTGGTTACATTCCCCCTTTCAAGCAGGTAAGCAGCGAAGACAGTCACAAAACGTTTGAGATGGAAACAAGTTCGAACCATCACTCTTTAAATTCTGCTAAGATGTAGTGGAAGTTTCGGCAAATCCTATGTGGCTTTAAGTTCTTGAGCCTTCAGACAGAGTATGGACGATAGTTAAAGTTAATTGGTCACTAAAAGCACACTCCTGTCCTCCGAAGTTACAAGTAACTAAAGTAGCCACTTCACTTGAGGGTCACCATTCCAAAATCTAGAGCTTATAGTTAGAGAACAATAAGCATTGCTCGCTTGAAGGCAATTACTAATATGCTAAAACATACGGACAGGACACCTTCATGAGACATCTGGGCATGGAGTGAAAAGCTTTGGGATCTAAACTACAGATTTGGAGGTACCGAGAGAAAGCTTGAGGCACGGCATATGACATGATGATAAACTCCATATCAATAGGTAGCTCTCCTTTTTAGGTCTCGCATGGGGCAGCGAATGGCCTGTCTCTACGAGGCATCAAGTAATCAGCATTACTAGTTAAACTCCACCCATTGCATTTCTCTTTGCTTCGTCACTTACCATTGGAGAAATCTGTCATTGCTCTTCTTAACGTGCTCTTTGTTGGCTGGTAGTGTCACGTCATTTCCGTCTTCTTCAGTTTCTGGCAGAAGCAGCATCAATCAACTACTGTAAACTTGCGCTGCAGGGCGGCATCTTTTAATGTAAGCACTACTTTGTTTTTTAGGTCTCGGACCGGAAATGCTGGCTTGTCAGCTTCCGGTAGGAGATCTTATGTTTCTTTGTAGTGTGGTTTAACCCGCCTCTCTCCTCTATTGGCTGGCTTCCTAAACGGAGGCCAGCCATTGGAGGAGAGTCGTCACTCCGATTTAGCCCCGTCTCTTTCGGATTTGGGGGCGTACATTTTGCGGTTCTTTAGCTCGTGACGTCGTCCGTCACTCAGGACAGCAAAACACGCCCCGAATGTGAAAATTACCATGCTTTCTCCGAGGCATTTCTGCTTTGCCTCGGAGAAAGACGGTGGTGGTTTCCAGAGCTGCTCTGCTCGTCCCCCCTCCCTCCGCCCGCAGCTCTCCTTCGTCCCGCTCCCACCCCCCCTCCCTCCGCCCGCAGCTCTCCTTCGTCCCGCTCCCACCGCCCCTCCCTCCGCCCACAGCTCTCCATCGTCCCGCTCCCACCGCCCCTCCCTCCGCCCACAGCTCTCCATCGTCCCGCTCCCACCCCCCCTCCCTCCGCCCGCAGCTCTCCTTAGTCCCGCTCCCCCCTGCCTCCGCAGCTCTCCTTAGACCCGCTCCCACCGCCCCTCCCTCCGCCTGCAGCTCTCCTTCGTCCCGCTTCCACCCCCCTCCCTCCGCCCGCAGCTCTCCTTAGTCCCGCTCCCCCCCTCCCTCTGCCCGCAGCTCTCATTCGTCCCGCTCCCCCCCCCCTCCCTCCCTCCCTCCGCCCGCAGCTCTCCGGTAGGCTGCTCTCGCTTTCCTCGTTTGGATATGACACCCGTATCATGGTGTCAAGGATCGGGCAGGAGTTCCGCACTTGCCTCGGTACACCCTACGAGACGTGCCACCTTTCAATCACCTGCCCAGTACACCTCGCACTCCGGGTCTCCAAAGTGCCTAGAGGACGCCGAGTACGCTGGAGGCGTACTGAGAGGCTGCATCGCCTCCGAGATCCCGTGAACTCCGCATCCAGCGAGAGGAGTCCGGCCACAAGAACCACGAGGTCCCACAGCCAGTGAAGGTAGCTGCCGCAGAGGAGCCCCCGCTACAGCAGCCCGGTGAGTGTGGACGTCTGGGGGGGCTCCGCAGTAGTGCAAGAGCTGCCCCGGATGGTAGAGGGCCGCTCCATCGTCCGGTGGCAGCACCCAGGGGGCATTACGGTTGTAGAGCCCTGAGAAGGTTCCAAGGGCATCTACGTACTTCAAGTCCCCTGAGCGGGACTCCCACGGAGGTGGGCTGCTTTATTTTATCGAGGCTCAGGGCATTTGCAATTTCGAGCCACGGATGCTCCTCCTGGGCAGTGTTTATTTAGAGCCCCGAGAGACTCACGCCGCGCCTTTGCTGGATTGAGAGCCACGGAGGCTCGGAGGGGCAACTGGACGGGGACGACCGGGATGTGTGTTATTTGGTATGGAGTATGCTTTCAATACATGTCATCTTGGTAGGGGAATGCTGGGACATGTAGTTTTTTGAGGAGTATGCCCCTTTTTTTTTACAAAAATTGCATGTTCAATACATGTCCTTTTGGAAAGGGAATGCTGGGACATGTAGTTTTCTGGGGTAAACTCAGTCTTTATGAGCTGGTGATTTAGTGTAAAAAAAAGGACAGGGATTGGCAGTGTTATCTATATTCGTTTGGCATTCTTGAACTGACCTTTAACTTCGGGACTATTCGGTTTGGCTTTAAATCTTGCTGTGTGATTCTCTTGCAATGCTATTTTAGATATCACAGTAATCCTTATGTATTGTTCGGTCTAGATTGCAGCTTGTGCGCCAACGTGATGCAATACACACGTTCCTCTTGACCTTTCACTACAGAGGCTGTGGTTCTGTGTCAAGATATTAAAGGTAATTACCAGCAACCTGACAACGTCACTAGACCCTGTCCCCAGCGCCTCCATCTCACCCTTAGAAACGTTTGGGAAGGGGCACTTTTATGACAATTCCCTGAATGACCTAGACTAATCTTTACACTGATTACTATCTGTTATTCTTTCTGTCTATTCCCATGTAGCTTCCACTATTCGTGTTTTATCTGAGCTATTCTACTAATTGAATGAAAACTCTACAACCTTGAACTTTATCAAGTACAGTGACTTGAACGAATAACTCTACAACCTTAAACCCTATCAAGTACATCGACTCGGTAGGAGGTTTTGGGGTTACTACTCTGACAACTGCCTGTAAGTTGTAATCAAACTATCATATGGATTACTGTTTGTGACCCCTTTTCTCTGTTTCCCTGCAGCCTGTCATTATTCGTATTACAACAGAGTTATTTTACTGCCTGAACGAGAACTTTTCAACGTGTGACTCTATTGAACATTTTTACTCGGGTAGGAAATTCTTTCTGGTCTCGGGAACTTAGGATTTGGGTCCGGATTTCTGTAACTGCTCTCTTATTGCTTTTCGCATACAAGGGTGTGTGAAGACTGGTTTTCTCAATTGCGGGGTTCTGTATTTTTTATGCTATTTAGCTAAACGGCCTCCTAACTTTGCTATTACAATATTCCATTGTGTTTTATGACTACAGACTCAACTGGGGAACTGGGTGAAGCCTGCTCTTCCCAGAATTTTAGTTGTTGCGCATATGCGACGATTAATTTGAGCCAGGGATGCAGGTGTGTGATGTGAGAGACACAAATCGGTGTTTGTGGCCTCTTCGCCAGTTACGCCCTCTGTTGTTGATATGATAATATAATGAAACATTTCTAATTATGATATGTTTTTCTCTGTTTATTTGGTGTTTTTGGCGCATAGAACTAGAAACTCTCTATCAGGTGGTCGTTGATATCATCTGTGTGTGTGCGTGGCTGTCTGTGAGTGTGTGTGTCTCTGTGTGCAAATACTCTCTACTACTCTCTAATGCTCACCTATTGCCACTGTAAATGACAATACCATTTATTTATGTTTTTTAAAATAAAAAAAATGTCATGAGCAATGCCAATAGCTCTACCTTTAATAATGCAGAGACCATTGCATTGTAATGAATATGCTACTTACCAGTATGCATCTGTTCTTGGCATGTAGGGCTGCTAACATTCATATCTGTGCATAGATCGCCGCCTAGTGTTGGGTCCGGATGATTGCACATTGTTGTCCTGGAAGAGTCTTCGAAGTATCACGAGATAGGTGGCTCCTCCCCTGGACTACAGTGTGCATGGGCATCGACTCCATCCCCAGATTGTTTTTAGCCATTGTGCAGAGATGTAGTGAAATAGTGTAAATGACCATGCTAATGTTTGAATGCAAGAAATTACCTGCAGCCGCTACGGGCGCCGGGGAGGAGGGCGGGCGATATGAATGTTAGCAGCCCTACATGCCAAGAACAGATGCATACTGGTAAGTAGCATATTCAGTTCGAGGCATGTGGGCTGCTAAATTCATATCTGTGCATAGAATACATAGCAGTCCCTCCATTAACGGCGGCCGCCCGTGCCGGCTGCAGAAGTTTGAAAAAGAGTTTTAAGAACAGCCTGACCTACAGCTGCCTGCTGTTTGGAATGCACATCTACACAGTAGTGTTTAGTAAAGGTGTGTGGAGTAATCCACGTGGCTGCTCTACAAATATCTTCCAAAGGAATATTACCCAGGAAAGCCATGGAGGCCCCTAACTTGCGTGTGGAGTGGGCCCTGGGGGGGGACCGTTAAAGTGCGCTTAGCCTTGTGGTAGCAAATTTGAATACACTTAACAATCCACCTGGCTATTCCTGCCTTGGAAATGGGGTTGCCTTTGTGCTGGGCTGAGAAGGCAACAAATAGCTGTTGTGTCTTTCTAAAGCTTTTGGTCCTGTCAATGTAGTACAATAATGCTCGTTTGACATCAAGCGTGTGGAGCATTCTTTCTGCTACTGTTTCAGGGTTTTGAAAGAATGTGGGTAGTTCAATGGATTGATTGACATGAAACTGCGACACCACCTTAGGGAGAAACTTAGGGTTAGTGCGCAGCACTACCCTGTTAGGATGAATTTGAATAAATGGCTCTTGTATCGTGAGCGCTTGTAGCTCACTAACACGCCGTAGCGACGTGATGGCAATGAGAAAAGCCACTTTCCATGTCAAGAACTGAATCTCACAGGAATGTAGAGGCTCAAAGGGTGGTCCCATCAACCTGGTGAGGACCACATTGAGGTTCCACACAGGAGCTGGTGGGGACCTGGGGGGGGATGACTCGTTTCAGCCCTTCCAGGAATGCTTTGATGGCAGGCACCCTGAAAACTGAGAGGTGCTGCCTGTTTTGGAGATAAGCTGCTATGGCGGATAAGTGTATCCGAATGGAAGCATACGCCAGATTACATTTGTAAAGATGTAACAAATAGCAGATGATATTAGGAATGGATGCATCTAGCGGGTTGATATGATGTTTTGTACAGTAAATGACAAACCGCTTCCATTTTGCCGCATAGCAAGCTCTGGTTGTTGGCCTTCTTGCCTCCCGGATGATGTCCATGCATTCCGGGGGCAAATTAAGGTAGCCAAACTCTAACACCTCAGGAGCCAGATCGCTAGGTTCAGCTGTTGGGGATCTGGGTGCTGAATGTCGCCATGGTTCTGCGTCAAGAGCTTGGGAGTGAGGCGCAACCTTTGATGCGGTACCACGGAGAGTTCCAGAAACGTGGTGTACCAAGGCTGGCGTGCCCATGTTGGAGCAACCAGGATGAGCGTCATCGAGTGTTGCAGCAACTTCCGTGCCACCAGCGGTATGAGAGGGGCTGGGGGAATCGCATTGCCCTGCGACTGTGGGTGTGGGAACCTGGCGGCGAAGCTTGGGCATTTTGCGTTCTCTTTTGTGGCAAACAGGTCTATCTCTGGATGACCCCACTGCTGGAAGTACGGGTGGAGTACTGATGGATGTATCTCCCACTCGTGCATTTGGTGGCTGTACCTGCTGAGCAGATCCGCCATCTGATTGTCCACGCCCGGGAGGTGTTCCGCCATGAGGAAGATGTTCCTTTGAATGGCCCACTTCCACATGCTCTGAGCCAGATGAGACAACTGTGGAGAGTGTGTGCCTCCCTGCTTTTGGATATAGTACATTGCCGTCATGTTGTCCGTCCGGATCAACACGACCTTGTTGCACAGATGTACTTTGAAGGACTTCAGTGCCATGAAGATTGCCATCAGTTCTAAGTAGTTGATGTGCATCTTCTTCTGCTGTACCGACCATAGCCCCTGCACTGTTTAGTGGAGTACATGCGCTCCCCAACCCTGGAGGGATGCGTCCGTTGTCAGGATTATTTGTGGCACAGGCTCCTGGAACGGTCGGCCCTTGCAAAGGTTGTGTGGAGTCCACCAATGCAGAGAGTTGTATGCCCGACCAGTTAACAACACTAGGTCTTTCAACTGCCCTTGAGCCTGAGTCCACTGGCGCGCCAAGCATTCCTGAAGCGGACACATATGCAACCTCACGTGCAGGACTATGAAGATGCAGGAGGCCATCATGCCTATCAACTGCATAAACACTCTCGCAGGGAGTGAGTGCTGCGGTCTGAATCTTTGAATCAGCGACTGGATGCTGTTGATCCTCGCTGTGTTCGGCTGAGCTGTAGCAGTCAGTATTTATAGTCGCGCCCAAATACTGCCGCACATGTGCTGGCTGAAGGTGCGACTTTGGATAGTTGAGCGAAAACCCCAGACTGTGAAGAAGGTGAATAGTGCGGGACATGTCTGCGGCGCACTGCTGTGCCGACTTGGCTTGAACGAGCCAGTCGTCCAGGTAAGGGTAGACATGTATGTTCTGTCTCCTGAGGTGCGCCGCCACCGTTGCCAGACACTTTGTGAACACTCTGGGAGCAGTGGTCACCCCGAAGGGTAGGACCCTGAACTGGTAATGCCTGTTTAGAATGGTGAACCGGAGGTATTTTTTATGGGATGGATGGAGTGGTATGTGAAAGTAAGCATCCTTGAGGTCCAAGGTTGCGAGAAAGTCTCCCTGGTTTAACAGTGGAAGAACTTGCTGCAGAGTTAACATGTGGAAGTGTTCTGAAAGAATATACATGTTGAGGGGGCGTAGGTCCAGAAAGGGTCTGAGTGAGCCGTCCTTTTTTGGGATTAAGAAGTACAGGGAATAAACCCCTGTGCCTTGTTCCTCCAGTGGCACGAGCTCTATTGCGCCTTTTTGCAGCATCACAAGAACCTCTTGCTGCAATAAGTTCAAGTGCTCTGCCGACATAAGACGTTGTCTTGGGGGTATGTTGGGTGGAGTGGAGGTTATCTCCAAACAATAGCCGAACTGGATAAGTTTCCTTACCCACCTGTCTGTGGTGATGGACTTCCAGACTGGCAGGAACTGCTGGAGTCTCCCCCCGACAGGTGTTGGATGGTCGGGGGGCAGTGACAGGAAGTCACTGTTTGTTGGCGGCAGAGGAACGGGAACTGTTGTAGCCTCTGCCCTTGGCGTTGTTTCCTCTGTAACCTCCTCTACCCTGTTTGGTGTATGAGGACTGTGCCCCACTTTTACTGAATTGCGCCTGTTGTGCCAAGTGTCCTCTGGTAACACCCCGAGTGCCTGAGCGACGAAAAGTGCTCCCTCTGTATTGCTGAGACTGAAGTGCACCCATGGATTTCGCCGTGTCAGTATCTTTTTTAATTTTCTCGAGGGTGGAGTCCACCTCAGGGCCAAACAGTCTGTCTGGATTAACGGGCTGGTTGAGGATAACAGTCTGTATCTCTGGCTTGAACCCTGAGATGCGGAGCCATGCTTGACGCCGTAACATCACACTAGTATTTACCGCTCTGGCTGCCGTATCCGCAACGTCGAGCGCACATCTAATTGCAGCGTTGGAGATGAGCTTGCCTTCTTGGATAAGCAGCTCAGCTCCTTCTTTAAACTCGTCTGGAAGGTGTTGTAAAAGCTGCTCTAAGGTGTCATAGTGTGCTCTGTCGTATCTGGCTAGCAGAGCTTGTGTGTTGGATATGCGCCAATGTTTGCTGCCTGCGCTGCCACCCTTTTCCCCGATGCCTCCAGCACTTTTGATTCTTTGTCTGGGGGAGGAGCTTCACCTGTTTGTGAGTTCGCCCTTTTGCGAGCATTAGAGACCACCAAAGAGTCCAGAGGCAACCGGCCCCGTATGTAAGTTGGGTCCCCAGGTGCCGGCCTGTATTTTTTCTCTATTCTAGGGTTGACAACCCGAGCTCTTGTTGTTTCCTTGAAAATGTCTGTGGCATGCTTAAGAACACCCTTAAGCATTGGAAGTGTTTTTACGGTTTTCTCAGCAGCAGAGAAAGTGTCAAATAGAAAGTCAACGTCCACAGGGTCAGCATGCATTTCCACCTTATGGTTTGCAGCTGCCCTCTCAATTAAGGCATTGAACGCCGCAGAATCTTCTAAAGGAGAAGGCTTTGCTCCAAAAGCTTGTGGGTAATGGACAGCTTGTTGGTCCCCTTGATCACCTGAGGCCAACCATGAGTCTTGTTGCTCATCAGGGTCTGTGTTTTCTGGAAAAGTATACTCCTCGTCCTGATCACCTAGTTCTCCATCTGAGCAAGTGGGTGAAGGCGATGGGCTCCTTGCAGGATGCAGAGGAATGCGCTCAACAAGTTCCGGTGTTTCTAGCGCTGACCCCTTCTGAGTCCTTAGGCACCGACCGTGGTGCAAAGGCTTTTGGCACCACTTTGGGTGGTAGAGTAAGCTCTTTTTCGGTTCCGATACTGGAGTAGGTACCGAGGGCGTCTTCGGCGCCGACGTCAGTTCTTTCTCCCGAATACGTTTGAGGGAGTCTGCCACTTGCTTCGTAAAAGAAGCGGACGGTCTCGTCGACCGGACTGAGGACCTCGATCCACCCCCAGGGGAAGACTGGAGCGTTGATGAATCCTTGGTTTTAGCTGGAGGCGCAGACGTAGTCTCGACAACTGCGCGTCCGCCACCATCCATGGCCCCATGCTTCGACGACGATGGCTTCGGATCTGCGGACTTTCCCTTCGGCGTAGTGGCTCCCGACTTCAGCTCGGTGCCCTTTGCCGATTTGGCCTCGACGGCTGGTTTGCCTGTAGACGCGGTAGGCTTGACCGCTGACGGCTCGACGGTGGACTTTGACTTGGACTCGACCACCTTAGTGGACTGCTGGGCGACCGACTTCGAGCTTGGCTCCTTGACCACTTTAGGCGCTTTAGCCTGTTCGACAGCCTTCTTCGGCTTCGAGGCCTCCGACGACGCCGCCAATGGCGTCTTCGGTTTCGGTGCTGCGTCGGCCATCTTAGATTTAGTCGATCCCGATGGTTTCACTTTCGGTTTCGATTTAGGCAATGGCGGCTCCGTAAAGGTGTCCGTAGCCGGGCCAGAAGGAGAGGCCGAGGAACGAGGTGTAGGGTCGTGGGTAAGGCCTTGTGGCGATCCCGTGACCTGAGCCTTTGTATGATCGGGGCATAGCTCATCCTCCGAGCTATCTTCCACGGCCCCAAAAGGTTCTTCGTCGTCCCCTACCTCCTCAACGTCTTCCTCGAGGTCCTGGTCTTGTTCGTAGTCGGCCTCGACGTCCGCCGATGGAGGTGAAATGTGCAGGTGAAGTTCTTGTTCGCCTGCGTCGGGGCTGTCGAAGATGTCCACTGGTGCCGGTGCTGATCGCTGGGCCTGGAGGCGCCCCACGCGCCGAAGCTTGATCGTCTTCTTCGATCGAAACCTGGAACAGGCCATACAGCTGGCCTCGTCGTGGTCCGGCGATAAGCACTTGTTGCACACAGGGTGCACGTCGATGTGTAGGTATTTCGAACCACACACGGGGCAGTACTTGAACGGACTCCGTTCCATTGTAGAATCATCAGGGTCTTGCTGCGTCGACAGGGCCTCGATGACCGAAGAGTCACCCGACCCCTCCGATATCCGACTCGACGAGCCGGAGTATACACGAGACCGAACGCTAACAATACCGACGAAGTAGGGAAAGCCTTTTGGCCTTTAAGAAGTTGTTTTATCGATTCCGAACAGGAGACGTCGAAATCACATCCGAACCCAATGGCGGAAAAAAACAATCTGGGGATGGAGTCGATGCCCATGCGCACTGTAGTCCAGGGGAGGAGCCACCTATCTCGTGATACTTCGAAGACTCTTCCAGGACAACAATGTGTAATCATCCGGACCCAACACTAGGCGGCGATCTATGCACAGATATGAATTTAGCAGCCCACATGCCTCGAACATGCTTGTTTTTCCATGGCCCCTGGTTCGTGTCCCTCGCTCTTTGTTCTCTGTAGGCGGAGGCCTTCCAGCCCGTACAGGGAGCCGTGCCGGCTCTTCTGCTCCAGCCGCCTACTCTTGTTGTTACACAGCCATGACCCCTCTCACTCCCACTCGTTAAGCAAGGAGGTGGATATGGGAGGCTGAGCGCCTTTCATATTTTCTGCACAGCTGTGCTTGATTACTTCGAGCCACATCCACACAGGAGGTAAACTGCTGACACATCGGAGGAGAAATGGGGCTGGCATGTACTGGGGCTGCCGGCAGAAGCACAGGGCTTTGTTTAGTGTTTGGGGAGGAGAGAGCCCGTGTTGCTGGGCTGGAGGGAAAGCAGTGAGAAGGGCGAGCAGCGATAGCATGGCTAGAGCACGGCATGGGCTAGCCACTTCCTACAGTGTGTTGACCCAATGCCACCTTCGCCCTGGCCTAGTCCTGCTGCCATCTTGGAATGGGATAGTCACTTTAATTTAGTAACAAAAAAAGCCCACCTTTCTATGTCCATGTATCCGTTTCCTGTTCGGCTGCTTCAGACACATGGGACAGAGTTGAACACAGGCTTTACTGCCGCTGGTTCTGGTCAGTATTGAACTCGTCTTTCAGTCTCTGATCCATCCCACCCAGTGTGTACTTCCTCTCAAGGAGCAGCAGTCAAGCTCCGAGTCCAAAGCAGTTTTGGGGTTCTTCTAACTGAACCTGCTGCACCCTTGGGGCTCTTCTAAACCCAGTAGCTCCAGGGTCTGATCTACCTGCTCCCCTACAGCCTCAGTGCCCCTCCAACATCTGCCGCCACCTTGCCTTCCCTGCAGCCTGCCACTCCTGCGCCCTCCCAGCCCTCCATGCACCCAGATAGCCCTTGAAACCCCTTTCCAGCCTCAGTCCTCCGCTCGCCCTTCTACAGTCCCTGTGGTCTGCTGAGCCCGTTCCAAACCTAGGGTCCCCCTTGCCTTCAGGGACTTAGAGGTGTGAAGTACGTTACACTGTTACAAAGCACTTCGTTGCCATCTCTCCTGTCAATCTTAACTAACCGGGTTCTAGTGCTCTCTTACTTTTGACCGGTTTCCATTTGCTGCCTTCTAAAATATCAATTTCACTGGTACGTTTAATTCCAGCGTTCATACACTGGCAGTGACCCCCCTATATAGGTTTTGGCCTACAAATCCCGGCATGCAGTGCTTTGTTGGATAAAGAGCTGGTATAGACTGAAGCTGTTCTGTATGATATTGGTCACAGTAGGTATGGAGGAACTGAACGAGTGCACAGGTTTTTGGTTCATTTCGCACGAGGTGTGCCGAATTGGAAGACTAAGCAACCTCTGAAATGGCACACTCAAGGAATTGTGTGGATTGGAAATGGAAATGTACATAAGACAGAAGCTGGAGAGCATGGCTTGGTTTTTATTTTGGAAATGTGTTACGGAGTTCGGGACGGGCACGGTTCTTTGGCAACTATTCAGGTCAAAGTAAGAAGATCCGGAGCTAGGCACTTGAATAGTGGGTGTTACAGGGGCCATACTGTGTAGGGAAAAAATCAGCTCTCTCTACCCAGTCTTACATTTATAAAAGTCACGCTACATCCTCACCTCACTTACAGGGTTTTATGGTTAATAGTTCTATTATAGGCGGCACTAATAGGGTCAATGGGCTGGTGCAAACTGCCTCCTGACGAGAGCCCTAGCACATATTTTTTCACACATTAACCACTGCATTCACTGGATGGCCACTCAGTGTTAGTTTTACTGCCTACTAGAATGATGAAACGTTGATCCATGCTACCAGCATTTGTAGTTCAAGGTGCACAGAAATAACTGCAACAAGCTTGGCCTGTCAAGGTATTTCAGCAGTTACATTTCCGCTTTAGCTCTGGTACTGCTGCCTTGTTAAATTAATTATGTTTTACCTTTGTTACTCAGCGGTTCTGTTCTCAGGTACTGTTAGATCACATGGTACCCCTACCACTCTTCCGGTGCGGTTGGGCACTGTTTTGATACTGCCACTGTTTGCCTCTGACAGTCCTGGCAGTGTTAAATCATGGTCCTGAGCTTATCAGGTTCTGCTCCAGTTCTGGCACAGGTCCATTGTTACCTATGGCTACTGTTCGATTTCTTTGCAGTTTGCTACTCTCCAGTTTTGTTCCCGTTCTATGGTTTTTCTGGTTCATTTGCCTTCTTCACAGTCTTTGGCCCTGTTCCAGTTCAGCTTTCCGATCGGTCCATGCCTCCTAGTAAAGAAGAGCTATAGAAATTCTGTTGCGTGCAATACTTTATGCGCTTCTATTTTAGCAGGGGTACTTTAATAATTCACCCAAACAGCTTGAATGGTATAGTAAACGGTTGTACTTTCTATCCTAGACTATTTGGGAAATCTGTGTTTTTTGTTAATGTGATTACACACTATTTATGTTGTGTTCGGTCAGTACAAGGATTTAGGTGGGGCCAGCCACAATGAGGTTCGAGCTAAAGATACTCATCTCCACAGTGTCCTGAAGCAGTATCCACAGCAGTAGGCATAGCAGCAATCCCACAGTATTGTGTGATTCCTGGGTATATGCTGGGCAGTTTGTAGCGAGTAGGCCATTGGTCACGTTTTCCCACTCGACATTGCATCTGGCTCCAAAGGACTCACTTTTTTGATTCCTTCTGTCCAATCAGGGTGAAGCTAAAGCCAGCAGACCAGGATGTTCCCACACCTTTTCCCACATTCAGTAGCCCATCACGGCAAACAAATTTAGTCTAAGCATGTAATTTCACAAGGTGCAATTCTTTTATCGGTCAGTATTTTTCCCAATGTAGAACATTTTGTGCCTGTGCGCCCCATTTTTAGGTCTTGCCTAACAGCGAGCACATGCACGGTTGCTGCGAGGGGTATTGTATAAGGTAAAGGGTTTAAACCCACCCATTACTTACCATTTGATGGCTTGCTTTTTTTTAACACCCAAAAACACAGATCTGGAGCTTAGCTCCTACCTATTTGTTTTTTTTCTACACCAAAAAAGCAAAGCTATCCACACGGTTCCACGCTACACAATTCAACTCGACACCAAACCACATACAACTCAACAACCCAATTATACAACACACCACAAACATCAAAAACACAACACATAATTCCACATCATGCCACACAATTCAACAGCACACCACATAATTAAACTACATACCCCTCTACAAAAGAAAATACCATTCCACACAATCCCACTCCATAACATACATTCCCCCTCCAAATAATTCCAGTACACACAATACCACAGTTACTATCCACATAATTCCACTGCATACCATGCCACATAACTCCACTACACAAATCCACACCACACCATTCAACGCCACACAAATCCACAACTAACAATTCCGATCCAACCCACATAATTCCACAGCACACTACATACGTACAATCCATAAAACATGGGTGAAAGAGACTGTAATGTACAACATCAAAAGCTCTAACACACGCAAATGCGAGACCTATTGCATTTCCAAATCCTGTTGTAAATGTTCCCACCACCTAGAGCAGAGCTTTCCAAACTATGTGTTGCGACACGGTACGGCGTGGCGACGCGGTACGGCGTGGCGACGCGGTACGGCGTGGCGACGCGGTACGGCGTGGCGACGCGGTACGGCGTGGCGACGCGATACGGCGTGGCAACGCGGTACGGCGTGGCGACGCGGTACGGCGTGGCGACGCGGTACGGCGTGGCGACGCGGTACTGAGTAGCCTGCCAAGTGTGGGTGTGTCATGCAACTATAAAGTCTGCGGGCAGATTAATGCTCTAGTATTCTAATCTGCATGTACATTGTAAATTATAAATGTGTAATTACATTAAAAAAACTGTATGGCTCTAGTGACGTGTCCCAATAACACCCTATTCTCCGGGGTGTGTTTTTTTGTGCATCTCGCACACAATAGTGTTCAATAAAAGCACTTGTGAATTCATTTTATTATGCTAATAAGCAGGACGGTCTACGCATGTCTGTGACGCAGTACGCGGAGGCAGGAGAGGAGCATGTGTGCGAGGCCTCGTTCCCTTTGCCGCGCGTGTTAAACATTGAATGCGCCGTCAGTCCACGGAGCCGCCTCTACTCCTCATCCCAGGTGCTCGATACGGTGCACTTTTAATAGGAGAGGCAGCCCAGAGACAAGGAGAGGAAGCCCTGAGACAAGGAGCAGTGCCCAGAGGTGAAGTCTGTTCAGAAGTGTTCAAATGACATGCTAGCAGCGAGAAGGTAGTTGCTCCAACTTCAGACTGCTGAGTGTGTGAGTGCCAAAAGCTTGCAGCAAGTCTGGTGGAACTTCGAGCTAATGCCAGCTGGCATCCTTTAAAAATGCCCGTAGTTAAGCATACGTGGGCATTCATAACACTTCTGCATTTTCATTTTATATGCATTTATATGAAGACGAACAGAGGATAAAATGCTGTTTATTTTGTTCAGTCCGTGACACACCAGATGGCAACACTGAACCATGTAACACGTTATTATACATTTTATTTATCACCTGTTTAGTTTAAAGATAGTAAGCATGAAAATGTGCTTTTTAAATAGGGAAAAGCCTACTGAAAATCGTACGTGAAATACTGCACTATGCCCTTTGGTTGCCTACAGCAAAAATAAGAGAACAAGATTTAAGTTTTCAAGTTAAAGGTGTAGATTAGAATTTTTTTTTTTTAAATAAAGCTTTAGGTTATAGGAGCTATTGTTTATGATGCCGTCTTCAAGGTGCAGATAATTATGAGGTTGTGTTTAAATTTCATGAATAGATTGTTAATAAAAACAAAAAGTGCAAAGGTTAGGGCCAGTAGAAATATACAAGTATGTGGCTGCAGTGTTGATCAATGAGGCACGGTCTTACCTACACTTTGTCCTTGTGTCCCAATCTTCCTGTACAAAGCCAACCCTTAACTCCCATTCCAGTTACTACTAGAAAAACTTGAAAGAAGATGTGTTTGACAGATTTATTGATTAGGGAGGGGGGGGGGGCAAATCACAAAAGTACCATAAACATGCATTTCCAGCTTAAAACTCAAGCCATGGTTAGCCTTTTAAACTCCCAAAGCTCGTACATTTGTGGGCATTCTCAAACTCCAATTAAAAACTCTCACCCTGGAAATGATCAGATACTTACGTCAGCCAAGAAATGAGGTAACTCTCCTTCCAGGATGGAAAGGGAAATTAACCATCCTCCAATTTGATTGGGGTACACAACAGGCCTTTCTCCAAATGAAATGTAACTCAGCACCCATGCACCAACCTACTTTTACAGATGCTCATTTACTACTTTTTTTTTTAATTGGTCCATGTATTTATAATTGTGTACTGTAAAAGGTTGAATGACGGTGTGACAGTTCTTGGAGTGACACTGCATACTGGTAAATGCTTTATTTGTCATTGCATGAGGGCCAATGTGTTGTGATATGATGGTGGATGTCAGATGGTGGTTATGAACATGTACCATTGCAGGTGTCTGATGCCGGATGGTGTGTTTGTATATAATGGTGCATGTGTGAGCATTTGATGCTGGGTAGGGATGTATGTTGGTGGATGTGGGTATATGAAATTAGCCATGGGTTTGTCCGATATGTAGTGCGTGTGCATATATAGGGGACTATGGCGATGTGTAATGGTGGTTGTGCAGTCCTACATGATGTTGTGTGGATGGTCGTTTTATGGGGGATGCGTTATCTTTTAATGGTGGGTTTGTCAACATATATGGCTGACTGTGAGGACATTTAAGAGATGTTGGAGGTGTTGGCATATGATATGAAGTAGTTAATGTTTTAAACTTTGTCAAATGTTTTGTTACTCCGATAGTGAGAAGACTGGGTGCCAGACATGACAGTTAAGGATCAATTAGTATGGTGGGGAGGGGCCCTCGAGGTAAAGGTAGCACATTTCCTCATTAATTTTACACCTTGTTCATTTTTATGGCAAAGGCACTGTTAATATATTAGTCAGCCTTAACACCCATTCAACTTTAGTGTTTTTAGGGAATTTACAGGAGTTTTGTTGAGATGTGGTATGTGTGGATGTATGGTGGTGTGTGGAGTATATGAGCGTTGGTTGTGTTGATACATGTTCTTTGTGTGGCTGTATGAAGGGGGGTGTTGGCGTAACCTTACACCCAGTTTTGCCAGTCACTGTCTTTGTTAGAATAGATTCACAATTGCTTTATTAACCTTCCTGCTTTCTCAAATTTGCTTGAAAATGCACAGTTTTCAATATTTTTATGGGGGAGCCGGGATCGCTCGCTCACTACACTGCATTACCGTGTCGCTAAATGATCCATGTAGAAAAAGTGTGTCACCAACATGGAAAGTTACCATTCAAACATGAGTGGCAGGAACAAAACAAAGCTGTATGAAGTGAGGAACTTGGGCGTTGCTGCTCAGGTTAAAAGATGGCAGTTCTCTTAAGCTCCACTAGCGACTGTTGACATTTTGCCCTGATAGCCACAAGAACAGGCATCATCCTCCGCAATGGAGAACAGGCATGCTGCAGTAGTCACAGTGAACCCTGGTTTCATGCACCAGAACCAGAGGAGACAATGAAGCTAAAGTACCCCCCCCCCTCCAAAATAACTGTTGGAATTAAGATGACAGTGGTCATCCTTTCATGAGATGTAGTCCAAGGCCAGAGGTGGCGAGAGCAAAGATGTTGGTACAAATAGGATGTAGAGGATCGCAGCAAAACTGAGACACCCACTGTCTGGTGAACAACGTTGGGGATACTGCTTCGTGAATGAGCAGGCAGAGCGGCCTAGGCACAAACTTGGAAACTCCTAAACTCCAGAACCCTCCTTGCCCTCTTTTGCATCGTCCCCTCTGCAACCTAAACGCACCATAATAACAGGACAAGCGAGGCCCGAAATCAAGTCAGCCAAATCCACTTTGGACTTAATTAAATTGGAGTGTCAGTGCTGCACTCTAGAGGCCATAAAAACTGATCTAAGGATAACTGGACAGAGGTCACCCAAAGGCTCTTTCAGTGAGTCAATGGTGGCCAACCACAAGGATCAGCTATGCTCTACCTAAACAATATTGAAATACAGCCCAGTAAGGCATGAGGTCATTTCTACACAGACAAACTATAGTCAGCTGAGCACTTTTTCAAAGACGTTCCACCTCTGCCAACTATGGCATAGAGACAAAGCAAGGCGACTTGTTCAGCATGATTAAGCTCAAGGGGATACTGCTGGCATTTGTGAGCATGATCCATGGCAAGCTGGATGTAATAGAACAAAAGTTAGCAGGTCAGGCTAAGGTAGACGGATTCAGGACTATCAGAGGGTAAAAGGAGAATTAACTGCTGGGAAGGAGCAATGCAATCTGGAACTTGCAATTCAATTACTCAGTAATGGTTCTGCAAGTAACTTGCAATTTCAGTCCTTTGCACCAGCAGCTATTGTTTGACTAAAGGACCAGGCCATAACTTATGCCATTCAAAGATCCTATGAATTTTGGATTAGCCCCAAGAAGATAATCATGCTTGGTGGGACACATCTAAGCCTTCTTCCTATAGCAGATCACCCAGGAGAACAATTTTAGCAGTACTGGAAGGGGATTATACACACAACAGAATCATTCACGTTACAAGGAGGGAAGGAGCTATACCATAAAACAACAAATCATGCTTGTGTTTCCTAATTTGAACTTAAATGATGTCACAAGGCAAAAATAGAAGGAGGCACAGAGGAAAGGTTCAAATCTATGTGCAACTGAATCAGTTACATTTCCCAGACAGCTTAATAGTGGTGGTGTGTGACCAGAGTTTGGCGTTGTTTAAAATTGGAAGTTGTGGAGAGATTTGCAAACAACCTTTGCTCACCAAATGAGGAAGGACGAAAGTACAAAAAATTAAATTCGACTGCGTAGGCTCACTTGGGCACAGAATAGTATCACCCCCTTTCTCTGTAACCATGCAAAGGAAAGATAAAGCCACACTCTGAGACTTGAATGTGTAGATATTTGGCATGCCCTAATGGACTTCGAATGGAAATCCTAACTGTGAATGTAATACTGAACTTCTGAAATAGGTTACCAAGTACCCCTCACCCTGCAGACCTAGATAGGCCATGCCTCCACAACACCAGGTAGAATAATTTTAGGAGGCTTGGAAAAAACAATTGTTTTACTTTTTCCCTCTGCACACTCTAGTGACAGTGGACCTGCCTGGGCCTGGGTTCTGGCAGGCATTTCTGTATCATTGGAGACGTGTGTGTGGGCAAAGGACTTGGATTGGCTTTTTCGCGAATACTAAACCCAGGAGTTTTAAACCTTCCCAAGATAAAACAGTAACTAATACGATATCAAGATACCATCAGAAAACGTTTTAAACTAGACTGCAGGCGGAGCTACCACAACCTCATAATATGGAGGAAAAGCATCGATTGAAGCTTTCCCATACCTGTTTTCCAAGACCCATGTCTAAAATAGAAGATTAAATCTTTTAAGCTATCATTCTTGTATCTAATAATCACTTGGTCTGCTCTATACCCTTGAGGATTAAAAATACCTCCAGCCCTTCGAGAGACATATAGACCCCCAGACCACCTCACAGATGAAAAATGTATTTCTTTGGTCTTGAAGAAGGTGATACAAATCTGGTTGCAACAAAACGTATGTAGGCCGGTGACACGCATCTGAGAGCCCTACTCAAGAACCAAGCCAAAAGAAGAATTAGTCATAATCAAACTGATGGACTTCTGTTTGTTTAAAATTGTGGAATTTACTGACAAAGAAATAGCGAGTAGGACTCCTGTCCAGATGTGTTTTTATTGTGAATTTGTTTGTTTGGTATGATAGTTGGTATGTATTAGTAGAATGAAAGCTGAGAATGGAAGAATGATGGAGTAAATTTGGGGGTTGCTATAATTCAAATCACTGTTAAGAAAAGTCAAAGAATGTCTTTTTTCGAATTGAAACAATGTTATTTTGTTTTATGTACAAATGTGTTTGTCAATATATTAGATTAAAAAAAAGTGTGAAAATAAAAAACAAATACATAAAAATATCATTTTTTGTGTGGAGATTCTATGCTGTGAGGTAATGTTTTGATTAGAGTTATTACCATGTCAGGAACAAGAAAGGCCAGATAAGAGGTTGCCCTCTTTGTATTTATTTCCTACCTGAGCCTTCTGTTATGCATTAATTCACTTCCAAAACTCAAACTAGTTGAGTTCTCCCTTGAAGAACTCCATCCCTCTTTATTTGTTCGCTTTTTTAAAATTTCTAATCCCTTGTTTAGTCTTTCAATATATTTACCCCTGTATTGGTTATTGCCAACTCTCCATTTACTTGAGGTTGGCAGTCGCTTGCACAGGGCCAATGTGTATCCCCTCATCTCTTGGTCTTTTCCTCAGAGTGGTTCTCAGCCCAGTAATTACAACCTTGGGAATCTATTATTTATTCTTAATGTACCCGTTTCTCCCCAGGCTTTTAGTGTTGGCCTGAAAGTAAAAAGAGTAGTAATAGCTATAACAGTGGCAGTACTAGTAGTTAGACCAGCTTTAATGAAACTAGTATATCGGTAGTAGAAAACAAATTCATAGTGGTAGTTCCCAATAGTAGTAAGCGTGTTAACAGTAGTGTTTGGCGCACTGCTTCTTGTAGCAGGACCTAGATCGGTAATACTAAAAGTAGCAATCAGGAGCAGTACCTGTATAAGTAGTAGTTCTCAGTGTCTTAAAAGCAGTAGCAGGGTGTTACAATTATTTCTTACTGAAGTACTACTAACAACAACAGTAGTAACAATTCCCATTATAGTATTGCCAGGAACTGAACCATTACAATTAGCAGTTCTCATTGCCTTAAAAGGAGCAGCCGGTTAGCACAGTTATTTCCTACTAAAGTACTGACAGCAACAGTATTCAGGCTGATTTCAGCACTATACTAAATGCATCAGCAATAGTTATGTACAACTAATTTAAAGAGAAAAGTTCTCTATTAATCCAATACTTCGTTTTAATGAAAATAGATTTTCCACACTTCATTAACAGAAGTATTGTATTGCATTTATATAGTGCTACACGATCCTGGTGAGGTGCCAAAGCAAGTTTGTACGCTGGCAAGCTTCACCATGGGGGATTGCATTCTTATGGGTAAAAATTGCAGGTTGGCATTTTTGGGAAGCACACTGGTGTTGTGCGCGAATGACCAGAGTGGTGCTTTACTTTGTCTTTGCTCACTGCAATCTAAGCGTGCAATGGAAGGAAACGTTATGAAAGAAAGCCTTTGCTTTTTACTGACATTTATTGGCAGCCCTGCCTGATCTCATGCCAGACTACGTAGGTCTCTATGGAATCTGTAATGGAGAAGAGTGCCACATTATGCACTAGTTTTAAATTCTACTTCACAGTTTCAAAAATGCTGTATGGATATCAAGCAGGCTGAGCATTTTGATGATCTTTTACCTGTTGTGTCAGCAGGCGAGCCACTTAAATTCACTTCATCAGTCAAGTTCTCTTCAGCTTGATATCTAGTTTTCAGACTCCTAACTCTATTCATTATATGAGCCAGTTTCAGTCGTCTCTCGCTCATATCTTCTTCCTCCATTTCTGCAACAACATTTAAAGGCATTTCAATATTTCAAATACATTCTTTATTTTTAACATACTGATTTTCTAAGCGTATTATTCCAAAAGAAATAAAGTCAAAGCTTTTATATGGAAAACAGTAATATATAGGGCAAGTGCGCAAACAATTATAAACAGTGACAATCACCACAGTGATGCATATCTTCACGCCTACCTTTGCATTATGCAGCTAGTCATTATGGACATAAAAATATAATGCACACACTGTGTTCAAATTGTTATGGAAAATCTTTTAGAATGCATACCTGAAGATACATCACTTCACAAAAAGTCCAATTTATATTGTGGAGTATTTCAAATTTCTAGTAAAGGAAGAACATGGGGGGGCATAGGGGTGGGAGGGCGGAGGGTCCGCAAAAGTGAATACACTTTTCTACAAGAAGAGTTCCACCAAAATTAGCCATGATACTACTGACAAAAGTAATAGATTGTCGGGGAACCATAATTTCTCCTTCACACCAGATACAAAGTGACAGTTGGGCAGCAAGGCTCAGATAGAGATATTTAAACCCATTCTTCCACTTCTGAATTCTAATCCTCCAGGTTAATACAGAAGAATGCAAGTAAAGTACTATGGAAACTTACAACCAGGTGCTAAAACACAAAATTTTGCATTCGATAGTTCTGTACAGACAAAAAAATTAAAAAAGAAAAATGGCGGCAGTATTAATGATGAGGTAGACTGTTGTGTTTCGGTTTAGATGTCCGTATATAGGTTTTCCCGATACATGTCCGTATATAGGCACAAGATCCCAGCCCTTATTTAGGCATTAGCCATGCTCTCAAAATATGGCATGGTCCCCTACATCCGTCCACCCCGTCACAACGAGTTCTTAGAAACCAGACCCTTAAGCCATTGGTGATTTCCATAGCCTAGGACTATTGATTTCTCCAAGAACTCATCTATTATGCATTACTGCTATTCCTTAAGGGTTCATTCAGGACGTCTTCCTCTGCCGACTTTACGTCAATGCAAGTATTCCTAAGCACCTTCCAGGTATAAATATACCTTCCTTTGCCATTGCAAAGCACGGCTGTAAGACACGATACTGCTCGCCACTGCAAGTTCTAAAGAGACCGTAACCGGGCCTGACGCACTGACCAGAAGCTGTCATCCATGCTTGCAGAGAATCCAGCTTCCAGTGTTCTGACTCCCTTCGCGGGGTATTAGAGTTTGAGACCTGGAAAGAGATTCCCACCTCTCTCATTCTATGGTATGGAGAGAACTAGAACCTAGAGGGACTCTTGGCATACCAAACTATAGCTTACCATACAGCACTCTTACTACACTTGTACTACACTTAGGTTAGGTACACTGGGGTAGAACTAATTAGAAGCATCAGAAGAGTATCCACATTTTAGCCTGTGTTATTTATGTATATGAATATGTGTCATAGCTAAAAGAATGCTATTGCAGTATTATTTCTTTCTAATGCCTAAGCTGTATGTAATATATCTTGCATATTGTCTTACGATTGTAACAGCTCATATCTTTTACACGAGAAACAAGACTTCAATAAATCCTTTTATTGAAACGAACGTCTATCTCTTTCTGTGTAACTCTGAAGAAACTAAGCATGCACGATTGACTGAGTAAAACTGTTATCTGTTGTTTACACAATTGGGAGGCATGTTCCGATTCTAAAGGGAAACAAAGTTGTCATCTTTATGCGGTTGCCAGAAACTACTCCCTTCTTGTTTTTCCAAGGAGTTTCTAGTGGCCTCTGAGTTAGGTGGCACACAAAGTAATTAAGTTTAATGTACTCGATTGGGGCATACTGACCAAAGTCCTATGCCAACACTATAGTGTATATTATTCTAATGCGCAGTGTCTATTAGGGATATAGGAACTACACTACATGGCGCCCAACGGTTTGGTAAGGTACTAATTTAACGCTAGATACCAAAGTAACTCAGTTGTGCTTTACTCAGAGACCCCTACTCATAATACTCCATAAGACGTCAGGAGTGGGTAGGATTAATATCTGCCATAGTTGAGTAGGACGAAAATCCTGTGTATTAGCTGTTAGGGTTGTTCAACGTTGAAGGAAACAGTGTTACAAAATATTGTGCACCTTATCTTGGTTTCCCTGAAACTTGTTCTGCATTTTTCAAAAACAATGTCCCTTAACGGGGATTCTAATACCGTGACCGGTGAAGCTGCAGCTGACCAAGTCGTAACAGATTTTAATCATTCAGGTTTAAATGAAACCGATGAGGGTGTTCTAAACATCCATCCAAATTTAAGGAGAGCCACCACTCTAAAACTTATAAAACATGGCCAAGAGGTGGTAGAGCAGTTTTTGTGATAGAGGCACATGAATCTCACCAGACAGAGGTATTCTACTCATGGATAGTATTCCCAGAATCAAATCCAGTAAGAAAAGTGTTTAACTTTTTTTTAAAGAAGATGAACCACCTGAGGAATATATTCCTTTCGAGGATATTGCAATTCCACTCACATACCAAGAGCATAATCTCTGGTTTAAAGGCACCCTAGAGGGGCGTGGCCAAGATGGCGGCGTAGGAGGACGCGACCTTGGCGATCTCCTCCGGCCCGGGCCCCTAAACACCTTCTGCAGAGCTTATCTCCCCCCTCCGTTGCTTGCTGGCGACGGCGGGTGCAGCAGAAAACTGGCGGATCTTGTTGCGGCCGAAATCTGCGATCTGGAAGGCACCGACGGAAGACAGTGAAGCTGACCCGAGCTTCGAGAGCCTTGCAGCCGACCGGAAGCGCAGCTAAGCCCGCCCAGTGGGCTGACTCGAGCCTGCGGCGTCGCACGGAGGAGGCCGCCATCGCAGCTTGGAGAGGTGCAGGGCTCTGCGCGGATCCGTCTGCGGCCGCGGTGTGGAGCCGCTGGAGGTGGCACGGTGCTGAGGCGGCTGAGGTGGCACAGGGTCGGGCCCCGGACAAGAGAGGCGGTCGGAGTCACGGCCGCGGATGGGGCTGGAGCGGTGCCGGGAGCCCCGGGGGCCTGCCGTACCGGACCGCAACACAGGATTGTCCCGCCTGCCGACACCGCAAGAGGAGTAGCGTGATCTGGGCAGCGGGACTCGGGCCAAGTGGGATCTCGGGCACCACTGAAGCGACGGCCCCTGGGGTCTTGCTGGCTCCCTTCCGGTGAATACAGCGGGACCCGGCCGGAAGCTGACTGCGGAGTGCTTGGCTGTGGCCTGGAGACACCATTGTGGGACTGTTGTCTACGTCCCGTTCAGCCTGGCGCGGAGGCGGAATTGGCTGGGGTCGGAGCCCCGAGGGACACGAGGTGGAGCATTGACGTGACTGGGGGCGCCAGAGGCTCACAGACCTTTGAAGAAGCGGAGGCCCATTCCTCCGGCCTGGTGCTGTCTAGGTGGAAGGGGGCAGCGCCTGACAGTGGTGGAGAGCCTGGAAGCCTACGTGGGCCGGTCTCGGTGCGTATCGGCTGCCACGGTAAGGGGACCATAGACCACGGTTTCCCGTCGAAGCACACGAGGGATGTGGTCCACCCTCCCCCGTATTGGTTTCCCTTGGCGGAGAGTGGGAGTGGCGGAGAACCTGTGGGCCTGTGCTGTGGAAGTTCTGCGTCTGGCCTGCTGGTGATTGTGCAGTGGATCCAGCCTATCCTTGAGACTGGTGGTATTGTGGGACACGGAGGTTTGCTCTCTCTCCCCCCCCGGGCTGACCCAGGCTGTTGTGGCTGCTTTGCTGAGACGCGCGCAGTGCATGGAGTACGTGCTGGCAGCGGATGCGTGGGGGAGTGACGCTTCACTCTAGGACCCTCGGCTCACCAGGGTTGATCGGGTGACGGGACTAACGGCCGCAGCTAGGTCCCGGGTGAACTTGTGCGATTGGCAACCGACGGAGTGAGCGGGCGGAAGGCCTACCTCCCCGGAACGGACGACTGGCTGGGGGCCAGGTGGTTTAGTACACGCCGCCACTGCTGGTGGGGATTGGACGTCTTCCCCTATCGCCAAAATGGCCGGCAATAAAGGAACAAGGAAAGGTGATCGCACCCGACCGGAATATGCTGAATAGGGGCAATACACGGCAAGACCGCGGACAGCACTCCCCAGGCCAGCCCAGCAGCTCGCAGGAGGCGAGCGGAGGGGAGCCGCCGGTGACCAGGTCGTTCCTCGAGTCGCTTTTTAGCTCCTTGCGAGAGGACTTCCAGACGCTCAAGCAGGAAGTGGCGGGAGAGGTGAGAGAGGTTCGGCGGGAGGTCGACGGCCTGGGAGAGAGGGTCTCATCTGTAGAAGAAGCGGGCCACGCCAGAGATGAGGAACTCACGCAGCTCCAGCAGGAAGTGATCAGGCTTCGCGACCAGCAGATTGATCTCCAATCCCATGTGGAGGACCTCGAGAACCGTTCCCGAAGGAACAACATCAGGGTCCGGGGCGTTCCTCTCGGAGAAGAGGGGGAGGATGCGGCGGACTATCTGCGAGAGCTGTTCAGAGACATTCTGGGTGAGCCGACTGATTTTTCGCTTAGGGTTGATAGGGCACACAGAGTGGGCTCACGGCGCAGAGCCCCGGCGCCTCCCCCCGATCTTCTGGCCTACCTGCCGGACTACCCTCTGAAGGAAAGGATCCTGCGGGTGGCCCGGACAAGGCCTTCCTTGGAGTTCTGAGGTCATAGGGTGGCCCTCTTTCAAGATCTCTCGGTGGTTACCCTACAGAAACGAAAGTCCTTTAAAATTGTGACTGACTTCTTGCGGGAACATGATACTCGTGGGGCCATCCCTTTCGTATCATCTTCCGCTGGAACGGGATCTTACATCAGCTGCGTTCCCTCCAGGATACCTGTACTGTGCTGGGTATCACGGCCACTGACGAGGATGTTCCCACTCCGCGTCGACGCCGGGTCACCAGGGATGGCTGGCAGTCGGTTCCGGGCCGCGGGTCCCCGGCCTCTTCAGGGAGGCCTAACTCACCAACTATCCGGGCTGATATGGCTGAAGCTGTGAGAGAGGTCGCCAGAGAAACGGCGACAGGAGAGGTTGCCTTGACCGCCTAGACACTCTCCGGGGGGAGATAGACATCGCCTCTTTTTGAATCGCAGGTTTGGGGGCCTGGGGGGTTGGGGAGCGAAGGTTGTGTGGTGGCTGGACGTCCACTTTTGAGACTTTTCCATAGACTTGCGTGGTTGGCCTGGCTTGGACAATGGTTCCCCTGTCTCCTTTCTTGAGGAGACGGGGACAGTGTTTTGGGAGGGGGAGGGGTTTTGTTGGGGTGTTGGGGATCCGGGTGGGGTTGTGGGAGTTGGGAGTGAGGGTAGGGGTTGTCCAGTGCACTGTGCTAGGAATTGCTGCTTTGCCTGTGTTTCTCCACATTGTCTCACTCAGCGGCGGTAGGGAGGTGGGTGTGGGGGTGGACTGTGAAGTTGGCTGGTGTGTAGGGAACAGCCCGATTACGTTAGGACTCTTGCCTGGTGCTAAGTTACTTAGGACAGCCCACGGACGCGCTGGAGTTCGCAGCATGCAGCGGGTTGCCAGGGAGGGAGTGCTGGGGGCTCATATGCTTATTCTTGACCTTTGCTTGGTTTCCGGAAGGGGGGGGTCTACATACCTTCCATGGACTCCGCACGCTGTACATACGCTTTCTTGCACTCTACCCTCCATGCCTCCTTACACTTTTAAGGTCCTGACGCTAAATGTTAGGGGATTGAACAACCCTGTTAAGCGGCGAGCGGTGCTCTCACTGTTAGAAAATGCTCATGCAGACATTTGCCTTCTTCAGGAAACACACTTGCTGGCGCTGGACACACACAGGCTGCGATCTCACAAGTTCCCACTCCAGTTTTTCTCCACTTGCAACACGAAGACTGCGGGGGTGGCGATTCTGGTGGCCAGACACTTTAAGGGGGTGCATCTTCACAAGTTTGCTGAACAGAAGGGGAGGTTACTGGCGCAAAGGTTCAGAGTTGGGGGCCTCACATTCACGATTGGCTCCCTTTACAGCCCTAATGACAAGCAGGAGCGTTTCCTACAGTCAGCTGTGGAAGATGTCACCGCTTCGCCAGACCGACATATCATTCTTGGTGGGGATTTTAATATGGTTTTCGATTCCGCAGTAGATAGGTCAGCGCAGCGCTCTCCACAGGTCGGGGAATTCTCGGCCGGCTGTAGGACACGGCTCACGGAAGTAGATCTCCTTGACCTCTGGCGTCATCTACACCCACAGATAGAGACTATTCGTATTACTCTCATGCACACAAGACCTATGCACGGCTTGATCACCTTTTAGTTACGACCCCGGTGAAAACATTGGTCTCATCGGCTGACATGGGAGTGTTATCCTTGTCGGACCATGCTCTTGTTGAGGCCTCGTTGTGCCTGCCCCCTACTGCCCACCCCTCGAGAACCTGGTGCCTCAGGGATACCCTTTTACATCGGAAGGTGGTAGTGAACCGTATCGAGAAGGTTACCCGTGACTACCTGGCGCAGAATGACAATGACGACACCACCCGGGCCACGCAGTGGGCAGGATTAAAAGCCGTCCTCAGAGGGGAATTCATGTCGGTCTCCGCGGCCGAAAACAAAGAGCGGCAGGCCAAGAGGGAGGAGCTTACCGGTAGGGTTCGGGAACTTGAGTTGATTCATAGAAGGACCGGGGCTCAGAGGATCTGGCGGCAGCTGAAAGAGGCGAGGAAGCTTCTGGCAGCCTTGGACATGGATCGGGCAGAATACGCGGCCCTTCGGCTGCGCCATGCCTTTTACACAGGGAGACCGCTGCGGTAAGCTGCTGGCCAATAGGCTTCGGGCAGCGCGGCAGAGCCAGTCTGTGAAGGAGATCCTCGACTCCGGTGGAAATGTGGAGACGGAGGATGCCCGCATCTCGGCGGTGTTCAGAGGATTCTACGAAACCCTCTACACCGGGGATCCCCCGGATGTGACGGCCTGATCTTCCTACCTGGATTCGATCACCCTGCCATCCTTAGACGTCTTGCAAGCCGAGCACTTGAATAGGGACATCGGAATAGAGGAGGTGGTCTCGGCCATTGCCAAACTCAAACACGGCAAAGCACCGGGCCCGGACGGCTACTCCGCCCTTTTTTATAAAACGTTTTGCACGACCTTAGCTCCTGTCCTCACTCGCCTTTTTAACTCTTTCGCGGAACCTGGTGCCATCCCAACTGATCTCCTTGGGGCTTCCATCACAGTTATTCCTAAGCCTGGAAAGGATCCCAAACATTGTGGATCCTACCGACCGATATCCCTCTTGAATGTAGACCTGAAACTCTATACCGGGATTCTGGCCAGTCGCCTAGCACTTCATATGCCCGGTCTGATAGATCCGGATCAAGCTGGCTTCGTCCCAGGGAGGCAGACTGTTGATAACACAAAAAGGGTGGTCCATCTGCTGGAGAAGGCTTCTAGGATTCCTGGGGAGAGGATGATGCTGGCGGTGGACGCGGAGAAAGCGTTCGACCGAGTACATTGGCCCTTCCTGGAACAGGTATTAGTGAAGGCTGGCATCGGGGAGAAGTTTCGCACTATGGTCCTCAACTGCTATAAAGAACCGACGGCCGTAGTCCGTGTGAATGGTTATACTTCCACAGCCTTCACTATTGAGAGAGGCACTAGGCAGGGTTGCCCACTTTCGCCCCTGCTCTTTGCTTTATACATGGAGCCGTTGGCCCAGCGAGTCCGGGATAACCCGGTAGTGGAAGGGATACGAATGGGGGGATTCACTCATGCGATCAGCATTTATGCTGATGATGTCATCTTCACAATAGATACACCCCGGACGGCCCTACCGGCTTGCGTACAGGAACTCGCCGCCTTTGGTGCAGTCTCCGGCTTTAAGATGAATGTTGGGAAATCGGTGGCCCTGGACATCTCTCTGGGCCCAGCCACCAGGGAATATCTACAGGGTGGGTTCCCCCTGCTTTGGTCTTCGGAGGCGGTACCGTATCTGGGGATCAAGATAGCGCCCACGTTGCAGGCTATGGTTTTGGCGAATTACTCGGCCTTGGGAGCAAAGATCAGAGAGGAGCTGGCCCGCTGGAACCGCGGGATTCTCTCATGGTTAGGACGGATTGCTGCCGTTAAAATGACCATCTTGCCCCAGGTTCTCTATCTGTTCAGGGCATTGCCGCTTCAGCCGCCGGTTGGGTGGATTTCGCAGCTGCAGTCAGATGTGGCCCGCTTCATTTGGCAGGGGAAGAAGCCCAGGTTGCGCAGGGCCTGGTCTCTTTTGTCTCCTGAGGCGGGGGGTCTGGGCATCCCGGATTTTCGTAAGTACTTCCAGGCGGCGCAACTGCGGTACCTGGTGGAGTGGTGCAGATGGGAGTCAGATAAGCACTGGCTTTTCCAGGACCAGGCGGTGGCGGGTAGGCCTCTGCAGGAGATTCCGTTTTTGCACCGCTCCCATCGGCCTAAAAACATGTATGCTTCCTTCGTCACTAGGGTGCCTTTGCGAGTTTGGGACGCTACTTGCCTTAAATATGATCTTACCTCGTTCCAGTCGCCTCTCTCCCCATTGGTAGATAACCCGGCTTTTACTCCCGGAATGGAGAAGGGTGCCTTCGCGCATTGGCGGCAAGCAGGTTGTAGAGCTTTGTGCCACATGTATGGTCCTGAGGGGGTTATTCCCTTCACGCAGTTCCGTCAGGAGTTCTCTTCCTGAGACTGAGAGGCACCGTTATATGCAAGCCCGACACTGGGCCCTTCAGCCACAGGTTAGAGAAGCGGCAGATAGGCTTTTCTCACCATGTGAGAGATGGCTGGTGTCCCGTGCGTCAGATTCAAAGCTAATCACGGATTTATACAGGTTTCTGCAGCTACCCCCCACACACTTTTACAACCCGGGGAGGGAGAGATGGGAGCGGGAGCTTGGGAGGACGCTGAGTCCTAAGGAATGGGACCAGATTTCCTACAGGGCACGCCACTCAGCATATCATGTGGGCCTTACTGACACTTTCACTAAAGTCACTACCTATTGGTATTACACGCCGGAGCATATTCACGAATTTGATCGCAGTAAAGCAGACACATGCTGGTGGGGGTGTGGACATCTTGGTACTCTCACACATATCTTATGGGACTGCCCTCTTTTAGCCGCCTATTGGACAGAAGTGTTGGACGCACTAGACTCTCACTTCAATACTGAGCTTCCGCGCTTCCCTGCATATACCCTCTTGGGGCTCCCGAACGACTTGATGTATCCCCTGAAGTCCAGGAGGGGTAGACAGATCGCTATTGCCTTAGGCTCTGCGGTCCAGAATATTTTGATTCACTGGCGCACGGCCACACCGCCCACTGTCACAGGTTGGCTTCATAGGTTGTGGCATGTGCTGGGTATGGAAAAGATGTCCCTTATGGTGGCTGGGGACATAGCCCAATTCAACGAGCTTTGGCAACCGTTCCACGCTCTGCTGCTTACGGAGTTTAGAGAACTTACCTGCCCTAGGTATCTTCGCCTCCTGCGACTCACGAACCCACCGATACCAGACCGATGAGCTGCCGTGGGGTCCCCGCTTTCCTCAGGACTTTTGATTTTGTTATACGCATGGGGAGATGGTGATGCACTGGACGGCGGGTGGGGGGGGGGGGGGGGGGGGGGGGGAGTTGAGTTGGGACAGTTGGGGGTGGGGTGGGGGGGGTGTTTATATGGAAATGTTGTGTCGCACCGGACCTATGCACTTTTTCACCTGCCTGGTTGGACTACCACCGTGACCCGTGATTGTTGGCTTTTGTACTCGTCTAATCCTTAGGTGCTGCTGGGAACTTTATGATGATGTGTATTTGTCTTGGTGTGTCATGATGAATAAAATACTTTAAACATAAAGGCACCCTAAAAGATTACAATCACATTACAAGGCTCAGTCCACTAGGTAGACCAGGAACAACATGGCCTATTTTAGCCGGCTACACACCTCATCCCGACACTGAAGCAATGTCAGATGAGGAATTACTTAATCAAATACAAAAATTTATAGAAATACACAGTTAAACCACAACTGTCTGGAGTTATTGAGAAGGACTCCATTAAACAAAATGCTACATCTTCTAAAAGAAGTGGGGAAATAAACATTCAAAAGATAAACGTTCTTAATCCAGAGGTAGGTCTCCTCAAATGGAGCCCTCTGAAAGGTGGTAAAACCTCAGGAATAGGGATAATTTGAAAAAACATGACAGGCATCAGGATACTGATGCACGTTCCTCTCGTACCTTTCAGATATCGTCACAGACATCCGAAAGAAGAGGACGGTCGGATCACAAAGAAGAACACATGAAGTGCAAAGACGATCCACAAGTTCAGAAAAATAAATCAAAACCTCAATTCACCAAGAAGGTGGTAGCAGGTCTGAAGATCAGACATGCCGAGAATTCTGAGAACACAACTAAAGAATGGAGAATGGGCTCAGACAATGCTGGACAGTGCAGCAAAAGTAACAATAGCTCGCCAGAACCTGAAGGAACTTCTGGAGATCGTGGACTTGAATGAGTACATCACAGTTGAGACTGTAGAAACCAGAGTTAGTGCTCCAAAAAGGGTTCTATGAAATAACACTCCGAAGGGTGGGAGACATACCAAGAAAAGTGAAAGCACTCTTTTGAGAAAAACTTTTAAGGGGTTATGATATACTTCGAGTAGAACAGGACTGGAAACCAAAATTTGTCATGGTGTGCCCACATGGCGAAGACATCATTATGCCAGCCTTCTCCAACCATATTCCAATACACTTAAGCTAGGAAATGGGCAGTTGCCCAGGCCCCAGCATTATACAACAAGCATTTGCAATGCAATAGGTCTCGCATTAGGAAAGTTTGAGCTATTGGTATTGTAAATGACACATTTTTTATTTATGGTTTTTTTTAACCCCTTCGCTGCGGGGGTAATTCCCCCGCTGTGCTGGGGGGGAGGGGGAGCGCACAGCGCCCGCATGCTCATGACTAGCTCAGCTCGTCATGAGCTACAGTGCTCCTGTGGTCATGACGAGCTCAGCTCGTCACAGGTGCATTGGCTCCTGTGGAACGCTCAGCACAGTATGGGAATTCTCCCCGCACCTGAGCGTTCCACGGCCCATGACGAGCTGAGCTCGTCATGAGCACTGGAGCACCGTGCCTCATGACGAGCTCAGCTCGTCATGAGCATGCAAGGTGTTAAATAGAGAAATTAATAGCTTTGTCATCTACAATGCCAATAGTTATAACTTTCGCAAATGTGACACCTATAGCATTTGTAATGCAATATGTCTTGTATTTACGTGACTTACACGTATTGATATTACAAATAACAATTGCTTTTATTTTTTTCAATAATTAATACTTAAATAAACGTTATAGTAATTTATAATGGCAATAGTTAAAAGTTTTGTAAATAACTTGTGAAGATTATGTTCAGTGTACTTTATTGTGACGAAAATCCAAGAACAGAAGTGAAATATTAACATATTTGTTACATTTGTAATAAAGCTTGAAACATTGAGAACATATTTGAACCAGGTGTTGTTGAATGGTTGCACAAATTGATGCTGTGGTGGCGCTGAGTGATGTGATGGCCAATGAGTGATGCTGTGGCGTTCAGTGATGCTGTGGTAGCGCATAGTGATGTTGTGGTGCCCCTGAGTGATGCTGTGGTGGTACGGAGAGATGATGTATGCTATGCTATGTTTTGTTGTGTTTTATTATGCTATGTTTTGTTGTGTTTTATTATGCTATGTTTTGTTGTGTTTTATTATGCTATGTTTTGTTGTGTTTTATTATGCTATGTTTTGTTGTGTTTTATGCTATGTTTTGTTGTGTTTTATTATGCTATGTTTTGTTGTGTTTTTGTTACGCTATGCTATCTTTGGTCATGCTGGGCGAGTGAGGGAGCGAGTGTGAGAGTGTGCGAGAGAGTGTGCGAGTGAGTGTGCGAGTGAGTGTGCGAGAGAGTGTGCGAGAGAGTGTGCGAGTGAGTGTGCGAGAGAGTGTGCGAGAGAGTGTGCGAGAGAGTGTGCGAGAGAGTGTGCGAGAGAGTGTGCGAGAGAGTGTGCGAGTGAGTGTGCGAGAGAGTGTGCGAGTGAGTGTGCGAGTGAGTGTGCGAGTGAGTGTGCGAGTGAGTGTGCGAGTGAGTGTGCGAGTGAGTGTGCGAGTGAGTGTGCGAGTGAGTGTGCGAGTGAGTGTGCGAGTGAGTGTGCGAGTGAGTGTGCGAGTGAGTGTGCGAGTGAGCGAGTGTGAGCGAGCGTGTGTGAGTGAGCGAGTGTGAGCGAGTGTGAGCGAGCGTGTGCGAGCGAGTGTGAGTGAGCGAGTGTGAGTGAGCGAGTGTGAGTGAGCGAGTGTGAGTGAGCGAGTGTGAGTGAGCGAGTGTGAGTGAGCGAGTGTGAGTGAGCGAGTGTGAGTGAGCGAGTGTGAGTGAGCGAGTGTGAGTGAGCGAGTGTGAGTGAGCGAGTGTGAGTGAGCGAGTGTGAGTGAGCGAGTGTGAGTGAGCGAGTGTGAGTGAGCGAGTGTGAGTGAGCGAGTGTGAGTGAGCGAGTGTGAGTGAGCGAGTGTGAGTGAGCGAGTGTGAGTGAGCGAGTGTGAGTGAGCGAGTGTGAGTGAGCGAGTGTGAGTGAGCGAGTGTGAGTGAGCGAGTGTGAGTGAGCGAGTGTGAGTGAGCGAGTGTGAGTGAGCGAGTGTGAGTGAGCGAGTGTGAGTGAGCGAGTGTGAGTGAGCGAGTGTGAGTGAGCGAGTGTGAGTGAGCGAGTGTGAGTGAGCGAGTGTGAGTGAGCGAGTGTGAGTGAGCGAGTGTGAGTGAGCGAGTGTGAGTGAGCGAGTGTGAGTGAGCGAGTGTGAGTGTGCGAGTGTGAGTGAGCGAGTGTGAGTGAGCGAGTGTGAGTGAGCGAGTGTGAGTGAGCGAGTGTGAGTGAGCGAGTGTGCGAGTGAGTGTGCGAGTGAGTGTGCGAGTGAGCGAGTGTGAGCGAGCGTGTGCGAGTGAGCGAGTGTGAGCGAGCGTGTGCGTGTGCGAGTGAGCGAGTGTGAGCGAGTGTGAGCGAGCGTGTGCGAGAGAGTGCGAGCGAGCGATTGTGAGCGAGTGCGAGCGAGTGTGAGTGAGCGAGTGTGAGTGAGCGAGTGTGAGTGAGCGAGTGTGAGTGAGCGAGTGTGAGTGAGCGAGTGTGAGTGAGCGAGTGTGAGTGAGCGAGTGTGAGTGAGCGAGTGTGAGTGAGCGAGTGTGAGTGAGCGAGTGTGAGTGAGCGAGTGTGAGTGAGCGAGTGTGAGTGAGCGAGTGTGAGTGAGCGAGTGTGAGTGAGCGAGTGTGAGTGAGCGAGTGTGAGTGAGCGAGTGTGAGTGAGCGAGTGTGAGCGAGCGAGGGTGAGCGAGCGAGGGTGAGCGAGCGTGAGTGAGCGAGTGTGAGCGAGCGAGGGTGAGCGAGCGAGGGTGAGCGAGGGTGAGCGAGCGAGGGTGAGCGAGGGTGAGCGAGCGAGGGTGAGCGAGCGAGGGTGAGCGAGCGAGGGTGAGCGAGCGAGGGTGAGCGAGCGAGGGTGAGCGAGCGAGGGTGAGCGAGGGTGAGCGAGCGAGGGTGAGCGAGGGTGAGCGAGTGTGAGTGAGGGGTGTGAGGGTGGGTGAGGGGGTGGGGTTGTGACAGGGTGTGAGGGTGTGATGGTGGGTGTGAGAGGGAGGGTGAGAGGGTGAGAGGGTGAGAGGGTGAGAGGGTGAGAGGGTGAGAGGGGGTGAGGGTGAGAGGGGGTGAGGGTGAGAGGGGGTGAGGGTGAGAGGGGGTGAGGGTGAGAGGGGGTGAGGGTGAGAGGGGGTGAGGGTGAGAGGGGGTGAGGGTGAGAGGGGGTGAGGGTGAGAGGGGGTGAGGGTGAGAGGGGGTGAGGGTGACGGGGTGAGGGTGACGGGGTGAGGGTGACGGGGTGAGGGTGACGGGGTGAGGGTGACGGGGTGAGGGTGACGGGGTGAGGGTGACGGGGTGAGGGTGACGGGGTGAGGGTGACGGGGTGAGGGTGACGGGGTGAGGGTGACGGGGTGAGGGTGACGGGGTGAGGGTGTTTGAGGGTGACGGGGTGAGGGTGTTTGAGGGTGACGGGGTGAGGGTGTTTGAGGGTGACGGGGTGAGGGTGTTTGAGGGTGACGGGGTGAGGGTGTTTGAGGGTGACGGGGTGAGGGTGTTTGAGGGTGACGGGGTGAGGGTGTTTGAGGGTGACGGGGTGAGGGTGTTTGAGGGTGACGGGGTGAGGGTGTTTGAGGGTGAGGGAGGGTGAGGGAGGGTGAGGGAGGGTGAGGGAGGGTGAGGGAGGGTGAGGGAGGGTGAGGGAGGGTGAGGGAGGGTGAGGGAGGGTGAGGGAGGGTGAGTGAGGGAGGGTGAGTGAGGGAGGGTGAGTGAGGGAGGGTGAGTGAGGGAGGGTGAGTGAGGGAGGGTGAGTGAGGGAGGGTGAGTGAGGGAGGGTGAGTGAGGGAGGGTGAGGGGGGTGGGTGAGGGGGTGAGGGGGTGTATGGGTGAGGGAGGGTGAGGGGGTGTGAGGGTGAGGGGGTGTGAGGGTGAGGGACTGCGTGTCTGCGTGTGCGGTGTCAGAGCGGTGTGTGTTTGTGTGGGAGAGTGCCCTTTTTGAGCTCCTCTTAACTTCCCTTTGCAATGCCTGAATTGATCAGCAGCTACTTTGAATTGTCTTCACTTCTAAATGAACATCTTTAGCCATTTCTCTTTGGCCACCTCTGATGTCAGTGCAGCTTCCTGCACAGTGACGTAGCTCTGTGCTTATGTAGGTCTGCCTCCTTGGACAGAGCAGCGCCCCTACATCTGAATGGGGCCCGTGTTGCTTCAGCTGCAGCTCCCTTTCCTTTACAGGGAAGCAGGCTGGACCGGGGGAAGAAGGGGGTAAGGGGGGGACATTCACTCCACAGAGCTCAGCGAGGCATGCCGTTCAGTGCAGAGCACATGCACGGGTGGCACCTGCATTTCTTGAAGAATGTGCCCTTTCTAAAACCCTTACATGATCTGGGAGAGTCTCAGTTAGTGCGTGAGCTGCAGTCTGCACAGCACGGACAGCACAGAGCGTTGATTGCCCCTCAGTATTCCAGCGTTGTTCGGTCTTCAGCTCATGCAGGGACTTGGGCCTGTTCTGAGTTAATGTACGTGCTGTAGACAGGGTCATTTAGTGAAAACAAATGCACAGACACATGACGCCGTATTCGCACCACCGTGTTAGAGTATTTAAAGCAGTGCTCTTAAATGACTTTGTGAATAGCCTGCAAAACACCTGAATGGGAATGAAACGGAATATTCAAGGATTATACATATGAAACTAGCACAAGTATAAAGGACCGTCACGGGGCCCTCTTTTCACTTTTACTGATATATAGGAGAGAGTTGGACGTTTCCGGGCACATACACACTTTAAAAAAAAAAAAAAATTAAAACACTGGTTATGATGTGTGCAAGGTCCGCGGGCCGCCAGGGAAGGCTTGCCGGGCCGCCAGCTGCCTGCGGGCCGTACTACGAGTACCCCTGTCTTAGATCAACTTGAATACCAAGGGGTGATTGAAACATGAACCTCCTCAATGAACAATCCTTAGTTTCCTGAATCCCAACCAGACAATACATATTGTCTGGTTTTGGATTACAGACACTTGAACACTTGTTCTAAAACATTTGCAGTGCAAAATGCACGTAGTACAGCATTAACGAATAAAATTGTGAGTAAAAATTATAAACCACATTAGACATTTCAAAGGGTTTCTTTGGTCAAAATATGGCACCTGAAAGCAGGTACTTTTGTTTTTTGCAGAGTTTTATATAGCGCAAACTTGACCCGAATCGGGTATCAGAGCGCTTTACATAGCACCAGTTACAATTCAATTCAAAACAGCTTTATTCGGAGTAAAATATACATCCATAAAAGCATTCTAAAACAAAACATTTTAAAATGTATCCGAAATACAATATATCATTTTTTTTTAATTCTGACATTTTCCTTTACTACATTTCTTAAGACCTTATTAAATGCAAGTGTTACCATTATATGTTAACAAACAATACTATATACAGAATGGTAGTCAAGGGAAATTATAGAAGCCTTCATTTCATAATTACATTCACGCTAATGACGTAATTTAAATTTACAAAAGAATGGAAAAAAATATATTAAAAAATGGAACACCTTGTGCAACAGATGCATATTGTGCAAAAAAAAAATCGATATGATTAAAATCACTATAAAAAACAAGTCCTACACTTTTGTTGTAACAACTCTAATTATCCTCATCAGTATTTTCATATGATAATACATCTAAGTACACCAATTCCTTTCTTTTCCTTATTGCGCGTAAAATAAAATGTACAACTGTGCACATAATCTTCGTATTGTCAAGGGCACATAGATAATTAAAAGCATTTTTATAGTTAAACAATCTATGGAAAAGGGGTCTTAAGATTAATTTCCTTATATCACTATACAGAGTGAATGAATGAATGATGAATGAATGATTACGCATTTATATAGCGCATGGCTACCCGGGGGCATCCCAGCGCATTAAGAGACCTAGTCATTCCTCACTATTCAGGGATACAGGAAGGTTTTCAGCCGTTTCCTGAAGCTGAGATGATTAGGTACCAACCGAATGAGTGTGAACGAGTGTGAGTGAGCGAGTGTGAGTGTGAGTGAGCGTGAGTGAACGAGTGTGAGTGTGTGAGTGTGAGTGAACGAGTGTGAGTGTGTGAGTGTGAGTGTGAGAGTGTGAGTGAGCGAGTGTGAGTGAGCGAGTGTGAGTGAGCGAGTGTGAGTGAGCGAGCGTGAGTGAGCGAGCGTGCGTGAGTGAGCGAGCGTGAGTGAGCGAGCGTGAGTGAGCGAGCGTGAGTGAGCGAGCGTGAGTGAGCGAGCGTGAGTGAGCGAGCGTGAGTGAGCGAGCGTGAGTGAGCGAGCGTGAGTGAGCGAGCGTGAGTGAGCGAGTGTGAGTGAGCGAGTGTGAGTGAGCGAGTGTGAGTGAGCGAGTGTGAGTGAGCGAGTGTGAGTGAGCGAGTGAGTGAGCGAGTGAGTGAGCGAGTGAGTGAGCGAGCGTGAGTGAGCGAGTGTGAGTGAGCGAGTGTGAGTGAGTGAGCGTGAGCGAGCGTGAGCGAGCGTGAGCGAGCGTGCGTGAGCGAGCGTGAGCGAGCGTGAGCGAGAGTGAGCGAGTGAGCGAGTGCGAGTGAGCGAGTGTGAGCGAGTGAGCGAGTGTGAGCGAGTGAGTGTGAGCGAGTGTGAGCGAGTGTGAGCGAGTAAGCGAGCGAGTGTGAGCGAGTGTGAGCGTGAGAGAGTGCGAGCGAGCGATTGTGAGCGAGTGCGAGCGAGTGCGAGCGCGAGCGAGTGCGTGCGAGTGTGAGTGAGCGAGTGTGAGTGAGCGAGTGTGAGTGAGCGAGTGTGAGTGAGCGAGTGTGAGTGAGCGAGTGTGAGTGAGCGAGTGTGAGTGAGCGAGTGTGAGTGAGCGAGTGTGAGTGAGCGAGTGTGAGTGAGCGAGTGTGAGTGAGCGAGTGTGAGTGAGCGAGTGTGAGTGAGCGAGTGTGAGTGAGCGAGTGTGAGTGAGCGAGTGTGAGTGAGCGAGTGTGAGTGAGCGAGTGTGAGTGAGTGTGAGCGAGTGCGAGTGTGAGCGAGTGCGAGCGTGAGCGAGTGCGAGCGTGAGCGAGTGCGAGCGTGAGCGAGTGCGAGCGTGAGCGAGTGCGAGCGAGTGCGTGCGAGTGTGAGTGAGCGAGTGTGAGTGAGCGTGAGTGAGCGAGGGTGAGCGAGTGTGAGCGAGTGTGAGCGAGGGTGAGCGAGGGTGAGCGAGGGTGAGCGAGGGTGAGCGAGGGTGAGCGAGGGTGAGCGAGGGTGAGCGAGGGTGAGCGAGTGTGAGCGAGTGTGAGCGAGTGTGAGCGAGTGTGAGCGAGTGTGAGTGAGTAAGCGAGCGAGTGTGAGTGAGTAAGCGAGCGAGTGTGAGCGAGTGTGAGCGAGTGTGAGCGAGTGTGAGCGAGTGTTGGACAGGCCTCATGAAGGGGGCCGCTCCCGCCCTGCATAGCAAAGACCGAACACCAGCCATCCCGGTGTCACCCGAAGAACCACCCCGGCAACCCACAGAAGCAACCCGCAACCCGTCCCCAACGGAACGCCTGCTCCCGACCACCCCGACATCGGCCGGCCCGGGCCGCCATCAGCAGCATTGCCCCGGCCCAGCCGCCATCTTGGACACTGCACCACGAGGCCGCGTGGCCTCAGCCCGACCTCAACCCTGGGCCTGGCCAGGCCCCGACATCGAGGCACCACCATCCACCCAGGAGGTGAACGGACCACTTGGCAGGTTAATGGGAGAAAGGAGTGTCGATGGCTCTCCCCCACCAGGTGCCGATCGCCCCCAGCCTCCCCGGGCGCTGGCTCCACCCCCCTGCTGGGTGTCTGGACTCCCTCATCCCGGACCTCCCGACCTCCAAGAGCGAGGGTCCGGACATCAAAGGAGGCCAGACCTATAACTGGGGCAGTTCCAGAGCAGGAAGCCAGTTGTATCCTGGAGTCGAGAGACACCGAGAAGAACTCCTCCTTGACGGACTGCTGGTGCTGCCACAGCCCTGCCTTGTGAATCATCGTTCCTGCCTGCTGGCGCTGCCGCGGCCCTCTGCAACCTACATCGTCGTCGGGACCTGCTGGCGCTGCCGCGGCCCATCCTTGTGAACCATCGCTCCTGCCTGCTGGCGCTGCCGCGGCCCTCTGCAACCTACACCGTCATCGGGACCTGCTGGTGCTGCCGCGGCCCATCCTTGAGTGAACTATCATCCTAGCCAGCTGGTGCTGCCGCGGCCCGACCTTCCAGAACTCCGAGCTCTAGGATTGTGAGCTACCCATCTTGCCACCCCCCGTACCAGACCGGTACCAAGACTGTCCCGCTACCCTTTCCCCTTCAGAGACTAGAATTGAGAGGACCCTCGTGTCCCGACCTCCCTGTACCGTTGATAACCTTGCTTCAAGAATCGTATATAAAGAGTGTTGTCCTCATCCTTGTGTGGTGTCCATCTGTGGGGGGGAAGTTACTTGTCTGTACGATCGCTGGAGACGGCCCTCACCTGAGGCCTCTCCCCCTGTCCTCGGCCGACCCTTCGGGTCCCCGTCTAACAGTGAGCGAGTGTGAGCGAGTGTACAATAAAATGTACAACTGTGCACATAATCTTCGTATTGTCAAGGGCACATAGATAATTAAAAGCATTTTTATAGTTTAACAATCTATGGAAAAGGGGTCTTAAGATTAATTTCCTTATATCACTATACAGAGTGAATGAATGAATGATGAATGAATGAATGAATGATTTCGCATTTATATAGCGCATGGCTACCCGGGGGCATCCCAGCGCATTAAGAGACCTAGTCATTCCTCACTATTCAGGGATACAGGAAGGTTTTCAGCCGTTTCCTGAAGCTGAGATGATTAGGTACCAACCGAATGGAGTCGGGGAGCTGGTTCCAGAATTTTGCAGCCTGTAGAGAAAAACGTCGGCACCCATACGTGCCCGTTTAATCCTAGGGACTGTCAGAAATTTTTTATTGTTCGATCTGAGAGTCAAGGTAATCTGATGGAGTTGAAACAAAGGCTGGATCAAGGCCGGTCTGTTGTCAGAAATTGACTTATGAACAGTGCACATGGCCTTGAACCAGATACTTTGCTGCACTGGCAGCCAGTGCAACTGACGTAGCGCTGATTTGGCCGAACTCCGTTTAGGGACATCCATTAACAGTCGCGCAGCACAGTTCTGAACAATCTGTAGGATTTTAATAGTTCCCTGAGGAGCGCCCAAGATAGACTGCATTCGCGTAATCAAGACGCGATAAAATAAGTGACTGAACCAGCAAACGCCTGGCTTCAAAAGGAAGGAGACTCAGGATCTTCCTTATCAGTCTAATCAAACCATAGCAGGTGGCAGCAACCTTGCGAGATTGTACAAGGAAACTAAGATTGGGATCTAGCCAAACGCCCAGACTCTCAATTTGTTTTTAGGGGACGGGGGCAGGCCAAGGCAACTGGGCCACCAAGGATCTAAATTGTTAGGGGCCATATGTCCTAGCATCATGATTTCAGTTTTAGATCCATTAAGTTTAAGAAAGGACGCATCCATCCATTCAAGTACTTTGCTTAAACAAGAAGAAAGGTTATTGCCAGAAGACTCATGCCTGGAAAGGGAGACCGCCAACTGGGTATCATCGGCGTATGTGACCAACTGGACCCCCCAGGGAAGTACCACCTTAGCCAACGGCCTCATGTAGATGTTACAATTCAAAAGAAACCTGAAGCACACCCTTTCTTTATCTCGAAATATTAGTTACTCATCTCATCCAGTTTGGCATGCATACACTCTTTCAACGCTCCGTTAGGAACACACAGGGAGCCCGCGTAGAGCATCATGGCGTTTGAATTCTGGGGCAAGTAAATCGTTCATGAAGCTGCAAGTGACAGTCAGCTAAATAAAGGCGGATTGAATCATTCTACCATGAGTAAGAGAGAAGATTAGGGAAGTAGTTAGTGGGGGGTTGAGCACTTGGCATTACAACTATCAAGGGTGTAAGTTTAGTTTACCTATTTTAGGTGGTTTTGAGGTTTTCTGTACATGAAGTACAGGGTGTGGGTATAATCGTTACGGGGAAGAGCGCAGGCACGGGGGAGTTGTGTCGGCAGTCATTGGTGGATATAAATTCTGTGGAATATGCACGTTGTTTAGATTTAAAGGAGGTTTAAAACAAGCATTGGAAATGCAATAGGTCTCGCAGCATTAGAGTTAGTGCTTTTAGAATTGTTTATGGGTTTTTTTTGTAAGTCTTTAGCATTTTTGTTCCCTGTAGCCAATGCTAAAGAATTACAAATAAAAAAAGCCATAAACAATTCTAAAAGGTCTAACTGAAATGCTCCGAGACCTATTGCACTGTGTGAGGGTGAGTGAGGGTGAGGGTGAGTGAGGGGTTGAGGGTGAGGGGTTGAGGGTGAGGGATTGAGGGTGAGGGGTTGAGGGGTTGAGGGTGAGGGGTTGAGGGGTTGAGGGTGAGGGGTTGAGGGTGAGGGGTTGAGGGTGAGGGGTTGAGGGTGAGGGGTTGAGGGTGAGGGGTTGAGGGTGAGTGAGGTTGAGGGTGAGTGAGGAGTTGAGGGTGAGGTGTTGAGGGTGAGTGAGTGAGGGTGAGGGGTTGAGGGTGAGTGTGAGTGAGTGTGAGTGAGTGTGAGTGAGTGTGAGTGAGTGTGAGTGAGTGTGAGTGAGTGTGAGGGGTTGAGGGTGAGGCGTTGAGGGTGAGGGTGAGTGAGGGTGAGTGAGGGTGAGTGAGGGTGAGTGAGGGTGAGTGAGGGTGAGGTGTTGAGGGTGAGTGAGGATGAGTGAGAGTGAGGATGAGTGAGAGTGAGGGTGAGTGAGGGGTTGAGGGTGAGTGAGGGGTTGAGGGTGAGTGAGGGGTTGAGGGTGAGTGATGGTCAGGGTGAGTGAGGGTGAGGGTGGGTGAGGTGTTGAGGGTGAGGTGTTGAGGGTGAGTGAGGGGTTGAGGGTGAGTGAGGGGTTGAGGGTGAGTGAGGGTAAGTGAGGGTGAGGAGTTGAGGGGGAGGCGTTGAGGGTGAGTGAGGGTGAGTGAGTGAGGGTGAGGGGTTGAGGGTGAGTGAGTGAGGGTGAGGGGTTGAGGGTGGGTGAGTGAGGTTGAGGGTTTGAGGTTGAGGGTTTGAGGGTGAGGGGTTGAGCGTGAGTGAGTGAGGGTGAGGGGTTGAGGGTGAGGGGTTGAGGGTGAGGGGTTGAGGGTGAGGGGTTGAGGGTGAGTGAGGTTGAGGGTGGTTGAGTGAGGATGAGTGAGGATGAGTGAGGATGAGTGAGGATGAGTGAGAGTGAGTGAGAGTGAGGTGTTGAGGGTGAGGGGTTGAGGGGTTGAGGGTGAGTGGTTGAGGGTGAGGGGTTGGGGGTTGAGGGTGAGGGGTTGAGGGTGAGTGAGGGTGAGGGGTTGAGGGTGAGTGAGGGTGAGTGAGGGTGAGGGGTTGAGGGTGAGTGAGGATGAGTGAGAGTGAGGGTGAGAGAAGTTGAGGGTGAGTGAGGGGTTGAGGGTGAGTGATGGTCAGGGTGAGTGAGGGTGAGGGTGGGTGAGGGGTTGAGGGTGAGTGAGGGTGAGTTTGAGGGGTTGAGGGTGAGTGAGGGTGAGGGGTTGAGGGTGACATGGGCGTCCCAAAAGTGGGGACCCCGGTCAATTGCAGCCTCTTATGTGCCGTTGGAGGACGATGAAGGCATCCCACGGGACAGGTTGTTCAACGTCCTCAGCCCAAGAGGGTCAGCAGCTGTTTGCGCTCACACGTGGGAAATGGGGCCTCCTCTTCTGAGAGGCAGCTTTATAGTACTTTAAGGAGTGGAACATGGTAATAAGTCTCCCTCATACAAAACAGAACATGATACCAAGTACCACTTATCTGCGAGGAATGCGTGGAAGGACTTACTACATGCCCTTATCAAAACCCTCTAAATTCTGTCTGCATGCATTGCCCCCTCCCTCCCCAATTTCTGTTAAGCCAGGGATAGTTTAAAGCACATAGATAAACATCTCCCACGAAAAGCAGACGTACATGATACACCCAGAAACACCCACTAGATAACAAATACAATTTTAAAACACTATAGCAGGTTCCCCTCCAGTACGGTTATTCAGTGGTTAGGTTCAGAAACGTCATGGCTCTCAGTAAATGCATTTGTTACAAACTGCCACAAAACGCTTAGAAGATCAAAAACATGGATGGACAAAATGAGGCCTAATAACAAAGCACTCCCTACCCTATATCAAAGCAAAACCAGCTGAGCGTTTGTGAAACGGGCGCAGAGATGATCGTATTGCCTATGTTACTGAGATGTACAATTAATTGCGAATATGTGTTTTGCCTCATTTGTTTAATTTATTTCCACAAACTGGTAATGTCGAGAATGCACCGGCCTCTCTTAAACAACAAGCTGAAGCCCGGTGACTGACAGAAAGGGAAGAGGTAGGGGGCAGTGGGAGCGGGAGCAGAGAGGCAGCAGGGAAAACACACAACAATGAAAGCATAGCCACACGGCGCTTGTGAAAGGGTGCCGCGCTGATTGGTCTCCGGGAACACTGGATGTGTGAGCTCTGTCATCAACGTCCGGGGCAGCTGCGAGGAGCAGGGCAGGCACAGACAGCAGTGCCCCCCTGGTCTGAGCCAAGCAGCGCAGCCTTCTCTCTGGCCCGCCGTTATAACGCAGAAAGTGTTAACTTTGCCTGAAGAGTCATGTTTGGCATACTACAAGACAAGTTTAGAAAAATAACGCTGGCTGTTAAGGCGTTAATTCTGTAACTTGTTGATACCCAGTGAATTGAATTATGCATTTATTTAGGTTGTTTGCATAGCACGTCAAGATTCTGGTCACAGTATAAGCGCTTTACAGGGACAACGCATGAGACAGGAAGAAAAGCAAACATTATAAAAATAAAAAATAAACAACAAAAAACAAGACGGAGGGAAGAGAGGGGAGGAGAAATGCGACACGGCGGGAAGGGGAGGGGGCGGAGCGGGTCAAATAAACAAACAAGCCGGAGGGAAGAGAGGGGAGGGGGGAGGAGAAATGCGACACGGCGGGAAGGGGAGGGGGCGGAGCGGGTAAACAAAGACGGACGTGCACGCGCTTTTAAGCTCAATGCGCATGCGCATTGAGCTTAAAAGTCACGGGCACTGCAAGGAATCGCCACGATTCCTTGCAGTGTGGATAAAGAGTGGATAAGTCCCAATACTCTCGCCTTGCTCGATGCGCATGCGCATCGACAGGCGAGACCTAAAAAAAAAATTACAATAAGTTTCACCTTTATAGAATGTCAATTACAGTGGTTTGATGGATATTTTTCAATTATTGTAGATACCCCTGAAGAAGGTCTTTTGAGAGACTGAAATGCATTGGGTGATTTTAATATTATGGAGCAATGAAGTTGGTTTACGTGCCCGTGAATAGGCCCGGATGGGCAATTCCTGAGCAAGTGAAGATGCGTGAAATTATGTAACTTTGTGTCTTAGACGTGACGCATTAAGAAGAAATAAAACTGCCAATAAACTGGATGAGCAATCAAGTGCAAAATAATATAAAATGTACTGTAGACAGAGGTTTTCCCGTTACACGGGCAATTCGCTAACTGATGGAAACCTTTTTCCCGGTCACGAAATGCTACAAGGTAATGTATAGTACCTAATCTCATCCTAGTCAGATAGAATCTGTTCTGGGCATTTACAATCATTTTTAGGTAACTTTGTAAACCCGGAACAGAAGGGATTTGGCAATAAGCAGTAACACTATATTTGTGTTTGGCTTCTTCACTTCTAGCACCAGTTACTTAAGCTAACACCCATTAATTTTGTTAGGCACGGGGAGATTAAGTGATTTGCCCAGAATCACAGGATGTTTAGCAAGTCAAGTCAAATATATCTTTATTACGGCCAACATGGCCCAGAAAGTACAGATATTTGCAGCATGGTATTAAAAATTTCAGCAACTTAATTTTAAAATACAATAAAATAGACTCCAAAAAGAATATACAATTTAAAAATAAGAATTAAAATCAGAGTACTACTTTCCTCCCGGGATCTTTGCAAAGCAGCATCAATTATAGGATCGAAGTGCGTGATGCAATATTCAGAAATTAATGGCGTTCAGTAGCCCCCCATGTTAGAGTTTTCCATCCACCCAGAACCAATTGTTAAGAGGGATGGAACTGTAGCCATTTCCTAGCTGCCAGGGCAATTGAAGATTTAATAAAAATCCTTCTTGTACACCACATTGAAAAAAGGAGCCCTGCCACAGAATAGACTATTGGAATACTAAGGGCACATTTCAGTAGCCTGAAAGTTTCAACGCAGGACCCCCTGCCTAAATTTCTACAAATCTGGGCTAACCATCTCTTTCTCGTTTTGCTGTACCCCGGGCATACAAAGAAGACATGGAGCTCAGATTCCCAGGATAATCGCAAGCAGGGCACCTGGACTAATTTTGTGGTTTCCATTTGGAGGTCATACAGCGCAAAGGTAGGACTCCAAATCTGAACTGTAAGAAGAGTTTTCTAGCAGCCGGGGGATTAATTAGGTCAAAGACTCTTTCGAAGGCGGGGCTATCCTTTATTTCCCAAAAAGTTTGAAAAGTTTTACATAAGTTAGAATCTGAGTGTAGCAGGGCTAGTCTATAGTTCTTGTAGATAATTTTTAGTTGCCGTTTAGAAATTTGGGTACAAGCTACCTCTGGATTAGACCAGCATTCCCCCAACCCATATCAACTAATAGGCTTTTTATATGAGCCAACCAAGGGAGTCTAGCAGCACCCCTGATTTCTAGAACTTCAGACAGTTCCTCTCTGTAGACAATGAGTTCCGGGGTCGACCATAGGCGACGCCAGTATAGAAGGGGTCTGAGGCAGAAGACTGCCTCCAGTTCCATTAGACCCAAGTCTAAACGGAGAGGTGTTAAAGGGGTACTGCGCGGTAGATTAAAGAGATTCCTGATGTATTTGTTCTCCATCTGTATTAGGGACTTGGGCCTGCAGTGCCCCCACAATTCTGCTCCGTATAGCGCACCCCCACAGGCCTGGACCTTGTAGATTTCCAGTGCTGGACTGACGGCACTTTTGTTGGAGTTGTTGTGAACCTTCAATATCCCCCCTGTGGACTGGGCTAATTTTAATGTTGATTTGCCTATATGTGCCCCCCAATCCATTGTCTCAGTGATTGTGATGCCTAGATACGTAAATGATGTGACTCTTTCTAGGGGTACATTATTTGATGAAGGGTTTGGAGGAGTACTCTTGGGTTTATTGAAAACCATGAATTTCGTTTTCTTGAGGTTGATCTCTAGTCCCCTATCCTCACAGAACAATTGAAATTTGTCCAGCACCCTTTGAAGTCCCATAGGGGTTTTGGATACCAGAAGCTTATCGTCGGCAAACTTCATCGCCGAGATTTGGTTTGAACCTAATTTGGGGGAGTCTAGATCTTTTTCCTCGGTCAACACTTTAATCAGATCATTTATGTATAAGCTGAATAGTGTCGGGGCCAGAACGCAACCTTGGCGCACGCCTCGTTCGATCAGAATCTGAGCCGATAGGTTGCCATCCTTGCCAAATCGTATCTGTGCGAAGTTGTTTTTGTGCAGACGTTGTATAAGCTGTACAAGATTTGTCGCTGTCTGCTCTCGAGCAGCGCTGGTCTCTCTCTTCTCGCCCTGGGGCTTCTAGGCACCGAGCTGAGAGCTTTCAGTCTCCCTCCGAAAAACCAGGAGGGCTGTGCAAGCGCGGGACAGGTTGCATCTGGCACTGCCAGACTTCAGCCCGCTCGGCAGCAATGCCTGCAAGTGAACCCGATGCAGCAGCGGCTCCCAACGGAAGCAGGGCTCCCAAATCATTGTTAGACTCCAGGCCAGCAGCAGTGGAGCAGGGACGAGGGAGCGCGCTAATTACAAACACGTCTTCTGCGCGTAACAGACACCGTTGGAAAATGGGCGGTTACAATTGGAAAGAAGATGGGACATTCACACACCTTTAACGAATGGCGTGCTGCCTTTTTCACAAATGCAAAAACCAAAGTGACAGCGGGGACGGGCAGACGGACAGCGGGAGTCAGGCGGGGGGGGCGAACAAAGACACGGACAGCGGGAGGGGGGACGGACAGTGGGATACAATCATGTGGGACCAGGACGATCGTTTGAATGATGAAAAACAGCCATGAAAAAAAAATAATAATAAGTACACGCCTACAGTGGACACGTCTTCATGACGTTGCGAGAAGCCTAAAAATCGCCGGAACGCCCACGAATCTGCTCTGGCATTGACGGACAGATCTCTGTTCCAATGGCTAGCCTCCATTTATGGAGCTAGCCAATGGAACAGAGGGGCGGGACTACACACACATACTCTAGACAAAAGATTTCGCCTGCGCGAAACGCTGCTTGCGCAGCTTTCGACAGGCGAAACCTAAAAAGGACCTGAAACTCTCTCCTCAACCAATACTCTACCGACCAAGGCAACCATCCTAGGCATCAATAACCAACCCCACTCACTTTGACCTTCAAGGATGGTGGTTCTCTTTCTGTGTCAGACACCTGCGTCCTCCTCCCCTCACTGGATACATAAGTATTATGCATTTGCTTTTATCTTTATGCATCCTCATGTCCTGCGATGTTATGCAATCTTTTCTTTCAATCAATCAATCAATCAAAGACATTTATAGAGCGCACTACTTACCCGTAGGGTCTCAAGGCGCTAAGAGGGGGGGGGGCGTTACTGCTCGAACAGCCAGGTCTTGAGCTTCTTCCTGAAGGAGAGGTGGTCTTGGGTCAGGCGCAGGTCGGCCGGGAGGGAGTTCTAGGTCTTGGCGGCCAGGTAGGAGAAGGACCTTCCTCCAGTGGTCGCTCTACGGATGCGTGGGACGGCGGCGAGGGCGTGGCTGGCAGAACGGAGGTGGCGTTTGGGAGCGTAGAAGTTGATCCGGTTGTTGAGGTAGCTCGGGCCTTGATCGTGTAGGGCTTTGTGTGCGTGGGTGAGGAGACGGAAGGTGATTCTTTTGTTGACGGGGAGCCAGTGCAGGTCTCTCAGGTGTCCGGAGATGTGGCTGTTTCGTGGGATGTCGAGGATGAGTCTGGCTGAAGTGTTCTGGATCCGCTGGAGTCTCTTCTGGAGCTTGGCGGTGGTTCCGGCGTAGAGGGCGTTGCCGTAGTCCAGTCGGCTGGTGACTGGGGCCTGGGTGACGGTCTTCCTGGTCTCCGTGGGGATCCACCAGAAGATCTTCCGTAGCATGCGCAGGATGTTGAAGCACGACGAGGAGACGGCGTTGACTTGTCTGGTCATGGAGAGGGAGGAGTCCAGGATGAAGCCCAGGTTGCGTGCGTGGTTCGTCGGTTTGGGTGCGGTGCCCAGGGCGGGGGGCCACCAGGAGTCGTCCCAGGCGGAGGGCGAGGAGCCCGGAATGAGGACCTCCGTCTTGTCTGAGTTCAGTTTCAGGCGGCTGGTCGTCATCCACTCGGCTACCTCTTTCATCCCTTCGTGCAGGTTGGCTCTGGCGGTGGCGGGGTCGTTGGTCAGGGAGAGGATCAGCTGGGTGTCGTCGGCGTAGGAGATTATGTTGAGGTTGTGCTGGCGTGCGATGGCCGCGAGGGGGCTCATGTAGACGTTGAAGAGGGTAGGGCTCAGCGAGGATCCTTGAGGGATGCCGCAGATGACTTCGGTGGCCTCTGACTTGTACGGTGGTAGGCGGACTCTTTGTGTTCTTCCGTCGAGGAAGGAGACGATCCATTCCAGTGCCTTCTCCTGGATTCCGACGTTGCTGAGGCGCTGCACTAGGGTGCGGTGGCAGACCGTGTCGAAGGCCGCGGAGAGGTCTAGGAGGATGAGGGCCGCTGTTTCTCCGTTGTCCATCAGGGCTCGGATGACGTCGGTGGCGGCGATGAGGGCGGTCTTGGTGCTGTGGTTGGCTCGGAAGCCGGACTGTGAGGGGTCGAGGGATCTGTTCGTCTCGAGGAAGGAGGCCAGCTGTTTGTTGACGGTCTTCTCGATGACTTCGGCTGGAAACGGGAGTAGCGAGATGGGGCGGTAATTCTCGAGTTCGGTGGGGTCTGCTGTAGGTTTCTTGAGTAGAGCGCTGAGTTTGGCGTGCTTCCAGCTCTCGGGGAAGGTGGCGGTGTCGAAGGAGGTGTTGATAATGTCCCGCAGGTGGGGTGCGATGACAGCGTCGGCCTTGTTGAAGACGTGGTGAGGGCAGGGGTCGGTCGGTGATCCGGAGTGGACGGAGTTCATCATGCGGACGGTGTCTTCGGTGCTGATCGGAGTCCAGGCTCGGAGGGTGGTGGTGGGCGGCGTTGCTGTGGTCGTGGCGTGGGTCGGTTGAGTGCTGAAGCTGTTGTGTATGTCCGCGATCTTGTTGTGGAAGTAGGAGGCGAGGGAGTTGCAGAGGTCTTGCGAAGGGGTGATGTTGTTGTTTCCGGCGTTGGGGTTGGAGAGCTCTTTCACGATGTTGAAGAGTTCCTTGCAGTTGTGTGCGTTGTTGTCCAGTCGGTTCTTGAAAGTCGTTTTCTTGGCGGCGCGGATCAGTTGGTGGTGCTTCCGGGTAGCGAGCTTGAGGGTGGTCCTGTTGTCCGGTGTAGGTTCCTTTCTCCAGACTTTCTCGAGGGCTCGGCAGTTCTTCTTGGAGCTCTTGAGTTCGTCTGTAAACCATGGGGCTTTCTTGCTGCCGGGTCTGCTGGGCGGGGTCCTCAAAGGGGCGAGTTCGTCTGCGCAGTTGCTGATCCACTTCGTGAGGTTGTCGGCGGCCTGGCTGGGGTTCGCTGATCTGGCAGGAGGGTGCTGGCTCAGGGAGGTGGCGAGCTGGTCGACTGTGATCTTGTTCCAGCTTCTACGGGCAACCTGTTGCTGGTGGTGGTGGATTGTCGTTCTTTCGAAGGTGAAGTGGACACAGCTGTGGTCCGTCCAGTGGAGTTCTGTGGCGTGGCTGAAGGCGATGTCTTTGCTGGATGAGAAGACGGCGTCGAGTGTGTCCCCGGCGAGGTGGGTGGGGGTGCTCACCAGTTGCTTGAGTCCAAGGTTGGCGAGGTTGTCGAGCAGGGTGCTGGTGTTGTGGTCATTGTTGTTCTCCAGGTGGAAGTTGAGGTCCCCCAGGAGGATGTAGTCAGCGGAGGGGAGGGCGTGCGGGCTGATGAATTCGGCGATGTCCTCGCTGAATTGAGTGCGTGGTCCCGGGAGTCGGTAGATCAGGGTGCCTCTGAGGGTGGTCTTCGGGTCGGTGTGGATCTGGAAGTGCAGGTGTTCGGCGGTGGTGAGGGTGTTGTCGGTGCTGGTCGTGATACGGATGGTGTTCCTGTGGATGATGGCGATGCCTCCTCCCACCTGGTTGGCGGTGCGGTCCCTCCGGGTGATCTTGTAGCCCTCTGGGATGGCGATGGCGATGTCGGGCGCAGAAGAGGCGTTCATCCAGGTCTCCGTGAGGAAGGCAGCGTCAGGGGCTGTGGTGTCTAGGAGGTTCCAGAGTTCGATGGCGTGTCTGTGGACAGAGCGGGTGTTGAGCAGGATGCACTTGAGGTGGTTGCTGCTGGTGTTCGGCTTGGCAGGTGCTGGTGCCGGGCAGGTCCGGATGCAGGTGAACTTGCAGGCGCGGCAGCTGAAGGGTCCATGGGAGCGTCGTGGGGTGGCTTGGTAGCATCCTGGGAATCGGCCGGTGTTGAGTGCGATGAGGGTGGCGGCTGTGTACGTCAGGCGGGTCGTCCGGGGTCTTCGTGGGCCAGGGGTCCTGGCACTGGGCACGGTCCAGGCGCGGACGGGCGCAGACGGGCTTACCTTTGGCGCGCCTTCGGCGCACAATCGGCGCGCCCGCTGCGCGTTCGCACGGTCGCCATATATGGCGAAGTGCGCGGGGGAGCGGAGCAGCTGGGAGGCGGGAGCGGGGAGGGTACAAAAGGCAAAAGGGGCGGGGTTAGCGGCGGTGGCGGGGAGCGGGGAGGGATACAGAGGGACAGAAATACAATTCTATGCAAGTCTACACAAAAATGACAATAAATACAATTCTATGCAAAGCTTAGACAAAACTGACAACAGGGCACAGGGAGAGAAGCGGCGCCCAGGAGCGAGCACGGACCACGCCGCTCGAAGGAGGGGGCGTGGTCACGCGGCGGCAGCCGGACAGCGAGGCAGTAAGGCGGAGGGGGCACACGCAGCAGCTGGTGGCCGTGCGGCGCGGGGGTGTCCTACAAGTTTCCTTTTTGTATGTAAAGCGCTCTGATACCCACAGGTCTAGCTAGCGCTATATAAAACTTTACAAATAAAATAATAAATAAAAATAATTCTACCAGTAAACAATAAACATACACAAGTCACAAGTCTCCAGTTGCACAAACCGGGATTCAGTTCTTAGGCTTTCTGTTGCAGTGCATTAACTAATAGAGGTTTCATAAGGTGTTACAGTGCATTTCTTAATGATTGACATAACTTGAATTTTATTTTCATTTAAGCTGTTCGTTATTATATATGTAGTTACCTGAAAGTGAAAGACCTAAAAAAGTTAGAATACTTTTTTTTGCCACACTGACTACGCCCCTACACTCACTGAGCTCAGAATCACAGCTCCCATACTTTTTTCAATGCACTACGACCACTGCTGTCTATACTCTCTCGAGCCGGATTCAAAGCAGCATCTGTGCCAGGTAGCACCTTACCCTAAAGCAGGCTTGTCCCAGTCTTTCTAGAGTTTACAGAACCACACCCCCGCCCATCCAAGCTTACTTGGAAGTGTTAATGACTCTAGGGTCTGTCAGGATTATTTACACGGTGGTCGGTGGACTGACTCAGGAATTTGGGGGCCCAGGCCGCACTAAAACAGAGCAACGATTTGAGGCATGCATAATCTGCTGCAGTAATGAGAGATTACAGAGTGCAGCAGTCTCCCCAACAGTGTTTCAGACATAGCACACACCGCATATTATGTGGAGACCCTCTCAAAGCACAACACCAGACACAAACCACAAAGTGCTGCAGAAACTCTCAAATCACACAACCAGACACAAACATCAAAGTGCTGCAGAAAGCCTCTAAAAGCACTCCAGACACAAACCACAAAGTGCTGTGGAAACCCTCTCAAAGCACAACACACATTACAGTGCTGCAGAGACCCTCTCAAAACCCAGCATCAGACACAAACTACAAAGTGCTGCAGAGACCCTTTCAAAGCACAACAGAAGACAAACCACTAAGTGCTGCAGAGATCCCCTCAAAGCACAGTATCGGATGCAAACCAAACAGTATTGCAGAAACACTCTCAAAGCACAGCACCAGACACAAAGCACAAAGTGCAACCAAAAGCCTCTCAAAGCAAAACACCAGGCACAAACTACAATGTTTCGAAGAGACCTCTAATCACAGCAACAAACAGAAACCACAAAGTGCTGCAAAGACCCTCGCAAAGCACAGTATCAGACGCATACTACAAATTGTTGTAGAGACCCACTCAAAGCACATAACCAAACCCATACCACAACGTTCTGAAGAGGCCTCACACAAACCACAAAGTTCCAATGGGGTCTCGCTAAGCACTGCGCCAGACAGACCACACAGGGAGTCCCACAAAGCTCCAGACATGGCACAAACCACAAGTGCTGAAGGGACTTTCGAAAAGCACAGCACCTGGACCAACACACACAAGGTGCTAGAGGGACTTTCACAAAGCTCCAGGCTTGGCACAAATCACGAGTGCCACATAAACCGGAAAAACACAGCACCGAACAGTACCACAAGGTGCTGGTGAAGCCTGGCAAAACACAGCACCTGCCAAAAGAATTAGTGCTGCACAGAGACTATTTTGCAACAGCGCCTGGAAAAACCAGCAAAGAACTGGTGCCCCCCTCATAAATGACAGAGCTAGTAAGATCCACTCAAACTAGAATACGTGGCCCTTACCACAAAGCGGTAATAAGATCACAACTAGGGCTGCGTTTGGTTCTCCACCCTGGCCCTAGCCCTTGGCTTTGCTGCGCCAGGTCTTGGGGAGCATCTGGTGCAACATACTGCTGAACCATCTTATATCTGTCTGTTATACCTCACTGCAGCACTCCGTCCCTCTATTTGCCTTATGCACATATACTTCAGCCATTAAACATCTGTTATTCATCGCCTTGACACCCTTGGGTGATAGGTGTGCTTTACAAATACACATGTTATGTTATGTTTTCAACAGAGTTCACTCACCATCCTAGAAGATTCATCAACAAGTTGGTACACCCCGAGTTACCCTTAGCGCTGCGATGCCCTTCCGCTGGCAGACAGGGCACTATACAAATGCCGATAACTTAACGCCCATTTCATAACATAGCATACGTGTATTTATGTAGAACGCCCACAGGAGCTGCCGAAATATTCTCAGCTCTTCTTAGTGGCACTGTGAATGTGGAAGGAACAGTACCATGCACAAGTCAAAACACCTTGTCTGTAATTACGCTAATTGGACACTTTGTAAGTGCCTTAATTAGTCCAAAGAACTTCCTGTCTTGTCTTGGTCCACAATAGAGTGCCTCCTAATTTTTAACTGTAGAGAAATTAGATGGAAGAAAAGACGCTTTGTTGAAACAGAGAGAGACGCAACACTTCCCAGTCCAGGTAGAGGTGGGCGAATCTCGGAAATGTCGAGCCAGCAGCCTGGGGCCTGGCTCTGGCTCAACTTAAGCTCCTGTTAGAAGCTTGACCAAGCCCAGCTTCCATGCGTCTTCTGTCTGCCAGTGCCTCCCTCGCTGCACCCTCACGCGCAAAGCGGCAAAGACAAAGCATTACCATTTGAGATAAAAAGGAGAGATAAGTAGATACCGATCTGGTGGCTGATTTATAAAAAGTGAAACAAGAAAAGTTGGATTAATCGCAGCGTCCCCACTTAATCAAACTGTGTGATCTTAGACTCTAAATACGTACGTTCAGAATACCAGCTGTAGAAAAGCCTACTGTGCTTAGTTTTATAGAATGTAATGTTGCCCTGTATATAAGGATCTGGGCCGGTAGAGGGTTCACATGACAATTGTCTTGCCTCTTAGTTCACTAGTGGAACTTTCACCAGGGTGGGAGCGGAGGCAAGAAAGGTTCAACGTTCATAATTAAAAACTAGCACTTTTAACAAATACTTCTCAATGCAGTGCTATAATTTCACATATTAATTTCAAAGCATGTACATGTTAAAGAAAGCAATTTTGGGAATTTTGAAAAGTTTTTATCATAATTGACGTGATGTTAGTTGTATAATTTAGCAAGGCAAACATTTTAAGGGCTCGGCTGGTGCACGGGCTCGAAGAGCTTCACCAGACCCTTGGATTAACCTGTTCATTTGCTGTCTCGCCCACCTCTGCTTCCCAGTCAGTGAATGAATGACCAAGCGCTTAGCCAAAAGCTCATCAGCGCCATCCAAATAACAGGAAGGCGCTATACAAATGCACGTAATAGAAAAACATACCAGAGTATCCCAAGAAAGGAGTGAAGAAAATAAGGCAACAAATTAGTGTATGGCTGCGGGTCACGCCGCCATTAGGGGCGACCGGAAACGCGAGATTACCTGCTGCGAGAAAACAGGTCACATACTTTACGGAGAACTAAAACGAAAAAAATAAATTTGTATCTACTACTAAAGGAGAAAAATGGCTGTGTTGTTTTCAGCACTCCCATGCCCGGCGCGTGGGGATGGCTTACGCCGTTTACCAGCATCCCGGTCTCGAGTATCTCTTGGCCTTTCCAGCCACATCTTCAGATCGTCCATGCGCCTCACATTTCATTAAAGACATCAATGCGCTACGGTCTGTAGGAAGCGTGCAACGTACTCACCCTTTTAGCTGCAATTCGGCCGGCGTGCGCTGAGGTCTTGGCACTGGGCACCCAGGGGCGTAGTCCGGCCTTATATACACAGGAGGGACGTGGGCAGGGCATCGAGGGTGGTGGAAAGGAGATATAGAGGAGAAAGCGGAAAGACGGACAGAGACTGGAGAGGGGGAAACAAACAAACAAGCTACTGCCCGGCCGCCATCCTCAGAACAAGGAAATGCACGGACAGCGGGAGGGGGGCGGTAAAGGCACGGACAGCGGGAGGGGGGCGGGAAAGGCAGAAAAAGCACTCACCTGGACTTCTTCCGGCGGCGGTCGGCCTGCAATGACCAAAACAAACCTTCCCCCCCCCCCCCCCCCCCCCCCCCAAGAAAAAATAGGAACCGCCCACCGCCGCACTGATGTCCTAAAAGGGGCCGGATGAGAACAAATCTCAGAAACGCCCACGAGTCGCCTCGCAGAGTGACGGACGCCTCTGTTTTCCAATGGCTAGCCTCCATTTATGGAGCTAGCCAATGGAAAACAGAGGCGGGACTTTTGTCCATACTGCAAAACAAATGTTTTCGCCTGCGCGAAACGCTGCTTGCGCAGCTGTTCGCCAGGCAAAACTTAAAAATAGGAATTATTTCAGCCCCTTTCCAGCTTTTAGGGATTTTCATGCCTGACAAGATTGCATTAAAAATGACACACAAATAAGGAGCCCAGATTTCTGGCTCACTCCTAAAGAGGTCCCCCGGAATTTGGTCTAGACCAGGGGCCTTACCTGGGGGAAAATCTCACTATTGCAGCCTTGACTTCCTGCAGAGTTATGTTGGGGGCCTGTATATCAGGGCAAAGATGATCAACTTGGATCTCTATACTCTCTGTATCTTGGTATAAAGATTCAAAATGTGCCCGCCAAACCTCTTCTCCCAGGGACGGTTCAATTGCTTTATTGGGCACCGTGGTGCCCATATTTACAATTCCCCAAAAAGATCTCATATCCATTTCCCCAAGAGAAGTTTTTAGTAACTGCTAGTTTTCCATTTCCCATATGTGTTTAGCTGCATGTACTGCCCCTTTATAGGCCCTTCTATCAATTTTTATTTCGGAAGCATCTTTTGATTTAATTGAGGCCACCAATGAGCTTTTTGTTTTCCGGCATAATGAATTATACCATGGATGTGGCGCGGGTCTACTGGGTTTAGATGGTTTGCTTGGGAAAAAGAATTCTAGTGTTATTTTCTTAAGATTTTCCAGGTTTTTCTCAATAGCCTCGATTTCCATGCAATCCCTATCAGGATGGCATAGAATTGAGGCTTCTAGGAGCACTGGTAGAAGTGTGTCAGAGTGTGCTCATATTTTCCTGATATTTGACAAAGTTGACCCAACGTATGCGCCTTCTACAATTAGATAATATTTTCCCGTGGTCTTTATGGGGATCAGTGCATTTTGCTGTAGTGGGGGTAACAGAGTGGAGAACGACCACCAATGCATCGTGATCACCATCGGTGCGGGGAAAATTTTTAAAGTCTACCATCCTGTCCCAATAGATAGTATTTAGCAGGATGTAGTCCAATATGAACCCACGATTTTTACTATGGAATGTAAAGGCAGATGATGAGTCCGAATGAGATCTACCATTGCATGTTCTCAGTGAATGATTTAAGGAGATGCAATTCATCTGGATTACCTGAGGTGTCCATTTACTCACTAGAGGGCAACCTGATTCAGGGATTTTGAGCAGGGAGTCCTCCTCTGAAATGTCACATTCCAAGCCCTCTAGAGGTTCATATTGGCAATTGAAGTCCCCGCCTAATATGACCATATTGTTTGCTGGAGTAGAGATAATACTGTGTCCAACTCCTCAAGAGTGGAAGACTCCCTTCCTCCCAGGGTGGATCTTGAAAAGCATTAATTAACATGGTAGGGTTATGCTGTGGAAACTGCAACTGTACACATAGTATATCTTTAGAAGAAGTTTGTATTTGGAATGCCGTACAGCCAAGATGAACACCCACCCATGTGATTAGACCACCCGACGGTCTACCTACACCTGCATGAGTAGCCAGGATGTAGAAAGTAGCAAACCCTTGCATAGAGGCTTCATCTCTGGCCCACGTCTCTTGTAGCATGCAGATATCATGATCTGCAATGAATACTCTCCACTCTGGATCGTGCAGTTTGTTATTAATGCCTGCTACATTCCAGGACAGGATTTTTGTGGTGCCTCTATTTGGTACACTCATGTTAGGGGTTTCAATTACCTGGGGGCAACTAACACCGGATCCTGGATTTGGATTTGTCTGGGCAACTTCAACCTCTGCACTACTCAGTTCTGGGGAACTGATGGTTGACTAACAGGGAAGACCCGTCCCCTATTGCGGTGCTGGGTCGGGAGCCGCTCAACTACTCTCCGTCCTGGGCTACCGCACTAGGGGAATGGGTTTTAATTGCACATACCCCAGTAACAGAATCCACTGTGTTAACTTGAGTCCTTTCCTGTATGGATACAGAGGTTACCAACTGCCAATCTACCCCCTCCAAGGGACTGAATCTATTGGAGGTTGATATACTGAAAGCATGTTGATGAATCCAGTATGGGTCATTATTCAGCGGGTAATGGTTGACCTCATGGGGCCTCCACTTCATATGAGTGCCATGCTGGTATCTTGGAGCAGTCGCTATAGGGGGGTAGAAGAATCCCAAGGGAAGTAATGCAATCTGGTCCTGAGCTTCCCTATCACAGATGCTAGAGTTCTTTTGGTGACATCTGGGTTCCTAAAATTGATGACTATACAATCCCCATGTATATCTTTCTTACGCTGGCCAATCCATCCCACCCGTCTAGTGGTTAAAATGTCATCTGGACTTTCATAAGAAAAATCACTATGGTATGTTAGCCAATGTAAGCATTTGTTTTTTAGGCCTTCGTGGGTTTCAATCTGCCCATTTTTTAACTCGGCAATCCCTGCCAGGATCGCCACATATGGTGTTGAGGCAGGCGGTAAATTTATGTTGGGAGATTTAAGGAGTGGATCACCTTATTCAACGAGGCGACCCACAACTGTATTGCTATTCCAACTGGCATTTGCAGGTTCCCCTGGACAATCTGGTGCTATTTGTTTGGCCCTTTTTCCCTTCACTTCATTTGTAGTAGGTTTATCTTGACCTTTTTCGATATTACCCCTTGGCCGAGACTGGGCTCCTGGGATTATGCCGATTGTTGGTGATAGTACTCTTCTGCTTGCACTATTTTTGGGATGATCTCTGACTGGGGAGTCTATCATAATGCCTGTAGTGTTAGTCTCTTTTTGTGGTGTGGTTTTGGTGTTAGCTCCCTTTGAAATTGTTAGTTTTAGAACCTCGAGGCTTCAGTTCCTTCTGGACGATGGCTCTCAGTTGCGTCTCTAAATTTGTTACCAGCGCAGAGACCCACCTGGGCTGTTCATCTGTTGAGTCGGGGCAGTAGACTATCGTGATCGGAGAGTTTACTAGGTCCACCCTTTTATCTTTTGAAGTTTTCCGTTTTGCCTGTGGTTTGACTTTGGTTTTAGCACTAGTTTTAGTGTGTCTGTCTAGTCTAGGGCGGGTCCTTCCAGTCCTTATTTCCCCATTTGTGGTTTCTACTTCTATGGGATAATCACCTAACTGCTCTTGCGGTGATCAATCTATTTCATTAAAGGATTGGGCGTTTAATGTGCTGGTGACTAGATTAGGTGTGATTGACAATCGCCTTTCTGTTCTTTCTATTTCGGAGGCTACTGCCCCTAATGCTTTTACTAACATTCTGTCTATTGCAGTCTGTTTCTGCGTGGGAGTATGCCGAGGTAAAGGGGGATTATTTTCTAAATCAACCTTTTGGCCCATCTTACTAGATTGTTAAGTCAAAAAAAGAGAAAAATAAAATTTTTAAATCAAATTAATACAATCTCTATCTTGGGCACACGTGACTTGTATATGACGGCAGAATTAGTCAAAGTCCATATTTACATAAAATGGGCAGTTCTATCCAGTCATGAGGGTAAAAATTTTAGTAGTCAGTTCAATGAAAACAGTACCTTAGAGACCAATTTCTCGAGAATTAGATGCAAGGGGGGTTGCCCGACCCGGCCTCTTCTGACCACTGATGGTCACAGATGGTCCCGCCCTTGTCCCGGGCTTCTCCCAGCGCCGCCCGCGGGACGAGAGGTGTTCCACACCTTTGTAGCGCAGGCTCAGTCGTCACGGGTGCGCCTGTGACAGCTGGGGCACCTGGGCGATGTAGTTGTCCGCCGTTCCCCTCAGGGAAAAATGATGGCAGCTCTGGCGCCCCCACAGCCTTTTCCCCCACGGCGGGAGCGTGTGCGGCAGGAACAGCAGCTTCCGGTGAGTTTCAATTGCCCCCTAGAGCGCTCGGCGCTCCACACCCTTGTAGAGCCGTCGGGAGCAGGCTCCGTCGTCACGGGTGCGCCTGTGACAGCTGGGGCACCTGGGCGATGTAGTTGTCCACAGTTTCCCTCACGGCAAAATGATGGCAGCTCTGGCGCCCCCCACAGCCGTTTCCCTCACGGGGGGGGAGCATGTGCGGCAGGAACAGCAGCGTCCGGTGAGTTTCAATTGCCCCCCAGGATGTTTAGCGTCGTTACCTTGACGCGAACCCAAATCCGAGGTTGAGCGCCCTAGCAGTTAGGCCAACTCCTTTCTCAATAGTGAGAACCCAGCGTCAATTTTGTTGACTCACAAAAGGGTTCAAGAACAGCCCGGGGTTATTCTCAGCAAGTGTAACAGTTACTAAAAATGTATGATGACGAGGCATTGTCATATGTTGATGATATCTATCTGACAGACAATGACCTAGATAGGCACTTGAACAGGGTGAGAACTATTCTACTGGGCTTCGCCTCGGAGGGCTATAAATTCAGCTTTAAAAAAAAAAAATCCAGAATTGGCCACCTCAATGTCCTTTTCCTAGGATATGAGCTTTCAAGTGATGGCAAAAGCTGGTGTAGGAAGGTGGATATCCGACTATGGTTACCCCCAAACCTTTTGCCTGGTGTTTAGCTGGTTTTTCACTTAGTTGGCCTGGGATCCTGCTATTCAGGGACCCAGGCTAATTGCTACCTCCTTAAAATGGATTCCATGTACCTTAGGTGCATACACAATTGGAACTGGTTCACCATATAGGCCCCTGTAACAGTGTACCATAGGTACCCAGGGCATAGGTGAACCCAAGGCCTACTGCATGTATTGTGCCACCCCTGGTCTGGCCTCCATATTTGACACAACTGGCTGATCACTCAGCTGGGGTAAGTTGGTGTAATCACCGCTTGCTTAGATATAGTATACCTATATCTAACCTAACTGGACACATAGTAACCTATACGCCACTCCTATGGAAGGCCTCAGCAATCCTGGAGGCAGAGTGCTTGGTTTCATGTGAGATGGTGCTCTAGCATGAGCTGAGCCTGTCTGCAGCTGTCGGGAACAACTCCCTTAGCTGTTCCAGGATATTGCCATACCATATACTCTTAAGTGCATTATAATCCTCGCGGTTATATGCTAACTTTGGTTTGGCTTTATCAAAACATGTCGAGTAAGGTGTCATACGATTTGGAATACTATCCCCTCGACAGTTCTGTCGACGGGAATAGCATTCCACCCTTCTAGAGGGACACGACATGTACATAACCTGAACCCCGGTTAAAGTTAACCAGAGCCTCAGCATCACAAAATGGATGCTGCCACCACAGACACAAGTCAGACCTCCTGCTGCTGGGAGTCCTTCCAGCGAGGGAGGCTTGGGCAAAGGGTTTCCTTCCTTGGGAGGTGCGAGCACCACCCCAGACAGGATTTTGTGTAATGGGTAGGACAGGGCTGAATAGATTGAGACATGCCTGGGGCACACAAGGTGTCCTTGTGCATAAGCCAGTCCAAACCGGTGCTGGGGCTTTCCAGCCCCAGTCCTGGCGCGGAGCTGGACAAAGGAAAGGGGGTGTAACCGCCCCCTTCCTGGTCCCACCCAGAGGAGGGACCTAGCAGGTGATCCACCCCTCAGATTGGGAATAAGAGTGGGAGCAGCGCCATAGCACCTCAGATCATCCTGAAATCGACTTGAAACTAAGAAGAAGCCTGGACTTCGACATTCTGCTGCACAGAAGACTGAAGAGCATCTCCCTTGTGGCCAAGGAGTGGCCACCCTATGAAAACAGGCACCATCCAGCAACTCGACATCTGCTTTGCCGCCGCCTCCTGCCGGAGCCGGAGCCCAGAGCCCGACAAGACCCAGACTCCCAGACTTCTCACAGCCCGATCCACAGTCCCTGCAAAGAAGGGACCCGTGGAGGCACCGAGAGATGTGGGAGCGGACATCTCGAAAGACCCCCGAGAAGCTGACTGTGCAGCACCCAAGGCACCCTCAACGCTGTGCTTTGTGGTTTGAGAAGCCCCACAACCAAGCAGCATTTGCACCGAAGATCAGCCCCCCAGCATCTCCACGATCTGCGTGGGGCCCTTTTGCACTTTGCCACTCGACGCGCCATCCCGGCCACTTGCCACGCGGGTCAGCGACCATCTTGGCGACGAAACCTACAATTTACACTGCGGGTCTGGTTGCTCCAGACTTGCCCTCACTCCTGTAAAAAGGAGCACCCGCTCTGACCTTGCTGGTCCGAGTGATAAGCTTTCTTCACTTCCTGCGTGGCTTGCATTAGCCAAGGCCTGTTTGCTCCAATCAAGTTGCCGACACCATCAGCTAGAGCCTTCGTGGGACAGCTCGTGATCGACTCCTGGACGTCCTCGACCTCTTCGTGTCCACGTGGCTGCAGAGACAAGCTACACCTCATCGCCTGTTTGCACCCGACATTGCCTGGTTCCACGGTAGTCACTGGCTAGTGACTTTGACAATTGTCCCCTCTGCTTTCAGGTCTTCACCACTTCAGATCCACCCTTGGATCCACCTGAACTATCCTCGACGAGCCGCCTGCAGCATCTTCATCTTCAGGCACCATCGACCTGCGTGACGAAACCAGACACTACTTCGCACCTGTGCACCTGCTTCCTGTGGGTGAGGTAACTCAGCAACGCCGGTGTTCCCACACTGGTACACATCTCTAGTGTCTAGGTCTAAAGTTTTGTCCTTCTAGGTCACTCTGAAGGTTCCTTAAACACTAACTTTGTAACATTTACGCACCATTGACATTGCATTGTTGTATGCGTGCACTTTAAGCGCTGCACCCGAGTCCCGCGGGCCTTTCCCGACTTAGTCACTGCTAGTCCCCATCAGCTCCAGCGATTCCCAAGGCCCTAGGCCTACTTCCTTTTCGATTGGTGGTTCTTATACCACTATTTTAGTAGATGGTTTAGTTGGCCCCTAGGGCTCATCCATATTGTGCACCTTTTGTATATTTAAACTGTGTTTTGTTTTAACGCATTTGCTTCTGTGCTTATAAAGAGTATAGGGGATATTTGTAGTTTATAAATATATATATATATATATATTCAATATATATCTGTGTGGTGTCCTTTCATTTGGTATTCAAGGGGATTGTGTATGGTAAAACAGCTTGCTTCACATGCCTTACTGAGTTTAGCCTAAGACTGCTTTGTTCACGCTACCTCTAGGATAGCTGGTCTATAAGGTTGACTTACAACCAATCATCATAAGGGTTGCTTGGCATGGTACAAGGTGATCACTAGAACTAGTGAGCATCATATACCATGCCAACTTCTCACAGCTGGCAGCTAACATTTTAGAAAAGTGTGCGTTCCTCCAACCTCCAAAAACGCTGAAAAATGTACAGTTGATTCTAGGTTTCCTAAATTTTGGAAGTACTTACATTCTAAATTACGCAGAAAAGATTAAACCTCTACGAATTAATCAAACCTGATTTCTCAAACAAAAAATTGGACCAAAGAACACACAGAAATATTGCGTTCACTCCAAGCTAACATGTTAGCAACAAATTACTTACAAACACGGGTCAATACACGCAATTTAGTGATCCGAATAATTTTGGGTCAATGCAGATTCACCTACTTAACTTTTAATGAAGGTGAGAAAGTACCAGTTGCATACAAATCACATTTTTATACACAAGAGGAAAAGCGCTTCACTTCAACAGAAAAAATTCTGACAGCAGTTCAACCGTTGTAGCAAAAGAAAGAGCTCTAGCTCAGGGGAAATGCATTATTGTTGTAACTTCAGTACCAGCCTTAGAGGCAGTTACAAAAGCGAGCATTCCAAATGCAAAAGCTTTACATCCAAGATGGATACAATGGGTTAATTCTCTTGCTGCAACAGATGGTTTTTGATCCGGATTTAAAAACACAAGCATTCCTGCAATATGAACATGAATGTCCTCTGCCTATTGAGGTTCTCCCTCTTGATCAGTACGAATTTATAATGTACACTGACAGATCAGGACAACCCGCTACAGAAAGTATGCAAGGTTACAGTGCAGCGTGCACAATCGTTAAAGGTTGCATGCGCGATGGGAAATTTTGACCTATGGTCACTAAAACTCAATCTCTAGGAGATTGTACAGCTCGGCGAGCTTAACTACAAGCATTCAAATTGGCACTTGAAAATACAGATTGCGAATTCCCACACTTTTACTGTGTTCAATCATATAATGAATATCTACAGAATTGGCTTCAAAATGTTTTCAAAGATGCAAATGTGTGTTGCACAATCAAGCATAAAACGCAGGAACAAATAGTTCAGTTGTGAAACGGACTACGAAACACTCACGTGATACACATGCAGAGTCATCAACGTGGTGGCGTTCACTTTGCAGGGTATTCATTGGCTGACGAAGCAACGAAAGGGGCTGTGCAAACAGCTTCCGTAGCTGCAATCACTATTTTGACAAGCATTTGCAATGCAATAGGTCTCGCATTAGGAACATGTGAGCTATTGGTATTGTAAATGACACATTTTTTTAATATGTGTTGGCTTTGAAAATATATTTATTAATAGCATTGTTATTCACAAAGCCAATAGCTTACACTTTCCTAATGCAAGTCCTATTGGCTATGATGCATACAAGAGTCGGTAGTGGTGTTTCCAAAGATTTGGAAAAAAACGCACATTCACTTATAACCGTATACTGAAAACCAGTGCTGGAACAGTCAATATAATCTTTGTAAATATCAAAGACGGAGTGCTACATGGACCAATATCCCCCACTACCAGGAAGGATCAAAATTGTCAAACCAAAGGATTGACAAATGTATATCTAGACAAGAAAGGTCAAGAGAGCACAATCCTCAAGTATAAGTACATTTGAGACTAATATGATTTATAGTCATAACAATGAATCCAAATGCAATCAGCAACTTATGATGTAGGACAGAACAAATCAGTGGATAAAGTTCATATTTATGCCATCCTTTTCTTTATTAATCTATAAAAGTTATTTTCCAATTGTTAAAACGACAGCCGACACATGTTTCGTCCGTACTCTCAATTAGTACAGGGACTTTTTCAAGGCTAATAAAGCTGGAAAATGCGGCGCATGTATCATCAAATCATATAGATATAGATATGAACATAAGGCTCCAGAGTCAATAACAAAAGTCCAAATTATCCGAATGGGTCAAGCGCAGTGAGGTAGCTGGGTAGAAGTCAAGGTGAGGCTGACACTTGTACTCCAAATATATAACCACAATCCAAAATATTAAATTCAAGCCAGAACAAGGGATTAAGGCTACTTTGCCCGCACTGGTGACAAAATTCCTATAATGTACATATGTGTGGGTGCAGGAGGTCTGGGACACAATCCCCTAGATCCCAATAATAGAAAACAAGAAACTTGTTTTACAAATCAAATTACACAAGGTGACCCCGCACACTACAATAAGTAATACAATGTAAATGGCATTATACATATGGTTACATTGACTCTCCAATTGTTCTCCCAAGAAATCCAAAGTCAGATTTCTTCTGTAAACAGATTCTTTTATTCACAAATGATGATTAAAACCAATACCAAACGCGTTTCGTCCGTGACCGGACTTCTTCAGGGCTTATTTAAATTTTCTATATGACACAGCTTCACATTGGTGGGAGGGTGAAGGGGTGGGAGGGTGAAGGGGTGGGAGGGTGAGGAGGTGTAAGGGTCCGAAGTAAATGGTGGCAGGGCAGACATCATAAGACAGAGAGAAGAGACTGCGTGGTGACTGCGTTGGTCAGTTTCAGAATCAGGAGGGGCAGAGTCAGGACAGTGTGAGGGATCAACGTGTCCAGAGGCAAAGCATAGCGGATGTAGCATTGCAGCTAGCAAGTCGAGTGTTTTCAAGCAGAGTGTCCCTAGAGAGATGGCAACACAGCAACAGCATTTGAGGAGCAAGGCTACTGTAAACAAGCACGGTAGGCTTTAACTTTCGTCCAGATACAAGCTCTCGGCATTGCTGTGGCGGGGGAGCACATTCCTTTGAAGTCTGATGAGGCACAGATAAATGGTGGTGTGTTATGTGGCTGGCGATGGTGTGCACGCCCATAGATCACATGAACTGTATGCGATCCGCAGCCATTTTGGTAGATTTTCCGCTTACTATAATCTCGCCGGAGCAATGCGCAAGCGCATTGGCTCAGGCGAGACCTAAAAACGAGAATAGACAGTGAGATATTGTTGGCTATCAATATTTCAAGCAAAGGTAGAGGTGCAGAGTTACCCAAAATATTTCCACTCAAATACTCTTATGTAATTGATGCGAACAACGTTCCGTTTTCTCTAATCCCTGGAGTCGTAGGTATAGGGTAATCCCAAACATGGAACGTAGAGCAGCTTTGATTATGAAGCACATCTTGGGGAGGGTCTGTCTCATCAGGGGAGCTCTAAAACAATAATAACATTGAAAGAGATGTACTGGTGGTCTGAAATAAATACACTGAATTACATCTTCATCAATGAATGCATAGACTGCAATACACAGCGTAGTGCAGAACGCCACTAGACACCGGACTATGAATTAGCCTGCCCAGTACAGACACCATCGTTAGACAGCATTAGACTATCTATGCACAGGCGTCGTTTTGGACAAATGCGATCCCACAAACATTAAGTCAAGGTCCCTATGGATGTGGCCTCAGCACTCGGCTGACGCTCGAACTATTATAAAGGATTTGCGAGTCTTTATCGGCACATACGCAATTGGCACACTACATTCTGACCAGGTCCCCGAGTTTAGCTCTCAGGCCATGGCCAGTCTGGGTGTAGCATTGCGGTACTCCTCTCAGTTTCATCCTGAGGGAAATTCTGTTGTGGACGGAAAAACCTGGACATAAAGCAGTCTATAACAGCTAGAGTATTAGGGTCGGGTGATGGATGGGTCAAACATCTTATGGGGTCCAACGCTCATTACATAATTTGCCAAGAAGTTATCGAGGGGGGGCGGGGGGGGTCACTCCATATGAGGTCCTATTTGGGACAAGAATGTGGGTTCCAGATCTCGAATGTAAAGGCCATTTGATAAAGATTGTTTGGCTATTTTACAGGACTTAAATGAACTAAGATCGAAACAAAGCAACGTGTTCCTGAAGCCAACCACCACTGGGAAAAACAGCCGTCCCAGAAAGGCCTGTCTGCATCCCAAAGCTTGGGGATCTAGTCCGAGAGAAGACTGCGGACAAGGATGAATTTGGACCTTCTTACAGACAACCAGTACCTGTCCTAGCCATCCTTGGTACAAGAACGGTACTTCTGCCGCTCTTCGCTGGAAAAAAGATGTGTGTCAGTCAACCTCATCAAACCACACTAGGTGGCCTTTACTAAACAGTAGGCCTTGTGGACTCCAACCTAGTAGCAGACGCACTCCTCTAGCTACTATCCAAGAGGTTCAGACTGAAAGACTCATCACCATCGAGAATTCAGCAGTAAGAAATGAAGGGCTAAGCAACAATGCTATGGAACTCATTCCTCTTGAAACCCAAATAACAGTTCGTCCAGATACACGTCTACACCAACGTAACACGTGATAAACTGGTTCCAGCGATTTAAACGAATCCTGATGCAATTCCAACCATTGACAGAACTGCCTCTGGCTATTTCATTAACTTTGATAAGTTTTCCGAGGATCCAAGCGAACCTAAAACAATGCCAGCAAAAAGAACGTTCAAAGATCAAGTACAAGACTTTCTTAAGTTCCTGTAAAATACTTATCCGATTTGACCATGGATTGAACTATGGATTATTTGTGGAATATTTTTCTTTCTGCTTTGGCTAGCTTTAGTAATGACTCTTTGCGGGCTGATAAATGGAAGATATATTCACTTGGACACTGCAAGTAACAAGCATTTGCAATGCAATAGGTCTCGCAGCATTAAAGTTTGAGTTATTGGCATTGTATATGACAATGTGTTGCATTACATTTTTAGCAAAGTCTGTATTGGTGTATAAAGATGATTTGCAAGACGATAGCGGTTGCAAAATATTAAGCAATGTTGGCAATAATATTATATCATAGTAATATTGTAAGTTACTGTTGTACTTATAAGCTTTTTGGTAGCCCCTGAGTGATGTTGTGGTGCCCCTGAGTGATGCTGTGGTGGTGCCGAGTGATGCTTTGCTGATAGGATAGATAGTGAGGGCGAGAGAGATAGAGGGTGTGCGAGGGATGGCGTGTGGGGCGAGGGATGGCGTGTGGGGCGAGGGATGGCGTGTGGGGCGAGGGATGGCGTGTGGGGCGAGGGATGGCGTGTGGGGCGAGGGATGGCGTGTGGGGCGAGGGATGGAGTGTGGGGCGAGACTGTCCCATTGTTCGGGGTGTCCACGCGGCGTGGACATGTTAGCACGACTCCCCCCTCTACGTTTCTCAACCAGCTCTTTTGATCTTACACTTACAACCCTTTTCCATTCACAGCCTCTCAGGCACCACATTTTTCAAATAATTCTTATTATAAAATGTTTGTCGAGGCACACATTTCTTAAAATGCGTCTTTATAACAAAGGAGTAATTGCAATCGGACACAGTTTACGTGTCTCCTGGATACGGAAAAAAAATTGAATTTCGCCTCCAGCTCCCTAGATTGTAAATTCACTTAGAAGCTCTCTGTAAAGCAGCGGGGAAAAGCCTTAAAATAAGAAAGCCAATGTTCATAAAAATAACAGAAGAGAGGAAACGGCACAATAAAAAAGACACGTGCTCATGCACTGCATAGTGAGGGACACTTTGAGGGGCACCCAGAGCATGGCGAGTAATTACTGAGCTGGGACACCGGACGGAAACAGCTTTTGAAAAAGGTCCCCCCCACCCCCAAGAATAAAACACAATAACAGTATAAATAGTATAACACCGAAACAAACTCTAAACTCAAAAAGTAAAATTCCTAATTGTAATGTTAAAATGGATCACGGACTACCCTTTAAATATAAAAGAAACCTTTTGATTCAAAATATAAAGCTTCCAGTGCGTAATTTGAACTTAAAAATGTGCTTCTTTGAAGGCAAAATGCGCATTTTCAAAGCCGTGAATTGTATTTTGAAACAATGCGTGTGCATTCCCCAATGGAAAAGGCGCATTTTCAAGAGAAACTGGCATTTCTACAGTAGAAAGGTGTGTTTTTGTGCGTGGCTTGCTTGTGCAAGGACGAAAGGTGTGTTTTGAGGCGACGTTGCAGTGCAAGGATGAAAGGTGTGTTTTTGTGCGATGCTTGCAGTGCAAGGATGAAAGGTGTGTTTTGGGCGGTGCTTGCATGCAAGGATGAAAGGTGCGTTTGGGGCGATGATTGCAGTTCACGGATGATAGGTGTGTTTTCAAAGTTGAAACTTGTCTTTTCAAGGCAGAAGTGCCTCCTTTGTAACGAGAAGTGCGCATTTCTTTTGCACAATAAACATCAATAAATAGATAAAATGCGGATTTATGTCACTTCCCGGGTTTGTTTTCCTAAGGAGCGTCCTCCTTCAGAGGCGCTCAGAGACACAGGGTGACCCCGTGGATCTGGTCTCGCGGCCTGCTGCCAGAGAGATCCTCTGGTCCGGACAGGGAGGAGCTCGCAAGAGAGTGCTTAGAAGCTCCTTCTCTAGGGCAGGGGAGCTGGGACAGGGAGGGTAGCTGGTCGCCCCTCCCTATCACCCCCATACACCTTACAGAGCAGGGGAGCTTTAAGATTAAACCCAAGGTGCGTGCGGTGAAGCTGGTGCGTACGGGGGCAGTGGACCCTGGAGGGGAAAGGGGTAGAGTGGGCGCTTTGGGGTCCACACTGCCCGCTTCTGCCACAGGGGACGGTGAAGCCATCAGAGCACACAGCTCTCTGACAATTCAGCCCGCGTGGGCTGCTGAACAGTATAGACGGCCGCCCCCAACCCAGTCTTGAGTACTGCCTTCACGATGTGAGTCACCTCTCAGAAGCAGGGTGCCTCCTACCCTCAGGGGGCATTGATGACTCCTTGCCTGCCGGGGCTGTGTGAACAGCTCCACATGGAAAGCCCCGTGGCTTGCCACGGCACAGTGCCACGTGGGTAGAGCGGGAGCGCCGGGTACTACTTATCACCTCCCTGTACATTTTTGCTGCTGTTCACAAGGGCTGTGCATTATTTTGCTGCTTAAGGACGGGCGGGCTCGGCGTGTGCACCGGAGCACACATGGTAGCGTGTACATTGCTTGCAGAACGGGTGACTGCTCCAGTTCACACGGGCTGTGCGTTATTTTATTGTTAATGGACAGGGTGGGCTCGGTGTGTGCACTGGAGCACACATAGTGGCAAATGCGGTGCCCCCATAGCGGTGCACGACTGCTCCCACGATCACGGTTATAGTGAAGTCGAAGCTTTTATCAGCGCTGCGAACATAACAAAACAGAGCTGCTCCAACAACAGGAAGGAGGGGGCCGCTCAGCGAAGCTTTTATCAGCGCCGCGCGCCTCTCTGCAAACTCCCCCTGCATTCCAGAGAGGCGCGCGACGCGATCCGGTCTGCATTGGCATGCTGTGGAGAGAAGACCTGGCCGCGCGCACAACGTTATGCTATGGGGAAACGCTGCGTGCGGCCAGGTCTTGTCTCCCTTAGTCGGTCTCAGACTGCTGAGACTACTACTATAGTTCTCGCTTGCGAGAACGCGCTTTCAGCGCGTTCGTCGTAGGCGAGACCTAAAAATGGGAACTTACTTTGGAAACCACACAAATCATCACATCGTGAAACAAGAGACTTTGTCATCAGTGAACATCACGGCAGTCCCTATACAAGATGGTGTAGTTTGGGACAAATTGGATTACGATATATTCGGCCCGTCTGAACTTTTGAAGATTCCACACTTGTTTAAAATTTCATTAAGTAACTTTATTACCTCTAGTACCTATTCTGATGATCGGGACTTTGAGACTGTTAATAACATGTCGTCTGATCTAGAAAAATCAGCTGCATTCTCTAACCATGAAAACGTAGATGGTTCATCAGACTATAAACAGCTTTATTGTTATAACCACTATGGTCATCATTTCTTGCATAAATCTGCCACACCTAGAAATGTATTTATGTATAACCAATGGGAACATTGTCCTACACCACCAAGGGGTAGCTCAAAAATGTTTGCAAACACATTTCCATATTTTTCAGGGTATAATACATCCAATCCAGAAACGTTTTACTTTAAAACTGTGAACAAATCCGTAACGAAAAATATGTAAACCAATACAAAACAGATTTATTCTGTAGACTTTATTGCCCAACTGTCTAGACAAGGGTTTAACTTTTGGAAAGACCCAATTGACACAAAATCAGTCTGAGGTTCTAAAGATTTGCAAGTGCAGGGGATAGAAGCTTTGTTTAGAGCCTGTATCATCCCACAGCAAATAATGTTTTTGAATGACACTATCCAACAAACGTCTTGCCTTGGGATAGCCAAGATCAAAGACATGAACACACCTTCTGTACCAAAACCTGCATGCAATAGCACTACACAGGAAGCAGTCACGGTAGACAGAATTTTACAAAACAACAGATCCAATCCTAAATGGGAAAAATGGTTGTTCTGGACCGCAGACACAAACATCTGTCAAGAAAGATTCCCGAATAGAATACCGGGTTTTACTATCAATAGGCCAGACCCACGATATGTTCAAAGACAACATCCAGGGGTAGTAACAACATACAGTGTAGGAAAAGAATGCCTTGATTGGCTACAGAAATCTACACTCGAGGATATGAAACAACACTTACCTTTACTTAAAGAAGACGCAGAACTTACGTATTTCTTGCTAGGACCAAGAAATACACGTCAAAAACGTTTCATATATGCCGGCATCAATACTGCTTATAATGAAATATGGAAAGTTACCCAAGCAGACGCCGCAGAAAGAATACGAGAAGTTGATCGTATTAATTTAGAGAAATCTCTCGCTGTGGTCGACAATGGGTTAACAACTGTCATCCAGGATATATTGTATAAATTGCTATTGACATACTGGAACAGATTTGGTCATGCTGCGACAAGGCCAGTTTCAATAATGTTCTAATATGCTATTAGGCTGGAAGCTACAAAACTTGCATTCAGGTTATGTGCCTTGGCGTTTCAGCAACACGTCGTCTCTATTTACAGAATACAATCTCACTGATAAACAGATCGAAGTGGCACAAAGGGGAGCAAAGTATACAGTGCTGAGTATTAAAAAAACTGGGAAAATTGCCATTTACGGTAGCAGAAAAAAAAGCTACAGAATGGATCATTCATGGCTAAATAACGCTGCCTGTTACAACTTTCCATTTTCAGTATTGCCGTAAACAAATGCCAGCAGGCACATATGAAAGGTTGGGTAAAGAATACATGAAGACATCCTGTGATTTACATTACACACACAGATGTTGGAGTGGGGGGTGTGAAGTGTTTCTCAGCGGTACACACTGTGAAAATGCACTGAGCGGTTCACTCATAGGTCGGGATATTAGTTTACACAGGGCTTGTAACGGTTCTGTGGCAAACCTTTCCTGCCACCTGCAAGGTTCACCGGCTGTTGTGATTAATCCAATATTTGGCTAACTTTCGAATGGGAGTTACCTCGTGTTGAATGATCAGAGTTGCTGTGGCATGTTGCCAGGAATCTCATATCTAGTAACTGTTAGTGCCAGGGTCACTTGTTGTAAGCAAGTTTTGTTCCCCCAAATAGACACAGTCAGGGAGTCGCCTTTATGGCCTTCACTGAACGTCTATTCTATACGATTTGATACTTTAAGCAGAATGAAAGCCATTCTTTTACAACAAACCGTGCCTTTGACCTCGGCCAAAGAAACCTATGATCTACAAATTGCAAGGACTTTGGCTGAGATACAGGCTTTAATAAGTACAAACTGCCCCATACATTTCACAGAAATGATTGGATGTACCTTAAGCATGTCTGATAGGAGCAGTATTGTGCATGTATTTAAGAGCATCTGTTCGGGACTGTTGACACCTTTTTCAAGCAGTCCTTGGAATCATTCCAAACTTTGTGCACTCTGTGTTTGGTGGTCTGCTACTCGTTGCAGGAATCCTGTTTTTATTCCTACTACTACGCTATGAATAGCCAAACCACCGGCGTCACTCCCAGCACCTAGGAGAAATCTCTCCTAGAACGGAAGTGTTGTGAGCACATAGTACAACACTTTTGGGCTTACCTCGTCTACGAGAATTAAATACAACCTGGTTTCTGTCATGATTGCATATTACCTGTTCTACGCTGCCTGCTTTGCGGTGAAGAATGCATGCTAGACATCTGTCTAACACTCCCATTAGTCATGCCAACGCATATCGATAATCTGCTGGACCCGATAACAGCCCATGCTCTGTGTTGTCCCCAGAGGCTACCAATCCCGATGATGACCTTCGTTGAGATCTCACAGACGCAAATTGCTACTGCTGAGGTACGAGATAGATCAACAGGCACACAGGTAACATCGGAAACAAACATTGCTAATGGCGATGCTTCACATCTATGTACAGTTAATCTTCTAAACAAGGTATTCCAACCGCCACCGACATCGGTAGATGATCTTTTGTCTACAGAAGTAGATGATTTTGTGTTTTCCCCAGACCCTTACACGGACTTTGATTCAGCTCACAGTACACCAGGGAAGTTATGAATTTGGCATTCATTTTTCCAAAAGAAAGACAAACGTTGGAATTTTTTCTAAATTGATTTTGAATTTTTTTGGGCAAAGTAATCTGCTTACAGTAAAACTTTTCATACAGAAGAGACTTCTTTGAACTCTTCCAGACACATGGTCACCTTTAGTACCCACAATTTCATTTATGTACCATGACATGAAATGGCTTTTGAGAATTTCTTATATAATGTGTTCCATTTCATCATATGTATATATTTATGTTCATTCATTTGGCATTTTCTGTAAACATTTGCTTAGAATGAATCACTGTTTTAATATGTACAGCACCTTTACATTTCATGTCTGGCAAAAGTTTTGTTATACCTAAAGACTTACTTTAGTATGCTTTTACTAATGTTTTTAGCAACATATGACACTCAATTTTAAATGTTTAGCATTTTATAGTTTAGCATTTAGTACTATCTTTAATTAGTTAGTGGAGTGGGTGATGTGTTTTGGTTTAGATGTCTGTATATAGGTTTTCCGATACATGTCCTTATATAGGCACAAGATCCCAGCCCTTATTTAGGCATTACCCATGCTCTCCAAATATGACATGGTCACCTACATCCGACCAACATAACGTCACAACGAGTTCTTAGAAACCAGACCCTTAAGCCATTGGAACTTTTCCTAGCCTAGGACTATTGATTTCTCCAAGAACTCATCTATTATGCAGGAACCGCTATTCCTTAAGGGTTCATTTGTGACGTCTTCCTCTGCCCGACTTTACGTCAATGCAAACATTCTGAAGCACCTTCCAGGTATAAATATACCTTCACTTGCCATGGCAAAGCACGGCTGCAAGATGAGATCCTGCTCGCCACGGCAAGTTCGGAAAAGACTGTATCCTGACCTGATGCACTGACCAGACGCGGTCATCCCTGCTCGCAGAGAATCCAGCTTTCAGTGTTGTGACTCTCTCCAAGGGGTATTAAGAGTTTGAGACCCGGAAAGAGATTCCCACCTCTCTCATTCTAAGGTATGGAGCTGACTAGAACCTAGAGTGTCTCTTGGCATACCAAACTATAGCTTACCATATAGAATACAGCACCTACTTCTTACCTTGTACTACACTTAGGTTAGGGGTATAACTAGTTAGAAGCATCAGACGAGTATCCACATTTTAGCCTGTGTTATTTATGTATATGAATATGTGTCACAGCTAAAAGACAATGCTATTGCAGTATTATTTCTTTCTACTGTACGTAATATATCTTGCATATTGTCTCACGATTGTAACAGCTTATATCTCTCACACGAGAAACAAAATTGATCAATAAATCCTTTTATTGAAACGCCAGTCTCTCTCTTCCTGTGTAACTCTGAAGAAACTAAGAATGCACGATTGACTGAAACTTATCTATTGTTTCCACAATTCTGAGACATGTTCCGATTCTAAAGGGAAACAAAGTGGTCATGTTTATGCGGTTGCCAGAAACTACTCCATTCTTATTTGTTTTTCAAGGAGTTTTTAGTGGCCTCCGAGTTTGCTTTATTTAAAATCTACTTTGTGTGCCAGCTATCGCTAAAGCAACAAATCTAACGAGGGAAGATACCCTCCGTGACATTTAAAAAAAATGGAAAAAGATTGTAAATGAGAGGACAGTGAGTCAAGTCACAATTCAATACCAATAGTAGTAGAGTCCATAATATCCTCAAAAAGAACTGGTGCGGGCTAGTAGATGTACCTGGACTGAAAAATTGCATTTCCGATGTAACTTACCGCAGGGGAAAAACGTTGCATGATGCCAGAGCTATGTCACCAATAAACAAAGTCAGAACACCTGGTTACCCTCTAAACCGCTAGGCTTTTATACCTGTGCTTCCGGTAATGTTTCTCCCTTTGGCCTTAACAAAACCACCAGTTTCACATACAATAATTATGTGCCCTATAACATTGCACACTTTATAAACTGTAACATTACGCATGTAATCTATGTTTTAGGATGTGAATGTGGCACCATTTATGTAGTTAGCACAGTACGTTCATTAAAAACCTGTATAGCGGAACATTGAAGGGCAATACTTAACAGAGACAGCCGTTACCCCCTCAGTGATATACACCCTAACAACAACACCTTCTGGTTCCACGGTATTGACCACATTTCAGTTGGAAACAGAGGTGGGAACCGTGAACTCTTGGTCAGACAAAGGGAGGCAAAATGGATATGTCGCCTTCAAGCCACCCTGATGGGACACAATACAGATAGGGAGCTGCACTATTTCTTAAGTTAAAACAAATTGGGTTTTACCATGGGGATATTGCGGATGTACATTTACACAATGCTACATGCTACACGAGACTGATCGCTGTTTTTTAGTGCCTTTCCTATCATGACTGATCTGTAAGGCATATATAAGTGGTGGTCTTTATCAATGGGGCTTTATTACGGTTTTATTACTGTGCTGTCCTCTTGTTCAATTAAGAACTATGAACTCTGTGTGACTCCTATTACCTGACTCTATATGGTGTCGCAATCTAACTAATTACCTATCGATCTTGGGACAAAAGGAACTAGGATCCGTTGTTGTGACTCCTATTTGATCCTACACAGCATCACAGTTTGACTGTGGCCCTCCATATTATGTTTGATCATCATGTATATAGGGCTTGATCAGAAGTAATGGTATTGCTTTCTTACTTCTCAACTGTGCTCTCTCCATACCCAGTTGTCAGCTAAATTGGGTGGAAAAGTCCTCTCTTTTGAAACTTGGTTGGGTTTCTTTTGAGCGCCCCACCTTGCCATTACCATGTCCATCTATATTTTTCACACTTCTTACTTGGTCTACCGCTGTAAATATGAGGGGCTTTTTTGATCGTGCTGGACCCTCATGTAGATATGGCCAGGTCGTGATTACTAGTTTTGCTGCTTCCATGCACTACTGTGCTTGTGTTATACTTAGTTGATACTTACATATTAGGTATTAGGGCTTTATTGTCCGAGCTTTGGTCTATGTTGGCGCGTCCTTATATAATCCAGTTCTATAATTGCCTGTGCGCTTTGGCATTAGGAAGTCACTCCATTATGGTCACCTCTGTGTTAAATCCTGAAACAGATCAAGTCTTGAATTTTGGTTCTGCTGCTTTTATGCACTAATGTGCTGAATTCATATTTAGTTGAGATTTATAGATTCGGTAATACGGCCTTTTCGTCCATTTCTTGGTTTACCTTGCCGCTTCTTTTCACATTATTGATCTTTACTACCCCTTCGCGCTACGGCACCATGAAGCCACTTTAAGATGGCCGCTTCTGTAAAAAACAAATTTGAGACGCCTTCTCAATGAGACATCAGTAACATATGGAACAGAAATTCCTGCAGATCAGTTCAGTGTTGGGAGTCTGTAGCTAGGATAAAGTGAGTAGCTCCTTCCCAGGTAAGAGACATAGCCTCTTCCAGTGTCTTCAGAGTGGCTGGACATCTCTTGAGAGACGACTTCACTGAGGTGAGCTTGAGCCTGAGCTGCGGAGGAGGAACTGCACCTGCCCCGCTCTGAGGTTATTGCTTTAAGAGGGATGTCCCCATCGTTAGGGGAATTCAAAGGCAGTAGCAGTGGAGGAGCAGTTGGTTTCTCCAGCTTTACCGCCAGTGCCACATGCATTTTCCGGTCTATGTTTCAGAAGTGGCAAGGACAGCTAGAAATAACATTTAGAACAGCTTGAGCTTTTCGGTTTACCGTGACCAGGAAGTAGAAGACAAAAATGCACATTCGTAGTTTTAGGGAAATAACAGTATTTAGTCAGCAAACAAGCAGTATAAAGTGTGTGCTGGTCATGCTCAATATACATCCCAATTACTAAGTAATAGCACCCGCTTTGTTTGAATTGCACTACGTATCTCCAGGGCACACTGAAATTAAGTATGCAGCACGCATGTCAGAGACGTTTAAAGAAAGACTTAGATGGATTGTAAAATGGAACATGTATGTGTGCAGCCTAATGTCTGAGAAGATGAGCTTGAATTCTACCCTGCCGTAGCTGTAGACCACAGTTTCTGTTAAGAGCACTTGGCTATGCGCGCAAGCAAAACATCAAAAAAAAAAAAAGTTCAGCTTCAAAAGCATATGTAAGCAGTACTTGAGCTTAGGCAACACTGATAAGAGCAAACAGGGAGGAAGAACAAGAAATTGTATGCTACAACCAATAGAAACGAAGGTAAAGTATGTGCCAAGCACAGAAACCAATGAAAAGCAAGGGAGCGGGATGTAAGCCCCTTGTAAGATGTATATTAACAATAGATTTCACAAGCACAGCACAAGCACTCTGCAGGCTAAGTAATATTAAGCAGAAAAAGAAGTCATCTTGGACTAGCAAAGACAATGTTTAATATTTTCTGAAAGCTCTAGGAACAATGATACTGTACCCCAATGATTATTTCAAAACAAGAAAAACAATCTGCTGAATAAGGCAAAAGAATTGCAAATTGTAGAGAAGAGTTGAACAAGAAAAACACTAAAGATCTACTTTGTCCAACATTAGAGAAGAACACCCTGTCAATGTACAAAGAAATAAAACATCCCTCAGTCACCAAACTCAGGGGTCACAGCCTCTAGTTTGAAATACTTCACGGCAAATGGCTACCAAAGAGTGCTCTGTAACCTTCACTAAAACTTTTATTCTTAAATAGCCTAGATTAACATTGGTAGAGATAGCAGTCCAACTCAGTTATAATCTTAAACAGTGAGATGTATTAGAACTCACTATTTGAATGTGACTCGCTACAGGAATATAGGCATAATAATCTAAATTCTAAAAATCCAGTCTACTGATTACAGATACCCATTACAGTATCAACATTTGCTGAAAAAGTGACAAGAGCTTGGGTGACTGTGCCACATCCGTAATTGGTATTAGATTATCTGAGCCCTAAGACATTACCATGAAACAAATGTAATACCCAAATAAACATAGCTCAAGACTTCCTCAAACTTAGCTCTCTGCACATGCCATGAATATTTGATATTTCCCTTGCCCTTAATCAACATCTTTATTTTGGAAGCTTGTTCTTACCGCAGAAAACAAGCAGCAAATCCATTAGTTGCTGAAGGCCGACTTGAGTTTTATCAAATATGATGAAAGGTTTGTGACACCCAATGTAGGTGGCAAAGACCAACCATGGGACAGCTATCCAGCCATGTCTGCCACATACAAATTAAATAGGGTTGTGTTTCAGTCCATTGCACATACATATTGTTTCTGTGCTGGAATCTCTGGGACTCGTTTGACCCCTCGCTCATGTGTCATTGTTTAGTTATTGAATAGGCCTTAGCCGAGGAGAGTCAATACCCATATCATACAGTTTCTGCTGCGTCCATCACCAGGGTGGAACTGCACACTCTTTGGCAGGCACTGGAATCTGACACGCCTCTCGGTCTGTGCACCGTGTTGCTGGCAAATAGGAGGGTGCATGAAGCTACACAATGCGGCGCCCCCTCCGGACTTCATGGTTGCAGTGGAGAGAGAGAAAGGCAATATCACTGCTTAACGGGACACAGCCGATGTGAGTACAGCCACCATAGACTTTTCAACAATTGTAGTTTTTTCAGTCCATCAGCTGACGAAAGTCGGGGCATTTTTCTGTGCATGAGCTGGGGTCACCAAACAATGTTTGCAGTTTTGGGCTACTGAATATATATTTGTGGCTGAATACCAGGGCATCAAGCGGTTTTATAAGTGGCACTGTAGTGAAGTGACTAAAGGATTGAGAGGACTGCATTGATGATGTGGAGATTCAGTATTTTACTCTCTATGACCATTTAATATCCTCCAATGGGAGTCAACAAGTGAGATCTTAAAAGCCCTACAGCTGACAACTTCCCACATGAAACTGGCATTGAAGAAGGCAATCAGACGAAACAGAGCACTGAAAAGAATGTATTCAAGGTGGAAAATAAAACTCATCAGCTGTGTACCCGAGCTGTGTCAGCGTCCATTCTTACACACACACACACACACACACACTCAGGGCGGGATGCACACACACTCGGGGGGGCTTGTGCAAGATGGCACACTTGTTGGAGCAGTTCTGGGGAGCTCCACTGTGCCTATCTGCTGACTGGCGGACATGGGAAACTAAGCCAGCTCGGGAGCACTGGAATGGTGAGGTGGCTGCCGGGGACATCAATAAGACACCTTTGCGGCTGGGAAGGAGCACAATAGCAGATGCTTACAGCCAGACAGGAACTGAGTCTTTGCGCCAAGATGGTGGACTCGAGGGTTGGACAGGGGCCTTCAGCTTCACGCCCACATGCCAGTAAAGTGCACGGATGTGCAGCAGAATCCGGTGGCTTACCACAAAACGGAGGGCGGTGGAGACAGCCATTTTGTAAGCAGCAGGGAGGCCTGCCAGTGACGATTCCTCCCACTCATTGGGGGCACAAGAAGGAGACTGCTCATTCCCCCCTCCCACTCCGGTAGCCTGAACTAACAGAGCGGTAGGCCCGGGCAGCTGACAAGGACACCTGGAAGAGGAAAGGCAGTGACACAGGGAAAAGAGGATCAGAAGGCAGTGAGGGCGAGCACGGCATGCTGGTGGCCCCTGCACCAGGCTGGAGAGATCTGCGGCCTCTCCGACAGTAGGAGCAGAGTGGAGTTGATGGACCCAGGAAACCATGGCGCTATTACGGCAAGCAGCCCCGGTGGTGGGGAAGAGATTTGAGGTTGCCCTTGATTTCCAGTGCCTGGAGACTTTTTTGGGAGCGTGGGTGTGGTGCATGGCCTGCCCAAGGCGGGAGCGACTACTAGAAACGCATCGAGACCTTGGGCAGCCCCTGCTGGAGGAGACCTGTGGCCCTAGCTCCCGGGCCCTAGAGGATTTGCTAAATCCTAAGAGTTTGCGGGGCCTACTACCCGCACCCCCCTCTCCCCATCCTTCCATCTTGGCTGCTGAAGGCCGGATGCTTGGTGCCTACAGACAAGTGCTAGAGAGGGGTCCTGCTGACTGGGGCTACCCATGTGACCACTTGATGCAGAAGAAGCTTCTTTCCAAATTGATCTAACGCAACTCCAGTCGGGTGGCTGGATTGCTCGCTGGCGGAGGGGGCATGGACCTCACGATCCTGGACACTCTCTGTTTGGCAACGTTGGGAGTAGAAAAGTAGACATTCACAGGACCAAAAAAAAAAAAACCTCACCATATAAGACCTCCTCACAAAGAGCTTCTCCAAGCAGGTGGGACGAGCTGCGAATTTAGTCTTGCCAGACTTTCAGGGTCAGTGGGGGAGGTGGGGGAGGCAGGGTCAAGATGCGGTTGTGGAGGTCCCAGGCACAAGCGGTGTTATGGAATCCCTCATTAGCACTTTGAGGGAAGATGTAACGACGCTGAAAATTGAGATGACCATGGAAGTGAAGGATCTACGGCATGAAATGGGTGAATTGGAGCAGCAGATGACTCAGTGGAAAAGTCTGGCGATGACAGAAGAGGAATTGGAGGTATGCTGCACCAAAATTCTAGAACTGAAGCACCGCAACGCTGACCTCAATTACTATCTAGAGGACCTGAAGAACAGATCTCTTAGATCCAACTTCAGAATTAAGGGCGATCCACTGTAGGCAGATGCAGGCCGCCATTCTCCGTCTCTTCCGCCACATTGTCCCGGAGCTGGAGGTAAAGGAACTCCTACTTGATCGCACACACAGAGCAGGCTTCCTTCTCAGGTACCCGGTACTCCGCAGGGCATTCGCACTGGTCTACGACGCCAGACCATGAAATCGATAACTGAATTCTTGAGATACAAGGGGGTGCGGTATAGGTGGGGACATCCTTTCCACCTCGTCTTTGCCTGGAATGGAGAAACGCACAGTGGCGGCGGCAATCCTGGGATTGGACCTGGAGTAATGTGACCTGGCACGGCCTCAGAGTTCTTCAACGATCTCCCAGGGGCTCGATCATCGGAATTGTCCTAAAACCCGATCACACAAGAAGTTGAGTACGCCAACCCCAATGGAGAGCCTCACGGAGAGATCAGCCCTTTTGCAGCATCTCACTGGATGGGACCAATCCCCAGAACAGGCGGATGCGTGATTGACTCAGGGGTGGGAGCCACACCATTATAGTCCTACCCTACCAGCCACTGAACAAGTGTGGCTATGCGGGCACCACAGCGTGACCACTAGGTCTGCACTGCCATTTGATCTCTGTTCGAAAGGATGCAGAGGAGGCCTTCTGCAACCTTCCATATCCAGGAAGCTCTACACGGATGACGGACGATATGGACCCCTATTACGTAACTAATGGTTTTTCGCCAAATTGGTGTCTGTTATTCAAGTTTTAATGTTTGGTTCACACATGTATCCATATGCAACACTGTTACACCTCACCATCTCTATGGGGTGGGAGGGCCTTGATCCACCCCGGCCCACGACAGCCGATAGTGCCTCTATCTTTCGACAGTAAGGATAGTTAGTCTCAATGTTACGGGCCTGAACTCACCAGCAAAGGGAATAGCTTTGCTGTCCCAACTGAAGGTAGCCCCGTGTGACATGCCTCATACAGGAGACATGTTTGCTGAAAAAGGACTGTCGAAGTGGTTTGACCGTCCGTTCTGGTCCACATGACCGGGAAAGAAAGCTGTGTCAGGTCCTCCAGATACACTCAGAAATCACGGGCTGAATGCTGTCTGTGCGGATCTCCCTTCACCAACACACTCACCATTGCTTGCTTCTATGCACCCAAGAACCAGGAACCCTTAATCTGCCATGCAGTTGGGACCATTCTAACTACACCAGATGTCAAGGTTTTTATGGGGGGTGGGGGGGGGGGAATTTAACCTGGTGCCAAACACCCCTCTAGATCGGACCCTTCAAAGAGCAGGTTCAACCGGAGTCTACTTCCCGCAGGGACTCCAGTGTTTGTAGAAGCGGGTTGTTTGACGCTTGTAGGTCATTACACCCCTCCATGAAGTCTTACTCCTTTTTCTTAGCTGCGCATGAGTCCTATGCCAGAATTGATTATTTTTTGTTTCTGCCTCTCTTCTTCTAGTGGAGACACGGGCGGACATTGAGGCGACTTCCATCTTGGACCACTACCCTATTCAGCTCACACTGCACCTCCCCAATAGTAGTCCAGATTCTAGAATGTGGCGTCTTAATTTGGGAGAAGGAATGTAAGTGATATTGGAGCTGTAGGGGTAGTCTAGCAGTAGTTTAGGGTGGAGTAAAGGTTGATGGATTAGAGAATGTTTAGGTTTGAGAGGTGGATGTGGAGGCTTTTTAGGTCGAGCGTCAGCAAAAGACCTATTGTCTTCACTTTCGAGGGAATCTGAGACAGCGTTCGGCCACGCGCCTCTGCTGTCTCTGATTTGTCCTCGAGGGCGCGCACGGCGCCGTGCACATCCCCTGCCTCCCATTCACAGCCTCTCTCAATCACACACAGCCACACTCACGTATGCGTGCACACACACATACACCCACGGCTAACAGACACACAGCCACACATATACATACACACGCACAGCTACACACGCGCACACACACAGTTACACCCACACACGCGCCCGACCCCCCCCCCCCACTCCCCGGGCTCTTCTTGTTGCATTATGCACTCCGTATACAGTTAGTGCTCACTGCTCCGTATGCTTCCAATGGACACAGTACTTGTAAGATATGTACATTGTTGTTACTGCGCTTCCCTTTCACTTCTAACTAACTCTCTCTCAATAATCTCTTGCCTATTGTCCTTATTTCGGCCGATTGAACTCCGCAGCCAGCTCCGTTGTTTCTCCGCCCCTTCCGGACAGTTCGTGCGTGTCACGCCTCTCCTTTCTCCCGGCCGGAAATCCTATTTGCGTGTCAGGCCTCGTTTTCACCAGGCATTTACAGCAATGCCGAGAGCTTGCTAATATAGCCTTCAGGAAGAGCTGTGTTATCCATTCTACAAACGATAACTGGAGACAAGCTTGATGTGAACTTTTCATTCGATTTGAATCCGATCAGGTGCAGTCATACCTTATGCGTACGGATTTCCATTTCTAGTGTTCTGGCTTGTGACTCTCCTGATGTGATAGTGATTCCCCGTTAGTCTGCGTATCGCTTCAAGATTTTTACATATTTTGGGGGACAGCCTCTTGCCTCATATACTGGTTCTCTCTGCTCAATCACCAGCCGAGACCCCAATGCCATTCCTTAACGGAGGAGGTTCAATGTCTCTCCATCTGCAAGCTATGTCTCTTAGCCACTGTCAAGTACAGCCTAAGTAACATCATCGTGCTCTGGTTTTCTTTGAGGTCTGTAGTGATGTGCAACAGAACAGGCTTTGGATCCTGAGGCACATTACACCCTAAAACTGCGCCGAGGCACGAAAGCACCTGTCTCCAGTACAGCTCTATCTTAATGCAGCCCAGTACGCTGTTCAGTAATCCTCCCTCTTGTGTTGTACATGGAAGCAGGTGAGGGAAGCAATTACCTGCTTTTTGCACATTTTGTCTTGTGGGTATGTTCTATGAATGTATTTCAGCTGAGTGAGTCGGAACCATGTCAAGATTGCCAAGTGTCATGGTAAGGCTCTCGCCTCCACCCACTCTTTGTCCGTGAGAGACCCAAGGCCCCTTCCCAGGCACAGCAGAGCACAGCAAACGTGACAGGCATGTGGCATATTAATGAGCTGGAAACAAGCATAACCTTGTGTTCCTCCATAAGTAACAATGGTTCCAAGGGGTTCTTCTCTGGGAGCTCTTCAAGACTTTATATACAGGGTATTAGTGCATATCGTAATTGTAAGTAACAGAGATGGATTTGTTTTTATAATTGATGCGTATTTCACTGGACACTGCTATGCTTTTTACGGCCTCTTCTTTTCAGCTTTAATTTGTTTTATGCACATATGCAAGTGTTTCTTGATTTAATTACTCTTGCAAGCAGAAGTTTTAATTTAAACATGTAAGGTGCAAGGAACAGGCTCATATACAAGCGTGCCCACTGGGTTGTTCATCCTTCAAATGTTGGTAAAATGATGGGGATTTATAAAATACAGCAGCTTGTTTTTTTATGGTGCAGTTTTACTACGTGCAGCATACCAACACCTCCCATGGATTAGCATCTGGCAATCCTTCTCTCTTACTTTCTACAAATTGCCCACATTGCTTATACTCCCAACTGCATACCCACAATAAACAAAATTGTAATTGAGCTACCACGAACAATGACTTCATAACTGGACCTGCGGTTCTAAACCTTTTGACTGTTCTGAACCACCACTGAATCTTTAATAGTATCCAGAGCCTTTACTGAAAACGTGAGACCCTGACTGTCTCAATTGTGATGATTTCAACCACAAAACAACGTGCACAAATAAAGAAACAAGCATTAATCAAGCAAAAAACAAATGGTAAAATAATTAACTTCTCATCCGGATTTATAAATTTAAAGTTGAGCTTTAGAGTACTCACCCTACCTGCAAATGCCTTCATTAATGGCTGACTCACTCACACTAACTATCACACTCTGGCAGACTCTCTCTCACTCACACTAACTATCACACTCTGGCAGACTCTCTCTCACTGACACTCACGCCGACACTCACACTCACGCCGACACTCACACTCACGCCGACACTCACACTCACGCCGACACTCACACTCACGCCGACACTCACACTCACGCCGACACTCACACTCACGCCGACACTCACACTCACGCCGACACTCACACTCACGCCGACACTCACACTCACGCCGACACTCACACTCACGCCGACACTCACACTCACGCCGACACTCACACTCTCTCTCTCTCACTGACTCTCTCACTCTCACTGACTCTCTCACTCACTGACTCTCTCACTCACTGACTCTCTCACTCACTGACTCTCTCACTCACTGACTCTCTCACTCACTGACTCTCTCACTCACTGACTCTCTCACTCACTGACTCTCTCACTCACTGACTCTCTCACTCACTGACTCTCTCACTCACTGACTCTCTCACTCACTGACTCTCTCACTCACTGACTCTCTCACTCACTGACTCTCTCACTCACTGACTCTCTCACTCACTGACTCTCTCACTCACTGACTCTCTCACTCACTGACTCTCTCACTCACTGACTCTCTCACTCACTGACTCTCTCACTCACTGACTCTCTCACTCACTGACTCTCTCACTCACTGACTCTCTCACTCACTGACTCTCTCACTCACTGACTCTCTCACTCACTGACTCTCTCACTCACTGACTCTCTCACTCACTGACTCTCTCACTCACTGACTCTCTCACTCACACTGACTCTCTCACTCACACTGACTCTCTCACTCACACTGACTCTCTCACTCACACTGACTCTCTCACTCACACTGACTCTCTCACTCACACTGACTCTCTCACTCACACTGACTCTCTCACTCACACTGACTCTCTCACTCACACTGACTCTCTCACTCACACTGACTCTCTCACTCACACTGACTCTCTCACTCACACTGACTCTCTCACTCACACTGACTCTCTCACTCACACTGACTCTCTCACTCACACTGACTCTCTCACTCACACTGACTCTCTCACTCACACTGACTCTCTCACTCACACTGACTCTCTCACTCACACTGACTCTCTCACTCACACTAACAGACTCTCCCACTCTCTCACTCACTGTCACTAACAGACTCACTGACTGACTATCCTACTCACTGACTCACTCACTGTCCAGACTCTCACTGACCGACTCACCCACTCTCTCTCACTCACTGACTGACTCGCCCACTCATTCTCACTCACTGACTCACTCTCAACACACATTGCATTACAAATGCAATAGGTGTAACATTTGCGAAAGTTTAAGCTATTGACATTGTAAATGACAATGCTATTAATGTATCTATTTTCATAACCAACACAAAAAAATTGTAATTTACAATGCCAATAGCTAAAACTTTCCTAATGCAAGACCTATTGCATTGCAAATGCTTGTTGTAGAAGGTGACCGCTATATCTGTTGCGTTGTCTGGTGGTTTGAATGGGGTGTGAAGGACTCTCATGGGAGGTGCGATCAACAACCCTTGCGATCACACTTTCTCGCTTTCCCTGAATTCTTAACCCTTCTTCCTGTCAAGTGACAGTGTATGTCAGTTGTTTGGGTTGTGGGTTTGCAGCGGATGTGTCGTTTTTGACAAGTAATGTGGTGTGGTGTTTGGATTTTCTGATTAGGCGGGATGTGGGTGGTTCAATAGTAGTTATGTTCACCCTATGAATGCATTATTACAGACCATCCCTCAAGGGCACGAATATTTCCTATATAAATTCGGTGATCACAGATTCTATAAAAAAGTAAGGCTTAAGATCTTGGGGGCAGCCCTAAAGAACTGGGTATTCATTAGAAAAAAGCTGGGAATCCCTTATTATGTGCCTCAGGCACTGATATGGGATTCCCCAGGGACACCCGAATGCCTTAAAGATCGATTATCAAATTCCCTTAAAGCGGAAGGCATTACATATTGGAAGGACTTACAAGACAATTCACAGCTCATGGATTGGGACTCCATCTCCAGATTAACAGGAGGAACTCTTACCGGATTCAAATACTACCAGTTGTCAGCTTGGTGGGCCAGTATATCATGGGCTTCAGATACATCGGAATCCAAGTTAGATCTGGTAAATAGAAAGGGGAGGTGGAAGAAAGAAGTATCTTTCTGGTATGAGGCTATGTTGGAGTCGGAGGGAGTTACAGAACATGAACTCCAAAAGTTAGGGGTGGGGATAGTGGGCTTAGAAGGTAACGATTTAAAAGATTTATGGGGCGACTCCTTTACGATGTTAAATGCAGCAGTCAAGGCTGCACCCCTCAAAAGAAACTACCTATTCACTGTACAACGAGTTTACATCTCTCCAAAAAAACTGGGTAAGATCACGAATTTAGAATACCACTGTCCGAGATGTAAAGCTCTTACCGCTGATGACCTTCACATGTTTGTGGAATGTCCCAAGCTCATAGACTTTTGGTCTAGAATAGGAGAGCCTATAGCTGAAGTACTGGGAATACAAATTTTAATCTCTGCTAGAACAATCCTGTTTGGGCTACCAGTAGAATACCAGCTTAATGATATGGCAACTAAATGTATCTTCTACGTGATGGTCTTAGCAAGGAGGGAAATATGCAAGGCCTGGAAGATGCAAATGCCCCCACTTTCTCTGACTGCCTGAAATATACCATATACATAAGTGAATCGGATATGGCTTGTGATACTACTAGACAGGATAAGATCTGGGCAGCCCTAGTGGCTTGGCGGAACAGATAAGACTACTTCGAGAGTATTTCGATGATTTCACCTGGACACTGTTGGTGTCTGGTCTCCAATTCAATCCAAGGGTCATCCAGATACAGAGAATTGGAGTGGAACAAGCAAACAGTTGAAACTAGAGGGGTATCCCCTCTTTCCCTCTCCTCTGTTTAAAGTGCGGGTCGTCGGAACATCGTAACATTGGAGGGGATTTCCCCATCTAGAATGCCCATTAATGGTATATGAGGTATTTTTTAAAGAAAAAAAGAAGGAAAAAAAACCCTCTGAATGTATATGACAAGTGGTTACTTAGGACAGATAGTCTTTCTGAGGTGGTGGTGGTAGTAGTAGTAGATGTAGATATGTAAATGAGCGGTTGCTTAGCTAATGTTTTGAAGGTGGCAATGCAGTTTCTTAGGCCAGCAGTTGCCAAACTTTGGGGGTCTGCAGTCAGCAGTTTTAATAGCATTCCCCAAAGGACCATGTATAACCAGAAGTTTTCTGGAAACAATAAAAGTGTTAAGATAACTTGTGATTAAAGTACCTGCCAGAGAGAGATATGAGTTTTGACTAGTGGCAGCTTTGGCTTATCTATGGTAGCGCAGATGGGTAATATGCCTGCTGCAAAGATTGTGTACCATGTATTTTAAACAACAGTATTTTATGTGCATAGCTCAGTGGGTTACTGCTTTTGTCAAAGAGATTCTTTTGTTACTGTACAGTTCATAAGTCTTAATCTAGCAAAGTACGCAATGAACTGCCATCAAAGAGCTACATGGAAACTGCATGGTACAAGTTAGTAAGTTATGTTGGGGCTATGGATACGAGAGGTACTGTTGGGAGGATGATAGTGAGAGAATCAACGAAGAGCCCCAACAAAGATTATTGTATCCTGGTGCACATTTACCATGCTTTAAAAGCAAATACAATTGAATATATATTGGCAAATGTATTGTAGAATGCACCTTTTTTCCCAAATGTTCTTGGGGGGAGTGGGGCGCCCAAATACCCCTTTGTATATTTTTTAATATAAAATAATATCTTTAGTAATTAGAGTATTTCTTAGGAGTGTACTTGTTTGTGTTATTTTTGAGAATTATTGTTTTAAATTGTACAAATTGCTTGTGGGTCCCCAGCTTCCAGAAGTGATTCAGTGGGGGTTCTCAGGAGTCAAAAGGTTGGGAATCACTGGTCTGCAAGTTAAATTCAAGAAATACAAACAAAACAGGATATTGCACTCCATGCTCGCACCACACAAATCATCATACAACATTACTGTAAGAAACCCACTGGAGGAACTGCTTTCTCAGTACAAGCTGTCAAACTCTGAAACCTGCTACCAGCCCCGATACGAAGCATTCAGGAGCATATACACTTCAAAACAAAGTTGAAAACATGGCTATGGTGGTGGGATAACTACATCATCCCACCACCATGGGATGACACCTGTAATGATAACTGCACCTTCAAGTACAATGTACAGTTTACTGGCCACAGCTTATAGAACAGTCCAACTAGCACAATACTTCCTAAATCCAGTACGTTATGAAGGGCTGGCCTGTAGCTAGCCTGGGTATTATATAGTAGTGTAAATTAATAAATAAGCCTTCTGGTCCACAACAATAGCTTAACACTCAGCGGTGGGCTGACAACTGAAGTTCACACAGGCTGCATGATAACTCCTTCATACACGTAACCCTCTTACACTTGCATTAGACATATGCAAGGGGTCTTCTCAGTCACACACAGTACTGTACGAGACCATAAACCAGCCATCACCAATCGAAAAGATACCTAAAGAGTTTTGCCATATACTGTAGGCCAATCTGAGAACTCTGATCTAGTACAGGCTTCAAGAAATCTACTAGCCCACTCACTACAGTGAGTCAGATTTATCGGGTTGAGCTATTTTAGAGCCTACTGGTTCCTTCTGGCGAGCTGATAAAGAACAGGTGTTCAGTTCACTCAGAAAGTGAAAGAGCACTATAAATGCCTTTAAATCTTGTCACATTTGTGTTGCATTCGGAGACAGATCAAAGGTCAGCTTATGCTGCTTACTTTATACTGGAGGTTGGTGTTTCATTTTCTTTCTATGGCTAGAGGATTTAGAGAGGGAGTTAGAGGATTCTGTAAAGTTAACTGTCAGGCGATTGTGAAAAGATTTATGGGGCGACTCCTTTACGATGTTAAATGCAGCAGTCAAGGCTGCACCCCTCAAAAGAAACTACCTATTCACTGTACAACGAGTTTGCATCTCTCCAAAAAAACTGGGTAAGATCACGAATTTAGAATACCACTGTCCGAGATGTAAAGCTCTTACCGCTGATGACCTTCACATGTTTGTGGAATGTCCCAAGCTCATAGACTTTTGGTCTAGAATAGGAGAGTTTATAGCTGAAGTACTGGGAATACAAATTTTAATCTCTGCTAGAACAATCCTGTTTGGGCTACCAGTAGAATACCAGCTTAATGATATGGCAACTAAATTTATCTTCTACGTGATGGTCTTAGCAAGGAGGAAAATATGCAAGGCCTGGAAGATGCAAATGCCCCCACTTTCTCTGACTGCCTGAAATATACCATATACATAAGTGAATCGGACATGGCTTGTGATACTACTAGACAGGATAAGATCTGGGCAGCCCTAGTGGCTTGGCGGAACAGATAAGACTACTTTGAGAGTATTTCGATGATTTCACCTGGACACTGTTGGTGTTTGGTCTCCAATTCAATCCAATTGCGGCACAAAGAGTTTGAAATGAAAGGATCACAAAACAGGCAAATGGAGAGGCAACAGGAGCAATTATTAAAATACGAAATATCAAATTTGATAAATTGAGACAAATATCCTTCGTAAATGTGAAAAATGTCCAAATTTTAATTGGTTTCTCTTGACACGATGATAACAGCCAAGAAACTCAAAGCATGATGATCAAATGAAACAGCACGAGACAGCCAGCAAGATGATCAATCAAACAGCACGAAACAGCAGTCTTCAAAAAAATGTTGGCGTGAAATTGGTTTGCAGAAGGTTTCTACGTTTGGTTTTCTTCGACAGAATGAAGACGACTTGGTAATTCAGGATCCACCTAAGTGCGGTGCATATCAGAGTACCCACTTTCCATACTTAAATGGGTGACTAAAAATAAAGCTTGCTACAGATATTTTAGCGGTTACTCCACTCTCATCTTTTAACTGGCACTCCGTTTGGATTCATCTTTCGTCCTTTTCTATTATGAATGCTGCACACTTTATGTGCTTCAATGAGCCCCGCGGTTGACTTATATCAGCTGTGCGCCTCTCTTTTCAACGAGATCGTATTCTACCTGAATTTATTCTGCCCTGAGGAAGCCCTTATCGGGCGAAACGCGTTTGCGGTTTCATTGATCCTCTTACTGGCTGTCTTGTGCGGTTTCATTTAATCATCATGCTTTGAGTTTCTTGGCTGTCATCATCGTGTCAAGAGAACCCTATTAAAATGTGGACATTTTTCACATTTACGAAGGATATGTGTCTCAATTTATCAAATTTGATATTTCATATTTAATAATTGCTCCTGTTGCCTCTCCATTCACCTGTTTTGCGGTCATTCAATTTTAGTCCCGTGGCAGTGGACTAGGGAGGTGGGCAACTTTCACTGTTCTAGACTGTGTACATAAGTGCCTATGTAGATTGTGCAACATCTAATCCCCTACTGCCATTTTGTTGCTGTGTCTCATGAAATGAAAGGATGTAGGAAGTCAGGTTTTTTTCTTACACACATTCAAATAGCTTGTAAATTAACTGCACAAATATCTCAAAATATATTTTAGTAGTTATGAAATCAAATGTTTTGTAATTCTGTAGGATGACAACAATATTGTGATAAGATGAAAACTAAATCAGAACACTTTACTTGGTGATGTGCAAGTGATAAACATTTCTGCTGAAACCCATTTTCCAAAGATCATCGTTTATACACTATATAGTTTTATCAATATGGATGTTATTGGAAAAATTTGAGGATATTTCAATGGAAAATTAGCTGTTTGTAAATGAGTGAGCTATTGCATTATGCTTTAGTAAAATATTTATTTAAAGTGAGTTTTTGGAACATTAACTGAGAAACATTCTTGCTTCCGCCCTGATAAAAATGTTATCATTGAGGCAAGGGTTATCTGTAACCTATATGTGAACTAGATGTTTATTATACATGGAATAAATCTTTAGTCTATTGAAAAAACAAAGAGCTTTTTTGTGGTAGAAATGCTGAACGTGCATATTTGAAGGTGCATGTAATAACAAAGAGAAAGGTAGCTCAGGGAAATAAAATATTTGCCTAGGATCATACAATTGGATAACAGTTTATGGGTCAAGTACATTACGGTTAGGTAGAGTAGATTATTCAGTCAGTAGACATGCAGGACTGATTTTTCGAGGACCGTAGCACACTACTGCAGGTCCCAACTAACTACATACTATGGTTGCCTTTACATCTCACAATGACTGAGAAATTGGATGACAGTAACAAAGTCAACCCCATCAGATCTCCCCATGGCTCTCTCCAAGTATGCTTGCTCAAGACCATACACTTTTAATCAAAATATCTCAGATTAAGCAACCCAGAAATACTATAAAGAGACTCAGCCTACAGAGCTGCTGTCAGCTTACTGAAAACCATACACGTAGTACCTTTCACACCTCTTCATCCACCACACTGCTAAGCGCTACATCCCATAAAATGAAAACAGCCAACACGGTGACGACGTACAATATGGAAACAGTTCCCATCCAGACACAAAAACAAAGACAACACAATTCCAAACACAACCTCCACAGCGCAGCATCCTGCACATGTAGGCGAGTACGTCCGTGCCCCATACAGGTAAGGTAGTAACCCCTATATAAATGTTGCAATACGATACAAAACATTTTCCCACATGCTAAGAAATTACATCTCCTCTTAACTTTACTTCTCATGTGCACGTGGTTCACCTGTTCGTTTCACTGTCCATTAAATAATATTATTTGTAAGCTTTACGTTTTCTCTGTAAACAAAATGACCTGCCCATGAAAACCAACAAAACAGGGTTAGTAATCGCAACTTCGAACATTCGTAAACCAATTTAACTGGAACTGACAGACTCTCAATGTGAATATATCCTGAAAGAAACGTGCGTGTTCTGTCAATTCGTGTGTTCCTGCCTTTGCCAGGACACAACTAAAGTACGCACTACAAAAAAGGAGGGTCACTTTTGTTTTCAAAACATCCCTAAATTGGCCCAAGCAATTGTCTGCAAGTGGCGATGGGCCGTAACTATGCATCGCGCTAACCAGAGACAAAGGTATCCTCATACCGCAACTGCTTACCTGCGCTACGCCGGGTTCTCAGCTGTTTATTAGGTACAAGTTCTAATACCGGGGCTCTGATAGACCTGCCTCCGGTTTGAATTGCGCCTCTTCACATCGACCTGCAGTCATTGGCCAGTATCAGTGAACTCAGTAGGAAATTACATCATTCCCGCGAGATCTAAGCGTCAACTGCCATACTCTCATTCAAGACAACGTCCTGAGAGGCGGCCATATTAAAGTCAGGCTACTTATCTCCACCCCCTCCGCCGTACTTCATGCCCCTTGTTTGCGTCACGGAGTTTTGAAGGCCGTGCTCCTTCCGTTTTGCGAGGTCAGCTGAGGTTACAGGTCGAGTATTGGGTTCACGTTTATTTATTTATTTAATGCAATTTTATATAGCGCAAACTTTACCCGAAGGTGTCAGAGCGCTTTACATAAGAACCAGTTGCAAAACATAAGGACTAAGTTTACATAAAAGATGCAAACAGAAAAAATTGCAAATGTACAAGATGTAAAGTCACACAAGGAAGAGATAGTAAAGTCACTCAAGGAAGAGATACGAATGGATATACTCTCAAGAGTCACCAGGGCCGTTTCTTTTATTTATTTATTTATTTATTATTTATTTATGCATTTTTATATAGCGCAGACTTTACCCGAAGGCGTCAGAGCGCTTCACATTAGGAACAGAAATGAAACATAATGAGAAACATTACAAAAGAGCAGATTGCTAAAACATACGTTACTTACATAAGGTAATAGTGACAATTGTGAGCAACCAAAAATACATGAGGTAATAAAGGTAATAATGACAATTGTGAGCAAACAAAATACTTGAGGTAGTAAAAATTGTGAGCAACCAAAAATACATGAGGTAGTAAAGGTAATAGTGACAATTGTGAGCAAACAAAATACTTGAGGTAGTAAAAATTGTGAACAACCAAAAATACATGAGGTAGTCAAAAGTGCAGAAGAGGAAAAGTGACAAGTGTGCAGTTATAAGAGAAAACAGAGTATAATTTGAGGTATAATACTGCAATAAGTGCTGGCACAAGAACAGGCGTTACGTAGGCAAGGTGGCCCTTGTGCAAGTATCAAAGGTAAAAACATGTGAGAGGTAGAAACCGTGTGTTACATGGGCAAAGTGTAGTGTGCATGTTACAAAAGGGCACCGAACACAAGTACATGGAGAATACTGCAAAAAGGCAGACACTCCCACCACAGGAAAACACTGGGAAGGCACTCCCGTGGTCATGGAAAGTAGAAAATATCAGTAGTGGGGAGTCTTCCTCCAAATAGCAAGAGGACGTGAATTACTTTTGGAGGTGTCTCTGGAGGAGGAGAACTTTGAGGTGCCTTTTGAAGGCCTGGGAGGAGGCGGTGGTCCGGAGCTCAGGCGGAAACGAGTTCCAGATTCTCACTGCGTTGCCTGAAAAGGATTGGGCCATTGTTCTTTCCTTCTTGAAAGTGGGAGGTTCAAGCAGTAGATTCTCGGCATTGCGTGAAGGTCTAGAGCCTCAGAGAGTTTCAGTTTATTCGCCAGGTAGCGGGGAGAGGAGGAGTGCAAGGCTTTATGGGTGATACAAGCGGTCTTGTAGATAGCTCTAGCCTCGAAGGGAAGCCAGCGGAGGGTGGATAACATCGGTGTGATGTGATCGCTTCTTTTGGCCCCATAGATGAAGCGAGCTGCTGAATGGAAGACAGACTTAAGTGGAGACAGGTGAGATTTGGGGAGGCCAGTAAGAAGAGAATTGCAGTAGTCTAGTCTGGAGAGGACCAGCGATTGCACCAGGGTTATAAGGTCCTGCTCCGGGAAGAAGCGACGGATTCCCCAAAGAAGGCGCAGTTGGTAGCGAGCAGATTTTGCAATAGAATTGATGTGGGGAGTTAGATTGAGTTTTTTGTCTAGAATGACACCAAGAGATTTTGCGCTGTCTACAATGATGGGTTTGTTGTTTAGTAGATTCATCTGATCCATCCATGATTGAACCGGGGGAGGAGAGAGTGAGGAGGAGAAGAGGAGGAATTCAGTTTTGGAGGGATTCAGAATCAATTGATGAGATGACATCCAGTTTTGAATGGAGTCAAGAGTAGATCTTAGGATGGAGAGATCATGAGTGGAGGCAACCTTGAGGTAGAGTTGAGTGTCATCAGCATAGAGATGATAGTGAATCCCGGATTTGCTTAGGAGGTTTCCCAGTGGTTCTAAGTAGAGATTGAACAGTGTGGGTGCAAGTATAGAGCCTTGGGGAACACCTTGACCCACCGCCACAGGAGAAGAAAGACTGTTCGCTATTTTGATCATTTGAGATCTGTCAGAGAGGAAGGATGCAAACCATTTAAGCACAGTGCCCTCCATGCCCATTCTCTGTTGAAGAATATTGAGGAGGGTGTTGTGATTAACAGTGTCGAAGGCTGCGGAGAGGTCAAGGAGAATTAGCAGACAGGACCCCCCTGAGTCGAGTATCCCCAGCGCATCATCAACCACTTGCAGTAGGGCTGTTTCAGTGCTGCAGTTTTGGATGAAGCCGGACTGACAATTGTCAAGAAGATCATTGTCCTTGATATGACGAGAGAGTTGTTTGGCTACACATCTTTCCGTGATCTTTGCAAGAAAGGGAAGGTTAGTGATGGGGCGGAAGTTGTTGAGGTCATTCGCATCAGCAGTGGGCTTTTTCAGCAGAGGGGTAACCTGCCCAGTTTTGAAGGAGACAGGAAGGGAGCCTTGCCAGAGGGAGAGGTTGATCAGAGTGGTCCAATAGGAGAGGGAATGGGTATAGAAGTCAAATGCAATGGCACTGGGGATAGGGTCAAGAGAATGGTTGGAGGGCTTTGTTTCGCGTATGCACTTGAGAAGGGCATCTTCAGATATGGGGTCAAAGCTCTGCCAAATGGCTAAGGATTTGCGCTCCTCTGGAGGTGTAGGATGAGCAACCTGATCCACAAGTGATTTCACCTTTCCATCGAAGAAAGTAGCGAAATCCGCTGCTCTCTTTGTAGAATCCTCCACCTTGGAGGTTGGGGGAGAGCAGCTCGGAGTCTTGATGAGATCGAATAGTTTTTTGGGTCTATTTTTGGCGGAATCAAGGAGGGTTTTGAAGTGCGTCGCTTTCTCAAGGAAGATGTGCTTGTGGTATTTGGATCTTGCTGTGCGAAGCAAGGCTAAATTGTCAGAGGAAGGCAATTGCCTCCATTGCTTCTCCAGGAATCTTAGCTGCTTCCTTTCCTCATAAAGGGATTTGTTGAACCAAGGTGCTGAGGGAGTGGGCCTTATCCTTTTGCTTTTGAGTGGAGCGACGTTATTAATTTCAGCTGCAAGAACTGTGAGGCATTGGGACGTGAGATCGTCAACAGCTATGTTCGGGTCTAGCCTTGGAAGTGAAAGCAAAGCTGATTCACAGAGGGGACCGACATCAATGTTTTTGGCATCACGGAACCAGGAGATGGCCCTCTTGGGTTGGCCAAGAGTTATAGAGTGTGAAAGTTGAAGAGAGAATGGGATGAGGTGGTGGTCAGACCAATCTACATGAATAGGGGTAGTAGTAGAAAGCATGCCTGCTTTAGAAATAACAAGGTCCAGGATTGCGCCCTTAGAGTGGGTTGGTTCAGTGCAGTGTTGGATAAGATCATTTGCCGAGAGGAAGGTGGCCAGTGAGTTCGCAGAGGAGTCTTGCGGTGCGCCCCAGTGGAGATTGAAGTCACCCACGATGGTCTGATTGTCACTTTGAGAGTATTGGTCGCTGATGAAGTCTTTGAGATCTTCTATAAACGAAGAGCTACTACTACGAGGCGGGCGGTAAATGATATGGAATCTGAGCGGTGAACGGTGTTGCAATTGAAGCTCAAGAGAAAGGCATTCAAAGGTGTGGGAGGAGCTGCTAGGAGACGCCTTAAGTTGGAGGGCGTTTCTGAAGATGACTGCAACACCTCCCCCCATGTTTTCAGTTCTGTCATTCCTAAATATGGAATAACCTGTGGGTAATAGGAGATCAAACATAGAGTTAGGCAAGACTAGGCGGCTGCCTAGGGCGCCAAAAGGGCAAGGGCGGCAAAAGGGGGAAAACATTTTTAATTTGTGCAAGCATATAATGCCCAATGGAACAGTCTGCATTCATTTCACAGAAGTAGCAGGTGGAGTTCTTTATGTATGTTATCCTTCTTTTCATTTTTATAATTTCAGGATTGTAAAGAAACCTTAGGGAACCCATTTCATAACCTTTCAAAGCAGTATAAATAAGGTCACTATTCTTGTGCAGACACTTGGAAGAGAGTACACATATAAGTGAACGTAAAAAAAGTAAGAAAAGCTACAAATATATTTTATTTTAAATAACATCACTAAGTTTGCAAGGAACACTTTGCAGTACTCCAAGTGACAAATGGGAAACTAAAATAGAAAGAAAATCGTGGAGAAGTGTAGATAAAGGGGGTTGTCAGAGATAACAAAGCGGAAAGAAGCACAACAAACAGCACAATAAGCTCTTTCTTGAAGTGTCAAACAGAATTTCTTCCCAGAATTCATGTTGTAGATCACTGCAACTTACTGGGAGACTCAATCTGTAAGAGCAGTAAGGAATCAGGGCCTAGATTCACAAAATGTCATTCAGAGATGGGCTGCATCATAAAAAGTTGTACTGCACTATGCAACTTTTTTTGCCTCATGGTCAGGCAGCAGCACCTGTATGTGAGTGCAAGCGCACCTGCTTTTACATGCTGCGCAGCTCACCCTAGCATAGTGGTGTGTGGAGCAGGCCAGCAGTACCAGTGTGTGGTTTCCTAGGGTCATCAATCTTGTAGCGCAGTGCATGATTTTTGGCCAGTCCCCGAGCGGTGCTTTATGCAGCAGCCCGTGAAGGTGAAAACGTCTCGCACGTCGCACCACCCTCTCACTCGGCGCGCGGGGGACGGACTGTTTGTGTCGGCTGCTCAATAAAATAACCATGTCAGGTAATTTCATTTGGTTTTAAGCAGTGCAAACAGGTGGCTAATAGCACACCACTCCTAAAAAATATGTGGTGCCAAGAGGCTTATTTTTTCCATCACATCAATCTGAAATTCGTTTTTTGTTTTTTCACCCCAAAATACAGGTTCCAGTCTAAGTATGGTCTGGAAATAGTGAAAAAAAGACGAATACCCATAATTTATTTTCTAACCTGCAATAAAAACAAGTTCACATTGTGCTCTGCCTCTTGCGCTTTAGCTTTTGGGGTTGTTTGTCACTATTTATGCGGCGAGACATATCAGCGGCAGCTAGATATGAAGCGTGTGATGTTTGACCGGTGTGAATAAAATCATACATATAGCGAGACTCTCCAATCCACCTGGTTCTAGAGTCAGTTTGGCAGCTCTATATGATTTACAACTCAAATGTACCCAGGCTACTATTGCACCGTGCTGTGATGTTCTACAGCTACGTTTGCGCTCTATACGCCCACTTACAAAACATACATCGCTAATTAAATTGTGCCTCGGTTCTTAGATAATAGGTTTATATTATTCAACACAAAGGCACTCCTTTTTAACTTGGAAAGATAAAAGGCTGAGTAGACTGTGCAAATATTTCAATTTGTGACCAGCTAACACTGCAGATGTCTGCAGCAAGCGGTTAATCTACTCAGCTGTTTTGCCATGTGCTCTTTGATTGTTGGTGTTATTTATACGCAGAGCCACTTGAAATTAAGTCGCAGGGGGAACCAAATTATGTGGAGAGTTGGCTGAATTATGCGTCAAAAAATGCAAATTATGCGGCATACCAAGGCACATTTTGTGATCTAATGCATCATTCTTCTAGTCTGGATGACAGGGGGAGAGAGTGATGGTTGTAAAAGGGAGGGGGTGGCATTTTTCAATTCTTGCCTAGGGCAGCAAAACACCTAGAAACGGCCCTGAGAGTCACATAGGAATGGTAGAGAGTACAAAGGTCTACTGCATATACTAGTGATTAGAGTTATCTCTATATACATAGGGAAGGGATACGAATGGATATACTCCACGAGTCACATAAGAATGGTAGAGAGTACAGAGGTCTACTGGATATACTAGTGTATTTAAGTAATTTATTTCAGTATTAGGATACAAAAAACTCCAGCCACGCAGAGCTGAGTTGAAGCTCAACCTCTATCCTCCAATCCCAGCCAACAAAGTTCCATTACGTCACCGCGTTGCACTGTACATGGACAAAGAGGACGTAAAATCAATGGCATAGAAGCAGAACACAAAATATTATCCACCTTTAAAAAGAAATAAAACTAAAGATAAGTTAAAAGACAAAAAAAAAACTACCTGTGGTATTCTATGTCATCGCATTCTAGCATCTAGAATTTGATAAAGTGGATTAGAATGTAGACAAGCTGTACGGATTAGCTGGCAGAGGGGGTTGTGCCCACTGCCCTCACCAGGAGCTTGTATTCTATCAAGAAATAACATTTAATCAAGGAAGAATGCTTGGCAGTGAGTGATATTTGACTTCACACTAAGCTGTATAATAATATAAGACAAATACATGGGATAAAGTTCTCCTTTCCGTCTATTATAAGGCTATTTATTGCAAGTCACTGAGGAGTTCGGCTGAGTTCCTTTAGAAAGTTAAGTGTCCGGAAATTGTCAGACATTAATTCCCAACTTTCACAGGTCCAGAATGATGCTAAGTCTCAAATGCCCCTCCAGACCTCACCTAATCGCCCATATAATCTAGATTTTCCTAGTAATTTATGAAGGAAAGTCTAAATTTATTAAAGACACGGAGGCGAGTATTATGCTTCTTTAATCTTGCATTTTATTTACAGCAGTGCAGTCAACAAAACTGCAAATCCCAAGAGGCATAGAAAACGCCAGCCAATGGGATAACCAGAGAACAATATCCAACCAATGGCATTGCAGGAGTGCCTATATGTGAACCCTGTGACTGCGAACAGCCCTCTTTTCTTATGCAAGAAAGTCAAAGGCCCATGAACAAAGGAAAAATAGATATCACAATAAAACAAGCCTTAGAAGGAGTTAACATTTCTGGGCACAAGTCTTTGAAACGAAGACCCGTCGGAGAAATCTGAACACAGGCGAAAACCTTCCAGGCAAATCCAGCGACAGTGACGTGGAGGAAGAAGAACCAGATCCAAGTAGAAACTAGTTGGAATGAAGGAGGCAATTCCGGAGGAACTAAGGGAGGGAAACAAAACCTATGTTAATACAGTTTTAGGTTGGATATTACTCACCTCTGTGTCTTTAATAAAATCAAGCTTTTCCTTCATAAATTACTATGACGATTTAAATTATATGTCACGACCCAAAGTTCCTATTATGTTTTTTTAAAGCAAATCAACAACAACAGAAGATGCAGTGTGAACAGGTTTGCAATAAACATACAAAATACATTATCATTGGACCAATCCGCTGATCTCAGAATGCCCTTGTAGGAAAATAGGATCTGCTTTCATGGTTACCCTCACTTTTTGCTGGTGTCAGCATGTTTTTTTGACTGGTCTGGCTGGGACCCCACTAATCAGGACCCCATCGATCGTGCTTCCTCCTTAAAATTATCATGGTAAGTACTTTGGCACCTCCTCAATTGGCTACTGGTGTACCCATTTAAGTCCCTAGTATATGGTACTGAGGTACACAGGGCATAGGTACACCAGGGGTCTCCCATGGAGTGTAACATGTATTATGCCACCCATTAGAGACCACTCAACCTGTGACTACAGGCCTGCCATTGCAGCCTGTGTAAGCTGGTGCTAACACCACTTAGAACAGATATACGTTTCCTTATTTCTGAGGTCACTACCCTTAAATCATATTTCACCCCTAAGACAGGCCTTGCTGAAGGAAGGGTGCTGGGCTATAAGTGTGAGAGTGCTCTGCAGTAGCCCCCCCCGCAAACCCATGAGTCGATTCTCCAGGTTTTGTAAGTGCGGTCAGCCATTTTGATACATATAGTGGCCATGCATCATTACGCGATGGTTAACTATATATTGGCTGTGCCGAACCTGGGCATGTTTGGTATCAAACATTTTGGAATCAAACAGCCAACACCGTTACCAGTGTTGGAGGTATGATTCCATGCGCTGGAAGGGCTCCTCCGAGAATCCCCCTGTACTCCTGGTAACAGCCTTCCAGGGTCTGCCAGCAAGCTAGTGTTAATGGCAACCCCAGACATGATTCTGCCCTCCTGCTGCTGAGCTGAGCTCGAGCAGGCGAAGGTAGAGCAATAGGCTTTGTCACAGGGAGGCGTGACGACCTCCCAGACAGGCCTTAGTGTATTGGGCTGGGGTGTCAGCGCCACCATACTGCTTTGAATGGCACGTTTGGTGCCCTCCTTGCATACTCTAGTTAGAACCATTTCTGAGAGCCCATAGCACCCACAGAAGGATACAAAGTTCCCCGGGGAGAGTACTACAGTGTGGAGAAGGGAGTAGATGTAAAGGGTCAAGGAACTGGAAGGGTTCCCTTGTCGGAACTAGAGAGCCTCACACACCCAGAGCGTTAGGTGTGAAACACACCCTGACTGAAGGATGTCCAGTATCATCATCGGCTCACTGCTCCTCGTCAGACCGGCACTGCAATGTCTGACGGAGTGCCCAAAGTGTCGTAATCGCGGCAACTCGAACTACGTTTCCCGGCATGCCCGGGGGTTTGACTCCAATTCCCATGATCCTCCACGACGCGCCGCATTCTCGCGAGAATCCCATTTAAGAAAATGGCGGTCGGAGGATCAGCATCGGGAATTCCGGTCCTGGTGTGAGTTGCTGCCTTGCCCTGTGTTCCGGTCCGGTAAGGGTGCTTGCACCACTGCATTCTGGCAGCGCTTTGTAGCGAGTTGGTTGGAGACTCGTTTTTTGTTTGACTTCTGACTTTGATTGCTATCTTCTGGGTAATCGGATATTGCCTGGGAAGTAGTTGGTAACCTGAACTCCTGTTACCTCATCTTTGCGAGGTTTTGGGGATTATTGTGGATTTGACTCGGTTGGTAAACCGGCCAACGGTGTTGGTGTGGAATTTAGCGCTATCAGACTATAGATAGCCTTTCTGGTTTCTTTGACCTTTGCTTACCGTTCTGGATAACTATTTGCCTTATCAGCTAAGAAGTATTAGCTGTGATTAGGGACTCTTCGAGCCCTGAGGAGTATTGTGGAGTGCATATCACATGTGGGAAGGCTACTTTCAGCAATATTGATTTTGGCAATTAACAGTGTGTTGAATCTTCTATTAATAGGGGTACTGGAGGTGTGACTACACTCTTCCCCTGTGATGTTTATTGGATTCAATGATTGGGTATGTTTCAAGATAATGTACATATTGTATGATATATGAACCTTCATTCGGGTTGCCTGAGATTACATTGATTTTTGTCTCTTTAATTAGTTATGCCACCAAGCCCTCCACGTAACATCTACACCTCCACAAGACCCTCTTATTTTCTTTTACAGGTATAGGTTTTGATAGACTCTTTTCTATGTGTATACAGTGTGTGCTCAGTACGGTACAGAACCTTATCTTATGCTTGTGTTTGTTCCTGTCTTTCAGATCTCCCTCCCTGCTGTCCCCTTCCTTTCCTTCCCTTGTCTTTACACTTTTCCCCTCGCTTAATCCGGTCAACGTTCTGTGCCATCAAGGCTATTCAGACATTGGCTAGATTTAGAGGTGGGCTTACCATTCGACAAACCGATCCTGAGGACTATCAACACAACACAAAGGCACTCTTTTGGCGGAGTTCTTTTGTTCCTTGCCGATGGTGAGTGTGAGTGAGGACGAGAGATAGTGTAGTCGGTGCAAAGTGAGTGAATATTAAAAAGGGTAGTCAGTCCACAATGGGTTTTATTGACGTGGCTGATTCCCTAATTAAAAGGGGTGGGAGGGGAGCTAGAAACTGTGGAGGTATACAGAAAACTAACTCAACCCCTTGGTGTGGTCAACATGTTTCTCGCCAACCGGCGATTCGTCAGGACCTAAACAAAGTACTACACAAGAAGACAAATGATTAAATGCTCATTCACGTAGTAAAAAGCAAATACAACCTCTCTGGGTCGGGTACAAGGAGGGCCACGGGGTCCTGCTCTAATTAGGCGACCCTAAGGGAGAGTGGTTCAAAACATAAGGTGCTACAAGGGACTTATTTCAAAGACGTTGACTCTTAATCGGCGAGTGGTATCTCTATTTCACACTCTTAAGTATCCAGAGGATATCTGATTTATTTCAAACACAGCATAAATGCATGGAAGGTGCAGATAAAAATAGAGCTAGAGAAGGAAGGTTTGTTCTGAAATAAATCTTTACTTTATAAAAATATGACAAGGGATGTAAACATAAATCAATTCGAGCAAAAAGGTCATGAACAAAGAAAGACAAAGAATTTTTCTATGGTTCATAACCAAGTATATCAACTCCAAATAGTTAAGGCAAACAACCCAAATTAAACAATAAAACGTGGTTGTAAGTTGGCGTCTAACGACAGCGATGAAGGAGATGATAGCAAGATGTCGACGTTTCGGTCTTTATTGTGTTCATCGATAAGACCATCATCAGGACGATGTTATGTTTCAATGCTGAAAACAACTCCCTATGTAAAAATAAATCAATTATTAAAGACTGGTAAAAACAAATTAGATTAACAATTTTCTTGAACCCTACAAAAGCTCTATACACATGTAACATAAAAGTTAGGGACAGTATCAACCCCTTCCCGGTGATACCTCCATTCAGTCTAAAAATCAACGAGCAGTCAATATGACTGAGTACAAGTTTGTGCGGATATTAGGTATAATAACCTAACTAAATCGCTCCATCAAACATTTATAAATGATCTTAGTTTAAAAAAAGGGGGTATATAACCTCAATTAGGTGAAAAAAAGCAAGAAATTCTGTGTCATTCAAAGACTTGGAAGACTTAACCTTAGTGAGTGTCATAATGGACTCACTTGTACATGTACGTTCTTCCTAAGGGAGAGTAACACAGGCCTCGCAGCATGCTCCCGTGAGGCCAGCGCTGTCTGGTGGATGAACCTTAGATCAAGCGCTGGAAAGGCGGGACACCTACCCCTCACGCTCACGGCACCTGGTCAGGGTGCACCCACCCTGGCGCAAAACTGGACAAAGAACATGGGAGGAGTATCCTCCCCTCTGTCCTGCCCCTTCTATGGGAAGGAACACTGAGTCATCCAAACCCCTTTCCTAGGGTATAAAAGGGCTTACCTGTGGGTGAGTCCTCAGATTCATCGTGGGACTGGACTCAAGTTTGAAACAACGTCACCCTTCGACCGTCTGGATACTTGGACTTTGCCTTGAACCGAGACTTTATCAAGGAAGACTCCTGCTGCTCCTTGTGTTGCTGTTCTGCACGTCTTCTTCATTGTCTGTGTCTGTACTTCATCCAGGATCTTCAACAGACCTGTGGACATGAAGGAGACCCAAAGTAAGGAGACCCAAAGTAATCTCTCTTGAAGTGAAGGAGTCACTCCCCTGCATCATCAGGCACCGCAACAAAGCTGACCATTCTACTGCTCGTGACGTTCCACAAACCTCGAAAGGCTCAGCAACACAGGGAGTGGTTCTGCTTCTCCCTCAAGGCATGATCTGTCCTCTCTGCATTTTTGAGGCCAGTAACCCTTGTCTAGAAAAATTATGCAGGGGTTCTGCCCAAATAACCCTCCCAAACCTGGGCTAGGGACATCACAAGGATGAGGAAGTAGAAAAAGGGGGTTATAGAGGGATCAATTCAACAAAAAACTTTATACACAAGATATATTTAATTACCTTGTAATGTGCAATTATTTGTAAAGCATATGATTTCACAAATCTACAAACACAGATATACGCATCACAGGACAAGGTGGCACACAACAGCAGAAATAATATATAAATTAAACATATTTACAAAATATACACCTCATACAAATACATTATATACATTACATATAAACAAACACTGTGTACCCTACAAAAGGAAAAAGAAAAATAATAAGGATAAACAATATTCACTACAACCTTAGAGTGATATAAAGCTTTAAAGGAAATCCTCTCAGCGCCTAAGTTATACATTCTTTTATAATATATATAGGGGAGAAGGCGCCAGAAATGAAACACAAGAAATCAATATATAGGGACTCCTTAGAATGGCGTCGACGCAGTCGCGTTTCCGCCAAATATTTCTTTAGGCTTCATCAGGACACGGGTACTTATAAGTCAAGCCCACAGATATGGGGATCCTATGTGAACGAGGCAACTTCCTCGTATAGTGTATATGTCCTCATAAATGAGGGCGTCCACTCAAATGTCCCAAATTGCGTATGCCAGTTCGCACGGGGTGAATGTGTACTTCAATCAGCTCCTTCTGGAAACAATCTCAGTGAGCAAAGCCACTGCAAATCCAAGGAACAAACACTCGAACCTGCACCCATCCGCGAAGTCTGGCACAGCTAAGACTGAACCCCTGTGCACAGTGTCGACTTGCCTTTGTCAAGGTTTGTTGGCTCTGCACTCAAGAGATCTTCAGGCTACAAGAAGCTCCAGCCTCTAGCATCTCTTCCTGCCACAGTCTTCGCTCTCACCGCCTTCATCTTTGGTGAGCTGCTTGAGGTCCTCTTGCGACTCCGTGCCTTCGCGCCCTGGGTCTCTCAAGGGTCTTCTCTTGCTTCAGTGGGCTTCCCTGCTTGCTCGGGCCTCCTCTGACTCTCTTGCACTTGGTGTGTCCCTTGGACCTTGCTGGTCGCAATGTTGCTCCCTCATGGTTTTACATGTCTATTGCTGCTACCAAGACTTGTTGGTGCTCCTACCGGACATCAACCCCCTGGTTCTCGACTTCCAACGTGGAACATCTCATGAACAGCTCCTGGTCTTTCTCACCGTTACCTGGTACTCACAGCTGCAGCGATAAGGTCCCCATCATCACTCCTGCATCTTTAGTCATCGGTGCTCAATGCACTTCTGTGCCTCCTGGTCACCTCAGAGGGGCATAGACTCTGTCCCCTCAGCTTGCACGTTCTCTTCAAGAATCCACCCTTGGATTCCACTGAATTCTTGCAGTCTTCCCAGCAGCATCTATTCTGAAATCCTCCATTGTCGTCTGCAGCGGTTTCCGAAGTCACTTCTCACCTATGCACCCAGCTTTCCTGGTATAGGTATTCTGGTTCTTGGGGTATCCACAGGTGGGGTGACTCTCCAATCTTCTGTCTTCCACAGGGTTTCTTCACGGTCCACTGGGAAAGGGTCTTCTTCTTCAAAACTGCAACCCCGACTTTCCTGTTGACTTCTATTGATTACGCAGTTGTGTCTCCACTCTGCACAGAGCCTCTGTGGGGTTCCTGGGTACTTACCATGGATGGTTCCTTGTGTCCCCAGCTCTTCTGAGTCTCCTGGTTCAAGTCCCGGCTTCGGTCGCAGTTTGCATTCCACTTTCTTAGTATATGGTTTGGTCTCCACCTGGAGATCACTGTTTATTGTGCTAACTTACCTGTTTACAATTGAAGTATTCTGTATATTTATGTAGATATCAACGGGTAGGAGATATACCAATGTGTTAGTGAGTGTTGTATAATAAATAGACATTTTTTTTTAAAAATACACTGTGTGGTTTTTTAAAATTTTATCAACACTATTTGACTAGATCTGGTAAATCAAGCTGCTAAACACTCCTTCTGGACTAAGCCTGAAAGCTGCTCTCCACAGCTACCACTTGGAGAGCTTTCTTTGGCTGTCTAAGACCACTAAAATCACCATACGGTTTGTCTGGATTAGTGCAAGGTTCTTCACTTAAATAAGTGTGCACCATATTCTAAGCCAGCCTCCTACAGTCCTCAAGACGGAAACCAGCCCTAAAGGCTTTTGAAGCCATAGCCCCTCTGGAAGAATGGGCCCCAAACATGGACGTATCACTGCCAGCAAGGGACATGACCCATCTGACCTAATGAGCCAGAGAAGGGGCAGAAACAGGTTTGTGGTGTTTTCTGAAAGAAATCAGGAGTTGGGAATGAGAGGACGTTCGTTTTGAGATCAGGTGATTTTTGTTAATACACCTTAAGGCACTGTCCAACACATAGGTTAGGTTGGTCAGGAAAGTGAGGATAAAACACTGTAGTTAAATATGTTTTTGTACGTTTGTGAACTGGAAAGACAACTCCTGTAGGAGTAAATTGGAAAGAAGTAACGTCCAATGCTTTACCGTCAGAAAGGCAATGGATAGAAATAAGGCAAAGAAGCATTGTAAGTTTAGCAGACAACATCTTAAGAGAGATATCAGAGTTATCAGGTCATGAAATGAACAATCTCAAAACCACATTTACATCCCACGGTTTGCTGTATTTTGTACAGGAGGACTGCAAAATTTTACTTCCTTTAAGAGTCGACAGATAAGCGGATGCTCTCCGACCGGTTTTTCACAGATAAAAAGATGATTTGTAGAACTTGCAGATCTGCATAAATTAATCATACAGTAAGTCTTTTCTCCGCTAGCTTGGCCTGCCTGAGCTTGTACAATGTACACTATACTCCTCACACTTCAATGCCCTTATTGGTATCTCATTGCTGTAAATGGTCCTCAGTTAAGACCACAGTCCTTTTTGCCTCATTATTGATGACTAACTTCCACCAGCTAAGCGCATACATACTCACAATTAATGTTTGGAATGTTGGAATACTATATGAGACACCTTTAATTGGCTGCCCATCATTTAATTTCTCAGATGCTCTCTTTTTTCAGCCTCACATGACACGAGAGTATATCTCCCTTCACGGCGTCACCATTTTGTGGAATCACGCGCTCCTCTCACGGAGCTTTTTCTTCAGGAAAAATTAATTTTGAGCACTAACTATTGCCTCATTATTGCCCTTCACAAACGCCACTTTGAGGGAGAGCTTCTTGTTCTATGGTGCAGCATAGTCGCACTTCATTGCTATAGTAGTGCAGCAAGGTTAGATCGCTCTTCCGGAAAAGGAGGCGGTCTAGCAATAATATTCAAAGACATTTACTACTGCCGCTGCTTCCCTAGTCCCTTTCTAGACGTCACTTTGAGGGAGAGCTTCTTGTTCTATGGTGCAGCATAGTCACACTTCGTTGCTATAGTAGTGCAGCAAGGTTAGATCGCTCTTACCGAAAAGGAGGCGGTCTAGCAATAATATTCAAAGACATTTACTCCTGCCGCTGCTTCCCTAGTCCCTTTCTAGACTGTGAAAGTATGTCCTTCAGTCTGGAGCTCTTGCCTAATATTAATTTTGCTGGTGCACTGATCTACCACCCCCCGGGTCCGCTCAGACAGTTTGTATATTCTCTACCCTCAGCTGTCGCTGACCTAGCCTCCACCTCTGCTAATTATACATTACTGGGCGACCTAAACATGCACTTTGAGGATATTGGTGATCATACGGCCCAAGAGCTTATCGCCGATCTGTCCGCCTTGCAGTTATCGCTGCTTGTCCGATCCTCTACACATATGAAAGGGCACTTGCTGGACCCCATATTTAGTAATTGCCCCGATTTAGAGGCAGAACATCCTATCGTGCTCCCGTGGACAGACCACTGGTTAGTCCCTTTAACCTGGCACACGCACGAACCCCCTACTCTGATGCCAGGATCACAGGACGCTCGAAACTGGTCCAAACTCCCATTAGACAAATGGGCCGATGAGCTACAAGCCACAACACCATCCATTAATGCAGATCCCTTGTTAGCTAACGAGGAATTTAATAACTGGATAACAAGAGCACTGAATACCATACTCCCATCCAAGACAACCCGGGCAAAGAGATCTAGGACCTCGGCCCCTTGGTATTCTGAGGAGCTTAGAGATATTAAACGCAAGTGCAAAAGGCTAGAGAGGAAATGGCGTTTGGGCTATACTGACCTAGACAAAATTTTGTACAGGAAATCTATTAGGGACTATAAGACAGAAATAAAGAAAGCACAAACCCAGTATTATACACAAAAGATCTCCAAAGCCAGCTCCAATTCTAAGGAGATCTATCGGATTGTAAAATGCCTCACTAAACTCCCCCAGCCCCCTGTAAACAGTGATGACCTACAAGTCCGATGTAATGAGCTAGCCGATTTCTTTTATAATAAAGTGGATCTTATCTACTCATCCTTCTCAACCACTCTCCCTAATGCTTCAGCCGACATCCTGGAGCATTTCAAACAGGATATAACAGAAAATTTGTCACCTGTGCTGGATGAGTTCCCTTTGCTACACTCGGACCTTCTGGCCACTTTAATGGTGCAGGTCAAATTGGGCTCTCCTAGTGACCCCGCTCCCCCGAGCTCCTTAAAGGCAGTTAACTACAATATCCTACCTGTCATGTTGGAGGTACTTAATGCCTCAATTTCCACCAACACGGTTCCACCAGCATGGAAACAGGCAAGGGTGAGGGCACTCGTGAAGAAACCTAATATGGACATGAATAATTTTAACAACTACCGTCCCATTTCCTTGCTCCCCTGGATCAGCAAGATACTGGAAAAATATATCAACGACCTTTTAACTAATTTTCTAGAAAATCATCAACTGCTTGACCCGTCACAAACCGGTTTTCGCCCCAAACATGGGACAGAATTGGCCTTGTTGTCAGTTCTGGAAGAAACAAGAGGCATCTTAGATTGGGGAGGATCAGTGGCAGTCATCCTCCTCGATCTGAGTGCCGCTTTTGACACTGTGAACCATGAGATCTTACTGCAGCGTCTCCATGATATCGGGATTCAAGGGGGAGCGCTAAAATGGCTCAGGTCATTCTTGACCAACAGAACTTTCCAGGTTTTTGAGGGAAACACCATCTCCACCAGCAGACCGTTGGGCTGTGGAGTCCCGCAGGGCTCCTCGCTCAGCCCAACGTTGTTTAATGTCTATATGAGACCACTGGCAGGTATCGTCCGCCCATATGGTATTAAGATCATTACCTACGTGGACGATACCCAGTTGGTGGTCTCTCTGACGCAGGCTGAGGGCCCTACGGCCACGGTGGATCTGGCTGGTTGTCTGAGCGAAGTGAACAGCTGGATGACCCTGTCGTTTCTTAAACTCAATGGGGACAAGACAGAGGTTATGATGCTGGGACGCTCGGCCCCGTCCTCGCTGAGCTCCATCTGTCCGGCCTGCCTGGGTCCCCCCTCAGTCCCAAAGGATGCCATTAAGAGCTTGGGCATTTGGTTGGACAGGTCCCTAACACTAGACCACCAGGCTGTTAAGTTGTCTGCCACCTGTTTCGGCCTTATTAGAATGCTGAGGAAGATTCTCCCCCTGCTCCCATTCCAAGCCAAACAAATTGTCGTACAGGGATTGATCCACTCTAGGCTGGATTTCGGAAATGCACTTTATTTGGAAGCCTCTGACTTCACATTGCGGAAATTGCAAGTGATCCAAAACTGTGCAGTTCAGACCCTACTTCAAATTCCCCGTAGGTCCTCTGCTAAACCTGGACTAACAAGATTGCACTGGCTTCCTGTTAGAGACAGGATTGCTTTTAAATCCCTTTGTATTGCCCACCAGTCATTCTGGGCAACTGGCCCTCTGATCAATCGTCCTTTAATCACCCCCTACCTCCCGAGCAGACAGTTGCGCTCGGCTAGCGCGTTCCTCACTACGGTGCCCAAAGTTAAGCGGGCTAGATCAGGAGGCCCTTCTTTTACCCTTAATGCCGCTAGGCTGTGGAACAGCTTAGCCCTTCAATTAAGGTCCAACCCAGATCTGACCTCCTTTAGGAAGCATCTGAAAACTTTTTTATTCAATAAATAAACTCTCCTCTCCCTCTGTGTCAATTGCTCTGCTGCTTATAACATCTCGCAATCTCAGCGCTTGGACGCCTCCGGGCAACTATTTCGCGCTATACAAAACGCATTTTCGTTTCATTTCATTTCTTCCTCTGACTGACTGCAGAGTGACGCTCCTCCTCATCCTAATTTGTATGTCTGCTGGATACATCTCGCTCTGCCATTTACTGCCACGACGATGGTCTTTATTAAGCGAGGAATTACCTGGAATGAACTCACACCTTAGCGGTCTACACTGCTAATGCAACGCTACCATTTCTGTATTATATATGCTTGGAAACTGAATATTATATAGCGTTTTCTGATGATTTTCTTTCATTAATCTGTTTGCCAAGCCAGTTTTTCCAACATAAAAGTTTTTGTGCCTTCAAAGAGTGTTCAGGTGGCAGCTTCTTCACTCTCTTCAGCCTCAAGTCCCTCTACTGCTGTCACCCAAATGGCTGGAGTCACATCTAATCGCTCTAATCGCTCTTCCTCAACTCAGCCCATATCGAACAAGTCTTCTCCTCCTACTACTTTGACTAAACGTTTGAAGCATGATCCTCTATCTCCAGATAAAGCACAGTCTACTATCTCTATGGAGTTAATTTTAGAAGAGATACGCGCTTTGCGTCCGTTTCTAGAGGAAACTAACAATAGAATCAGCCGCGGTGCATCCATTGGGGCGTAGGGGCGTAGCCCCACCAGCCACATGGACCTGCATCGCAACCTCAATCCTTACAATAAATTACTCTGTACAAGTCTTGTACAGAGTAATTTATTGTAAGGATTGCGAGTCAGCCGCCGGGACACACCCGGCAATTTCGGAATGTGCAGGGGGGGGTGGCGCCTGCTGCAGCTTGAGTGACAGTACACTCAGGCAGCAGCAGACAGACCGTAGTGCGCAAGTGCAAGTTAGGTGCCAACTCTCCCAAGCATGCGCACTACAGTACCCCAGTGGGACCCAGGGGTACTTCTCAGCATGCCATAGCCCGGGTTTACAAGGGACGACAGGGCGAGCAGCAAATGTGCCCCCCTAGCCAATCCTGGCGCTGCATGCAGCGCCAGGATTGGCTGGTCCACCGCGCAGCATCCATCATTGGATGCCGCGCGTGGGGGTGTCACACACTGCCTCAGCCACAAGTTAATGGCCAATCACTGAATCACTGCATGGCTTCACAGAGTGAAGCCATGCAGTGATTGGCCATTTCACCTCCGGGATGCGTGCGTCTGGGAAGCCCTGCCTTCTCTCTGTGGCATCGCGCTTTGCCTCTTGCTGTGCTCGGCTGGGAGCCCCTTCTTCTTACCTGCTCTGTGGCCTCTCCTCTTCTCGTTCAAGGACATCACGGAGAGCCAGGCGAAGAGCCACCTGATCGACCGCAAGGAAGGTAAGGAAGCGGCGAGCACTTTACTGTCGCGGGTGTTGGAAACAGTCCGATCTATCATAATTCTAGCAGTGAGGTGATGCATTTTCTCTACTTATTATAAAAAGTGAACCAAACATGAAATAAGTTTGTGCTCAGCCTGCCCTTGTACAAATATCATTTGTTTCATCACCTATTACATCAGAAAATAACATGGTGTAAATGCATTGGCCTTTTTTGTCCCAGTGCAAAGTCTTTGTAATATAGTACTCTGGGTTCATTTCCAAAGCCCGCCCTATCTGGATTGACACAGGGGTGATATGTGGGGAGGGCATTGGTGGCATCCCCAATTGATATCACCGCAAATGGTTCAAAGAGAGGAGGGGGGTGGATCCAAGGCATGCAAAAAAGTCAGAAACCTGCCGGAACCAGAAGGGAACTACTTTGAACCAGAAATGATTGGGGCTGGGAGGGTCAGACAAGGGAGTGCATGTTCACCTATAACTGCATGTATGGCTAGGACCTTCTGGTAGAGGAAGGCCACTCAGACATAAACTAGAAGAGAACGGGCACCTCGTAGGAACTAGTGGTGTCTTTGTGATGGGTACTTGGTCTCACAGCAGCACCCTCTGAACCACCAGGAAGTCAAGACAGTGCAAGGGGTCTGTTTGTTGTGAGTCAGTTTGTGGGTCAAGCAAAACAACATCAACGATTGATGCAAAGGCAACTTTTAGGCAACTGAAGGGCTGCTCGCAAGTTCACAGCAAGACATTTACACGCATCTTTATGAGCTGGGATTGGGCGGGTTTTGTGCGCCTTTCAGCCAGAGCACAACGGCGCGGTGACATGCTCCAGCTGGCCCCTAACGAGCGCCCTCCGGTCCCCACCGCATCATGGCTCTCCGCTGGCCTGTCGGCTGCCATTCATGATGAAGTCTCTTTTAAATTATCTGGGCTAAGGACAGGCCCGGAGAGTAGTGACCATCAAACTGCGCATCTGTGCCTTTTTCATGATATGGCTAGCCCCTGTTCACCGATACAAAAATTATAAAAGAAAATGATGGTAAATTCGTTCTCCGCAGTGGTTCGCCGACATCTTATACGTTCATTCTAAATCATAAACAATGTACATTACATTTAGTGAATTGAAAGTGGTAGGTTAACAGGAATTTCATCAGGAGTACAAGGCTGTCAGAAACTCAGTTTAATGCGTCTAAACGTTACTTTTCAATAGGCTTTGCTGTTACCTTATTTAACCCATGAGACTAGAATGAGGCCTGTGGTTCCAGCCGGGTTTACACCTACATTTTAAAGGTTGTCCATCGATAACTCCAGAATGCCCATTTACCTTCGAGATGCACCAAAGATTGGCATCTAATAGGTCTTTGGCTGGTGTTGGGAAAAAAACAACAACAACAAAAAGTCTGTGTGTGTACACTTTAATTCCACGATGAATAATTTGAGGGGTTTTATAAAGTGATTCAGTGTGTAATCGCAATATGTAGTTCAGAATATCCACCTACAGTAACATTAATCGCAAAATACCCACTGTCTCTATATCGTGAAGGCAAGAATGTAAAGGTAAGTATAGATTAGGCATTCTTAATTCCACATCAGTGTAACCTCATTATTTATCTTCTTGGTACATAGATGTGGAGTTAAGAATAGTACATCCTTTCTTAAATATATGCTCTTACTTAGAGGATATTGCAGTAGTCAATAGTCTATACCAGAATTGCTGCAGGTCGATATTTTGTCATAGAATGTTTCAATGGTAATGTCTCGATGTTGGCAAGCCACTTGTGACATATTTATGTCTTATCCATGTACTGTTTTTTTTATCACTGCCAATTTGAATTGTTCTTGATGTGATTGAAGTGTGCATCCGCTAAACAGTCATGTTAGACGGGGACCTGGAGGGTCGGCCGAGGACAAGGGGAGAGGCCTCCGGTGAGGGCCGTCTCCAGCGATCGTACAGACAAGTAACTTCCCCCCCACAGATGGACACCACACGAAGATAAGGTTAACTTTCTTTATATGCAGTTCTTACGGTAAGGTAGTACGGTACAATGAGATCAGGACACAGGGGTCCTCTCAATTCTAGTCTCTGGAAGGGAAAGGGGGTAGCGGGACAGTCTTGTTACCAATCTGGTATTGAGATGAGACGATGGGTACCTCAAAATCCTCGAGCTCGGCGTTCGGGAAGGTCGGGCCGCGGCAGCGCCAGCAGGTCCCGAGGAGGTCGTAGGTAGCAATGGGCCGCGGCAGCGCCAGCAGGTCCCGACGAGGATGAAGGTTGCAACGGGCCGCGGCAGCGCCAGCAGGTCCCACGAGGATGAAGGTTGCAGAAGGCCGCGGCAGCGCCAGCAGGCAGGACGATAGTTCACAAGGCAGGGATGCGGCAGCGCCAGCAGTCCGTCAAGGATGAGTTCTTCACAGTGTCTCTCGACTCCAGGATACAACTGCCTTCCTGCTCTGGAGCTGCCTCAGTTATAGGTCTGGCGCCCTTTGATGTCCGGACCCTCGCGCTTGGAGGTCGGGAGGTCCGGGATGAGGGAGTCCAGACACCCAGCAGGGGGGGTGGAGCCAGCGCCCGGGGAGGCTGGGGGCGATCGGCACCTGGCGGGGGAGAGCCATCGACACTTCTTTCTCCCATTGACCTGCCAAGTGGTCCGTTCACCTCCTGGGTGGATGGTGGTGCCGGGATGTCGGGGCCTGGCCAGGCCCAGGGTTGGGGTCGAGCTGAGGCCACGCGGCCTCGTGGCGCAGTGTCCAAGATGGCGGCTGGGCCGGGCAATGGTGCTGACGGTGGCCCGGGCCAGTGATACAAAGATATCCGGGAGCAGGCGTCCCGTAGGGGACGGGTTGCGGGTTGCTTCTGTGGGTCGCACCTGGAGAGCCGGTGTCTGGGCCCTGTCATGCGGGGAGGGAGCGAGCCCTTCATGGGGCCTGTCCAACATGCGTCCCCCCCAGCTGAAGGCGGGGAGAGTCACCCATCCTCTTGGGGACTCTCCTCGTCGAGGCGGAAAAAGCGGGACAGGCCATCCGCGTTGGCGTGGTCTTGGCCAGGGCGATGCTCCACAGTGAAGTCCATCCCCTGCAGGGAGATGGGCCATCGCAATAGTTTGGGATTCTCCCCCCGCATCTGCATTAACCATTGCAGGGGGCGATGATCTGTTTGCACCCGAAAGTGGGTACCGAAGAGGTAGGGCCGGAGCTTCTTAAGGGCCCATACCACGGCGAAGGCCTCGCGCTCGATGGTGCTCCAGCGCTGTTCTCGGGCCAGCAGGCGTCTGCTGATGAAGGCCACTGGTTGGTCGACTCCCTCGGGGTTTAGTTGGGAGAGGACGGCCCCAATGCCATGGTCTGAGGCATCAGTCTGGACGATGAACTCGCGGCTGTAGTCGGGGGCCTGGAGCACAGGGGCGGTGCACATGGCGGCCTTCAGCTTCTCGAAGGCCGCTTGACAGTCGGGAGTCCAGTTGACTGCTTTCGGACGGTTCTTGGATGTGAGTTCCGTGAGGGGCCCCACAATGCTGCCATAGTCCTTCACAAACCGCCAGTAGTATCCGGTGAGCACCAAGAAGGCTCGGACCTCGGTTTGGGTTACGGGGGGCTGCCAGGACTGGATGGCAGCGATCTTGAGCTGGAGGGGGGCCACCAGACCGCTTCCCACTTGGTGTCCGAGGTAGGTCACGGACCCCTGGCCAATTTGGCACTTGCTGGCCTTGATTGTGAGGCCGGCCTGTTGGAGGGCCTGCAGGACCTCTCGGAGGTGGCGGAGGTGGTCTGACCAGTGGCGGCTGTATACCGCGATATCGTCCAGGTAGGCGGCGCTGAACTCTTCGAGGCCCGCCAGTACCTGGTTCACAAGTCGTTGGAAAGTGGCTGGAGCGTTTTTCATGCCGAATGGCATCACTTTGAAATGGTAGTGTCCATCCGGGGTGGAGAAAGCGGATCGTTCTTGGGCCCTGGGGGTGAGGCCGATCTGCCAGTAGCCTGCTGTCAGGTCGAAGATGCTTAGGTAGCGGGCAGCCCCCATGCGGTCGACCAGTTCATCTGCTCGGGGGATGGGGTGAGCGTCGGTCCGGGTGACAGCGTTCAGACCCCGATAGTCGATGCAGAATCGGAGCTCGGGTGTGGTGCCCGGGACAGCAGCTTTGGGGACCAGTACGACTGGGCTGGCCCAGGGGCTGTCCGAGGGTTCGATAACTCCGAGTGCGAGCATCTTGGAGACTTCTTCTTGGATGCAGGCGCGCACCCGATCTGGTACTCGGTACGCCCGGTGTCGGATAGGGGGACTGTCCCCAGTGTCCACGTCGTGCAGGCACCAGGTGGTGACCCCGGGGGTGAGGGAAAATAGGTTTGCAAATTGCAGCAGGAGGGCCCGACAGTCTTGGCGCTGCTCCGGGGTTAGGGCATCGGAGAGTCGGACCCCGTCCACCGAACCATCTTTCTCACGGGTCCTCAGTAGGTCAGGGAGGGGCTCGGAGTCCTCTTCAGCCCCACTGTCTGTAGCCATCAGTAGGCTGAGCTCCGAGCGCACGAAGTGTGGTTTGAGTCTGTTGGCGTGGAGAACCCGGAGGGGGTTCCGGGGGGATTCCATGTCGATGAGATAGGTGACGGGGCTCTTGCGCTCGACCACCTTGAAGGGCCCCGTCCATTTGTCCTGCAAGGCACAAGTTCGATGGGGGACATCACCCATACCTGCTGACCAGGCTCGAACTCGATGGAGGAGGCATGTTGATCGTACCATTTCTTCATGTCCTCCTGACTGGCCTCAAGATTGGCTTTGGCGATCTCTCTGAATCGCCTGGTCTGATTGCGGAGGGTCAGGAGGTACTTGTAGACGTCTGGAGGGGTCTTCAGGGGGGCCATTTCCCATTCTTCTTTAACTAGGCTGAGGGGCCCTCGAACGGGGTGCCCGTACAGGAGTTCGAAGGGGCTGAAGCCGAGGGACTTCTGGGGGACTTCTCGGTAGGCGAAGAGGAGGCACGGGAGTAGCACGTCCCACTGGCGGCGTAGGGGTTCTTCCAGCCCCATGATCATCCCCTTGAGAGTGCGGTTGAACCGCTCGACCAGTCCGTTTCCTTGCGGGTGATAGGGGGTTGTGAATCGGTAGGTGACTCCGCACTGCTGCCAGAGGGATTTCATATACTTTGAAATAAAGTTCGTGCCCCTGTCGCTGACGACCTCCCGGGGGAAGCCCACTCGAGAGAAGATCCCCATTAAGGCCCGGCCTACCACTGGTGCTGTTACAGTTCGAAGGGGAACGGCCTCGGGATAGCGGGTGGCGTGGTCCACCAGGACCAGGATGAATCGATGCCCTTGTGCTGTGCGGGGGTCCAGGGGCCCCACAATGTCTATTCCCACCCTTTCGAACGGGGTGGTAACCACGGGGAATGGTTGCAGGGGTGCCTTGAGTTTGCGGCCGTTCTTCCCGCTGGCCTGGCAGGTGGGGCAGGACCGGCAGTGGTTGGAGACGTCGTTTCTCATTTTTGGCCAGTAAAAGTGGGTTACCAGGCAGTTGTATGTTTTGTCTTGCCCCAAGTGTCCAGCCAGGGGGACATCATGTGCCAAGTTCAAAAGGAAGTCTCTGAAGCGGAGGGGCACCACCAGCACTCGACTAGCCCCCAACTCCGCGATTCTTTGTTCGCTGTACAGTAGGTCATTGTCCCAATAGATCCAGTGGGCCCCTGCGGTGTCTCCCGCGCTCTGGGCGAGTGCTTGCTGTCGCAGTCCCTCGAGGGAGGGACAGGTCTTTTGCTCTTGCCGAAATTGCTCCTGAGTGGGTCCCCCTTCTTGACGCCACTGAGCCAGGTCTGGAAGGTCTTGGGGCTGAGCGGGCCCTTCTTGGGTTTGTTCCGGGGGGTCGGTCTGGATGATGTCTTCCTCTGGAGCGATCGGGGGAGGAGGTGCTGGCCATTCGGGTTCTTCAGGTCTGGGGATGTGCGGGCGGCCATGGACCGGGTTGTTACGCACGCCCAGTCCGGGAGGCCCAACATCCCCAGGTGTTCTCTTCTCTCAACGGCTGCCCACGGGGAACTCTCGAGATCGTTTCCTAGGAGGCAGTCCATGGGGGCATCATCGCGGACAGTCACTTTTAGCATACCGGACACTCCTCCCCATTCGAAGGGGATGCAGGCCATCCGACACAGGCTCTCAGAATTGTCGGCCGATCGGACGGGGCAAAGAACGTTTGGCAGGATTTGTTCTGGGGTCACCAGGTGACAGCGGACGGCCGTCACACTGGCCCCCGTGTCACGCAGGGCTTCGGCCTTGCGCCCGTTTATGTTCACCCACTGGCTGTATTTTCTGGTGTTGGCGGGTAGGGGAGCCCGCGGGATCATGTCTCTTCCCCCTAGGCAAGCCAGGACCATGGCGGCAGGTTCCCACTCGGGCTGCTCTTGCTCGTACTCTTCATGCTCTTCGGAGATTTGCTCTTCTCCCAGGGCGGCGGCAGCTACCTGGCGGGGCCCGGGAGTCTGGTTCTTTGGGCAGTTCGGGTCACTGGCATAGTGGCCGACTCGCTGGCATCGGTGACAAGTAACATTGGCTCGGAACCCCGGGCGCATCGGGGGGTTGAGTGTTGTTAGCGGGTGCGGCCGGGACGGCGTCTCTGCCCCGGCCCTGGCCTCCTCCTCCTCCTCGGGGACGATGATGACCTTGGTTGGTTCTGTTCGGCTCGTTTGGCCCACTCCGGGCCACTCGGGTGCTTTCCCATCGGTCAGCCTCAGCGGCGAGCTGCCGTGGTTCAGTCAATTTACTGTCGAGGAGGTGCTGCCTGAGCTCGACGAAGCAGTTGTTGGAGAGGTGCTCCCACACAATGAGGTTGAAGAGTTGCTCGTAGGTTGTTACGTGGCTACCCTTGATCCATCCCTCGAAGGCTCGGCTGAAATAGTTCACATATTCTACCCAAGTTGTACCCGGGATCCGGGTGCAGTCGCGGAACCTCTGGCGGTACATCTCGGGCGTAAGCCCATATCGAGTGAGGAGGGCGGCCTTCATGTGGTCATAGGACGTCATTTGATGGTCCGGGAGCTGTAGCAGGGCATCGCGGCCTTCATTGACGATCCTCCCCCATAGACCGGCTCCCCAGTCACTTCGATCGATCCGGTGGGAGGTCATGGCGATCTCGTAGGCCTTGAACCACTGCTGTATGTCGTCGTTCCGATAATATTCACGGACCACATCTTTGGGGATGTGGACCTTTTGTTCGGTAGTGCCTGGGGTGCGTGGTTGCTCGGGCACCCCTAGGTCTTTGTTCTGTTTCCGTATTTCTATCTCTGCTAGCTTGCGCTCGTGTTCGTATGCCAGTCTTTTTTCTTCGAGTTCTCTCTGTCTTTGCTTTTCTTCCCGCTCTTCTCGGAGCCGTAAGTGTTCTAAGTTCATCTTTTGTTCCGCCAGTTTCAGCTCTCCGTCCAACTTGAGCCGTGCCAACTCTAATTCGTGTAGTCTACTTTTTTCTCGTTCTTGGATCTCTTCCCGGGAGAGACCCGTTCTCCTCTCTTCCATCGGAGTGGTGTTTGTCTCTGGTGCTTCGATGTTTTGGTCCCGGGGTCCGGCGGCATTTGTTTCTGCCCAGGATTCTAGGGCGTGTTTGAAGTCATCTTTCGTGCTCAGACCGGTGGTAGCAATGCCTAGTTCTATACAAAATTGTTTTAGCTCTCGGTGGCTGTACTCTTCTAGTTTCTCCATCTGGAATTTCTCTGTAGATCCACTCTCTTTGGTCGTCATTGTGGTTTAGTTGTAGGGTGAGTTACTCTCTGTACGATTACGCGTTGGTTCGGATCGCGCCGCTGGCCACCAATGTTAGACGGGGACCTGGAGGGTCGGCCGAGGACAAGGGGAGAGGCCTCCGGTGAGGGCCGTCTCCAGCGATCGTACAGACAAGTAACTTCCCCCCCACAGATGGACACCACACGAAGATAAGGTTAACGTTTTTTATATGCAGTTCTTAAGGTAAGGTAGTACGGTACAATGAGATCAGGACACGGGGGTCCTCTCAATTCTAGTCTCTGGAAGGGAAAGGGGGTAGCGGGACAGTCTTGTTACCAATCTGGTATTGAGATGAGACGATGGGTAGCTCACAATCCTCGAGCTCGGCGTTCGGGAAGGTCGGGCCGCGGCAGCGCCAGAAGGTCCCGAGGAGGTCGTAGGTAGCAACGGGCCGCGGCAGCGCCAGCAGGTCCCGACGAGGATGAAGGTTGCAACGGGCCGCGGCAGCGCCAGCAGGTCCCACGAGGATGAAGGTTGCAGAAGGCCACGGCAGCGCCAGCAGGCAGGACGATAGTTCACAAGGCAGGGATGCGGCAGCGCCAGCAGTCCGTCAGGGATGAGTTCTTCACAGTGTCTCTCGACTCCTGGATACAACTGCCTTCCTGCTCTGGAGCTGCCTCAGTTATAGGTCTGGCGCCCTTTGATGTCCGGACCCTCGCGCTTGGAGGTCGGGAGGTCCGGGATGAGGGAGTCCAGACACCCAGCAGGGGGGGTGGAGCCAGCGCCCGGGGAGGCTGGGGGCGATCGGCACCTGGCGGGGGAGAGCCATCGACACTTCTTTCTCCCATTGACCTGCCAAGTGGTCCGTTCACCTCCTGGGTGGATGGTGGTGCCGGGATGTCGGGGCCTGGCCAGGCCCAGGGTTGGGGTCGAGCTGAGGCCACGCGGCCTCGTGGCGCAGTGTCCAAGATGGCGGCTGGGCCGGGCAATGGTGCTGACGGTGGCCCGGGCCAGTGATACAAAGATATCCGGGAGCAGGCGTCCCGTAGGGGACGGGTTGCGGGTTGCTTCTGTGGGTCGCACCTGGAGAGCCGGTGTCTGGGCCCTGTCATGCGGGGAGGGAGCGAGTCCTTCATGGGGCCTGTCCAACAAGGCACATGACAAATGCTAGTTTAGAATACTAAAAACACTTTCATTTTTACTGTTGAATTTTCTTTATTGCTCCCTAAGTGTTGCTTAGGAAATTGTACATACTAAACATACTGCATACATTGTGCGTACATAGTGGTTAGAAGGAGAGGAGGAGTCTAGGGTTGTTTTTTTCAGTGATAGTATCAAATTGAGCAATAAAAGACGTACCCAACTAATGGCAGCTTTTTGATGGCAATCAACCAAGAGGAGGAAATGTTACTGCAACAAGATGTGGAAGGAAAGCCAACTGGTGGTGGAACACGGATGCAACAGGACTAGATCGGGCGGGTTGAGGAAATTGAAGGGGCTTGGGGCAGTATGCAGAGTGTTGAGTAAGGATAGTACAAGGGGCTTCAGGGATGAGGCAAGTGTTTTTCTGCACAGAGCGGCCACCCACATACAGCCACCCACACACACACAGAGCCACCTACACAGCCACCTACACACACACAGAGCCACCTACACACACACAGAGCCACCCACACACACACAGAGCCACCCACACACACAGACAGACAGAGCCACACACACAGACAGAGCCACACACACAGACAGACAGAGCCACACAGACAGACAGCCACACAGACAGCCACACACACAGACAGACAGAGCCCCACCCACAGACAGACAGAGCCACACACACAGACAGACAGAGCCACACAAACAGACAGACAGAGCCCAACGCACACAGAGCCACACACACACAGAGCCACACACACAGACCCACACATACCAGAGCCCCACACACACACAGAGCCCCCCACACACACAGAGAGCCACACGCAGGGAACAGGGGGCAGGAAAGCAAGTACAATGAGGGAACAGGGGACAGGAAAGCAAGCACAACGAGGAGGCCGTATTTTTGGGACAAGGCCACGACATATGAAGTAGATCACCTATGTTATCACAATCTCGCCAGCGCAGCGAGGTGCACTAGCACTAGGGTATTATTTGTGGAGTTTCGCCAGATGTATATACCAGTCCTACAGTAATTTAAAATGTGTTTCTTTGCCAGAAAAGTGTGGAGTGCCTCGTTTGCTCCCACCTTAGGTGTGAATATTGTTGATCTGAGATTTTCATGAAAGTCTTATAGTCTGAATTCAGCACCTGTGCTTAATAGGACGGAATGTATGAAGCTCTGTGGTTATATTGAATAAGCAGCTACCTATGTTATGCCATCTATTAATGTAATAACTGCACTTTCACAATTGCTTTATTAACCTTCCTGCTTTCTCAAATTTGCTTGAAAATACACGATTTTCTTCTTTTTTTTTCAAAATTTTCTTGGGGGTGTTACCGCCCCAAACCCCCCTTTTGGGGTTCAGGCTCGCTCGCAACGCTCGCTCACTATGGTGTTGTATGCAAATCACTTTGCGCCCCACCACTTTCAAATGTCACCCACCGCCCCTGAATAGAATGCAATTTCTTGAGGAGAAGTGGTCAACTATGGACAATAGAGTGACGTCTGTGGAACAACAAATGTCGGAGATACAAACTAATACCCAACGCATCTCATCTCTGGAAAAGTCGGTTCTTGCTCTCCAACAACACATAGAAAGTATGAACAGGAGGAATAACCTACGTATTTATGGTTTTCCAGAATCCTTGGAAGGTGATTACCCTGTTTCATTCTTTACCTCTTTCATGCCGAAACTTCTGGACATGCCGGCCTCTACTTCTCTCACTATCCAAAGAGCACATAGACTTGGTCCACGTTCATCTGCCTCAACAAAGCCATGAGTTTTCATCATCCTCTTCTTGAAATTCACAGATCTTCGCTCAGATCTTTCTGCAGCTAGATCCAAACATCAAATTTCCTGGTTGGGTCAGAGAGTGTTCCTATCCCAAGATGTTTCCAATGCTACGGCATCAAGAAGAAAAGAGTTTCTGAACCTTCGTGCTCCTTTGCGATCTCTTGGTGCCCAATATGGTTTGTTTTACCCATGTATTTTTAAAGTCACTCACCAAAATCGAACATGGACTTTTCAAGATCCTGGAGAACTTAAGAACTTTATCCAAATTCATTCTAATAGTCTCATGGACACTTCCACTTCTCCTAGTGGCTGATTGATTATTTCAATTATTTTTCTTTCTTGCAGTAATTCTGATGGTGTTCTGCATTCAAGTTTACCTTTAGATAGCTTCTGATATGTTTTTTATATAGTTTCTTTCATTGTTGACTCTTCATTTAATGCTTCCTCTTATCTGTTGTTGCAATTTTCTTAAGATCTCACTATGTCTTCATATGGTTTGCTGGTTTGTTTGTACACACCCTAATGTATATTCCTATTGTTATTTAGCATTTTTTATATCCTTAGGTAGATTTGTGATATACCTTCCCTCAACCCATGTTACTCTCTTTCTCCGTTTTCTGTCCTGGTGCGGTTTGAGCTCCCACTTCCGAGCGGTCCGTCTTGTTGAGTGTCGCCATTGCCCCATTTTCTTCTTGTATGTCCCCTTCAGGTACGTTATTTTCAGTCATCCTTTTGGATATGTACTGTCTCTTCTAGTATTTTCTTCTTCTCTTCCTTTCCCTTCCTTCCCTTTCCCTTATTCTTACTCATTGGTTCTTCTCGCTTTTCTTTTACCTTTTGTTCTTCTCTTCATTCTCATATTCATACAAATTTATCTTCCTTTCCTTTATTTTATCCTGATCCTTTCTTTGACATTCCCTATTCTATTCACCTTTTCTTTCTCTTATTTTTCGGCTATATTTTGTATATTGGTATTATTGTACTTTTTGCTTATATTGATTTTATGCTATTTGTACAATCAAAGTTGTCTCCTGGAATATAAAAGGTTTTATTAGTCCCATTAAACGGCAGAGAGTCCTCTCCCATCTAGCTTCCTATAACCTTGACATTGTTCTTTTACAAGAAACCCATCTAAATGAAGCTGAATCCCTTAAATTAAAGAGAAGCTGGGTGGGTACTGTCTGAGTTTCACCTTCTAGCAGTAAAAAGAATGGAGTTGCCATTTTGTGTCATAAGAAATTAAAATGTAAAGTTTTGTCACAAGAAAATGATACTGATGGTAGATGGGTACTCACGATGGGCCCGATTCACAGAATGAACTTAAGACTAAATCCTAAACTTACTACTATTTGGTATTCACAGAATGCACTTACTACTTTCGGGATTCACAGAGTGAATTTACTACTTTTGGGATTCACAGAATGAACTTACTACTTTCGGTATTCACAGAATAGACTTAAGACTACTAACTTTACGTCCGAACTCGGGCCGTAAATTACGGCCCGGGGGCGGAATTTCCGGCTTGGGGGCGGAGCTTGCGGCCCGAAGGCGGAGCTTCCGGGCTGGAGGCGGAGCTTCCGGGCCGGAGGCGGAGCTTGCGGCCCAGGAGTGGGGATTTAGGCATGGCTGAAATGCCCACCTCTGGGCCGCAAGCTCCGCCTCCGGCCCAGAAGCTCCGCCTCCAGCCCGGAAGCTCCACCCCCGGGCCGGAAATTCCGCCCCCGGGCCGTAATTTACGGCCCGAGTTCGGACGTAAAGTTAGTAGTCTTAAGTCTATTCTGTGAATACCGAAAGTAGTAAGTTTATTCTGTGAATCCCAAAAGTAGTAAGTTCACTCTGTGAATCCCGAAAGTAGTAAGTGCATTCTGTGAATACCAAATAGTAGTAAGTTTAGGATTTAGTCTTAAGTTCATTCTGTGAATCTGGCCCTAAGTTACTCATTCATTCTATACCTTTAACAGTTTTTAATGTTTATGGTCCTACACAACCTGATTGTTCTTTCTGGCCTTTAATCACGAAAAAATGTATTCAGAATAAAGATGAATTGTTTATCTTAGGTGGAGATTGTAACCAGATTGTTGATCCATTCCTTGATCGCAAATCCACAGTTCGTTTCATTCCTCACAAGACACACCAACAATTTCTTGACACTATCTTCCAGTCACGTTTTGTTGATTCCTGGCAACTCTCTCATCCTGATACTCTGGACTATTCCTTTTTCTCTTCTCCTTACACCTCTTTTTCTCGTCTTGACTATATTTTTCTCTCTCAATCTTTATCTCAAAACCTATTGTCTTCTTCTATTGAACCCATAGTTAGCTCGGATATTTAAAAGTTTGGTTGGAGGTGCACGTGATAAGAAGGAGTCCAGAAAGAATAATGTTTGTATGCAAAAAATATCTTATTTATTCAAATTTTCTCTTTTCAAAAAGTTCCACATCTGTCAACAAACATCAGCCAACGCGTTTCTCTCCCTCAAGGGGAGCTTCCTCAGGGCAAATAAATTTATAACGTTCCTTCAAAATTGAGAATGCTTGAAATATATTGGAAGTATAACCAGACGATTTGTTCTGTGCCCGGAAATGACTTGATGTCAGTCAGCCGCAGTCTTGGCTTAGTAATTTAATTAGGCATCAGGCCGTGCAGAGATGCATATTCAATCTCAGGCAACGGTTTGTGGATTCCTTTAATTGAGGGTCACTCTTCTGTGAATTACCGGTAGCGTAAAGGATTTCAGGAAGGTCAGTCCTTGGTTTCAAGGGATCCAGCAAAATGCCGCCTCGTAATTCTTCCTATGCGTATGTGTGTTGTCTTGGCCCGGTCCCATATATACGAACCGAGTTTCCGGATCACAAGTCTTCCGAGCGGCGAACAACGTGTGGTAGCGTACGGGTTCCGTGTTCCATAGTTATCTCAGACCATGCCCCTATTGTAACAGACCTTGATTTGCTTCCGCCACATCCTAAATCCTCTCGTTGGCGCTTTAATAGTGCCCTTCTCACTGATCCTAACTTCTCCTCTTCTTTTCGCTCCTTTACCAAAGCCTTCTTCTTGTTTAATTCCGACCCCTGTACTCCTCCTCACATCCTCTGGGACTCCTTTAAAGCCACTGCAAGAGGTTTTATTATTGATTTTGTCTCTAAGAAAAAGAAGCAATACCTTCAAAAATGGAAAATGACGCGGGCACATATCAAATCTTTGGAACATAAATTTTATACCTCTTCAGATAAATCTATGTCACCAGATCTTTTACGAGCAAAATTAAAATGTAATAAGTTAACTACTGACAATGCTTCTTCGATACTTCTTCGTAGTAGTGCTCGCTATTATGGAGGACGTAATAAGTCAGGAACATTTTTAGCTAATTATCTCAAATCACTTAAGTAGCGCACCCTTGTTGAATCTATCTACTCTTCTGATAACATCCTCCTACATAAAGATAAGGAAATACTCGGGCAATTTCAATTGTTTTATCAACATCTTTATACCCCAGAATCTTCTCCTACTCCTTCTCTTATTCAGGCCTATTTTGATAAACTTCCTAAATCCTCTACCTCCCACCTCAATTTTCCAGACCTTGACATTGATCTCACATTACACGAACTTTCTGCTGCTTTGAAATCCCTCACTAAGGGTAAAACACCTGGCCCTGATGGTTTCCCAGTTGAATTTTATTTGCATTTTTCTGATATCCTATTGCCCCAACTTTTAAGGCTCTTTCAAACATTTTACTTATCTGGTAAGGCAGAGGGCACTTTTCAAGATGCCACTATTTGTCTCATCCCTAAAGATGGTCGGACCCCCAATTATGTAAAAATTACCGTCCAATTTATTTAGTCAATGTGGATTATAAATTATTTGCCAAATTACTTGCGTTGCGCTGAGATCCCTTTATGCCCCATCTCATTGAAATCAATAACAATGTGGCTTTGTTAAAGGCAGACTAACCTCTGATAACTCTCGTCTTTTCCTTAATGTGTTGAATAAAGCATGTTCTCTTTAAATTCCTTTAGCTGTTATCTCTGTTGACGCAGAAAAGGCTTTTGACAGGGTGGTTTGATCTTTTTTGTTCGCTTCATTACAATGGCAAGGCTTTGGTTCCACATTTATATCCCTTGTCTCTCTCTTATATTCTGCACACAAGGCTTCGGTGCTTGTGAATGGAATGGTCAGGTCTCTTCATCCTTCACTCTTCAACGAGGTGTTCGTCAAGGATGTCCCTTATCCCGACTCCTTTTTGTCCTAGCACTTGAACCCTTTTTGTCCTCCATTCGCAATAATAACTCAATTTTTGGTTTTCCTTATTGCAATAATCAATTGAAACTGTCTGCATACGCAGATGATATTCTTTTATTTATTTCCGATCCTGAATCATCTGTTCTCCCTTTACTATCTGAATTTGACTCATTTTCACTAGTTTCAGGATATAAGATGAATTCAGATAAGACCGAAATCCTCCCCCTAACAAAAACCTGTCTTCCTCATTTTTTTCTCTTCTACAAGCTTTGCCTGGAATAGTTCCAAAATCAAATATCTTGGTATTTGGTTCTCTAACTCTATTTCTTCCTCAATTAAATTAAATATGTCTGCAGTTTTAGCCCGAATTTAAAAATCGCTCTCCGCTTGGAATCTCCTTTTTCTTTCCTGGTGGGGTCGATTGGACTCAATTAAGATGATGATAGCCCCTATTCTAATATACATCTTTTCCATGTTACCCGTTCATGTCCCAGAAATCTACTTTAAACGTATTGATTCATCCCTTTCAAAATTTCTCTGGAAGAATAATAAATCTAGAATCTCTCTTGCAGCTCTTCGTAAGTCCAAATCAAATGGTGGTGTCAACTTTCCGGATTTCCGCCTTTATCATAAATCCTTCTCATTACGTCAGGCCTCGAGATGGCTTTCAGTAGACTCTTCCCCATTTACTCCCCTCTTGCTTCTTATTGAACAAACACTATTATTACCCTTCTCCTTTGATGAAGTGGTGCATTTCTCTGCCAAGACTCCCTATACTTTGCTCGCCTTATTCAAACATACTTCTTGTCTTTTAAAACCCCTAGTTCTTCCTGCTACCATCATGTGTTAATCCTTTTTGAATACGCCCATTTGGTATAATTCACTTATCCTTTTAAACAATAGACCCATTTTCTGGAAAGTTTGGAGACTAAAGGGTCTTATGTGGGTTAACCAACTCTTTAATGGTTTATTACCTTGCTCTGTACCCCCAATTTCAACACTCATTTAGCTGCCCCAATCCTTTCTACAGGAATTTACTACTCTAATGGCAATCATTCTTGATTGTTACTACTCTCTTCCCTCTTCCTCAACACTGGTGTCTCAATCTCCTCTTCTCAAAATTCTCACTACCCTTCCTAAAGCGTCTCTTATATATAAATTTTTCTCCGCTCCTAATCCAGAACGTGCTAAGACTAAATTGGAGCTTTCCTGGGAAGATGACTTGGATTGTACTTGGTCTGTTGCTCTTTGGGATAAACTTTGGTCCAGATCCTTAAAAAGTTCTTGTTCTGCTTCTTTGACTCAACCTATTTTTTCTTTATCACAGACTTTATTTTTCTCCTCTTTCTATGTCACATTTCCTAACCACTTCTGGTTCTAAATGTTGGACTTGCGCTCCTCCTAATGCTGATCTCCTTCATCTCCTCTTTTTCTGTCCTGTCGTTTCTACAGTCTGGGAAATAATTTGGTCATACCTCACTCGTATCTTTTCACTTTCTGCCCCTTACTCTATAACTCATCTCTTTCTGGGTAGTCTTTCTGAATCTTTAGACCTTCCTACACATTCACATGGTCTTTTTGATCTCATGCTTGCTCTTGCATTTCAACACATTTAATCTAATTGGAAAACTCTCACAAACATTTCCATACACGGTTGGCGGAACACTTTATGTCATTTTGACAGACTTGATGTGGCCTTTGCCTCCTCCTGCAAACCATTCCGTAACACTGATCTTTTTTGGTTACCTTTTACTTTATACCTGGATCGTTTGGTCCTGAACAAATCTTCACATGCCAACTCAGAGAATTTTAAACCTCCTTGAAGGATTTCGACCCTCTCCTTCTTGTCATTTTTACAGATTTCTTATGGTATAATAGTTTCTATACTAAAATGTTTGTATTGTTGATTTATATCACTTGCTTCATGCCGTAATTATTCTTTAGTAGTCTTTAGTATTTATATTTTGTAAGATTATCTCTCTTTCCCTCCCTTTCCTCCCCCTTTCCTTATTTCCTTCTTTCCCCCTTTCTGTATCTTTAAAATCCCCATAAAACATGCTTTTTGTCTTTTTAATCTTGATATTGGCACTGTTGATGTTTTATATGATGTTTGAATGTATTTTTGTCTCTGCTGATATCTTTATGTGTTAACAATTTCTTCAATAAAGCTTTTCAAACATTAATAAAACTGCTCCCTTCAGTATTTCTCTCACGGACTCGGAGAATATTGTATGTGTAGCTGCCTATATGTGTGAGTCTTTATTACAATTATAATTTGTGTGTCAGTTTCTCACATAACCTCATCCATCACACTACCAGGTGCACCCATAACACGATAACCACACCTCTGTGGTCATCACGCACAAAATAAAAGCACTTCCCACACAACTGCAATAAACGGCAAAGCCATCCAGCCACGAGCAAAGGCTGGCCCAAACTATAAGTATATGTTATGTAATGGAAGCAATAGGTCTGACTGTCTTTTTTCCCCTGAGTTTTATATAGCACAAACTTGACTCGAATCAGGTATCAGAGCGCTTTACATGAGCACCAGTCACGTTTCACAAAAACACATTTGTTTTTGTTAGGCACGGGAGATAAAGTGATTTGCCCAGAATCACAGGGTGTTGAGTGTCATTGCAGAGACTCGAACCCTGTGCCCCAGACTTGAGATCGACAGCTCTTGCCCTTTCGGCCATATCCTCTCCCTGTAGCCTAAACCTTAAAACTCAATTAAAGTGCCATGAAAAAACATACTTAATGGTGCCTAAGTAAATAGAACAAAATTATAAGGGCCCGCTTTGCACTATTTCTTTCATTTTCAGTATTGAATGGTTTGTACTCCGAAATATAATTGAGCACACTGGTTCAGGCGTGCATTGCCCATTGGGCTAAAGGGACTTTATACCCCCCCCCCCGCTGTGTGTCTCAGCCCAGGCTGCTGCAGCTCGAGCTGCTGTGGGCTTGGTTGAGCAGTGTCTGTAGTCTTATCTTCAGCACACCCCAGTTTTTTGCAGATGTTTAAAGGCCATTTGCATATTTACATACCTTGGTAAACTGGTTACTAAGGCTTAGTTTTTTCTGGTTCCAGTACCCCCTGGGCCCCCACTCTGCCCATTCCTTTGCTGTAGTGTGAGAATACATTAATGAAAAGAAATATAAAGTTGGGTTGCCAATAGAAAAATGCCATCCATGTGTTTTTTTAAAGAGCCTGCAAAGACCTCCTCTTTACACTAAATAGGGCAATAAATAATAAAGTATGTATTCATTTGTAATGTGACTTTTCTGTCTTTGTTCCCGTTAATTATCAGTCAAGGATCATTCAGGCAGCCCTAGAACACAATTAAAAGTACTTTCTATTTATATTTGCTGTTCGAAGTATGCACAGATAAGTGCTGATAATATGGCTTAAGACGACTTTATTTTTGTATCGTCTGGGACATCAAAATAATGAGCTGGCAACCTTAATCATAATACTGGAAGTTTGTTGCAGGATCAGCACATTATTTATTTCCTCCACCCTCTAACCCTGATTAATGCCATATTAGCAATAGTTTAACATATCTGAAACCCTACTCCGCCATCAATCAGATACTGAGTTAATTAAAGAGTCTGGGAATGTGCTCTGCATTCAGACAACACACTCCTAATTCTCGCCCTTCACTTTCACACTTGCCCTGCACTCACAGTGATCACAATGCACTCACACTGATCACCATGCACTCACACCATTCACCCGCTCACCCTGCATTCACAGCAATCGCTCTGCACTCACAATGCACTTGTGCTGCTCACCCTGTACCTCACCCTGCAGTCACACGAGCACACTACTCACCCTGCACTCATGTGACACTTGCCTCACCCGTTCCCCTCTCTGCTCAATCTGCAACTCACTCAAACCAGCCCATCACTAACCATGCATTCATTTGTCCCACTCTGCACTTACTTCCGCACACAAATTCATATGGTTCCCTCACTCACCCTGCAGTACTCCTATTTCCCTACTCTCACACTGTCGCATAGCTCACCATGCCCTCACATGGGCACTCCTGCTACCCACACAGCGCAGAGGGTTAATGTGCCTGCTACAAAGAACGTCTACCATGCAGATCACAGAACTGAGTGTGAGTAAACCATGAGTAGCGCTATGAAAAAATGAAATGTTTGTCAGAAAGGTGCTATAGAGTGATGAGGTGCATTGTTGGTGAGTGGTAGTGAGGGAATTCACGGTGAAGGTGGAAATGGGAGAGGGGGCACCATAAATGACTGTTGCCCCGTGTGCGACCAGTGCTAGGGCCAGCACTGGCTGGGTCTGTGAGCCCCACTCCGAAGTTCCGGTCTAGTGGTGACCTGCACTGGTTTGACCCAGTTGTTGCTGTGTCTACAAATGAGGAACAGTGCAAATACATTATGTAAGAAGGGAAATGGTTTGCTCTGCTTTTGTAGAAGTTCTATGGTTTAATCAAACCATTCATGATTTACAGGTTTACCGCATGTGCAGCGGTTGGCCACGTCCACGATATTCCAGCTAAAGCAGAGCAATCTCAGAAGCGCTATTATATATGACATCTCTCATTCAAACATGCCAACTCCGAATAATGGCTCACGGTTTCAAGACTGCAAGAGCAGAACACACACTGAGTGACGCACACTACTCACAGGCTCAATTGCCTTTTGATAGCAGAGCCAGACTTTGATATTAACATGTTAGACGTGCATGTCGTCCAGAGCAGCACTATCACTCAGGTGATACAACTCTGACACCTTGACAACTGAGATAATTCACAAGCATTCCCAACATCTGCGGCCAACTTCCGTTTGTTCTCAATTTCAGAAGTAATATTTAAGTAGAGTGACAAATCGCAGCACAAAACTGTACGGACCGCCCCTATGGATTAAGATTAAACCTGCGATGAGCAGTCTACACCTGCCCCACTGGTCAGACAGAATAGATGTGCAGCAGCTTATTGATCAAATTCCGGGCTTCCCGGGTCATACGACTCAGCCCATGTGTAATTCATTTTTAATATGTACATGCTTTGTGACTTCTCTGTGAAAAGATGGTTTTAATTGATTGTGAATTTTTTTGTAATTCTGAAATACATATGTTTACAAATAAATAATTCACAGTACAATTTAAGTTCTTATTACTTCATTAATTAATTTTAATTTATTTAACACGTCACAGCAGATGAAACTGGTTCTTGATATATTCTTTGTTTCTTATCAGATTTGTTCGTTACCAAATTTATGGTACAAAGGGTATAAAGCACATGATCCATACACAACTTTGCTCTACGATACTGGGGTTGTTTACTTAAAGTATAGTCTCCTGGAAAGGGACATTTTGTGTTTTTTTAACATAACTGTTTTCCTCCATCATCGCTAATACTGCAGGGAGGGGTTTAGAACTAACATTGGTGGCATTGTTCCTCGAAAGCCTGACAACCTCCTTCTGCCTTGGCAGAAAGAGGAAAAGAAACATTTCAGGGAATACATGATTTTTAATCCCAAGCTATGTAATGAGTTTATCCCTTAAAGATATTGTATGTGTTGCTAGGTGTCAGCTTTCTGCTCACACAGTCACGTCTTCGATGCTCTGGTCCTGACTGGAGCAATGCACTTCCACAATGCCCCCTTTCGATAGAACAATCGCAGAGAACAGACACAACGATTGGCTCTGCCAAATATGGGGAGGGGTTGTAATGAGAGAGTAATTTAGACGTGACACAGGCATTGTTGTACTCTTTTATGATTGGTGGGGCCAGCAATTCAATTTTTAGGTTTCGACCTGGCGAGTGGCAAAGCCACTCCCAGTTCGAAAACTTTTGTTTTCAGTAGGGACGTCGGCCCCGCCTCTGCCTCTCATTGGCTAGCTCCATAAATGGAGGCTAGCCATTGGGAGACAGAGGCTGTCAATCGCGCTTTCTCTTGAAAACGCGATTCGGGGGCGTTTCTGGTGCTTTTTTTAAGCCCCGCCCCTTTGTCCCGGGCCGCGCTGCGATTGGCTGCCGGCCCGGGACACCCCTGTGACGTCAGCCAATCAGAGCGCGGCCCGGGACCTGACTTGTATTTTTTCGTCGCCTGAATACATTCGGGTTTGAAAAGGCGCCGTTCAGATGTTTCCTCGCTCAGTCCACAGGCTGACCTTCCGAAACTGGCGCTGAGGCAGAAATAACCCTTCCTGCTTTATTGAAGATATGAATTCAAGGCAGACTCCTTAGCTGGGCGTATGCAGAGGAAACCACAGCACAGGGAGATGTACCATGAGCGGGAGATGGCTTACTTCTGGGTATCACTGACCCGCTCTGCACATTTTAGAGCGGGTCAGTGATACCCAATGCACAAACGATAACCCCTGAACTGGTGTATCCTGTCCACCAGCCAGCAAGTGCGGTGACTGATTACAGACTACAAAGTTAACCGGAAGAACTAGTCCTGCCACCACTGGCCCCATTATGTGCCCCACGACTGTCAGTTGTCTGCCACCAACCATTAACTGGGGCATGCCCTGGGCATGAAGACCGCGGTCACCTGTGATGACAGTAGGACTACTTTGGGTAGATCTGTACAGTCGAGAACTCTGTGCGGAAGCAACATACTGAATGTTTAAAGCGTCTCTTACCCACGGGTCCTTTGCAGAGGAACACTTCCCGCCTCGCCCAACAATGTGAAATGAGACTCGGCGCTACGTGCTAATAGCTCCAAAGGCTGTCACCTGTAAGCTGGCCTTGACAGCGCCTTCATTTGTTTGAGACCGGCATGCTTTAATCACAGTGGCTCCCAAGCGGAAAAGTGATACAAAGGTCTGTTTTCTGTAGAAAGGGAAAGTTTATCACGGTCGTAGTTGAGCGTGCCATCTAGATTCTAAACCAGGACCGGCCGTGTTTGCCGAGTCCATTTGCTGCAAAGTACTACTCATTTTCAGTATTCAGTGCCTTTTCTGGCAGCACCTAAATCGGAATATTTATTTTTCCTACATATCCCCCCTTCTGTGTAATCGCTGGTTTGAATTAAACTCGAGGCACGTAGACCAGTGTGGTTCTTAACTCGTGGGGATTTTGTGCACATCTTAAAGCTGTTCTGTGTGCAGTGTAAAATAATATCGCACGTTACGTTTTCCAGCAGCCTGCTATGTGTTGTCTAGTTTTATAGCTTGCTCCGTTTGTGTTATTTTATGGCTAGTTTTGTGCAGAAGGTACTGAGTTTGAAGTGTAAATGTGATAACCTTCTGGCCGGGTCTACATCGAGCAGTGGTTCATATCCCCCCTGAGTGTTAATTAGTAGCATACAACACATAGCAAGCCGTTTGTGTTTGTCCGCACTATGGGGTCGATTAGGATCGCGGACGGACTTGAGTCCGTCCGCGACCCCAGAGTATGAGGGAACGTCCGCATGGGCTGCGGCGTTCCCTCATGTGCGATTAGGATGTGACCGCCACCCTGGCGGTCACATCCTGGATATTTAACATTGCGGCGGGTGCTGCTTCAAGCAGCACCCGCCGCAATGTTAAAAGTGCATGTGTAACATTTACATGCACAAAGCGGCAGGCACCGCGCGGTGCCTGCCGCATTGTGCATGTAAATGCTGGGGGGTACCATAGGTACCCCCCATGTGCACCCCCCACCCACCAACACCCTGGGGGCCCGCAACGGGCCCCCAAAATCAAAAGTACACATGCTTTTCCACGGCGGAAAAACCGCCGCGGAAAAGCATGTTTTCAAATGCTTCCTAATTTGGCCGGCGGTGTCTGATAGACACTGCCAGCCAAATGAGAGCTTTTCCGCCGCGGTTGTAATCCGACCGCGGCGGAAAAGCAGCGGACAGAAACCAAGACCCACCAGCCATCGTAATGTGGCGGTGGGTCTTTGGTGAGCACGCAATGGATTTTCCGCCTCCTCCGGGCCCGAGGTGGCTTCCGCCGGCCCACCAGAGACCGCGAATAATGTTTTTTGTCTCGTACTTCTCCCGCTCAAACTGCAAATGTAAGTATGATCGACGGCGACATGAAAGCGGGAAGGGAAACGGCCGTAGGAGATAATGTTTAACTTCAATATTTTTTTTTTGTTTTTAATTGTTTGATTATGGAACATGAGCAATGCGCACAAAACACACAATCTGAAAGCTAAATAAGTTGCTGTCTGTGTCAGGGGGCTCCCTAATGAATATGCCATCCCTGCGTCAGGGGGTGCAATTAAATGAAATTCGCCTGCACTGGAGTTAACAAATCGGAGTGTAGCAGTTGCTCAATAAATTATGTGTGATAATTTAGGATGGACTTCTTGCTACATGTGCCTGTGACAGCTTTAGACTAATTGCAACCCGGGATGGCATGCGCCTTCTAGAAGTGTTTTGTTTATCTGAGCGCTGCCACGGAGCCCAGGACTCCCCGGCTGCTCTTTCTCCTTCACATCCGATTCATCATGATTAGCCAGTTTGTTAAATAACTGCCCTTCCCTGACATAAATCATCTCCAAAAAAGAGAAAAATATATATTTATACGCATCCTTTGGCTCTGAGGAGATTTCACCTGGCTCTGCTTGCAGGAGATAAGCACTTCCATCTTCAGAGATTTATTGTGCTTTGATGGGCCACAGACCCAGGCATCATTAGCTGCTTAAGCAGATTCCCACTCCTTCATTTTGTGTGGATTGATTAAAAATGGCGGCTCCGCTGTCCCACGGGGACGTCCCCTGCAGTCCTAGGCTGAAGTGTGGGATGTCAGTTATTGCTTTATATTGGCTTCGGTGAGGGCAGGTTAGCAGTGTTTTTACAAGCAGGCCCTGTCAGGCCTAGACTACCCACACATCTTATTTATATTTTTTAAGACAGTCCTTTGTCACCCCTCAGCCCGATGGCCATACTTTTAAGTGGCGTTAACCCGTCCAATATTAGTTAAAAGGAAACTAAATCAGCGATATGATCATTTATCAAGACAGGAGCAGAAGGAGGACCTCGAGCAGGCTGCTCGGTACACAACCACAGTTTTAGAGAGCTGAGATCAGAACATAAGGTAACAAATGCTGTGCAGTTTGACACAGTGTTACCTAAACAGTTACCTGCGTTTTTAGTCCTCTGTGTTGCTTCCTGTGGTCTTGACAATTTTCTACTGTGTGTGTGTGTGTGTGTGACTGCTCCTGGGTGTGTGTGTGTGTGTGTGACTGCTCCTGGGTGTGTGTGTGTGACTGCTCCTGGGTGTGTGTGTGTGTGACTGCTCCTGGGTGTGTGTGTGTGACTGCTCCTGGGTGTGTGTGACTGCTCCTGGGTGTGTGTGTGTGTGTGACTGCTCCTGGGTGTGTGTGTGTGTATGTGACTGCTCCTGAGTGTGTGTGTGTGTGTGTGTATGTGACTGCTCCAGAGTGTGTGTGTGTATATGTGACTGCTCCAGTGTGTGTGTATATGTGACTGCTCCAGTGTGTGTGTGTGTGTGTGTGTGTGACTGCTCAAGTGTGTGTGTGGGTGACTGCTCCAGTGTGTGTGTGTGTGGGGGGGCTCTGGGTGTGTGGGTCTGGGTGCGTGTGTGGTAGTAATTGCTGTCTGCTGAGCTCGTCCGTAGGGTACAATAGTTCTCACATTAGCGAGATATTAAGCTATTGGCAATGTAAATGACAATGCCATTTATTTATCAGTTTTCAAAACCAACACATAAAAACAAATTTTGTCATTTGCAATGCCAATAGCTCTAACTTCTCCAAAGGCGAAACCGTTGCATTGGAAATGCTTGTTTTTAATAGCAGTTGTGTTCAAACCTCGGTATACTTATGTTTGAATGTTCAAACAAATGCAAGACTCATAGTGAAGTAGTTATGCTCTAATTTGAAGAGGTATGAAACCAGAGGAAATCATATTTTAGCACATTTTTCACAGCACTAATGAGGTTGTGCGTTTGTTTCTCATAGTCTAATAACTGTCATAAAACACACAGTAGGTGATGGGAGGAATGCTCACAATAAGTCTAACGACTGACAATCATTCTGGTACTATTCCAACCCATTGTTCTTTTGCCCACCATACTTTCTCAGTTTGGACCTATCCATATGCAAATCAGTCATGACCCTGCTCCAGTAAGAATCAACCAGCCCAAACTGTATGACCAGGTTCTCCCTGAAGTGGAAAACAAGTGACTCAAGACTTGTTTGACCCTACTGGAGGAATTTCAGTCGGTGTAGCTTGGTTCCAGTGGCACAGTGAGCACTGGTCTCACGACTGGCCATCCCCTTGCCACTTAGGGCGTTATCTCCACCATGCCTGTCCTTTATGAAGCCTTGACCAAGTGTGGCCTCACCTTGGTTAGTTTGTTGGCTAAGGTGTTCGAATATATTTTAACATCAACGTTGAGAAGTGATATTGGTCATTAATACTAGCATTCGTCTGGGTTTTTGTCTTGTTTAAAAATTAAGGTTATATTTGCTTCTGAAATTGCGGACGTTACCCCAGATTCTCTGAAGACGCCATGGGTGCAACTAATTGTGGCAGAAACGTTTCGTAAAATACAACTGTAAAGCAATCAGGGCCTAGGAATTTCCCTGTGCTTATCTCTTTGATTGCCTTTTTGACTTCTGCAGTGTGTATGCGTTGGTCGAATTCCTCCCTGCAAGTAATCCGAAGTGTGGAGGCCTTACAGTTACCAACAAATTTGCTCTAATTGTCTCAACATTTTATAAGTGTTGGGTGTATAGAATTAGAAGAAGTAGTGCCTGTTTTTCTATTTGATGAGTATGGCTTCCCCTGCAGGTTTAATTAGTTCTGAAATCCACTAGGGTAGTGGAGAAGGTTTATTTCTGATTCAGAAATTATCTGTATTTTGTTTAGGCATGTCTTCTGTAGGAATATAATGTTGGTGCTGCATCTGCCAATTTAATCCCAGAATCCTTGCCACTTGCAGAGGCAATTTAGTTCTCTCATGCCAAATCATAGTAGCTTGAATTGCTTACTATGGTGTGTCAATGCTTAGCATTTGAAATGGAACATGCCTGTATAATATGCGTGATGATGTTTCTGGGATTGCCCCTTTATCAGATCGTAATAACAACTCCAAATTAACTTTACAAACGTACTAACAGTCATCAACAATAAAATGATAAATATAAATGAGTTTTGGCTTTCATTTGTTTACCCATAGAGTTGCACTTGTGACTTCACATCTTAAGGCCCTTTCTTAAAGCCCAGGTTTTCCTTAGTTAAATAGGTCCCATTATTTACATTTTGAGTGGATCATTCAAGTTCCCTCTTTTCACCCATTTTTAGGTAAAAGAATACTGTCTACTGGTAATTATGGGCACTGGGTATATTCTCAACATAATAGCATGCTGTTCACCACCTTGATAATATTTCAGTCTAAATCTTCATGTTCTTCTGACCTTGACAGATCTGCCTTTTTAAGTCATGGGGGAGCATGGGTTACCTAGTACCCAATGTCATGGTGCCTGCCTTTGCTTAGATTTATTTAACGTTAGTGCTCCTTTGCACTGCTGAATTATTATTTGGGTCTAGAAAATTGATTCCATCGTCTACCTCCTCTATCATATTATCAGGAACATTCTATGTAAACTGAAGTGCTGCGAAGAATGTCCAGTAATATCTGATCTGCTCTCCGTACAACCGTTGCGTTAGTAGTGTGAATTTCTTTCCTCTTCTGCAGTGTGGAGGCTGCCAGATCTTGATATAGAAGCACAGTTGAATCTTCGTAGTGAATCTACCCCAAGCTTCTTCTCTTCTCCGTAGTATCTTCCTTGACTCTAAAAACAACCAGTTTCTCCACTATGTCTTGAGGTCTGGTTGTTATTTCTTTCGATTGTTTCCTACTTTGTGTGCCCTAACAACATCAATAGCAGCTCTGAGGAGACTATACGACTGACTCAACGATAAGTTCCGGACAACTGCTAATAATATCTCCCTCTACACCCTGTTCAGATTGGCCTGCCGGTGCTATCCATGTGACCAGTTTTACTGCCCATTCGTAACACTTCTCTTTCCCACACTTAATGTACCAGCCTTGTATAGTATACTCTCAAAGCTTTGTCAGAGGTGTAGTCGTGTCGCATCTTCCTGCTTGGGAGAGATAGAGGGGCTGGTAATTGTTATGGCTTTCCTCCTCTACGCGGCCTCCCATCACACCTCAGCTGTTTCCCATCTCCAAAGGCCAGTCCCATTTCCATCACGGCCAACTTTCTTGAGGAGTCTATCTATGAGTGGTAAGTCTCAGTAAAGGAGATGGAGTCTCAAAACAAAGGTGGAGAAGTGACTAGCGTTCAGTGCACTAATCTTCCTTCAAGGCTACCCAGGAGTTACTCTGTATCTGCCAGTATCAGGGGCCTTTCACTCTCTGTGCCTCATTTCCGAACACCATTGTAAAAAAGATCTGGGATTGTACAGCCAGTGCAGGATTATCAGCTGAATCAGTCAGAATCTGGCTCTTATCGCCACCTCCCTTAGACTTTGAATTGCCTCTAACCAGTCCTTCTTCTCCAGGGGGCCTTGATCCTCCTCTCATTTTTTACGCGTAGGCAGCTCAATGTGTCTGGTGAGTTATTCATTATTTTCTTGTGTAATAATGATATGTCTTTTTCATGTAGGGTTTCAGTTAACAGTCTGCCCTCCAGAGGTGAGGCCTCCTCTAAAGCCTCTCCTTCGCATATATGTGCCTTAAGGGCATCACCTAATTGAATACATTGTAGCCACTCCATTTTCCCCATCTTGAATTCAGCTTGTAAGGTGGTGAATGTAACATATGTTTGCCCTGTCCAGACGTCTCCCAGGTTTACAAGACCCAACAGCTCCCACTTCTTGAATCCGTGTAACCCTCCCACCTTTTTCAGCATCTCGTTTTCCCAGAGAGGGGTCATCCCGAAGAGTTTCCCCTCCCAGCCCAGGTGTTTGGTTGCTGCATTCCATGCCAGTGCCATATTTGCATGTGCAGTGGTAGGTCTCCTATCATTTTGTTGGAGTATAATAAAGGGCGGTATCCCCTGAGGCCCATGGCGACCATATCCACCCTGTAGGTAACCTCCGCACGGTCCGCAAAAACCCATCCATTTACCGCTACCAGTTGTGAAGCCCAGTAGTAAATCCGGATGTCATGCAGCAACAGTCCCCCATCATACACCCCCTTTTGGAGTTTGTGCAACGCTATCCGTAACACACCACTGCTCCATAATAGAGATCTTAGTTCAGTCTCCACTCTTTGAAAGAAGAACGGCGGGACCTCATATGGTATATTTTGCAAAGTATAGAGTAGACGTGGAAGGGTCATCATTTTAAATATAGCTGCCCGACCCATGAGGGTAAGCAGCAAGGTTCGCCAATGCTTGGCGTCCATCGCAAGTCTGTCTAGGTGGTAACCCAAATTCTACTGGTAGAACTCACGGGGTCCCTTGTCATGTAAATTCACAAGTAGTTAAAGCCCTGTCTCTCAATTGGCACTGTACATCACGAGGTTAGACTGGGGATTTTCCCCGCCAGGAGGAAGAGAAGGGATTTTTCCCAATTGATGGGGTTTCCTGAGTAGTCGCAGCATATCGGGATGATTTGAAGTATTCTGTCTACCATTTGTCTAGGTCGGCTAACATATAATAGGATATCGTCTGCATATAAGGAGATGCGATCCTCCCGTTCTTCCATCCAAGCTTTTTTTAAACATAAAGTAATATTTTGTTCCCATATGTAGAGTAAATTCCCACAGTGCATGGCCTTCAGCTAAGGTCAGGCCCAGCTTCCAACACTCTGCAGGCAGCCAACTCCATGTTATGCACAGCCTTAGGCCTTCGGCTTTGTGCAGCAGGGGGTTGGCCAAAGGGGCCAGGCTCTGTGGCCAACCTCCCCGTAGGCAGTCAATGAGACACTGCGCACAACCTTCGGCCATGTGCAGCGGAGGGTTGGCCACAAGGCCCCTCATTGCCCGGTTACAAACACAATTAAACAGGGGGGAGGGCCATGGGCCACCCTCCCCAAGCCTTCTTGCTCCCTAAGGACTTCTTTTCCCGGGGGAAGATTTTAAGGGAAGAGGGGCACACAGCTCACATCCCTGAGCCTTGATAGGCCCTACAGACCCCAAGCCCTGGGGCCAAACACAATGAAAAAAAGGAGAGAGTTGCACAGCTTACCTCCCTGAGCATTATTAGGCCCTGGGGACCCCATCCCCTGAATCTACATGTTGCTCGAAAGGGGCACACGGCCCCCCTCCCAGAGCATTTGTATGCCCTGGGGACCCCATCCCAGGGCTGTACCTTATTTAAAAGGGGATGGGGCCTCTTTTAGCCCTGGGGACCACATCCCAAGAGAAAAAATGTAAAGGAGAGAGTCATGCAGGCTCTCTCCCTGAGCCTTAATAGACCCTGGTGACCCCATCCCCGATCCATTTATAGGGCAGGGGGCTTTCTGGCCTCCCTCCCTGAACCTATTTTGGCCCTAGGGACCCCATCCCCAGGACCTCAATTATTAATAGGTGGGTGGACAGGTGTCTACCATAGGCACCCACTAAGCACCACGTTGAGAGCGTGGGGGAGCTTCAGAGCCCCGTGGCCCCAACGGCTCCCCTCAAGGTGTGGGAGCCCGCTTTGCTACCTCCCAGAGGGAGCAGCTGCTTTATACATGCTTCCTACTGGCGGGAGGAATATGTGTTTTGTTTCCCTGGCAGCATCAGTGCAGGCAGGAAAACAGAACACAAGTCTGGTCCCAGCAGGTGGGAGCATTTTTAGGGCTTCCACTGGCTGGGAGCAGACTTGCGCCCACTTGGCGGGAGATTTAAATTACAAAAGAGATCTTTCTGGACCAAGACCTAGCTGTCTGCCACATTTGGTGTTCGGGCTATAGTTGCGCCTAAAATCCGTATGGGAAATTGCATGTGGAAAACTCGTTTTCGCAGGGATGGACTGGCCATAGAGGGCACCCAGCGTTTTTCTGGTGGGCAGAGGGATGGGGGCCATTTTTGTTACTGGGGGCCAGTTTTGCAGCATTGCTAACACCACTCACACACCCATACAGCCAGTCACACACTCACTCAGAGACTCAGAGAACAACACACATTCAGACCCACAGAGGCACTCACACACCCACTCACAGACCACAGCCAGTCACACTGTAGGCGGGGTTACAGGGACGACCTTGACACCAGGTGTTGCGGGCAAAGAAGGTTTTATTTTTAAGGTGCTTTTATACACAAATGTCTTTCTCCTCCTCTGGGTCAGGCGGTCTCGGGGAAATGTGCTGGGATCCGTGGTTGTTGCTTCGTCCTTTCCTGATGGTATGTGGGGACGCTCTAGCGGGACTCCGACCAGCTCCGTGACATGTAAGAGACCAGAGAGAGAGGGAGGCCGTTACTGTTTGTTCTTCTCAGTCTATGCACCTTCAGGGACCGGGGTAGTGAGGACAGCCCTAGTGTACAGCAGTGCTCATACGTCTTAGTGCAACGGTGATCGAAGGGCGGGATAGGAGGTGAGGTACAGGGACGGAAGCGGGTAGTGGAAGGGGGGGGTCGGAGACACGTTAGGGATGAAACAAACAAGGGCTTTTTACACTATATTACACGTGAGCACTCCGGCTCCCCACCCAGGCTGCCCAACGCCTCCGTACCTGTGACAGCCACACTCCTCCCTCGGGAGTGTGGCACGGCGGTTCACGGGGTCGTTGGCCTCCTGGCTCTCCTCTCTCCACCGGCTCCACCTCGCCTCCTCGATGTTCCTCAATGATCTTTTCTTCCTCGGTTCCGTCCTTCTCTCCGCTTGTCTCCGTCTCGACTTCCTCCTTCCGCTCCTCCGGGGTGTAAACACACCCTCCGTACATCACATCCTGGCCTTTGACCATTCCGGTAGTGCTGACGTCCACAGGGGGCGGGTCCTCCTTCTCGGAATCGAACGCCCAGTTAAAGGGGCCCCTGTGATCGCCGTCCACGCTGCTGTTGCACTGATCGTTCCTCCAGGGGTCAGTCTGTAACGAAGGAGGAGGTTCAGGGTCAGAGGGGCACGGATTCCACCATTCCCCCAGGGTACGCTTTCCGACCTCACCCTCGTTACACTCCTCCCCCCCTGGATTCGCCCGCTCGGGGAGAATGGGCATTCTGGACAGGAAGTCTGCGTTGCCATTATCACACCCTTTCCTATGTTTAACTGTGAAGGCGAATGGCTGGAGAAATAAAAACCACCTCAGGATCCTTGCATTATGGGATAGGTTTTTGTGCATCCATTGCAAAGGGGCGTGATCGGAGTAGAGTGTGAAGGCTTTACCCTCCAGGTAATACCTGAGCTTGTCCACTGCCCAACGTATTGCCAGGCATTCCTTTTCCACCGTAGGATACTTTTGTTCCCTTGGGTGTAGTTTTCGGCTCACGTACAGGATGGGGTGTTCGTGTCCGTCGGAACCCTCCTGAGACAATACCGCACCTATGCCAGTGTCGGATGCGTCTGTTGCTAGGGAGAAGGGTTTCTCAAAGTCGGGAGAAATCAACACAGGGCTTGATGTGATGGCCTCTTTCAGGGCCTGAAAAGCTGTATTAGCCTCATCTGAAGGAGGGCATGGCAGGGTATTCCGAACCTGCTTCTGTAGGAGGTTCGTCAAGGGGGTTGAGAGGGCAGCAAAGTTCTTGATAAAACGCCTGTAATAGCCGATAAGGCCCAAGAATGCCCTTAATTCTCGCTTGGTCTTAGGGAATGGCGTTTTGGTGATTGCTTTTATCTTCTCATCCTGGGGGGCTATTACTCCATCCCCCAGCATAAACCCCAGGTACTTCACCTTGGAATAGGCGGCTCTGGATTTCCGCGCATTCACATGTAGCCCGGCCGATTGCAGAGCACGAAGGACTCTGTCAACGTGGCTCAAGTGTGTTTCCCATGTAGGACTAAAGACGACTATGTCGTCCAAGTATACTGAGCTGTACTGGTTATGGGGGGCCAACACGGTGTTCATCAACCTCTGGAAAGTGGCAGGGGCTCCATGGAGCCCAAAAGGTAACACGTTGAACTCGAATAGCCCGTCCTCTGTTGCGAAGGCCGTCTTGTGCCTATCTTCCTCCCGCAGAGGCACCTGCCAATACCCTTTGGTCAGGTCAAAAGTCGTGATGTAGCGGGCTTCCCCTATTCGCTCTATGAGCTCATCCACCCTTGGGATGGGAAACGCATCAAACGAGGAGATAGCGTTCAACGCCCTGAAGTCCATGCAAAAACGGGTTGACCCGTCGGGTTTTGGCACCATGACTATGGGTGAGGCCCAGTTACTTCTCGAAGGCCGAATCACCCCTAGTCTAAGCATGTCTTGTACTTCCTTTCTTACGTCGGCCCTTTTGGCCGCAGGTATACGATAAGCCCTTTGTTTGATGATTTGTCCCTCTTTGGTTTGTATTTGATGCTCCGCCATATGGGTGCATCCAGGGGTATCGGAGAACAATGGGGAAAAGGGGCGTAGGACTTCCATCAGTTCCTGTTTTTCTTTGTCATTTATCTCCGGATTGACTGGAAGTAGTTCCAAGGTCGACAGTTGTTGGCTTGACGGAAGGGCTAGATTGGCTGAGCTGGGGGGGGGTCCTAGCCATTTTTTTAGGAGATTGATATGGAAGGTTTGTCTCCTTGATGGGGACAGTCGCACCCGGTAGGTTGTGCGGCCGATGGTTTCTATTACCTTGTACGGCCCCTTCCACTCGCTCCTGAATTTTTGGGTGGATGATGGTAGGAGTACCAGCGCCCAGTCGCCTATCTCTAGGGTTCTCCATTTTTTTCCTTTATCGTATTGATATCTTTGGCTGTTTTGTGCTTTTTCTAGGTTGGAATAGGCGAGGTCCCGCAACTTGCCCAGGCGAGACCTTAACTGCTGGGTGTAGTCCAGTAAACTTCTCTGTTCTGCTGCTTCCTCACCCTCCCATGCTTCCCTGGTGATTTCCAGCAGGGATCTGGGCTGTCTCCCGTACAGAAGTTCGAACGGTGAAAACCCCAAACTGCTCTGGACTTGGGCTCTTACGACATAGAGGGCCAAGGGTAACACCCTATCCCAATCTTTAGCTTCGGTGTTCAACAGTTTTTTTAACGTGGTTTTCAATGTTCTGTTGTACCTCTCTACGAGGCCATCCTTTTGGGGATGGTAGGCGCTGGTGCGGATGTGGCGTAGGTCCAGTAACTTGCATACTTCTTGCATCATACGGGACACAAATGGGGTTCCTTGATCGGTGAGGATCTCCCTTGGAAACCCCACCCTCGAGAATAACTCCACTAATTTATCTGCCACATTCTTGGTGGTAGGCGCACTGATGGCGAAGGCTTCCGGGAACCTTGTGTTGTAGTCAACTACTACCAAGGCATATGTGTGTCCTCTGGCAGTGCGCGGCAAGGGACCAATGAGATCCATCCCCACCCTTTCCCAGGGATTGCCTATGACAGGTAAAGGTTGGTGGGGTACTGCAGGGGGTTTAGTAAGGTTCTTTTTTTGGCACACCTCGCATTGTCTGCAATAGGTTTCCGCTTCCTTGTATATACCAGGCCAGTAGAACAGACGCAATATATTTTGGGTTGTTTTCTCGGTCCCACTATGCCCAGCAGTTAAGTGCGTGTGAGCATAAAACAGTATCTGCTCCCTGCAGTCTTTGGGTACCACTAGTTGACTTGGTTCTCCCGCCTTTCCTTCCCTGTAAAGTAGGTCTTTTTCTATCTTGAAACGGGGGTACGCTGTTGTCTGGGTATTCTGTGCCACGTGAGCCGCCTCCCACGCGTTCAAGAGTGAGGGATCGTTAGCCTGGGCGAACTTGAACCCCCTATCCAAGGCCCAGGGTTCTATCGACAGGTAAGCCCCTACGGGGCTGTCTCTCAGTTCTCTTTTGAACATAGACAGGAAGTCTGGATTATCCACTCCTATGATTAACTCTTCAGGCAAAGAACCCACCACTCCTACTTTTACCGTGCAGGGATCCCTACCCTTTGGGTGTAAGGTGATGCTGGCCAGTGGGTATGGTTTCACGTCCCCGTGCACACACCTAATGTGCACTATTCCTTCATGGCCTATTTGAGCTGGGTGCAACAATCGCTCTTGGATTACAGATTGTCTACAACCTGAATCCAACAGGGCTTTCACTGGGTTCTGATTCACTAGGACTCTTACGTAAAACGAGGGTCCCATTTCCGCTGTGTACATCACGGCTCGGGGTATGTAGCCGACCTCCATGGGCTCCTCCGTTGGTTTCCTGTGGGGGCACATCCGTGCTATATGGCCCCATTCCCCACACTCGAAGCATTGAGGCCCTTTCAGGGGGGGTTCCGGCCGGTAGGGCCGAGGTTTGAGGGGCTCGGGTATTATCTTTCTTCTGTCCTGTTTTGGAGGCGGGACACTGGTCTTACCACCTTTTTCCATATCCCAAGGGAAGGACCGGGGGGCAGCCCTGGTGTAGTTGGCCGCCATCTCGATCGCCTGAGCAGCTGTCAGCCCTGGATGCTGTCGCAACCACCTCTGGGTGCCATAGGGCAAGGCCTCCATGAATTGTTCCAAGATAATACTGGTCATAACTTCTTCCTTACTTCTGCTACCTGGTCTCAGCCATTTTTCCGCCGCCATCTTGATTCTCAGGTACAGTGTCTTTGGATTTTCGCCGGTGTTCCCCTTTTCCTTTCTAAACCTGAGCCTGTAGGCCTCTGCGTCCATCCCTAGGTGGTCCAGTATCACCTCTTTGACTTCATAATAGGAAGCGGTGCCCGAATGGTTGGCTACTTGATAGGCTGTTTGGGCCTCACCTGTCAGTAACGGGGCCAAGAAGAAAGGCCATTTCTCCTCTGGCCACCCACAAGCCCTAGCGGCCCTTTCGAAATTGAGGAGAAAAGCATCGGGGTCTTCCCCCGCCACGTATTTTTGTAATGCCACTCCTGAGGGGTGTGGCCCTAGGGGTCTTCTATCAGCCATTGTTGTTGTGCCTGGGGCTTGTACAGTCTTTTGAATGCTGTCCATTTGCTGGGTTATTGTGGTGCGAAACAGCTCCCTGTCGGCGTCTGCTGTGTTGATCTGTTGACCAATGGCCCACTCCAGCTTTTGTTGCCCGTCGATCAGGGTTTGAATCACCTGGTCCATTGCCATGGTCGGGTCCGTTGGGGAAGATCCCACTTCTGACACCAGTGTAGGCGGGGTTACAGGGACGACCTTGACACCAGGTGTTGCGGGCAAAGAAGGTTTTATTTTTAAGGTGCTTTTATACACAAATGTCTTTCTCCTCCTCTGGGTCAGGCGGTCTCGGGGAAATGTGCTGGGATCCGTGGTTGTTGCTTCGTCCTTTCCTGATGGTATGTGGGGACGCTCTAGCGGGACTCCGACCAGCTCCGTGACATGTAAGAGACCAGAGAGAGAGTTTGTTCTTCTCAGTCTATGCACCTTCAGGGACCGGGGTAGTGAGGACAGCCCTAGTGTACAGCAGTGCTCATACGTCTTAGTGCAACGGTGATCGAAGGGCGGGATAGGAGGTGAGGTACAGGGACGGAAGCGGGTAGTGGAAGGGGGGGGTCGGAGACACGTTAGGGATGAAACAAACAAGGGCTTTTTACACTATATTACACGTGAGCACTCCGGCTCCCCACCCAGGCTGCCCAACGCCGCCGTACCTGTGACAGCCACACTCCTCCCTCGGGAGTGTGGCACGGCGGTTCACGGGGTCGTTGGCCTCCTGGCTCTCCTCTCTCCACCGGCTCCACCTCGCCTCCTCGATGTTCCTCAGGGGTCTTTTCTTCCTCGGTTCCGTCCTTCTCTCCGCTTGTCTCCGTCTCGACTTCCTCCTTCCGCTCCTCCGGGGTGTAAACACACCCTCCGTACATCACATCCTGGCCTTTGACCATTCCGGTAGTGCTGACGTCCACAGGGGGCGGGTCCTCCTTCTCGGAATCGAACGCCCAGTTAAAGGGGCCCCTGTGATCGCCGTCCACGCTGCTGTTGCACTGATCTTGTAGTCTTCCTATCCTGTGATGTATGTATATATATATATATATATATATATATATATATATATATATATATATATATATATATATTCACTAAAAAAACAAAGGTTACAGTGCCATAATAGTTAAGTTTATAATTTACACACACAAAACCGAAGAAATTCTGTAGTTATAATTGTCTCAAGTAACTATAACTCGTTCCCTAAGTTACCTATAACTCGCGTCCCCTCCATGCACATATTTCTCATCAATATTATGAATGATGAAATAGAAGATGTCATGAATTATGTAATATGTAGGGTAATTAGCAGAGCATGGGGCAGGCACAATTTATAGTTACCACATGGCTTGAGTTATAGTTACTTAAGATAATTATAACTGCAGAATTTCTATGGTTTTGTGTGTGTAAAATCTGAACCTAACTAGAACGTCCCTGTAACTTTTGGTTTTATAGAGAATTTGTAACATTTTTAAAATTTTATTTCCTAACTAGAACATTTTTTCCAATTAATGTTTCACGTTTTTTAAATGCAATTTCCTAACTATATTGTCCCTATAAACTGTGTGTGTGAGTTGTTGTGTCGTTGTGTAAGTGGGTTTGTGAGTGTGTGTGTCATCAGTGTATGTGTGACTGGCTGTGTGGTCTGTTAGTGGGTGTGTGAGTGCCTGACTACAGCATCAGGGGGATTGTGTCACAGGCTAAACTGACTGCTCCCAGGGGCTGCAGGTTGGTCTGAGGGTGCTGCCCTCCTACCTGTTGATCTGGCCCTGTCTTAGAGAAGAACAGAGAGAACTACGCCCCAGTGTGTCCAGGTATTAAGCGGACTGCTCCTTTTGGTCAGTTGGTGAGAGAGAACTTTAACTGGCCCCTGGAACCTGGGGGGGTTGGCGCTGTGTGCTGAGGGTGTCACGACCACGCTTCCTCAGGATCAGGTGATGCTTAAAAGGGGTCCACCACCAGATTGCCCTATACTCCGACAGTAATAATTACACAGAGCATAAAGGAAATCAGACAAGGGAAAAGGTAAGGAAGGGACTGGAACGGGAAGGGAAAGTGAAACGAGAAAAGAAGAACACATATAAAGGTAAGTACAAGAAATCACTGACTACACTCATTCAATTCTCGCTAGAACACCACCTACCACTTTTATCTAACTGTGGACTGCTCTCCTCCTCTTTCGTGGCAGGTATCAGATAAACGTCTCTATACCCTAGCATCCAATTCTGTAATACATAAACCAAAGAAATGATCAAACCAAAAGATCTCAGAACATGCCACAGCGTTCACCTCTCTACAGAACCATGCATACCTTCCAGCCTTCCCTTTTTTAATGGAAAAGAATCCCCTTGTTCACTCAAAAGTGGAACAAAAATAGTTCTGGTATTAATCCAAAGTTTAACGGCAGTCTTGCCCGACTAATCCAATCCGATGAGGAACAAATAAGTCTTTATCCTCCTGAAGTCGAATCAATTTCCACAATAAAAGTTCCAATCACTACAATAGCCAGGTTCTTTATCGTGAGATAGTTTATCCGGATTAATGTAACTTAAGTTTTTAACACGTCTCATCCGAGAACCCTAGTACTCACGAAGTGATGAAATCGGATCAATCAGTCCACAAGATTGACAAACCGCTGGGACTCCGTTTTCTTCAACCAAAAAGGTCTCAGCCGAGAACCTTTCGCTATTTCCTCTTTTGCCCGAAGAAATGAAACAGTTCCGAGATATGCATTCGGCAGCCGCCTGTACGCGTGTCTCTGTAGCAAGGATTCCAAACAATCTCTCTCGTGTCTGGAGAAAAACACGGGGGAGTTCTGAAGACGCTCGGCAGCCGCCCAACGCCTGCAAACAAATCCAAAAGACCACAGCTCCTTTCGTGTCCCAGCCGGGACACAACGCTTCCTCTGGAAACACCGGCGTTCAGCAGCCGCTGAACGAAAGGACAAGAAAGCACGAACAAGATCAGAACCAGTCTCAGGTTGGGGTAGCAAAATCACGTACACTTGCAGCCCGGAAATGGCCACCTAAATAACTGCCCAAACTCCTCCCAGTCGCTAGGCAGTATGGAACATGTAGTCAAATACGTGCTATGGTAATGTTGCCCATGTCAGAACGAGTTAGTTATGTAGGCGCTTCATGTGGATCAAGGCAGATCATGCCAGAGGGGGCATTGGACTGTCCAGAAGTGGGAGGGGGAACGCTGTGCAGGGGTCCCTTTCTGCGACCACTGAAGTGAGGCTGGGACCCAACCTTTGCCCTTGCTGCCTGTCTGCCACTTGGCGTCAGTGCGCTGTCATTGCCCTGGCCAGAGTGCTGTGTGGGGCCAAGCCCTGCGGGAGAGGAACGACGCGAGGTCTGTGGGAGACGCTGGACGGGGACGCCTAGCAACCGGAATATCGCCTAGCACGTCACCTCCCTGTCTCCGAGTCGGAGCTACCTCAGGAGAGGGGAACCACCGCAGCCCTTCAGGAGGCCAGTCCAACTGCACTCCGAGGGTTCCGCGGGGCAGGAGAAAGAGCGAGAGGAGGCCCACAGGCGGGGGACCTCCATTGACAGCGGCGTCACAGCTTCACTGCAGGCCCCTTCCCCCGCCCCAGGCGAAGTGCTGTAAGGCCTGAGCTGGAGGACAGGGGAACATTGGCCCTTCAGACTCGCCCTGAGAAGATTATCAGAAGCGCCGGAATGGCGCAAAGGTATCGGGGAAGGGTTGACTGAGGGTGGTGTTGGAGAAGCTGAGTTCCTCAGAGAGAAGGGGGAACTGCTATGGTCGGGCTACTAAGAACTGAGCCCTTAAGTCGATCCTCTCTCCCCCATGGTAGCGTGACCGGATCCTATAAAGGGAGTGGGTACTTGACCCCCCCTGAAATTAAGCATCTTTGAGCACTTTCTTGAGCAGAAGCTGGGTCAAGACAGCGCACCCTGACTAGAGAACCACTGATGAACTAAGCTTAATGTATTTACCAGATTGGTTTAATCTGTTGCATATTCCTGCTGATTCCATATCTAATTTACGTACCTGCTTGGTTTAAACTGCTGCATGAACCTTTCGATCTATGCTTAATGTACTTACCTGCTAATTGCCTATTTAATGTGTTTAAATACCTATGTTCTTTAACTACTGCAAGGTAATGCAATGCAATGTACTGTTTAAATTGATGTAGTTAACCCAATAATGGAATGCCCTAAGTCCTAAATTATTAACTATTGAAAACTTCACCCCTTTCTAATGCAAAAGGATAAAGTCTCTCTATTTTCTATTTAACTAAGACGGTGTGGTGTCATTTTTGGTGGGTTTGTGCTGGGGTGTTGTAGTTTGTACTGCGCAAGTACGTCACAATTGCCTTCAGGATTTAGCCTTTCCACTCTGTGCCATGCTACCCTAAGTGGGCCGGTGGTCCCGGTTCTAACAGTGGTGGATGTGGACGTGGTGGTGGATGTGGTGGTGGTGGACGTGGTGGCTCTGGGTGTGGTGGATGTGGTGGTGGTGGACGTGGTGGTGGTGGATGTGATGATTGTGGTGGACGTGGTGGTGGTGGTGGATGTGGTGGTGGTGGACATGGTGGTGGTGGACGTGCTGGTGGTGGGGAACGTGGTGGTGGACGTGGTGGTGGTGGTGGATGTGGTGGTGGACATGTTGGTGGTGGATGTGGTGGTGGATGTGGTGGTGGCGGACATGATGGTGGCAGACTTTGTGGTGGTGGACATGGTGGTGGTGGACATGGGGTTGGTGGATGTGGTGGTGGTGGAAATGGTGGATGTGGTGGTGGTGGTAGACATGGTGGTGGACGTGGTGGATGTGGTGGTGGTGGACATGGTGGATGTGGTGGTAGTGGACGTGGTGGTGGTGGGACGTGGTGGTGGTGGACGTGGAGGTGGTGGAAGTGGTGGAGGTGGTGGTGGTAGATGTGGTTGTGTGGACGTGGTGGTGGTGGTGGATGTGGTGGTGGTGGATGTGGTGGTGGTGGACGAGGTGGTGGTGGACATGGTGGTGGTGGATGTGGTGGTGGTGGACGTGGTGGTGGGGTACATGGTGGTGGTGGTGGACATGGTGGTGGTGGATGTGGTGGACGTGGTGGATGTGGTTGTGGTGGACGTGGTGGTTGTGAACGTGGTGGTGGACGTGGTGGTGGTGAATGTGGTGGTGGTGGACATGGTGGTGGATGTGGAAGTGGTTTACATGGTGGTGGTGGATGTGGTGGAGGTGGACGAGGTGGTGGTGGACATGGTGGTGGTGGATGTGGTGGTGGTGGATGTGGTGGTCGTGGACATGGTGGTGGTGGTGGACGTGGTGGTGCTGGACATGTTGGTGGTGGATGTGCTGGTGGTGGATGAGGTGGTGGTGGACGTGGTGGTGATGGACATGGTGGATGCGGTGGTGGACGTGGTTTTGGTAGACGTGGTGGTGTTTGACATGGTGGTGGTGGACGTGGTAGTGGTGGTGGTGGACATGGTGGTGGTGGACGTAGTGGTGGATGTGGTGGTGGTGGTGGAGTGATGGTGGACGTGGTGGTGGATGTGGTGGTGGTGGTGGATGTGGTGGACGTGGTGGTGGACATGGTGGTGGATGTGGTGGTGGACATGGTTGTGGTGGATGGGGTGGTGGTGGTGGACATAGTGGTGGTGGTGGCTGTGGTGGTGAACGTTGTGGTGGTGGACGTGGTGGAGGTGGTGGTGGTGGATGTGGTGGTGGACGTGGTGGACATGGTGGTGGTAGTGGACGTGTTGGTGGTGGATGTGGACGTGGTGGCCACCTCACATTAAACATTGTGAAAGAGTCTCTTGTTCGTAAAACATGTTTACTAGCATCAGAAGGGAAGCGGGAAATCTTCCCCAGGCCCCACATGTGCTATAGGCTGTGGGCGCCAGTGGCATGTGTTATTATAATCGCAGCCTTCTTTATGAAACATTCCATGCCGATGCCGCCAAGCCACACTTGCAGCTGATTGGCTGTGGGCACAAGCGTGCAATACCCTCCTCTCCCTCACTCTACACCTCACTCATCCATGCCCTACGCCTCTGGTAAGGAAGAGAGAGGGGAGGAAGGAGCCTGAAAGGCATAGAGGAAAGGTTCTAGAAAGAGGGGTGACTCGAAGGGAGAGATAAAAGGTGTAGAGAGAGAGGTAGAGGGTCGTGCGGTGGAGAGAAAGAGGGTAGTCAAAAACAGGAAGTAAGAGAGCTGAGAAAACGAGAGAAGGTAGAGAGAGGAAGGGTAAAGAGACAGATATGTTGAAGTGCATTGTATTGGAGAACAGGAGAGTGGGTGGTAAGGGGTGGGGAGAAGCGGGTAGCCGAGAGGCGATGTACAGTGAAAGCCAAAAGGAGAGATCATTAGAGGTAGAAAGGAAACAACCCGGAATAGAACGGATGAGAGGGAGAGGTAGAGGTAAAAAGAGGTCCAATACAGAGGCATGGCTGTGCTATACACAGAGAGGAAAGAGGTGGTGAGGTACGTAGAGGATAGAAAGAAAGATGAGGCACACAAATATTCGTTGGAAAAAAAGAGATGCAGTAGAGAGAGGAGTGATGTAGAGTGAGAGAGAGGATGAGGGTGGAGGGGATGTAGGTAAACCGAGAGGAAGAATAAGAAAGGCGAGGTAGGGATAGAGATGAGCAGGTCGTTGAACGCCGACTCCGGGCCTGAGCCTGACCCTTGGCTTTGGCACAGCTCAAGTCCAAAACTAGCAGATTTTTCAGGGGAGGCCCTAAGGCTTGCAGCCACATGCATCAAAGGAAATTGCATTCGCAAACGGTGCGAATCGCAAAATTCGGCCGTTTGCGAATGCAATTCCCATTTTTGGGATGCATTAACATTTTTGTTATTTTCGCAATTTAAGAAATCGCAAAATTGCGATTTCGGAAATTGCGATTGCATTTAAGGAATCTCAACTTGAGATTCCTTAAATGCAATGCATCAAACTTTAAAAATTTGCGAATTCGCAAATAAGGGGAGCAAATTACCATGAAGTTGACCTTCATGGTAATTTGCGAAAACTTTGAAAAAAGCACTAAAGTGCATTTTTCAAAGTTCCGTTTTACACACGCACATGCCCTTGGGGCATGTGAGTGTGCAAAATATACTCCTAAGCAGATTTCAGGGGTGCAACAAGGTGTCCTTTGGACACCCCTGCACCCTTGAAATTGCATTCTTAATTTGCGAATTTTTAATGGTGAATTGCAAATTAAGAATGTCTTTCCTTTCATTTCTATGGGCCTCTAGGCCCATAGGAATGGATGGGGAAGTATTCCTTAATTGCGATTCTCAATTAGAGAATCGCAATTAAGGAATTTTAAGAAATCGCTATTTTTATAGCGATTTCTTGATGCATTGCAGTTTGCAATTCCTTAATTGCGATTCCTTATTTTTCGCAATTAAGGAATTGCAAAATGCAATATTGATGCATGTGCCTGTTGGTGACTACAAATGCCGCCCATGTAACATGGGAGCATGGTCCTAACCCGGCCTGGACTCAGCATCCTGTCAATCCGGCACAGCTCCCCGTTTCATCTTTAAAAAATAAAACGTGTCAAGTAGTCTGTGACTGTGGCGAAGCTCTCATATTTACGTGGGAAAGTTTGTGATACGTGACCTAGCTAAAAAGCCCGGGAGTAGTGCGCACGAGCGCGCTCTCTAAAAGGATTTTTTTTAAAGCATGGCGAAGGTGCGTGCGTGCACGCGCAGCCTGCTCTTTTTCAAAGCACATATTTGTGCTTGTGGTGCGCCGCTGCGCACTCCTGCAAGGCGTATGCCGCCACAAGCACGGGTATGTGCTTTGAAAAAGAGCTGCACGATGGCTAAAGGTTTCCTATGAAGCGCATGTGCGCTTCGTAGGCGATACCTAAAAATTGAATAATTGATTTTACTGTTATGATTGAGTGCAAGTTGGAGACACCACTCAAGCCTTTAGGACTGCACTTCTAGCATTGATTTACATCCTCACACTTAGGAGGACCAACCAATTTGCGACCACCTACCTTTAAAGATTGATTTACCACCCATCACTAAAAAGAGTGCGCCTATCCAAGTATGTGCCTAATGCTAAGAGGTCTCATTGATATCAGCAGGCAGTATTTAATGGCTGCGCCACAACCTGCAGTTATCACTTAAAGGACGAACACTGGCGTGCACCAGGAGCAGAAACCTATGCATGTGTTTCTATGTGTGCGTGTCTGCTTGGACATGCGAGTCTGAATATGTGTCTGACACTGCTCATGTCTGAGTCTGCCTGTAGTATGCTGTCTGTGGGAATCCCTAGGCCTAGGATGGCAATATCTCCAATCTGGTGGCAGACTCCCATTACAGAGCAATTATACCAAATACTGTAGATGAGGGTTCAAAGGCATAAACTGTGAATACCAAGCACATGACTGTGCAACACGGTAAGTAGCGAAAACATTTCTATCAAGATTGCTTTTTAGGTATACGTATATTGATGGGCTATTTAGCGCATAAGACCTCTTTCAATTTTCTGACATACACATGCCAATTGGCGATTAACTGAAAAAGAAACCTGACTTCGGGGAGATATATTTGCTTCTCAGTGTTTTGTCTCTCTGTGAGGTCTCCATTTGACCAGTAGCCAATCCCACTGTAATTCCTCCTCGCTACCTCTCTACAACTTACATGCAATCATGGTCTTCTACCGTTGTTGATCTTCAGTTTATTGAAAAGACCTTTTCTGGCTTTGTGGTTATGATGCCACCGCAAAAACACTATTTATTAAATTAAATAATTGGAATAATAGCATTCTAAAGTCTAGTGCAGATTGTATGGCACAGTTCATAGCATCCATCAGTCTGGTTGCTTAATCAGCGATTAGAAGGCTTACATAGTGAGCTACAGCTGATTTGAAAGTCACTGAAATATTTGAGAAATATCTTACATAAATATATAGATATATAGCAATTCTGGCCTGAGGGGCCTATGGTAGTGGCATTCTGATATTTAATTACTGCAATTCTGCCATATGCATATTAAAAGGCTAGTAACTGGCATGGGAATTATGAGGCTCATCATACATCCTGGCACAGTATTTAGAACTGGTATAACTTCTCCCCCAATGCAATCTGTTATTAGATTTCTTCCGATAACCTAGTGGCACACATATATGACACGCATTTGTCTGGTGTAGTAAATAATTTCAAATTCCTCACGCATCTCATTCATTATAATTCTTCCATCATTATATTTTTCAATCGCTGTCCATTTATCTTATTTCTGTTTTTTCTCCTCCAGTTGTTCCTATTCTTTCTGGTATTACCAACTGTCTCTTTCCCTCCACATCGTTGCTCTGTTTTTGTGCTTTTTCCTTCGTATCTCTTTACCATTTACGCCTCTGCCACTTCACTCGTTTTTCCTTTGTCATATAACCCTCCTCTCTTCTCTACGCTTCCATTTTAATTTCAAACAAATGCCGTGACTTGTTCAACCTTTTTTTAATCTCGCCTCTCTGTCAAATAACCAGTTATCCTGCTGGGCGCGTCTCTGGCTGTTCTTAAATCAAACGTTCTGTGTCATCATTCACATCGAACAGCAACACTGCCCAGCCCCCACCGCCTTCAGCCCCGAAGATTACTCGCACTGAAGAATTAGAGCTATGACAGATATAGTGCCGCCATTTTAGAGCGCACTACGTGAAACGCTCCGCCGTAAGTGGGTTAGTAGAGGAAAGGGCTTTATGAGAAGAGCTAACGCATTCAGACAAGCTGCAGGTGCAGAGCCTCTTATCTCTCGGTAATGCTTGACCTGATTTGCTTCTGAAAACATTTGTGTGCGTGGCGGTATTCGGGAACCGATTACTAGACCATAGCTATGTCCCGTCATTGATAAATGATCGTTATCGTTTATGAGCGAGATAAGATGCTCATTTGTCGTAGAATCACATATGATTGCAATTACAGAAATAGCATACCACTTAAAGTATGATTTTACTGTTAAAGGGCAGTCGTTCACCATGAAATGTGTTGCCATTATAAAAAGGCCATGTGCTAAGCTTATAGAGAAAAGAAGGACTAACAGTAAAACACTGGGGCAAAGCCAATAGTTCTGCCTTTAATGTGCTGACGCAGGCGAAGACGGCATGCACAACAGCGCACAAAGGGGTATATTTACAAGAACTGCCGCTAACCAGTTTTAGCTGTAGTTAGCAGCAGTTTTTTTTACCGTGGCCTATTGCCGAAAACTACAGCCCTGTTAACAATGTATTTACAATACGTCGCTACATGGTGATAGTATCAGCAAGCCGCCGTGAAAACTGGCGCTAACACTAGCGTTAAGGCGCAAAAAATGTTGACATTAGCGAGAGAAAAGTGACGAAAGGCCAATTAGCTGCAAAAAACTTCACTTATTTGCCTCTAGAGGCAAAAATTGCCTATAAGTCCACCTCCAAGGTATAAAAGAAAATATAAACATTGTAATGCAGAATGGAACAGCCAAGTGCAGCACTGTGAGAAAGTGGCTCTATATGTACTGGACCAAAGTAAGGTGCAGTTTGTATAGAGGCCACCAACACCAGAGGTATAACAGAGGCTAAAGTCAGGGCAGACCTTACTCTCAAAATTGGTAGCTTGGTCGAGTAGTAAGGCAATACCAGAGGACAGTGTAAAGCATTTGTTGTACACACTCAGTCAGCAAAAGGTTTCACACACTCAAGGACTGAACTCCAGGCCAATTCTTTTTATATCAAAAGATATAGTTGTTTTATTTTTAGAACCAACAGGTATCAAAATATACTTTTCTCAGTGATGAGTAATCTCAGGGTATTGCTTTGCAGAAAGGCAATGACTTTGTAAACACAATAGGTACAGGGGTTGCAATAGGCCACACAGTTCCACACACAATTTAGAATTGAGCTCAATGGGTTTTTCTACACAATTACAGTTGATTACTTTGCAGATTACTTTTGTAAGTCCAAGACTGGATCTTAGAATCTGTCTTGGGGTCTAAGCTGGAAACAGTTTAGTAAAAACTTTCGGTTATTTAAGGTATAAAAAGGTATTTCAAAAGTTCACACTTAGAAACTTTTCAGTGAAAATCTGGCAATGTTATCCAATGGGAGAAAATTCAGGTTACAGGTAAAGTATGTTCTCGTTACTTTTGTAATCCAGTACTGGGCTCCTAGGTCCAGCACTGGTATCTCTACTTAAGACAGGTGAGTAATTACGTTTCACTAGTATGTGCGAGTTTTAAAGAATATTTCAAGTTTTCAAAAGTAGACAGAAGAAATTTCATAGAAAAGTAGACAATGGATTCCTCTGGAGAAAATACAGGTTAATGGTAAAAACCGGTTCAGATTACTTTTGTGGTTCAATACTGGGCTACAAGGTAGAGTACTGGCTTCTCTCCTGATCACAGGTGAGTACTTCGGAATTCGTTACTCGGCTGATTTTATAGGAATATTTTAAGTTTTCAAAACTTCACACTTAGAAGATTTTTCGAGTCAAACCAGTCAATGTTATCCAATGGCAGGTAAGTGAATTACCGGTTTCCAGGTGAGTACTCGGCTGGTGAAGTTAAGGTTCTGGGCATAGACTCAGGGGTACCCCAGGGTCAGGTAGGTACAGTTGGTTCACCCTCAGCCACAGGGGCAGCCGGGTGCAGAGGTAGTTAGGCCCAATGTTAGCCAATGAGGGGCAGGGGGCCTTTGGTTGGTGGCTGCTGGCTAGCAGGCCACGCAGCTGTGGGAGCTGGGCTCCTGGTCACTTGCTCAGGGCAAATGGGGAAGTAGTATAGGGCAAAGGTTGCACTGCCAGAGGCACTCGGGCGGCTCGGTGCAGGGTGCTTTTGAGCTGTCGGGCGCTCAATGTTATTCAATGGGAAAGGTAAAAAGGGAACAAAGGCTGCAGACTCGGGGATGGTGATTCTTCAGGTGCGACCACCACTTCGAGAGGTAAGTTGGGATCCTGGAGAAGAGGTAGGTACTCCAAAGGCAGGCACAGTGAGCCGCAGGGCGCCGGGTGCAGGGGTGTCTTTGAGTGTCGGGAAATCTTACCCTCAGCTGGTCGCGGTTGGAGGGGTCACTGGTTCTGGGGCTGCAGGCTTCGTCTGGTTCATTGAGGAGGGTCTTTGGGCACTGGACGTTGGGTCCCAGTCGCTGGGGGGACGTCCTCGTGGTCTTGGATCACTCGGGCACGGGCCGGGCTCGTCGGTTGCAGAGTGGGCAGGTCTTGAGCTTCCTGGCTGGTATCAGGGGTCGGTTGTTGAAGCAGAGCCTCTGCTTATGGGAGTCCCAGTCTTAAAGAGGGTCAAAGAAGGCAGGTCCTCCATGTGTTCCAAGGTTGCTGTCCGCAGGAGTCGCTGGGACTAAGCAGGAGCAGGTTCCAGGATCGACAGGCTAGTAGGGCTGGGGCCAAGGCAGTTGGTGTCGTCCTGTTGTGAGCAGCTGCACAGTGGGTCTTATTCTTCTTGATCTTCTTTCTTCTTTTCTTATCGGGATCTGAGGAAGTAAGGTTCAGGGAGCTCCTAAATACTGAATTTAGGGGCGTTACAGGTAGGGCAAGGGAGGGACTAATGGGTCCCTGTCCTGGGGTGGGTACACCCCCTAGCCTGCTCCTCTCTGGTGGGAGGGGGGCAGGAACCTATCTGTGATTTGGAAGGGCTCCCCAACTTCAAGATGGCTGGAGCCCGGGGTCATGCTTCACCTCGCCTCCCCCACCTGAGGGGTGGGGTTGGTACAGGCTGGCACACCCCCTTCCTGACGTAGGGTTTCCCGCCAGTCTTCCCGCCAGAGTGCGGGTCAGAACTGGTGGGGGCCAGTTGTCTGGAGAAGCTCACAGAGGCGGTATGCCTTTGAAGCTTCCCCCTGCCCATCCTGGGGGAGGAAACCTAGCACTCGCCTAGGATGTGCATTGTTGCAGGCCCAGGAGAGCGAGGGGCTCTCCACCAAGGGGTTCAGCAACATGTCTGCTGTGTGGCAGCCTGGGGAACCACTCAGTCAAGACGTGGATTGTAGGTTAGGTTTCAGGGGCATCTCTAAGATGCCCTCTGGAGCATTTTACATTAAACCTCACACTGGCATCAGTGCAGGTTTTAATGTGCTGAGCAGTTTGATACCAAACTTCTTAATCTTCAGTGAAGCCATCATGGTGCTGTGGAGTTCGTAATGACGACCTCCCAGCACCATATACTCTTAAATGGCAGTACTGCACTTACAGTGCCCAGGAATGGCCCTGGGTACTGTAGGGGCACAGGGCTCATGCACCTGTGCCCACACCACTGGCATAGGGCACCCAGCTAGAGGGGTGATGTATGCCAAGGCAGTGGGGTTGTGGGCATGGCACACAGGGATGTGTGCCATGTCGATTCTCTGTTAAGTTCTGTACTTAGACACTCAGCCTGCAAAGGCAGTGTGTGGGTGTCAGGGTTCAGGGCCCCTAAGGGTGGCACAATAAGTGCTGCAGCCCTTAGGGGTCTTCTCTGGTCACCATGCCCTGAGTACCTAGGGTACCATTTACTAGGGGGTGATAGGTGGCCAGAGATGCCAATCGGGTTTTGTTTCAACACAGCTTTAGGGAAGGAACACAGGCCCTGGGTACCTGGTTGGCAGGAACCCAGGGCACACTCAGTCAAAGCACATCAGCAGTTCAGCAAAAAGTGGGGGCATACCAATGCAAGAAAGATGGCACTTTCTCACAAGCACATATCAACAAACCCCCCAACAACCAAGATGACCAGCCTGAGTCCCAGGGGAAGAGGAAATGCAGATTCAGGGCTCCATATATGAAAAGAGGCACATTGCTGTTGAAAACCAGTGGTGCATCAATTTTCATGGCGCCCTCCTTGCCACACCATGGCAGCTGAAACCTTGAAAGCAGAGGCCTCACTGGGCCGACGTTTGGGACCCGGAGTGAGAGAAGGAGGTGCTGTGGAGTCGCTGGACCGTGGCGGTAGACATTGAGTCGTTGGTGATCGCCCTTACCTGGTGGTGAAGTCTGGCAGATCGCATGGAGACACGTTGCTGACCTGTGTGAGAAGACCGCATGGCACCCCTTTGAGCTCTGAATGGTAGAGGCGCTCCTGCGCACCAACGTAGGGAGGTCTGCATCGCATGACACACACCAACACTACAGAGAGAGTGCTGTGGATTGAGCCACAGTGAGGAGAAGGTGGGACGGGGAACAGAGGAGACCTGGGGGTGGAGTCAGGCACAGACCTAGCATCTGTGGGTGGCACACACTGTGCCCTGAGCAATCCCTGCACTGTTACTCTCTGGTGAACAAGGAAACACAGAATCTGGTCGCCACTGTTAGATCGGAAGAGGCAACTGGGTGGTGCTGCCTTTCCTCTCCCCCTGTGAGTTTGCTCTTGGGTATACAGGGGACTATCCCTTAGTGGACTTTCTCTTCCCACAGCGCTGTGCTGTCTGGTACCTATTGCCCCCATCTGCTGTTGCTGGTTGCTGTCAGGTGTTCGAGACGCTCCTCCACTAGCAGGCTTCTGCCTGCCCCTCATCCCACGTGGTCCAGTGGTAGAGCGTCACTGCTTTGCTGCTTGACTACCCTCCAGTACCTCTTTTCTGCTGTTCCTGTCCCTCTTTCTGCTCTTCTCCATTGCTTTTCTACCTTTGGCTTTTTTTCTTCTTTGCTTTTTTGGCTATGTTTTTCCTGTGCCTTTTTTAGTTCTTTACCCTCTCCCTCATTGCCGCTACGAACCCCACGGCCCGCCTCCTCCACTGTCCTTTCCTGCATTTCCTGCCTCCCAGCTGTCCAGACCCCCACAGCACTACTTAATGGCGTCCACTGTGAAGCCATGTGCAACGGGCAAACCACAGTTGCGCCAAAGGCAAGCCTGTCTGCATCTGTCCGCCCCTGGACTGTGCCCAGTGCCAGGGACCCTGAATCTCAAACACTCAACCGCTACAATGTCAGCACCATCCTCGCCCTCAACCCTGGACGCCACACCACCTGCCAACTAGCATCAGCAAAGAATACCCTTGCACCCTTTACCTGCCGAAACTGCAAAAGCACCTTCTGCCACATCAACACACTAGCGCCTCTTGCCGCCCAATGGACCAACAGCCACCTGACTGGCTCAACTGCATCCTCCTCAACGTGCGGTCTCTCCATAAACATGCCCCAGAAATCTGGAACCTCCTTAACACCACCTCTTCAGACATCGCCTTCTTCACTGAAACCTGGACTGACCTCTGCTCTGGCCAGGACATCGCCAACCCCGACGGCTACAAAATCACCCGCAAGGACCACCCCGACCACCCAGGAGGAGGAATTGCCATTCTCTACAAAAGCACACTTCAACTGACCACGCACTCTAATGACCCAACATTGACCATGGAACACCTCCACTTCCAGATACGCAACAGCACCCTCCGCGGTACCCTCATCTACAGGCCCCCTGTCCCATGACCCCCCATTCACCAATGACATTGTAGACCTAATCACACTCCAGGCTCTCCCATCTACTGACTACATCCTACTCGGAGACCTCAACTTCCACCTGGACAGCCCCAGTGACCAGAACAACGCCACCCTCCTGGAGAACCTCGCCAACATCAGACTATAGCTGCTAGTCATCTCACCAACCCACATAGCCAGACACACACTTGATCCCGTCTTCACAGCCAGTGGGCACTTCAACTACAGCCACACCACCGAACTCTTCTGGACCGTCTATCACTAGATACTTCATGCCTTCACCACTCCCACCGTACATCACTGCCATCATCCCCCCATCGCAGCTGGATCAAGGCCACCGAAGAACTTCTTGTCAACTCCCTCAGAACCACCACTCTGCTGACGTTTACAGATGCGAGCACCGCAGTGTACAACCTCCACCGATGGACCTCCAACTGTGTTGAAACCTGGAAGGTCTTCTGTGTCAGTGGAATGAGCGGCTAGGGGTGGCTGGTCGCTGGGGCAGATGACAGCAGACACCCTGGACGCCAAACTAGACACTGTACCCGCAGCTGTGGAGAAAATAAATACCTTCCTCAAACAAACGCACACTTCCCTTGAGGGCTGCATTGACAAAATCACAGGTGACTTCCCCCTGGAGCACGCAGATCATCGCAAGCTGACTGACAATGTACACAACATTTTGCTCCGGAGAGTCACTGGCTTTCTGCAGATCCTGATCTCCAGCCTCCTGTTGCTGAAGTTCTGTTCTACCGAGGTCAGCACTTTGAGGGATCAGGTCCAGTTGTCACCCAAAGGGAACGGAGCAGTTGTTCAGGTGAGCGATGCATGTTAGGAGTGGTGGTGGTGGTCTCCTTAGTGATCCTAGCTGCAATGGCAGGAAGTCCATGACGTAGATGACCTTGCCAAGGATGAAGTATGGGAGTTCTTTTATTATCCAAGGGTCTCATTTTTTTTATATATTTTTTTTTATTAAATAAAACAAGCAAGGCAAACACAATATACATAGCGCTTCGTTCACATGAGGTCAGGTAGATAGTACATCAAATAATAAGCAATCATTGTAGGGAAGGAGGAGCATAGGGGAGAGACAATAAGCAGACGATATTACAAACAGTGGATGTGGGGTCAGGGGGAAAGTGGGATATCAATGTCATCCACTGCAGGTGGTGTACATATGTCACCTCGAAACCTATTCCATTGCCCCCAGATTTTTTGCCATTTCCGGGGGTGGCCCCGGGCCAGATACATCGTTTTTTCCCAAAACATGCACCAATCCATGTTTTCCTTCCACATCTCAACTGTAGGCGGTCTTTGGGACCCCCACAGTTGTGCGATATCACGTTTAGCAATCATGGCCCCCAGGGTCGCCCACTGGGTCTGGGCAACGTTATAATCTGTGGGTTCCCAGACGTTTAGCAAACAGCGTCTGGCCTCCGGTAGGAGAGGGACACCCGTAACTTCGTCCATTACATCATACACCCCATTCCAATTAGCCACAACGTCAGGACATTCACAGATAATATGTAGAAATGTCCCCACCAGGCCACATCCCCGCTTACACAAACCCTCATCGGAGAAGCCCATGTTAACCAGACAGGGGCCCGTGACGTACACCCTATGAAGGATCTTAAGCTGGACCAGCCGAAGTCTCGCTGGGATCGCGACCTCCTTGGGAGAGGAAATCGCCGATTGCCAGTCTTCATCATCTAATTCAAGACCGTCCCGGACCCAGAGATCACGCAAAGGCAACAGAAGATCCGATCTATCATTAATCAGCTTTTTATATACAAGGGAGATTGTGCTATCCGAAATATGGCCATCTAGCAATCCATCTTCCAGCGGGGACGACTCAGGTATCGCCTCCCCCACCGAAAAGACAGACAACAAAGCTCGGAGGACCTGAACATAGCGGAAATATTCTGAGTTCCCAAATTCAAACTCCTTCTTTAACGTATCAAACAACTTCACTTGTCCTTTGACCCATAGGTCTCCCAAGTTGCTAATGCCAATGAGGTCCCATCTATCGAACCCTTATGTCTTCCACAGAATACCAAGCCTATCTGAGTCAAAAAGTGGGGTCGCTAAAGTCAGGCGGTCCTTCCAACCCATAGAAGCAGTTGCATCATGCCATACACGAACCGCCGTCCTAGTAGGCCCGGACAATGACCTGACCGCTGATTTCGAGTACAGTGCCCTATAGTAATTGCCCCCGGCAACAACCATTTGTCCATAGCAAACGCGGGATTCAGTTCAGGACCATACATACCGTGGTTAATGGCCCCCAACTGAGACGCCCAATAATATCCCTTGATGTCCGGGAGGGCGATACCCCCATCGTTCCACTGGAGCGTTAGTTTGGACACCGCAATGCGAGGTCGACCGTCCCATATCAATTTCCTCTGGAGACCCTCGATGTTAGAAAATAACTGGCGGGGACTATGTCAAGCGTGTTTTGGAGGGCGTATAAGAAGCGGGGCAAAGACATCATCTTAAAAAGGGCCGCGCATCCCAACGGCGAGAGTGGAAGCCTACGCCATCCCGCGACCTCCTGCCGCAATCGAGTTAAAGGTGGGAGAAGATTAAGCTCATACCGGGCTACAGGGTCTGTGGAGATCCAAATACCCAGATATTTAAATCCCATTTGTGTCACCTGTATGGGGCAATTACGCGTGAGGAGGGGGGCATCACCAGAAAGAACATATAAATAGGATTTTGCCCAATTGATAATTAAACCCGAGTTTCTATCGAAGGAGGCCAGGACATCACAGAAAACCATCAACGATTTCCTGGGCGAGGTGAGATATAGCAATATGTCGTCAGCATAGAGCGAAATGCGATCTTCATAATCAGTGGACCACCGAATACCCCTTATCGAGGGCTCCCAGCGGATACAGGTGGCAAGGGGCTTCAGGGCCAGGGCAAACAGGAGCGGTGATAGGGGGCATCCCTGACGGGTACCACGCCAGAGACTAAACGGTACCGAACTCGACCATTGACTACAATCTGAGCAAGCGGGTCCTCATAAAGAAGCCGGACCCAACCAATAAAGCCGAGACCGAAACCAGATTTAACTAATGCAGCCCACAAATAAGGCCACTCAATGGTGTCAAAAGCAATCATGGCATCCAAGGACGCCAATATGGCCGGCTCGCGCAACGTCCCAGCCCTCGCGAGAACTCCACGCAGATGCCTGAGATTCAACACAGTATTACGATGGGGAATAAAACCGGACTGATCCAGATGGACCAGGTCACTAATGACAGTGATCAAGCGATTGGCCAGCACCTTTGCGAGAATCTTAGGCTCGGCGTTCAAAAGAGATATAGGGCGTTACGGCCCACACTTGTCCCTTGGTTTCCCTTCTTTATGTATAACAACAATCGTCGCTAGTCGCTGATCTCGGGCGAGAGAACCACACTCACGAGACTCCAAAAACATATCTCTCATATAGGGGGCTATCTTATCGGGTCGCAACTTGTATAGCTCTATCGGCAGCCTATTAGGACCCATGGCCTTACCAGACCGCAAGGAGCGGATCACAAGGGCAACCTCATCGGCGGTTAGTGCGCTGTCCATTCGCTCTCTATCAACGTCCGAGAGACTCGGCAATGCAATGTCACGCAGCAACAAATGAGAGTCCTCCTCCGGCCTATCCGGCACGGGGGAGTATACTGTCCGAAAGTGATCAGCAAAGCACTCAACAATTTCTACCGGGTCTGAGACCCGCACACCACTCACCCTCTCAATCTCAGGCACGACCCGACTAGCCCTGTCCTTCTTGTCCAACCATGCTATCAATTTACCTGCTTTATCTCCCACGTCAGATAGACGACCCTGTTGCTCTCGACTCATGGCCTTAGCAGCATCTGTAACCAGAGCCCTATATTCCAACTGTTTCAATCTTAACATATGTGTCTTCGCACGGGTTACCTCCTGTTCCAGGTCTAACTCAAGGGCCGCTATTTCAGTTTCAACATTCACCACCGCCTCATTGTTCAGTTTTTTAACGCCAGCAATCAAAGACAGGGCTTGACCCCTGAGTACTGTTTTAAAGGCCTCCCAAAGCGACACTGCAGACGAGACAGAGACCTCATTTTCTGAAAAATATAGATCAAGTGACTTTATCAAATTGTTACGAGTTTTAGGATTACGAAGATACCAAGGGTTGATCGGGGCCACCCGGCCCTCGGTCCCCGAGAGTGATCAGAAATTCCTCGGGCCATATGTTTAGCCTCAGCGACAGAAGTCGTCTGTGCAGCAGGCACCAGGACGTAATCAATCCTCCAAAGGCTACCATGGGCACCGGAGTGGAACGTGGATTGCCGCTGAGTGTGATGCAACAGTCTCCAACAGTCTACAAGGCCTAAGGTATCGATGAGACCACAAAGTCAGTTCTGCGCCCCCTTAAGGTCTCTAGGTGGATGTCTATCAAAAATACCAGACACAACCACATTAAAATCACCACCCAATATCAATGACCCCTTGGGGAGAGCCAGGAGAACCCGCCCCAGATCTGCGAAGGTAGTGGACTGCAGACCGGGAGGGACATATACGGATACCCTCCCAACGACCAGTAAGGATGACATAGCGCCCTCTATCATCGAGAACCGTTGCATCTACCTCCAACGGGAGAGAGTTCTTAGTAAGAATACCCACCCCTCGGGATCCTGAGGAAAACCCTGCATGAGCGGCCAAACGATACCCCTTCCTATTCATAGCATAGCATGTATTTCCTATCAAGTGAGTTTCCTGTAGTAGGACCACATCAGGGGAATGACGTTTTAACTGCTGCGGCACCCCACGCTTTATCCTATCCCCCAGCCCATTCACATTCCAGCTCAGAAGTCTCAATCCCCTACCCCCCATCCCACACAAGAAAGAAATTCCAACCCCAAGAGAAACCCAGCGCTCTAATCAGAAAGTCTCGCAATACATTGCCTTGCAGAAAACGAAACTGAAAAAACAACACAACCCCCCTCCTCCCCACCAAACAACCCGTTACAACACCCCCCACCCTGCACCCCTGCATAAGACTAGAAAGCCACCCCAACTTGTAGTGTGCCTGTCGCCCCCACATCTAAACTAATCTACAGAAAGTCAAGCAGAGGAGGAAAACGACCCCCCAATAGCCCCGCAACCCCCTGAGATGCCTCACAAAAAATCACATTACACAATTAGTGCGCCACAGTTCGAAGCTTCCAGAATACCCCAGGAACCAGTCAATGATAAGGCATTATTCCTGGACCATCGATTCGTCCTCTGCGCCACCACTCTGCCCGTCCTGCGGATGATGGGCCGGAAGAGTATCAAGCCAGTCGGACACTACGTCTGGTCTGTCGAAAAAATAAGTCCGCTCTGCATGTTCGATACGCAACTTGGTCGGAAAAAGCATGGCGTATTTGAGGCCCATCTCTCGGAGTTTTCTTTTCACCCCAAGAAAACCAAGTCTCTGTTTCTGCACGGCTTGGGTAAAGTCTGGATAAAAACTGATGGTAGTGTTCTCAAACTTTATGGGACCGCCTGTACGTGAAGCCTGCAGGATAGCGTCTCTGTCGCGGAAATTGAAAATTTGTGCTATTATAGGCCGCAGCGGGGCACCCGTCTTGGGTTGTCCACCCGGAACTCTGTGAGCTCGTTCCACAGTGAAAAAAATTATCAGTCCCTTGGGTGCAAGGTGATTCATGATCAGATTCTCCACAAAAATATCAGTTGCTGAATCCTCTGCCTTCTCCGGAACTCCTATAATACGGACGTTATTCCGCCTAGACCTTCCTTCAAAATCCTCCAGCCGACGTGCAAGGAGGTCATTGGAAGCCCTTAAGTTGCGAACCTCCGTCTGTATCTCAACGACGTCGTCCGTCAGGCTAGAAGTCTTAATATCCAGCGATTTAACCTTTTCGTTGGTTTTCGCTAGGTCCGTGTGGATCAAATTCACATCAATCATCACAGTGTCAAGTTTATGGGCAAGAGTCTCCATTTGTCCCCCGAGGGGCAATCTGATCCCATCAAAGCGGCCATGACGTCTTGCAGGGTAGGCTCCGTCGCTGAGGTCAGTGGATCTTTCGCTCCCTCCAGCGACCTACCCGGTCCACTGAGCTATACCTTAGCCTGGGCATAGCGTTCCATGATGTTGGTTTGGGTATAGCTGCCCCGCCGAGTAGCCTTTGATCTCTGCCTGTCCCCCTCCGGCTTCCCCGCCATCGTGGACACAGTGAAAATGATTCCAAACTGGGGCGGGGGGATAAAAGCGCAATCAAGAGGCTAAGTGGAAGGCCATGCCCGGCAACAGTCGACCTTGGTAGAAAGATGGAGATCTCTGAGGTCCCTTGGGCAGCAGTGCAGAACCCGCAGTATTTGGTCTGTCCAGCAGATGAAAAACGAAAGTGAAAGTAAGCCAGACCGGTCGTCTCCGCCACCTCAGGCCGATGTTGTTCAACTACAACTCGGGCACCATGCCAACTCCACAGCCAGGATTCACGGAGGCGCAGGTCGCGATCTTCAAATCGTCCTAACTCCAGCTCCCGGGGTCCGATCCGGATTCTGGTTGCAGTATTCGCCTCACCAGCGGTTTGTCTTCACGGGGACATATATGAAAGTCAGGATAAGCTACAGGATATATGCGGGAGGTTGCGAGGGTCTCGGGAGCCCTGTTCTCTTGGGGCCATCTTGGTTGCGCACGCAGCTCCTCCTCCCAAGGGTCTCATTTATGAGGTCCTAGTGGCACTCTTGTTAATGTGTGACGTCACTTGTTTGACGTTTCGGTTGTGCAATGTGCCACAGCATGTTTACAAGGCCACGTAAAGCCACTTTACCTGACTTTTAATGGACTTGTGAATATGTGCCCCTTTCATGCATTAAACATTGTGAAAGGGGCGTTCAATGGGTGTTGCTGTAGGCGTTCCCACGCCAAACCGATGGAATCTGAAGCATTCTCAGGTTTACAAGAAACTGTACACCTTCGGAATGCGTCAGAATCTAACACCACCATAAGGGTGGCATTTGGGAGGCGCTACAAGGAGAAATATTTTTTCTTTGTGTTCAGCATCCAGCATCCAGCAGCACACAGAATAAGAAGTACTTTCCCTGGATTGATAGGTTTTGGGCACTTAGATGTCCCTTCCTGCACAACATCGATCAACTTCAAAACACAGTCACCCTTGCAGCATGATGCAAGGGTGCCTGCGTTGCCGCATGGCAGCCATTGTGCACCAACATAGGCGAACAAGACATGGGGACATGGGGGCTTATTCATGAGCTCTTTCTGGCAGCAAAGACTCGTAGGAGTATTACAGTGAAATCTATGCAATTTCACTGCAACACTTCTAGGATGCCACTGCTTCAAAACCTTACGCCTACCTTTTGCAGGCATGGAGAGCTGTACAGTGTATACAGTGCATCCATTATGCCACAAGGAGGGCACAGTTAAAAGTGTGGGATCGCTGTTTATCGCAGCAATGCAACACTTTTCATGAATGAGGCACAGGAATGCACACTAGCTTATTGATAGTGGGCATTCCTGCCCTTTTGTTTTGCCGCAGGGCAGTGGAGAAGCATTCCTTGCTATGCTGTCTAGCACCAAAACCTCTGAAATGAGGCCCCAAGTGTTTGCACCGATTTTAAGACCAGCTATTTTATGCTCTTTAAAAACTGTCTCTAACTGGACTTAGCAGCAGTTTTGTGTGGTTATCAATGTATGGAAATTTTATTGTAAATATCGCAAAGTGTGGTTAGCTGCAGTTTTTTCACGGGAACGCCTACCTTGCATCTCATTTTCGTTAAGTCCTGCTAAAAGAAGTGTCGATCTTGAAAATTCCTGTTTACGCTGGAAAAGTGCAGTTAACTACAGTTAGCTGCACGTTGTAAATAAGGCGATAAAAAAAGCTGCCGTAGTGCCAAAAACGGCGCTACAGTGGCGTTAGCTCTTGTAAATATGCCCCAGACTCTTTACATCCTGTCTCTGTGCATCCTGAATCTTTCTGAGTCTTCTATGTCTGTGACCAATGCTTGGAATGGGAAGGTACTGTCCAGTACTCAGTACATCAACTCCTTTCATTTGAAAGGGGGAGTACCTGCACTTTCACCACTGCTGCAATACATTTAATAGGAGAGTACCAGCACTTCTCAGGAGCAGACAGGTACTCTAAACAGCTAGTGCCTGCACTTTTATATTTCTATGGGATTGCCTGTGACACCAGCTCTGCAAGCTTACGGAATAAAACATGCACCGAGTTCCTGGTAGGTTTCCATGGCTCTGTCTTCGTGGTATCAGAGTGTAGTTTTGTACTCATCAGAGGGTCTAGGATTTCTGTGTTGTTGTTTCATGCATACTAAAGTCTGATCAGCATAAAGGGCTCTTTATTTTTTGTTTGGTGACTATAAACAATCGCATGTGACGGTAACAACTCATATAGTCACATTTTAAGGGCATTTGCAGTTGCACAGGATCGCTCATATTTTCGGACTATGCACCAGGCAAAATATGTGTATTTGTCATGTCTTGTGTATGTTTTTTTCAATGTCCCTTTTCCCTTACAGATCTATTTACGCATTCAGAAGTGCTGAAGGCGTGAATTTTCCGAACCGTGAGCAATCCGTTTCTTTACGTGGTCATAGGTTAGGGTGCACCTTAGCGAGTGCATACAGCCATGGTCCATGGTCCTGAGGAAAGCCTCGCAACTGGCACACAGACCCTGAACCTTTCTTCCTCAGATCCCGATTTGCAACAACAAGAAGACCAAGAAACCCGAAGACCTGCCGTGCAGCTGCTAAAAACACGATGCCCACTGACTTGGCCCCAGAACCCTACAGGCCTGTTGATTCTTGAACCTGCTCCTATGAAACTCAGGTGTCTCCTGCGGACAGCAACCTCGACAACCTCGGAGGACCTGGCTGCCTTGAACCTTCCAAAAGACTGGGACTCCCATGAGCAGTGGTTCTGCTCCAACAGCAATACCCCTGGTGCCAGCCAGGAACCACAAATCCAGCCCACTCTGCACCCGGCGAGCCCGGCCTGTGCCAGAGTGACCCAAGACAACGTCCCTCTGGTAACTGGGACCCGAAGTCCAGTGCTCAAAGACCCTCCTTGATGACCCAGATGACGCCTGCTGCCTCAGAATGAGGGACCCCACCAACCGTGACCAGCCGAGGGTAAGATTTCACACCAAAAGACACCCCTGCACCCGGTGCCCTGTGGCCCCCTGCACCTTCTTTTGGGGGACCTACCTCTTCTCCAAGATCCCAATTTACCTCTCAAAGTGGTGATCGCATCTGAAGAATCTCCGTCCCCGATCCTGCAGCCTTTGTTAATTTTTCAACTCTCCCAGTGGATAACATTAAGCGCCCGAAGGCTCAGAAGCACCTTGCACCCAGCCGCCTGAGTGCCACTGGAATTGCAACAACTAGCCTACTCTACTTCCCCACTTGCCCTGAGTAAGTGACCCAGAGCTCAGCTCCCACAGCTGCGTGGCCTGCTTGCTTGCAGCCACCAACCGAAGGCCCCCTACCCTCCTTTGGATTGCATTGGGCCTACTCTCGCTGCACCCGGCTGCCCCTGTGCCGCTAAGGGTGCAAATACTGTACCTTACCGACCCTGGGAGACCCCTTAGTCTATGCCCAGAACCTTAACTTCACCAGTGGAGTACTCACCTAAAAGCCGATAACTCACTTTCCTTCCATAGGCTAACATTGACTGGTTTTCACTGAAATGTCCTCTAAGTGTGGAGTTTTGAAACTTTAAAATATTCATCTAAAATCAGCCAAATAACGAATTCCGAAATACTCACCTGTGATCAGGAGAGAAGCCAGTTATGTACCTTTTAGCCCAGTACTGAACCGCAAAAGTAATCTTAACTGTATGTACTTACCAGTTACCTGCATTTTCTTCCATAGGAAACCATTGACTGTTTATTTGTGAAATTTCTTCTGTGTCGATTTTTGCAAACTACAAATATTCTTTAAAAATCGTACCAACTACTGAGACCTACATACTTACCTGTCTTAGGTAGAGGTCCCAGTGCTGAACCTAGGAGTCCAGTACTGGATTACAAAAGTAACGAGAACCTACTTTACAAGTGACTTTACAGTTTGCCGGAGCACTCTCATGTGAGTATACAGATTGTTCGGTAACAATTTACATAAATTTCAACACCAAATATGACAGAAGTACAAGAAATCCAAAAGATGAGTGAATCTTGGAGTCTTTAATGGAGATTACAGCCAGCCGACACGTGTTTCGTCGCCTTCGCGATTCATCAGGGCTGAAACATATAAATAAGTAGCGTCTAGCATGTTCTTAGAACAGATGGAATTACATACAGGACCACAGTGTATGGTCGTAATAAACATGCAGTACAGCTTCCTCCTGCAGTGGACAACTGGTGATTGTTTCTTATCATTGAATTCATCTCACACGTGCAACCACAACACATCCGTGTCGGAGTTATGGTGGATATTATCAATTCTTTATAAAGGCGTGAAGTTGTGTGAAAGTGATTGTGAAGAATACGTGTAGGAATGAGATAACCGTAGTGTATCTCTAAGGCAGGCAATGACACATGCTCTATATCTTGGCGAGAGTGTTCTAAAGGTGCGCGGCTCTTTCATCATACATGCTAGTCATTCCGTGCAAAATCGTGAGAAACAAGTGTCATTGTGTAAGCATACCTAGAAGGCCGTATCGACGTCACAAAAGGTCTGCATATTTTTGAAAAAAGAGGAGACAAAACGGAAAGACCTCATCACTAACTATAATTTAGTGATGTTCGGGCAAGATGTCACCAAATGAGACTGTTCGCCCCTGGTAGTACATTCGCTTACCGCTCAGCTGGTGATAATTCCGACCCAGCCGGGCCCGTGACCTATGAGAGCTGGTTCGAGTGCGTCCAGCAACAGTTTATATCTTGTTTCTGTGTAAAGAATATAGGAAGTTATACTACGTGCTATTCTGAGTAAAACACGATCAAATAAGATAGTGCTGTTCGCTCAATCCTAATGTCACAGGAATACTGTCCTAGATACTCTATATTCCAGAGCACCAAAATTAATTGCATGTCTATGGGGATTCCATACCTAATTTCAACATCAGTATACGTTTACATTGTGATTCCACTTATCACCACTCTTTGGCAATTATTCAGTCCCACAAAGGTCCTGTTTGTCCAACTTACATGAATAATAAATCGGGGCGTATTGTAATGTACTCGGAGGTGACCCCATACAGTTGCTTATGTATGTATTTGCTTCATCAGACAAGTACTGTTCAAGGAAAGAGACAGCTATATTATAAAAACGTCCTTAATATACGATATATAATGCAACAGTAAAATAATGTTCAGGTATTACCTCTCTTTCTTGGCGGTAATAATTTCAGTAGTTAGTGTCCCGGTTTTACCTTTCTTTCTAGGATTATGGCGGTATAAGGTTCGGTTTCCGATTCTATGGATTATGACGGTATAAGGTTCGGTTTCCGATTCTATATTGCACGAGGCTAGAGGAAAACGAGTAACACTCTTGTTACACTCTGTTGGTTATACAGAGAATTTGACAGTAGTTTCCCCGTGTGCATAGCGGAGCTCAAGGTAAACTTACCCGTGTGTTGGCTCTCGTAGCGCGTACGGCGGGTGTGCCTCCTCCGAGTTCCAAACAGGAACTAAACTCGGAGGAGGCACACCCGCCGTACGCGCTACGAGAGCCAACACACGGGTAAGTTTACCTTGAGCTCCGCTATGCACACGGGGAAACTACTGTCAAATTCTCTGTATAACCAACAGAGTGTAACAAGAGTGTTACTCGTTTTCCTCTAGCCTCGTGCAATATAGAATCGGAAACCGAACCTTATACCGTCATAATCCATAGAATCGGAAACCGAACCTTATACCGCCATAATCCTAGAAAGAAAGGTAAAACCGGGACACTAACTACTGAAATTATTACCGCCAAGAAAGAGAGGTAATACCTGAACATTATTTTACTGTTGCATTATATATCGTATATTAAGGACGTTTTTATAATATAGCTGTCTCTTTCCTTGAACAGTACTTGTCTGATGAAGCAAATACATACATAAGCAACTGTATGGGGTCACCTCCGAGTACATTACAATACGCCCCGATTTATTATTCATGTAAGTTGGACAAACAGGACCTTTGTGGGACTGAATAATTGCCAAAGAGTGGTGATAAGTGGAATCACAATGTAAACGTATACTGATGTTGAAATTAGGTATGGAATCCCCATAGACATGCAATTAATTTTGGTGCTCTGGAATATAGAGTATCTAGGACAGTATTCCTGTGACATTAGGATTGAGCGAACAGCACTATCTTATTTGATCGTGTTTTACTCAGAATAGCACGTAGTATAACTTCCTATATTCTTTACACAGAAACAAGATATAAACTGTTGCTGGACGCACTCGAACCAGCTCTCATAGGTCACGGGCCCGGCTGGGTCGGAATTATCACCAGCTGAGCGGTAAGCGAATGTACTACCAGGGGCGAACAGTCTCATTTGGTGACATCTTGCCCGAACATCACTAAATTATAGTTAGTGATGAGGTCTTTCCGTTTTGTCTCCTCTTTTTTCAAAAATATGCAGACCTTTTGTGACGTCGATACGGCCTTCTAGGTATGCTTACACAATGACACTTGTTTCTCACGATTTTGCACGGAATGACTAGCATGTATGATGAAAGAGCCGCGCACCTTTAGAACACTCTCGCCAAGATATAGAGCATGTGTCATTGCCTGCCTTAGAGATACACTACGGTTATCTCATTCCTACACGTATTCTTCACAATCACTTTCACACAACTTCACGCCTTTATAAAGAATTGATAATATCCACCATAACTCCGACACGGATGTGTTGTGGTTGCACGTGTGAGATGAATTCAATGATAAGAAACAATCACCAGTTGTCCACTGCAGGAGGAAGCTGTACTGCATGTTTATTACGACCATACACTGTGGTCCTGTATGTAATTCCATCTGTTCTAAGAACATGCTAGACGCTACTTATTTATATGTTTCAGCCCTGATGAATCGCGAAGGCGACGAAACACGTGTCGGCTGGCTGTAATCTCCATTAAAGACTCCAAGATTCACTCATCTTTTGGATTTCTTGTACTTCTGTCATATTTGGTGTTGAAATTTATGTAAATTGTTACCGAACAATCTGTATACTCACATGAGAGTGCTCCGGCAAACTGTAACGTATTTAGCAGTAGTTGTTTCTACTCTAGGGAGTGGTTTAGGTTGGTCCACTCGCCGAATAGCACCTAAGATATTTACAATAAATAAAATTGCATGCGTATAAACAGGCAGTGCACCCATCCAGAACTGAGCTAAAAACCTTTTCTTTCTACTTTACAAGTGACTTAAATTTCCTTCCATATGATAACATTGCTAGTTTTTCACTAAAAAGTTTCGAAGTGTGAGGTTCCGTGAATTCTGAACCCGTTTTGTAAAGGTCATGGTATCGTTACGATTTTGGTAGTAGCGAACTATAAATGGTGAGTGCGGCAAGCACGAATGTTTTCGTCATGTTCGATCGATGGATTCACTACGTATTTAGGGATTTCGTTCTGAACCTTCGGGATCCATTTTGTGTACGGCAGCCATTTTGTGGTTGCCCTCACATAGGCCGATGATTACGGCCGAACGAGTCTTTGGGACACCTACACCTTTAGCTGACTTCTAGATGACCTGAACGAACTGACCCCGTTGCCTGGAGCTAACCTTGCTGAGCCAGTTCCTTGTTCGGTAGCTGGTCGAGATAGAGATCAATGAGCAGGACATTGTTGAGTTTATTGTGCTCGCACACACCCCTCTATCTTGCTTCACATCTGTTTCTGTTCCTTCTTTTATGGCCTGTTTATGGTTTGGGTTGTGGTCTTTTATTATATGTTTGTCCGGCCAGTCTGAGCAAGAATGTTGGGATTTCCCGTGTAATTGATGGTGGGCTGGACAACTGAAAAGTGGGTTTGTGGTCATGCGATACCTTTTGCAATATTACCTATGATTGGACAGTTCGTAAATAATGGGTGTTTGTCAGGAATGTGATTTTTAGCATAAAAGACGATGTCACGCTCTACGAAAATTGAGCAGTCTCTAGCGAACCTACTGGTGTCGTACTTTGTAGAATTCTGTTCCTGGTTGCAGCCAATAAATTTGATCTTTGACGTCACCGAGAAGTATCCCGTGTCTCTGTATTCTAAGACAGGTGAACCCGAAGACATTGGGCGTGCCCCTGGTGCCGCTGGGTTCTAAAACCCGGTTCTTCAGTTGGCGCCCAACGTAGGGCGACTTCAGTGGTACCGGTCCAAGCCTGAAAATCGTGAGGAGCTTCGTGAGGAAATTCTGGAGGAGGGCCCCCACTTCATCGACCCCGGCATGTCGAACGTGGACTGAAGGTTTTTGCTGCGAGGCTTCCCGCTTTCCGACGGCTACGAAGGACTGTTGCCCTGACTGTCGCCCTGTCTTGGACCCTTTGAGACGATTTGTAGAGCAAGACGATAGACGGGTCTGGTGACGTGATCGATACCTCAGTTAAGTATAAGTGGAGCGTTTCCTAGTCCTTAGTTTTGGGGTATCCTTCGGGATCTTTGATTTGGAACTTGCAAGTGCCAAAGCCGAGGGACTTGTATATTTACGAGACTATCGAGTTTGGTAATCTCTAGAAGTTTGAAGCTAGATTAGTGAACGAAGATGCCTGGTCTTAGCAAACTTGGAAAGATATTTTGTTGTGGTTGTAACAGGGATTCCCAATTGGAGGACTCGTGTCCGATACCTCCGGTTGGAACTCCAACTTATGAGCTCTATTCTAAACATGGTGTGGGCCTCTGGCGAAAGGAAGCCAAACAGAGAGAAATTAAACTAGCAAAGAGAAATAAAAGAGAGAAGGGTATATCGATAATGCAGGCTGCTATACAGTTTAGGTTTAAAGTATTTTATTCAGTGCAACAGACATGTAAAACAAAAACATACAGAAGGTATGAGGCATTAGTGTGGGGTGAACACAGCCGCTCCCACAGCGTAACATCTGCAGAAGATAAGTCAATCACGGGCCAGTCCGAAGTGGCCTTGCTGGACACGCATTGTTGCAGTATTGCGTTACATTCCCTTCACAAACTCCCCCCCAACCCCAACTCCCAACTCCCCAATTCCCCTGCCCCCCCACCCCACCCGCCGCCCAGTGTACAGATCTTTCCAAGACAACTGTCAAGGTCGCCCTCAGTTGGAGGGGTGAATCCCTCATTCACTCAGGGGTTCGGCACGGTTGGGTCCGAAGATATCTAGGACAGGTGAGTTCCCTAAATTCAGTGAGTAGTAGAGAGTGGAATGGTTGCCAAAGATCATTAAATTGTTCTATATCCCCCGCCCAGTACATGCCACTTCCTTCCAATAGGGCTCTAGTAGCGGGCAGTCCCATAGAATGTGTGTCAGGGTGCCTAGGCCTCCACACCACCTCCAGCATGTGTTCTCCCTGCTACTGTCCATTTCATGGACCCGCTCCGGTGTGTAGTACCAATAGGTAGAGACCTTAGTCAGAGTGTCAGTAAGGCCCATGTGGTATGCTGAGTGTCTTGCCCTGTAGTATATCTGTTCCCATTCCTTATTGCTCAACGTCCGACCCAGCTCCCTCTCCCAAAGCTCTCTTCCGGGGTTATAGAGGTGCGAGGAAAGAGGCTGCAGCAGCCGATAAAGATCTGTAATCAATTTGGAGTCCGATGGGTGCGTCAGAAGCCATTTCTCGTATGGTAGGAGTCGTCTATCAGCCGGTTCCCGCACCTGTGGATGTAGTGCCCAGTGGCGAGCCTGCATGTAGCGGAGTCTTTCTGATTCGGGGAATGAAAATTCCTGTCTAAACTGCGGGAAGGAAATAATTCCTTCAGGGCCATACATATGACACAGGGCTCGGCACCCGGCCGCTCGCCAATGAGTAAATGCCCCCTTTTCTAACCCCGGAGTAAAATCCGGGTTGTCTACCAGCGGTGTAAGTGGTGACGGGAACGTGGTGAGATTATGTGCGAGGTTGGTGGCGTCCCAGACCCGCAGGTGTACCCTGGTGACGAAAGAGGCGTATAGATTCGCGGGTCGGTGAGGCCGGCGTAGAAATGGGATTTCCTGCAGGGGTTGGCCCGCCACCGCTTGATCCTGGAAGAGCCAGTGCTTATCCGACTCCCATCGGCTCCATTCTACCAGATAGCGTAATTGGGCTGCGTAGAAGTATCTACGGAGATCCGGTATTCCTAGCCCTCCTGCCTCAGGGGCTAACATGGAGAGCGCTCTGCGCATTCTAGGCTTCTTGCCTTGCCAGATAAAGCGCGAGAGATCTGCTTGAAGCTGAGGAATCCACCCAATCGGTGGCTGGAGCGGCAAGGCCCGGAACAAGTAAAGAACCTGGGGTAGGACCGTCATTTTGATGGCAGCTATCCTGCCCAGCCAGGAAAGAGTGCCGCGATTCCAACGACCCAGTTCCTCCCGAATCTTCTTGCCCAGTGCGGTGTAGTTAGCTGTTACCATGGCTGGTAGGGTAGGGGCCAGCTGGATCCCCAGGTAGGGCACCGAGTCCAAAGACCAATGCATGGGGAATTGGCCTTGTAAATGCGCTCTGGTGGCCGGCTTAAGGGAGAGATCCAGAGCCACAGATTTCCCCATATTCATTTTAAAACCTGCGACCGCACCAAAGGAGTCCAGCTCCTCGATGGAAGCCGGCAGGGCCGTCTTGGGCTCATCTAGTGACAGTATGACGTTGTCCGCATAGAGGCTAATGGTGTGCGTGAAGCCCCCAAACCGCACCCCTGTCGCCGCTGGGTTGTCACGCACCCGTTGGGCGAATGGTTCCATGTAAAGGGCGAAGAGTAATGGTGAGAGCGGGCAGCCCTGCCTGGTACCTCTCTCGATGCTGAAACTCCCCGAACTGCAACCATTCACCCATACCACCGCAGTTGGAAATTTGTAGCAGTTAAGAATCATGGAGCAAAACTTGTCTCCCATGCCCGCCTTCATCAGGACCTGCTCGAGATAGGGCCAGTGCACTCGGTCAAACGCCTTCTCGGCGTCCACCGCCAGCATCATTCTCTCTCCCGGAATCTGAGAGGCCTTCTCCAGGAGGTGAACGATCCTCTTGGTGTTGCCCACCGTCTGCCTCCCTGGAACGAATCCCGCCTGATCTGGATCTATAAGACCTGGTAGGTGGGGGGCTAATCGGGCCGCTAGGATCCCTTTGTATAATTTTAAATCCACATTCGGGAGGGATATCGGTCTGTAGGAGCCGCAGTGCTTCCGGTCCTTCCCGGGTTTGGGGATAACCGTGAGTGAGGCCCGTAGGAGGTCAGGCGGAATGGCCCCTGGAGTGGCAAACAAATTAAAAAGGTGAGTGAGAATCGGGGCCAGTGTCGAGCAGAACGTCTTGTAAAAAAGCGACGTATACCTGTCCGGTCCCGGCGCCTTGCCATGCTTGAGCTTAGCGATGGTGGAAATGACTTCCTCCATTCGGATGTCCTTATCAAGATGCTCTGCCTGCGAGTAGTCCAGGGGGGGCAGGGTCACCGAGTCCAAATAGGCGGACGTCGCAATTTCGTTCGGCCGGTCTCCGGCATATAGATCCACGTAGAATCTACGGAACGTTTCGGCTATTTGGGCGTCTTCCGATACCACCGCCCCGTGGGGTCCGAGAGTTCCTTTACCACTTGACCCTGATGCTCCACACAGAGCCTATTGGCCAGCAGTCTGCCACAGCGGTCCCCACCTGTGTAGTATTTATGGCGCAGGCGAAGCGCAGCGTATTCCGCGTGGTCCAAATCCAGGGCCGCCAACAGTTTCCTCGCCTCCTTAAGTTGCCTCCATATTCTGGGGGCCCCCGTCCTGTGGTGTATCTGTTCGAGCTCGCTAACCCGCTGGGTGAGTTTCTCCCTTTTGGCTTGTCGTTCTTTATTCTCAGCCGAGGAGATCGCTAAAAATTCCCACCTGAGGACTGCCTTCAAGGCCGCCCAATGCGTTGCCAGGGTGGTGTCAGGGTTATCGTTGTGGGATAGATACTCCCGGATCGCTCCCTCAATGCGTTCCATCACTGCCTTCCTGTGCAGCAAGGTATCACGGAGGCGCCATGTTCTGGGAGAACCCGCCGCCGGCAGTAGGCCCAAAGCGGCGGAGACCCGGGCATGGTCCGATAAGGACAGCACTCCCAGGTCCGACGTAGAGACCAATGCCCGTACCGGAGTCGTGACCAAGAGATGGTCCAGCCTCGCGTACGTCTTATGGGCATAGGAGTAATACGTATATCCCCTGTCAGTGGGATGCATTTATCGCCAGAGATCATGTAGATCTACTTCTGACAGCTGCGCCGTACATCCAGCCGAGAACTCCCCAACCTGCGGGGAGCGGTGTGCGGATCTATCCATGGCCGAGTCAAAAACCATATTAAAATCTCCTCCGATGGTGATATGCGTATCTTGCGAAGCAGTATCGTCCACAGGCGCTGATCGCAGGAAGCGTTTCTGCTGTTCATTAGGGCTATACAGGGACCCAATGGTAAAGGTGATACCCCCGATCCTAAACCGGTATGCCAACAGTCGGCCTTTGTGTTCTGTGTGCTTGTGAAGGATTTCCCCCTTAAAGTGTCTGGCCACCAGGATTGCCACCCCTGCTGTCTTATTGGCGCTGAAAGAGTGAAACTGTGTAGGGAATTTATGCGAGCGCATCCTGTGAGTGTCCCGCGGGAGCAGATGCGTCTCTTGAAGGAGACTTATGCCAGCGTGAGTGCTCTCCAGGAGAGACAGGACCGCTCGTCTCTTAACCGGGTTGTTGAGGCCCCGTACATTAAGAGTCACCACCTTAAAAGTGCTGGGAGGCATGGGAAAGGGTATACGTGAAAGCGAAGTTTCCCCGCCCGGGCAGGGCACGGTAGACAGGCACCGCTGAGGCTGCTACGACCTGTATAGTACACTGGACGACCCCTCCCTCCCCCACCACCCCCAAACCCCTCCCCAGAACTCCCCGATCCCCCCCTCCAACCCTCTCTCCCCGATCCAAACCTGAAAGTTCCCCAACAACCCCTCTCCCCTCCACCCTGCCCCCCCAACAGTTCCCAAAATTCCATTGTCCAAGCCGGTCCTCAGCGGACAAGTCTGTGGAAAGTTACTTAAGTGGACGTCCAGCCACTGCCCACTGCCCACCGCCCCGCGCCCCCCCGCCACCCGCCCCCGAACCCCCAAACCTGCGTCCACTGAGAGGCTATGTCGATCTCCCCCCGGAGTACATTCAGGTTGTCAGAGCAACTTCATTAGATGCCGTGTCTCTGGCTTCTTCTTGGACTGCGTTGGCCTTGTCCGCTCGGATAGTGGGTGAGTCTGGTCAGGCAGAGGATGCAAAGGATCGCCGCGCCGGGATCGTCTGCCAGCCGTCTCTGGTAGCGCATCGTCGACGAGGGGTGGGGGCAGCGTCGTCTGTTGCAGTAATTCCAAGTACTCCGCAGGTGTCCTGGAGGGAGCGAAGCTGGTGTAGAGTCCCGTTCCACCTAAAGATAAGGCGGAATGGATGGCCCCAAGAGTACTGCGTGTTGTGATCTCTCAGGAAGTCAGTTGCAATTTTGAATGCCTTACGCTTCTGGAGTGTGATTATCGACAGGTCCTGGAAAAGAGCAACTTGGTACCCCCGGAAACGCAGGGACTGCTGCTGTCGTGCTTCACGGAGAATCCGCTCCTTCAAGGGATAGTCTGGCAGGAAAGCCAAGATATCAGGGGGGTGCAGAGGATCGGCGTGTCGGGTCCACCCTATGTGCTCTGTCTATTCTGATGGTGAAATCATCCGGCTCCCCCAGTATCTCCCTAAAGAGGTCTCTTAGATACCCAGCAACGTCCTCACCCTCTTCTCCAGATGGAATTCCCCGGACCCGTATGTATGCGACGGGACCGGTTCTCGAGGTCTTCATTGTGCGATTGGAGGTTGAGTTGTTGATCCCTCAGGCGCAGCACCTCCTGCTGCAGTTGCACAATCTCTTCATCCCGGGAATGTCCAGCTTCCTCCATAGTAGACACTCTCTCACCCATGCCATCGACCTCTCTCCGCACCTCCCGGACCTCCCCAGCAACTTCTTGCTGCAGTGCTTGGAAATCTTCCCTAAGTGAGCTAAAGAGAGACTCAAGGAAAGATCTAGTTACCGGAGGCTCCCCCCTGGTTGCCCCTGGGAGCTGCTCGAATGGCCTGGCGATTGTTTCCCCCTGTCTTGCCTCACAGGGCCTCTATTCAGCATTTATGGCAGTGTCCGGTCTCCTTTTTTGCTCCCTCTGTTGCCAGCCATACTGCCAGCGGGAACCGCCCGTCGAGGGGCGCGACAACCGATGGATCAGTCACTCCGGGCAAATACAGTCCCTGGTCCCCCACTTGTCCGGTAGGCCAGGCACGTGCAGGGTTCAGATCCGTAACAGTACTCCCTGGTGTCCCAGCGGTCAGCTCACCTCCGCACTGGGACACCACTCGTTTGAGGTTCTCAAGTGCCGGGCAGTAAGCGGCACCAATCCTCAGGACAGTCACGTGAGAAGGCCCCCAAATGAGCACACTGTCGCCTTTTAAGCACTTGCCGTAGTTATCCTTGCTCCGGGCGCCTGGTGCCTCAATCGCTCATTGCCAAAGGGCGGATCTGACTCGTGCGTGCCCCTTCGCAGCCACGGCAATCCCGGGTCGCTCCCGCCGGTGCGCCACCACCCCTGGCACTCGCGATATGAGACATCGAGGCCTCAAGCTGGCGTGGAAGGCATCGCCACAACGACCGGCGGGCCGGCGCCGCCCATTAATGATGTCCGGGTGCCTCGGCGATTGTGGGTTGCAGAGCCGATTCCGGCAGGGTCTGGTCCGGCCCTTGCAATCAGTCCGGGCCTGTTATGGCTGTTCGCAGAGCACTGTGCACCTGAAGCCAACTCTCCTTTGCGGGCCTCACCGCCGTCCAGTCACGGTCCGCGGCCAGTTCCACACCGCCAGCGGGCCTCGCACTCACCCCCGTTCGCACCGCTAGTGCGTAGCTCTGTGCCGGGACAGCCGTCCTTCACCCGCCGCCGATGGCGCGCTCCCCACGCCTCCAGGCACAGCAGCGGGCTTCAACGTGGCCTAAGTCTTTCACCTCCGGGCACCGGCCACTCGCTCTCCCCCGCTCAGCGCCGGAGTCCTCTACGGGGAGTCCCGCTCTGCTCCTCCGGTGGGCTGCCTCAGCTGGAATAGCGCCGCTTCAGGGGAGCTCCCTGCTAGGCCTCATCCCCGGCCTCGTGTAGCGATCTGCGCCAGAGCTCTGGGTTCAAGTCTCTCACCTCCAGGCACCGGGTACTTGCACCCCACCGCTCGGCGCTGGAGTCCGCCACGGGGATTCCCGCTCCGGTCCTTTGGTGAGCTGCTGCTGGAAGAAGTTTGCTTCAAGGGAGCTTGTCGCTAGGCCTCATCCTCGGCCTTGCGTAGTGATCTGCACCGGAGCATCGGGTACGAGTCTTTCACTTCCGGGCACCGGCCACTCGCTCTCCCCCGCTCAGCGCCGGAGTCCGCTACGGGGAGTCTCGCTCTGTTCCTCTGGTGGGCTGCCTCGGCTGGAACAGGGTTGGTTCAGGGGAGCTCTCCGCTAGGCCTCATCCCCGGCCTTACGTAGCTATCTGCACCAGAGCTCTGGATTCAGGTCTCTCACCTCCGGGCATCGGGCGCTTGCACCCCACTGCTCGGCGCTGGAGTCTGCCACGGGGACTCCCGCTCCGGTCATTTGGCGAGCCGCTGCTGCCGGAAGAAGTTCCCTTCAAGGGAGCTTGCCGCTAGGCCTCATCCTCGGCCTCGCGTAGTGATCTGCACCGGAGCATCGGGTACCAGTCTTTTGCCCCCGAGCACTGGGCACACGCACCCCTCCGCCCGGCACTGGAGTCCGCCAAAGGGAGTCCCGCTCTATTTCTCCGGCGGGCTTCTCCTCCACAGGACATCTCCGGGCTGGCCCGAGCCTTGTGGCCTCAGCCTGTGGTCGTCTCGCCGCGCCGCCTCTGCCTCTGGTCTCACTCCTGGGGCTCCGGGACACCGGCCCTGGGAGCTAGCAGTACTGTCGTCGGCGTCGCTGGGCGATCTTTCCACCCCCTAACAGATCCCCAGCCATTTGGGGGGAGATCTACTAATGGTGGCAGTACAGGGGCTCGGGATTACGGGAGCTCGCAGAGAGTGCGACCGCTCACTCCTCCATCTTGGCCACGCCCCCTGCTATACAGTTTAAAGATAATGAAGAAGAACAAGCGAGTGAGCAGTTGCATAGGCAACGTAAAATGGCCATCGATAAATGTTATCCAGCTTTGTCACCTCTCCAACAAGGTGCAACGAAGGACCCTGAAAAGGATCCTTTGATGTCACATTTGTTGAGTTCTCCACCCCCTTATGTGCAGAGTGCTACAGCACCTCCGCAACCTTTAGTTGCGCAACCTCCAGTTGTGCTTCTTGTTGTTCAACCGCCAGCTCCTTTTCAGTTGGCTCCTACTCCTTTGGCGCAGCCTTCTCAAGGGCCGCCGACTTTGTTATCAGTTCCGTCTCCAATTCCTACGACTTTGTCTCCTGTATTTCCTACTTCCTCTGATACTCCTTCGGCTACTACTTCTACGTATACTCTGTCTCAACCTGCTTTGCCTCCTGTTCTAATGGCAGCTTCTCCTTCTGTTTGACAGCGAATGACTGATACTGTTACTGGTCTTTTGTCTCCTTTCTTTGGGTCATTGAGTATGACCCCTGCTTCTGCGCGTAAACAGTTGCGTAGCCAGACGCCTGGTCCCGAAGAGCGGGCAGTATTGGATCATATGACTCGTAAGTGGGTTACCCATTCTTCGAGATATGATTTAGAGTCGGTTATGGATGTCTTCCGTCAATGGAAAGCACCAAAGCAGAGGTATGTCTTCGACATGATGTGTACTTTCCTCCGTGAGGAATGGGAAGATGGTGAGTTGGAACAGACTCTGTCTGAGTTGTTCCGTGTACAGTCCGAGTTTGCGAAAGGAACGATAGTGGGTCTCGAAGTTGAAAAACCAGTTGCGATGTTGCTTTAGTTTAGGAAAGTGCGTCCTTCTCAGTCGTTGTTTGAGCCTGATTCTTCTGTTAGGAGACAAGTGCGACAGTATCCTATGAGAGAGGTTCCTCCGGTGTGGAAAGATGCAGTTCAGGCCGATGTTAATAATGGTATTCAAGCTGTACCGGCTCATTTTCAGCGTGTTTGGGTACATGTTCCGTGGAAGCGAGCTGAAGTTTTGGCTCTTAAGCAGACTTTACCTGATCCCCGAAAGAATCCTGCAGGGTACTATAAGGAGTTGTCACAGACAGCAGACTCATGTATTATGAACTTAGCCGATATAGATATGTTGTTTGGGAATGTGGTTCCAAAACCCTTGTGGGGAATGATTCGTCATGTGGATCATGCGCAAGAGTTAGGTGATACTTCGACTAACATTACAGCTGCAGATGGTCTTCAAGGTGGAGGAGCTAAACCTGAAGCTTTAGTTGCAGAACTCCCCGGTAGGATCATTAATTATATGAAGACTTTAATGCCTGCTATACGAGTGAATTGGGATAAGTTGTCTGTATGCAAGCAGAAGAAAGATGAAAGTGTGCCTGATTTCTTCACTAGGTTTGAAGAGACGTTTTTTTGTCCATAGTGGTCAATATATGAGTACGGAAGGTGGTCAACGGTTGTTCGTCGATAAGTTTGTGCATAACTTGCTTCCCGAGTTGTGTACTAAGTTGAAGGATTCTGAGAGTTCATGGGCTGTTTCTTCGTCGGCGCAGATATTGGCTACTGCACAATATTATGAGAATAGGGATAAGGATGAGAAAGAAAAAGCAGACAGAAAGACTAAAGATTTGAAGACGAAGGGTCTTTTGCAACAAGAGTATCCGCCTGGTAATAATCAGCGCGAATATCAGCAACCTCAGCAGTTTCAGAGAGGTTCGCAAAGGTTCGAGCCTTCTCAACAGCGTTTTCCTGTAGGCCCTAATCAGTGTGCGTATTGTAAAGAAGAGGGCCACTTTAAGAATAGTTGTCCGGTTCTGTTACAGCGTACGAATGGTACTTTTGGTGTGAGAGGTCGAGGTGTTCAGCAAGCTCCTAGAGGTAGAGGACGTGGTGTGTTCCTCAGAATGCACAATCCTTTCCTCCACAGAATTTTATGAACTGTTTTGATCAACAGAATGTTGCATCTGGGAGGACGACTCAGTACTATGCTGACGACTACTATGTTGAGGGTGAGAATGTTGACGGTAATGATTGCTAGGACAGCCATAGACAAGGAGAGGGAGTTGTGTCAGTTCCAGTAGATCAGAGTGGACCTTATGTTGAAGTGATTACATCAGGTGTGTCAGAGCCTTTTCTGTTGGATACTGGTGCAGCAAAGAGTTCTATCATGCACTCTAAACTCCCTAGCGCACCTTTGTCTGGCTCGACGAACGTTTCGGTAGGTTTTTCTGGCGCCCCAGTTTGTAATCCGGTTTCTAGTCCTTCGTCTCTTTCTGTTGGACCTTGTGAATTTGAAGCACTCCTCATTGTGGTGAGAATTTGTTGGGATTGGATTTGTTGAAGAGATTGTATGCAACACTACATTGTTCTCCTTCAGGAGTACAGCTTACATTGGGTTAGAGAGTGATCTCTCCGATGTATTTGTCCAAAGATCGACTTCCATCGGAATTGCGTTCTCTCCCTGATACTCTTTGGGCTACTGTTCCTAATGATGTGGGTCTTTTGGAGATTCCACCATATGTTGTGACGTTGAAAGCGAATGTTAGATTGCCACGTATTCCTCAATATCGGATTTCTAATGATGGTGAAAGGGCACTTTTAGCGATTATCTATGATCTGATTGAGAAGGGTGTGATCGAGGAAACGAGAGGTAATGTGTGCAATAGTCCGGTTTTTCCTGTTTTGAAACGTACTAATCAGACCCCCCAGGATATAGCGGCATGGAATAGCAAATTTAGCGGCACAAAAATGGAAATTTAGCGGCACAAATATGGAAATTTAGCGGCAATTTTGCGGCATTTTATGTGGCCATTTTTCCTACAACAAACACAAATATCTTAGTTTTTTTAGTTATTTAACAACATGAAGCTATGTATATTTGGTTTCTTTACAATGTAGACACTTTGGGGCAGATTTACAAGCCCCTTGCGCTGCTTTTTTGCGCTTGGTGCCACTGTACCTGCTGCACTAATGATGGCTATACCTATTGCCCCTTTTATTAGTAAGCACGTTAAATAGTACAGTGTATTTTGAACACAACCTGATATCCCACCGGATGCCCGTTCCATCCATCTACCCACCCACTCTTCATCCATCCATCCTTCCCCTCATCATCCATCCATCCTTCACCTCATCATCCATCCATTCCCTCATCATCCATCCATCCATCCACCCTTCCCCTCATCATCCATCCTTTCACCCACCCCCTCATCAAACATTCATCCATCCATCCCCTCATCATCCATCCATCCATCTTTCCCCTCATCATCCATCCTTCCCCTCATCATCCATCCATCCTTTCAACCACCCATCCATCCATCCTTCCCCTCTATCCATCCCCTCATCCATCCATCCTTCCTCTCATCCATCCTTCCCTTCATCCATCCATCCTTCCCCTCATCCATCCTTCCTTTCATCCATCATCCATCCTTCCCCTCATCCATCTTTCCCCTCATCCATCATCCAGCTACCCTTCCACCCATACATCCAGCTATTTAAATTTTCTCTCCATCCTTCCCCTCTCATCAATCCATCCATCCTCTCTCATTATCCATTTATTCAATCTTTCATTCATCCATTCAACCCATATCCTGGAGTACAGAAAGGTGCCATTGCTTGTTTGCCTTCTATGGCCTGTAGTCCTTTTTTTAAATCGGAAAATTGATACTCTGCTAATTCTTTAATCTATAGAATAAAACCATGATTTCATAGTATGCTCATAGAGAGCCCAGCGTTTTTGCACTAAACTTCAGCTTTAAGGAGAAGCTTGCTACGATCCAATGCTAAAAATCGTACATGGATGGAGCACTTAGTGCAACATCTTTAAAGCAAGGTCAGACATTTTGCTAATACAATTCACATTAGAGTAGAAGTGCAAGCACATAGACAGTTCCGGGTGTGCATGCTGCAGATAATCTCTCAGCAATGCAAGATTTGAGTTAAAAAAAAATATATTAACAGATTTAAGGTAGCGTGTCTTTTGTTTTCAATTTAAATTGTTCTCCGTTTCTTTCCCAAATTGACTTGCTGACTGTGTTTAAATTTGCCAGGTCAGTAAATGAGCCTTCTCACAGGCCTAAGACTCGAAGTTCCTATTCCTGTCACTGCAAACCCTTTCACATTAAACTCGAAGGAGAACTACTCTGTCCGATTCCTGCTCCATCCTCTGTGACAACAACCCATCCCCCCTCCTGTTGATGTGCAAGGTGAGGGCTCCCATTGTCATTCTTGTGGGCCAGGAAGAGGTGCGAACGAGCGCAGTCCCGGGCAGCTCTCAATGACAAAGAGCCTAGACCTTCACACTGCCAGCTGCAGCCGAGCTGCTTTAACCCTCTGACCCCAGTGTCTGTAGATCATCTACAGGTGTGGGGCAACCGGTGCATGTCTTTGGATAAAGCAGACCCCCCAGGATATAGCAAAAAATGCCGCGATTTCTACAAAAATGCCGATTTCGCGGGCATTTTTGTAAAAATCGCGGCATTTTTAAAAAAGTGCCGATTTCGCGGCAAATCGCGAAATCGCGATATCCTGGAGGGTCTGACTAATTCTTCGCAACTGCCTGTGTATAGGTTTGTGATCGATCTTCGCGAAGTGAACAAGATCGACGTACCGCAATTTCCTGTTGTTCCAGATATTACTGCTTTGCTGACTATGATTCCTGCTTCTGCTACCTGGTTTTCAGTGATTGATCTGAAGAATGCTTTCTTCAGCATCCCGATTGCCGAGGAGAGTAGAGATATTTTTGGCTTCTCTTTAGGAGGCCGAAGTTTCCGGTTTAAGCACGCTCCTCAAGGCTATTGTGAAAGTCCATCCATCTATAGTCAGGCTTTGAAAACACAGCTTGATACGATTGTCTTACCTGATGGTGCTGCTCTTATTCAGTATGTTGACGACCTGTTAGTTGCTGCTGATAATGAGGAGATCTGTAAAGAAGCTACTCTTTCTTTGTTGCGACATTTGTCTGACCTCCATCATAAAGTGTCACTTTCGAAGTTGCAGTATTGTCGATAAGAAGTGACGCACTTAGGTCATCTCTTATCGAAGGAGGGAAGAAGATTGACCCCAGAACGAATTCAAGTGACTGCGAAAATGAATGTGCCAACTACACAGAGAGAAGTGCGTGCTTTCTTGGGTATTACTTCGTATTGTAGGCAATGGATTCCGAATTTTTCGCTTCTTGCGAAACCTTTGTTAGCACTTACTGTTAAGGATACTCCGAATCCTCTTCCTTGGACTGACGAATGCCAGAAGAGTTTTTCTGAATTGTGTGATGCGTTGTGTTCGGCTCCTGTGTTGGGTACTCCCGACTACAGTAAGCCTTTTACACTCTATGTTCACGAGAGAGAGGGATGTGCATTGTCAGTCCTGACACAGCAGTTCGGCGATAAACAACGTCCATGTGCGTATTTCTCGTCGACTTTGGATCCGGTAGCTAGAGCGTTGCCGAGTTGTTTGAGAGCTACAGTGGCAGCAGCTGTTTCTATTCGACAGTCTGCTGGTTTGGTAATGGATAATACGTTGATTGTGATGGTTCCACATGCAGTGGATACCTTGTTAAACAGGACCAAGACACAGCACTTAACTAGTGCTCGTTTGTCAGGTTACGAGTTGACACTTTTGGTGAGCCATGTGCATATAAAGCAATGCAACACGTTGAATCCAGCTACGTTGTTGCCGATTTCTGTAGAGACAGATGATCAGGAACAGCATGATTGGTTTCTTAGGACAGAGGAGGAAACGAAGGGTAGAATAGATCTCAAGGACACTCCTCTTGCAAAGTGTGATGGTACCCTATGGGTAGATGGTTCGTGTTTCAAGCTTCCGAATGGTGATACGACTGCAGCATATGCAGTTACGAGTTTGCAAACGATTGTTGAAGCTGCACATATCCCACAAAATTCAGCTCAAGCAGCAGAGTTGATTGCATTGACAAGAGCGTGTGTGTTGTCCAAAGGAAAGACAGTGACTGTGTATACCGATAGCCAGTATGCGTTTGGTGTGGCTCGCAGTTTTTGTCGCCTGTGGAAGGAACGTGGGTTTCTCACGTCTCATGGTACGAAAATTCAGCATGGTCAGTTGGTGAATGAACTTCTTGAGTCGCTTACGTTACCGATGCAAGTTGCGATCGTGAAATGTAGTGCACATAAGAAGGTTACCGATGACGTTGGTCTTGGTAATGCGTTTGCGGATGAAGTTGCGAAAGATGTGGCGAAAGATGTGATGAGTCGAATGTATGTTGCGGGTCCAGCAAGATGGGTTCCGGATAGAGGAACGTGTGAAGATACGATAGAGAGTGTGAAGTCAATTCAGGCTGAAGTTACGGAGAAAGAATTGAATGTATGTAGAGAGAACACTGGAAAATTGGATTCGACTGGTTGTTGGATTGAGTTGTCAGAGCATCAGCGATGGTTGTTACCTGATGCGTATGTGCTTGCATTGGTTACAATGGCGCATGGAATGGCTCACATTAGTGCGAAAGGGATTTGTAAGTTGTTGGCTCCAGTATGGCAGAATGCTGGAATTCCTAAGAGTGCGGAGAATCTGGTCAAGAATTGTATGGGTTGTCTGATGTATAATCCTGGCAAGGGAACTCCAACTCCAGCTGGTCACTTTGTGCCTCCGACTTATCCGTTTGAGGTTTTGCAATTAGATTTCATCCATATGGAGAGATGTAATAACTTGAAATATGTCCTTGCGGTCGTGTGTGCCTTTTCGAGATGGGTAGAAGCATATCCCCTGAAAGATAATACTGCCTTGTCCACAGCTAAAGCCCTAATTAAGGAATTTTTCCCTAGGTATGGTTTGCCAAGAATGGTCTGGAGTGATAACGGGAGTGAATTTGTGGGCAAGTCAGAAAGAGAGTATTTGAAGGTTTAGGCATCAGACAGAAATTTCACGCTGCAAATCACTCCAATCAGCTGGTTTAGTTGAATGCTACAATGGCACCTTAAAGCTGAAACTAGCCAAGATTCAGGCGAGCTCTGGGCTCCAATGGCCCGATGCTTTGCCATTGGCACTTTTGTCAACCAGAACTACAGTACATTCTAGAGTGGGACTTAGTCCTTACGAGATAGTGTTTGGTCGCCCGGCAAACATATGGGGAGTGCCGAGGCTGATAAAGTTTAGCGAGATTGAACATCCTGTGCTGATTGATTATCTGTACGATTTGACGGCTAAATTGCGTGTCTTACACCAACAGGTTCACAATACATTGCCACAAGCATCTGATGATCCAGGTCACGCCATCGATCCTGGCTCGTGGGTGTTGATCCGGAATTTCCAGCGGACAAAGAACGATCAGCCCCGCTGGACTGGACCCCATCAAGTTTTGTTGGCGACGCGTACTGCAATGAGAGTGCACGGCAAAAATAACTGGATCCACGGCGTACATTGTAAGAGGGTTGCTTTACCTCTGCCGTTGGTCCAGGAGGGTATAGGTGATTCAGAGACTGAGACTGTGCCACGTTTTGTTCCGTTCAGCGATGCACGTTTGATTGGGACAAGCTCTGAGCGTGAGAACGACGACATTTTGCAGGAAGCTGTGCCTCCATCCGTCCGACTGGACACTACTGAGCCTGAGTTATTGTTTCGTGATCAGACATTGCCAGGTAAAGGCCACTATAATTTACGACCGAGAGTTGTTGGACTAATAAAATAAATCCTTTCTTGCTATTTTTGAAACTACGCTCTCTCATCTGAGAAACTGTTTTGATCTATTTTTGTTTTTCGAACCGCCATCCGGGTTCAGCTGTAGGGTTGCGGTATAAAGACTCAGAGTGTACAGCTGGAAGACACAAGGTCGACAGTTCTGGTTTGTTCTAGGGCGTTCCCTGGGACATTCATTTCTTAAATGCCCATTTCTTAAATGCCCGATGCATTTGCGTCGCTCTATCTCCGTTAGTCTCTATGATAGAGACTAACGGAGATAGAGCGACGCACGCCGTAATCTATTGAGTGAGAGGACTTCGTAGCGGTTGTTTTGAAACGCACACGTAACGGGTATCAGAAATTGAAAGAATTGCCTAAGAAAAAAGTCCCCTGAGGAAGAGCAGTCATGCTTGAAATGCATCGGGCATTTAAGAAATGGGCATTTAAGAAATGAAAAATTGCAATGAACTTTGAAAGTTATGATATTGAATAACGATATTCCTATGAAAATTAAAAGAAAGGAAACATAAAAAACATGTGAACACCTTTATTTGAAAAACCTTTGAAATATTGCTTTGACTGCTTATGTGACAGTGAATCTTGCAGTCAAGAAACACTTGTTTGTGTCTAGTATCAACCCCCAATGCTCAGTGGGAGATTCACATAAGGCACCAACCACATTGTGAACAACATTACAAACTCCAAACATTATTGTTTGAAATTTACCGAGTGTGGAGCCACATCCCAATTGGTTTGTAACATTATCAGAACATCACATATATACAGTTACATTCTCGTAACCATTACCCAAGATGAAAAAATACAAGTTGGTACAGGTTGGTGCAGGGGGAAAGTCCATATACGGGAGACAAAGTGCTCTTGGTTTAGCTCATCCTAGATTAGCAAGGTTGTACAGGTGACTCCCTTCTGCTAACCCGGAGACAGTCCGCCCGCACCCCTCCCGGAATGTGCCTATCAGGCCTCCTCCTGCTACCTATAACCTTGACAGGCCTAACGAGCTGAAACAGCAGTTTTGCAACAGTTGGGCTATTTCTCAGGAGAATGACTTCAGTGAAGAAATTGAATGGGGTCTGTTAATGTAGGACATCGAGCTAGGCCACAAAATGGCATCGGTCAAGTCAAGCAAGTGCAAAACGTGTAAAGCGGTGTAGGTTAGAAATCTGAAATACTGCAATACGGATTCGTGCTAGTGTTTGCGCATGTGTGCTAAGCAATTTGGATACATCATGCTAATTCTAAAACATCGATTATATGCTTCGCATAACCGGAAATCAATTCCGGTTCCTCAAACCCTCCTTTTAGCGTGGTGTAGCTAAATACCAAGGCCGGCATTAATCTCTGAAAACCTCCTCATCAATGACAATTAATTCATGAATCTCCTGTTGTAGCATCTGAATCTTGGAGGGAACTGGGGCAGGGACGCACAGAGTCGCTACTCTGGAAGCGCAATAGGAGCAACAAGCCGGACCACATTGTATCAGGACGCAACAGGTAAAAATAACACCAGCTGCTCCACCCAAGATTAACAACAATTTCCATCCCCAGGTGGACAAGAGCCCCCAGAACCAGCCGGACAGGGACCAGGACCCGTTGTCAGTATGCATTTCGGGCGCTATGCGATGCAGCTTTTGAATGGCCAAATGAATAGTGGGGGCGGAGTCTGGAATATATACACAGCAGGAGCTGCCAATCTCTCAGCATGCTCCGCCTCGATCAGCCAAGATAACGTCCAAAACCATACGGTTTTGGAGCGCCACGAGCCTGGTCGCCTGAAGCTCAACCGTAAGATTGGCCAAGATATCAGTGGTGATGTTAATGACATTTTCTACTATTCTGGACAGCCTCCTTATTTCCCTGCTATTAAAGATAGGTCCCCAGAATGGGACCAAACCTTTGGTAAAATCTGTGAACTGCTGCAAGGAGGTGTCAGTCTGATCAACTTCTGTTGCGATGAGCTGTCTACATTGCCTATTGGGTACTACGCTCGCTGGGTGTAGCTGGTCTGTTCTGTGATAATCAGACGGTGCTATGTATACAGGCGGGTACAGGAAGGGCAGATAGCAGTGCCCGGCCCAATCACGTGGTAACCAAGTGTAAGCATTTTCCCCACATACAAAATACACATTGGGTGGCGTTATCAATGGTGGACCACTAAGTTTCTTCATACGATAGGTATAATTGCAGATACTGTCACCAACCTGTACATGCCCCATCCCCTGTACACAGAAATCGGAGGAAGTATTTAAAATAGGAATGGGTACAATGCGGTCGCTTGTAACATTTCGTTCAACAAAAAGCTGGAAATATTGAGAGGCATTAAAATAGCTAAAATCATAGAGTTCATCCTGCAGCCAGGTACTGTTCCTAACCTCCATGTACCTATTCATACATGCCTGAGGGTCTTTCAATCCCCGCCCCCGTTACCTTGTGGGTCAAATCCCCGATGTTTCTCGACATATGCTAAAATCATGTTATAATCATTCACATTGTAATGCCTGTGATTTTCTATATAATGATGGAACATGGCAGAAAACAGTTTGAACCATGCTTCGCAGCTCCCTAGATAGGACAGGGGTAGTGAGAGGAACAGATCATGATTGTGCACAACAGAAGGCAGAAGCCCACAAACCCAGCAATCGGTAGTGTTGGTAGTACTGTGCGTCTGATGAAGCATTTCTACAAAAACATTTTTCGCATAGGTCTGGCGATGTCGTTCTTTGTGGGGTGCTAAAGTGTACATCAAATGCTCAGGCTGTGCAACAGTAGAGGGTAAAAATGTTTGCAAAGGGTATTTATGCTCTAGATATACAAATAAGCCCATGAAAACAGCTATTATAATAGTTATAACCAACACGAAGGCCACCTTGACCCTCGTGGTCCAGGTTGAAAACATTGGTTCATAAAACGGCACGTATCGAGGTGCAATGGGAAATTCTTCTTCAAGTACAATACGACCAAAAGGGTACATTCCTAGCTAGAAGTCCAAAAGTAAACTCGGGCCTAGCAGCCGTTCTGCCAGAGGGTTCTTCTCCCTGTGTCCGTCAGAGTCTCACAGGCAGACTCCTATCGTTCATTTCAAGAAAATCAAGAATTGTGGTCTGAATGATCCCGTTGTACAACCTGGCCGTTCACAGGAATTTTAGTCTTTCTTTCTGAACAGAGCACAGTGATCAAAGTTCCAGCTCTCAACGAGTTCAGTCCAGTGTACCGCTCAGTACCTCAGACCTGCAAACTAGCAAACCCTATCTATTCAATCGAGTCTTTCCTTATCTCCTAGTGGTGGGATCTGAGGCACCGTGATGTTTTCTTGGCCGCAGATTGTATCGCACATGACCCGGAACTTCCTGATCAGAAAATAACACTGCAGGTATCTCTTGCTCATTAGAACTTTCGCTTGCCGGGGTACTCAAAACAGGGTTTAAAGCAGTTGCAGATTCAGCAGAGACCGGTTCACCCGATCTCGTCACTCCCTCCTCTTGCCTTTGTTCGGTCTCGCAGGCGTCGGAGAAGGGTACGAATGCAGGAGCTCCCTCAGTTTCCTGTGTCAAAATTCCCCCTGTGCGTCGCTGATCATATGGAAGTGGAAGCGGCAGCTTTTTCAGATGGGAGACATGAATCCAATTCTTTCTCCCATCCACTTTGACCGCCGTCCGGGTGGCAAGCAGGATCTGTCGTGGCTCGGACCACCTCGGAGCTAAGCTGGTGTCTCGTTCAAACTTCTTTACCAGAACCCACTGGCCGGGTTGTAGTCGATGTCCGGGGCCCTCTGGCAGCGGCTGCAGTACACATGCTACCTGCTGATGAATAGAACGGAGATCTTTAGTCAGGGCATACAGGTAATCAATCAACATAGGATATTCTACATCAGAAAAAGATCGAGGTCTGGGTACCCCCCATATATTAGCGGGCCGGCCGAAAGTTATCTCATAAGGAGAAAGGCCGGAGTGAGAATGTGGGGTAACCCGTAGTGACATGAGATCCAAGGGCAAGGTGTCAGGCCATTTCAACCCCGTGCTTTCCTGAATCTTAGCCATCTTGAGCTTCAAAATCCCATTGTATTTTTCCACGAACCCTGCTGATTGTGGATGTCGGGCTGCGTGAAATTTTTGCTTTATCTGTAAGCCATCACAATTAAGCTTAACAAGGGCCCCATGGAAGTGCCCCCCATTGTCTGACGAGATCAACCGGGGCAAACCGAATCGGGGCTCAAACTCCTTGAGAAGGGCCTTTGCTGTGGCCAGAGCAGTATTCTCCTTGGTAGGGTAGGCCTCGACCCATTTGCTAAAGGCACATACTACTACCAACACGTATTTTAAATTGTTAATGCACTCCATGTGTTTGTAATCCATCTGGAGTACCTCAAAAGGTAATGTTGGAGGTGCAAAGTTCCCGCTCAGGACATTTTCTCCCTTCCCCGGATTGTGTTGCAAGCAGACCATGCAGTATTGGACTAACCGGACAGCCGTCCTTTGTATGTTAGGGTTATTCCATACTGGGTCCAGGAGTCCACAAATGCCTTTTGCTCCTACGTGGGCAGGGCCGTGAGCCATAGTTACAACGGCCTGCACTAGTGCATTGGGTAACAACCACCTCGGTTTTTCTGTCAGATCAACCCAACAATTGTTCTCATCCAGTCTCCCCACTTCCTTTTCCCATCTCTCTAATTCTGCGGGAGTGGCTTCTTTCTGTAATTCTCTCACACTTTCCATAGTATTATCAAACAATTCAGATTCCTCCACCCATGTTGCGGAGGACATCACAAACATAGCTGACATTGGGGATTGATCTGTCTGTTTGGCCACCTGATCAGCGAAAGCATTCCCTTCCCCCACTTAGTCCACTATTGCTTTGTGTGCACTGCATTTGATGATAGCTAATTTCTTGGGCAGAGTGACGGCATCCAACAACCGTAATACCAGGGGGCCGTTCTGTATTTTCTGGCCATGGGAAGTAAGGAAACCCCGCTCCCTCCACAGCCGCCCAAAGCTATGGGCCACGCCGAAGGCGTATTGGCTGTCGGTATAGATGTTAACCTCGAGTCCCTCACTCAATTCACAGGCTCGTAGTAAAGCCACTAATTCAGCAGCTTGGGCTGATCGGTGAGGTACTCGAAATGTTTCGACTACTGTCTTCAAGGTCGTAATTGCATATGCAGCTGTTGTTGTTCCATCTGCTAGTTTAAAACAGGACCCATCCACATTTAATTCCCCCTGAGGGTCAGATAGAGGAATGTCGGTAAGGTCAATTCTTCCTTTAGTTTCTTCTTCAGTACGGTAAATGCAATCATGTGTGTCATTGGTAGTTTCATTCGGAGGGAGTGGTAACAATGTGGCTGGATTTAGCGTTGCACATCGTGTGATCGTAATGTGTGGTGCAAACAATGTCAATTCATACCCAGTGAGGCGTGCACTTGTGAGATGCTGTGTTTTTGTTTTATTTAGCAATGTGTCCACAGTATCCGGCACCATCTCTGTCAGATTGGAATTTAGAACGAGTCCTTCCGACTGCCGGATGGCCACTGCAACAGCTGCTGCGGCCCTCAGACAGCTAGGAAGTGCTCTGGCGACATTATCCAATGTGGCCGACAAATAAGCGCAAGGCCTCTGCTTACCACCAAAGTCCTGCGTTAACACTGAGAGTGAGCAACCGTCAACCTCATGCACGTATAGTACAAAAGGTTTACGGTAGTCAGGGGTGCCCAAGACAGGAGCAGAGCATAAAGCAGTTTTTAAAGAGTGAAAAGAGTGCTGACATTCATCCGTCCAGGGGAGGGGTTCATGCATGTCCTTAGTAGTCAGGTGCAACAAAGGTTTAGCAAGTAACGAAAAATTAGGTCTCCATTGGCGACAGTAAGAAGTAATGCCAAGAAAAGCACGAACTTTGCGCTGCATGCAAGGAACAGACATATTAGAGATGGTAGTAATACGTTCAGGGGTTAGTCGTCTACCCTCCTTCGATAGTAGATGACCTAAGTAGGTCACCTCCTGTCGACAGTATTGGAACTTCGACAAGGACACCTTATTCCCTTTTGCTGCCAAATGGTGTAATAATTTAACAGTGGCAGCCTTGCAGCCTTCTTCTGTGTCCGAAGCTATTAACAGGTCATCCACATATTGCAACAGTACATTGCCTTCTGGCAAGTCCAGGTCATCCAGCAGAGCCTTAAGGGCTTGGCTATATATGCTTGGACTTTCAGTATAGCCTTGAGGTGCGCGACAGAAGCGGAAGCTTCGACCAGATAAAGAGAATCCGAAGATTTGCCTGCTATCGGGATGGATAGGGATGCTGAAAAAAGCATTCTTCAGGTCTATGACCGAAAAATACTTGGCAGTTGGTGGAATCATCGTGAGGATAGTGGTGATGTCCGTTACCAGAGGATACTGTGGCACAGCGATTTTATTAACGGCTCTGAGGTCAATCACAAAACGGTAAGCATCACCATGCCCTTGCCCACCGGAGTCAGAATTATTTTTCAAAATCGGGAGAATTGGGCTATTGCAAATATTAGCAGCAGTTTCTTCCACTACCCCTTTGTCAATGAGATCCTGAATAATGGACAGCAAAGCCCGCTCACCTGCGGGTGCGATTTTATACTGCGGGATGCGCGGTAGTTCCGCGCCAGTTTTTAACGTAATATGAACCGGGAGAATATCCAGCTTACCTACATCTGTATCCCCCGTCGCCCATAAGGCCACGGGAATGACAGCAAACTCAGGGGGAAGAGGTTCGTTTTTAGCAAAACATTGTTTCATGCAGTCAGGGTGGGGTTGTATCGTTAAATAATCCCCATCAGCGGAGCAATGTATTTTGGCATTCAACTATTTCAACATATCCAAGCCCAGAAAATTCTCCCCACAATGCGAAGTTAGCAGAAAAGGCGATTCAACAGTAGCGGGACCGATCGTAAAGGGGAGGGGTTTTGAGATGGGACTGACAACTGGGACTCCCGAAAATCCCACTGAAACATTATTTTGCCCGGACAGAGCCACCCCTGGAACCAATGATCGAGCAACTGAACTATTCATTGCCCCTGTGTCAATTAGAAAATTTTCAGAAGTCCCCATCAATTCCCCTTTTACATAAGGTCCCTGCTGGTTGACTGGGATCGACACTTGGCCCCTACTCTGTCCATGGCTGTCCTGTGCGTGGACATACGCATCCTGATCCTCAAATTCGTAATCGTCATGATAATATTGCCTGCCTTGGTGCCCATCGAAATGATTTCGTTCAGACTTGCCTGATCCTTCCTCTCTGCGCATATCACTCCGATTGGGACCACCTCGTCCTCGTCCCCGCCCTCGGACTGCACCGTTCTGGGCAAGTAACACTAGACACTGTGCTTTCCAATGTCCTTCCTCTTTACAATATGAACACTGGTTTATTCCCACTGTCGGAGCTCCGCCTGCACCTCTGCCTGTGCCCGCCCCTCTGGACATGGGCCCTCTGGCCCCTCTCCCCCCTCCTTGTCCTCGGACTACTTGCTGGAGCAGTACCCGAGTTTTGAGGTCCTTGGCTTTCTTCTCTATTTTATCCTTGCTTTCGTTTTCTCTATGTTCATAGTACTGAGCCATACTCAAAATCACGGATGGGGTGGAGGTAGTCCAGGTACTTTCTGCAGCCTGTAACCGTGCAGAAATTTCCGGGGCCAAGTTTGTTACAAACCTGTTCACAAACAATCTAATTCCACCCTCCGTGGCCAAATCTTGCCCACTAAAGTCAATGAAGAATCCTTCGAACCTAGTGAAGAAGTCGGATACACTTTCATCCTTTTTCTGTCTACAAGCTGTCAGTTTATCCCAGTCAACTTTTCGCGGAGGTATCAAAGTATGCATATATGCTATTATTTTTGCCGGCAGAGAAGTTATTTCATTCCTGGGCTTATCTCCTGGCTTACGATCTCGATCCCAACCTCTCAATTCTTCCCAGGTCCCCCCTAGGTCGGCATGATCGGTATCGTGTACCTGCCGCCATATGTAAACGGGAACAAGTAACCCAAAGAATAACTCGACATCTGCCAGGGTCATTATGGCAGAGGCCGCAGCCTCGGTCAGTTCTTTGTAGTAGGAGGTGGGATTTTTACGGGGATCAGGTAATTGGGATTTCAGGGCAAGAACTTCACTTCTTTTCCAAGGAGTGTATACCCATTGTTCCTGGAACTGGGCTTCTATTCGAGCCCGTACCACATGCTGGGCATTGTCGAGAACTGCGGGGACTTCGGGATGGTAAATAGGGTGAACCTCCCGCATGGGATAATGGGAAGTCCAGGTGGGACTCTTTAAAAATATTCTACCTCGGTACTGAACCAATGTGTCTACGTTCTTGTATACCTCCTGCAAATCCATATTAAATTTATGAGCCCAATCTCGGATGTGATATAGTTTCTGAGGAGCACGGCCATCCCGGAAGCTTACCTCTCAAACCCCTATGAGAAAATTAGACATTTGGTACAGTGCGTGTTGCTGCATTACCGGCTCTAAATCCTTAAGAGTGCTCCATATATCGGCTAATGTATAGATAGTCTTCCGCATCCATTGGACGGCCTGATCTGCTAGTGCTTCTTTTTCGCCATATTCCACAGATCCTCTAGTGAACAGCCTCTTACCGTCTAATCCTCCCGGTTCCCCCTTTGGTGTCTGCCCTGAAGCTCCGGGTGTTGTGCCTGCTGACTGGGAAGTCCATACGGGGCTTGGGGTGCTTAATAGTACATGGGGTGGTTCCAGGGTACGCCTGGAATCAGGGACGAGGGTGACCAGATCTCTCACTGAGGTAGGTGGGGCACTAATATTCCCCAGAGGGGTGAGAGACCTGCGTTCCTTCGGTGCGGAGGCTTGGGGGGCAGCCGCCACTTGAAGGGGCATAGCAGGATATATGCGCTCTGGAGCATACGGTGGGGGAGGTCTTTTATCTAACAGATCCTCTATCTCATCTTCGGTCTTATTTCGTGTTACGTAACTCTTATCCACCTACAACTTAAATTGTCTATCCGCGCACTCAATATTTTTCTCTATCCTGTTCTTATCATGTGCAATGGCTTTCTGGGTTACAGTTTGCTATTGCTGTATTTTTAGGTTTAAAGTATTTTATTCAGCACAACATACATGGACAAACATACAAAAGTATGAGGCATCATATCAGTGCGGACAAGGTCGTGCCCACAGCGTAGATCAATCAGGTGCAGTTCGTTCGTGGGCCAGTCTGCTACGGCATTGAGTGATATGTATTGTTGCAGTATTAAATGACATTCCCATTTCAAACTCCCCCCCAAAACCCCAACTTCCCAACCCCCAGGTCCCCGTCCCCCCCCCGAGCCCTCCCTTCGTCCAGAGCACAGGTCCTTTCCGAGTCCTCTACCCAAGTCGCCTTTTGCAGGAGAAGTGAATCCCAAATCAATTCAAGAGGTTGGGGCCGCCGGGCTCGTGAGCCGCAAAAGACGGAGGTATTTGGGACCTGTGAGTTCTTTAAATTCTGTGAGCAGCAAGGAGTGAAATGGTTGCCAAAGATCATTAAATTGCTCTATATCCCCCGCTACTGTGAGTGACAATTTCTCCATGCCCAGCACGTTCCATAATCTATGGAGCCAGCCCGTGATGGAGGGTATCGTGGCAGTTCACCAGTGTATCCAGATGTTCTGAACCGCTGATCCTAGTGCGAAGGCTATCTGTCTACCCCTGCATGATCTGAGTGGGTACATCAGTCCATTCGGTAGCCCTAACAGGGTGTACGCGGGAAAGCGTGGCAATTCTATGCTAAAGTGGGAGTCAATTTCATCTAGCACTTCCTTCCAGTAGGGTTCTAGAAGCGGACAGTCCCATAGAATGTGTGTCAGTGTGCCCCGGTGCCCGCACCCTCTCCAACAGGTATCCTCCTTGCTACGGTCCAGTTTGTGAACCCGCTCCGGTGTATAGTACCAATAGGTAGAGACCTTAGTCAGTGAGGCCCATGTGGTATGCCGAGTGCCTTGCCCTATAGGATATCTGCTCCCACTCTTTATGGCTCAGTGTCCTACCCAACTCCCGTTCCCAGCGTTCTCTCCCCGGGTTATAGAGGTGTGAAGAAGGTGGTTGTAGTAGCTTATAGAGATCTGTGATCAATTTAGAGTCTGATGTGCATGTCAGAAGCCATTTCTCGTACTGGAGGAGTTGTCTATCGGCGGTCTCCCGTACGTGTGGTTGAAGTGCCCAGTGGCGAGCCTGCATATAGCGGTGCCTCTCAGCTTCAGGGAGTGAAAATTCCTGACGAAAGTGCGGGAAGGGTATGACCCCTTCTGGGCCATACATGTGACACAGGGCTCGACACCCCGCCGGTCTCCAGTGTGTGAAGGCCCCTTTTTCCATCCCCGGAGTAAAGTCTGGGTTGTCCACTAACGGTGTAAGTGGTGATGGGAACGAGGTGAGATTATATGCGAGGTTGGTGGCGTCCCAGACCCGCAGGGGTACTCTTGTGACAAAGGAGGCGAACAGATTCTTGGGCCGGTGAGGCCGACGCAGAAATGGGATTTCTTGTAGGGGCCGGCCCGCCACCGCCTGATCCTGGAAGAGCCAGTGCTTATCTGACTCCCACCTAAACCATTCTACCAGATAGCGCAACTGTGCTGCTTGGAAGTACTTACAGATATCCGGTATTCCCAGTCCTCACGGCTAACATAGAGAGAGCCCTGCGCATTCTGGGCTTTTTGCCTTGCCAGATAAAGCGCGAGAGGTCCGCCTGTAGTTGAGGGATCCACCCGACAGGTGGGTGGAGCGGCAAGGCCCGGAACAAGTAAAGCACTTGGGGCAGGACCGTCATTTTGACAGCAGCTATCCTGCCTAACCAGGAGAGAGTGCCGCGATTCCATCGCCCCAATTCCTCCCGGATCTTTTTGCCTATTGCAGTGTAGTTAGCCGACTCCATGGCCGGTAAAGTGGGAGCCAGCTGGATCCCCAGGTAGGGCACCACCTCCGATGACCAAAGCATGGGGAATTGGTCTTGTAATTAAGCCCTGTGTGGCCGGCGTAAGGGAGATGTCCAGAGCCACCGATTTCCCCATATTCATTTTAAAACCCGCGACCGCACCAAAGGAGACCAGCTCCTCGATGCAGGCCGGCAGGGCCGTCCGGGGTTCATCAAGCAATAAAATTACATAATCCGCGTATAGGCTTATGGCGTGCGTGAAGCCTCCAAACCGCACCCCCGTCACCGCCGGATAGTCACACACCCGTTGGGCGAATGGCTCCATATAAAGGGCGAAGAGCAGGGGCGAGAGCGGGCATACCTGCCTGGTACCTCTCTCGATGTTGAAGCTCCTCGTACTATAACCGTTCACGCGAACCACCTTCTCAGCGTCTACCGCCAGCATCATTCTCTCTCCCGGGATCCGGGAGGCTTTCTCCAACAGGTGGACGATCCTCTTGGTGTTGTCTACCGTCTGCCTCCCCGGGACAAAACCGGCCTGATCTGGGTCTATAAGACCGGGTAGGTGGGGGGCTAGTCGGGCCGCTAGGATCCCCGTGTATAGTTTCAAATCCACATTCAAAAGGGATATCGGTCTGTAAGATCCGCAGTGCTTCCGGTCCTTCCCAGGTTTGGGGATAACCGTGAGGGAGGCCCGCAGGAGGTCAGGTGGAATGGCCCCTGGGTCAGTGAATGAGTTAAAAAGGTGAGTGAGAATTGGGGCTAGTGTCGTGCAGAACGTTTTGTAAAAAAGCGAGGTATATCCATCCGGGCCTGGCACTTTGCCATGCTTAAGCCTGGCGATGGCGGAAATCACCTCCTCTATTCGGATATCCCAATTTAAGTGCTCCGCCTGCGAGGGATCCAGGCAGGGTAGGGTGACCGAGTCCAGGTATGTGGACGTTGCCGTCTCATCCGGTGGGTCACCAGCATAGAGATCCGCGTAGTACCTGCGGAACGCTTCCGCTATGTGGGGGTCTTCCGTCACCAACGCACCTGTGGGGTCGGAGATCTCTTTCACCAGTTGACTCTGGTGCGCTGCTCGGAGCCTATTGGCCAGCAGTCTGCCACAACGGTCCCCACCTGTATAATAGGTATGGCGCAATCGGAGTGCAGCATATTCCGCACGGTCCAAATCCAGGGCCGCCAGGTGTTTCCTCGCCTCCCTAAGCTGCCGCCATATTCTGGGGGCCCCTGTCCTGCGGTGCATCTGTTCAAGCTCGCGGACCCGCTGGGTGAGTTCTTTCCTCTTGGCCTGTCGCTCCTTATTTTCAGCAGAGGAGATTGCCAAAAATTCCCCCCGAAGGACTGCTTTCAAGGCCGCCCACTGCGTTGCCCGGGTGGTGTCAGATACTCCCGGATCGCACCCTCGACGCGGTCCACCACTACCTTCCTGTGTAGCAGGGTGTCGCGGAGGCGCCATGTTCTGGGAGGTCTAGCCGCCGGCGGCAGACACAAAGTGGCAGAGACCGGGGCATGGTCCGATAAGGATAGCACTCCCATGTCCGACCCCGAGACCAATGCCCGCACCGGAGACGTGACCAAGAGGTGGTCTAGCCTCGCATACGTTTTGTGTGCGTGGGAATAATACGAATATCCCCTGTCTGTGGGATGCATGTTTCGCCAGAGGTCAAGTAAGTCTACCTCCGACAGCTGTGCCTTACATCCGGCGGAGAACTCCCCGACCTGCGGGGAACGTTGCGCGGATCTGTCCATGGCCGAGTCGAAAACCATGTTAAAGTCTCCTCCGAGGATAACGTGTCTATCTTGCGAAGCGGTAACATCTACAAGTGCAGGATGCAGGAATCGTTCCTCCTGTTCATTAGGGCTATACAGGGACCCGACCGTGAAAGCAATACCTCCAATCCTAAACCGGTATGCTAACAGTCGACCTTTGTGTTCTGTGAGTTTGTGAAGGATATCCCCTTTAAAGTGTCTTGCTACCAGAATCGCCACCCCGCCGTCTTAGTGGTACAGGAAGAGAAAAACTGTGTCGGGAATTTATGTGAGCGCAGCCTATGTGTGTCTTGTGGCAGCATGTGCGTCTCTTGAAGGAGTCATACGTCTGCATGCGTGCTCTCCAGGAGAGACAGTACTGCCCGCCGCTTGACCGGGTTGTTCAAACCCCTGACATTCAGGGTCACTACCTTAAAAGTGTCAGGAGGCATAGGAGAAGGTGTAAGTGAAAGCGTAATGTCCCCGCTCGGGCGAGGCAAGGTGCATGAGCGCCATTGAAGCTACTAGAACCTGTATAGTGCACTGGACGACCCCCCTCCCTTCCAACTCCCCAACTCCCGCCCAAAACTCCCGACCCCCCCTCCAACTGTTTCTCCCCATACCCAACCCGCAACTACCCCAGCAACACCCCTACCCTCCACCCCCCCTGCCAACTGTTTCAGAAACCCCATTGTCCCAGTCCAGTCCTCAGTGGACAAGTCTGCGGAAAGTTTACTTAAGTGGACGTCCAGCCACTACACCCCCACCCGCCGCCCCCCCTCCCCCGAACCCCCAAACCTGCATTTCTATGAAGGATGTGTCGATCTCCCCCGGAGTTCTTTCTGGCCTTCAATGTAGTGTCTCCGTGCATCGGGCTTCTGGCTCTCTCTCGCACCATGCCGGGAGACATCTCAGGCCGTCAGTGCGACGTCATTCAGGGCAGTGTCACCAGCCGCCTCTCGCAGTGCACCTTCCATTCCAGCACAGATAGTGGGCGAGTCTGGTCTAGCAGAGGCGGTCGAGGATCGCCGGTCAGGGATTCTCTGCCAGCCCTCTCTGGTGGTTCGCCTACGTCGAGGTGTGTGAGCTTCGTCGTCCGTCGTGGTGATCCCCAGCACTTCACAAATGTCCTGGAGGGACCGAAGTTGATGCAGGACGCCGTTCTACCGAAAGATGAGCCAAAAGGGATGACCCCATGAATATTGCGTCCCATGAGACCTGAAAAAGTCTGTCGCTATTTTGAATGTTCTTCGTTTCTGAAGCGTAATCATTGATAAGTCCTGGTAGAGTGCAACTGGGTGTCCCCGGAACTGCAGCGATTGCTGTTTTCGTGCTTCACGGAGGATTCTCTCTTTAAGTGGAAAGTCCGGTAGGAAGGCCAATATATCAGGCGGGGGCGCCGAGGTCAGGCGCGCCATTCCCACTCTGTGTGCTCTGTCGATTCATATAGGGAAGTCCTCTGGTTCACCCAGTATCTCCCGGAACATGCCTTGTAAATATCCGGCCACGTCCTCCCCTTCTTCCCTCAACGGCACCCCCCGGCCTCGGATGTTGTTCCGGCGGGACCGGTTTTCAAGGTCCTCATTGTGTGCCTGGAGGTCTAACTGTTGGTCCCGTAGGCGCAGCACCTCCTGCTGCAAGTGTGTGATCTCTTCATCTCTGACGTGCCCGGATCCTTCCACCCTAGTCACTCTTTCACCTAGGCTATCGACCTCACGCCGCACCTCCCGGACTTCCCCGGCTACTTCCTGTTTCAGTGCCTGAAAATCATCCCTTAGGGAGCTGAAGAGAGATTCCAGAAAGGACCTGGTGACCGGTGGTTCTCCATCTCCTGCTCCTTCCAAGTTTCTTGAAGGGCATGGGGAGTGTTGCCCCTTGTCCTGCTTCATCGCACCCCTGCTCATCATCTCTGGAAGTGTCCGGTCCCCTTTCTTGTTCCCTCTGTTGTTAGCCATTGCAGAGGTGGGCACTACTCGTGCGAGCCTTGTCTGTTCTCTAGGTCCAGTCAAAGACGATCAGGGGCGCTGCCCACCGGGAAGAGGCCACCTTCTCCAACTCTGTTGTGTAGTCCGTCCGCTCCAGCAGCGGAATACCAGCTCCGATCACTGCTCTCCGGTGCACGTCCCAGATGCCATCACAGCGTGGTGGGCACCTTCATGCACAGGCCAGCCACGTGGTAGTCAGCAAGTCTGGCGCGGTTCGATCTTGTGGTTCCTGCGGGCCCAGGTCGGCGATGCCACTGCTACGGCTCCCAGGCCACCTGACTCCTGCTGCCGTTTGGTAAGTCTATGCCCAAGTTCCCCGCGAGGCACTGACCTGACTGTGAGCCTCTGTCAGTCGTCCTCGCTGTTAAGTTATATTATGTTAGGATTATTTATTCAGCACACAACTGCTCCAGCGAAGGAGCGTCCTGGCGCCTGACAAGGTATCCTACACAACACAACAACCAGACAATAGACTAAAAGAAAACAGACTCAGGGAAATAACAAAGTCTTGCTGGCCCTGCGAAATAAGAAAAGATTACCTGACGCCCGTATCTCTAAAGGTAGAGAGTTCCACAAAGCCGCGGCCCGAACTCGGAAGGAGCGGCCTCCCACTCGGCTAAGCTTAAGCCGAGGGACTACTGCCAAGTCCTGACCCAAAGATCTCAAGGAGCGAGCAGGGACATAGGGCGTCAAAAGATTCGAGAGAATCGGGGCAGCAAGGCCCTTGAGAATTTTGTAGGAGAGGCAAAGCACTTTAAATTGGATCCTCTGCTTGACTGGGAGCCAGTGGAGGGAACGTAGAGTATTAGCAACGGAACAGAACCTGGGCAAGCCAACCACAGCTCTGGCTGCTGCGTTCTGGATACGTTGCAAACGTGTAATTTCTGCTTGGTTCACCCCTACTAAAAGAGAGCTGGCGTAGTCAAGCCGGGAGATCACCGTTGCCTGCAACACCAGCTGTCTAGTAGAGGCGTCAAAAAATTTCAGTGCTGGTCTTAGTCCTCGCAGAATACCAAAACAACTGGCGGCCACTCTCTTGGTATGGGAAACAAAACTAAGGGCAGGATCAAACCAAACACCGAGATTTTTTGTCTCCGTTGCCGATGATCATAATCTCAGTTTTTTTTGCGTTCAGCTGGAGATAGTTGGAATTCATCCAGCTGGCGAGCGCTCTCAGCCCATTCTGGAACCTAGGGGCGTCCAAATCAGAGTCCCCGCTGAGCGTGACCGCCAGCTGAGTGTCGTCAGCGTATAAGACCATAGTCATGCCCCACCTCTTGACGACATCAGCCAGCGGCCTCACGTACAGATTAAATAGCGTGGGGCTCAGCGAGGATCCCTGGGGGACTCCCTGGTCCAGTGGATGGAATTTGGACTGATGGGGTGGAATGGCTACGCAAAAAGAACAGTCGCCAAGAAAAGAACGGAACCACTGGAGGGCGGTCCCAGAAATGCCAGCTTCTTCCAGGCGCTGGAGAAGGATTTTATGAGAGACGGTGTCAAAGGCGGCGCTAAGATCTAATAAAACAAGCGCCGCCGTTTGACCCGAATCTAGCCCCAGGCGCAGATGTTCCGCCATGTAAAGAAGGGCTGTCTCCGTGCTGTGATCAGCGCGGAAGCCATTCTGCGTGGGATCTAGGATATTTGCACGCAAAAGGTGATCCGAGAGGACTCTATTCACATGTGCCTCCGCTACTTTCGTCGGCCATGGAAGAAGTGATATCGGCCGGTGGTTCTCAGGTTTAAGAGAATCTAAACCCATGCAAGTGGAGGACCTCGTGTGCTCAGTCTCTGCTCAATCCCCTCCTGAGATCGCGCAGCTTCTTCCCCGCCTCAAGCGTTCCGGCTTCTATGGCTGTAAAAAACAGGATGGAGAGTGACCACAAACCTCTCTGTCTGGTCTTTAAAGCAAACACGGGGTTAAGAGAACCAAATCATGGGGGTGGCAAAGTCACCTTAGATATTGTAGCCTCGAATAACCTGTGCCACATAAAATGGGGTAAATTAATTGAGAACACAGAGAGGTTGGAGGATCTTAAAAAAGTGGTGGTCGAAGAAGTGGGTAAGATAAATTCATATACTACAAATCAAAACTTTCCTGAAATTATGCTTGAGGCTCATACAAACCTTTTTGCCAAGCTCCAGGAGTTTTTCAAGAAGCCGACAAAATCAGACAATGTTCATAAAAAATTACCCAAAATGGGATGGTACGATAAGTCCTGTAGAGTAGCCCGCCAGAATCTCAGCACCGAACTTAGAAACAAGAACATCATAGGTGTGAGAAAGGCGAGGGATATATATAGGAAGGCACAAAAAGAGGCCAGGAAACAGTGGGATGAGGCCCACTGGCGTGATCTTAAATTTGCTAGACATTAAAGATATGCTTAATAAACACACTAAAGAGATCAACGATCGTAAAATTAGAAAGTATCAAAGAGATACTTTAGACTACAAACTAGACGAAGTTTACTCTTGGGCTGAGGTATACGCCCAAAGACGACGTAACCGACCCTTCAACACTCAGACTGACACATCATCGTCAGGTAGCGACTCTACCTACCGACCAGCACGAAAAACGACCCCAAGCACTAACATTGACACTACTGAAAGTGCTCCCAACATCTAAGCCAGTACATCTACCACTGACGCACAACCTCCATCTCAGGTTCATTTTTTAGCGTCAGGCCCAGAAGTCACCGAAGACTCAGGAGGAGCAAAAAGAAAAGACACGGAGAAAAGTCCACCATTAACCAGAAGTACAGTTTCCAAGAAGGACACCAAACCAAAAAAAAAGTCACTTAGTTATCAATATTTCTGACACTCAGCTGACTGAACATCAAATCAACCTGTTAGAGAAAGGCACATCTTTCATTCCAGTGACACATACTAATCAACTTGAACTGGAAGTGTCCACTTTCAAACTTACGCGCAAGCTTCGTTTACAACACTTTTTCGATAACATAGTTACCAGTGACTCCAACCAAAAACCTGATCACCTAAGAGGCTTACGACCATCGAGTACATACCAAGCCCCTAATGGACACAAAAGTATTGACCTTTTCGAAAACCTTGTCCGACAAGAAATATCCAATATCAATTTCAAAAGAACACCTAAACACATCAATTTTACACAAAAGGATAAAGACACTTTGAAAAATCTAGCCAACAACACACAGATTAAATGTGTAAAAGCCGACAAGGGCGGAGCAATCGTAATTTTAAACACCAGCCTCTACAACAAACGCCCACTCGAACACATCCAAGATGATAACATCTACCTACAATTGGATTATAATCCGACCAACGAGTTTCAAACCCCCCTCTCGAACTTGGTCACCAAAGCCCATGAAGCTGGCATCATTGAAGACCGCACCAAAAATTACTTGCTTTGCAACTACCCCAAAAGCCCTGTCATACACATGTCACCGAAAATACATAAAAATCTTCTGGATCCTCCCTTCAGACCCATTGTATCTACAAAAGGATCATTACATGAACCAGTCGGCAAATATATCGACAGATACTTACAACCTTTAGTCACCAACATGACGAGTTACATCAGGGACACCACCGAATTTCTCCTGAAATTACAACAAGTGGACACTAATATTCTTGAATCAATTATACTGTGCACTGCAGACGTCAGTGCTTTGTACACTTCCATACCACACCAAGGAGGTATTGAAGCAATTGAACAAGCCTTACTACACAGTGACATTGAAATATATATGCAATCGTTCCTTATGGAACTTATGGTATACACCCTATACCATAGTTACTTTCAGCATGACAACAACTGGTACTTACAACTTTCAGGAATGGCAATGGGAAATTGTGCGGCTCCTACGTACGCCAATATATATATGCACAACTTTGAACAGCTACACATCTACGACAACTCCAACTTTTTTGACAAAATCAAGATGTACGTCCGGTACATTGATGACCTGTTTTTTATGTGGACTGATACCAAGGAGTCTCTCAATGCAGCTCTGAATGAACTCAACACCAAAGATGAACGAATCAAACTTACGTGGCTAATGAGCGACATTGAAATTTCATTTTTGGATGTCAACATAAAAATAATCAACAAGAAAATTATCACAGACCTACATCGAAAAAGCACAGATCGCAATAACTCATTGCATTATTCTAGCTTCCACCAAGAATCCCTTAAAAAACATCTACCTTTTTCCCAAATGCTACGTGTAAAACGAATTGTTTCTGAAGAAAACACATGTAACATCAGATTGAGAGAAATGCAAAATCGTTTCGCCGAAATAGGTTACCCACACACCATTCTGAATGATGCTTTAACACGAGTCACAGCCATCAATAGACAAGAAAGCCTGCAAAAAAAACCTGTGAATACCACCTCACGCATGGTACTAGTATCTAAATATTCAACCATCAGCCACACCTTCAAAAAAATCATTCTCAAATACTGGCCTATTCTCCAAATGGAACCTGACTTCAGGGAATGCTTTCAAGACCCACCACTTTTTGCATATTCCCGAAGCAGCAATCTAAAAGAAATTCTTTCAAAAACTACAGACAGTCATGTTGAATACAAAGGAACTATACCGTGTAAAAATTGCAACAACTGCAACTGCATCATTAAGGGTAACGTCATACCACATCCAATGAAAGGCAACTCTATCAAATTACAAGTCAACGCTACTTGTGATTCCATGAACTTAATCTACGCCATCAAATGCCCATGCGGCCAACTATACGTAGGTAAAACTGAACGAAAAGTTAAAATACGCATGAATGAACATAAGTCAAACCTCCGCACCAGAAATGAAAAGTCTAACATAGCTGTACATTTCAATGAGTTTCGCCATACCATCGCTAAACTTCAGTTCATTGTATTAGAGACAGTCTCAAAAAAAGAGGGCACTGACATTCGCAAATTCCTCTTGAAAAGAGAATTAGAATGGATTTATAGACTGCAGACCCTTAAACCTAATGGTCTTAATGATCGTGTTGAATATAGTTGTTTTTTGTGATTGCATTACAGTATCTTGATGTTGTTACTCGCATTCTTCCCTATGTTCAACTCACTTTTTGTTTCCCTTTCCAAGATGGCCACCACCGCTACACACCCTACCCTTCTTCTATGTTCACTACACTTCCGCCTTAATACAAACACCACCCGTAGCTCACACACGTCCAGAACGCCAGCACCGCCAACCGCGAGACGCATGTTTTTCCACATGAAGTAAGTTCATACCCCCGCTTTTGTTAACCTGCACCAACGCGCTCGGCGTTGACACTCGTATTTTCCCGGTGCACGCCATCATGGCAGCATGTTCCTATTACCGACTTTGCTTGCACTTGTTCTCAGCACTTGTTCTCATCACCTGAACGCTCATTTCCAACCTGTTCTTAAACCCGACATTTAACTTACTTAAGCCTCTTTCACGTCACCTTTACGTTCCTTTCATAACCTTTACGCATGTGATAATTCACCATTATTCACCGTTTTTTCACCCAGCCCCCATCACTTAAGTTATTTTCCTTATATAACCCGTCAGCACGTTCTCAACGATAGTTTCTGTCTTCTTCTTTCAGCGCTCCTTGACAAAGGGCGTTTTAGCCCGAAATGCATTGAAGCTACATGCTTGAAATGAATTTTGGATTACAAATCAAATGTCATTGATATAAATACAAATATCATCAACTTCTAAAAATATAATTTGAATGAAAATAAAACTATCAATCCTACAGTGGAATCATTGTTTTTGAACCACCCAGGTGTGCCTCCTTGGGATGTACCCGCATGCCCCATGCGCACACTACTCTCTGTGATCTTAAATCCGCCTGTGCTGCAAAGAATCAAAGCCAATTTTGGGCCTTGGTCAAGTGGGATAGAGGGGGGGTGGCACAACCTTCTGCAAAATAATGTTGCCAAAAACCAGTGGGTAGACTTCTTCAAACCACAATACGCTTGTGATCTAGCGGAAGGAGAGTGTATACTACCTCCTACAGTTTTATTATAAATGTCAGCTATTTACTAAAAAAGATGTTAGCATAGCGCTAGACTGCGTGATAGGGGGCCGAGCCCCAGGAATGGATGCCATACCTGCTGATGTGTTTTTAAGTGATCGATTATCTTGGTATCAGTACTTTGAGTGGCTAGCTAATTCTGTGGCCAGGGGTGCACCAATATCGACCTGATGGAAGGGTGCAGAAATAATTCCAGTTTTTAAAAAGGGAGACAAATCATTACCTAGTAATTATAGACCTATCAGTCTTATAGACTCTGCCCAAAAGTTAATAGGTCGACTAGTACAAAACAAACTGCAAACTTGGATAGAAGAAAAATATATGTTATCCCCTTATCAAGCTGATTTCAGTCCTTGTACAAGTTCAGTTGACCAGGTATTTTTTTTCATAGCTCTATACTGGAGGAACGTGATGCTAACTAATGGGACTCTTAACGCTGTTTTTGTAGATTTAAAATCAGCTTTTGATCTAGTCCCTCGTTCTAAACTTTGGAGGGTACTCGCCGAAGCTGGGTTGGCCCCGGTATTGCTGATGCTTCTTGTCCGCTTACATGAGAACAATTATGCTAGAATCAGGTGGGGGGCTCAGGGTGAGGTGACGGACACATTCCCTGTCGAACGCGGGGTCCGGCAGGGGTGTGTTCTGGCACCCACACTGTTTTCTATTTACATCAATGGCATTGTAGACCATCTAAGCCGTTCTCCCACCGATGCTCCTGTTCGAACAGGGGCACGCGTGCCAGTCCTCATGTTTGCGGACGACACGCTCATAGTTTCTCGAACACCGAGTGGGCTCCAGAAGGCAGTTAACGCTTTCGGTGAGTTCTGTCAAACACGTGGACTTGAGATAAACACCTCCAAAACCAAGTTCATGTGCTTGAACCAGCGGAACACTTTTAAGGGTTCAATCAATTTCAATGGTACTCCCCTAGAACAGGTTGAGGTTTTCACGTATCTAGGAATATCCCTTCAGTGTAATATGAGTTGGAAAAACCACATCGACATGGCTGTCTTCAAATTCCACCAGCTGGCGGGTGTAGTGGCCCTAAAACATAAAGCCTCATTGACTAAGCCAATCACCCCTGCTTTAGAAATGTATAACATGAAGATGATCAGTGCCTCTTTATACGGCTCGGAACTTTGGGGATTCTCCAATTTGAAACAACTAAAACTGGCGGAAAACAGGTTTCTACGCCGTCTTGTTGGGGTTCCCCAAAGTACTCCAACCGTTCCACTGGCATACGACCTTGGCAGGAATAACATTGAGGATTTGGCACGGCTGCGACCCTTATTATACTGGAGACGCATTATGACTACCCCTGAACTTGTGCATTATGCCACTGCCCTAAAGGATATCATCAGGGCAGATCGCTTCCATTCGATTCCATGGTTAAAGGAAATAAGAGGTTTGCTTATTAAGCTGGAATTAGACCACCTATGGAACTCTTTCCACCAAAGGTAACATTGAAAAAAATGTATTGGGAAATGGTATGGTTGACCGCTTATAGTATTGGATCCAACACAAATTTAACAGGACGTTTTTTGGATATCAAACCCTTACCATCTTGTGAGCCATACTGGGACATTATTGAAAGGCCGTTTGATAGAAAATTGTATTTTCAATTCAGAACCGGGACCCTTCCTCTAAAGGCGTTTACCCGCAAATGGTCAGCTATCCAGGACGATAAATGTCCCCATTGTAAAGACTCGATTGAGAATATTGCTCATATATTGTTTGTTTGTCCCCTTAATGTAAGCCCACGACGGAAGTGGATAAAACCTGTGTGTTTAAACTTAGGCACACGTAGGTGTATAGAGGCGCTGAGAATGCTGGAATCATATTGCACACCCTGCATGGCGATTGCGGTTGCAAAATTTTTAGGTTGGGCATGGACTATACGCACCTGCACTTTACAACAGTTAGACACTGCTCGATGAATTAAGTGACGCCGTTTATTGTAGATCAGCTTTTAAAAATTCATGTTTTACTGAACTATTTTTAATTATCATGTATAAATTGTCTTCTTAATTGTAACATGACAGCACTATGGTTTAATTAGTTTTTTAAAAATAATGAATTTAACATTGTAGTATTTATTGTGTAGTGTAGGATGTATAACTGCTTTTATGACTTGTTGTCGAATAAAGCTTTGAAACTTGAAAAAAAAAAATCGGTATTTATGAATCGGCAAATTAGAGTTACCTACATCTAGCCCATAGTGTGGTGTAACTCCGAATGTAATATAGGATGCTGACTATAGGGGCATGTGTTGATAAGCTCTTGTGGTATTTGTATGGCATATCAAGGCACTGCACTGTTGTTTAAAAACAAGGTTATGAATACATGAATGACTAGGACTCTAAAAGTAGTAACAATATTATAGACTCACACTGTATGTTTGAGTTTTAGCCCCTTGATATCTGTCCTGACAAAGCCTTGGAGATATAGAAACAGGACTAAGGGACATATTATCAAGGGCAGTATCGCCGCTTTAGCGGCACTTTTTGCCACTAAAGCGGCGATATTTTCATCGCCCTATTTACAAGGTGGTGCTAACATGCATTAGCTCATGTTAGCACCTGTTTTCAGATGCCTCGCTTTGCATCTCTAATAAGATGCAAAGTGGGCGCCACTGGGCATACCCCTGACAGACCACCTTGTAAAATATTGCTAGATGTACATTGCGATATTTACAAGGAGGCCCGCGCAATTTAGCAGGCGTTAGTTTTTGGCGTAAACCACAGTTTTCCCCAAAAACTAACATCTGCTAAAATGCTGACTTACCTATACCTAACAATGGAGGTGGATTATGCTGATACAACCATAGGGTCATATCAGCAAGGTTATCGCTGTTTTCCTTGGAACATTGCTGGAAAACCAGCAATGTTCCATGGAAACACTGCTATCGCTGGAAAATTATCGCCATTGCAGCAATAGCATGGCGATAATTGCCAGTGATAGCCAGCGATAAATAAGTTCTCGCTAAGAGCGGCCAGCGATAATTATCGCTGCCGCTTGATAATTATCGCTGCTGCTTGATAATATGCCCCTAGATATGTTAGCATTACCAGAGACTTTTGGCTATAAAATCCAAGGAGTAACAAAGTAGATTCACTGGAAATCATGTATTGACAGGCACAAAATACAAACTGCTTTGAAAGACATTTCTGTGCATGTACATACTGATATGCTGAGAAAGTGGAGTGGGTATTAGAAATATACACTCACAAATGTATAGACTAATTTATTTTACGAAATGGAAAACATAATATGCAGAATGCTTGTAAAAGTTATATTTAATGCAATGTTGGAATGAACAAACATTAGTGAAAATAAAGGATATTTTGCACCTTGCTGTCATACATCTATGCAGTAATGTATTTATACTATTAAAGAAGTTGAACATTTGGACATGATTAAGTCCTTGGTAGTTGCAATTAAAATGCAACAGTAACTTTTCAACAACACATATAGATTCATCTGTGAGAGAGAAGTGTATATGTACTAGTGCAATTCCTTCATCTCTCTGGGATTACAAGGGGGTTCCCACGCCTCATATACGAAAGTTACATTCAAGATCATAGAAGATCCCCAGATAACAACGCTTATTGGCAGGAAGCCAGAATTCTAACGGACCGCTATATTTTTGTTGTTCAAGTGACACTGCTCAACGGTATAGAGGTTGCAATAGTGCAGGTATATTGGGGAGATGGTTTCCCTAAAGGGCTCTTGATGTACAATTCAGTATGTCAGACCAATATATGTATGGGCTCAAGTTACTGCCTTCTGCTCCATAGAGGTTGCCACAATGTAGTTGACCTGGTGAGGTAAGGATCCTTTAGATGCTTAGCCCTTTCCCAGGTGATACTGGTTCACCTGACATTCTACGAGGAGCAGACCTCTTCTGCTGCACCCACTGTCATGACCTGTCCCACTGTTTCGAGGTCCACCCTGGTTCACCTAAGATATACAGTAACAGTCAGTCTCATCAGAAGGATCCATGATACCTCTCCACTTCACAATGGGACCCATACTATCTGTACTTCTTTTTCCCTCACACATTTATTGGAACTATTGGCTGTGGTTGGCTGGGCTCAGGGGCGTTGGGTTTACCTTTACATCTGTCAATGGTGTTCTTGATGTGGTCTTGGGAGGTTCTACAAGATCAGCAGCAGAAGTCTATCAAGACCTCAGAAAACTTTGTCTATCTTGCAAGAACTGGTAATCATCTTTTGCACGGCTAGCGATATATTTGCTTCATTCGTCTAATTGCACCTCTTTTGGTTTGTGTTAGAACTGGCTATTTCTGGTAGGCTAAGGCTGACGCCAAAGCCAGGCAGAAACCACCATTCTAGTCAGGGCAAGGAAGTCACACGCCAAGATAACCCCTGCTCACCCCCTTGGTAGCTTGGCACAAGCAGTAAGGCTAAACTCGGAGGCAATGTGTAAAGCATTTGCGCCAGCACACAACAGCAACAACATACTTGGCACACCACAAAAGAGACTCCACACAAGGTTATTATAAAATAACTTTTGTATTGTAAAAACACATATCAGATAAAAATCACACATGTACATTGTGCCAACTGGCACGGGCAACATTCATAAGGGATTATTTACAAGGCAGGGCCACATGGGCCACTGTCAGAATCAGATATAGTACTTCTAGAATAAGAAATAATAAACATAAAATGGTAATCACAAAGATCACAACCAGTATCCACTGGTAACAGGAACCAGGACCTTATTAGGACCACCTGTACTAAAAAGGACAACCACCTAAGAATAAAATACATTTAGGGGTATACCAGAACACATTACCCATGATGCATGAACCACATTCAGAGGAGTAATAAAGAGAAACACATGATGCCTAAAACATTCAGAGATGTTAAGAATAAAGCACATGATGCAATAAAATACATTCAGGGGTGCAGCGCAAGAAGACACATGATGCCTAAAACATTCAGAGGTGCAGCGCATGGAAAGAAAGACACATGATGCCTAAAAACATTCAGAGGTGCCAGAACAACACAATAGCGCAAAAACACACAGTAGGCAATTACTATTAAAACCATAGAAATCACATTGCGCATAACTTACATAAGCCACCACCTGTGGCAGTCCCTAGGCCAACTGGCCTTGTGGGGCAAGGATGCCCTGAGTCCAATGTCAGAGCGCGCTGCCATGCAGCGCCAGTCACAAAGTACAAAAAGCCTAAACGTGGCAGCTGCCCACAAAGTGCTGGGCAGCTGAGGACCAACAAAACTGCGCCAGGGCCCTCACTGGCCCTTAGGCACAAACTGCGCCACTGCTGGAGCCACACAGGCTCTGGGCATATCGCACATTCCCCAGACGTTGGAGCCACACAGGCTCTGATACTGCAAATAGCCAAACGTTGGAGCCACACAGGCTCTTAAACCAATGTGCTCCCTGGTAGGAGGGGCGGGCACCGACAATGTGCCCCGGCGCCCCCCTCCAATTAAAATGGCCCCCCAGGGAGCCTCTCGGGGCTCTAGAACGTTGGGGCGACCCGCTGCCAATTGGGGCCGCCCTGACTCTGCATTTACGAAATGCCCCCTGAGCCCACGCAGGGCTTAACACAAACAATGCCCTTCGTGGGAGCCTTACAGGCTCTATTCAGCGTTGGGGCGACCCACTGCCATCCGGGGCCGCCCTGACTCGCATTCACGGTGGAGTCCCCTACGGGGGACTCTAGCTTCACAACATGCCCCCAGAGCCTCTCACGGGCTCTGCAACCACGGTGGGGCGACCCATTGCCATTCGGGGCCGCCCTTCCTCAGTGCCTCGAGCGGCACCAACCGCAGCCACACGGAGCCCCCCCCAGCCCTGCTGACTCACCGGGCTCTCAGGGGTGGGCTCCTCCGGGCGGCGACCTCTCTGGGCAGCAGGGGCTCTCCTGCGTTCGCGGTGGGGGCAGGCACCGGTAATGTGCCTCGCGCCCCCTCCGCTCCTGTCCTCATGCCGCTCCTCTCGTTGCAGTCTCTCAGCTGCAGCAGGGCTCCCTCGCATCACGGGAGCCCTGCGATCTGGCCGCCATTCTTCCTCCTCTTCGCCTCAGATGCCGCCGGGCTCCCTAAGCTCACGGGAGCCCGGCCGACCCGCCGCCATGCGTCTTCCATCTCCCCCGGGCTCCAGGGGCGGGCACTTCCGGCCGGCCGCGCTCAGATTGGCTGGCCGGCCAGTCACTTCCGGGTCACCGCGGGCAGCGCGGCGGCCCTCTCCAGACAGGCAGGCGGGCAGGCAAAGTTTCCTGAGGAGTGGGCTCCCTCGTGGAAAGTAAAATATCACGGCAAGGTCCCTGGCAGGGTAGGCACCTGCCAGAGGGAAAACTAATCAAAAATAAGCGAGGTAGCCACTCGCAGGATAGATAATCCAAATACGGGCAACATCACAGAATAGGCACCTGCCAAGTCTCACTCATCGGGCGTGAGACGCCAAAACGCCCGTAATATCGCAAAGAGCGCTCTCAAGGCGCTAGGGGCATAGACAAGCCCACAGGAACAACCCCTGCATCAAGAAGAGTCCCAGGGACACAGCAAGTCCATCAATAAAGTCCCCCCTGGAACAAAGGGGGCAGAGTCCAGTCAGCCCCCAGCAAGGACAGCACACAGCAGGTCCCAGCAATAAGTCCTTCAGGAGTCTCCAGTAAGCAGGGGGACAGTCAGGAAGTGTCCCCCATCAGTCCATCAGGTGCCCAGGAGCTGGGCAGGGCCCAGGGATACCCCTGGGCCCCAGCAGCAGCATGCCCCTGGCAGATTCAAGTTAGAAACAAGAACATTTTGGAAGGGGACACAGCCCCTTCTTATACAGTGAAAAGTCTTTGAAGTCTCAGTGTGAGAACCAGCTAGACTGGTTTAGAGGGAAGTCCCTTCAGTATCAGGGACAGAGGTGACAGTCGCCCAGCGGGAGGTGGAGCCAGCTTTGTAGTCAGGCAGGCACAGCCCTTCACTATCATGTGCCATCTCCTCCCACTTCCCTGGCAGCAGATGCTGCCTTTCATCCACGGGCTGACTCAGACAACCTCCTGGGCTCTCCAGCCCCTGTCACCCTCAAACCAGACAGTCAATCCACAAGCAGGCTCAGGCACTCCTGACCCAGGCTCACCAGCCAATCACACGCTAGACACAAATTACACAAATATGCCAACTTCTAAAAGAGGCACTTCTAGACTAGACACACTCATGCCGCATATACCATTTTGCAGCATTCTCACGAGTTCTCTCATACCAAACTCGCCCCTGCACTCCCCACACATCAGGAACTACCATGGGCATACATATTCCCCATTCATTCCTCTGGGAGGGCAGGTCACTCACCACGCATACACAGAGAGCTCAAGCACTTTACACTGTACCACAGTGAAAAAGTGCGCAGAGGCCTAAAATCACCACCACCAGGTTCCAGAAACAGGCTAGGAAAAAGCAAAAAGTCTCGGGTGAACCTGCCCAAAGGGCCGGGTCCAACAGTTTGCATTACCTTTGCCAGTCTTATGTGCTACTTCTCTGCAGTGCTCTTGTCCTGATTTATGCTTTTTCACTTTTATCTCATCCATAATCCAGGTTCGGCACTGGCGCAGGGACCCAACACCGGACAACATGACTGCCCTCAAGCTCGCCACCCGAAAACACCACCAACTGATCCACACCACCAAGAAAACGGCATTCAAGGAACGACTGGACAACAACGCACACAACAGCAAGGAACTCTTCAACATCGTTAAAGAGCTCTCCAACCCCAACGCCGGAAAAAACGACATCACCCCTTCGCAAGACCTCAGCAACTCCCTCGCCTCCTACTTCCACAACAAGATCGCGGACATACACAACAGCTTCAGCACTCAACCGACGCTCGCCACGACCAAACCACTGCCCCCCACCACCACCCTCCGCGCCTGGACCCCGATCAGCACCGAAGACACCATCCGCACGATGAACTCCATCCACTCCGGATCTCCGACCGACCCTTGCCCTCACCACGTCTTCAACAAGGCCGACGCTGTCATCCCACCCCACCTGCGGGACATCATCAACACCTCCTTCAACACCGCTACCTTCCCGGAGAGCTGGAAGCACGCCAAACTCAGCGCCCTACTAAAGAAGCCATCAGCCGACCCCACCGACCTCAAGAACTACCGACCCATCTTGCTGCTCCCGTTTCCCGCAAAAGTCATTGAGAAGACCGTCAACAAGCAGCTGGCCGCCTTCCTCGAGATGAACGGATCCCTCGACCTCTCGCAGTCTGGCTTCTGGGCCAACCACAGCACCGAGACCGCCCTGATCGCAGCAACCGATGACATCCGAGCCCTGCTCGACAACGGAGAAACAGCGGCCCTCATCCTCCTTGACCTCTCCGCGGCCTTCGACACTGTCTGCCACCGTTCCCTAGTACAGCGCCTCAGCACCGTCGGAATCCAGGAGAAGGCACTGGAGTGGATCACCTCCTTCCTCGCCGGAAGGACACAGAGAGTCCGCCTCCCCCCGTTCAGATCAGAAGCCACCGAAGTCATCTGCGGCGTTCCTCAAGGCTCCTCGCTCAGCCCAACCCTCTTCAACGTCTACATGAGTCCTCTCGCAGCCATCACACGCCAGCACAACCTCAACATCATCTCCTACGCCGACGACACCCAGCTGATCCTCTCCCTCACCAACGACCCCGCAACCGCCAGAGCCAACCTACACGAAGGGATGAAAGAGGTAGCCAAATGGATGAAGAACAGCCGCCTGAAACTGAACTCGGACAAGACGGAAGTCCTCATCCTGGGATCCTCACCCTCCGCCTGGGACTACTCCTGGTGGCCCCCCGCCCTAGGCAGCGCACCCAAACCAACAGACCACGCACGCAACCTGGGCTTCATCCTGGACTCCTCCCTCTCCATGACCAGACAAGTCAACGCCGTCTCCTCGTTGTGCTTCAACATCCTACGCATGCTACGCAAGATCTTCCGGTGGATCCCCACCGAGACCAGGAAGACGGTCACCCAGGCCCTCGTCACCAGCCGACTGGACTACGGCAACTCCCTCTACGCCGGAACCACCGCCAAACTCCAGAAGAGACTCCAGCGGATCCTGAACGCCTCAGCACGACTCATCCTGGACATCCCCCGGCGCAACCACATCCCCGGACACCTGAGAAACCTGCACTGGCTCCCGGTCAACAAGAGAATCACCTTCCGTCTCCTCACCCACGCACACAAAGCCCTGCACAACCAAGGCCCAGGATACCTCAACAGCCGCCTCAACTTCTACGCTCCCAAACGCCAGCTTCGATCGACCGGCCACGCCCTCGCCGCCGTCCCCCGCATCCTAAGAGCCACCACAGGGGGAAGGTCCTTCTCCTACCTCGCCGCCAAGACTTGGAACTCCCTGCCGACCCACCTCCGCCTGACCCAGGACCACCTCGCCTTCAGGAAGCAGCTCAAGACCTGGCTGTTCGAGCAGTAGCGGACCCCCCTCCCCTAGCGCCTTGAGACCCTCCGGGTGAGTAGTGCGCTATACAAATGCTTTGATTGATTGATTGATTGATTGATTGCATCCTGATCTGTATGTAATCTCCATACTAGTGTTTGTGCCAATGAGAGATTAGCATGTTCGTATAAGGCCTTCACTTTGGGAAGATAGGCAGCTCAGTCTAGTGCCCCTAGAGGATATTTTGCACAATGACCTAAGACTATGAGTGCTATTTAAAAATTGGAGGAATCCTGTCCTTCCTACAAATGTAAAACAATTGGATGAGTGCACAGCTTAAATTTCTATTTCTTTCTTTAGAAAAGTTTGGGTGCTCCGTGGGTGGCGACCAACGTCCCTGGGCGCCTGGTTAATGAATTGTGAGACGTATCCCTAATGAACCATTACGGATATCCCCTTGGGCACACCTAATTCTCCTCCCTTTGAATCAGAGGATTCCACACATTTTTGTTCATTTGCTGAAAAAACGTTTTTGTTTATTGTTTTGAATTTGATTGTTTTCTTTATGTTTGTTTTATGAATATTTCACAACGAATTCATCATCATTTCCACATCAATGACAAGGATTCATTAGACATTCCAATGCATTTCGGGCGTATCTAATCGCCCTTCATCAGGGAACCCATACTATAAAAAATCAAATGATAACCAAATTAGAATAATGTTCCAGTGCAATAACCACAAGTTAGTTCAAATAGCTTTTAAAGTTACATAGTAAATCTCATGAACTGGCTCTGTATGTATGCTCATAATGCGCAATCACCTATGTACACTTACGTGTCACTGTTCTTTGTAGTTGTGTCAATATCTGCAAAACACAAAGTATTCAAGCACCAGTATGAGTAATCAGTCCTGTAGGGGGTCTATTCTTGTGTCAGAGATTCTAAATCTAACGTGGTTTGTCCAGTAATAGTTTCTAATAACTAACCTGCTTAGCGTTTGCTCGGCGTCTCAATCGACGATCTCTACACCTCCATAACGGACGGCTGTCATGGTTACTAAACACCGCTCTTCCTATACGCTATCGTTCCGCTCACGTGATGATGAGACGAAACGAAGGACTATGTTCGATTCAGCCTTGTGTGCTGCCCACTAGTTCTAATTATATCGTGACTCTCAAGAGGAAAGCTCTTAGTGTTGTGCTGGTAAATGTGTCAAACTATCAAAAAATTAATATAATGTCAGCGAAATGCAACATGGCTATGTTAAAACACTGGTGGTTCGAACCCTTGTCTGTGCATTCAATCCAAAACCAAAACACTGAGTGTCGTGCTATGCACTCGATAGGCGATTCCTATCGTGCTAGAGTCTATCAGGTACACAAAGTTAAACACTGGTAATTTAAATAAAACGCATAATAATAACTGAAAACATTGATACAATATCGTATGTAATATCGCAGGTCTCCTGTCCGGTGTAAGCACGACCACAGTATCTCTTATAGAAAATTGTTACCCTTTACAGATAGCACAATAGTTCACTCCGTTCCTTGAGTCCATTGGGACTATGGGTAGAAAGTTTATGTATCCAATAGTTTTCCCGTTGTAGCATGTGTTTGGTGTTGTCTCTTCCTTCTGTTTTCTCTACTACTTCCAAGATTATATATTGTAATTGAGAGATGTTGTGTTTTGCCTCCATAAAATGGGTGGCTACTGATGATTTGAGGTTTGTTCAACCTAATGTTAGATTTGTGCTCGGTCAGCCGTGTCTTGATGCTTCTTTCCGTTTTTCCAATGTAAAATTTACCACATGGGCATTTCAGTGCATAAATGACATTCTTGGTGTTACATGTCGCATTGACTTTAATTTTGATTTTGTTGCCTTTCATTGGGTGATTAATGGAATTTCCTCTGATTATACTGTTACAGCTTCCACAATTTAAACAAGGTTTTGTTCCTTTGAATATTTTACTTTCAGGTTTGTGGAATTTGAGAATTTCTCCTAAATTTTGTGCCCTGGTGTGAGCAAATATCGGGACTTGTTCAAATGATCTTTGGAAATCTGGTTCTGATTTTAGCATTTTCCAATGTTTGATAATGATTCTTTTGAAATAATGACTTTGAGATGAATATTTAGATACCGCAACTATGCGTGTTTCTTCATGTTTTTGTGATGACTTAAGCAGATTCTTTCTGTCCATGTTATTCACTCTTTCTCTTGCTTTGTTTACGACTTCTTTAGGGTACCCTCTATCCATAAATCTTGTGGCCATTTCATCCAATGTTGTTTTTGCTTTTGAATCATCTGATGTTATCCTTTTAACCCTTGTCATTTGGGAGAAGGGTAAATGCAGTTTCAAGCTTGGCTGATGAAAGCTGGTGTAGTGTAGAAAATTGTTCTTATCAGTTTCCTTACGATACACATTAGTTTCAAAACCTTTTTCTGTGTGGGTAATTCTTACATCTAGAAATGTTACGGTGGACTCTGATATATCCCACGTTATTTGAATGCGGCTGTCCTCTTTATTGAATTCCTCTAAGGCAGTTTCTAACAGGATTTTTGAAGATTTCCACATGATAAAGATGTCGTCTATATAGCGAACTATAAATTTCAGATTTTCTTTTCAGATTGGTTTAGACAACATGTTAGATTCCTCATAGTCTTGCATAAAAATATTCGCGTATACCGGTGCTGCCGAATTTCCCATGGCTGTACCTGTAAGCTGTTGATACCATTGGTCTCCATGTTTAAAGTAACTTTGATACAAAGTGAAAGTCATCAGTTCCATGAGAAAAACCTGAAAATCAAGACTACAATCTGTGTTCAACAAAGCTCTTTCAATTGCTTCCATTCCCAGTTGGTGTGGTATCACAGTATATAGAGATTTCACGTCTGCCGTACACATTATGATGGTTTCATTTGGATCTATTTGTATCTCCTCAAGTTTTAGTAAAAAATCAGTCGTGTCCTTGACATAAGTTCTCATCTTTTTGACTGTGGGTTGGAGGTATTTGTCAATCAGTTGGCCAATGGGCTCATGTAAACTTCCTCTAGTTGACACTATGGGTCGTAAGGGTGGGTCCATTAGATTTTTATGGATTTTCGGTATCATATAGAATACCGGACTTTTTGGATTTTCTTTGATTAGAAAGTTCTTGGTTTTGGTATTGATGGTTCCCATTTCATGCGCTTTATTTACAATATTGCATAGTATCTTGGTGAATTCACTTGTGGGATTCCCATTCAGTGGTAGATAAGTATTGGTGTCTGAGATATGTTCTTGAACTTTCCTTTCGTACATAGCATTGTTCATAATGACAAGGGCTCCGCCCTTGTCAGCTTTTGTGAACCTTAAATCCGAGTTCATTGCCAATTTCTTCAGGGTACCCAAATCCTTCTGTGTCATATTCTTCTTGGAGTGTTTATCACATTTGAGTTGAGCTAGTTCTTGTTTGACCATTTTCTCAAACAGATCCAATGTCTTGTGGCTTATGGGAGCTTGGAAGGTGCTTGTTGTTCGTAATCCACATAATTGATCGTCAGGGTCTTTATCTGAATGAGGAAGAACATGATCGAAATAGTGTCGCAATCTGAGTTTTCGCATAAGTTTGAAAAAACTCACTTCTAGTTCCAATGTGTTGGTATTGGTTGTAGGAACAAATGACGTTCCTCTTTGTAGTAGATTCAGTTCGTATTCACTAGGATGATAGTCACTTATATTGATAACCAATTGATTTAGTTTTGTGTTTTCTTCTTGTCTTTGTCTTTTTTTGGTACAGTGGTGCTCCTCGTCTGGGGATGTTCCTTCTCTTTCTCCTTTTCTCTTGTTTTTTCCTCTCCGGGGTCGCCTTTCTGGGCCTGGCCTTGTTCTAAAAAAGGATTCACAATGGTTGGCCTGCTTGTCGTTGGTTGTTCTAGTAATGTGTCCTTTTGTGTTCTGCTTTCTGTTGATGTTCTGGATTCAGGTGGAACATGCTCTCGTTGTTTCGTGCTCGGTTGTTGTCTTTGAGTTCTTTGTGAGCTATCACTTCCAGAGGAAGATGTATCCGTGTTGGGTGAGTAAGGTCGATTTCTTCTCTTTTGGGCATAGATGTCAGCCCATGTGTACACCTCTCCCAATTTATAGTCAAGGGTATCCCTTTTAAACTTTCTAATTTTTCTGTTGTTAATATCTTTTGTGTGTTTTTCCATCTGTTCCTTGATATCATTCAGTGTTTGTGATAGTTCCTCTTCGGTTAGTAACTTTGATAACTCATCAGACACTTCAGTTATTTCTTTTGTTAGTTCCTCTAATATTCCTGAAAGTTCCTCTATTATCAATAGGATGAGGTCCAGTGAGCATTTATTAAGGATTGCAAACCATTTATCCTGAAATTGTTTGGAGTTTTTGCACAATGAGGGTTTTAGGGAAATCCTGAGACCTCTTGGTATACGCTGCGCGCGATGATATTTTATCAATGTACTCGCATGGAGCTTTTGATTAATTTGTCTCTTGGTTAAATAGATTAACTGTTTGATATTTTGTTCCTTACCCCGGGTAGAGGGTTCCTGCGATATTTCTTCCCTTATCAGAGCGTATATACGGTCGGCTTCTGTTTCTTTGAAAGCAAAAGTTTCTGCTCTGGCTTCCGTACTTTTTGTTATATCATCATAGTTACTCATGGTTTTCTTATGTGCGTGCTACTCCCTCCGAGGGACTCACTTGTATGAATATGCAAAACAATTGGATGAGTGCACAGCTTAAATTTCTATTTCTTTTTTTAGAAAAGTTTGGGTGCTCCGTGGGTGGCGACCAACGTCCCTGGGCGCCTGGTTGAATGTAGCAGAGGTTATAACCCAAATTTCCCTGGCGGATGACCGCCTGCCATATTTAGATATCTTTGCCTGCCAAAGATCTCTGTGACTTCAATGGTGCTACCTTCACATTGGCTCTCTGAAGGCACTGTGCATACCATGTTTCAAGTGGCTGCTTAGCAAACTTTTTTGTTTTTCAAAAACGAATTCCCACTTTGTAAAGTGGCAAAATTAACGTCCCTGACACATTGAGAATCTTCTCCGGGTAGGTAGGGGTCAATTCTATTTCTTTCGGTTCAACACTGCCACGTTTTTCCAAGCAGTTCAGAACAAGAAAACAAGAACGGCAGTAGGGTTGACAGTGTGAGGTACATTGGCTGATGACCCGGTGTCTGCAGGCCTGTCAGTCTAAGGATTATATGACTAGAGTCGGTAAGGGTCTGCCAGTGAAACAAGCATATGCAATGCAATAGGTCTCGCATTATTAAAGTTTGAGATATTGGCATTGCTAATAATAATGCAACACCAATAGCAATAGCTATTGCATTGCATTTTTGCATGCGTGCGGCTACAGGCCCGACCTAAAAATGAGCTGAAACACTGGTGAGGAGAGAGGGACAAGAGAGAATAGAAGGCATTAGTGATGAGGCAGAGTGGATACAGAAAAAAGCATTGTGCAAGGACGAGAGAGAGCGAATGGCAGTTGAGAGGAGGCTCGAAAACGAAATTGTAGTGAGACAGCTGCAGTAAAAAGAGTAGAGCGAGAGAGAGAAGGAAAGATAGAAATGAGGCAAGGCCAAAAATATGTGTAAGGAAACATCCAACTGGAATTTGGGGGAAGAGGGGTAAGAAATACAGAAATAAGTGACGGGAGCAACAGTGGAAAGAGTGGTGGTGGGACGGTCAAACCAAGAAATTTTAGACAGATAGACAAACAGATGATAGATAGATAGATAGATAGATAGATAGATAGATAGATAGATAGATAGATAGATAGATAGATAGATAGATAGATAGATAGATAGATAGATAGATAGATAGATAGATAGATAGATAGATATGGTGAGAGGTACCAGAACAAAATATGGTGGTGAGAGCTTCAGAACAAGAATTAATCTGGAGGCGAGATAGAGAAAGAGAAAGGGTGCAGCAGATAGAGAGGGGCCAACAAGCAATACTGCAGGAACAAACAGATGATAGAGAGTGGACAGACGAAAAATATTGAAGAGGAGTTGACAAGGACAGAGTGATAGGAATGGGAAGAGGCAGTATAAGAGAGCAGAGAGAAAGTGGAGCACAGAGAAGGGCAAAGTGCGACAGAGCTAAAAATACAAGAGAGAAGGGCAAAACCATAACTAATTTATGGAAGGGCAGAAAAAGAGCAAATCACAGAATAAGTATATTAGAGAGGAGGGGAAAGCCGAACTGGAGAGAGGGCTTAACAGTAAATGTAGAAGAAGAACAGAAAAATACATATTAGAAAGTTTGGATAGACATTGGGCAAGACGAAAGAGCAGGAGAAAGTGATATACAAAAGGAGCGAATAAGGGTGCACGAGATAGTGAGGAGAGAAATTGAGGTGGGGAGAAGGAGAAAGAGCAAGCGCTCAAAACAGAGCCGATTTATATAAAAAAAATAGGTGAAGGAGAAATCTATTCACACTGTGCATGTTGTCTAATGACATGTACAACACACTGCAGGAAAAAGCATAATACAAATATTTTATAAAAACCTGAAAGTGCTCCAATTGAGAAAAGTCCTACCCCTTACCAACAGCTCCCTCAGCAATTCCAGGAATAACCCGAAGGAGAGAGTCGGGGAAGGGGGCGGAATGCAAGCAGCACCCAGCCTGTTACAGAAGCCAATTCCAGGCCCAGCGTGGACTTCCGTCACTGGCCAATTTTCTCGCTGGGAAGGTAAAGAAATAAGTACACACATTACCCCTCCCCCGCTATTGTGCAACTAACTCCCCCCTCCTCCTTACAGAACGGGGAGGGAAAAAAAGAAGTAAAGCTTCGCATGTGAAGGGTGCTACTCCAGCGGCACAGTGAGTGGAGCTGTCCCGGGAATCGGGATGAGATAAGGCGGACAGTGCTACTGCCGCAGCGAGGACGGTCAGATGAGCTGTGCGACAGTTTCCTGCCAGGGCAGGTACTTTTGCCAACCTGTCTACTTTGGTGCTTTGCTGCCCACAGTCAACATTAACCGGAACAGCGAACGTACCTCCGGCCAGCGTGCTTGTCCGTTTGAGTCTGCTAGTTAAAAAATGAAAATCCCAGTGTCAGAGAAAGGAAATGAAAGCTGCCCATAAACAAGTTAAAAATGAAAGTGCTGTCTGCGTTCTCACATGAGGAGGCACAGTATCTCATGTCGCATTGGGAGGCAAGTTAGTAAACAAGCCAACAGCATCCCATAGACAGGGCTTCCCTGCATCAAACACAGACAAGCAAGGGGGTCAGGAGTGGCGGCAAGCACGCGAGTGGTGCGCTCGCGCCACAGCGAGCCATGTGTTTTGCATTAGCGTGCATGCATCTGGGCACGATAATGCAAACCAGATGTTACCCTGTGGGCGTAACAGACACCAATGGGAAGTGGGCGGTGCAAAGGCGGGACATGCACCCGCCTTTGCCCAATTGCGTGCTGTATTTTTTTTAAAACACACACAAAAGCCAATTGCAGCCGACAAAAAACAAAAGCACACACACGAGCGTGTGATCAGCTTTCAGAACCCCCTACATGAGGTCTCGCGCTGCGCGAGCAATGCTACGCACTGCAACGCTAGGCGTGAGACCTAAAAATTATAGTTTACCCAACTTTTAACAGAGCTGGTGGACAGCGCATTCTGCTACGTTTCTGGCAAAGTACTACATCCATCAAATGACTCGCTGTGTTTCGCTCTATTCAAACCTGATCCAAAAAGAGTGAACTTGTATCAAAACTGCAAACTATGCCATAAAATCTATAATTTAACTACTTTGGAGCCAGTCATCTTGGCCTTATGATATTTTCAACTGAAGCATGTTTCTCTATGTGTAAAAAACAAGTATACCAACCAGGCACTCTATTGCTGGCGAGGAAGAAAGTGTCCTTTGCTGATATCACCAATGAAGGCCATTAACTTGTTGCATTTGCAAAGGTTTGACATATATTTGATAAGTAAATGGCCTCCAAGTATGAGGTGTTTGGTAATGTTAATGCTTGAATAATGTGTTTTGTCTCTTTTGGCTAACAATGAATGGCTTGTGATACAACCAGTCGTGGTCTCAAGATCAAGTATGCTATCATTTGCACCTGCTCTACTTTTTGCTGCAGACAGGCCCGGGTGGTACAGTGCAGCAGGAATTGCAGCAGGATAGGCTAGTTAAGAATTGAAGAAGATTCTGTGATATAAGGTACTGTTATCTAACTGTCTTTATTGTTTTCACTGTCCCTCCTGCTCCTGCTCAAACAAGTGACATGCAGCCCCATTTGCTTTCATTAGGACAGAGAGTGCACCAAGCCAGTGTTCTTCCCATGTTTGATATATGTGTTGTACTATATAACATATCAATGTATTTGATATATGCTATGCATCAGAAGAACATAACTAACACATTAAGGTAGCATTTCAACAGTTATGTAATCAATCATGTTCACAATGTCAAATTCCTGGCTGTATTATCACTCCTGATGCAATTCAGAAGGAACTTAGTGGTGCCCTCTGAACTTAAAGACCGTCATAGTTTTTTTTGGTTTTGCAAACTTCTAAAAACATTTCTCAAGATATTTTTCTACTACTATAGTGTCTATTGCAAAACCCTTAAAAACAGGGCTTACATTGACTTGCTTCTCCGAAGCTGAGGAAGCATTCTAGCATTTTAAGCATTGTTTCACTTCTGTCAGAGTACTGAAGGACCCGTACCCAGACTCGGGTCCCAGATTTAGGGATAATTGACAGTGACTGCAGTGATCTACTTGGTGAGCTTTGCAGGCGAGTGTATTTTAAGTGTGATATTTTTCAGACAAAGGAGAATCCTCTCAGGTAGCTAAGAAGCATGATCTTAATTGGACAGCACTTTACGGAGTTCAACGTGTCCTATCTGAAATGGGCGACAAAGCATGATTAAACACCCTTCATAAGGACACTTCAGATGAAAGGTGGCCCCAAGGAAAGAACCTGACCCTCAAGGTCCCATGAGCTGGATGGCCTCCCTTGAGTCCATCTGAAATTAGAGGTTTCAAAAGTCGGTGTGGCAGAACCTATCCTTGAAAGTTGCAGAAATGCATGGAGGTTGGGAAGGAGTCGCTGCACCTGAACACACTAATTCCTGAGTAGGCCTAAAGAGGGTGGCACACTGTGATTCACAACTGCAGAGCTAGAAATCCAGGTGGGCAAGTTCCACACACGGGGGGGGGGGGTTCAGATTTCTCATGCAGCGATGCATAAACACCCACTTTGTATTTATAATCCTTGCTTATGAGAAGATCAGCTGGCAGTAAAAGAAGCGCAGTTACTGGCAGCCTTGCTCTTCGTAAGCAACTACTGTAAGTACAAAGTGCGTGTTTACGCACCGCTTGCAGGTTTTCAAAACACATAAATAAAAGGCATTGTCATTTATAATGCCAATAACTCAAACTATTGCAAATGCCAGACATATTGCATTGCAAATGCTTGTTACAGATTGCGATCTACCCAGCAAGCTGTAATCTTCTAGGTTTTGTAGCTGGAATATCCCTGTAGCAGTACCTAATTTGAGCTAGAGATTGCCTATGGGGCTTATTGGCGATCATTTTTAGGGACCAGCACTTATTGTTCCTCATCAGACATTGACCACGAGCAAGTGAGAGAAAAATACACAAACGGGAAAGAAGTAGAAGAGAAAGACACCAAAAAAGTCACAAAGGGAGAAATCCAGAACCTGCAGGAGTGGGATAAAGGGGCAGGGACTGTATGATAGTGGATGAAGAGCCGTGAGGTTGATTCAAGAATACGCAGCCTTTGTACTAGGTGTGCCAATGTTTTAAAGCATTGGGTGCAGATTTCTGAGCAGAGATTTGGGCACTGGCCCAAATCTCTGCTCAAATGAAACTCTGCTTACAAATGAAACACTGCCTAATAGTCTGTGAAATGTTCACTCCTGACTCGCACAGGGTCATGTTTGCCATTTGATGATTTCAATATGTGTAGAAGGAGAATGGCATAGAGGGGTTTACCACTACACAGATGACTTATGATTGGAGAAATACACAATGATTATTAGAAAGTTCAAGGAAGTGGCAAAAAGGCTAGAGGTGACCACAGCACCTATATAGGTCAAACGGCCCCATCGCACAGGGGCTTAATTTCAATATAGAAGTGGACATCGAGGCTGCCCAGACTAGAATTACGTTTTTGGAGCTGCTGTGACTTCTTGAATAAATGTAAATGTAAATGTACATGTATTTATATAGCGCAAATCGCCCACATCGCAGGCATCTATGCGCTTGCTTAGGGAACCCGTTCTGGTATTCCCCTGTGAGATACCATGGCAGGGTATCCACAAGGTGAAAGCCAGGCATCCCGCCGCGAGGGGCCGTTGTGGAGATTAAGCAAGCTATTGCCCAGAGTCGCAGAGTGTGAACCCGTGAGTCGTGTAGGCACCGGAGTGAGAATTATCGAGTCCGTGGAATTATTGAGCCCAACCCCCGTCGGGGCGGGGAATTGAACCCTGGTCCAGGGCCGATCTCAGCTTCTGGGTCTGCCGCCTCTAACCCCTGAGCCACACTTCTCCACTCTGGGCAAAAGTCAGATCTAATCTCACTTTTGCCGACTTAACCTTGACTTCAGTGTCGTATCTCTAGTGACACAGGTAGTTGTTCAAATCGACTGTAACGCTGCATCACAGCAGCCATTATTCATGTGCTTTAAACAGCATTTGCATGTTTGGAAAGAGTTCCAAAGAGATTTTAGTAGGTTATGTGAAAACATATTCACCTATTCCTATGGCTCATGTTCTCTTAACGGCCGCCTTCCACAATATTAACCAGCCACATTCACAAGGATTGTAAACAAAATCACCTCCACCCTAGACTACACATTCGTGGACTCAGATTTTTGATAACATCTTGTCTTTTTCAGTAAAATCTAGAGTAGGGAGCGCCCATTTCCCCCAGCAGATCGAGTTTCTAATACATCCGAAAAGAACACCCAAAGGCAATGCGTTAATGGCCCACCCTTGTGCCTACAATCAAAAACGTTTGGCCTGGAATGGAAGGATGGCACACGCAATAATGAACTACATAACGACATTCACTTCTCACATAACCACTGTTCAACAGGTGAAGTGGACTAACTGGGAACTCCTCATAGCGGAACTCGTTACCAACTGGCTAGCCAACCCTCCACAAACCCTCAACCCAACAAGCAAAGGGGCTCCTTGGTGTACTGAAGCCCTTCGGAGAGAAAAAGAGCCATTAATAAGGCAATTAGGCATTAGCGAAAAAATAATCTAATGCTCAGCCACTCCATCGTAGAGCAAATAGTGACACTAAGGCGTGCCTACAAAAAGGCAATCTGGTCAGCTAAAAAAACACATCAAGTAAAACAAAAAATAGTAAACAGTTCTGGGCAGAAATTAATACACAAGCAAATGGTAGCTTTCGTCATTACGATGCTGGGATCTCAGAATCGGATTGGATAGATTACATTCAGGCAGCCCGCCCAGAGCAAACCACCCATAGTGCCACACTAAATGGTGCAACCACTGAGGGCCCAGCGCCTATGGCAAACTCGCCAGAGGTAACCTCGCCGAAAAAATAGCAGGTTGGGCAATCTTTGAAGAAACTGAGATCAGACTGAACTGGATCCGAACGGTCTCCCTAACGCTGTATTTAAGTATGACCAAGTCTTTTGCGCATCATATTTGACTCCACTATCCAACTTGGCATTCACCTCCAATATAAATCCATTATCATGGAGAGGAAGTGTTCTTCATCCCATCTTCAAAGCAGGCTCACGGACAAACCCCGCAAACTATAGATTAATTACCCTGATTGACGTTGAAGCCATACTTTACACTGCCAACCTTCTGACACCTGTTTTGTCGACTTAAAATCAGCATTCAACACAGTCCCGAGAGGCATCCCGATACCTAGGTACAAATCAAAATAGGTAAGAGTGATAGAACGACCCGAAATATCCCCACATCCATGAGCCTTATGCAGGTATATGTCCTTGCCCCCTGCCTCTTTAATACTTATACAGCAGACCTGGAAGCCCTGTTATCAGAAGTCTTGAGTGATCCACCAAAACTCGCACACAGAGCAGTGCATAGTTTACAATATGCAGACGGTATTTTCTTATGTAGCCAGACTTCCAATGGCCTGCACCGCCAAATAACCACCCTCCACAGCATTATCAAATCTTTAGGCCTGAAGCTAAATTGCAGCAAAACCAATGTCCTCTGCTTCCTGCCAAAAAAAGACACCAAAATTAAAAATTTAAATGGAAAGCTGCCGGGAACAAATTTGACCAGGTGAGCACCTATAAAAATCTAGGGGTGGAAATTGATTCAAAGACTACATTTTACGGAGGGCCTTAGCAAATAAGTTATTCTTTGCCCTCAACCACATTTTTTTTTAAAGATGGGGAGTTCATCTCAGTCATATCTACTGCAAATCATTGCTGCCAAATTTTTACCTTCACTGACATATGGCTCGGAACTCCTTAAGCGCAAATATGTAATGCTTCTCAACAACTTACAGTCCGCCCTGTTCAAAAACATCTTTCGCCTACCTTGACATACCTGCCAAGCACAAGTGCTTCTGGAATTCGGGTTTCTGCACCAGCCCCCGGTGAGGATGGCCGCTTTAATCAAATTGTGCTGGAAGATGAGAGCCGCCTCACCCGAGTCCCTGGTGAGGAAATCCAAAACTCTTCATTCTCAGGGGTCTTACTAATATCAATAAAGAACTTGGCACAGAAGCTGAAATATGAAAATACATCTTTATTAAACTTTCAATAAGTGAGGCTACGTCACCCAGCTGCCTTAGCAACTGAATGAGGCAGACCTGAGGAATACAGAGAACAGAGGCCTTTTATATGCTTAGGGTTACAAAACTCAGCACAAAAGTAAGGGGCAGTCCTAGCTTTTGCAAGCATGCAAAAAGCCCAACATTCCTTCTTACACAAGCCGGACAAACCCATAATAAAAGACCACAACCCATATCGTAAACAAGCCATAAAAGAGGGAGCAGAAACAGATGCGAAGTAGGATAAGGGGTGTGTATGTGTATACCAAACTTTACAATCTCCTGTGCTCTGATCCTTAATCTTGATCAGCTACTCGGCAAGGAACTGGTCTAACAAGGTCAGCTTCAGGCAACAGGGTCAGTTCACTCAGGTCATCCAGGAGTCAGCTAAAGTCATCGGCCTATGTGAGGGCAACCACAAAATGGCTGCCATGCACAAAATGGAACCCATGGTTCAGAATGAAATCTCCAAATACACAGTGAATCCATGTTTGTAACATAACGAAAACACTCATACTTGCTGAACTCACTGTTTACGGTTCGCTGTTATCAAAATTGTAACAGAACCACGACCTTTATGACCCAGGTTTAGAATTCACGGAACCTCAGACCCTCCTTTTGCCCTTACATAGGCAATAACCTAAACTCATGTCAATCTGAATCCAGGTCTATATTCATCAGATCATCAAGATGTTGCTGGAGCATAATCCTATTACTTAGCAACTCTCTCGGGAGAGGTCTCCTTAAACATGTAGTAGCACAAAGGCCACATATGGCAGGAGCAAATAGGGAATACCTCTATCTGTAGTAGGTGGCATAAGATCACACACCCAACAATTAGTGATGTTCACTACTAACTGGTGTTGATGCAGAAGCTGTACTAAGGAATTGTTTACGAATTCTGATCTTCTAACCTGCTCATGTTCAGGAAAAGGGTGAAAAGAATGCAAAGAAGCAGTAGTAGGAAAAGACATAGGTTGGGAAGTGGGTGCAGAAGTCAATTAAGTAGAAAAAACAATCCCACCCATAAATGACAACGTCATGTTTAAAAAAACACTAGAAAACACATTATTAAGAACATATAGACAACAGGAGAAAGTAGTGACCACTATTACAAACAAAATTATAATTTTTCACAACCCTGAGCAGAAAGCAAATCCTAAAATTATCTAGTAACGTTTTATGGCTCCTATGCATTTCAGTAACTTATTCTATGTTCAGGTGAAACAGTGGTGATCCTCATCAATGCTCTGAGGAGAAAAAGGGGATACTTTTCCACAGAAAATTGACTTTATTCTGCTTTTACTAAACAGAATACTACTTTAAAATAATGCAAGCAAAACAATAACAATCAGTCTCCTAACACCTAGTCTATACAATCACACGGAAACCTCTTGTGAAACCAACTATTGCCCAGAGTCCGTTCAAAAGCCTCTCTGGCAGGCTTCTATTGTCCATCAAATCTTCTTTTGTTGTTTTCTTTCGCATGGGCCTCTTCATTCAGGCCTTTCATGTAAATGGTGCTTCTCAGTATCCGTTGGAGTGCCCTCCTGGCAAACACTCATAGCTCACTTAAAAGTCTCAATGTCTCAATGCAGTGCACCAGTATCTCTCCTCTGCGGCAGACACTACAGATATTGTGCTCTTCATTGGTCATGGGCACAGATCATCTCGTGCAGACCCGGGAACATTCTCAGGCTCCAACACTCATCAATCAGTGTCAGAGAACCCGCAGGCTGCTCTTTCATGGGCACCAGAATGTAGTGCCTTTTGCCAATCTTGGATCCGCCGGTGCACTGCACTTCCGTTGGAGCAAAGGAAAAGGGGGGTGCGTGTGGCCAAAACTCAGGCCAAGGGGCTCAAGGGACTGCACACTGTCAGAGGTTACCAGCACATGACAGGCGCTCTTTTGCACTGAAATTCTGGTTCTGTGATGCCCAATGCCGTCTGATGGAGCAAGTACAATACTTTGGAGATATCATTGATGACATGCTGGCGATCGCTGTCTGGGTGCTGGGACTTTTCATCTGTTAGCTGTCACTAATGGGATTGTGGGCGAGTTCCGCAGGTTATTATGACTTAATCCCGTAGAACCTAGTGACAGAGGAGATGTGACACAGTTTTTGTTTTCCTTCAATTAAGTACAAAAACAGTTCATTGTAGCATATCCTCTACCATCTAAGGGTAGATAACTACATGAGAATTCTATCTAAATGGATGTCCTTACACATAGTGGCATCGTCTAATGGGGTAAACACATTTTTCTCTCTCTGATTACATGTAGGTGTTCCCTAATTCCTTATCTACAACACCTCAAAAGAGAAATCGCATAATACATATTATCAGGGACATGTAGATACCTCACTTTAATAATTGTGCATCAGGTGGACTATACAATACAAAAGCTAATGATCAAAATGTGGAAACAAAAGACATGAACTAGAGAGTCCCGGTATTTCCATGATTTGGCACACATCTAATCCACCAAAAATTAAAGCATCAGAAAAAGGAACTAAAAACCAATTTAGAATAGGCACTGAATTTGTCATATTAAAAAAAAACGTAAGGTGTCTCCTATTGAGGTGGAAAACTTATCTTACTATAGTATTGAGTCAGTTAACCAGTCCATCACTACCCTGACAGTCAGACTGGAAAACATCAGAGTAGGCCTAAAGAAAATTCTTGAAAACCAGTCTGGTCATACAAAAGGGAATTATACATAATATGGGTGTCTCTGGTACATTACTGCAATCTGGAAGTGTGAACCTGAATAATACACTAATAATAATAAAAGCTGACTGGTGAAAGGAAGTACGGAAAAGAGAAATGGAACTAGGACACAGCTAAAATCCCCAATAACTAGGTACAATGCGACATCGGTCAGGGGAGAAGCGACAAAAGAAAAATCTAAAGGAAGAACAAGAAATTACTTGGGTGATAGGTCAAGCATGTGACACCATATACGGTAACCTCAGCTAATGTTCCAGTTCCTTCTTCAGGGAAAAAATGAAACCTGGTTTCCTTTATGGTACAAAGCCATACACTACTTAGGAAGCAGAACAAAACTGACTAATGCAATATAGAAATTAGGTCACCATGTACAAGAGTCACAAATCTATAATTTATCCTTACGTCCAATCAGGATACATACATTTAGGGCTGCCTGTTCCTTTAAGGAAAGAGGCAGTAAGTGACTGTGACACACTTTGATCCTGTATATCTTTTTTATTTTTCTTCAAATACCATTATGGCCAAATTTGACATACACTGATGAAGTGTTGTCTGTCTATCTGTGAAATTTAGTATCCGAGCAAATCCACCCAACTGTTGTGCAGGATACACATCGTCATGTATATCCCTTCACAGCATAGGTAAACTTGTAATAGTATCAAAAGCAGCAACATAAAACAAAAACATGCAAAAAAAACGTACAAAAACGCACATGTCAAGCCATCGGATATACTTGCTGTATATCAGCACAAAAAGCATAGACAAAACAATTGCATATATAAATGAGCGGTGAAGCACAACACCAGGTCATGTACTACTAATATTCGGGCCTGCTTAATTTGTCAGGCTTAAAATCTTCACCCTCCTTTTGACAGTAGATCACCAGTTAGTGGATATCTGCTGTCAAATACAACTTTCTACCATACAAGACCAGCAAGAACAATTCATGATAGGACCAAATACACAAACATAAAAGACACATGAACATTTCTTTCCAAAGGAGTTACGCAAAAACACATCTCCTTTCAACCAACCAAACTCATGTGTCTTGACTTCCTTAAAATCACCCAGAACAATCCATGAATGATCTGTAGGCAGAAGCAAAAAAAACATACACAACACACAAAAGAGAGACATTTCTCATAACAAACAAATATCAATTATAACTTTTAATCAGAAGACAAAACATGATACACATTAACAAATACAAAAATAAATTTCCATTACTTAACTGTTACCATCTTGTCAGTCACCTTGCAACATGAAGCCCTTTTAGCTTTCCAAAAGTAAAATTCTTTCACTGACACTCCATGTTAGCCTTGTGCCACAATCTCCACTGTAAAAAAATAATTCTTAATTGGCAAATCGTTCTCACTTAGGCATGTAGCCTTCAAAATTTTAGTAAAGGGCTTTGTCTTATTTTCTGTCTAAGACTTAATGCACCACTTCGTTTGCTGTCAAATAAAAGCAACTAGCAGACATTATTTTTTAGAGCAGAGACACAAATGTATCAGTTCTGCAGAGCATTTAACATGATGTTGGGACTTTCAAAGAAACATTTTTTATATTTTCCCTTTGGAATTAAGTTCTTTAATTTTATTGATGTTCTTATGAAGAAACCAGAAACCCCACCTTTTAGAGGCCTGTTTAGCCAGGTTATTCTGCATTCCACAGAGACAAGGCCCTAATTTAAAAGGTCACAAATGTCAACATGACAGCCTCTTCCATTGTTTACAGGGAAACCAAAGATAGCATCTCAGCGCAACTTGAGCTAGCCTCTGCAGCTTCTCCCAGCCCCCAGTACTCATTAAATGGATCTCACTGGGCTATTTAAAAGCAAACCCAAATGGGGACAACCTGCAGATTTGTATTATACCCAAATGTATGCATTCACTGAAGCCCAAAGCACTTTAAAGCTAATAAAAATGGCAAGAATGCTGTTTTAAATGGTCTATTTTACCCAAATTCGACTTTGATATTAGAGGCACTTAAAAATAAATATCCTATAATTGTGTTACATATTAATCATCCTCAGAATGTTCTTTACAAATTGCAGATATTGGACATTAGACATATCCCATGTAAATCCTTATAAAAATGAGTTTTTTTTACGCCTGTGCTAAGTAAAAATTCCATATGGTAATGTCTTCATTATGCAGGATTGCACAACTTAAATTAAATTATAATGCTAGGAGGTCACAGTATGAGCATTAAGCTTCATGAATAATAAAAAACGAATTTTGTAGCACTTATTTTTAATAATTATTTTTCATAATTAATAATTATTTTTAATAAACCCAATAATTTTTGGATATTACCACATATAAAAGCAAGCTGCATCCCTTGTCTATCATTTTTTTTTTTTTTTTTTTTTGAAAACCTTTATTGTGCATCAAATCAGAACAAATACGGGCCTACAACCTTCCGGCCGGCCACGACAACAGTTGAGCATCAATGCAACTTTACGGCGACACAGTAATATCCTTCGTTGTAGGCAAGCATTAAATGGGTTACACTGTAATTACCATATTACCGTGTCTCAGGATCGGTGAAGGTTAATTTGAAGGTTTTCATCGCAACAATTAAGATCAGGTCGTACTACTCCGCACAAATACAAGCAAGAAAGAGAAAACTAGGTCCATGTAGGTGGGACTCGACAACCAACACCCGTATCAATCAGTACGGCTCGCAACATGCAAGTTCCAGCCAGAGGACGGCCACACAGTATGCATACCCCTGAAGAGGACGCAACATCCCAACTAACACCGCGCCACCACCCATCCCCCAGTCTGCCTAACACGGGACTAGGAAAGAAAAAATTATATAATAACAAAAGGCACCATAGAAATTAACATCAACTAAAATATACCCCCCCACCCTACACAAATGCAGAGGCTACGGCCTACCCCCCCCCCCCAGCAGAGTGTTTCATCTCCCCAAAAAACCCGAAATGTAGTAAGAGAAGAGAAATTGAGAAGAAGAAAGAAAAGGGAAAAGGAAAAAGAAAAAGAAATACAATTCACATAAGACCGGAGGAGGGCCAATCAAGTACATCCAATTCGATTAACATACGAGTAGCAACGTTACCCACGGCTGCCCAACCCCAGGCCCCGACCTAGTACCTAATCAACCTGTACCTCCAACAAGTGTCATCCACAGTCCCGGCCATGCACATAGAAAGTAGCAGCATAATCGAACACATCATCAACCCTGTCCCCTTCGAACCGGCATGTCAACAGAGTCCAAGTCCAGATCAGCCAACGGGGATGGGGAGGGCCCCCGTGAAATCCAGTGCAGAAGTCGAGGCGCCTGCGACGGGGCAAACTGGCTTGGAGCTCGATGGCATGGGGCACCAGAATTCTTCACTGCCAAACCGAATACCGCACAACTGGGCGCAAGACCAGATGAAAGTTCCAGCGTAGCGGCCCGACGGAGTCCAAACAGCAAGTCCAGAATGATGCGAGGAAGCAAGTCTCCAGAGAACAAAGGAGAAGGGCAACATGGCGTCTGAGACTTGAGCAACGGCCCTAGCGAAGAAGCAGTGCCGCCGGACCCTCCCGAGGCGGAGCCGAGGAGCACCACAGCAGTCACGGAGGCGCGCCCATCCGTCGCCCCCGTACACTCCAGGGCGGATGATCCACCGTCGACCGGTGGAGGATGTGGCGTAGTGCGCAGAGCTGGGGGGCCATCGTGACCAGCTGGAAGGACCTCAGTGAGCCGGGCCCCCAAATCATTAGTGATGACACGAACGGTCATTCGCAAATCCATGATTGCCTCCAGGACATCCCGCAGCCCCAGCGGAGGATCCGGAACGGGAGATGCACTACTGGCCACCATCTTGTGCGCATGGCTGTAGAGCGCCATAGCAAGCAAGCCTCACTCGTCAGCGAGCCGTCCCCTAAAATCTGTACAATGTCGGCAGGGCACAGCTGGCACTGCGATGGGAAGGCAGCCGGTCGAAAGGGAACTTTCTTGACCAGAAAGCCGGCAAAGCAGGGAAACCCACTCACAGGCTCAGGATTGTAGACGCGGAAAATGGCGTCCGCTGCGGGGGAGCGCAACAAAGAAGCAATCCCGGCCCTCTGCCAGCGAGGCCGGGATACAATGTGTGGGAGCCGACACAATGTTGCAGGGAAGGCGCGCTGGGCAGCCAAGCCGAGGAAAGCTGCAGTGAAGAAGCCCAGCGCCAGCCCGTAGAGTCAGTCCACCGGCTCCTCCCCCTCCGCAGCGGCCGCCGCTGTCGTTATCGCCGCCGGCCACCTCCGTACTCGATGTCCCTGCTGTGGCCGCTCGAGAGGCCGGGGTGGAAGCGAAGGCTCTACACCCCCGGGATCGCTCCGCTTTCACCGGAGTTTGTTGCAGCGGGAGTTGGAGCGTCTCCGAGGTAAGTGGGGTTCACGGAGGTGCAGGATTGAAGTCAGGATATCGAAGAAGACACACGGGTCGGCGGAGCCGAGGTGCTAGGCGGCCATCTCGGCTGCTGGCTAGGCTCCTCCTCCCCTTGTCTATCATTTTAAGACGTATTTATTTATAAACCTAAGCACAGAAGCCTAACTTATAACATGACAAAATGTTTGCGCCACGTTTTATCTTTTTTTTTTAAAAGGACAATTTTTAATTAGCAACAGACCCAAGAATATGCTTACAGAAATGCTTAAAGGAGAGGAAACCCTCAATTGAAATACCTTCCTGTAATACAAAATAATGAACCTTAGTTTTGGAACCTTTTTAAAACAACATTCTGAAATGCAAAGATTCACCCGTGCAACTAAGGGCAAAGCCCTGGTTGAATAAATATTCCTGTTTATTTAGCTTGTCTCTCAATGTTTTGTAACATAAGCACGGTGGCTGTCTATTTAAAACTAAAACTAAAACATTTCAAGTTTCAAAATGCGTGTGCAATACAGCAAGGTCCAATGTATTCAGATGTTGTGTTTGCCTGTTAATATCTAATACAATGTATCTAAGGAAAATGCTGTAAGTTTATTTTTCTACATAACACAAAATTTTAGTTTTTGAGTCTTTTTTCATTCCTAGTGAATGTGAATTTTAATTTTATGTTTTTAAGCATTTAGACATTTTGCTTAATGGACTGAAAACATCAAGAAAAACCACGAACAGACATTGAGCTCATTTCAGACATAAACAGAAAGGGGTCAAAACACTCAGGACACACAATACAGCGCGCTTTAGCCATGCATTTCATGAATAGCGCCATCGCTATTCACTTACAGAAGTTTGCACTAATGTGAAAACCACATAGACATTTAAACACACATTTAACCCACAAATCAATACTTAGAACAGAAACAAAGGACAGCCCACAGACTGTACTTAAACCAAACCATTTGTAAATATTAGTTGTAAGTCATATTTACAAGAAACGCTTCTCAATTATGTTTCAAAAGACTGCAAAAACAGCCCACCAGACTGATGTATGTCCAAGAAGTGAAAATACACTCAATTCACTAGCTTTGGCCAGCAGAACACCAAACAAAATCGTTCTGCATATCTTTGTTCCTAAAACTGCGCACAACAAAGGATCCTTGTTTTGTATTATGTCATATTTTAATTCCCTGGGGATACAAAATCACCAAGGAAGAAATATAATAATAATAATAATAATACTGATATTTATAAAGCGCGAACAGCTACCTCACGAGGAGGTGTCCCGGCGCTAGATGAGCAATTTTAGGCAGAGCAAGAGGCAGGAGAATGCTTAGGTTTTCTGCATAAAGAGCCATGTCTTTAGTTGCTTCTTAAAGCTAGATTCTGTCGTGGCAGATTGGATGGTGGAAGGCAGGGCGTTCCAAAGTTTCGCTGTGCCAGCAGAAAAGGACCTGCCACCAAGTCTAGCTTTTCTGGCTTGTGGGACGAGTAGCTGAAGCAGGGAGTTGGATCGCAAGCACCTCTCCTGATGGTATCGGGGGAGTCTGAGTTTTAAGTAATTAGGACAGGTCCCCTTTAGCGCTCTAAACGCCAAAGTTAGAGCTTTGAATTTTATTCTGCTAGCCACTGGGAGCCAGTTCAGTTCGCGCAGATGCGGAGAGACATGCTGTCTGAAAGGAATGTGTTTTATCAGTCTCGCAGCCGCATTCTGCACGATCTGCAGGCGTTGAACCAAATATTTAGGTAAGCCAAGATAAAGGCCGTTCGCATAGTCCAATCTAGATGTAACTGTTGCATGGACTACCATTTTGCGACAGTCTTCTGGTAGAAGAGAAAGAAACTTACGGAGGTTCCTAAGTTTGTAAAAACACCCAGTTTTGACCTGCTGTATATGTGAAGAAAAAGAGAGACTCTCGTCCCATCTTACTCCCAAATTCTTCGCATTGGGGCTAGGTAGAGGTGGTGGACCCATTTCAGGAGGCCACCAAAGGTCCGAGGGGGGATGAGTGTGTTTGCCAAAGAAAACGACCTCAGTTTTGCCTGCATTCAGTTTTAATTTATTGGCATTCATCCAGATGGCCACATCTCGAAGGCAGCCCCTCATTTTACTAAAAGCTGCCTCCGACACATCAAAATAGGGGAAGACTAATTGCGTACCGTCTGCATACGAAATCGCCTTGACCCCCCATTTTGCAATCAGGGTAAAAAGTGGGGCTAAATAAACATTAAAAAGTAAAGGGCTGAGTGCCGACCCCTGAGGAACGCCAGACCAGAGGCGTTTTGGTTTAGAGGAGAAGGTGCCCAAGGCCACTTTCTGGGAACGATCTGTAAGATAGGAGTGGAGCCAACTCAGTGCCTTGTCTTCCAAACCTATGTCCTCCAACCGTAGCAGCAATCTACCATGATCCACGGTATCAAACGCGGCTGATAGATCCAAGAGCACCAGCATAGCTGATGCTCCTGAATCTAAGGACCACCTAATCGACTCAGCCACCTCGATAAGAGCGGTCTCAGTGCTAAAGACTGATCTAAAACCTGACTGAGTTTCGTGCAGAATCTCTTTTTCCTCAATAAATCTGTTCAGTTGTCGTTGTATCAATTTTTCGAGCATTTTGCCTGGAGCTGCTAGTAGGGAGATTGGGCGGAGATTACTTAGGTCGTCTGGGGCGCCATTGGGCTTCTTTTTCAGAGGAAGAAGTGTGGCGTGTTTCCAACACTCAGGGAACATACCTGTTGGGTAAACATCCTTTACCACGCGGATTTTACTACGCGTGGCCTTTACAACGCGTCCATTACAACGCAAGTCGTTACCACGACTTGCGCTGGAGGGCGCTAAAGGATTAAAAATAGTAAATTTACTATCCCAACACCTTCCCTAGGGTCCACGGGGACTGGTGTTAGAATAGTAAATTATACTATTCGAAATCCGCGCCCCCAACGCAAGTCGTGGTAACGACTTGCGTTGTAAGGGATGCGGTGTAAAGGGATGCGTTGTGACGGTACGCGTTGTACCGTCATACATCCTACCTGTTGCAATGGACGTATTCCAGATATGTAAGAGTGGTAGAGCAATAGAGTCCGACATCATTTTCCAAAGCTTGGGCGGGCAGGGGTCATCAGGGGCCCCTGATTTGCATTTTTGTATTTCCTTCAGGGCCTCTGGGAGGTAAATAGGATGGAATTGAGCTAAGGAAAGGGGGGGCAACACATTATCAGCCACGTCCGTCATTACTGTGGGCTCGGGACTAGTGAAGGCATCATAGACTTTCATATTTTTTTGTCAAAGAAGTCCGAGATGTCCTCCTAAAGTCTCTCCGACGGAGTGACTTCAGTCTCAATAGCCCTAGGTTTAAAAAAGGATTGAACAATCTTAAAAACTTCTTTGCTTGATTGGTCCGCTTGCTGAATGGAGGTCACAATGAATGATTTTTTGGCTTTTTTTAAAGATTGATGGAGACCACGGAGGGCTTCTTTGTAGCAAGTTTTTCCTGAATCACAATAATGTGCCCGCCATAGGCGCTCTAACCTTTTGCAATTGCTTTTTTCAGCCATCAGCTCTTAGAGAACCATGGGGCGGAGGGGGATTCTCTGCGTGATGTGGCGACTTTTGCAGGAGCAATAGTATCCACCGTGTTTCCTATCCAGCGGTTCAGCGCCACCGCATCAGTGTTCACGTCTATGGTCAGAGCTGGGGGGACAACTGTGAGAGCAGGGCAAAGGGTGTCTGCTGATATATTATCCCATTTTCTACGTACATATGAACGTCTCCCATTTGTCTGGTAGTGGGAAGGGAAAGAGAATGAGAAGGGAATTAAAAAGTGATCCGTCCAAAGCAATGGCTGCGGAGGTTTAGCTGTCGTGTCCAATTTGTTGGAAAAAATTAAATCCAACATATGACCTGCCTTATGCGTCGGTCCCGAAATGATTTGAGTTAGGTTAGCAGCTTTCAGCGTTGTGATAAGTTGAGTGGACAGGGGGCAGCCCGGCCTATCTACGTGGACATTAAAATCACCAACTACAATATAATATGAGTGAGCTAGGGAACTTTGGACTATAAAGTCCATAAGTTCACAAGTATTTGTTGAGGAGCAATCCGGGGGTCTGTAAATGATCAGACCGGCTAAAGACAATTGGGGGTTGATTTGGAGGCAGAAGTGTAGCCCCTCTATGCCAGGAATAGTGGTAGGTGTTGAGGACGCCAATGTGTATTTGTTCTTAAAGATAATAGCTCCCCGCCACCCCTTCTATCCTCTTCTCTATTCGAGAAGCTCATTTTGAAGCCCGGCGGGACAGCCAGCGAAATGGAGGCCATATTTTCTTCAGTCAGCCATGTTTCTGTAAGAAATAAGGCGTCCCACTCAGAATCCGCCAATAGCAGCCAGATGTCATCAGCATGCCTAGTGAGGGATCTACAGTTTAATAGGCCAGCCCTAATGAGAGTATCAGAGGAATTAGCTAAAGGTTTGATTTTTGATTTTAAGTATGAATTTTTTAAAGATGGGCCATCACAAAGTGTCTTGCTACACAGCAAGCATGACGACGGTAGATCATCATTGGCCAAATCAGACCTAGTCGCCTGACACGATTTTGCTGTGTTCAATGCCAATAGTTCCGACCTGGACCATACAATCCTCTTAGTATCCCTACGCTCACCGGCAGCGTGGCTGGCGATGGACGCGATCCGGTCGCGGATGGGCGCAGACGGGCTTGCCTTAGGCGCGCCTTCGGCATGCAAACGGCGCTCCCACTGCGCTCGTCCGCTGCACTTCCGAAGGAAGCACATAATTTATAGTTGCAGATGACGAAAATAGGCGGGCGTGGCCTCAAGAAGGGGGCGTGGCCTCAATGAACGCCGGAATGGCGGTAGCGCTGAACTCCGCTGCACAGCCTAACGAAGATGAGATTGGTGCCCTGAGCCAAAGTGCCAGGAGGGGGAGTGAGGTAGGTAGTACAGCAAGCAAATACGTGACTCTCAAATGTTTAAAAGTAATAAAACACACTCCCGGCTTCCGCCTCAGGAGAACTAAAATGCATCAACCGGCGCTTGTACTCAGCGTCCTTATGAATGCTCGGCGATTAACGTGGCCTCGAGAGGGGGCGTGGCCTCAAGAAGGGGGCGTGGCCTCAATGAACGCCGGAATGGCGGCAGCGCTGAACTCCGCTGCACAGCCTAACGAAGATGAGATTGGTGCCCTGAACCAAAGTGCCAGGAGGCACTAAATCTAACCTATTTAGATATTCCCTTTAGGGGAAGCTGGCTAATTTACTTCACATCATACTATGGTACCTTCCAAAAAAAGCAACACATTTTTCCATGTGAGCTTAAAACAGGCATGCCAAAAATACTGCGGAATACGCAAGTATTATAATCAAAGTAGTGCTTCAGGTAATTTTCGTACGTGCACCGTTCCTAAGGACCAAATAGAGAAAATTCTCCTTATTACCTGTCTACACAAATTGCAATTCGCATATCCAAACCTATACAAACCAAAAGTTGGCCAACACAAATTCCAAAGTTCCAAAGCTACATTTCCAAATTTGCTAAGATCAGGCATCTTATAGCTCACTAATCTAGCTTCAAACTTCAAGGGGTTATCTCTACCAATACACTCGCAAATATACGAGCCCCTCGGCTATGGTAATTGCAATAACCAAATCAAAAACCAAGAAACCAACCCCTCGGCTTTGGTAATTGCAATAACCAAATCAAAGACCCAAAGAACCAAAAACTAAGGACTGGGAGCGACCCACTTATAATTAACTCTTACTTTTACTAATCAAAAGGTTATCCAAATTCTAACTGTCAAGTTCTACATGACCTAACGGTCTTTTTAGAATACTCATGCCAAAAAGGTTCTCAGTCAGGAGTGACATCATGTGGAGGATCAAAATCAGGAAAATCAGAAATATACTGGGCTGCAGAAACAAAGAATCTCCAGAATCCCTGTGCACAGAGTACCTTCTTAGTAGAATCCTGTTCTGTCCTCCGCAGTAGATTTCAGTCTCCTGACAAGATCACTCCCACAGAAAGTCAATTCTCTGATGAGCCCACGTTGGGCGCCATTTGAGGAAATCCAAAAATCTTCATTCTCAGGGGTCTTACTAATATTATTAAACTTTCAATAAGTGAGGCTACCTCACCCAGCTGCCTTAGCAACTGAATGAGGCAGTCTGAGGAATACAGAGAACAGAGGCCTTACAAAACTCAGCACAAAAGTAAGGGGCAGTCCTTGTCTTGATTACGCTCCACAGGATCCGGTCATTGCAATTGGGGGTCCACCTCCTAACGTTACCAGCTCCCTTGTTTTGCGATACAGGGAACTGGAGCCATTAGGCGAGGGATGTCAGGAACGGGGAGGGGACTGGTGGGACAAAGGCTCTGAAACGATATGAGAACAGCATATAACGTTAAACAGTGCATAAGAACAACATGGCTACTCTCAGTAATATCTCGCTATGAGGGAAAAGCATGATGTCGCATAAGCATACCTGAATACCAGAGCCAACAAACACCCAGCAAGGAAAAAACAAGGATAGAATGAAAGAGTCTTCTGAACTGCTGACTTCCTGTAATCTCTAGAAGTTCAGCAATATTAAGTACTCCAACAAGTAAACAGAACAAAAACAAGGTTCCAAAACACTGGTATATTATGTAGCCATATCCAGGTACTGGTCCAAATGAAAGGAGATAGAGTAATCCCTGGAATGAGAATACACACGGCAGTATGTAGTGGACACCACTATACTCCACTGTATCAATGAAGCAAGCCAGAGTAATCTCATAAAGGTGTAATGCACACGGCAGTATGTAGTAGCCACCACTATACTCCGCTGTATCAATAAGGCAAAGTACAATACAAAAGTTCACTGCAGCAAGTGGTTAACCAACACACCTTACTCCGCTACCAACGCCGAATGATTAATCATTAACGGCAGCGCGTGACAGGATACACACAGCGCTCCGCTTACACGAATGAAGCCTTTATTGCTACGGTAACATGTAGTCACTACCACAATGTTCCGCATCCAATAATACCAAGGAAGTAATGGTGAAGATTCCAACAGCGACGCGTGGCCAGCCAACACACAGCGTCCTGTAAAAACTCGCAAGCGCAGCCGCGCTGGGAATCATGACGTACCTAGAACAGGTAATCTGTAGGAGGAGCAGCGGTAACGTGTGGTCAGCTGACTCACAACGTTCCGCTATTGAGGAGGGGAGACAGCAGCAAGTCGATCACTCACCCCCTGTTGTACCAAGGCATAACGAACGCCTCCGAAGACTCAAGGCAGGAAGAACTCGAGACCCGCACCAAACGGACCTCCAGCCCAACGCAGGGAAAACAAACAGAATAACGCGCGTCCGCTTCCGTGCGTGACAACGCTAAGTACCTTCCCCATTGCAGGCTCATGGGAAATGTAGTCTTTTTCCTTAGGTAGGCGCGAAGGGGGCTACGAACCCTGACAGTCCTAGCTTTAGCAAGCATGCAAAAAGCCCAACATTCCTTCTTACACAAGCCGGACAAACCCATAATAAAAGACCACAACCCATATCGTAAACAAGCCATAAAAGAGGGAGCAGAAACAGATGAGAAGTAGGATAAGGGGTGTGAATGTGTATACCAAACTTTACAATCTCCTGTGCTCTGATCCTTAATCTTGATCAGCTACTGGGCAAGGAACTGGTCTAACAAGGTCAGCTTCAGGCAACAGGGTCAGTTCACTCAGGTCATCCAGGAGTCAGATAACGTCATCGGCCTATGTGAGGGCAACCACAAAATGGCTGCCATGCACAAAATGGAACCCATGGTTCAGAATGAAATCTCCAAATACATAGTGAATCCATGTGTGCAACATAACGAAAACACTCATACTTGCTGAACTCACTGTTTATGGTTCGCTGTTAACAAAATCGTAACAGAACCACGACCTTTATCACCCAGGTTCAGAATTCACGGAACTTCACTGGCCACTTTGTGCTGGTCCGAAATGAGAAGCCAGCATACTAATAACAAGCATTGGCATAGCCAATAGGTCTCGCCTTTGGGACCTTATAAGTATTTAATTATGCAGCACAAGATCCTTGGTGCAACATCAACTGTTGCATGGCTAAACACTTATAATGTCTTGTGCTGCATAATTAAATACTTATAAGGTCCCAAGGACATTGAAAGTTGAACCAAGTCACAAATATTAGCATGCTTCAGTTGGCTCTGCTGAATTGTAATTCTCCCATATGAACTGGCTAATAATATATAACATGTTACAAAAACATACATAACTGTTTACAAAATAATTTACTTTTTAACTAAATTTGAAAAAAGACACTTATCAATGAACTAATAAAAAATAAAAGGTTAACATACCTCCGTTGCATATTTTGCGCACACGGCTGCGGGAACTAGGATAATAAAATTCCCCAAATTATAGAAATAGAAGTCCTCAACATGCACACTGCTCGTCTATGTCTAGAACTACTAGCTCCACCCAGAAACCTAAACGTATTTTCTTCCTGCGAGCGTTTATAACAGTGAATTAGCTTTTGACAAAGTGATGCTGCCCGGATAAGGGCGATGGGAAAATCTTTTCTTAACACTTGCATCCAAGATTAATTTATTATGCACTGTGAGATGTTTCTGTTTAAGAAGTGAATTTTACATTAACAAAACAGTTACCCTCACTATATTCCAAACGTCAAACATTAACGGGGGAGGGTATTTGACCAAAAAGAAATGTACTAAAGGAAGCAATCGAATATGTCTGCTGTGGAGGAAGCAAGTGCGAGCTGGGTTGGCAGCACAGGGAGTCTGGCATTTTTTTTGTGCCTGCTCGCTCTGTTCTCACCCCACACATATCTAGTTTTGAGTAGTGTAACTGCCCGTGGTGGAGACTGGGGGCACTACATAAATGAGATTAAAGCAGGTGGGGCTTTGAACTCAGCTTAAGTAACACAGTACAGTAGCCTCCAATGCTTAAATTGTAGGTCACAGCATACATTAGCAGTACCACCCACTTTCAGTCTACAGCTAAAATAGTGTTTAGCATTAGGATTGGTTGCTGTAAGAACTGGAAGTGCTACAGTTACGGAAAATGACGTCACTTTAAAGATCAACAGCGGAAGACGGACATTAGGCTGAAGTCACCGACTGTCTGTGTAAGTGGTTAAATTGAATTAAAAGTGGGAGAAGGAAGAATTTATGATCCTTTCAGCTTCCTTGTTCATTATGAAAAAATCAAAGTGGGGAAGGATCACTTGCCCTGAGTAACCAGGGTGTTGTTTTTATTGGTTCTAGTACCGATAAAAAAACCCTCATTCAAGTACTAAGGCTCGAATGGCGGTATATCTTGATTCTCCGCCTTTCCTTTGTTTTTTAGCTATGTGACAGCATCATCATTGGGTTAATTTGTATGCTTCCTCCACCTGGAGGTGAACCACTGGTTAGTACTGTAGTGATTAGTAATGAAAAAAATTGTGAGTGAGAAAATTTCTTGATAAGAAAGCTTGGGTAACCAGATAGAACGAAATTTTATTAGGTCTGGTGTCAGGCTTGTTAAAAAGTTTTTACATGCGTAGGAAGGAAAGTTATGGGGCTTCCGCACAGTTTAGAGTCCATAAAAAGGTCGACATGTTTCAGCTTTGGTCTTCCCTGGGGGGGGTCAAGTAGGCTTTCTTCAGGACCTAGAAACTGATAGTGAAAATGAGAAAACACCTCTTCGTTTTGAGGGTGGATCTAGGTATATTATCCTGACCTCTATCAAAGTCCATGAGTACCTTGTCGGAGTTTATTTGTAAACTTCGTCGGGCGGCCAGAAAAGGTGAAACCTGCTCTTACGCAGTGGTGCACGACTTGTGCTTACGACTTGTACTTACTCTGCCTCTCTGGACCCGGGCCCCGTATTCCTTGGGATTTTTTTGTCACCCGCGATGCTCGCAGCCCGCATTCATCAGCAATGAGAATTTGAAGACTAAAATATTTCACTGTTGGAGTTAGGACAGCAAATAAACCTACTAGACTGTTTTGGAGAAAGTTATGAGCATTGACTCTTGGCATCTATGACGAGAAACTACATTCGTATTAGTTTGCCGCCCTCTGTTATGTAGACGAATCAAGCAGGTGTGTGGTTTTTGATGTTTAACCTTTTTCCTTCCAGCTGATTGCTCGTGACGTTTGACGTCAGTAGACTTATGTGCCCTATTTTGACTAAATGGCTTGTATTTTAGTTCATGTCTGTTATAAACGCAAAATTCAATTGATACAGTTTTATTAAGTGTATTATAAACACAAAGAATTACATATTTGTACTATAAATTGTACTAGGAAATACAATTAGGAACAAGCTCAGTGCTTAGGCTATGCAATAAAGAAAACAGCATCCTGTTCTTGGTACAGACCGGGATGGAGCACAAGTTGGTCAAGAGACGTCATTAGCATAAACGGAGGTCCTAAACAAGCCCGGGAGTGCTGCGTGCACGAGTGCGCACGCAGTCTGCTCTTATTTGAAGCACATACTCATGGGGCACCCCTGGGCGCTACCGCAAGGTGGATGCTGCAACAAGCACGAGTATGTGCTTCGAAAAAGAGCAGTACGATGGCTAAAGTTCTCCTATGCAGCGCATGCGCTGCGTAGGTGAGACCTAAAAATTACTGACTGACAGTGCTCCATCAAGCATTGACATCTCCCAACTTACATGAGGCCTGGGACTTAAATATCAGTCTTACAGCATTTATTAAAAAAGATCGCCAACAAAGCCGCCAACCTAAAATCGTGGCTCTCTTGATAGAGCGGAATTAGCAGGCAAAAAACACGGCTGGATAGTCCTACAATCATATAGTATCTAGGGGCCCCAATCATACCTAACGTGCCACATTTCTCAAACTATCAAGCATTTCTATTTAATAACACGAATGGGGCCTTTCCTTCAAAAGACCAGGTTCCGCTCTGGAAACAAAGATGGCCGAACCTTCTTTGCTGCCTATGCGGTCAATTTGACGAAAGTTTATTACATTCCTTGTGTATTTGCCCCGCTGTAAATCAATTAAGACAGAAATTACTGTGCCCAGCCTTTCACAGACTTAAGTTAAGATCCTGCGTAGAGCAGTGCTGACATCATTGACCAGCAAATTAATTCAGCTCTCCTATAGGGCCGCCAAGTTCCTACTACAAGTGAATAAACTATTAATAGTCAATTCAGTCACTTCAGACAAACAATGGCCGCTGTGGGGCAGGGAATTCTTAGCCAAAGTTTCTTGCACTTGTCAGTTGATCTGGGCGTTTATAATCCATCACCCAAAAAAAAATAACCATCAATCAGGAGGCCCCAGCTCCTAACTTAGTCCGGTCAAACTTACTTTCGCAAAGCCTGCACATAATTTGAGGTCCCCCAGGTAGAAACCGGAAAAACCTTATGGGACGCAGCACTTTATGGGCTACCGGTTGTAATGCACTAGAACACCCTTTTAGCAAAGCACAATTTTACAATAATTAACATCTTTTAATTCACACTGTGTTTAAATCCCCTCGGGCTCCAAGATGCCTTTGTTTGCAGCAGCTATGAACAAAAACAACATGGAATGTTGCTCTGCAGGCTTTTACAGGCTCGTAGAAGCCCGGAGCACTCCATTGTACTCAAAGGAGAGCTCCACATTCCAATGTTCTAATAAATGTTCTGTCACAGTGCCCTTTGTTCCTGCCTTACTAAGGACGACCTTGCAGGTGGGTCGTTACTTGGTGAGTTAGGATAGCACTTCACTTCACGCTCCGAAGTGACAGTCCAGACATCTTCCCAAAAGTGACCAGTGGTTTTCCTCATACAGGTGGTTGCATCATCCACCCTTTCTGAACCCCACCATATCAAAGGTACTCAGATATAATGCAGCACAACTGTAGTTCTAATGCGTCTGCGATGAGAATTCATTTGCACAACTGAAATTGAAATCCCTGTGGCTCAAAACAACTGGAGGAGCACTGCTGTAGGGCTGTTACTATGTTACATGATCACATGAAGCCCCTCCATGTCCAACAACACAGCCACCGGCAGGAACCTGCTTACAAAAGTGGATTTAAAGGATGATAACAACTCCATTCCACCCCCAGATCCCCTAACACTGCGCTTCCATGGGTAGCATAGAGCAGCATGGAGTGGGAGCTACTAAGAACACCTTTCTGAGACTGAAGAGGAAGGGTGGTGGGCTGCTGTGCACGGTCAAGTTGAGCGAAATGCCCAAAACACGGGGAGACTTGGCCCAAAACACCCAGCCCATTTGAAGAATAAACTGAATGAAGTTACCACCCTGTCTCTCTTACGCCTAAAGGGCGGTGGACTGGGGTCCTCTGAAGATCTGCTTTATGGTGCTGCCTTGACCCATGAGGGAGGGCGGATGTCAACTGTGTGATAGTGAAGAGTCATTGTCATTGTTTTCAACTTTTGGGGTCTACCGTTTATGGTTAACAAGGCAGGAAGCCACTTGATACAAAGTAAACCAGATGTCTGAAAGTTGGTCCATAAAATGTGTAACTGTTTAAAAAAATAGGCTTACACCTCATTTACAAAGTATCGTGAAGGTAGAAAGACTCCAGTTTCAGTATATCACTATTGTGGCTACTGTAACGGACCAGCTTCAGGCCTGGCTGCAGCTCTGTGGCTGTACACCCAGCATTTGTGTTTTAACTATTTGTGTGAGCATCTGCGGCATGAATACAACACATGAAGCATTTCATATCATTTTGTTAAATAAGCAGAGATAAAACTTTTTTTGAATTATTTTGCTGTATGTGCACCTGCAGCTTTTGTCGCTGGCTGTGCACCACTCCCCATGCTCCTGGGCAGGGGCGTACATAAGGGCCCCACAGCCCCCGCAGAGCCAGGGGGCCTAAAAGTTCCACATCTTAAGGGTCCCCTTAGCAGAGGAGCTGGGACAATTTTCAGAGGGGGGGGGGCTGTCATTAATGTTAATTCACTGAAATCATATCGAATGTGAAACAGTCAAGCATCAGAGAAACAAAGGGTGTAGTAAATGTACCATGCTGATTCAGCAGGAGGGAGGGAGGGGTGTGGCATGCAGCTAATGGTGCATTTTGGACATTGGTGAGGTGGCGCACTGTCCTTTACAGACATCACATTTTCCTTTGAAATGGCTCTGAATTTGCATAGGAATGCAGTTACTGGTAAAACTGCATGCAGCAAAAACAATAATGTGTAATGGTAATCTGGTTTTAGCGAATATTTATCATTAGTGCACCACCACGTAAAGTGACTTGATTTGTTTAGGTCATTTTCAAATCTTTGTTTTCATCTCACTTAAGAATTACAAAAAAGGCCAGGCCCTGTCCCTCATTGCCATCGAAAAGAAACGTAGAAATGTAGCTGTTGTGGAATTGGAAAACGAGATCACCGCTTTGGAAGATCAGGTTGGGACTGGGGACAAGGCGGAGGTGCTGCATTCTCTTGCCCTGAAACAATTTGATTATAAAACCTTGGTCACTGACGCCGCTAGGGCGATGTACCGTGAGCAACAGGGACGCCTGTATGATGTGGGTGACAAGGAGGGAAAGTTGATTGCGTGGCTGGATAAATGGGATAGATTGAACAGAGTGGTGCCTGTTGTTGAGAATGTGGGTGGTGTTGCGGTGGTGGACCCGGTTGACATAGTCCGTACGTTTGCCCGTCACTTTCAGGCGGTAGATGCACCGGTCTCTGATCTGCCTGAAGAGGACTCGCGCCTTTTGCTCCGAGATATTGCGCTGCCTGTTCTTTCGGATTCTGACATGGAGCTTATGGAGGCGGATTTTTCTACGGATGAAGTAGCGCTCGCTATTCGCTCACTTCGGTCCGGTAAGGCCTCGGGCCCTAATGGTATACCGATAGAACTATATAAACTTTGCCCAGACAAAATGGCGCCATATCTCCGTAAGATGTTTTTATCATCGCGAGATCTCGGCTCTCTCCCCCGTGATCAGAGACTGGCATCCATTGTTGCCATTTATAAAGATGGAAAGCCCTGTGACCAATGCTCCTCGTACCGGCCGATTTCGCTTTTAAACGTCGAGCCCAAGATTCTCCCTAAATTATTGGCGAATCGGCTGATCAAGGTGATAGCGGACTTGATCCATCCGGACCAGTCTGGGTTTATACCCCACCGAAATACCGCGCTCAACCTGCGTCGTCTTCATGGCGTCTTGGCGAGGGCGGGGTCTCTTCGGGAACCGGCCATTTTGGTTTCCCTTGATGCTTCGATGGCCTTCGACACGGTCGAATGGCCGTATCTGTGGGCTGCTCTCTCCAAATTTGGGTTCGGCCCTAAATTCATTGGCTGGGTTAAACTTCTGTATGAACATCCGATGGCACAGGTGGTGGTTAACGGTAGGGCTTCCGAGCCCTTTCTTCTTGGACGGGGAACGCGTCAGGTTTGTCCCTTGTCGCCGCTTCTTTTCGCTCTTGCCCTAGAGCCCCTAGCTGCGTGGCTGCGCTGGGAACCATCGCTTAAGGGCATACGCTGGTCAACTGACTTCGAGGACCGTGTATCACTCTATGCAGATGATATTTTGTTGTACCTTACCTCTCCTCGTAAGTCGTTGAACGTTCTGTTTGATGTGCTGCGTTCCTTTGGGAGACACTCCGGTCTGGTTATCAATTGGACTAAATCCTGTATCTATCCACTCACGGAGGACGAGCTTCTTCTTCCTCGCCAATGCCCCATACCGGTCTCTAGAGAGGGCTTTAAATACTTGGGGATCTATATTTCATTGGACCCCAAGGTCCGTTATGAGCGGAATTTGCTTCCACCGCTCTCTCGGCTTCGCTCGGATGTTGCGGCGTGGTGTGGGTTGCCACTGTCCCCTTTGGGCAGGGCAGCCCTTTTCAAGATGATGTCTCTCCCCCGCTTTTTGTATGCCATTCAAAATACACTTGACCTGGTACCTGCAAACTACTTCCAAGACATCGAGGGCTTGCAGAGGCGGTTGGTTTGGGGTGGGCGGCCACGCATCGCACTGGCTAAATTGACGTTGCCTTGGTACGATGGAGGTATCGCACTGCCTGACATTAAGCGCTACTACTGGGCTTCCCAGTTGAGTGCTGTGAATCACGCCACGTATGGGCCTGTCCCTAATCCCGCTTTTGAGATGGACAGGTGGCAACTCCCGGGGGGCGATTACAATCGTGCACTCTATTCCAGAGCTGGCCGCAAGCATCTGACAGGCCCTACGGCGGTTGCCGTACGGGTGTGGGGAAACGCAACCGACGCCACTGGTTGGACCGGGAGGTTGACGAAGGCTACCCCATTGTATGCCTCGGAAGCACTAGGTAGTCTATGGCAATCGAAGGGTTTTACCAGCTGGGACCTTATTGGTATCAGCAGGGTGGGTGATCTTTGGGCCAAGGGGGCAGTTAAACCCTTCGAGGCGCTGCAGCGGGAATACGCATTGAGTGATAGAGAGTATTTCCGTTACCTCCAGGTCCGGCATGCGATTAACTCGGTCCTTCCGTCTGACGCTTCTCTTCCAGTGGCGTCCCCTCTTGAGGATAGGGTGCTTGATGGATATGTACCTGATAGCACTATCTCTCTTATCTACAAAAAACGTATTAATGATCGTTCGGATCTCCTTTCGCAGTTACGAGCTATGTGGACCCTGGACGGATTAGAACTAGATGACGAAGATTGGCAGGCGGCGATTTCTTCTCCTAAGGAGGTGGCGATTCCGGCGCGTCTCAGATTGGTGCAACTAAAAATCCTCCATCGGGTATATGTCACGGGCCCACGACTGATACACATGGGCTTCTCTGAGGATGGGTTATGTAGGCGCGGATGTGGAATGCTGGCTACTTTTCTACATATCCTCTGGGAGTGCCCGGAGGTGGCGACATTCTGGCGCCGAGTGCATGTGGTTATGGGTGAAGTGACGGGAGTGGTATTATTGCCTGAGGCCAGGCGTTGTCTGTTGAATGTATGGGAACCGAATGATTGCACTGTTGCTCAGACTCAATGGGTCACATTGGGTAACATGGTTGCTAAACGTGATATCACCCAGTTATGGGGTTCCCCGAGGCCACCGACGCTCCTGCGCTGGGAAGAAAATATGGACTGGTCGATGTTCAGGGAGAAAGTGGTGTATGTTTCCCGCGGCAGGCCCAAGAAATGGGGTAGGATATGGGGACAATGGAATACGTACCGGGGCGAGATTTGTACCCCCCCATTCACCGACCAGCCAGACATTTTCCATCTTCCTTGATCGTGTGTTCCATATACTCGGCCTTTTTGATAGCATTGTGTTAGTCACTGTCACTGTCGAGCTTCCCCCCCTGCCCTCCCTGATATTTCTCCTTAATCTCATTGATATGTGTCTCTTCATCCGCCTCCCATTGCCATAGGGAACTGCCAGCTTATTGCTAGCCTTGCCTCGATCTTTTCTTTTGTGTTTCTGTTTGTGGTTTTATTTAATTAAACTATAAAATGTGAAACCTTTCCAGTATCCTTGATATACCGCAGGCCTGTACATACTCACGAAACATCGCTGCCGTACCCCCGGGTTGTCGGCTGATGAGCTGTGTAATTTGCTGTTGATGGTACTATGCTTGACTGAACGGCCTCCGTGGTTGTGGGTCTGTAACTGTTCTTTCTTTACAAAATAAAGGTTTTCAAAAAAAAAAAAAAAAAAGAGAATTACAAAAATTTTTCTTTACTTGTTATTTCCTAATTGCTGGTATATAGTTGAAATATGTTTATAGTTCATTTACAGGTATTTAAATGCTGTTGTGTAATAGAAACAAGCGGACACACTACAGCTTTTCCTTTCGCTTCCTATGCCACATCAAGATTGTTGCCTAGGTAGCTTTTACAAAAGCCTCTCACTTTGTAGTTAGGGAACTGAAAAGAAACACGAGTTTCCAAATAAGTAACTATTTGTCAGACATTTGGGGGTTTTCTTTGAAAACTCTTCAAATATGACAAGATAAACACAAAATGTAAAGGCATCTTTATTGCTTGCTCACCTCCTGAACTCCAGCATGGTTATTTTTGAGGATGCTGCAGTACCCACTGCACCACTACTTCAAGGGCCTATGTTCCTGGGTCCTCTCTGCCTTCGAGTATAATGTAAACAGCACTTCAGGGGAGCATCTGTGTTTTCCCCTAGCTGAAAATAAAAAGTAAAAACGTGCAAGATTATTTTGTTGCTGCAATTGCCAATATATTGCCCAGCAAAACGCTCCCCAGTACTTATCACTGTGATTGGGTCTGCCAGGCTGAGAGAGAATTCTAACAGAGTTAAGAGAGCTGCAGACAAAGAGCCAGGTATTGGCATAACTCAGGCACCTGTTGTCCATGTGGTGCAGAGGGAGCAACGCTTCAAGAGGCCCCCAAACCTTCAGGGGGCCCCATTCATCCCTAGTCTGAGAGATATGGGCGATTGATAGGCTCCTCGTCACATTCTGGGGGGTGGGGCATTATTTTGTGTTACACCACTGCTCCTAGGTTATCTTGTGGACATCCCCCGTTTCCAAGGGACACCTGGGGCCCCAGCTCCTTTGTCCAGCATAAGGTGGCCAGGGCGTGGTTTCGACAGGTCACAATTTGCAATGAGCAGGTTGAAATGTGCTCATCATTATATGTCCCAAAAGCACAACCTAGGGACATTTGGGGTACATATCGAGAATATATATTGTGGTTAGCCGAAGGACTGTTGAACAACCTGCAGCTCCTGCCCTACACCCATCTCCTCCACATGAGTGAAGGCCTGTGCTATGACTTTCTTTAGTGCTGGCGATTGACCTGCAGGAACAGGGTAACACTTAGCTGATTGCTGGCATAATATGTGATAAATTAGCTACTGTTGACAGAGGGGTCGGTTAGGATGGCGGACGGACAAAGTCCGTCCGCCATCCTGTCTGGGGCAGGGACCGTCCGCCACAAGGGCGGAAGTACCGTGCCCCGAATCCCGCATTTTTAACATTGCGGCCGAGCACCGTTCGCCGCAATGTCAAAAAAGCATATTGTGTGTTTCACAGCACAACATGACAGGCACGCGCGGTGCCTGCCATGTTGTACTGTGAAACGCAGAGGGCTATAACAACAATGGAGGAGTGCCCCCTGGAAAGAAAAATACAAAGAAGGATTTCTTCTGTATCTAGAGCTTAAGGCTCGGGTTTGCACTAAGTGCCCCAACCCTATACCGGACAGTGTTTGTCCTTGTAGAAGACCCCTCACTCACCAACCTGGTTGGTGACATGCTTCATTATTGGGGTCCCACCCCATAGGCCGAATGCCCATAGGGTGTGCTACGACACCTGGTTACAGTGGAGCGGGTTTTATTATATGTGCATAAAAAATACAGTGATATGTGTATTAAAAAGGGGCCAAGACTACTCACTGCAAGACTTTATTCTCGAGTGCTTGGACCCTATTAAAAACAATGTGGCACCGGTGCCTATTTAGGAAGGCTTCAGTGTCTCGAGAAGTGTGAGAGAATTAAAAATAGCGAAGTGTGCTATGTGAGTTAATTAAAAATAGGTCTACATGTTTCAACCATTTTAAAAAATTGTTAGGTTTTCGTCAGGACCTTGTTTTTTGAGCGGGGTGGTCCGCACACGCTAAGGCGCGTCCAGCCCTCGTTCAATATAAAGACCACAAATTGTGTTCTTGTGTAAAAAGGTGTTTGATCCCGATTCAGGAAAAAACCTGTGGAAGAAAAAACGTATAGGGTGGGGTTAACGTACTGGGGAAGACATAACAAGGGTACACGGTAAACAAATAGTACGCTTGGTGGGTTCACCAAAGATAAGGTGACAGAGGAACACCTTATATATCAGGTCGTACCCGTGGTCTATCAGTAGTGATAGACGGTGGTGCTCAAACTGTATTTATTCGAGCCTAGGTGTGTTTGAAAGGGAAAACCAACAACATTATGTAAATGTGCCGTTTCGCCGGGAAAAGTGAGGAGGAGGTGTGGGAGAGCAATCGCTACTAGAACGCGGTGTCCAAGCACACTCAGGTACTGCTGGAAGTGATCGACAACTAAGGAAAAGTGCCGCAATTATGCGGGTTATTTATCTAAGTGAAAGTTACAGAAGAGTGAGCTTCTTGCTCAGCTTACACTAGAAGCGGTAACTATCGCTTCATGGGCATCCGGTAATCCAAGACGGCAAGTATCCGTCACCTGTAAAGTTAGAAAAGTAACGGGCGAAAATACAGTTATGTTCCGCCCCAATTAGATACAACCTGTGTCGGACAGACGTATCTAACCGCATGATCTGTTATCCTGCAGTAGTTTCTAAAAGCACTTACTTGCGGCTTCTGCTCTTCTTGAGTACAAACCTACTTGGTTGCTACTCACGAATGCCCCGTGGAGTGTTCACTTGGATCAGCAGTATCAAGAAGTAGGCTCTGCGTTACTTCCTGGATGGGCGTGGTGCTTGTCCGGGGATTTTGGGCGGGCCAATCAGGGCACAGAGGCCGATCAGTGGCTTCCGCTGTGACGGTTGCTGTAGCAACCGCGTTGTTGGATGGACGAGGTTCTTAAAGGGGCCACGTCCATACGGGAAAGGACCTTTAAAGAGACCTGGTCAGGTCAATCCATTAAGTTTTAAGAAGGCATTTCAACATAAGAAAAAGGAACGAACCAGTGCAAGTGGACAAGGGGTCAGTCCAAAAGCTGGAGACAAGTAATGGGAATTCACAATTATATCTGGACCTCAAAGTATATTAATTGCGCAAAAAAATGGGGGTTTGTTTGGGAAAGTCACCCTAAGACTGTATGCCATGGAATATTGTCATTCAATCCAGTCTTGTGCGTTGCAAGTCTATAAACCCACCTTTGTTCTTTTTCAAAAAGACGTTGGGTTATGTTGGCTCCTGGTTTGATTTGCTCAATTATAGTCCATAATATTTCATCTGGGTTGTGCCCTACCGACAAATAATGTTCGGTAAGTTTGGTGTTGGCCTTTCTACATCGGATGGTGCTCCTATGCTCGCCAATCCGTGTTTTTATTTTTCTGCTGGTCATTCCTACATAGCATAGGTTGCAGGGGCAAGTCAGCATATACATGACGTTTTCACTGTTGCAGTTCGTGTGCCCTCCAGGTTTTATTGGGTTCCAGTTGTAGGGTCTTGGTGTTGTGGGTGAAAGGGCATACACTACAGTTGCCGCATTTGTAGTGGCCAGTCACTTTTGGTAGGCCCCATGTGTTGAGAACTGTCTCATTCTCTACCACAACTGTTCTAGGTCTGGTATTTACCACCGCATCTCTGATACTTCGTGCCCTCCTGTATGAGAAAAGGGGCTTTTCCCACCTTAGGTTGCCTGTATTGAGGATGCTCCAGTGTTTTCCTATTATCTTCGTTACCTCGTTGGAGATGGTATTATACGTGGTAACACATGTTAGGGGCGTTTCCTCTGCGGTCCTTGTTGGATTCTCCAACAGAGCAGCTCGATGTTGGTTTCGGGCTCGTTTTTGGCTTTTCTGTAAGATCTTGTCGGGGTATCCCCGGTTTTGCAGTTTGGTAGTAAGATCTTGGGCCTGTTGTTTATAATCATTGAGCTCACTGCAGTTTCTGCGGAGCCGTAGGTATTGTCCATACGGTAAGTTCTCCCGCAGTGGTCTCGGGTGGAAACTCTCGAACCGAAGGAGGTTGTTTTTAGCAGTGGGTTTATAATGGGTGACAGTTGACAGCTTCCCATTGACTTTTGTTATGGTGAGGTCCAGGAAGACCAGGGAGTTGAGGTCTTTCACATAAGTGAACTTCAAGTGGTCGTCCAATGTGTTGATCCAATTGAAGAAAGAGACTAGGGTATCCTCAGTGCCTTTCCAGATGGTCAGCACGTCGTCTATATACCTTCTCCACAGAAGGATATTGGGGCTGTAGGGGTTTTGGTTGCCGAGGATATGTTTCTCCTCGAAATCGTGTACGTATAGGCCTGCTACACTCGGAGCAAAAGTACTGCCCATCGAAGTACCCCCAGTTTGGAGAAAGATCTTGTCCTCATATTGAAAGTAGTTCCTCTTAAGTGCCAGTCTAGCACATTCCAAAATGAACTCTCTTGGTGTTCTGGAAGTCCATTCTTCTTTGTCAAGAGCTCTTTTGAGCACCTCTAAAGTGGCATCCTGAGGAATGCTCGTATATAGGCTCTCAATGTCGAAACTCACCAGGATTGTATCATCATCAATGGTGAGTTGGTCCAAGAGTCGTAGTACACTTTTCGTATCCTGTAAGTAGGTACTGGTCTTTTGTACCATTTTTTTGAAAAAAACATCACAAAAACAGGATAAGGGTTCAAGTAGTGACCCTATCCCCGAGACAATGGGTCTCCCAGGTGGTGGTATTTTGTTTTTATGCATCTTCGGGAGCGTGTAAAAGTAGGGAATTCTACCCTCACTCTTACATAAGAAATCAGCCTCTTGTTTTGAAAGGTATCCTTCCGCTTCTCCGTGTTCCACAAGTGAGGTAATCTCGTTCCTGAGATCCTCAGTGGGATCCATTGGTAACCTCCGATAGTTTCTTTCGTCCGCAAGGAGTCTTAGACATTCAGTCTGGTATGCTGATTTGTCAAGTATGACTATCCCTCCGCCCTTATCAGCGGGTTTGATGATGATCGTATCCGAATTCTGTAGGTTGTCTAGTGCAGTTCTCTCATGTTTGGTGAGATTCATGAATGGTTTTTTTGTGGAGGCATTTTCCACTTCATTAAAGACCGCCTGCTCGAAGGTAGAGACTTCCACCGGAATGGTGTGCGGTGGTGGCATGAATGTGGATTTGTTCCGTAGTCCAGTCTCGTTCGTATCAGTGCTCTCCTCCATGTTCGTTTTCTTTTCGAAAAATGCTTTTAGTCTCAATTTTCTAAAGAAGGATGCTAGTTCGCAGTGGAGTTTGAACTTGTCCAGGTTGGCTGTAGGCACGAAACCCAGCCCTTTGTTAAGGACCGATTCCTCATCTTTGCTGAGGGGTCTAGAGGACAGGTTGGTTATTAGGTTTTCCGATTGCTCGGCCCTGCCTGTTGGGGTTTGTTCCTGTTCTAGTTGGTACTCGGGTCTTCTGGCGCCCAGTGGACTTGGTTGCCTTGGTTGGCGTTTTTTCTCCTCCCCCGGCCTCTCCCGCCCCGGTGTAAAAAAGGCGGCCTGTAGAGATTTTGGGGAAAGAAAGGTTGTTGAAAGGGTGGTTGCCACCCATACATAGGGAAGTTTGCTGGATGGTTATATACATCCTAAAACGGTGGCATGGGCATTGGGTTATAGGTAGGCCAGTTGCCCTTACCTCTGCCTCGTCCTCTGCCTCTTTGTTTTGTACTTCCGTTGCTAGAGTTGCCACTGGAATTAGAGGTGTTGCTTGATGCATTACTGGAAGCATTACTGGAAGCATCCGAGTTATCATCACCTTTAGATGGTGGTACATATTCTGGATCCGAGTACGGGTATGCCTTCACCATCGAGAATCTTTTTAAATCTTTCTGAAACTTTTGCACTTTTTGTTGAGTCAGGTTGTCTTTGTAATCTGTCATTTCCTTGTTGAGCTCATCTAGCTTTTTCTTAAAGCCAGTGATTGTGGTTTTCATGTTACCTTCGGCCACTTGAATTTCCACCTGGATTTTTTCGGATAGTCTTAAAGCTGTTTTTAAGATCAAGACTATCCAGTCGTGAGTACAATGCCAAGCTATGGCAGCCCAATCTTTTCGGAAGACTTCATCTTCTAAAAAGATGCGTGGAGCATTAGAGACTAGTAACCCTTTCGGCGCCATGTTCTTATCCAGATATTGTTTTAGGATGGTCCCATGTAGGATCGTCCTAATTCTGTTCCTTTTCAATTCTGTTAAGTGTTCCCAATCCTTAGTCGCAGAAATGCTTTGAGCAATACTGGGATCCGCAAAAATAGAGAGATCACTCATCACCTCCTCAACCTCCTCCGAGGTGTACGAAAGACCTTGATTTTCGGCCATGGTTGGTATAATTCTAATTATGTGTAGCTCTCGCAGCTGTGCGCTGCCTAGTATGTGTATAACAATGGAGAGAGGCAGGGAAATGGCACAGGTTATGTGTGGTGGGAACTCCTGGTCCCCGCTTTTAAAGGATATAACAACAATGGAGGAGTGCCCCCTCGAAAGAAAAATACAAAGAAGGATTTCTTCTGTATCTAGAGCTTAAGGCTCGGGTTTGCACTAAGTGCCCCAACCCTATACCGGACAGTGTTTGTCCTTGTAGAAGACCCCTCACTCACCAACCTGGTTGGTGACATGCTTCATTATTGGGGTCCCACCCCATAGGCCGAATTCCCATAGGGTGTGCTACGACACCTGGTTACAGTGGAGCGGGTTTTATTATATGTGCATAAAAAATACAGTGATATGTGTATTAAAAAGGGGCCAAGACTACTCACTCCAAGACTTTATTCTCGAGTGCTTGGACCCTATTAAAAACAATGTGGCACCGGTGCCTATTTAGGAAGGCTTCAGTGTCTCGAGAAGTGTGAGAGAATTAAAAATAGCGAAGTGTGCTATGTGGGTTAATTAAAAATAGGTCTACATGTTTCAACCCTTTTAAAAAATTGTTAGGTTTTCGTCAGGACCTTGTTTTTTGAGCGGGGTGGTCCGCACACGCTAAGGCGCGTCCAGCCCTCGTTCAATATAAAGACCACAAATTGTGTTCTTGTGTAAAAAGGTGTTTGATCCCGATTCAGGAAAAAACCTGTGGAAGAAAAAACTTATAGGGTGGGGTTAACGTACTGGGGAAGACATAACAAGGGTACACGGTAAACAAATAGTACGCTTGGTGGGTTCACCAAAGATAAGGTGACAGAGGAACACCTTATATATCAGGTCGTACCCGTGGTCTATCAGTAGTGATAGACGGTGGTGCTCAAACGGTATTTATTCGAGCCTAGGTGTGTTTGAAAGGGAAAACCAACAACATTATGTAAATGTGCCGTTTCGCCGGGAAAAGTGAGGAGGAGGTGTGGGAGAGCAATCGCTACTAGAACGCGGTGTCCAAGCACACTCAGGTACTGCTGGAAGTGATCGACAACTAAGGAAAAGTGCCGCAATTATGCGGGTTATTTATCTAAGTGAAAGTTACAGAAGAGTGAGCTTCTTGCTCAGCTTACACTAGAAGCGGTAACTATCGCTTCATGGGCATCCGGTAATCCAAGATGGCAAGTATCCGTCACCAGTAAAGTTAGAAAAGTAACGGGCGAAAATACAGTTATGTTCCGCCCCAATTAGATACAACCTGTGTCGGACAGACGTATCTAACCGCATGATCTGTTATCCTGCAGTAGTTTCTAAAAGCACTTACTTGCGGCTTCTGCTCGTCTTGAGTACAAACCTACTTGGTTGCTACTCACGAATGCCCCGTGGAGTGTTCACTTGGATCAGCAGTATCAAGAAGTAGGCTCTGCGTTACTTCCTGGATGGGCGTGGTGCTGGTCCGGGGATTTTGTGCGGGCCAATCAGGGCACAGAGGCCGATCAGTGTCTTCCGCTGTGACGGTTGCTGTAGCAACCGCGTTGGTGGATGGACGAGGTTCTTAAAGGGGCCACGTCCATACGGGAAAGGACCTTTAAAGAGACCTGGTCAGGTCAATCCATTAAGTTTTAAGAAGGCATTTCAACATAAGAAAAAGGAACAGAACCAGTGCAAGTGGACAAGGGGTCAGTCCAAAAGCTGGAGACAAGTAATGGGAATTCACGATTATATCTGGACCTCAAAGTATATTAATTGCGCAAAAAAATGGGACCATCCTAAAACAATATCTGGATAAGAACATGGCGCCGAAAGGGTTACTAGTCTCTAATTCTCCACGCATCTTTTTAGAAGATGAAGTCTTCCGAAAAGATTGGGCTGCCATAGCTTGGCATTGTACTCACGACTGGATAGTCTTGATCTTAAAAACAGCTTTAAGACTATCCGAAAAAATCCAGGTGGAAATTCAAGTGGCCGAAGGTAACATGAAAACCACAATCACTGGCTTTAAGAAAAAGCTAGATGAGCTCAACAAGGAAATGACAGATTACAAAGACAACCTGACTCAACAAAAAGTGCAAAAGTTTCAGAAAGATTTAAAAAGATTCTCGATGGTGAAGGCATACCCGTACTCGGATCCAGAATATGTACCACCATCTAAAGGTGATGATAACTCGGATGCTTCCAGTAATGCTTCCAGTAATGCATCAAGCAACACCTCTAATTCCAGTGGCAACTCTAGCAACGGAAGTACAAAACAAAGAGGCAGAGGACGAGGCAGAGGTAAGGGCAACTGGCCTACCTATAACCCAATGCCCATGCCACCGTTTCAGGATGTATATAACCATCCAGCAAACTTCCCTATGTATGGGTGGCAACCACCCTTTCAACAACCTTTCTTTCCCCAAAATCTCTACAGGCCGCCTTTTTTACACCGGGGTGGGAGAGGCCGGGGGAGGAGAAAAAACGCCAACCAAGGCAACCAAGTCCACTGGGCGCCAGAAGACCGAAGTACCAACCAGAACAGGAACAAACCCCAACAGGCAGGGCCGAGCAATCGGAAAACCTAATAACCAACCTGTCCTCTAGACGGAATCGGTCCTTAACAAAGGGCTGGGTTTCGTGCCTACAGCCAACCTGGACAAGTTCAAACTCCACTGCGAACTAGCATCCTTCTTTAGAAAATTGAGACTAAAAGCATTTTTCGAAAAAGAAAACCAACATGGAGGAGAGCACTGATACGAACGAGACTGGACTACGGAACAAATCCACATTCATGCAACCACCGCACACCATTCCGGTGGAAGTCTCTACCTTCGAGCAGGCGGTCTTTAATGAAGTGGAAAATGCCTCCACAAAAAAACCATTCATGAATCTCACCAAACATGAGAGAACTGCACTAGACAACCTACAGAATTCGGATACGATCATCATCAAACCCGCTGATAAGGGCGGAGGGATAGTCATACTTGACAAATCAGCATACCAGACTGAATGTCTAAGACTCCTTGCGGACGAAAGAAACTATCGGAGGTTACCAATGGATCCCACTGAGGATCTCAGGAACGAGATTACCTCACTTGTGGAACACGGAGAAGCGGAAGGATACCTTTCAAAACAAGAGGCTGATTTCTTATGTAAGAGTGAGGGTAGAATTCCCTACTTTTACACGCTCCCGAAGATGCATAAAAACAAAATACCACCACCTGGGAGACCCATAGTCTCGGGGATAGGGTCACTACTTGAACCCTTATCCTGTTTTTGAAATGTTTTTTTCAATAAAATGGTACAAAAGACCAGTACCTACTTACAGGATACCAAAAGTGTACTACGACTCTTGGACCAACTCACCATTGATGATGATACAATCCTGGTGAGTTTCGACATTGAGAGCCTATATACGAGCATTCCTCAGGAGGCCACTTTAGAGGTGCTCAAAAGAGCTCTTGACAAAGAAGAATGGACTTCCAGAATACCAAGAGAGTTCATTTTGGAATGTGCTAGACTGGCACTTAAGAGGAACTACTTTCAATATGAGGACAAGATCTTTCTCCAAACTGGGGGTACTTCGATGGGCAGTACTTTTGCTCCGAGTGTAGCAGGCTTATACGTACACGATTTCGAGGAGAAACATATCCTCGGCAACCAAAACCCCTACAGCCCCAATATCCTTCTGTGGAGAAGGTATATAGACGACGTGCTGACCATCTGGAAAGGCACTGAGGATACCCTAGTCTCTTTCTTCAATTGGATCAACACACTGGACGACCACTTGTAGTTCACTTATGTGAAAGACCTCAACTCCCTGGTCTTCCTGGACCTCACCATAACAAAAGTCAATGGGAAGCTGTCAACTGTCACCCATTATAAACCCACTGCTAAAAACAACCTCCTTCGGTTCGAGAGTTTCCACCCGAGACCACTGCGGGAGAACTTACCGTATGGACAATACCTACGGCTCCGCAGAAACTGCAGTGAGCTCAATGATTATAAACAACAGGCCCAAGATCTTACTACCAAACTGCAAAACCGGGGATACCCCGACAAGATCTTACAGAAAAGCCAAAAACGAGCCCGAAACCAACATCGAGCTGCTCTGTTGGAGAATCCAACAAGGACCGCAGAGGAAACGCCCCTAACATGTGTTACCACGTATAATACCATCTCCAACGAGGTAACGAAGATAATAGGAAAACACTGGAGCATCCTCGATACAGGCAACCTAAGGTGGGAAAAGCCCCTTTTCTCATACAGGAGGGCACGAAGTATCAGAGATGCGGTGGTAAATACCAGACCTAGAACAGTTGTGGTAAAGAATGAGACAGTTCTCAACACATGGGGCCTACCAAAAGTGACTGGCCACTACAAATGCGGCAACTGTAGTGTATGCCCTTTCACCCACAACACCAAGACCCTACAACTGGAACCCAATAAAACCTGGACTATCAGAGGGCACACGAACTGCAACAGTGAAAACGTCGTGTATATGCTGACTTGCCCCTGCAACCTACGCTATGTAGGAATGACCAGCAGAAAAATAAAAACACGGATTGGCGAGCATAGGAGCACCATCCGATGTAGAAAGGCCAACACCAAACTTACCGAACATTATTTGTCGGTAGGGCACAACCCAGATGAAATATTATGGACTATAATTGAGCAAATCAAACCAGGAGCCAACATAACCCAACGTCTTTTTGAAAAAGAACAAAGGTGGGTTTATAGACTTGCAACGCACAAGACTGGATTGAATGACAATATTCCATGGCATACAGTCTTAGGGTGACTTTCCCAAACAAACCCCCATTTATTTGCGCAATTAATATACTTTGAGGTCCATATATAATCGTGAATTCCCATTACTTGTCTCCAGCTTTTGTACTGACCCCTTGTCCACTTGCACTGGTTCTGTTCCTTTTTCCTATGTTGAAATGCCTTCTTAAAACTTAATGGATTGACCTGACCAGGTCTCTTTAAAGGTCCTTTCCCGTATGGACGAGGCCCCTTTAAGAACCTTGTCCATCCACCAACGCGGTTGCTACAGCAACCGTCACAGCGGAAGCCACTGATCGGCCTCTGTGCCCTGATTGGCCCGCCCAAAATCCCCGGACAAGCACCACGCCCATCCAGGAAGTAACGCAGAGCCTACTTCTTGATACTGCTGATCCAAGTGAACACTCCACGGGGCATTCGTGAGTAGCAACCAAGTAGGTTTGTACTCAAGACGAGCAGAAGCCGCAAGTAAGTGCTTTTAGAAACTACTGCAGGATAACAGATCATGCGGTTAGATACGTCTGTCCGACACAGGTTGTATCTAATTGGGGCGGAACATAACTGTATTTTCGCCCGTTACTTTTCTAACTTTACAGGTGACGGATACTTGCCGTCTTGGATTACCGGATGCCCATGAAGCGATAGTTACCGCTTCTAGTGTAAGCTGAGCAAGAAGCTCACTCTTCTGTAACTTTCACTTAGATAAATAACCCGCATAATTGCGGCACTTTTCCTTAGTTGTCGATCACTTCCAGCAGTACCTGAGTGTGCTTGGACACCGCGTTCTAGTAGCGATTGCTCTCCCACACCTCCTCCTCACTTTTCCCGGCGAAACTGCACATTTACATAATGTTGTTGGTTTTCCCTTTCAAACACACCTAGGCTCGAATAAATACAGTTTGAGCACCACCGTCTATCACTACTGATAGACCACGGGTACGACCTGATATATAAGGTGTTCCTCTGTCACCTTATCTTTGGTGAACCCACCAAGCGTACTATTTGTTTACCGTGTACCCTTGTTATGTCTTCCCCAGTACGTTAACCCCACCCTATACGTTTTTTCTTCCACAGGTTTTTTCCTGAATCGGGATCAAACACCTTTTTACACAAGAACACATTTTGTGGTCTTTATATTGAACAAGGGCTGGACGCGCCTTAGCGTGTGCGGACCACCCCGCTCAAAAAACAAGGTCCTGACGAAAACCTAACAATTTTTTTAAATGGTTGAAACATGTAGACCTATTTTTAATTAACTCACATAGCACACTTCGCTATTTTTAATTCTCTCACACTTCTCGAGACACCGAAGCCTTCCTAAATAGGCACCGGTGCCACATTGTTTTTAATAGGGTCCAAGCACTCGAGAATAAAGTCTTGGAGTGAGTAGTCTTGGCCCCTTTTTAATACACATATCACTGTATTTTTTATGCACATATAATAAAACCCGCTCCACTGTAACCAGGTGTCGTAGCACACCCTATGGGCATTCGGCCTATGGGGTGGGACCCCAATGATGAAGCATGTCACCAACCAGGTTGGTGAGTGAGGGGTCTTCTACAAGGACAAACACTGTCGGGTATAGGGTTGGGGCACTTAGTGCAAACCCGAGCCTTAAGCTCTAGATACAGAAGAAATCCTTCTTTGTATTTTTCGTTCCAGGGGGCACTCCTCCATTGTTGTTATATCCTTTAAAAGCGGGTACCAGGAGTTCCCACCACACATAACCTGTGCAATTTCCCTGACTCTCTCCATTGTTATACACAAACGCAGGGGGCTACCATAGGTACCCCCATGGGCACCCCCACCACCCCTTCACCCTGGGGGCCCGCAACGGGCCCCCAAAGCAAGGACTGTATGCCTTTTCGTGGCTGCATTGCCACCACGGAAAGGCATTTCCCTCAGCCCATCCTAATATGGCTGGCGGTGTCTGATAGACACCGCCACCATATTAGACCTTTTCCGACGCGGTCTTCCTGTCTGCCACGGTCCCCCCCACCATTGTAATATGGTGGGGGGGAAATAGGTGGCGGACGGGCAAGGATGGCGGACGGATCGCCACCGCCTGCATGGCTGTGGCGATCCGTCCGCCATCCTAATCGGCCCCTTAGTCCGGTAATATATATTTTTGCTAACAAGTGTAATTCTTCTGCATTTCTTTCCTCATCTATGTCAGGTCAGCTTCATATCTATGTGTCTCCTTTAGTGCTTTTGTTTTTATTTCTATTGGTTTGATAAACTCAATAAAAAAAGATTATAAAAAGAAAGTTTTTTTTCAAATGTTTACTTTATAACTTTCAAAAAGTACCTTTTCCAAAATATTTATTGAAAATATGGTTGACCAGTGAATTGGGTTCACAATCAATATTTTAAAAGTCCAGCAATGAAATGTGTAGCCATTTCCTAGTCAAAGATATCATTATTAAATGTAATATTGCATATCAGTGCTTTCCTATGGAACAGCCATCCCTCCCCGAGTGAAAATAACTTTTGGGGTATTTTCCCTGTAAGGCATGTTTATCATTAGGCTTTTACATGACCTACTTTTTAACCATGCATCCTACCTTATGGGATGTAAGGCCACCATAGGGGTGACATATTCATATTTAAAAGAAGGGTTTGGGGGTTTTGGCATGTCAAATAGGGTTATTATTACAGGTAGAATTTGCAGTTTAATACTTCACAGCCAAGCTACAAATGGTAGGCCAACAGTCATGTTTACACTGTCACTGTAGTGGATGGCACAATGGGTGCTGCTGTCCACTTTTGACATTTATCTTACAGGTTCTGGGTACACTTTTGTACCACATACTAGGGACTGATAGGTAAGTTAAATATGTCAATTGGGGAAGTTCCATTTTCATCTTGTTGAAAGGGGGAGCAAGGGCTCTCTACCTCTTATAGTAGAAGTAAAGTTCACAGAGTTCTACAGCCAGCAAAACTGTTATGGCAAAAATATCTGACAATACATCATCCTAAAAAAGTCAATTTCCAACATAGTACTGGCCGAATCACCAGATATGCATCTCTGCTCGCAGTCGATTACAAGTAAGGCTTACTTGAATGTGATGCAATATAAGGAGTATTATCAAAGGCCCTAAGAAGTGGGCGTACTTGGGAAACATATGGTGGTTGCACAAATCGAACATCACCTGGGACAACTGGGAACTGGGATACTTATCTGGAAAAATCAATATTATGTTTGTATATGGATTCTTCTGTAACTATGGATGTAAGAATTTGAAAGATTGTACTTTGGCATATGTTTTATAGGATTTGGTAAAATAAGAAAAATAACTATGATTTTAAATATGTAGCTATGTGGCTGTAGAATAATTTGTATTGTTACGTTCCCTGAAAAAATTGTTTTACACACTTCCACCACAGGTGTTTTTCTATCTACTCGCCCCTTCCCACCGTTATTGATCTAGAACAGCCACTGTACAATTTTTTGTATGCTAGCTACTAGGTTCCTGGTTGCAGTGCTGGCAACATGACCCTGTCCAGGTGAACTGCCCAACTTTAGCCAACTCTAACTTCCCAACACTTCCTGTCACCCATGAGCCATAATTCTCTGAAACCTCCTCCCTTAATAAGTATTGGTCCTTACATCCAATCAACAAACTGGATTTTAGTAAGCCAGATTGCCATATGCCTCAGAAGTGGCCCATTGGGCTAATGATCAACAAATAGTAGATGAGAACCCAATCCTCCCCACTGCCCCCCCCCCCCGCCGCCACCTCCTATCACATAGGCTAGTGGTCAATAATTAAAATAGCTTTCTTAGCCCACAACCAGTCACTTGAGACCAAATCCTTCTAATAACATAGTGCTCTGGTTGTTATGAAATAACCTCCCAGTCTGCCACTAAGGATCATGCACCCTGAACAGTTTGATGTTCTAGCAGAGAATAATGAAACTAAATTTGTCTGCTTGTCATAAAATATTAAAGGACTAAATCTTCCAGGTAACCTGGGGATCCAATGACCCCTGCACTGTTTGGACACCATACCACCCAGTACACTTGTCTCTAGGTCTCTGTGAGTCAGTCTCTGGTGTGCCACACCCTTTAGGTAGCCTGTAGATCTAGAAGTCAACTTTGCCCCATCCATAGTTACCATGTCTAATTGGGTTCCATCCTGGACCCAAACCAGCTTTAACTGTTTTTTTTTTTTTTTTTTTTTGTCCTCATATATGCCACCAGTTAATGACTGCTCTAAGATAGGCGCTCTTCAAGCCACTGTCACAAACTATCCTTTCCAGCCCTCATGTTTGTGGATAGCTGTAGAAGATTGCCCAGAGGAAAGGTCGTTACCCGTCCAACTTCCTTTCGGATTGGTTCTTGCAACTAAGGAAGGACAGGACCACTTACCTCTGGCATAATCATTGGACTATTATTAGTTTTCGATCCAGGCATTCAATGCTGACCACAACCTAACAGCTTTATCACCCCCACATAAAATATCAAATTTACTCACAGCCACGATATATTTAAGACAGTCTGCGAATTTCGGGGGGGATGCAGACTTCCATGCTTTGCAGATCTCTCTTCTAGCGATGGTCATAACATAAAAAATAAACTGTGACAAGTTACTGTTAAACACATAATTAGGCAATAAACCAAAGAAAACCAATCTGGGTGAACACTGAATTGGAACCGACAAAACCTCTTCTAAGAATTTACACAATTGTTCCCAAAAATTAGCTATTTTTGGACATTCAAAGAACATGTGAGTATCATTTGCGCTCCTTAAATTGCATCTAGGACAAAAATATTGCGCCCCAGAGATTCTAGAGAGTTTCGCTGGGGTCCAATACACTCTGTGCAATGTATATAAATGATTCCTTCTTAAATTAGAAGGTTTAATTATCTTTTGGGATAAAGAAAAGGAATCAATCCATAATTTCTCTACTTCCTCCGCTATCTGGACTGAAGAGGGGTCCCATATTTTCTTAATTTCTGTTTCCAAATTATCTTTATTGTTCAGTAATATGTTATACCATTGTGCCGTTTCTCTTTTTATTTCTCTAGAATTACTATATAACTCTAAGAATGATTCCTCATCATTTGAGACCCAATTTTGGCTTCCCCACCAGGCCGATAATTGATAAAACTTGAACCTCGTTAATGTCCCTCCGGTTACCCCCTCAAGAAATTCCCACTTTAAAACTTTCGATTCATCACATAAGTCCCCCCACTTCAGAAGACCTGCTCTTTTTAAGGGGAGAGCCAGTTGATCCAATAAACACTCTGGGGTGCCTGGTGAGTCCCAAATTGGGGAGTATTGATGATAATATTGAATGCACAGCAGCCTACACGTCTGCGACCAATAGTATAAAGCAGCCTTTAAAACTTTCAACCTAACTTTTTTGAAAAAATTTTTGTCACCAAATTTAAACAGAAAGTAATCAGTACCAAAAGGGAGATCCTGTAGCATAGCCTGGAATAGTAAACTATTTGAAGTAAAATCCAATCTATTAGCTAGTATCCTAAAGTTTTTAAGCTGGAAAGCATAACAGTAAAATAATAAATCAGGGAGAGCTAAACCACCTAATTTTAGTCCTCTCCTTAGCTTCTTCCAAGCTATCCTTGGAGATTTGGTTGCCCAAATAAACGACCCTATTCTACCTTGTAAATTAAGAATATCTTTTCTACTGAAAACTAAGGGAATAGAATTAAACAAAAACGTAACCTTAGGTAGAATGATCATTTTAACAAGATTCACTCTGCCGTAGATATTTAACGGTAAAGTGTTCCACCTGGAGAGAAGTTTTTTAATCTCCTTTATCACAGTTTCCCAACTAACCTTCGGAGTGTCATCTATATTCTGGGTTAAATAAATACCTAGATATCTCATCTTGCATTTGGCTTCTGGAATAGGGAGTGGGTTATTCCAACACATTACCTCGGTTTTCTCCTTATTAATAGTGTAACCTGAAACCAAGCCAAAGCTCTCCGCGAGCCAAAATAACCTGGGGATTGCTTCGAGGGGGTTTGAGGTATACAACAAGAGGTCATCTGCGTATAGCGCTGTCCTAATTGATAAGTCCCCAATTTTAAATGAAGAAATAATAGAATCCTGCCTTAAAGAACAAACAAAAGGCTCAATGTAGACATCAAACAACAACGGAGACAAGGGACATCCTTGCCTTGTTCCTCTACCAACACTAAACCATTCTGACAGTCCTCCGTTGACCAGAATCTTAGCCCTGGGACTTCTGTATAGAGCCACCACACTTTTAATGTAGATTTCAGGAAAACCAAATTTCTTCATTGTTGACCATAGATATTTCCAGTTTACTTGGTCAAACGCTTTCGCAGCGTCTATTGCGACTATGGCCAAAGGTTTTTTGTTTTGAACTGCATAGTCAATAGCTCCGATTGCCTGAAATGTGAGTTCATTCAGTTGTCTGCCCGGGATAAATCCGCGTTGATCCGGATGTATAATGGATTTGATCACCTTAGCGAGCCTATTTGCTAAGATACCTGAATAAACTTTTAAGTCTGAGTTCAGTAAAGATATAGGTCGGTATGATTCTATCCTTTGTGGATCTTTGTTTGGCTTCATAATTAATGAGATGGTTGCGTCCAGCCAAGAAGATGGAATTTGCTGACCTTGGATGAAAATTTCATTGAATAGTTTAAGCATTGGAACAATGAATTCATCCAAATTATCCTTATAGATTTCTGTTGGGAGCCCATCTGGACCCACAGCTTTCTTTCTTGCCATTCTCTCGACTTGAGATCTAATTTCCCCCTCGGTAATTTCTTTTCCTAAGAAGGCTACTTCTTCATTACTTAAACGAGTTAGATTTCTCAGAATGTCTAAATTATCTATTTCTTCCGATGAAGTATTCACTCTTTCACGATAAAGATCTTCATAAAAAGATCTGGCCTCCTCTTTAATGTCTTCATCCTCAGATAAAACTGCACCAGTTCCTCGTTGTATTAAAGTTTTAATGTTGTTTCTGGACCTGTCAGCTCTGGCTTTCCAGGCAAGTAGTGATCCACATTTCTCCCCATATTCAAAATTACGCAATTTGCTTACCTCCCATTTATCTCTTAGTATCTTTTCAGAACAAAGTCTGTGATTAGTTTGTAGGTCATTTAATTCTTTTTCTAGCCTCGATACTTCTGTTCGATCATTAGAGATGGCATGGAGAAGTTGCTGCTCTTTTATTTTAATTAGATTGAGATTGTTTAAATCTTTTTCTTTAGTTAGCTTTCTATTTAGAGCCATTTGGGAGCCGTATATTCCTCTCAAGAAAGATTTAAGAGCATCCCATATAGTTCGATTTGGGGCTGAATCATTATTAAATAGGAAAAACTCTCTTATACTTTTCTTGGTGCTAGTATTGAAATCGGCTTTTAATAAAATAGTCCTATCCAAAGTCCACCTATGATCTAGTGGGTTCCTTTTTTGAATACTAATGCACAACTTAACCACGGAGTGATCTGATAATCCATTCGGGATATATACAATAGAATGAATATTTGATAACATCGTTCGATCCAGCAGAAAATAATCTATCCTGGAGAACTGATGGTTTTTTTTGCTGTAGAACGAATACTCTCTCTGGGAGCCATGTTTGACTCTCCAGGCATCGCACAGCGCATACTCCTTAATAATATTTTGCAGCGTACAAATCGATTTTTTTGGACAGTTATATTTAGCCTTTGAAGTGCGGTCAAGTTCTACATCCAGTAGCAAGTTAAAGTCTCCCCCTAGTACTATAGGAATTGGAAATTGTAATAAATAACTTGCTAATTTATGAAGGAAGCATGGATTATCCTCATTTGGGCCGTAATAGACCCCACATAAGAGTTTAACAGGGCCCACTGATACCACTACCGCCAACCACCGCCCTGACTGATCTGTAGCCCAATCATGGACAACAATTCCTTTATTGGCACAAATAATAATTGCCACCCCCCTAGTGGTACCCGATTGTTTGGAACAAAGGATTTCCTGAACCCACTTGCATTTTATAAAAACATCTCTGCATTTATTGGCTTCCAAATGGGTCTCCTGCAGGAGAATTAATGATGCTCCGGCATTCTCTAAGAAATGGGAAATGTTAAATTGTTTCTTATAACTCCCTAATCCATTCACATTCCAGGAGAGGATTATAGTTTGGCTAACTTGCATACTCTAGTTTTAAATTTTGAATGTGGCTGATAACACACCTTAATACCTTATCCGAGTGATAAGTGATCACAAAAAAAATAACTTTTTTATGGTGTCTGAGGACATTTTTTGTTTTTTTTCCCCCCTACCCCTGGAGCACCCACCCCCCCACCCTGCGGGGAACCCTTCCCTCCTGATTGGCGAAAACGCCCTAGGAGGCCCTGTTCCCTGATTGCCCCACTCAAAAGTAAAGCAAAACATATGTCTGGGTCTCATCCCCCTAACTTTACTGTTCACTTTCTGCAAAACTCTCTAAAAGAAACTCTTAACTTAACTAAATATGTAAGCTGTTTATTTTTATTTTTTATTTTTTTTTTTTTTCCTCTTTTTTTTTATTTTATTTATTTTTTATTTTTTGTCTTTTGTGTGTTCCCTTTTATTTATATACATATATGTTTTTTTTTTTCTTTTTTTTTTTTTTTTTTTTTTTCCTTCTCCCCCCTCCCCCTTCCCTTCTTCCCTTCCCCTTTTTTTTTTTTCCCCCCACCTCCCGCTCACAGACTTACTCTACCCTACACTAGATACCTAGGAAATAAATTTGATACGTGGAACATCTAAACCACCTCTACCTATGCTATTCCTCCTGAGCCTCATTCTCCTGAGCCTTCATTCTATCAAGAACAGCATCAACTTCTTCTGGAAATTGGCACGTGTACATTTTATTGTTCCACATGATTTTAAGAAGTGCCGGAAATTTCATCTGTACATTTGCCCCCATTGAACGTAATTCTGGCATTCTGGACCCTAACTCCCACTGCCTTTTAGCAGTTCTACCACCTATATCAGATCTGATGTGATACGGATTGGCTCGAAAGTGTAGGGAAGTGCGTGATAAGCATCTATTCAAGATCAGTTCTTTCACACTGTATGTTTGGAAATACACCAAAATCTTTCTCGGGGCCTTCCTGTCCGGATGCAGCCTATACGGGTCTCTATGTACCCTCTGAATTTCTGATTCTAGGTCTATATCTGGACGGTCTTTAAGAATATCTTCACGCAATAATCTGCAGACAAAACCTTTTATGTCCTCCACCTCGGCCCCTTCCGGAATTTTCAAAATCCTCAGATTATTCCGGCGAGATTGGGTTTCCAATCTCTCCAGGTCCATAGCCAGGGATCGATTCTGAACTTTCAGGGCTGTTATTTCTTTAGAATTAATGTTTGAGGTCTCTGAGAGTGTTGAGATCTTACCTTCCAATGCACTAGTTCTAATATTGATACCATCAATTTTTGCCTCTAGTAGGTCAAATCTATCATGTAGACGCTGTTGGTTTTTTTCAGAAGTCTCAAATTTACTTAGTAGATCTCCTCTTAAGGACTGCAGTAGAGATCCCAGGCTTTTATCTGAAAAATCGCTACCTCCGCAAGCTCCTTCTTCCTCTGTGCGGAGAAGTTGGAGTTCAACATCCTGCGTAGTGTTTTTTGACAACTCACTTCCATGACTTTTTTCCTGATTAGTGGCCCTTGGAAGAGTCACTGAAGATTGTACAATTTCATCGATTACCTCGGTTGCGGAGACCCCTTCAACCGTTATCACTGGAATGTTAGCTGATTCCAAAGCTGATTCCAAAGCCCCATATTTATTACTCAAGGGAAAGGAAGCTAAAAGTGGGGAAACTGTTACCTGAGTTGGATTATTTAAACTTGGTTCCCCTCCACCCCCTCTATCCATACCAGTGCTATCCGTCGTAGAAGACAGTGCATGCTCCATTATCTTAAAATAGCTCTTAAGTGAGGGAGTACCTTTAAGCAAATTAGACTTAGATTGCTTTGAACTTTTAGCCTTACCCCCCTTTGCTCCTACTTTTCTGCTCTGTTTGCCTGGTGAAATTGGCTCTGAACCCTTACTACCAGCTTCAGCCAAATCTGCAGTATTCAGAACTCCCTTTATCTTAAGTTCCTTTCGTGAGCGAAGTTGATATCTATTTTTAATAGCACTTTTCTGCTCGCCAATGGCTACTCCCACCTTAGTTGGTGGATCAAGTACCTTAACAGAAAAGAGCCCTTTCACTGTGTCTTCCTTCCTGGGGGGGCTTGTGTTTCCCAGGTTAAATTGCTGAATTGCAGGAATTGCAGGAATTCCCCTATCTGCATCCATACAAACTGTAGACTCCCAACCAGATGCAAAGGCAGGGAGACAAGAGCGGTTTGTGACTCCTGTTAACCGATACCAAAGGGCAGCTTTCACACGAAGCCCAATATTATAGCCGCCTACCCATGGTTTTATGAGGGCTGCAGTCCGCTCTGCCTGGGGTCGTGCATCACAGCCGCAGCGCCCGTTCTCAAGACGCTGATATCTCACACCAGACACTTCACCTGAAACCCGGTACAGCTGGCCGGTGGATGACTCCCTGGCATACCGCCGTTCATGAATCCAATCGCGTTGCTCTTTCATCCGACCTGCCAAGTGCCAAATCGTCCGCGTAGGTCCTAGTGCCTTCTCCTTCCTTCCGTCTCTTGATCGCGGTGTCTGTCTCAGCTGTCACTCCCCGTGAGCGCGGAGAAGCCCGGGGGGAAAGGCGAGAGAGAGAGAACTGAGTTGCCGTGTAACCGAAGCGGGAATAAAGTACGGCTTCTCACTCACCTAAACACTCAGCGTAATCCATTTGATTTCTGCTCGCAAAGTAGAAGAAGGAGACCCATATTAACTCGAACTAGGGCTCCAGGGTCAGAGCCTCGCAGCAGCCGCTAGCCTGCCGCCGCCATGTTCCCCAAGCCCCGCCTCTGCCAGGAAAGTTGTGCTTTCCCTGAATAAGGACATACTAGGCATGTTTTATGAAACCCCAAAATAGATCCATACAACAGTTAAACCAGCTTTAACTGTTGTATGGATCTATTTTGGGGTTTCATAAAACATGCCTAGTATGTCCTTATTCAGGGAAAGCACAACTTTCCTCAACTCCTGGAAACCTTCACCAATCGCCGTAATCCTCTCCAGACTGAAAAGCTAGAATTCACAACCAACACATTAAATAAACTTTTATTTAAAAAAACATGATGTGGGTAGACCTAGAGTGTAGCATATGGTCGCCTGGGGTAATATACCCATTATAATACTCCGCAGAGAAACAAAACTATGATTCCCACAAATAATGGAAGCTGGCCCAGATCTTAGCTCTGCAGTCTACCTGAAGGGATTATCTGTTTGACTCTATTGAGTTACTGGGCTTGACCAAACTTTTGGCTGTTGCAACGGATCATCTCTCCTTCAAAAAAGCGGTGAGAAAAACAACATCCATGCTATCTGTTCTAGAAGACAAAGCAATTCTTACTAAAAAGGCACATGGCTGGATAGTGCTCAGTGACTATGTAAGGCAAACACCCCAAGCCTACTTGAGTGCCAGAATTAAGATAAGCAGGAAGGAAAACTTTCGAAGGCTATGCTTGGGGGTGATTGCTATCAAACCCCATCTTCCACCATGGAAAAGGAGGCACTCCGACTTGTTGTCTATTCGGAAGTGGGAAGGAGGACATTACTCACCTAATCTGCAACTGTCCCAATTTAAAGGACATAAGATACACTTTGCTACGTCCCTTTTTCAGGCATTACGGCATTCGGTCTTGTAGGCAGGCAGTGAAGCTTTGCTTCAATCCTACTGATGTTCAGCTTAACTGTCGGCTAACAAATTTGTTTGAGCTGGTAACTAAGGGGCAGATGTATCAAAGCAATTTTTTGTCGCAAACGCTGCGATTCGCAAAAAAGCAGCATTTGCGACAAAAAATTCGCGAAATGGTATGTATATGGAAATTCCATAGCAAAATTAAGGAATCGCAAAATTTGCGATTTCTTAATTTTGCGTAAGCATTTAAGGAATCGCAAATTGCAATTCCTGAAATGCTATGCATCAAGCATTAAATTATTGCGATTTCACCTTAAGAAATCGCAAATTACCACCAACTTCAAGTTGGTGGTAATTTGCGATTTCTTTCACAAATGCACTTTTTGGCATTTGTGAAGGTGCCATATGGTGCACATACATGCCCATAGGGCAGGTATGTACGCCATATGCGCGCACATGTAAATTTCAGGGATGCATCAGGGTGTCCTTATGACACCCTTGCACCCTTGAAATTATTCTCAATTTGCGATTCTCAAATTGGGACTCGCAAATTGAGAATAACTTCACATTCATTCCTTTGGGCCTCCTGGCCCATAGAAATGAATGGGAAATTATTCCTTAATTGCAATTAGCAATTTGCTAATCGCAATTAAGGAATTTGAAATAAAATCGCTAAAAAATTGCGATATTTTTATATACATACCATTTTCCAATTCTCAAATAGAGATAGGTATTTTGATACATCTGCCCCTTGGTCCTTTTTGGAGTACACTCAGAGCCTTCGTAACCGGTTACAGAAACTGAGGGATTTCGCCGATGCAAATCTGGAGAAGGCCCAAGTTAAACAACAAACATTTTATAATCATATCAATCTTCTAAAAATATGGTTGGGTCCTCTACCTAATGATCTTCACTCAGTGACCCTTTTACCTAACACCAATAGTACGCTGTTCCAACTACCAGTCAATCAAGTACTGTCCACTGAACAGAAAGATGCCCTACAAGACACCCTAAGACCATTGCCCCTCTATTCTCGGATCTGCCAGGCCGCACCACTTTGACCTATCATTCCATCCCTACCCAGCCTGATAAGATAGTCAAACAAAAACCTTATTGTATCCACTAGACGGGAGGCCATAGAACAAGAGGTGAGAAAGATGCTTGAGTTAGGAGTGATACGCCATCACAGAGTGAATGGTCTTCCCCAATTGTCTTGGTACCAAAACGGGACGGCTCTGTACGGTTTTGCATAGACTTTAGAGCTGTCAACGCAATATCCAAATGTGACTCTACCCCCTTCCCAGGGTGGATGAACTAATTGAGAGACTAAGTAAAGCCCAATATATTACCACCCTCGACCTAACAAAGGGCTATTGGCAGGTGCCTCTAAAACCACAAGATCAGGAAAAGACAGCCTTCTCAACACCCTCAGGCTTGTACGAATTCACGGTCCTACCTTTTGGACTACACTGGGCTCCTGCCACTTTCCAACATCTTATGAACTGGGTTTTGGCAGACCATCAAGCCTACTCCTCGGCATATTTAGATGACATAGTCATCTACAGTCCCACATGGGAAACTCACCTCGAACATTGCCGTCTAGTTTTTCAGGCCCTCCAGTCAGCAGGCCTACACGTGAATGCAAAAAAATCCATGGCCGGTTTTCAAAAGGTGAAGTACTTAGCTTTCCTTCTGGGTAATGGCCATATCGAACCCCAGGAGGAGAAGGTCAGGGCGATTTCCCAAGCCCCTTTTCCTGTCACCAAGAAAGAAGTTAGAGCTTTCTTAGGCCTTCTCAGCTATTATCGACGGTTTATTCCCTGGTTTTCTGAATTGGCCACACCCCTCACTGACCTCTTGAAAAAGAATGTCAAAACCCAGGACCTTTTGAACCCCTCTCCTGCGTCCCTACATGCATTCCAAGAACTAAAAAAGGCTATTACCTCTGCTTCCATCTTACAATCGCCTGACTTTTCTAAGCCTTTCTTATTACAGACTGATGCTTCTGAGAGCGGTCTTGGGGCGGTTCTTTCCCAAATAGCGCCCGATGGTTTGGAACATCCCATTCTTTTTATGAGTCGGAAGCTCTTTCCCCGAGAGCAGGGATACCCTGTCATAGAAAAGGAGTGCCTTGCTATCAAATGGGCTGTGGAAAAGTTGAGGTATTACCTTGAAGGCTCCCATTTCATTCTCTACACAGATCATGCCCCGCTCTTTTGGATGAGCCGTAACAAAGGTAATAACCAGCGCCTCCTGCGCTGGTTTCTTGCCCTTCCACCCTTTTCTTTTGAGATTTGCCATCGGGTTCTGAGAATGGGAACGCAGACTTTCTCTCCCGTGTCTCCCTCTTTCCCAATCAGAATCAGGCTGGGGTGGGGGTGTGTGATGAGGAGGTGCCCTCTGACGATGCCTCCTCCTGGAAGACAGCTCATGAACAGTTGCATTTTTATCCATTCCCCCCTGCCCTCTTCTACTTTCAGGCCCCGACTCCGGAACGCTATCTCTTTAATTTTCCTCTGCAACCCGACCGCCAAAGCGGTCATGTGACCGCGTCAGCTGACTCTCCGACCTTCAAAACGGAAGAGAGTCTGAAGGAAAATTGTTCGTGGTGGAGCCCACCCGAAGGAGCAGTGGAGGCGTCAGGAGGAGAACCCGACATGCAGACCTTCTTTGTGAGCCCTGGACTCTCGGACTCCTGGATCCTGCCGATTACAAAGCCCGAAGCAGATCCGTGACAAGCCGACGCCTCGACAGAAAGAGGGACCGACAAGAAGGAACCGGACCTTAACCGGCAACACGCTGAGTCCAGCCACGGAAGGTCATGACTGCAGAAGGTACGGGGACAGCTGGGGGCCGTTTTGGGTAGGGAGAGGTCGGGAGGTGAGGGCAGACCCGTCCGCATACCGCCTGAGGCCGAGCTTGGGGCACAAAGACTGAGTGCCATAGAGCGAAAGAGCTTCTAGACTAAAAGACGATTCACTGGTGTCGGGGTGGTGTTTATGTCCCTCACTTCCCTAATCCCTTTCGTACTCGCGTAGGGCCCCGGGAACTTTCCTTACCAGTGTTTTCTTTTTTTTTTTTTTCGTTTGTCTTGAATGGTGCTGAAACCTCGCGGAATACACCTCTTCATACTCCGGTATCCGGGAGACCTAGGACACGGTTCTCTGAGGAAAGAAGAACGAAGAGTAATCCCAGGAAGAACCTCTTTATTTGTTGGAACAGTACCTTGTTGTTTTCTTTTGTCTGATTGGAGGAAGCTATTAATAAAATCTTGACTGTTAAGCTCCCCCTGTTTCCCTGTCTCCTTCTCCACCACGTAACAATAAGGATTCAGTAATTTACCGATTTTTTATTTTAAGGAATCAGTAAAATACCAATTCCTTATTTTAAGGAATCGGTAAATTACCGAATCTTTAAAACCTATGTAGGTAGCACTTAAGTGAGTGCATTTTTGCTTTAAGGATTCGTTATTTACCACCAACTACTAGTTAGTGGTAAATACCGAATACCTTTGAAAAAGCATTTATTTGCTTTTTTCAAAGTGCCATGTGGCAGACATACATGCCCTTAGGGCATGTATGTGCGCCACATGTGCGCACATGCACGATTTAGGGGTGCAACAGGGTGTCAATGTGACACTCTACCACCCTTGAATATGCTCCTGCTATTAACGATTCGGTAATACCGAATCGATAATAGTGAATGGCTTCCCATTCATTCCTATTGGCCTCCAAGCCCATAGGAATGAATGGGAAGGTATTCCTTATTACCGAATCGGTATTACCAATTCGGTAGTAAGGAATATTACAGAATCAGTCAATTTTACCGATTTTTTACCTACATCATATTTACCGATTCCTAAATACCGAATCGGTAAAATTTGGTATTTAACAATCAGTAAATTGAGATTACCTACATCGGGCCCTAAATGCTTAATTAAAACCAAAGTATATATGGGTGCAGACTAACAGTGATTATGGTGCACCCCTACAAATTTCAGAATAGCATGACGCTCTATCAAAGGTAAGTGCATTTGGCGGAAAGGAGGGGGTGGTTAAAAAATACTATTCTAAGTCCAATCTTGCAAACATTGGGGAAAATGTATCCAGGTAAGGGGACGTAGTGGCGGGGTCAGAAATACTGTTTTAAATCCAATCTGAGAAGTATATGAGATAGTGTATACATGGGGGGGGGGGCTTGTCACAATATTGTGGTTGGACAATGTTGTGGAGTAGATTTTTCACCACCAACAGCTGGGCAGAGAGGATAGCACTGTCAGGATTTGCAAACAATATCGCGCCTGCCCAATGTTAAGAACTACGTCTCCCAGAATTCCCTGTACTTTCTTGTGGGATAAAAGAGGGGGCGTGGCCTTTAGACATTGCACGTAATTTGTTTTTGCTGGTGTGTTCCTGGATGAAGGTTGTGTCGCTGCATCCAGAGCGACTTCTGAGGAACTTGCAGGAAGAAGGGTAGAAGTTTCCACAGGCGGTGGGAACGGAGTTCTGCCGGTAGCTGAAAGGAACCGCTGGGCGGACTGTGATTTGAACAGTCGTGCTCTTTATCGGCGTCTCGTTCTTCCCGGAGCAGGAAGGGAGGAACCTCGGTTGTGTGTTACAGCGGGCCTGCTGTGACAGTGCTCGATCAGTTTCCTCTCCGCACTGAGTGACACGGTAAGCTACGCCAGTATTCTTGATTTTCCGCGGACCCTGGGCGGAAGTAGCTAACCCAGTTTAAAGTCCGATTGAATCCCGGAACCAAGCCTCCCGTTTTAAGAACTCTGGTAATCTGGGAGACAAAAAAGGAATTGGACACTTTAAACTTTTGTCGGGATTGCTTTCCCGAGAGGGCTGCTGGTCGGAAGCATCTACGAAAACAGGGAGTAACAACTAAATACCAGAGCGGAGGATAGTGGGGTAGCGCCCTACATTCTACCGTATTTGGAGAATTGGAACTTTGTTAGATGTACCTGGATAGTAGTGGATATCTTATTTGACTGCAGCGCGGATGATAGTAGTAGGAAGCTACATCATACCGTGTACAGAGTGTGGCAGCCCGTTTTGATTAATTTTTGGGGAAACAGTTCGTTTTCTTTGGAGCACGTTGTTGTGGGGGAACCACTTATCATTTCTGAGGAACTACTTATTTCTGAGTGGAAAATATAATTGGGAATTTTTCGATATCACTCTTCAAACAAACCAGGAGGGGAGCTGATTATTCGTGATTGTACTTGGTGCTAATCAAAGATTGGAGCAGAGCTTTTCTATGAGACAGGTGACTATAGAACTAAGGGAGGGTAGCGAGAATGAAATGAGAGTAGGATTACTGTCTGTGTTGTAACCGTGTGTATTTTTTCTTGTTTCAGCAATCCCTTCCCAGCTGTCCCCTCCCTTCCCTTCCTGGTTATTGTTTTACTATCTTTTTTTTCCCTCGCTTGATCACTCGAACAACCTGTGTGCTAAAGAGGGTGTTGGTGCGGTCAGGAGGTGGATTACATATTGCTTCAATCGGATCCAGTGGAGCTCGGCCCTGACAGAATTACGTGCCCACGAATTGTACTCCGCCTGATTCGATTGTTGCAGATATGGCCACCTTGGAGGATGTACTGCATGCATTAGTGTTGGTGCAGCAGGAATTGGCAACATCTAAGGCCGAGGCTGTTGCCTTGAAGGACAGGGTAGAACAGTTGTCAAAAAACCCTTTTTCCTCCGGTCCAGCTCAGATTCAGGTTACTGTTCCCCCTCCCATTCCTTTGGCCACTCCTGAGCGGTATGCAGGTGATCCCCGTAAAATACAGGTGTTCCTCACTCAAGTGTTGCTCCATTTCTCTTGTAAACCTGCTGCATTTCCGAATAACCATTCCAGGGTGGCATTCGCCATTTCATATTTAGTAGGCGAAGCCGCTAATTGGGCCGTCCCATTGGTTAAGAATAATGATGCTATACTCTCCGACTGGTCAGCATTTAGAACTGAATTTGAAAAGGTATTTGACCGAAGGGCAAATACCTTTAGTGCTGACAAAGAATTAATGGAGTTAAAACAGGGTAGAGGAGAATTAATCACTTATTTAACATCCTTTAATCGCCTGGTGGCAGAGTCTGAGTGGCCAGAAGGGAAACGGATGTCTCTCTTCTATCAAGGGCTCAGAGATGAGATCAAGGATGTGGTCGCTCAGATAGACCCTAAACCCACTTGTTGTATAGATATGATAAACTTGGTATTGAGACTGGATAGTAGAATGTCTGATAGAGGTGGGGATAGGAAGAGATGGGAGAAGGGGAGTTATCGTTATGACCGTTTTTCCCCCAAGATAGGGAGCACAACAGACCCAGAACCAGAACCCATGGAAACAGGTGCCTTAAGGGCCCCCTTGTCCAGAGATGAAAGAGAGAGCAGGAGGGCCCAGGGTTTGTGTATGTATTGTGGCAGGAAAGGCCACTATGTCAGGGAGTGTCCAGTGAAAAATAAGGGAGCTAACAATTGGGATAAGAACAGGAAAATGGCAGCCTCTTCGATAGTAAAGGCGTCTGAGGGTAGAGATTCCCCGCACCAGGGAGAAGATGAAACCCCTCAGTGGAAGCTTACTTCCTTATCCACTAAGGGTATAAGTGAGACAGAGTCACACTTTGTATTGAACATGCTGGTCGAATGTGAACATAGAACTCATACCGTCCTAGTGATGTTAGATTCCGGTGCCACCGGCAACTTCATAGATAACGGGTTGGTCTCACGATTAGGATTGCCAAGGGTTCCCAGGGATAGTCCAGAGGAAGTGTTGGCGGTTGATGGGCAACCGATTTCATCTGGGCTCATCACTGAAAAGACAGCGGAGTTGTTGGTCTCCATAGAGGTGGAAGAGGGGAGGCACTCTGAGATGTTGGAATTGAATATAATAGACGCCCCTCAGTTTGAGATCATTCTGGGTATGCCCTGGTTGATGTATCATAATCCCACGATAGACTGGAAATCCAGAACGATTCATTTCTTGCCTGAATGTTGCCAAGAGCACTTAGTTCCCTGTGTGGTCTCTCATGTACCAGTTGTTGCACCCCTTGTTGTCGTTCAACCCCCTGTTGTTGTTCAGCCACCCGTTGCTTCACAGGTGGTTCTTCCTCCCCTGGCGCAGCCCCCTCCAGGGCCGCCAGCCTTGCCACCAGCCTTGCCTCAAACTCCTTTGCCTTACACTCCTTTATCTTTGACTTCTCTTATTTCTGTCCCTACGTCTCTGTCGCCTCAAAACACTTTGTCTCCTGTCCTCATGTCAACTTCTTCTCCTTCTGCTCGTCAATGAATGACTGAGACTGTCACTAGTCTTTTGTCTCCTTTCTTTGGGTCACTGAATATGACCCCTGTTTCTGAACGTAAGCAGAGACGTAGTCAGCTCCCTGGTCCTGAAGAACGGGCAGTGGTAGATCTCCTTGCTCGTAGATGGGTTTCGAATACCTCCAAGTACAGTCCACAAGTGGTTATGCATATCTTCCTACAGTGGGAGGCACCAAAACAAAGGTATGTTTTTGATGTCATGTGTACCTTCCTTCGTCAGGAGTGGGAAGATAATGAGTTGGGTTAAATTCCACTGGAATTACTTAATGTTCAGTCTGAATTTGCTAAAGGGACGATAGTGGGTTCCGATGTTGAGGAAGCGGTAGAGACACTACTTACTTTTAGGTCTAGACTTCCACCTCAGTCATTGTTCGAACCTGACCCTTCTGTTAGGAGAAAAGTGAAGCAGTATCCTATAAGAGAGGTTCCCCCTGCATGGAGAGAGGCAGTTGTGGCGGATGCAGCTCATGGTATTGCGGCTGCACCGGCTCATTTTCAGCGAGTGTGGGTGCATGTCCCTTGGAAGAGAGCTGAGGTCCTGGCTCTTAAGCAGACCTTGCCTGACCCCCGTAAAAATCCTGCTGGTTATTACAAGGAGTTGTCTCAGACAGTTGATGCATGTGTTATGAATTTAGCTGACATAGATATGTTGATGGGTATTGTAGTTCCTCAACCCTTGTGGGCGAAGATCCGTCACGAGGATTACACGCCAGAGTTAGGAGATACGTGGGTTAATATTACTGCTGCAGATGGTCGGCAGGTAGGAGGTGCCAAACTTGAACCCTTAGTTGCAGAACTACCTGGTAGGATTATTAATTTAATGAAAACTATGATGCCTCCTCTGCGGGTGAATTGGGACAAGTTAGCAGCAGGCAAACAAAAGAAAGACGAGAGTGTGTCTGATTTCTTCACTAGGTTTGAGGAAACATTCATTGATCATAGTGGTCAGGACATGAGTACAGAAGGTGGTCAGAGGTTGTTTGTAGATAAGTTTGTTTTTAATTTACTTCCTGAACTTTCTAATAAGTTAAAGGACTCTGAGAGTTCATGGGCTGTTTCTTCTTCGGCCCAGATATTGGCTACTGCACAATACTATGAGAATAGAGATAAAGATGAGAAGGATAAAGTAGAGAAGAAGACTAGAGAATTAAAAACAAAAGTTCTTCTGCAGCAGGCTTATCCGCCTTGCCCTAATCAGCGTCAGTTTCAGCAACCTTCCCAGTTTCAGCAACCCCCACAGTTTCAGAAACTGTTGCAGAAGTCTGAGTCTTTTACTTCGCGACTCCCGCTAGGCCCTAATCAGTGTGCTTATTGTAAAGAAGAAGGTCACTTCAAGAATAGCTGCCCGATCTTGCTACAGCGTGCGAATGGTATGTCTGGTCTGAGAGGTCGTGGTGGTTTCCAACAAGTACCTAGGGGTAGAGGACGTGGTACGTTTCCCCAGAATGAATGTTCCTTTTCCCCACAGAATTCTATGAATTATTTTGACCAACAGAATGTTCCGACCGTCCAGTCCGCTCAATATTACACTGATGATTATTATGTTGAAAGCGAGAGGGCTGATTTTAATGATAGCTAGGACAGCCATGGACAAAGGGAGGGAGTAGTGTCAGTTCCAGTAGACCAGAGTGGACCTTATGTTGAAGTGATTACATCAGGTGTGGCAGAACCTTTTCTTTTGGATACTGGTGCAGCAAAGAGTTGTATCATGCACTCTAAACTCCCTGGCGCACCTTTGTCTGGCTTGACCAATGTTTCAGTAGGATTTTCTGGCGCCCCAGTTCGTAACCCGGTTTCTTGTCCTTTGCCCCTTTCTATTGGTCCCTGTGAATTGGAGGCTCCCCTTATTCTAACGACTGGCTGTGGCGAGAATCTATTGGGTTTGGACTTGTTGAAAAGATTGCATGCAACATTACATTGTTCTCCTTCAGGAGTACATCTTACGGTGGGTAAGAAAGTGATTTCCCCGATGTATCTGTCTAAGGATCGCCTTCCACTGGAACTGCGTTCTCTCCCTGATACACTTTGGGCTACAGGCCCCAATGATGTTGGTCTCTTGCAGATTCCACCCTACGTTGTTACCCTTAAGTCGAATGCTAAATTACCTCGCATTCCTCAGTACAAAATTTCCAGTGATGGCGAAAGAGCTCTTTTAGCGATTATCTATGATTTGGTTGAGAAAGGTGTGGTTGAAGAAATGATAGGTAATGTGTGTAACAGTCCTGTTCTGCCTGTTCTTAAGCGTACTGACTCTTCTCAGCCACCTGTGTATCGGTTTGTGATCGACCTTCAAGAGGTCAATAAGATTGTTGTGCCACAGTTTCCTGTTGTCCCGGACATTACTGCTTTATTGACTATGATCCCTGCCTCAGCTGCTTGGTTTTCTGTTATTGATCTGAAGAACGCTTTCTTCAGTATTCCGATTGCTGAGGAAAGTAGGGATATTTTTGGCTTCTCTTTAGGAGGCCGCAGTTTCCGGTTTAAGCGCGCTCCTCAAGGTTATTGTGAGAGTCCCTCCATTTATAGTCAGGCTTTGAAAACTCAGCTTGATACTCTTGCATTGCCTTCTGGTGCTACTCTTATCCAGTATGTTGATGATCTGTTGGTTGCTGCTGATGATGAAGAGATTTGTAAAGAAGTTACTCTTTCTTTGTTGCGACACCTGTCTGACCTTCATCATAAAGTGTCACCTTCGAAGTTGCAGTATTGCCGCCAAGAAGTGACCTACTTATGTCATCTCTTGTCGAAGGAGGGAAGACGATTGACCTCAGAGCTTATTCAAACGTTTGCCCAAATGACTGTGCCATGCACACAGAGAGAGGTGCATGCCTTCTTAGGTATCACCTCGTATTGTAGACAGTGGATTCCGAATTTTTCTTTGCTAGCGAAACCTTTGTTGGCACTTACTCTTAAGGACACACCACACCCTCTTCCTTGGTCTGACAAATGTCAGAAGAGTTTTTCTGAATTGCGTGATGCATTGTGTTCTGCTCCGGTGTTGAGTACCCCCGACTACAGTAAACTTTATACACTTTATGTACACGAGAGAGAAGGTTGTGCGTTGTCAGTGTTGACGCAACAATTTGGAGACAAGCAGCGCCCATGTGCGTATTTTTCAGCTACTTTAGATCCGGTAGCTATGGCGTTGCCTAGTTGTCTAAGAGCTACAGCGGCAGCGGCTGTTTCTATCCGACAGTCTGCTGGTTTGATTGTGATGGTCCCACATGCAGTGGATACCCTATTGAATAGAACGAAGACTCAACGTTTATGCCAGCTAAAGGCACATATTTGTCATGACAGAGCCTACACATGGTTGCCACATGATTTTTCAGGAACGTGTTATGTGGCGTTTCTGCTTCCCCCTACATACACTACTGCTTCAGACTATCATAGAACGAGATATGGTAGAGGTGTCTTCAATTAGGAAGATACTGCAGCACATGAAGTAGGAGATTTCTTCAAGGGCTTCCTGCCCTTTTGGGGTCCTATGATCAATAGTAGGCATATTCGACAGCTTGTCCGCGTTGTTGAAGCTACTGTTAATGAGACAGCAGGTGCTCTTAGTAATGTTACAGCTGAGTTTCAAGCGGACCGCCTTATGACTTTGCAGAACCGTATGGTATTAGACATCATACTTGCAGATCGAGGAGGAGTATGTAAATTGATTAGATCCAGTTGCTGTGTTTACATACCAGATAATGCCCCTACAGTGTACCAAGCCATCTCTAGGTTGTATAAAATCTCTGAGTCTATCCATGTAGACGAAGGAGACTGGTCATTGACGGGATAGCTTTGGGGACTGCTGTCCAAATGGGGATGGAAGACTCTGACATTCCTTGTTATGGTTTTAACCATCCTTTTATCTTGTTGTCTTTGCATCCAGTGTGGTCCCGCCATTTGTAGTCTTTGTGCTACTATGTGTGTTCGGAGACCTGTCCCGAGAGAAGTAGAGAATACTAAGATGATGCTACAGCAACACCTTGAAGACCTAATGAATATCGATATAGACCTAGATTCAGATTAACATGAGTCTTAGGTTATTGCCTACGTAATGGCAAAAGGAGGGTCTGAGGTTTTGTAATTCTCGAGTCTGACTCCATTTTGTTCTGTGCCACCATTTTGTGTTGCCCTCACGTAGGCCTGTGAAGGTAGCCTGGCGAACAAAGTGGCCTGGCCTTCTTAGTTCATGTATACATTAACTAGGTTTCTTTTTGACTCTGAAATGAACTGTAAAAAACTGACCTTTTCACCTGAAACTGACCTCGCAAAGCCAATTTCCCTGATCGATCTTTGTCTGAGATTGCCAATCAATGTTCAGGACATCGTTAACTTTTAGTTTCCTTGCACATGCCTTATCTTGTTCAGCATCTGTTACTGTTTCTTTTTTATGTTTCTTCATTACATGGGTTATGCTTTCAATTATAGGTTTGTCCGGCTTGTGGAGATTGAATTTGGGACATTCCTAATCATTAATTTTTGGGTTGGGATACTGTAAATTGAGTTTTTGTTATGTGATACTTTGTTTGAAAATGTACCTTATTGGCTAGAATTTTGTGCAGTGGGTGTACATTTATAATGTGAATATTGGCTATAAAAGGAGACGTTGCGCCTTAGTAAAATGAGCAGTCTCCTGAGAATTTACACCGTGATGTATTTCTAGGGTCATTGTTACTAGCTGCAGCTAATAAACTTGGTCTCTGATGCCATCCAGAAGTATTCTGTGTCTCTGTATACCAAGACAGGTGAACTCGAAGATCTTAGGCGTGCCCCTGATGCCGCTGGGTTAAACCCCGGTTCTTCAGTGCTAGGCAAGGTGCCTAATCAATGAAAGCTTTTTTGTTGTAGGTAAAACCATTCCCATTGTAGAGGAGTCACCTTTTAACTCTTAAATGACTGTGATTTGTGTACATATCTTGCATAATCCATATGCAAACTAGCTTCCCTTCCAATTGAAGCTTTGGTCACTGGTAGTCTCCTCTTCCTTTTCCTGTTCCCAATACTCCTTAGTGATTTCCAACAGGCTTCAAGGTTCACGCCCATAGAGAAGTTGGAAGGGGGAACAACCCAAACTAGCTCGGGTTTGGCTTCTGATGACGTACAAAGCTAAAGGAAGGAGCATGTCCCACTCCCTCCCTTAGACAGTCAATAGTTTTTTAGCGTTAGTTTCAGGGTGGAGTTATACCGTTCACATAGGCCGTCTGTCTGGGGGTGGTAAACGGAAGTTTGTATGTGTGATATGTCAAGTGACTTACAAACCTACTTCATTATCTTGGAGACAAATGGGTTCCCCTGGTCTGTGAGTATCTCTCAAGGGAAGCCCACCCTGGAAAACAATTCTAGAAGCCGGTCACTAATATTCTGACTGGTAGGAGCACGCAAGGGTAAGGCCTCGGGGTACCTGGTGGCGTAATCGACGACCACTAGGGCATACAGATGGCCTTTCTTGGTTCTGGGTAGTGGACCTATAAGGTCCATACCTATCCTTTCAAAGGGGATTCCTATAATGGGAAGCGGTTGCAAGGGAATAGGAGGAGGTTTGTAGGGGTTCTTTTTTTGACATATGTCACATTCTTGACAGAATTTAGTGACATGTGCGAATATACCGGGCCAATAAAAATATTTTAGTAGCATATCTATAGTATTCTGTGCTCCTCGGTGACCTGCTGTTAGGTGTGAATGTGCGAAGAAAAGGACCTGGTCACAAAAAGCTTGGGGGACAACAAGTTGGGGTGAAGCATTCTCCTTAGCTATTCTGTAGAGGAGGTCATTTTGTATCTGACAGGATGGATATACAGGCTTCTGGTTAGGAAGGGTATGTCTCGCACTGTCCCAGGCATTTTGGAGAGAGGGGTCATTCATTTGACTATAACGAAAGTTTTTGTCGGAAAGCCAAGGGGCTTGGGTAAGAAAGGATGGTTCAACAGTTTGGTTTAGTCGGTATGCTTGTAAAGTGTTCTTTAGGAGTGTCATAAAAGATGGATTGTCCTGTCCTAGGATCATTTCTTCGTGGAGAGATGGAAGGACACCAAGTCTAGCTTCTAACCTGACCCCAGTAGGGAGGGATATGGGTAATTGTATTAGGGGGTAGGTCTTAATGTCCCCATGGACGCATCGAATAGGGACTTCTTGTTGGGTTTTGAGAGAAGAAGGTTGTACTAAGGACTGCCGTAGTACCAATTGTCGGCAGCCTAAATCTAGGAGAGCCTTTACAGTCACCCCTCCCACGCGAAGACTCACATAGAAACAGGGTCCCATCTCATCAGAATATAGAATGGAGTAAGGAACGCATCCTATGTTCATGGGTTCTTCTGGTGTTTTCTTTCTGGGACAGTTTCTGTCAATATGCCCCCAGTCTCCACAATCAAAACATTGGGGGTTTCTAATAGGAATGGGTTCTGGTCGGTAATGACAGGTCTTTTGAGGTTCTGGGTTAGGTTTTGGGGGCTTCCTTTCCGATCTAGCCGCAGAGAAAGGCAGTCGTGTTGTCTTCTCCACTTCTCCTGACAAGTTACATGGTTGCGCTCGGTAGAATGTGGTTGCCATTTCTACCGCCTGTTCAACAGTTAAATGGGTATGCTGTTTAAGCCACCTCTGTATTGGGTATGGTAGGGCTTCTATATATTGTTCTAAATATATGAGTGACATTATCTCCTCCTTTGTATTGGTTTGGGGTTTAAGCCATTTATCGGCCGCTGCCTTTAGCTTGAATTAAAGTGTTTTTGGATTGTCCATGGGTGTCCCTCGCTCCTTCCTAAATCGAACCCTGTAGGCCTCGGTGTCCATCCCAAGGTGGTCTAGGATAATGTTTTTTATCTCAGCATAGGGAGTGTGACAGCTTGCATATGCCACCTGATAGGCGGCTTGGGCCTCGCCTGTAAGAAGGGGTGCCAAAAAGAACGGCCATTTAGCTTCAGGCCATCCGCCGCTCTGGCTGCCCTCTCAAAATCAAGTAAAAAAATGCATCAGGGTCCTCGCCGCTAACGTATTTTTGTAAAGACATATTAGGCCCAGTCCGGTGTTGAAATTGGGAAGTCAATTCCAGTCAGTCATCTGCAACCTTCTGTAATTGTTCAGCTTGTTGGGTCATAGTATTCTTGAATAGTTCCCTGTCCGCATGAGCGGTTGTCAACTGTTTCTCTACCGCCCACTCAAGCTTCTCTTGGCCGCGTATAAGCTGCTGAATTAGGTTTTCCATGACTGGTAGGCGCTAGAAATCCCACTTCTGACACCACGTGTTACGCGGTGGAGAAGGAGATAGGGAAACAGAGGGGGGGCTTAACAGTCAAGATTTTATTAATGGCTTCCTCCAATCAGACAAAAGAAAACAACAAGGTACTGTTCCAACAAATAAAGAGGTTCCTTCCTAGGATTACTCTTCGTTCTTCTTTCCTCAGAGAACCGTGTCCTAGGCCTCCCGGATACCGGAGTTTGAAGGGGTGTATCCCGCGAGGATTCAGCACCATTCAAGAGAAACAAAAAACAAAGAAAAGAAAACACTGGTAAGGAAAGTTCCCGGGGCTCTACGCGAGTACGAAAGGGATTAGGGAAGTGAGGGACATAAACACCACCCGACACCAGTGAATTGTCTTTTAGTCTAGAAGCTCTTTCGCTCTATGGCACTCAGTCTTTGTGCCCCGAGGTCGGCCTCAGGCGGTATGCGGACGGGTCCACCCCCACCTCCCGACCTCCCCTTACCCAAAACAGCCCCCAGCTGTCCCCGTACCTTCTGCAGCCATGACCCTCCGCGGCCGTGGCTGGACTCAGCGTGTTGCCGGTTAAGGTACGGTTCCTTCTTGTAGGTCCCGCCCTCCGTCGAGGCGTCGGCTTGTCGCAGATCTGCTTCAGGCTTTGTAATCGGCGGGATCCAGGAGTCCGAGAGTCCAGGGCTCACAAAGAAGGTCTGCACTTCGGGTTCTCCTCCTGACGCCTGCACTGCTCCTTCGGCTGGGCTCCACCACGAACAACTTTCCTCCAGACTCTCTTCCGTTTTGAAGGTCGGAGAGTCAGCTGACGCGGTCACATGACCGCTTTGGTGGTCGGGTTGCAGAGGAAAATTAAAGAGATAGCTTTCCGGAGTCGGGCCTGAAAGTAGAGGAAGGGAGAGGGGAGTGGATAAAAAGGCAACTGTTCATGAGCTGTCTTTGAGGACGAGGCATCGTCAGAGGGCGTCTCCTCGTCACACTTATTTACAGCTTCCTACATTAGGAAGGGCTAAATACCGGTCGGTAACAGGATATTCACCGATTTTCGGCCATTACCGACCGGTATTTCGCTACCTACATCTGGCCCTTAATCATTAGAAAATGTGATGTAATAACGGATAATGTATGTGTAATGCTAGAAAATTAGTTTGTGTTAGTAGAAAAATGTAAACAACATATAAATGTAATTGCTTATTGCCAGTGTTTCATGAATCATTTGTGTGTAATGTAATGCATTAGATTTAAACGTGCACCATAAAAGTCTGCACGTGTAGAGATGCCTAAATGTGTCTTAAAGGTATAGAAATGTAATGCTAATAAGATGTGTTTCTTATTAATGCATGCATTTTTTGTGTGTAAATGCCTAGAATGAATATTTACATTTTGCAATGGGAAGGACTATTCACGGTTTCTTATGTTAGCAAAATCGAGAAGGCCTGAAATGTATTTTCTTTGGGAAGGCTCTCAATAGAATGTAGTCAGCAGATTTGTGCGTGCAAGGTTGATTTGTTCACATGCTTTCAGTTGCAGGTGCAAGGACATTTTTCTCGTTAGCTAGACTGATGCTCTTTGTTTTAGGAGTCAGGTATGGAGGCGACCTGTTACAAAGTAGCAGTGGAGTGTGATAATTGGAGACTCGTTGGAAGCCTGGGACACAAGGACATCTCAACCATTCTTGGACGAAGCACAAGTTGTGGAAAATTATCTGCCGAAGATGGTCATCCAGAGGAGGTGTTTAGGGGAGTGTTTTTGAATTGACTGTTTTTGTACCTTAATGATAGCGTAGGAATTAACCAAAATTTCCTTTCCTGTAAACTGATAAAGACTGATTTGGATATTGGATCAATAGTTGCTTGTTTAATCTTTTTGGAACTGCTTATCCTTCTTACATGGCACCGAATTAGGTTAATCCGTAGAATGAACTTTGTGTTGGTGCCTATGTATTTTTTCACCTCATTATGAGGTACTTATATAATCAGATATTTTTGGCCTTGTAATAAAACCCTTAAATTGTAAGTTGGAGTCAGTGATCTTTCTGAGTCTGTGGCAGCTGTCTGGTCGTTTAGCGGACAGACGGTTGTCAGGGTTGAGGTCGACAATTGTGAGAGACTGTCTGGTAGTTTGGTGGACAGACAATCAGAGAAGTGACTGTTCGGTTATTTTGCGGACAAACAGTTATTTTGTTGTATGAAAGAGATGCGTGAGTGTGTGAGAGACAAATTGTAAAGTCTGGTTGTGAGAAAGGGGAGGTTCACATTTGGGTTTCAAATGATGGACGAGCAGTGTTACCAGATGACCTTTTGAGCCCGATGGCAAGACATATTCATGGTGCGGTACACCTTGGAAGAGATGTGATGGTACGTGTGTTCAGGACGTACCATAGGGCCATATGCTCAGCCAGGGCTGCCTTCTATTCACAGGAGATAAAAAATAGTACGAACCCCACCAAGATCATTTTTAGGGTGTGCAAAGACCTTACTAATAAAAGAACTGCCTCCACGTTCATTGCTTCTATGACACACTGCGAAGATTTGGCCTCGTTCTTCGTCGAAAAAGTGGAGGCCATATACAGGTCGTTTGCTCTGCCTTTTGTCAGGGAAATTAACACTGCCCCTCTGGTTTCTAAATCCCTGCTAGCTATTCCAGGTCCCACCCAAGAGGAGTTTATAACTCTGACGATTAAAGTTAAATCTGGTTCTCCGGATGATCCCATGAGACCCATGCAATTCCGCGATTTCGCAGATTGCTGTTACCCGGCGATGCAGAGCTTAATTGATCTATCTTTTAGAACTGGTGGTGTTCCTACTGCTTGGAAGCCGGCTACTATTATACCAATCCTTAAAAAACCTTCTCTTGATCCTTCCAAATCAGAGCATTACCGACCTATTTCCCTCCTTCCTTGGATGGCTAAAATAGCCGAAGCTCACGCCAATAGGATTTTATCCTCCCACCTGCAAGAAGCAAACATACTGGACAACTCCCAGAATGGGTTTAGAGCCGGCCACAGTACCGAGACTGCCCTCTTGGCTGTGGTGGAACACATCAGAAAAATATTAGACCAAGGTCAGACGGCGGCACTGATCCTATTGGATCTAAGTGCCGCTTTCGACACGGTCTCTCACCAGATCCTTCTACATCGCCTTGTGGAGGCAGGAGTCGGAGAGCAAGCACTTGAATGGTTTCGATCATTTCTTATGGATCGAACCTTTAAAGTTTCTACACCTCCATATATCTCTGCCCCACGCCTCATTCTGCAGGGAGTCCCACAGGGTTTGGCTCTTAGCCCCACCCTTTTTAATTTGTATGTTGCACCGCTGGCGCCGGTGGCTGCCAGTTTTGGTCTCACTATGGTGTCATACGCCGATGACACACAGTTGGCTGTGTCACTTAATGGTGATTCCAACATGAACGCCTCCACCTTTCAGGCAGCCCTCAAAGCTGTGGCCGGCTGGATGGCGAATAATCGCTTACAACTTAACGCCACCAAGACGGAGGTCATTATCTTCGGAAGGGATAGCGGGCTCTGGGGAAACCAATGGTGGCCTTCTGAACTGGGTCCTGCTCCTACTCCTGTAGCTGAAGTCAGAAATCTGGGCGTATGGCTTGATGATAAACTGTCTTTTATTCCTCACATCAAGGGTGTCGCTGGAACCTGTTTTGGCGCTTTACAGTGTCTGCGGCCTATTTTTAAATTCTTTGACGCTGACACCAGGCAGATCATAGTCCAAGCCTTGGTGTTGACCAGATTTGACTTTGCCAGTTCCCTGTTTCTGGGTGTGAATCAAGCTGAGCTAGCCCGCCTTCAGCGGGTACAAAACGCGGCGGCCAGGATGCTGGTCGGCCTTCCTAAATTTGTCTCTGCTCGCCGCACTATCCATGACCTCCACTGGCTTCCAGTAGGCCAAAGAATTAAGTTTAAGGCTTTGTGCCTTACTTTAAAAATTCTCAATTTGGCCTCCCCTCCTATTCTCACCCAGACTATTCTCCACTATGTCCCCTCAAGAGCCCTTCGGTTTGCAGGGTCCAACCTAGCCATTATTCCTCGCTTTAAAAAGTCCAGAATGGGTGGACGTTCTTTTTCGGTGATGGCGGCTACACTATGGAATTCTTTGCCTGCATCACTTCGTTCCATCCCAGATCTGTTTCAGTTTAGGAAACTACTAAAAACTCATCTATTCTCCTCTGCCTAGCTTCAGTGTTACTTGGTTCTTTCTGCTGTGTTGTGTGTTTCATCTCCAAAAAAGCGCCGGGACGCCTCTTGGCTGCGGCATCTGAGCGCTATACAAAATAAAATAACATAACATAACATAACATAACAGACAGACGTGGTACAATCCACGATTTTGTGCTGTTGCTGAAGCTGTGTGTCAGAGGTGTGTTACATGTCAACAAATGAATGCTGGCAAAAAAACTGTGGTCACTTTGAGTCACATTGGGATGTCGGAAGGACCCTTTAATAGGATGCAGTTGGATTTTATTGAGATGCCGAAGTGCAATGGGTTGAGGTACATTTTAGTGGTAGTGTGGGTATTTTCACAGTGGGTGAAGGCTTATCCAACACGAAGATGTGGCACCCTCGCTGTAGCAAAGCTCTTACTGAGAGAACTGATTCCTAGGTTCAGTTTTCCAACCTCTTTGGAGTCAGACAGAGGAACACACTTCCACAGCGAGATCATGAAGTTGCTTTGCACTGCTTTGAGCGTTGATCAGAGACTTCATTGTAGCTACCAACCAGAGGCTTCTGGGATAGTGGTGCAGATCAATGGAACTTTGAAAGCATAGATGGCAAAAGTGTGTTTGTCTACGTCTCTGAAGTGGCCTGGTGCGTTACCTCTGGTGCTGATGAGTGTTCGTAGTGTACCAGATAGGAGGATTGGTCTTTCCCCACACAAGATCTTAATGGGGAGGGTGATACGGTTGCCAACGGTGCCAGCCACAGCGTTGATAAACATCACTGATGATTTGATTCTTGACGACTGCAAAGGACTAGCTGAAGTGGTCCATTCTGTGTCTTAGCAGGTGCAGGCTGCCGCTGTTCCAGCTGCAAGCGACCTTTGCCACGATCTGTGTCCAGGGGATTGGGTGCTTGTCCGAAAGCACATGAGGAGGAGCTGTTTGGGTGTTTGGTGGCAAGGCCCTTACCAGGTGATACTGGTAATGAACACTGAGGATTGCCAAACTGGGTACACGCTTCTCACAACTGCAGGGTTACAGCACCCTTGGAAGAAAGAGCTCCTCTCCCAAATGAAAATCCAGCTGTGGCGGTAGGGCCACAAGAGAGGACAAGCCAAGCTGTAAGGATTGCTGAAGAAGCTAGCTGTTCAACAGGCTGAGCTGAGAAGGGTTACGCTGTCCAGAACCCGAACATTGACTCTGAGGAAGAAAGCAATTCTGGGAGTGGTCCAGAGTCAGACTCAGCAGAAGGTAGAGGTGTGCAGAGTGACCGAGAGGAAAGCAGAAGGGATAAAAGCACAGAAGATGCGTGGCCTTGGAGGCAGAGAAGGCTGAATCTGTGACTGTCTCCTAAGAGAGACCTTGCTCCTGTGTCTGAGGTCTCTGAATCAGAGGAAAGCGATAAAGAACAGAATCAAGGCCTGTGAAAATCCAAGAGGACGAGGGTGCTTTGTCAGAGATATGCTACACCGGAGTACACAGTAACTGATGCCGGGAGTAGTGAATTCTGGGAGGCTGAGGTCCGTGAGTGTGATCAGCAGGAATCTACTACTGAAGATCAAACTGGTACTGCTGGTTCCTGGATTTGAAATCGAAGGGACACTGACGATCAGGGTTCCGAATCCTCCAGTTCTGAGTAAGGTGCGACTCCTGATTTTACACAGATTAGTTTTCCCGTCTTTTGGATTTAAAGCATCAACTCAAGATCTGATAACTGTTTGTCTTGAAATATTGCAACATGTTCTAGCTGCAATTGGATCTGAACTAATTGTGGATTGTCAATGAACTGAGCTTTGTAAATAAGTGTTCAAGAGAAGATAACCTAGGCCCGAGTGGAAGAAGAATAAAATTAGGGACTTTCGTTGGAATAGAAGGAGGGTTAAGGAAGTCTTTTGCGGACTTTGTAAATAAGGAACAGAAACTGTTGAATAAGGGGAATTTCCAGTTCATCAAGAAGTGGTGCTTGGACTGATTAAGCCGCAACTTGTGGTGGAAAGAGAGACTCTAAGGATTGATTGCTGAACTCAAAATCGCAGCGAAAATGGAGGCTGGAAACCCGAACCGTAGGTCCAAATGTATGATAGTCACACTCATTTTTTTTTTTTTTTTATGTATTTTTATTGCAGGAATTAGTAAATCGTTACATATTCGACCAGCATTATAGATTAAACAAAATCAGTGAAATGCAACCCTCCGTCCCCCAGCAGTATGTACCCTTACACAGCCATTCAGCCCACAACCCTATGGTCGGGCGGCGAAATCCAATGGGGCTCAGCAGAAAGGCGAAGCTGGTCCGGATGATCCACTGTCCGTCATCTGCTTTTCTAAACAAGCCTACAAAACCCAAAAGAAAACCCCTCCCTCAAAACACTACGAACCAAATTAATCCCTACCCAACCCCGCCATCAGTGCACGGTAACATCCGCATTAGGATCTGTGAGAGGACCCAAGAGGAAAGCATCTGAGCTGTAAAGTGCAATCGTCTATCTGGACTCGGGGCGAGCTGCTTCCTCACTTTCGGAGTCGCTGGGGGCGCAATAATCCCTGAGGGCCTGCACTAATGTCTCCCATTCTAGCGCTGCCTCCTGTGCCTTCTCGTTATGCTGTCTCCTAGCTAGCTGGTATCTCAGCGTGCTTTCCCCCGCTGCCCACTTCAAGAGTTCGCTGTGCCACCGGCCCCCCGTCGGACCAGCCCGTGCCTTCCAGTTCCTGGTCACCTCTCGTTTAGCAAAGAGAAGCCCCAAATCGATGAATTTACTGGTAATTTTGTTTTTGGGGGTATGCCGAAACCAGTGTAGGAGTCCCACTGCCGCATCAACCGATAATGACCTCCCTGTCATCTCCTCCAGGGTCTTCCCCACTTCCATCCAGTAGGAGGACAATCCCGGGCAGGACCACAACATGTGGAGAAGGTCTGCCTCCGGCGCCAGGCATCTGGGGCAGTTCGCCGAGCCCGTAGCAAAATACTGTTGGATTTTCGCCGGGGTTAGATATGCCCTATGGAGTATGTAGTAGTGGACCAATTGAAAGCGGGCGTGGCGTGTGCCCTTCCAGGCTCGCCGCACTAGCTGGGACCAGGTCGTCTCCGGGATCTCCCTACCTATGTCCTCCTCCCAACGGGTTCTCAAAGTAGTGAGGGGGGCCAGCCCCTCATTGATCAGTCTACCGTAGAGGCAAGTGACCGCCTTCACCGTACCCGCAGACATCATGACGTATTGGCACACTGGAGATATAGGGGGTTCCTCTTGCCCGCATTTCCAGTGCACCTGGATCGCTCGGACCAGGGCCGAGTGCAATAGAAAGTCGCCGCGAGGAACCTCGAAGCGATCAATAAGCTCCTGATAGGGCAAGAGCGCCCCGTCCTCATAGAGGTCGCCCATCAATTGTAAGCCTGCGTCCTCCCAGTTTGCCAACCGCGCCCAATCACCGCCATGGGGCAAGGCCGTTAGCATCCCCAAAGGTATTTCGGGCGCGTACGGTATACGCAGTTGGCCCCGGGCGTGAGCTCGGTTCCAACACAGGCGGATGGTCTTCTCCTCTAGCGACAGGTCCTGTAAGGCCAAACGTTGTCGCAACGCTATGAAGGAGAGAACATGCCTGGCCATCCCCGTACCTCTCCTGTCCTCTGGGCCCCATGATAGTCACACTCATAGTAGGAGTGATAGTTTCAATAGCAGTAGTTATCATAGTGTGAGTTGCTGTTTCGCATGGGGAAGAAGTCAGACAGGTGCAGGGAACACCTACACCTAGTACTTCGACCAAGAAAAAGGGAGGGCATCATAGGAGCTGAAAAGGCTTTGCTAGATCAAGATAGTTGTAAGTTGCATGTAGATTTGTCTAAAGGTGATTTTAAGCTTAACGCATATGCCAAGCTGCTATATGAATATGTTGAGGCGATCAATGCAAAAGATTGTTATGTGTGTATGCAGTTACCTGCCTCAGTGGATGAGGGTATTAAGTATCACAATCTTTCACTGATTTATGGCATTACATGTAGTTTATTGCTTTGTATATTCTATGGGAGAGGCCATTATGAGTATTTCTTTTCGAATTATGATGCAGTACTTTCAGGGGTGCCAGCTTATAAGCACCTGAATAAGTATGATTATTATAAGCAAGAAGATAGGATTGGGAAGTACTTCATACCAGATACCACGCTAGATACCTCTTATGCTCATAGACATAATTTGACTTGTTCACTAACAGATGTAGAAAATAAGTTTGTAGATCAAATAGAAGATAGATATAGATAATTAACACAGACATGCCACACAGGAGATAGATAGTCCCGTAGATTGGACAGATGAGGAGAAAGTGCATAGAGCTAAAGGAAGCTACGGTCCTATTGCATTGGATTTACCGCAGAAGGGGAAGTTGTGTTTGAAAGGTGTGCAGACCTATTATGATAAGATCTGTGTTGGACAGAGTTTGTGTGATCATGTGATCACCATGGAGATGTCTGCAAAGGACTTTTTGCAAGTTTCAGTTCAAATGGTGCCTACTGTATATTATGTGTGTGGAAGGAATACGTATGTACGACTGCCTGCTAATTGTATGGTACAGGGTATTTAGGTATGATTTTTCCAAAGATCTACCACGCAGATGATTTGGAACTGTTGGAAGGTGAAAAACATCCGAGAGCAAGGAGGGATACAAGTGAAGGAGCAGGGATTGGAGATATTTTTGGACCGGTGATACCAGGATTGGGACTGATTTTGAATAACGTGAATATAAGAAAATTGGCGACTGTTGTGGATCCATTATCGACAAATACAGCTAAGTCATTGATACTTGTAGATGGCGAGATATTGTTGATAAGGATGACGGTGATGCAGAACCGTCTTGCTTTAGATGTCCTATTGGCAAAAGAAGGCGGAGTCTGTAAAATGTTGAAGGTTCAAGAGTGCTGCACTTATATACCAGATAACATTAAAGATCAGGAGAAATATATAAGTAACATCACTGTGATCCATCATGAGATTAAGGACTTGACTGAAGAAGGTGTTTGGGAAAAGGTTGGAAAAGGGTTTGGAAGGGTGGGCAGCTAGTTTGTGAATTTGAGGAAAGGTATCATTGGGTATATTATGAAGCCTATCATTGTGCTTTGTGTGGTTTGCCTGTAGGGGTTTGCCTAAGCTTCCCAGTGGTACAAGGCAAATCAAGTTGAGAGATCCCTTAGAGAGCAAGAGATAAGAATGGATAGACTGCAGGACAGTCATTATCAGAATATTAATAATTTAGAGAAGTTCCAACATGGGAAGAGTGGCTACAAGTTCTGTTTAGATTGGTTCTTTCTCCAAGGAATTGTGATTTTGGTGATGACACTCGTCATAAAAGGGGGGAACTGATAGAGTGTCATGTTATTCTGAAATTTGTAGGGATGCATCATAATCACCGTTAGACTGTTCCCATATATACTTTAGTTTAAATTAAGCATTTAATCATTAGAAAATGTCGATGTAATAACGAATAATGTATGTGTAATGCTAGAAAATTAGTTTGTGTTAGTAGAAAAATGGTAAACAACATATATATGTTATTGCTTATTGCCAGTATTTCATGAATCATTTGTGTGTAATGTAATGCATTAGATTTAAACATGCACCATAAAAGTCTGCATGTGTAGAGATGCCTAAATGTGTCTTAATTGTATAGAAATGTAATGCTAATAAGATGTGTTGCTCATTAATGCATGTATGTATTTTTTGTATGTAAAGGCCTAGAATGAGTATTTACGCTTTGCAATGGAAAGGCCTATTCGTGGTTTCTTATGTTAGCAAAATCGAGAAGGCCTGACATTTATTTTCCTTGGGAAGGCTCTCAATAGAATGTAGTAGGCAGATTTGTGCGTGAAAGGTTGATTTGTTCACATGCTTTCTGTAGCAGGTGCAAGGACATTTTTCTCGTTAGCTGGACTGATGCTCTGTCTTTTAGGAGTTAGGTATGGAGGAGACCTGTTACAAAGTAGCAGTGGAATGTGATAATTGGAGACTCGCTGGAGAACCCTGGGACCCAGGGACAACTCAACCGTTCTTGGACAAAGCAAAAGTTGTGGAAAATGACCTGCTGAAGATGTTTATACCATGAGTTTTATCAATGTGAGGGAAGAGGAATAGCTGTCCTATCTGTTCCCCAGAACTAGGTAGATTTTATCAAAAGTGGATAGGACACTTGTGACCACTTATACCAAGAGATATATTGAAAAACCCTCATAAACGTTGTGTATTACGAGAAGCGGTATATCTTGTTCTCCGCCCCACACAGACGTTGTGGCAACAGTCATTGGGTTTTGCAATTAGTGTCTTGCCAGCCTCACCTGAGGCAATCTCTGGTTTTATCGTGGCAGTATCCAGAGATAGTTCGAGTAACCCCACTGAAAGTGAAAATAAAATAGTTTCCAGGCGATTAACTACTATTTATTCATATCGCTGGACCACTAATTTAAAAGGTTTTATAGGTATGCACTGGGGATAGTTAGGAATCCTTAGCATATATCATTAGAACAAAAAAACGTCAACATGTTTCTGCTCTCTTGGCCCGTGGGTCTAAGAGCATTCGTCAGGACATATAAACAAACAGACACAGTGTAAAGCTACTTTCACTATTTGTGACGTAGATGGGTCAATTCAGCATAATAGTCTTACCCATTAAGGTTCATAAGAGTCACCTAAAGGATTAAAAAGAAGATGGGGTAACTAGTGGCACTTTAACAAATTAATGTTAAATAGTTGTGGTCAAAACATTCATTGTGTTTATCAAAAAATAAACGCTCAATTAGAGACATTATTTAAAAATTGTGAGGAAACAATCAACAATAGTGACATATATGGCGAGTTAAAAAGCGGCGATATTTTGAGACCAGCGTGCAAGTGATATCTCAATACACTTATGTCTAGGTGATAAGGTTGACATATATGGTAAATATCAAAAGTTTTTTGGATCATACCTCTAGGTTGGGTGTACATGGAGTGAACCTGGAGGAAAAACGGAGGTAAAGTATAGCTGATACCGCCCTCAATGGAATATCAAACATAGTGCCCGGTTACCTCATATGAGGTCTTACCTGAAGATAGTTTCTAAAAGGTTCCCTCAGGAGGTACGGACATTCGTCCCAGGCTAGAAAGACATCAATATTGGATTGTAAAAACGATGTCTGCCGATAGTTTACACAGCGGGCAGTGAGGAAAAACTCACCCGCGTTGGAAGCGTGTTCCGCGTCTTGTGCTGGCTCTGCCTCCTGGACGCCGAAAGCACGCTTCCGATGGCGTTTTCTACAATACTGGCCATGGAAGTAGAAAGGGGATATGATTGCAAAGATCGAGGGACAGGTTACACTCAAAAATACGGGGTTTACAATCATAATGATGAGCTTATTTTTAATTTAGTGTTATCGGGGCTGTTTTAATACAATTATCATCACACTATTAGTAAGATCGAATTTTTGAAACTTGATAATTAAAAATGAAGAAAAAATGGGTAGACTCATAGCAAAGTAAATATAGACCCATGGTACAGTGAAAAAATCAAGTTATTCAGGCAAAAATGTTGGAATTAGCGTGCAAAGTGGTGCCATGAAATTTCATCGTTCAGTCCGTACTTATTGGTTTTAAGGCGTTGTCATATAGTACCTTTTCAACATTGGGCATCACTTCCGCTATTTTTTCTAAAACAGTCCATCTCAGATCTTCAATACTGTGCTTTTGCTCAGTGAAATGTGAACAGAGCTTTGTTGTGTTCTTTTGGAGGCGAATGTTACTTTTATGTTCCCCTATTCGCAGTTTTACCTTTCTGCAGGTCCTCCCAATGTATTTCTTTTCGCATGGGCATGTAACCATATAGATCACATGAGATGAATTGCAGTTACTGTGTTGTCTTTGTGTCCATTTGAATGTTGGGGATAGTTGTATGGTTTTTGAGGTGGTCGTTGATTTACAGGCCAGACATGACCCACATGGATAATGTCCTGTCACCGGAGCCATGTGGACATTTCTAATTGATTTTTCCAAGATCGATTGTCTAGGGCGGGTGTGGACCAGCAGGTCTCGTAAGTTTTTTGTTCGTTTATTGGCAAAGCGTGGTTTTGGCCAATTGAATTTTCCAGTGTTCACAATGTGCCAGTTCTTCTGAATTAGCTTATTCACTTGGTATGATGCAGGACCAAACGTTGTCACACAGGTCATGAGGTCCTCATTTTCTGTTTTTTCAAAAGTTGTTAGTAGATTATCTCTCGGTTGGTTCATGGCTCTTTTTCGGCATTTAGATATGGTTGATGCTTTATAATGCCTTTGTTGCAGTCTGGTACTGAGGTCGTTCGATTGTATCTGATAATCAGTTTTCTGACTGCAGTTCCTTTTGAGACGTAGAAACTGACTATATGGTAGGTTGTCTCTTAACGGTTGGGGATGATAACTTTTATAAGACAATAGGCTGTTCTTAGCAGTAGGTTTTCTGAAAGTTTTGGTCTCAATTTTGTTTTCTTTTGAGTATATAGTCATGTCTAAAAAGTCAATGCTTTCTTTATCAGCTGTGTATGTGAAACGAAGCCAAGGGCCACGTGTGTTGAGCCATTCCACAAATATCTTCAAGTCTTGATTATTGTGCCAAATCAGAAGGACGTCATCAATATAACGTTTCCAGTAGAGTATACTGGAAACGTAAGGGTTGGCAGGTGTAAGGACGTGTTTGGTTTCAAAATTACTCACATAGAGGCCTGCCACCGAGGGGGCAAAAGCACTCCCCATTGAAGTGCCATGGCTCTGTAAAAACAACTGGTTTTCAAATTCAAAATAGTTTTCAGTGAGTGCCATCCGGCAACATTCCAGGACAAAGTGTCTCGGTGTCCTAAAATCCCAATTTTCCATAAAGAGAACATCTTCCAACATTTCTAGCGTCTCTTTTTGGGGTAAGCTCGTGTATAGGGATTCTACGTCAAGACCCACTAGGAGCATCGTGGTGGGGTCAAAAGATTGGTCTTTAAGTTGATTTAACAAATCTCTGGTATCTTGTAGGTAGGCAGGTGTTTTTTTAACTAAAGGTTGAAGAAATTGATCCGCAAATTTGGAAAGGGGTTCCAGCACTGATCCTATACCCGAAACTATCGGGCGACCTGGTGGGGGGACTCTGTTTTTTTGTGTTTTGGGTAAAGAGTAAAAGTATGGTGTCTTTGGATTGTCTGTCAACAAGAAATCAGCTTCATTTTTGCTTACCCAACCATTGGTTTCGGCTTCATAAACCATCATTGCAATAGTGGTTTTTAATCTTGGTGTTGGGTCCGTGTTGATTCTGGTATAGAATTTTTCATCCGCCAGTAGTTCAAGACATTGAGTTCTGTAACCCTCCTTTCCCAGGATAACTACTCCACTGCCCTTATCCGTGGGTTTGATGACAATGTTTTCATTTTTCTGAAGTTCTTCTAAGGCTTTTCTTTCTAATCTGGCTAGATTTTGAAAGGGTCTTTTGACATTGTTTGCCATGTTATCAGTTCCTGTGAGGATGGCCTGTTCGAAGGTTAATATCTCTATTGGTACCATATTGATCGGTGGAGTAAAGGTCGACTTCTTACGAAGGTTGGTGTCTCCAAGATCAGTAGATGGTGCGGACTCCGAAAAATGTGCTTTCAATTTGAGTGAGCGACAGAATTCCGACAGTTCACATTTTAGTCTAAAGAGGTCGAGATTAGGAGTGGGGACGTAGCCAAGTCCTTTGTTGAGGACATTTTCTTGTTCCTTGGATAGAGTCATCGAACTCAGGTTCACTATCAGTGACTCGTTTTGCTGGTTCCTGGCTTAGATGATGTCATGCTCCTTGTTTGAACATTCGGCTGTTGATCTTACCACGATATGTTTCTTCTCCTTCCTCTTTGGTTCTGGCCCCTCAATAAAAAAGGATCCTGGTTCTGATTATTGATCCCCTGTGGTGGCATGCCCATGAAATTCTGCATTTGTTGGGGTCCTTGATTGTACGGGTTCATCCACCCCGCATATGGTTGCATATAGGGTTGGAAGAATTGCATTGGCGGGCCCATGAATTGTTGTCTTGGCCATCTGTTGCCTCTTCTCTGTGGTCAAGATCGATATTGTCCTCTGCCTCTTCTGTGGCCCGAATCTTCGGACCCTGTTTCCGATCCTCCGGAAGAATCCCAACCATCGGAATCATTATCTGTTTTGGAATCGGTTGGCTTGTAATCAGTTTTGGTGTAAGGATGCATTTTTTCATGACTAAACTTTTTAATGTCTTTACTTAGTTTTTGTAACTTGTTTTGCATCAGAAAATCCTCACTGTCTGATATCTCTTTATTTAGTTCCTCTAATCTTTTCTTATAGACTGCTGGTTGTATGCCTTTTTTCAGTTCAGCTTCACAGGCTTGTATCTGTGTTAGTAAGGCTTCTGATAGTCTCTTGACAGTTTTTACTATCAACACCAGATAGTCAAGGGTACATTTCCAAGAGATTGCAGACCAGTCTCGTCTAAAGGCCAAGTCATGGAGAAAAATTCTTGGTGCGTTAGTGATCCAAAGACCTCTTGGCGCTATCTTCGAACGTAGATATTCTGTCATGATGATTCCGTGAATGGCAATCCTTATTTGTTCTTGTTTTTTTGCTGTAAGGCTGTCCCAATCATCGGTCTGGGCCAGTACTTGGACTAGGTCTGTGTTTTGAATTAGAGATTGAGCCGCTAGAATCTCGCTGATATCGCTCCCCTTAAAACTCAAACCACTCATATCTTCCATGTTGAGTTTCCAAAAAAATGTCGTTTTTCTTGACGAAAGTCAGAGACACTTTTCCCGCAGCTGCGCGCTGCTTAATATGAGTTTTATCAATGTGAGGGAAGAGGAATAGCTGTCCTATCTGTTCCCCAGAACTAGGTAGATTTTATCAAAAGTGGATAGGACACTTGTGACCACTTATACCAAGAGATATATTGAAAAACCCTCATAAACGTTGTGTATTACGAGAAGCGGTATATCTTGTTCTCCGCCCCACACAGACGTTGTGGCAACAGTCATTGGGTTTTGTAATTAGTGTCTTGCCAGCCTCACCCGAGGCAATCTCTGGTTTTATCGTGGCAGTATCCAGAGATAGTTCGAGTAACCCCACTGAAAGTGAAAATAAAATAGCTTCCAGGCGATTAACTACTATTTATTCATATCGCTGGACCACTAATTTAAAAGGTTTTATAGGTATGCACTGGGGATAGTTAGGAATCCTTAGCATATATCATTAGAACACTTCAAAAGTGAGTGCGCAGAGCGGACACGCGCAGCGGCGCGCGTGCGGCGCGTCTAAGTCGCGTCAAAGTCAAGGCCTGTCCTCGCCTGTCACCGCCTGAGAACCGACGCACGACGCCACGTTCGTCCATCTCCCAGGTACTATAGCCAATACTACAAAATGATAACCTATTCGAGGGACCAGCTACTAGCTCTAAACACCAGCCCCCCGAAACCTCCCCAAACAACCACACCCCCTGTCCTAACCTGCATTTATGGCAACGTACGCTCCCTCCCAAAGCACGCCATACAAATTTGGGCAGTGCTCGATCAAGAAGCTCCTGATCTGTTCTTTATGACTGAGACATGGATTCAAGACCACTCCACCCCAGATATAGCCACAGCCTTACCTGAGGGTTATAAGATCATTAGACTGGACAGAAAATCTAAAAGAGGTGGTGGAACCGCCATCATATTTAAAGAGCACATAAAAATCACTATCATAGAGACTCACCTGGCGCCCTGGGGAGAATTCTTACTTTTTTCCTTGATACTCAATAACACTGAATCCTGGAAGGGTGCTTTGGTCTATAGACCTCCCACCACTAAAGCGAATTTCGCCACCCAAAAGCTAGACATTCTTACACCCCACGTCCTTGCATGTAAAAATTTCTTGCTATTAGGGGACATAAATTACCACCTAGAATGTCAAACTGATCACCATACCGTTGAGTTGAGCAACAGTATACATGCACTAGACCTGAAAATACTAGAGACAGGCCCAACACACATCGCAGGACACTGCCTCGATATCATCTGCTCCAACTCGCAACAATTATCTATCAATAACCTTACCCCAGTACTATGGACCGATCATTCACTTATAAACCTCTCTATCAAGCTAAACTCACAGCACCCCAGACCCCCTAAACAATTGAATTTAACCAGATCATGGACAAAAATACAGATAGACACTTTCCAGAGGCATTTCATTCCTCCCCCTGCCACCCAATCGGTAAATCAGATGGCAGTGGACCTAGACAAAGCCATTGTAAAAGCCCTCGACATAATAGCTCCCAAGCGCCCAACCAAATGCCCCACAAAAAGCAGTCCCTGGTTTACCCCTGAATTGAAGAGATTAAAAGTAGCTACTAGGGCTCTAGAAAGGCATTGGAGAAAAACCAAAAACTCAGACGACAAAGCCAAATACAAAACCTCACACCATGAATATATGGCGAATATAGCAACAGCAAAAAAAAACTATCTTGCTGACAAAATAAATCAAGCAGGGTGCTGCCAAAAAACACTATATAAAATAGTGAAAGACTTTACGAACCCCTTACCTTGCCAAGCAAACGCACTTGAATCCCAGGAATGGGCAAACCAGCTATCCATATATTTTAAGGACAAAATAAATAATATATACATGACCTTCCCTAATTCCACCCCAATACAGATGCTCCACACCCCCTGTATCCCTCATACATGGAGAACCCGACACCCACCATGCAACTACTAGAATTCAACCCTTTTACTATAGACATGGTAACAAAGAATCTAGGAAAGATCAAATCAGGATCCCCAAATGACGCAGCATCATCACAAATTCTAGCCAAAATAGGACCAGCTATAGTGACTGAACTCACCACTATTTTTAACACCTCTCTCGAGCAAAGTACATTCCCAAGCAGCTGGAAGGAAGCAACGATTAGGCCCATTATCAAAAAAAACAATGCTGACCACACAGCTCCTTCAAATTATCGCCCAATAGCCCTTCTTCCCCTGTTTGGCAAAATGATGGAGGCAACTATAAACTCCCAACTAATGAAACACCTAGAAGACAACAAGATACTGGACGCCACCCAATCAGGCTTCAGAGCCCACCATAGTACGGAAACAGCTCTACTCGAAATAGTAGATAACATCCGCCTCGCCATTGATTCGAAGAAATCAGCAATCCTGATTCTGTTGGATCTCTCTGCAGCGTTCGACACCATCTCCCACACAGTACTAATAGAGCGACTGGTGGGGGTTGGTGTCGGGGGCAAGGCGCTGGGCTGGCTACAAAGCTACCTGGCAGACAGGAAATCTAGAGTTAAAACCGGTCCCTTCCTGTCTGATACTACTGATAACAACATCGGCGTCCCCCAGGGCTCAATTCTGAGCCCAACGTTATTCAACGTTTATATGTCCCCCCTAGCCAAAATAATCAGGGATCATGGCTTCCAAACAGTCTCATACGCTGACGATACACAGATCCTGGTCACCATGGGCCCCGACTCAGGAGACACCAAAATCAGATTTCGATCCTGCATGGTGGCCATCAAAAAATGGATGACTGAGAATTATCTGATGCTTAATGCAGAAAAGTCCGAAATAATGCTGTTCGGAAAGGCACATCAATTATGGGAACAGGACTGGTGGCCCTCTGAACTTGGCCAATGCCCCTCCCCTAAAGGTACAGTCCGAAACCTAGGAATCACAATGGATGACCAACTCACAATGCAACCACACATTAACAAAGTGGTACACACCTGTATAGGCCTTATGAGAAGCCTTAGAAAAATATTCAAATGGCTTCCTTTAACTAGCAGAAGACCACTGATCCAAGGCTTAATAACTAGCCGGTTGGATTATGGCAATGCATTGTTTGCAGACATAAATGCTTCTAACATAGCTAAATTACAGACCATTCAGAACAGCGCGGCTAGACTTGCACTGGACCTTCCACCAAGAACCCCGTCTGCCCCCTGCCTGAATCAACTACACTGGTTACCAGTTAACAGACGCATAAAGTTCAAGGTCTGCTGCCTAGTCCACAAATCTTTAAACGGACAAGGACCAGCATATATCAGAGACAAACTGCACCGATATAGCCCAACGAGAAATCTTCGCTCCTCCAACCAACTACTGCTAAAGACGCCTAGAGTCCGCACAGTGAGGAACGGGGACAGATGCTTTTCAAAAATTGGTCCTTCATTCTGGAACTCACTTCCCCTAGATCTGAGAGCAGAACCCAATCTGATTATCTTCCGTAAGAATCTAAAGACTCTGCTCTTCAAACCTTAGTCATCCACCTCCTATACATACTGGTTCTGTTTTATCTATCTGTCAGCGCTATGAGACCTAACGGGTGAGCTATGCGCGATACAAAAACAAATACAAATACAAACAAAAAACGTCAACATGTTTCTGCTCTCTTGGCCCGTGGGTCTAAGAGCATTCGTCAGGACATATATGCACGCTAATTCCAACCTTTTTGCCTGAATAACTTGATTTTTTCACTGTACCATGGGTCTATAATTACTTTGCTATGAGTCTACCCATTTTTTCATCATTTTTAATTATCAAGTTTCAAAAATTCGATCTTACTAATAGTGTGATGATAATTGTATTAAAACAGCCCCGATAACACAAAATTAAAAATAAGCGCATCATTATGATTGTAAACCCCGTATTTTTGAGTGTAACCTGTCCCTCGATCTTTGCAATCATATCCCCTTTCTACTTCCATGGCCAGTATTGTAGAAAACGCCATCGGAAGCGTGCTTTCGGCGTCCAGGAGGCAGAGCCAGCACAAGACGCGGAACACGCTTCCAACGCGGGTGAGTTTTTCCTCACTGCCCGCTGTGTAAACTATCGGCAGACATCGTTTTTACAATCCAATATTGATGTCTTTCTAGCCTGGGACGAATGTCCGTACCTCCTGAGGGAACCTTTTAGAAACTATCTTCAGGTAAGACCTCATATGAGATAACCGGGCACTATGTTTGATATTCCATTGAGGGCGGTATCAGCTATACTTTACCTCCGTTTTTCCTCCAGGTTCACTCCATGTACACCCAACCTAGAGGTATGATCCAAAAAACTTTTGATATTTACCATATATGTCAACCTTATCACCTAGACATAAGTGTATTGAGATATCACTTGCACGCTGGTCTCAAAATATCGCCGCTTTTTAACTCGCCATATATGTCACTATTGTTGATTGTTTCCTCACAATTTTTAAATAATGTCTCTAATTGAGCGTTTATTTTTTGATAAACACAATGAATGTTTTGACCACAACTATTTAACATTAATTTGTTAAAGTGCCACTAGTTACCCCATCTTCTTTTTAATCCTTTAGGTGACTCTTATGAACCTTAATGGGTAAGACTATTATGCTGAATTGACCCATCTACGTCACAAATAGTGAAAGTAGCTTTACACTGTGTCTGTTTGTTTATATGTCCTGACGAATGCTCTTAGACCCACGGGCCAAGAGAGCAGAAACATGTTGACTTTTTTTGTTCTAATGATATATGCTAAGGATTCCTAACTATCCCCAGTGCATACCTATAAAACCTTTTAAATTAGTGGTCCAGAGATATGAATAAATAGTAGTTAATCGCCTGGAAACTATTTTATTTTCACTTTCAGTGGGGTTACTCGAACTATCTCTGGATACTGCCACGATAAAACCAGAGATTGCCTCGGGTGAGGCTGGCAAGACACTAATTGCAAAACCCAATGACTGTTGCCACAACGTCTGTGTGGGGCGGAGAACAAGATATACCGCTTCTCGTAATACACAACGTTTATGAGGGTTTTTCAATATATCTCTTGGTATAAGTGGTCACAAGTGTCCTATCCACTTTTGATAAAATCTACCTAGTTCGGGGGAACAGATAGGACAGCTATTCCTCTTCCCTCACATTGATAAAACTCATATTAAGCAGCGCGCAGCTGCGGGAAAAGTGTCTCTGACTTTCGTCAAGAAAAACAAGACATTTTTTTGGAAACTCAACATGGAAGATATGAGTGGTGTGAGTTTTACGGGGAGCGATATCAGCGAGATTCTAGCGGCTCAATCTCTAATTCAAAACACAGACCTAGTCCAAGTACTGGCCCAGACCGATGATTGGGACAGCCTTACAGCAAAAAAACAAGAACAAATAAGGATTGCCATTCACGGAATCATCATGACAGAATATCTACGTTCGAAGATAGCGCCAAGAGGTCTTTGGATCACTAACGCACCAAGAATTTTCCTCTATGACTTGGCCTTTAGACGAGACTGGTCTGCAATCTCTTGGAAATGTACCCTTGACTATCTGGTATTGATAGTAAAAACTGCCAAGAGACTATCAGAAGCCTTACTAACACAGATACAAGCCTGTGAAGCTGAACTGAAAAAAGGCATACAACCAGCAGTCTATAAGAAAAGATTAGAGGAACTAAATAAAGAGATATCAGACAGTGAGGATTTTCTGATGCAAAACAAGTTACAAAAACTAAGTAAAGACATTAAAAAGTTTAGTCATGAAAAAATGCATCCTTACACCAAAACTGATTACAAGCCAACCGATTCCAAAACAGATAATGATTCCGATGGTTGGGATTCTTCCGGAGGATCGGAAACAGGGTCCGAAGATTCGGGCCACAGAAGAGGCAGAGGACAATATCGATCTCGACCACAGAGAAGAGGCAACAGATGGCCAAGACAACAATTCATGGGCCCGCCAATGCAATTCTTCCAACCCTATATGCAACCATATGCGGGGTGGATGAACCCGTACAATCAAGGACCCCAACAAATGCAGAATTTCATGGGCATGCCACCACAGGGGATCAATAATCAGAACCAGGATCCTTTTTTATTGAGGGGCCAGAACCAAAGAGGAAGGAGAAGAAACATATTGTGGCAAGATCAACAGCCGAATGTTCAAACAAGGAGCATGACATCATCAAAGCCAGGAACCAGCAAAACGAGTCACTGATAGTGAACCTGAGTTCGATGACTCTATCCAAGGAACAAGAAAATGTCCTCAACAAAGGACTTGGCTACGTCCCCACTCCTAATCTCGACCTCTTTAGACTAAAATGTGAACTGCCGGAATTCTGTCGCTCACTCAAATTGAAAGCACATTTTTCGGAGTCCGCACCATCTACTGATCTTGGAGACACCAACCTTCGTAAGAAGTCGACCTTTACTCCACCGATCAATATGGTACCAATAGAGATATTAACCTTCGAACAGGCCATCCTCAAAGGAATTGATAACATGGCAAACAATGTCAAAAGACCCTTTCAAAATCTAACCAGATTAGAAAGAAAAGCCTTAGAAGAACTTCAGAAAAATGAAAACATTGTCATCAAACCCGCGGATAAGGGCAGTGGAGTAGTTATCCTGGGAAAGGAGGGTTACAGAACTCAATGTCTTGAACTTCTGGCGGATGAAAAATTCTATACCAGAATCAACACGGACCCAACACCAAGATTAAAAACCACTATTGCAATGATGGTTTATGAAGCCGAAACCAATGGTTGGGTAAGCAAAAAAGAAGCTGATTTCTTGTTGACAGACAATCCAAAGACACCATACTTTTACTCCTTACCCAAAACACACAAAAACAGAGTCCCCCCACCAGGTCGCCCGATAGTTTCGGGTATAGGATCAGTGCTGGAACCCCTTTCCAAATTTGCGGATCAATTTCTTCAACCTTTAGTTAAAAAAACACCTGCCTACCTACAAGATACCAGAGATTTGTTAAATCAACTTAAAGACCAATCTTTTGACCCCACCACGATGCTCCTAGTGGGTCTTGACGTAGAATCCCTATACATGAGCTTACCCCAAAAAGAGACGCTAGAAATGTTGGAAGACGTTCTCTTTATGGAAAATTGGGATTTTAGGACACCGAGACACTTTGTCCTGGAATGTTGCCGGATGGCACTCACTGAAAACTATTTTGAATTTGAAAACCAGTTGTTTTTACAGAGCCATGGCACTTCAATGGGGAGTGCTTTTGCCCCCTCGGTGGCAGGACTCTATGTGAGTAATTTTGAAACCAAACACGTCCTTACACCTGCCAACCCTTACGTTTCCAGTATACTCTACTGGAAACGTTATATTGATGACGTCCTTCTGATTCGGCACAATAATCAAGACTTGAAGATATTTGTGGAATGGCTCAACACACGTGACCCTTGGCTTCGTTTCACATACACAGCTGATAAAGAAAGCATTGACTTTTTAGACCTGACTATATACTCAAAAGAAAACAAAATTGAGACCAAAACTTTCAGAAAACCTACTGCTAAGAACAGCCTATTGTCTTATAAAAGTTATCATCCCCAACCGTTAAGAGACAACCTACCATATAGTCAGTTTCTACGTCTCAAAAGGAACTGCAGTCAGAAAACTGATTATCAGATACAATCGAACGACCTCAGTACCAGACTGCAACAAAGGCATTATAAAGCATCAACCATATCTAAATGCCGAAAAAGAGCCATGAACCAACCGAGAGATAATCTACTAACAACTTTTGAAAAAACAGAAAATGAGGACCTCATGACCTGTGTGACAACGTTTGGTCCTGCATCATACCAAGTGAATAAGCTAATTCAGAAGAACTGGCACATTGTGAACACTGGAAAATTCAATTGGCCAAAACCACGCTTTGCCAATAAACGAACAAAAAACTTACGAGACCTGCTGGTCCACACCCGCCCTAGACAATCGATCTTGGAAAAATCAATTAGAAATGTCCACATGGCTCCGGTGACAGGACATTATCCATGTGGGTCATGTCTGGCCTGTAAATCAACGACCACCTCAAAAACCTTACAACTATCCCCAACATTCAAATGGACACAAAGACAACACAGTAACTGCAATTCATCTCATGTGATCTATATGGTTACATGCCCATGCGAAAAGAAATACATTGGGATGACCTGCAGAAAGGTAAAACTGCGAATAGGGGAACATAAAATTAACATTTGCCTCCAAAAGAACACAACAAAGCTCTGTTCACATTTCACTGAGCAAAAGCACAGTATTGAAGATCTGAGATGGACTGTTTTAGAAAAAATATCGGAAGTGATGCCCAATGTTGAAAAGGTACTATATGAAAAGGAACAACGTTGGGTGGATCGCCTTAAAACCAATAAGTACGGACTGAACGATGAAATTTCATGGCACCACTTTGCACGCTAATTCCAACCTTTTTGCCTGAATAACTTGATTTTTTCACTGTACCATGGGTCTATAATTACTTTGCTATGAGTCTACCCATTTTTTCATCATTTTTAATTATCAAGTTTCAAAAATTCGATCTTACTAATAGTGTGATGATAATTGTATTAAAACAGCCCCGATAACACTAAATTAAAAATAAGCGCATCATTATGATTGTAAACCCCGTATTTTTAAGTGTAACCTGTCCCTCGATCTTTGCAATCATATCCCCTTTCTACTTCCATGGCCAGTATTGTAGAAAACGCCATCGGAAGCGTGCTTTCGGCGTCCAGGAGGCAGAGCCAGCACAAGACGCGGAACACGCTTCCAACGCGGGTGAGTTTTTCCTCACTGCCCGCTGTGTAAACTATCGGCAGACATCGTTTTTACAATCCAATATTGATGTCTTTCTAGCCTGGGACGAATGTCCGTACCTCCTGAGGGAACCTTTTAGAAACTATCTTCAGGTAAGACCTCATATGAGGTAACAGGGCACTATGTTTGATATTCCATTTAGGGCGGTATCAGCTATACTTTACCTCCGTTTTTCCTCCAGGTTCACTCCATGTACACCCAACCTAGAGGTATGATCCAAAAAACTTTTGATATTTACCATATATGTCAACCTTATCACCTAGACATAAGTGTATTGAGATATCACTTGCACGCTGGTCTCAAAATATCGCCGCTTTTTAACTCGCCATATATGTCACTATTGTTGATTGTTTCCTCACAATTTTTAAATAATGTCTCTAATTGAGCGTTTATTTTTTGATAAACACAATGAATGTTTCGACCACAACTATTTAACATTAATTTGTTAAAGTGCCACTAGTTACCCCATCTTCTTTTTAATCCTTTAGGTGACTCTTATGAACCTTAATGGGTAAGACTATTATGCTGAATTGACCCATCTACGTCACAAATAGTGAAAGTAGCTTTACACTGTGTCTGTTTGTTTATATGTCCTGACGAATACTCTTAGACCCACGGGCCAAGAGAGCAGAAACATGTTGACGTTTTTTTGTTCTAATGATATATGCTAAGGATTCCTAACTATCCCCAGTGCATACCTATAAAACCTTTTAAATTAGTGGTCCAGCGATATGAATAAATAGTAGTTAATCGCCTGGAAACTATTTTATTTTCACTTTCAGTGGGGTTACTCGAACTATCTCTGGATACTGCCACGATAAAACCAGAGATTGCCTCGGGTGAGGCTGGCAAGACACTAATTGCAAAACCCAATGACTGTTGCCACAACGTCTGTGTGGGGCGGAGAACAAGATATACCGCTTCTCGTAATACACAACGTTTATGAGGGTTTTTCAATATATCTCTTGGTATAAGTGGTCACAAGTGTCCTATCCACTTTTGATGTTTATACCATTCCTATGTGACTCTTGGAGAATATCCATTTGTATCCCTTCCTTATGTATATAGAGATAACTCTAATCACTAGTATAAGCAGTAGACCTGTATACTCTCTACTATTCCTATGTGACTCTTAGAGTATATCCATTTGTTTCTCTTCCTTGAGTGACTTTCCTACTTGTACATTTGCAATTCTTCTTTCTGTTTCTATCTCTTCCTTGTGTGACTCTACATCTTGTACATTTGCAATTTTTCCTGCATGTATCTTTTATGTAACGCATGTAATCCTAAGTCCTTATGTATCGCAACTGGTTCTCATATAAAACGCTCTGACACCTTCGGGTAAAGTTCGCGCTATATAAAATCGCATTAAATAAAATAAAAATAAAAATATATATAGATAAATAGCCCCTCTGACTCCCTGTTCGCCCCCACGCCCTCCTCCTTTAGTATTCTTGATTGACACACCCTCCTGCGCTGTGCCCCTATGTGAAAGGCGGGGCACGCACAAGGAGGCGGAGATCATACGGCCAATGGAAATGCGGGTTATCTGAGCCGGAGCCTGCAGCTCCTGGACGCCGGTGCAGTAGTCCCTGGAGACGATCAATGCTCGAGGCTCAGAGGCACAGCGAAGAATCCTATGTGCGCTGCGGCTGCCGTTACTAAGCTCCTTGTCCGTCTGCTATGGGCTGCTAGGCGCCCGCTCCTCAGTGTGGGAGCCACCACCCGAATCCTCATACGAGAAGGGGTGAGGCGCAGCGGCTGTGCGGTCCGTCTCCTCTGCAGACCACTGGGTGTCTGCAGAGAGCGTCGTAACGCCGTGGTTCAGGGCTCGGTGTTTGTCCCGCTCTCTGCAGTGCGGGGTGGTGCACAGATCCGATGATGGCGTTGCTGGGCTTGGGCTACCCGGGAAAGATGCTGGAGCTCCTGAGTCAGAAGATGAACGACACGGTGGAGTTCTACACTTGGAGCCTGACCATTGCAGGTAACGAGCTCGTTGTTGGCCTGTGTGCAGGGGAAGCAGGGGTCATGTCATTAACACCTCCCCACCCCCTTCTGACAGCAGCTGCTCATCAAAATGGCTTCACCGGCTGCTATAAGCACCGGAGTCGCGTGCCTCACCGCAATCCCCCACACAGCCCCCCTCCCACCCAGCCCACCCCGCACTGGCTGTAGTAGCACGCCCTACACCAGCAAACAGCTTAATTGTAAGACTCCCAGTCCCAGGCATCTATAAGAGCGAGTGATGGGCGGAATACGTCATAACAAATACAGTCTATGAATGAAACCTACGTGCGTGCCACGGGTGTAGGCGCCAGGAACAGGCGAACACTGCAAAACACATAGGCATTAGAATAACCTAAGTACTGTGCAAAGGACAGGCCTTTATACATACATTACTGACAAGCAAAGATGCATAATGACACGAATATGCAGGGATCATAGACACACACTAGCAGAGTTAATATACATATACATACAGGCATCATTAGAGGTCTACACTAAAACATGACACAAATAAATATTAATTGAAACGTCCGACCATAAGAGCATTACGCACATTAGGACATGATTACGGGTGTGTCAGTGTCACGATCATGTATGTGGATTATAAACACCCAATCAAGTGACAGCCCGGGAAAAAGCCTCGTCGGTGTTATGCAGCGCTATATACACGCATTCTATAGTATAGTACGATGCAACGTAGCTGAGACGCACACGTGAAAGGCATGCACATGAACTACACAAACATATGACTGCACAGATGCCAATGAGAGAAAAAGGCATTCATGCCTGACACATGCATAGATAGGCATGCACGTGATATATACAACAGTGATAGCTACGTAAATGTAGAGATGTATACATTACATTATTAACAGAAAAGTACACACAACATGCGAGCACATATCTCGTACACTATAAATGTGTGATAGTGATACTTGCGCAGGAGTGACACGCGCATGCCAACCATTGATAGACTAGGCCATGAATGGGAAACACTAGCACAGCTATGATTGTGACTGACACACGTACGAGGGCGGCACGTGTTGGCAGACACGAGTGGGACACACACAGATTACAAGCACACATGCAAAGTAATGAGCCTCACACACGACTAACGAGTTTAATAAGGTACGCTCATTGACGTAAGCGTCGCAGGCAGATAAGTGATGCAGGTAAAGGTAGGACGCATGAGTAGTCAGACACACGAATGACCATTACAATTTTTGCAAATGACTTGCAAGTATGGACCGTAGACATGCTCAAGCCAGTTTTGGGTTGGCTTTTCAGGCAGCCTGTCACTGCCAGATGGGCCCGCTGAAGGAACCAATATCAATGTGTATCCTTTTTTGGGGGCCTCGGGGCCTGCCCGTGAAAGCATTAAAATAAAATACGTCCCATGCTGGCCCATCCGGCAGTGCCAGTCTGCCCGAGAAGCCAGCCCAACACAAAGTATGTAGAACGCTCGAACAAATATGAGTTTCACAGGCGTACGTCGACGAACTCGGCAGACGGATGTGCAGACACTCGAGGCAGTGACGTAAAGGCAAAGAAAGGGAGTGAGTGACGCAAAGGCACCGCACTGGCCGATGTACACAGTCCCACTAGGGACAGACATGGGATCTTTGATCCGTGAGGAGTAGACAGCGGCCTTCTGTTGTGCCTAGAAGCTGAGTGTAGGAGACAAGGATTCTGCGAGAGCTTTGCAGGCCCCGTGCGTGCGTCAGCAGATCTCAGTGGGGGCGGGGAGGAACCATGCTGTGTTGTGTGTTTTTTTTTTAACTAGGAGCAGATAGGATGAGCATTAAAGTGAGGTGAACCCGTTGTAGGTTTTGTCTCGTTGACATGGTGAACCCCCCCCCCCCCCCCTCCATCCCCCCCACAGGATAATTGTTATGCACCCATAGTAGGTTTGTGTCCCGTCGACATGGTAATTCACCCCACCCACCCACAGGAGGAGTGTTATGCACCCGTTGTCGGTTTGTGTCTCGTTGACATGGTGATTCCCCCCCAGCAGGAGAGATGTGTTGGGAATCTGGGGAGGTATTGTCGTGCATAGCAATCTCACACCTACAAGCAGCTGGCCCTTGTCTGTTTCTCTTTGGTTGAATTAATTTACATATAAAAAATTGAGATTATACAACACTAATAATTTTAGTAGCTCTCAATGCGTTTCATGCGTTCCAGAAAATGGCGGAGACCCCAATCTATACAGAGCCCAAGCCAGACTCACTTTTGCTTAATGTCATCATCAATCTCAGAATTGTGATATTTCAAGATGCAGCAAGCTGAGAAAAGCTCAGTGCTCAGTGCTTTTGCCAGTGCAGTTTTTGCTTTCGCAGGCTTCTTTATGAGACCCTGAATGTTTGTTAACGCGAGGTCCGTAAATCGAAATTAAATTATTGGCACACACCCTCTATCTGACTTTAATATTTTATGCTATACCTTCCTGCCATAAAGTTCTGACCACATATTTTTTTATTTGTATTTTGTACATGCTTTCCATCAAAATGCTACTTGCACCCCCCCCCCCCCGTTTCTATCAGCCATTTTAGTGTAAACTTGTTTACACTGAATTAACCCCACCAAAAACCTAGTGAACTACCCTCTGAAAGACTACCCTACCAACGCCCGGAGGTGCTAGCAATTAAGTGCATTGTGATCCAGGTCCATGTTTATATGGTATGCTTGATCTGATTGTTAGCATCCTGTTGTTCACCACTTACAGGAGAGATATTTAAGTATGTGGCTTGCCAGCAAACTTGGAGGGCTCTATAGCAGTCTGCATTCTAGATTTAAAAACCAGAGTTGAGGACCAAAAGTTCACATCGCCATAGTCTCCCAAGCCACTCTTCTGTAACTGAAGGCGATTTTTGTTTCCAAAGCATCACTAGAACCATCTTTCCTGTGACTAGAAGTTGGGATATTAACTTCAGTTCTCTTGTTTTTGCATCATTCAACGCCTTGGGCTCAATACCCAGTATATAACATCCTGCCAATACATCGAGTGCTGACTCCACGCGTTGGACTGACTTGTTGCATTTTACAACATCTCCCCACACGTCCTCTGTGATGGTTTTGACTGAAGTTCATTTCCAAAGGTTCTTCTGCCTCTTCAGGACTGGCTTTAGGGCAGTGCGACCGGTGCGGCCGCACTGGGTGCTGACCTGTAGGGGGATGCTGACCTCAAGGGGGGGGTACTGTGTTTAGCAATAATGTAGGATTTAAAAGCGCCTGCTGCAGAGTTTGTTGTGCGTCCAGCTTTCAGGCAGCAATAAAAATTTTATGATAATTCTTATGATTAATGTTTCTGCTGGAGAGAGAAATCAGAGTTTATTCTAGAGGTTCACCATAAAGTAGCACAGAGGGTTAATACGCCTACTGCACAGAACTAATCTGTAGTTTATGTGGAAAGCTGAGCAGAATAGTAAGGTCAGCCTTTATCAGCGCTTTAAAACGAATAAAATACATTTGAGACAGGCTATGGAGAGATGAGAGGCACTTTTCCCCGGGTGGTAGTGAGGGAATCCAAGGAGGAGGTCATATGGGGGGGGGAGGAGGTGAGGTTCCCAAAACATTCACACTGGGCTCCATCAACACTAAAGCCAGCCCTGGGTCTATTTATTTCAAAGGTTTTATATAGCGCTACTGGACCCAAGAGTATCAAAGCGCTTTACAAGGATGGATGAACATAATGAGATACAATTAACAATTAAGCGAAAAAGAGTTAAAGTATGATAATACATTCAACAGGGCTAAGGGGGCAAAGAAACAGAGAGATAAAATTAAGTGGAAAGTGAATAATAAAAGTTAGGAGAGAGAGGGGGGTGAAGAGAGGGGGGGTGAGAAAATGAAGGGATTGAGAGGGGGTGGGAAGAGGAGCGGACAAGGGAAGAGAAAGGAGTGGACATGTTCAGAGTCAGTAACATTAGATACCCCAGTATTTGTTGAGAAGAAGTACTTTGAGTTCCTTTTTGAAGAGAGGGTAAGAGGGGTTGCAGCGAAGATCCTTAGGGAAGAGTTCCAAATTGTAGGAGCGTTACCAGAGAACGCACAGGATTGGGTCTTTTGACATTTGAGTCTGGGTGCGATCAAGACAAGGGAGTTTGTGCTCCTCAGGGACCTGGAGCAACCAGCTTTGTGTAGTTTCGTTGTAAAGTAAGAAGGGGTGTTTTGGTGAAGAGCTTTGTGAGTGATGCAGGCAATCTTGTAGGTGGATCTTGCATCTATTGGGAGCCAATTGAGATTTTTGAGGACGGGGGAGATGTGATCAAATTTTTTACAATCGGAGATGAGTCTCGCAGCTAGATTGAGGACAGATTTAATCGGTGCAAGATGGATTTTAGGGGTGCCAGACAAAGTGGCGTTGCCATAGTCAATCCTGGAAAGGACAAGCGATTGGACAACAAGTGTGAAATCGTCTGCTGAGAATAAATGGTTTAAGTTTCTTGAGGTGAAGAAGGGTCAAAAGCGCACTTTTGGATGCATTTTTAATGTGGGGGATGAGATTTAGATTCTGGTCGATGCTGATGCCTAGGGATTTGACAGAATTAGAGGTGAAGAGTGGGCAGTTAAGAGCTTTGATGTCCTTTATCCAGAGTTGAATAGGAAGGGAGTTGTTTTGGGGGGAGAAAAGGATGATTTCAGTTTTATTTGGGTTCAGTTTGGGATGGTTCCGATGGAACCAGGTTTGAATTCTGGTCAAGGTCTAATTGAGGTGGAGAATGTCTTTGTGGGATTTGATCTTGTAATATAATTGGGTGTCATCGGCATAGAGGTGGTAATTGATATTAGCTTGTTTGAGGTAGAGGGTGAGTGATTCCATGAACAGATTGAATAGGGTTGGGGAGAGGATGGATCCTTGAGGGACGCCGAATGAGACAGGTTGAGGTTTAGAGAGAAAGTGGCTGAGCTTGATTTGCTGTGATCTGTTTTGAAGGAATGAGGAGAACCATTTGAATACGTTGCCATCTAATCCGAACCGGTCCTTGAGAGTGTTGAGAAGGGTGGGGTGGTGGACGGTATCAAATGCAGCTGAGAGGTCGAGGAGGATTAGTAATGAGGATTCCCCTTTGTCTAAGGAGCGATGAATGTCGTCAGTGATATTTAGCATAGCAGTTTCTGTACTGCATCCCTTTCTAAAGCCGGATTGAAAAGCATCAAGGAGGTTGAAGGAGGCGATATGTTTCTCTAATTGCAATAGGACACATTTTTCGAGGGCTTTAGAGAGGAATGGAAGGTTAGAGATAGGGCGAAGTTGTTAAGGTCATTGGGGTCAGCAGTGGTGTTTTTGAGAATGGGTGAGATTTGACCAAGCTGAAGGGAAGTGGGGACAGAGCCAGTGGAAAGAGAGGAGTTGATGATTTTGGTCCATATAGGGGCAATGATAAATTTAAGTTCTTGAACCAAAGGGGCATATTTTGTGCCGTTGTATGCGACTGGCATGGTGGAATTCTTGACCTATCAAGGATATTGTCTTCCTGAAGATTGAAGCCCTTTGCAAAAGTGATAGATCTATCTGCAAATCTCTTCAACCAGTGGCCGGTCTTCTCATTGAAGTGCACCCGGCCTTTGCTCCGGGGCCAGGCCTATATTGTATCTAGTGATATTATTTCACCTACAACCCTGTCCTTTAAGAAGCCAGAGCGGCCCGGTCGATATGGTACCATTTCCAGTATGGCAGTTCTGCACCCTGGTCTGAACATGACATCTACTGCACTAGTTTTGCTAGATGCTGAAGCATAGACCACCAGTGGGTATTTTCCAGTGGACAGCCTTTATGTCTCTCAAATATTCAAGTGCATTTTCTAGAGCCTTATCAGATCTGCTTACTCCTGTTGCAAGTACACTATATTGTAATTTTATCAATATACAGACACTTGCCCCGGACAAGGTGCGGAAGCTCTTTTTCAAATGGCTAGCAAATTACTACATGGGAACCTGTTGGATGGAGGTGTGCTCCTGTTGGATGGCCATACTGAGTAGTGTGGATATCAGGATAGGCTTTTAAATTAATCTATATATCTCATGATATTTTATTAGCTTGTCCATCCTTTTGCAAGTCTCTACAAGATGATTCCATTAGAAAGTCCCTTACAGCGGGTACTCTGGAAAACTGTAGTAATACGTTTGTAAATAAAGCACAGTAATTTCCATATTCAAACACGGAGAAGAGGCCACTGTCTGCTCTTCAAAATATTTGTTACAACATTCACAAAGGGAAAGGGGTCTCCTGGAGACCCTATACTCTTAGCGTTTGGTTACCACCACCCTTGGAGTTTTTTTGAGGTGATAATTCGGTTGCAAAATATTCACACATAGCACTGTAAATCAGTATTCGGAAGGGATGCCCTAAACATGCCCCTTACAAATACCGAAATGTGAAATAAAAATTGCGATTCAGTAACATGTTGCTGAATTACAAACTGTGCTCTGTACCTATGGAAAACTATTTTTGTGGCTGGTAATGGCCCAATTCTGCAAATTGGGCTATTTCCGACCTCAGAAATGCTTTTGAACATATGCCTCTAAATCACTGTGCTTTGTTTTGGCCAGGAGACTAGAAACCTTTGCCCCCTTTTGCTAGGCATGAGGAGGGCCTCTGGTTCTGATTTAAGCATGTATTAACGTTTAATCTTAACAAGGACCAGCCTGCTTCCAAAGCTTCCTGATAGACTGGCACAACCTGTTGCTGTACATCCAGTTCTCCAGCTGCATGTCAGTTTCCGACATACCACTCACACTTGATTTCACAAGGTCTAGCCTGCTCAGATAGTCACTTGGCATGACAGTTCCACTGCTTCATTTAAAATATAGTAAGCAAATGGCACACTGACTGTCATACAGATCAGACCAAGTGAGGTCCACTTACTTCAGCATCCCTGGACTGCTCCTAATCTTAGAAGGATTGTATAAATATATCTATATGGGTTTCATAGGGTAAACTTGCCGTGCCCAGGCATATTGTGTCATATAGTACTTCATGTCTTCTTGGATTAACTTTATTTATTGAGAGTTGACTAATGCACACATTTGCGCCCACAAGCTACAGCTGGAGGGGACTGTTATAAATGATGAATTATCAATAAAACTGAAATGTAATATTATGCCGCCTTCTACCTCACATCAGCTCGGTAACTCTGATTTCCAATAATCGGACATCCTCCCACCTCCCCAGTATCATATCAATGATTTTGGGGGCCCCAGGCAAGACATACATTGTCCTGAACAGCTTTGCGTTTTATTGCCCATTTTCTTCGGGTTCAAGTCCCTTGATGTCAAACAATATTGAACAATATGCTAAAGGTTGAAATAGTCAAATGGAAGATAGAAAGTTCACTTTCCCAGGGAGCCACCTGGAGGGTGTGGGCCCTGGACTATTGCCCACTTTGCCTTTTTCTTAAAATGTATCTGACCTCCCATTAGGACTCGATAGCATCATCATCACTACTCCCACAGAAACACCCCCTGTGTGATTTTGAGCAAAAGATAAAATAACTTGCAATTTACTCTGCTCAATTCTGTCCGATTGCTGAAGAGACCCGGCTTGCCCTTGATACTTAAAGCCCTTAAGTATTTGGGGTTTGTAACTTCGAGAAATTCTGCCTATAGTGCAGACTGGGACCATAAAGAGTCGAAACAGTCTGCCCTGCCCGCCACCTCCAATTAAATCTTTTCCATGCCGGGCATGTCCCAAACCTTTTGTAAGCAGTTCCTGGAAGTGGGTACCTATTCCTTGCCAAATTGCTCAAAAGGGCTTGCATCGATATGTTGAGCAAGAGGCAAATCTGTCTACTCTTGGGTGATTTCAGGGGAAAGTATACTAATCTATAACATATGCTGTAAGTCTGATAAGCTGAATCCCATACATATGATTGATCTTATCCAGTATGTTGGTCCAAAACCATTGGCGGTCAGGGCAGTGGCAGTGTAAATGGAGTAACATACAGGGATTCCGACAATTTCTCAAGGATAAAATCGCTTTTGTTGTCACCCTACTTGTGAATACTGCTGGCTGTATAATACAAATATGTCACTATTTTAGTGAGCAATTCTATCATTGCTATACTAGAAGCACTCAGCTGGGGTTCTTGCTAGCACATCTTCCCATTCCTTATGTGTTAGCTTCCTCCCTATTTCAGCCTCCAGCCTGAGTTGACCAGAGGTACGAATTGTCGAAGGATCGGAGTTGAGGGTCGTGTACATTTTGGCAATTGGATGCTTATTGTCGGCCTTAAGGAAGACTCCTGTTTCAAACTTGGTCAAGGGTTTGGCCGCCCAGAGTTTCACCTTGCTATACGTCAGCCAATGTCGTATCTGATTTTACCAAATCCTCTCCTGTTCAGGGAGGTCATAGACCCTTTTAATCTGTTCAAAAGGTTTAATGCCCTCACAGTTATACAGGTTGGCCATCCATTTCCAGGTAGCTTTTTGCCACTCAAAAAATTGTCTGCAAATAATACCCGAATGAAAGTGTGGGTTTCCTATTATAGGTGTAATGGGAGATGGGTAAGTCGAAAGACCCATCTGAACCATTTCTGTATCCCAAGAGAGTAGCATGGCCCACGTGACGGGGGCAGAATAAAGCCACGTGGACCATAAGTGTCTAGGCAGCCATGGGAACTTCCAGACATGATCTCCGGCAGTGAGCTTGATCATAAAGGACCACGTCTTCTCCGTGGCTGATCTTCCCCATTCCATCATAAACTTGTGATGGGCAGCATAGCAATAGCTTGTGCTATGAAGGGTCCCGAAACCCCTTCTTTAGTTGTGGCGAGGCGTTTATTATGCATTTAAGGAGTCTGAACGATTTCCCTCCCAATATCAAATTATTACGGGTGAATAAAATGTCTTTTAATGTAGCCCACTGCAGAGGGCCAGATCAGTTGGTAAAGACCCTGAACCCAAGATATAGAGCATAGTCTGAGGCAGAAGGGCTATAAGGCTATTAGAACATTCCACCCACAAAAGGGGGAATGTTCTGAATTAAAAAGAGAGAAACATGAAGACAAAAATTGTAATATTGGATCTCCAGGCTTATACCAGCCATTATAAGCCTGGACCTACTTCATTGTCTTCAGTGGAGCTCGCAACATTCCAGTGTTCTAATATGCCTGGTGGAAGTTGGAGATGCAGGGATTGAGCACATACAAACACTTAGGAAGGGCTATAACTTTCACCGCAGCCATACGGCCTAGTAATTAGAGGCCCCTGTTATGCCACTTCTGTTGGTCACTGTGTAGAAATCGCTCCAGAATCCTTCCCAGAAACAGACAATGTACCCTGTCAAACCCTTTCCAGCATCAACAGCTAAATAAAAGCGCTGCAGGATATGCCGTGTATACTTTACGTACCAAATGTATTGTGGATTTCATATTGTCCACCATATAGCGACCCAGTATAAAGCCCGTCGGTCCACGCCAACAAGTCCCTGCATCAATGGAGTCAATCTGGTCTCCAGAATACCCAAAACATTTTTGCCATTAATATTAAGGAGGCAGATTGGCCTGTAGGAAGAGCATGAAGTTAAATCCTTACCAGGCCTGGAAAGGACCAGAGTAGAGGCTTCACACATGAACTACCTAATCATGGAGTTGGAACCAAAATATTTAGAAAGTGGGTTAAGCATCGGTGCCAATGCTGTATAGAATGATTTGTAGACTAAGCTGATAAAACTGTCCAGGTGCAGCAACTTCTGCAGTTTCAGGTTGGCTATAGCTGAAATGACCTCTGTCAATTCAATTGGTTTATCTAAAGCTTCTCTTTCTATTTGTGGGATTTTTGTGAGCTGTACCCTTAATGTAGTCCTTCTTTATTCCTTCTTCTCTTTGTTCTATCTGACACAGAGATTTATAAGATTCTTGCAATTGCTTCTGTATTGCAGAGTCCTCCCTGTACAAACCTCCTGTCTTAGACTGAATCACAGGTAGCAATATTTGTTGGAAGGTAGCTTTATGAGACCGCCACTGCTGGTCATTAGGGGCGTATATGGAGGCCATGGTGAAATTTAACTCTCCCGTGTTCACTTGAAGTGCTGAGGCGCTCCCATTTATCCACTACAACCTCCTCGACCATTACCATAAATGCTGCTGAGAATAAGGTGGTCACCCCCAGCCCCCCTTTTTGGTGCGATCAGAAGAGAAATACTTATGTGGAAACCATTAGAATGTATACAGAGCCAATTCTTTATGAGAAGGTGAGTCTCCTGAAGGAGTCTGATGTGAGCCTCTGAATCCCTTATAAGAGACAAGACACTTTGTCACTTTGCAGGTGCATTCAGGCCCCTCACGTTTAGGCTCAAATTCTTCAGTACTTGGGTCATGAGAGTGTAGAGCAGGGATCTCCAAACATTTCTGAAATTGGAGCTACTTGTGGTCAATGAAAATAATCCTGAGCTACCAATGACTTTGATTATTGTTGTAATAGCGACCACATCAGATACAACATCTTGTAGGATTAAAGTACTGACCAACCCGATGTATGTCACTACATTGAGGGACAAAATATATAGGCAGCCAAAAGTACATATGCAGAATACTGATTACTTAATATCATAAAGGTACTTATACATAGGCAAGTATAGATTTACTTTTTTGAGTTCCATTTCTGTGTACTTTAATATACATAAATATAGTAAATATAAATATATGGTAAGTTTAAATAGATGAATTAAGAATATAAATAAAAATATACTTATCTATATATACTTACCATCATGTTGTTGTGGTTGTTGATCTGTTACATTGTTATGGCTGGATAATATTTAAGCCCTTGGGCGCGGCCGCGATCCTGCGCAGCACATTCCGATCGCGGTTGTGGTCATGACGGCCAGGAGCCGTCATCAGCACACGGCACTATGTGCCATGACGGCTCCCGGCCGTCATCAGCATGGAAGAGGTTAAAACTCTATATTGTGATAGAACTAACTGACTAACCCAGTGCAAGATAGGAATACAGAAAGCAATGTCAGGGAAAGCTTTAGCCATATAAAATGCCTCCACATGACTAATGAAATATCAACCTCAGAAGCAAGAGGCCACTGGTATGAGGGGAAATATTTAGAGCCTTAAAATCTTCTAAACACACCATGAATTACCTTTCAATTAGCAGGTTTTAATATGTTTTGGCTTTTCAATCATTTTGTTTTTAACATCAGCATATCACTTTCTCAGAATACACATTTTAATTTTAGTTAAAAACACTCCAAGTAAATATTTTCTTTTTCACATATGCTGTATGATTGAGTGCACCTTGCAAAGCAACACATTTCCATGTGACTTGGCAGGTGGTCAAGTTGCACGTCCTGCAGGTTGTCCCAGCATATGTTTGTGAGCCCTGCCATTGGTTATGCTGGCTGCCACTATAAGGGTCCAAAGATGTGTAGCGCAGCCTTATTCAATGTAGCTAAGCCTTCTGAATTACATACTGTTTTGGACTGCACCTCTGGGAGCTACTTCCATTGTGCTGACACGCTACCTGTAGCTCCTTAGCTACTCATTGGAGACTCCTATAGAGGGACTTTAGGTGGCAGGCAGAACTCCTGATGCTTCAGTGAACTGGAGTGGCAGGCAAATCATGAAGTGGGGGTCCAAGTGCCCATCTCTGCAGGTTGATTGTGCCACCCAGTCTTCTCCCCTCCAAAAAACAACCGTAAACCATAAAGAATCCAACCAATACCAACAGAGCAAGAAATTGTCTCACTTTCCCAGAAAGGGGCTGGGGTCTCTTACAAACCAAAATGCAACTGCTAAGAACAGTCGCGACCCTCCGTACCCTCACCTTCAGTGCCGGACTGGGAATGAAAACCGGCCCTGGCAAAGTGCTTGGCTGCCCCCCCCTCCCCTGGGGAGGGTGGGGGAGCGGGGTGATCGAGCTCTTTGTCAGGGCCGCGTCTCGGCCGATTTTGTTACAGGGCCGGTTTTGCAGCCCTGTAACAAAACCGGCCCCCACCCTTACGGCGCACCGGGGGATTGCCCAGTGCCCGCAACGGCCAGTTCGGGCCTGCTCACCTTCCGTATGCACCCAGTATTCACACCACTCTCTGCCATGCCATACATCCTGTAAATGTCCCAGGGCAGTTCGAAGTAAACTCCAGCTAAGCCCCAGGATCGCAAACCCTACTTTTATTGGCAACTTCCACATTGCTAGTGGAAAGAAAGGGGAAAGTCTCAAGTTTCAGAGATGGGTGCTGGAGATCGCGAACCTCGTAATTTCAACAAGACCCCATTCCTCTCCAAGGCGATAACATCTACCAATGGCTTGGCTCTATTGCAGCGGCATCGTACAGTGCGCCATGGATTTTGTCGAGACCTCTGGCTGTCTCTGGTTTGAACCAGTGGCTGCAAGGGGCCAAGCTCCCCTCCAATCCCCCGGTCCAGACCTAGAAACCCTTGAGTCTCTGCGATGGTGTGTACTCTGTGTTGCGATCCCTACCAGTTGTAAATGAGACTAAACTGGTAGCCTCAGTGCTACTTAATGTCTTTAGATATCATAAAGTGATTGACCTATTGTAGCGAGCATGAAGAGTTCTGGCAGTATATAAGAGACGAGATGTTTGACATACAGTTCGATGTTATGGGACCCCCTGAATCTGGGTGATTGTTTAGAGCGATTTTTCAGATCCTCCAACAGTGTCTGTAGTTAAAGGTTCTGCTCCCTGCAGGGAGACTATTTGTTGGCCCAGTACATCTAGTTCACCTTCCTGGGCATTTTTAGTGTTCTTAAGCAACTCCACCCTATATCCCAATGTTGTGACGTCTTGATCGATCCCTAGAGATCCTTGGCGACCTCCTCCCAGAGGTGAGCAATATCACTTCTGATGCAGCTGCAGTGCATCTCTATAAATGATATGGTGGGTGGAGCCTCTGCACTTCTTAAGACCTTCTGTGCATCCTCACTCCCCGATCCAACTGTTGCATGCTGATTGGAGTCTGAGCCATGTGCTGTGGATCTTTTATGGTGGCATCTTATTCTTTGTTGTGGCCATATTGGGGGGGGAGGAGGGGGGTGGCAGGGTCGTAGGACCTCTACCTGCTTGATGAAACACTTATGTGACAGTTGGTCAACCCTAGATGGTCTCCTTCTTGAGTTCAAATCTTCCCCCTAGGGAAGGGTGCGATGCAGAACCAGGTGTCTCCTCACCAACTGTAGCCGTTTTCACAGGGAGAGACTGTGGTTCCCTGCTTATCTCTCTGGAGACGTCACCTATACCCCCATCAGGGCTTAACAGCAGCATGGGCTGAAGCAGTGCAGGGCCCCCTTCTCCTGGACCCTCCGCTCCATAATATCCGCCGTGACCTAAGGATGTTCGCCACCATGAGCTGGTTATACAGTCTCAAAACCTGTAGGGTGCATGTTCTCACAAGGCAAGCAGCAATATGCTCCCCGTCGACCACTTAGAGGTAGGATCCCACTAGTCAGCTGCACATAAAACCTGTTGTGGTGCCTTTGTAACTACAGGGTATCCCCTCCAACATCGCTGCATCTGTTTGAGGTCTGGGTTCCACTCTAGTCCCCACTGCTTTGGTACTATTCATATGTATGTGAACGTGCCCAATCCCAGTCACAGGAGTGATCTTCAGGCGCCTCTAGTGGGGTGCTCCTCTCACCTAAGATAGACAGTGTCTCTCCCTGTGACCACTGGATTCTCCACTACAGGTGCGGGGTATGCGGTCACAAGGAGAGACACTGCCTATCTAGCCGCACGTGGGCGCCTGTTGAGTGAGGCAGTATTTTTCTCTTCCATGCAGCTCAAAACACCTCAAATCACTGGCCACCAATGCTTCCATTACCACTGCAGGTCTGGACAATGGTAGCCATGTCGAGTGAGAAAGGCTTGGTCACCGTAGCTCTGTCGGGGATGGCACCTCCAGCTAAACACCATCTTGCTTCATGACCAGGCTCCTGTGTCATTCCTTGGGGCTTGTTCCGTCGTTGCCCAGGGCCTCCCGGGACCCTTCCTAAGTGCTACATACTAGGCCCACACAGAGACAGGAGAAACTTGTCTCCCTCCTCAGCCATCTTTTCTCCGTCCTCTTGTTCATGTCTTTTTATAGGTACCTATGGAACAGTTTATGATTAGTTTCTGTTGTAAGAATTTTTTTCATTTACATATCTCATTCCTTGTATGTTCAGAAAGGAATATTTGCTTGTTGGTTGAAGTGCATTAATGGACAAACAACAGTATGTCCTATTTGGATGTTTAGAGAACAAACTCTTTAGTCACTCTGGGAAGGCGAGCATGTATTGTCATTTTACTTGAAACGGGCAGTGTGTCAAACTATGCTTCGTTACTGAGAATAACATCCATATCAGGGTCTTTATTGCCGTCCAGTGTACATTGGGTACATTCCTGAAAATTGACATAGGTTAAATTTTTTTAAAATTTCGGTTCAAAAGAAACTATGAAAATCATTGTTTAAATCTACTTTATCACATTTGTTTTCAGTATCATCAAAGGAATTAACTTTTTATTTTATTTTTTAAGTTTTCATACCAGAATAAGTACCAGACTGTCAGGCAAAGACCTACCATTATTCGAAAGACCAGCCTGTTCATTTTGTTATCCTCTGATTTCAATGGGGGAAAAAACCCTTGTAACTGGACTTTTTTTTCCTGTTCTTATAGTCCATCTCTTAATCAGAGCCTTCACGAGTTAATAGGTTAACGTTCAACTGTACACCAACATACTACATCGAAAGGTGCAGTTTAGACAGGTATTTAATCATTTCAACCTACTGTTTAGTTAGTAAATGTCATAAGTCTGAAAGAACATGATTTCCCAATAAATTGCATCGAGTCTGAGCTAATAAATAATGTATAGAGCAAAGTGTTGATGAATAATATATTGTAAAATTTGGGCGAGAGACCTACATCCTCTATTTCAGAGGTCACCAAACGTTTTTGTTCTGACCCCCCGCTCCCCAAGCAAAATGTTTTGAAGTCTGGGTCCCCTCCAGAATTTTATGGCAAAGATTGGGGAAGTGGGAGGGGCAGGGCTGAGCTCAGGAGAAGAGCATATGATACTTTTTCTGTAGCTCATAATACACATAAATGTGAGACTTTGCAGGTGCGCAAAAATAACACTCAATAATTGATTGTCCAGTCAGTACTTTGCTTTATAAAAGTAAGAGTACATTTATTAAACACATACACCACTCAATACTATAGACCAATTTACAAATATACATAAGCTGATTGAATTACCTTGTGACATTGCATAACATCTCCACCCCTCCCGCAGGGAGGGGTGGGGTCTAGTACCACCACTCCCATGTATGCACATCATCTTGCCCCCAATTCCGTGAATTGGTCTTAACCTGGAGCGAGGACCCTATGCACTGGCACCATCCCAGTGGCGACCCCCCCTCCCATTACATCCACAAGCATTAACCAGGCTACACCTGCCTTGTTGACACATGATCCTGACTGAGCATCTTCTACATCTTAAGGGCTAATAGTCTGGGGTCTTCACCTAAAGCGCAGCAGCAAGAATACATGTTTCGCACACTTTAGAATGATAGTACTCAACACATGTGGATATCATTAAAAATGCATGCAATTACCACCCTTAAAGGCATCACAGATGATCGCAGGATTAAGTAAATACAGTCAGACACCCAAGCAGCAGTGTCTAGCCACTTAAATCCACTTTGCTTATAATATCACCATAAACATCAGTCCCTTGAAAAGAAACAACCATTAATAAATGCATTTTAGTGCAATTACACCTCTTCACCTCCAGGGAATGCCCTTCTCCAGACCTCCCCGAGTCACACCCCTTTACTCCTTGATGCTATTATCATAACACCCTCAGCTGAAGAACAAAAGTTCCAGCCCAGAAGGTGTTAAATGCAGGTTGAGCCCTGGAGGGGTATTCTTTTCAAATCCCCAGGACACCTAGGGTGCCTTATCTCTTCATGCTGGGGGGAGGCTGCGCTTCTCCAGCAGCTCCCTCCAGCACCTTTTCATTATTGAGGGTGACACTCCCTCTAGGGGGCCACCACGCACCAGAATAATAGGCTTCAAAACGCCTGGCAAGGCATTCTGGGGCGGTTTTTACATTTTTTAATTATTTTTTATTTTTTAAATATTTTTTTTTCTTCTCCTACTCCTGAATACTAGATAAGTGGCTCTCCCGCTGTGCTAGGGAGAGCCGCGCTGACCCACTGGTGGCTTCGCAGCATCTTCAGGCCCCGTTGAGGGGCCCAGACCCCCAGGTAAGGGGATGCGGCGCGGGGAGGCCACACCCGGCCGCTCCGCGCTTTGGTGTGAGGCCCGGTCCCACCCGGGCCCCTGGCTCCCCCTCCTCGTCCGGGGCCAGGTTCCCACCCAGGACCCCCGCAGGCTCTCCACGTTGGAGGGCAGTCCAGGGAGCCCACCCCTGGCTGCCCCTGCTGGCTCCCCGCTCGACCCGCACCCTGGTGTGCGACCGCAGGAGACGGCCCTTCAGTTCTCATCTGCATGCTCTGGCGGGAGGACACGGAGACCAGCGCAGCTTCCGCTGGCCTCGGAGGGAGTGCAGTGGCTCTCACCCCCCCACTCCTTCTTCCTGACTTCAGGGCCCGGGAATGGGGTCCCGGGCCCCTCAACACTTTCGGGGGTGCGACGCCCCCACCCCATCCTGGATACTGTGGGGCCTGGAGATGGGGTCCCGGGCCCCTCCTCCCATCTTCCTGGCGGGGGGCGCGACCGCACCTCCCGCCCCTGCCTCCTCACACGGGGCTCGGAGTTGGGCTCCCGGGCCCCTCCTCCATTTCTTCACGGGCGGGGACCAGGGTGGGCTCCTGGCACCCCGCGGGGGCATGTTCACGGGGTGCGCGACGGTGCACCCCGGCTTTACTTCTTTGGGGGGGGGGGGCAGCCCCCAGAACCTGACCCACCCCGGGGGCATCTTTGAGACCGGCGGCGGAGCCCCCGCGCTTCATCGTCTGTCTTCTTAGGGGTCAAAGGTTGCCTACATTCCGGGGGCCATATCTCAGCTCCTGGGGGTCTGATCTGCTCCATTTTCGCGTCTTCTCACTCCTTGTGGAGTCCCCCAGCCACTGGGAGCACTCCCCTTCGTCCTCCGGGTCTCCAAGAGGGTGCATTCTGCAGGGAGCGGTCTTCACTGGCTCCCTGCGCAGAGGCCTCTTCTTCTGCGCCCGTTCCTAGGCTCTTCTTCTGGTGCTGTTAGGGTCCTGGGGGGCAGTCAGGGGGTCTCTCCTTCCAACTGCACATTGCATCGGGCTCCAGCACCTTTCGCCTCAGCAGACCACACCCCAGAGAGCTTCTCTTTCTGTGCAAGTACTTTTTAAAAGTTGAGTAGGGGGCTGGCAGGAAGTCTCTGTGTGTCTCTTTAGTACTGACCTGTTTTCCACCCTTAGACACAATGAGAAGCTAGTGCTAGACAAGATTAGGAAGCAACTTGAAGCATGGTCTCCCAAATACATGTCCAGGTGGGGGCGAACCGAGACAATAAAAATGATGATCACCCGCTTGTGAACTACCTCTCAAGCATGCTCCCAATATTCCTTTCAGAAGAATTCTACCAAAGACTAGATAAAATGTGCTCCAGATTTCTGTAAGAAACACAGTTGATGGACAGAATGTAGAACAATGTCATACATTCACCCCAGTACAAGGATCTGGGCCTAAATCCATCATTTTTTTGCCCTCCACACCACCCTGGGTTAGACACTGGCTATATGCAAATCAGCTCTGACCCTGTGCCTCATGGGAACAGTCCAGTCCGAACTACCAAGCCATGTCTTTCCCAGACCGGAATCAAGCATCCAAGGACCGGTTTCTGGCTATCAGCCTTCATCAGGCTGGATAGCTTGACTCCAGTGGTGTGGAGAGCCTGGGACTCACGTCTGAGTATACCCAGCACACTCGGGGAGAAAATTGCAAAAAACACAGTTGATGGACAGAATGTAGAACAATGTCATACATTCACCCCAGTACAAGGATCTGGGCCTAAATCCATCGTTTTATTGCACTCCACACCACCCTGGGTTAGACACTGGCTATATGCAAATCAGCTCTGACCCTGTGCCTCATGGGAACAGTCCAGTCCGAACTACCAAGCCATGTCTTTCCCAGACCGGAATCAAGCATCCAAGGACCGGTTTCTGGCTAGCAGCCTTCATCAGCCTGGATAGCTTGACTCCAGTGGTGTGGGTATGCTCAGACGTGAGTCCCAGGCTCTCCACATCACTGAAGTTAAGCTATCCAGGCTGAAGAAGGCTGATAGCCAGAAACCGGTCCTTGGATGCTTGATTCCGGTCTAGGAAAGACATGGCTTGGTAGTTCTGGCTGGACTGTTCGCATGAGGCACAGGATCAAGGCTGATTTGCATATAGCCATTGTCTGACCTAGGGTGGTGTGGAGTGCAAAAACACGATGGATTTAGGCCCAGATCTTTGTACTGGGGTGAATGTAAGACATTGTTCTGCATTCTGTCCATCATCAACTGTGTTTTTTGCAATTTTCATCCAGATTTCTGTGGCGTGATAAAAAGGCCAGAATAAGCATGAAAAAACTAAGAAGACCCAAAAACCAAGGGGTGAACCCTGCAGACTTCAAGACATTCCAACTAGCTTTCCTAGCCAAGCAGGGCACACACTGGATAGAGCAAGCGAAAGACTACACACCAGCCTGGGTACAGCTGGAAAGAGCAATACTAAAAAACCTCAACCCACTTGCCCTTCTTACTGCCACCACACACCCACTTGCAGGCAACCCAATAATTAAAAACACTAAGATAGCACTGCTAAAACTAGACCGTAAACTAGAGGTGAGAATCAAGGGCTCCAAGGCTGAATCCCCATGGTCGAATAGCGCCATAAAATACAAGTGCAAAAAACTCTACTTCGACAACTGGATAAGGAAGGGCTAGAAGTCTCAGACCTATACAGGTTCCTAAAGATCAAAACAGCCTTGAAAAAAACGAAAAATATCAAACTTTAAGTCTTCTATGTTCCACTACGTGGCAAATATAAATAGACTAGGACACCAGGTCTCCCGCATATATAAAATCCTCACAGCACAAAAAAACAACATCATTGAAAAGACCGAAAGATACTGGAACACTCACATATACCCACCACTGGATGACCGGGAGTGGAACAGGCTATGGTCATCAGCCACGCAAGCCAAGATCACCCCAGTACTGGCGCAGACCAAACTGTGGCTCTTACACAAAACTTTCTGGACCCCAGAGCGTCTACACAAGCTGGGACTCAGAGATAACAATACATGCTGGAACTGCAACGGGGCAAAGGAGGACCTGGAACACCTGATCTTTCTGTGCCCGACTCTCAAGGAATTTTGGGGGAGGGTCTTTGATTTTATAGACAGGATGTTCACATGTAAAATGTCAGGGGACTTCCCCCTCGATCATCACAGCCTCTATCCGAACCAACCTCCCCACAGACCTAAACTATAATCTCTCTCTCTCTTTACTTATTCTCCTCTTTCTCTTTCCTTCTCCTTATATTACTCCTACGAACTACAATAGGGGGCCCGTCATAAACTTACTATGTATGTCCTACCCAGTATGCTCGCCGGCGGATTCCCATAGTGAAGTAAAACCCTGTTTACTGTTTGTATATGTATAAATACCATAAATAAAAATTATTACATTTTTTAAAAAATGGAAATGTTAAGACTATAGGCATTCTTGTGTTGATGCACAAGTCAATGATTTCTACATTGTTGTAATTAATATAGAAATATAGATTTTTCTGTTATTAAAAATAAAATTTAAAAAATTGACCAAAAAGCTATGCTCCACATTATTTGGTTCTTGTGTATTCCTCACATTCCTGGGCTCCAATGCAACTTTACCTACTCCACTATTAATAGCTGTGGCCCTAAGAAGCAGTCGATCTCCTCTGCCACTTTCACCACTTTCCCAACGTGCCTGATCATCACTCAAATCTTCAGGTAGGCTCTCTGACCTTTAGTGCGCTTTATATAACACAGACTTGGCCCAAGGGCATTGGAACACTTTACACGAGCACCGGTCATACTACACACGGTCAAATAGATTTTCTTTTTAATCAGAGGGAGGTTAAGTAAGTGATGTGCCCAGAATGACAAAATGTTGAGTAGACACGAGAACGTGGATCGGGTTACCCATTTTCAAAGTTGGCAGCTCTTGCCATTAGGCCACTTTACCCGTTTTTGTAGTAAAGGTGCCCCCTGCCCTAATGCTACCAAGGAAAATAAACACATACACCCTTTTTTTCTGAGAGAAAGACAGTCGTTAGTGTCATACAGTGGGCCTTTCAGACCCCTGGATCCCAGTGCTCCTGCATCTGCTTCACTAATGTTGGTTACAGCCTTTCAAAGTGGCCTGTTTTCTCTGCCCTGTTTTAAAAACATGGGCTTCCATCCACCTTGTTGTCTTTCTGATGCCCAAACTAAGATGTCTCATGTGCTTCAATTTTCCCCATCTATGGGCCGTTGCTCCAAGGTCCAAAGAAACAGTGGCACAGCAAGCGTGCACTGCCCCCTCATGTAAGCAAGGAAGGCAAGTAAAACGGCCACAATTGGGCTTTAGTCAGAGCCAATGGAATTATGGTATTTGGTGGCCGCTGTATTTTCTGCATAGTTATGTACTTGCTTCATTTTATCATCTGCTGCATAATCTGTAGATTGTTATAAAGACATTTTTTCTAGCTCCAACGGATCAAAAGTTTATAAAAAGACTGCAGAATGCATTATCGCACAGTAAAAGGCCCTTCGCAAAGGTTGACTGGCCACCGTTTTGTTGCTTATTTCTATATTTGTGTGTTAAACTGTTACTAAATATATGAAACCTATACCCAGACAGCGTTAACCAATTTAACAAGCATTTGCAATGCAATAGGTCTCGCAGCATTAAAGTTTGAGGTATTGGCATTGTATATGACAATGCGTTGCATAAAATTTTTAGCATACTTTGAATTGGTGAGCAGTTTGAGTGTGTGCAAGAGTGCTGTTGCTCACAACTGTTATTATTCACGCAGCTCTAATGATGCACCTCACAACGGGGCTGACGCAGTTATTATGCACCTCACCACGGGGCTGACGCAGTTATTATTCACAAAGCTCTGATGATGCACCTCAGGCACGGGCTCACAGCTGTTATTAATCACACAGCTCTGATGATGCACCTTTGGCACAGACTCACAGCTGTCATTATTCACACAGCTCTGATGATGCACCTTAGGCACGGGCTCACAGCTGCTATTATTCACACAGCTCTAATGATGCACCTCACGCACGGGGCTGACGCAGTGCCAAGGCAGTGCAGCATCTTCGCTTGCTGCGCTGCGCTGCATGAACTCTTTGCAAATATACCCCTAGTTAAGTATGTTGCGAGGATTATTTGCGAACATCGCCTAAGGCACCATTAATTAAGAAGCAATCGCCTGATTGCACAGCCGTTGACATGTGAACCCGCATAGCTCGCCACAACCTACCTGTCAATCAAAGATGAAGCTGCACACCAACAGTTCCCAGTGAGGCCGAATTGCACATGATGCATGTGCCCAAGGTCACAGGAGGCGTCAGATGAGAGCAGAGAAGACTATAGCGACGGATCGCGCAGTCCAACCCTTTAATACGCGTGTTAATGAGATGAGTGATGTGAGTAAACCACTATGGGATTTATTTACAAGCCCCTTGCGATGCCGGGAAGTCACTTTCTCCCATATTAAAAATGACTCACTTGCAGCGCAGGGTGCCTGTAAATAAGTCCCTATCAGTGCGCTTCACACGCACTCATATTTAGCAATCCCACATTTCGAGTTCGCACTTGACGCTGCACTCCCTGAGCCCCTGCACGTCCCGTAGTTTATGAGTAGTCTGTAGTACGCATTGGCAATTATTGTTACAATCAACAATATAATCATTTTGCTGTAGCACACGTACAGCTGTGTGACATAAAAAACCAAAGCTGTTTCATAAGCGACCTGCAAGCAAAATAATCCAGCGAACTGGCATTTCTCTTGGAGGCAATTAGGTGTGTTAGAATTTTGGGTTTAAATTTAAACTCAACATCCCATTATGAGGATAAGAGCGTTTTCCACCAAATCACAATTTCGACTGTTAAAAGAAAAACAGCGACTTTTCAAAATACTACAGAGGCAGAAAATAAAATAACCATTTGAACTAAGGAAGCGCCCAGCCTTGCAATATTTTTCAGGAAAGATTTTAGGATCTAACCAGAGCAAAGAAAATGTTCCATAATTGAGTGGTCATGTTCCTGCGTATATCTCGGTAGAAATCGTACGACTTGATTAGCGAGCATTTGCAATGCTCTCATCCGAGAATTATGCCTTACATGGGTTTGGCACACTTGTGCACAGGCGACAGTATAGGGTTACCGATGATGTAATAGGGACGCAGGTCAAGCACGCCCTAGCGTTTAGAAAGTGGTGTCACCAGAACCCTGGGAGGGCATTATTTGACCCCAATTCATGTGTTTACATAAATATGCTTTTTAACATGCAACACCTTTGGTGGGGGCTGGACTTCCGTCTTGTGCGCGAAGCCCACTCCTAAGAAGACGTGCGCATGCAAAACGAAACCTATCGTGGGGCGGGACTTCCGTTTTGTGAAGCCCGCGCCCACGGAGTGCCTGGAGGAGCAGTGGTGACGCGGGACTCCCATGCCCGAGGGAGAGCCCCGCGGTCGGAGGCTGCACAAGTCCAGAGTGCCGGTGAGCGGGGAAGGGGGGGGGATGCCTGTATGTGTGCGTGTGTCTGTGTGTGCGACGGCGGAGGGGTGGGGGGGACGTCTCTCCGTGCGTGTATGTGCGCTTGTGTATGTGTGTGCGCATGCGTGCAGGGGGAGGTGTGTCTGTGTATGTTTGCGCTTCCCAGGAGACAACCACGGCGAGCGCGTTGCCTTGGAGACTACCCCCTCTATGGTTCATGGGCTGTGTAGTCTTTTGTTTAATGATTGTGTTGTTATGTTTTCTTTAAACTGCTATGCAAATAAAGTGAGAAAAGATATGCATAATCCTCGCCTCCGTCCTGCCATAGAATCCACAAGTGGGGTTCCTTCACCATAGGGATAATAATACCAATGATGTGTCCTCTCAGTGTTAAGCTGGAAATCTATTCACTGACTCTCCTTGGTATGAGAAACCAAGCTGTCAAGCCTATCTGCCCTATGCTGGCTCTGTGTTGTTTGTCTTTGTCTGCTTTTTAACAGATTGATGCTGCCAGAGAGGCTCTGGGTTTCAGCTTATGCTTATCACGGATCACAGGATCAGGCCTGATAGGCCAATATTTTCAAAGACTGTGTTTAACTGTTGCACATCTTTTAAGAGCCATTTTAGACCGTCATATTTTAGATACGCGTTCAGTTTCTGAATACAATATTTACAGCACAACAGTCTTATTCAGCTCACAAAAAAGTGTCACTCCAAGTGTCACACGTGAGGTATTGAAATGTCACACATAAACACAATGCAAATATGGGAATGTCACACATACATACACAAACCAAAAACTTGGCAGCTATGCATAAGCAAACTGACAATTTGGCAGCTATGTGCAGCCTGCCCTCTGCTGAGAACTGCAGTCAGGCAGTCTGTCTCCAGTTAGTGCCCTTCCATTTCAGGTATTTTGCAGCAGTGTTGAGATCTTCTTAGAGTTGTTCCTTGCTCAAATGGGTGTAATTTCTGAGGTTTATGTTTTGCTTGATTTTGCTCGGTAGAAAGTGGTACTCATAGTTATAATCGTTGAAATGTCACTCATAATTACACTCAAATTATGAACATGTAACGCATAGCATTCTGAAACCTTGGCCACTATGAACACAGTATTGAACGCACTTGTAGGCCCTCGAGAGAACGCCCTAGGACCCCCCTGTATCACGTGCTCCCGTTCAGAATCATTATAACCAGCCTTTTCAAAGATGGCGGCTGCCTCCGCAGGCCACGCAGAGCCCCGCTCCGTTTTCTATGTTAATGCCGGCTGCTATCTATGCTAATCATAGAGCAAAGCAGGAAGTGATAGGCGGAGTCCCCGCCGCGGGCTGGTCGATGGGATCGCTGGAGGTCCTCCCTCCGGCCGTGCGCGGTGCAGGCTGGGATCGCGGTGGCGGCTGCGGGCCCCGGCTGACGGAGCCCTGGGAGATAGTAGCGGGAAAGGAGTGCGGAGGACCCGGCGGCAGCCCGCAAGGAGCGGCTCACACCGGGGAGGGGGGCACCCGGCACCAGCAAGCGACCCCGCCCCCCGGATGGGAGACAGCCGGGGTGAGCTGGGGGCGCACGCGGGGCACTGTGGGAGATGGGGGGAGGGGTGACAGAGCGGCAAGGTTAGCCCACCCCCACTCAACATATAGTGTCATGCATTTTACCCCCGGCAAATCCAAGTCCCCTCACTGGAGAACCCCCCCCCCCCACCCCCCCCCTCTGCAGGCACCGGGGGGCGGGGGTCTTATGACACCCCTTGTTTATTGTACCCTCCAGAACCTGTCACCACCGCTATGATTGTGTCCTTTCCAGTCACTGCCACTTGCTTTATGTGACCCCCTCAGGGGAAGGGGGGGATGCCTGTATGTGTGCGTGTGTGTGTGTGTCTGTGTGTGCGACGGCGGAGGGGTGGGGGGGGACGTCTCTCCGTGCGTGTATGTGCGCTTGTGTATGTGTGTGCGCATGCGTGCAGGGGGAGGTGTGCCTGTGTATGTTTGCGCTTCCCAGGAGACAGCCACGGCGAGCGCGTTCGCGCGTGCGTGGCCTGCGCCGATCGCCTTTTGCGAGATGCGCGCGGCCAAGTGCTGTCTCCTGGGAAGCAGACCCAGTAACAAAAGATCTCGGCGAGACAGCGCTTACGCGCTGTAACGCTACGAGACCTAAAAATGACAATAATGAAGCAATACTATCATAAAGTGTGCTGCATTAGGCCGCATAATTGACCTTTTCTTGCTGCATAATTTAGTTAATAACCCTGCCACATGAGTTGATCCTCTTCTGTCGCATAATTCCAATGGCCCTGGGTTTGATTGTCCCCGGAAACAGCTCGATCCTGTGCAATTAGTTAAGCACCAAAGGCTGCTTTGGAGCTAAACTAGGCTTTAACTGATGGACACTCACATAAGGCAAAATTACCAGGGGCCCCCTGCAGAATCGTACGTTTCCCATATCTCATATCTTTGGTTTAAATTGGGGCCGTGTTAAGGGTTGAAGGACCCCTGAAGGGTTGGGGGGCCCCCATGTCCCACTGGGGTTGCATGGGCCCCGTTACGCCCCTGCTGATTGTGTCACTTGGAGCTCCACCGTGGCAAAGATGTATTCTTCCTGAGAGGTAATGTAATGGAGTTACCAGTTGCATTTTTTTAGCCACAGGCTGGGAACTCGTAGCACTATAAATACACGAGTCACTATGCTTAACTGTGCCCACCAAGATTCATTTCTGTGATCTCAGAACACAAAGACATCTGCACTGATTTCGATTTTGACACCTTAGTTAGCTAATAGAAAGAGTACATTTTCCACTGGGTTGTTTAACTTGCATTTATTTTTCATTTACGGTGCGTGCATTTATTTTTATATGCAGTTCTTAGAAGGTGAAAAGAAATAGTTACTGACTTTGCCACTCCACACACTGACTGTGCCTGAGGGCACTTTCGATTGCAGTTACTCTTTCTGTGCACTTCAACCTCTGCAAATACATGGAAACAGCCTGTAAACTAGCCAAATAAACAAGGTCATGCTTTCAGACCTTAATCATGTTCAAATCATTTTAGACACATTGCTCCCCCCTGGGAATGCAGTTATGGACCCCTATAGGGAGGTGCCCCACACTTTGAAGAGCCCTGCTCTCCTTTACAAGGCTCCCTTTTTAGGTCTCGCGACCTATCAATGCGCGCAAGCGCATTGAGCAGAGTGAGAATTCAAGTGCTCAAAATGCTCGTGAAACCAAAGGTTTCGTTCGTGCGGATTTCTTTAGGTTCACGTGAATCACGTGACCAAACAAGCACGCGCATCAGCCTCCCGCCCACGCTCCTAATTGCATTTTTTCACGGCCGCACAGCACATCAAAGGGCTTCTCCCAGTGTGTGCTGTGCGGCTTCTCCTCCCCTAATTATTCATGGCTGGCCACTGGCCGGCCGTACTTTCAGTTTCCCGGCCGCTCCAGCGGCTATACATCTCTGCCTGTCTCTCGCTGTGTTTCAAGCTCCCAGCTTCCTTCCTTCCCAGCTGCATTAGGTCAAAAAACACATTTGTAGCTAAGGCAGATCAGGGGCAAAAAATGTCGTTTCGATATTGGTGTCAATCAAAATTAGAAATACACGCATCACACACAAGACTACCCCACCACTACCAGAAAGACCCGTCTGTCACATCAGGAGATGCAATGCAACAGACACCAACAATCTGCCACCGACAGACAACACACAGCGTAGGAGAAAACAAATACCATGTGGACAAATGGGAGCTTGGGTGCAGGCTTCCGCCCACAAATCTCGCTGCTTTGAAGTGACAGCCAGCCTCTCCTCAATGGTAACGGGAGGCAGGCTAGCCATTTCATAATCAGCTGCATTAAAGCTAGAGAGACACTTATCAGTTTCGTACCACACGCTATTTCGTTTTCATCAGGGCATTCTGATTTTGAACCAGAGAGAGTGGCTGTCGCCTACTATTCGTAGGCCAGAGTCCTCTCCACTGCACACATTCCATTCCTGCACATTTGACATCCTTTCTTCTGATCCTTTAGTCAGACTTTCCTCGCAACTACCCACCCATTTCCGCTGATTACATGTGGCTGTGTGTGCACTGAACGAAGTGCCCACAGCTACAACGTGGGGAAAAACAAAATGCAAATGCCAGTACTGATACAAAAGATTTAATTGACAAATGTCAAAACACCGGACCTGAAAAATTAATTCAAGACTGGTAGCTGATTGGTAGCTTTTTTTATTTTGTTTGATTTTATCAAAAGACATTCATTTAAGACAATAGACAATATTACATGCTAGGTGCAAAAAAATTAGGGAATGTGGGAATCTTTCATCCTGTCAAGCATGTCACAAGCATACAACATTCAACCATTCAGGAACAAAAGGGACAATGTGTAATATATTACAGTGAACGATATTTACAGTGAACAAACAAACACAAAAATTCTAGAGAGAGCCACTGTCTGCAAAATATTTTAGATGGTATTCATGAACAAATTATTTATAACAAACGTACATTTCTTCGACAAATTCAAATATTCTCTGATTTTGTTAAATGAAAAGAACATCCACAAAGTAATGTACAAAGGGTAGTGGTAAGCAACAAGGCAATTCATATGAGCTTATCACCCATGCAGACTCAACAGTGGCAGTGGGCCTACGCGTTTCGAATCCTGCTGATCTGAGAGGATTCTCTTCAGGGCCTTTATTTTTTATCTGGAGAAAAGAAAAGAAAAGATTTTAAAGAAAAAGTAATAGAAGGTGTGCATTAAAACGGATCGTGGCGAAAAGGCTGCACTCTGGCTCAAGCACCTTAGCTGTCTGGGCTGCCAAACGACCGCCCATATATACAACAGGTGTGTCAAAGGTAAACGCCCACTGAGTTTCCCCGGCATCTGTTTGAAAAGGGAAAACCAGGACTGGATTGACGGGTCCACACAGGTTTCCTAAGGGCTACTATTAACCGCGGGGCAGGAAAAATGAATAAAGGTGAAACCTGATTACAGTTTAAATATTTCACTCAATTCATTCAGTCCAGACACCGCAGTGTCAAATTTGACTATTAGCAAGGCTTCCCGTTTTGACAATGCAAGATTCTGATCACCACCACGAGGACTCTTTTCCACTTTGGAAATTACAGTCCATTTCAGGTCACTTACAACATGTTGCGTCCAGTGAAGCACTAAAGGGGCGTTTTCAATCTTCCTTTTGATGCTCGATTTGTGTTGTGAGATCCGCTGGCGGATCTCCTGATTGGTTTTGCCTATGTACAGTAGGCGACAAGGGCATGTAATGCCATAGACGACAAACTTGCTCTTGCAGTTACTAAAGGACTCGTGTTTCCAGAAAATTCCGTTATGTTGGAACAGTGAACCCTCAATACAGGATTCACAGCAAAGGCAAGTGCCACATTTGTGGTGTCCAAGGATGGGGGGCATCCCCATCATTTGGCGCAACGTCACGGGTTTAGGTGCTGGCATAGCAGCCCGGACTATATGATTAGCGATGTTGTTTTCCTTTTTGAAGGCAAATAGAGGTATGTCAACAAGGCTGTCATCCAGATCTTTCACTAAATGCCAATTTTGCTTTATGACTTTTTTCAACTGGTTGGCATTAGGGCAATATGTCGTGACGCAGACCTGTCGTTTTAATTCAGGTTTGGTTTTGCGTTCTAGTGTGGTCTCGCGTGGTGTCCATTGGGCTCTCCTCATACAGCTTTTCACAAGTTTCTTGGGGTACCCCCTGTCACACAATTTAGATGTTAGTTTTGCTGCGTGGTGTTGAAAATCTTCTTTGAAAGTGCAGTTCCTGCGTACTCGCAGGAACTGCCCATAAGGGAGATTTTCTTTGAGGTTCCTAGGATGATTACTTGAAAACATCAAAGACTTATTTCTGTCAGTGGGCTTGCTGTATAGGGTCGTCGCCAGTTTCCCTTCAAAAGGGAAGACTTCCACGTCTAAAAATGCAATTCTCTTATTTGAACTAGAAATGCTGAATTTTATATCAGCCGTTCTATCATTCAACCATTGGTGGAACTGGTCAAGAGTGTCATTATCGCCCGTCCAAATCATAAAGACATCATCAATAAACCGGAGCCACGCTCCGATGTATTGAATGAAAGGATTATTTTGATAAATGTACGCCTCTTCATACATTGCCATAAATAATACCGCCAATTCTGGTGCAAAGGGGCAGCCCATGGCTACCCCTTTGACTTGATAGTAGTATTCGCCATTAAAGCAGAAATAATTCTTCCTTAAGGCGAAAGCTGCCAAATCCACGATGAATTTGGTGGGCACCTGCATGGGCCTGGGTCTGGAATCAAGGTAGTGTGTAAGCACTGCTATCGCCTCATCTTGAGGGATCTGGGTGTATAATGCAGTTACGTCCATAGTAACTAGTCTGTCTCTGTTTTCACAGAACTCGATGTTTTCTAGTCTGTTGATAAAATCAGTTGTATCCTGGAGATAGGATTTTACACTGATCATGAATTCTTTTAAAAAACAATCAACATATTTAGCTGCTGGCTCTAGCACAGAACCGCAACCGGCAACAATGGGTCTGCCAGGGGGATGGTCAGGATCTTTATGAATCTTGGGCAATACGTAAAACATTGGCACTTTCGGGTGTAACATTTTTAGATATTCAAGTTCTTTTGGCCCAATGAAACCTGAGTCAAAACCTTCTTGTATGATGTTGAAGAGTTCATTTTGAAGGTCTGCAGTTGGGTCTTTATTTATTTTGCGATAACAGCTGCTATCTGCCAGCTGTCTCATGACTTCGGTGGTATAGTCATTGATATCCCACACTACAATTGCGCCACCTTTGTCGGCCTGTTTTATTATGACCGTACTGTCGGTTTTGAGGTTATTTAGGGCTGTCATCTGTGCCTTGGTGGTATTAAATTTTACGTATTTCCTCTCTTTTTCCATGGTTGATATGGCTGTGAATTTTTATTCGGATGTTATTTCACCATTGTGGCAAGCTGTGGAAGAGTGGGTGCCACCTGAGTGAGGAATCTTATGTTGATCCGTTTTAATGCACACCTTCTATTACTTTTTCTTTAAAATCTTTTCTTTTCTTTTCTCCAGATAAAAAATAAAGGCCCTGAAGAGAATCCTCTCAGATCAGCAGGATTCGAAACGCGTAGGCCCACTGCCACTGTTGAGTCTGCATGGGTGATAAGCTCATATGAATTGCCTTGTTGCTTACCACTACCCTTTGTACATTACTTTGTGGATGTTCTTTTCATTTAACAAAATCAGAGAATATTTGAATTTGTCGAAGAAATGTACGTTTGTTATAAATAATTTGTTCATGAATACCATCTAAAATATTTTGCAGACAGTGGCTCTCTCTAGAATTTTTGTGTTTGTTTGTTCACTGTAAATATCGTTCACTGTAATATATTACACATTGTCCCTTTTGTTCCTGAATGGTTGAATGTTGTATGCTTGTGACATGCTTGACAGGATGAAAGATTCCCACATTCCCTAATTTTTTTGCACCTAGCATGTAATATTGTCTATTGTCTTAAATGAATGTCTTTTGATAAAATCAAACAAAATAAAAAAAGCTACCAATCAGCTACCAGTCTTGAATTAATTTTTCAGGTCCGGTGTTTTGACATTTGTCAATTAAATCTTTTGTATCTACTGGCATTTGCATTTTGTTTTTCTAGATATTGGCTCAGCCATACTGATTAGAGCCACCCCATTCTAGTTTTTTGGGCACAGCTACAACGTGGCATGAAACCATACAAGCCACAAGCACAGTCTCATTCTAAAATCTTTGTGCACTTCAAAGGAACGACAGTTCAGCATATAAAAATCCGTCTGAATCATGTTATCCGCCGAGCAGCAGTCAGAAGTTAGCTTCGCTTTTTGTCTTTCTGCATTTCTTTCAACACTTCTAAATCAGGGAGATGAGCTCAGACACGAGCGCAGGAAATAAAAGAAACTGCTGAACGGCAGATTTAAAGAGCGGATGTTTTGTCAAACGTTTCTAGTGTAACATTCGGGTTTACGAAACTCGGGGCCAGGTGTGAGGCATAACGCTTTCGTAGGATAGTTTGGAGTTTCAAACGTAGTGTGGTACAGAGATACCAGGTGACTGGGCTATCGTCGTCTCTGAGCAAGTGTAGTAAATCACCCCACTTCAGTGCACTTGAAGTGAAGGTTATTGTAATATTAGCCCAGCATCCATCCATCAACCGCCCCCTACGCATGCCGCCCTCGTGCTATATTCCATCCTACCTCCCCACATTCTATTCATTCCTTAGTACGGTGTTACCATTTGGACATGCCAGTCAACTACTTACAATTACCTCACAACGGCCACCCTGTATAAAAAATAATTGAACAACACCACCATAACATTAAAAAAAATATACATATCACAAAAGCAAGGTTTTCTTATATATGTGAGCGCACAATCCACACCTTGAAATGCTGTGTTGTGCAAGTCTTGTACTCTTCTACGCACCAACTGAGCACGTGAAAGGTGTGACTGAATCACTGGAGAAAAGCTCTCGGTAAGGAGAGTGAACCTGTTTTGTGTACATGCTACTGTAAGTCCATAGGCGGCAGTGATGCGAAGTCCTGGAGGGAATAAGATAAAAGGAGGTGCCCCCTAGACACAGGAGAGTGGATAAATGAACCATTCGGACAGGGCCTCGATGCTAGCATGTACAGAGCAGGTAAGTAGAAGCCCGAATACTCTGGAAGTGTGAGCTAACCGTGCAGGAGAGCACGCGGAGGAGGATAATGCTTCCTGGAAGGTTGCCACTCTGCAGCGCATGTTGTAGAACTTTATTAAGTACCCCTGCCTGGTAAGGGTCCCACCAGAAAGACACGCACAAGTATAGCATTAAAGTTGGATGGTTCAGTAGTAGGCCCAGCCTGAGCTGCTTGCAAAAGTTCCTCTGAAGTTTCTGGTCCATCCAATCACTCCGAAAAACAGTCACCACAACACCCTCTACATCATACAAAGGCACACGCACACACCTTCATCCTCACAACACCACACACCATCGGAATACACACACCCTCCCCCTCACACCACCTCACACACACTCACCCTCACACACAATTACACTCAAAGACCCTTACACACCCTCAATAACATTCTCAAAAATCACACACACTAACACACTCGCACACCCTATCAGCATCACACATCATATCACAATCAATCACCCTTTTCAAACTCACTCACACTCACACTCTCTCAAATTCACATCATAACACCCTCAAAGTCAAGTACAGCTACCGATGGCAGCGCGGTCTTCACAGAGTGGCATGGTACAACACAATGACTTGTGGTGGCACCATGAACCAGGGAAGTCTACAAGCAATGCAACTGGGCAGCAATGTTTTGTATTCCTTATCGTAACGTTCTAAGTACAACAGGTATACCCAGACATGGGCCCCAGGCTACCCGTGCCACTGAAACGAAGCTGCCATCCGACTTAAGAGACCCGAATCGGCTGAAAACGGCCATGGGTTGCATGTGTCCTGCTGCAGAGAGGACCTGGCTTGGCAGTTCGTTTGGACTTTCCCACTGGGCCAGGACCAAGGTTAATTTGGTCTAATCTGAGGTGGCATCATGGGCAGAAAAAAACACAATGGACTGGGGTGTGGCCTCGGGAACCCTTATAACCATTAGGTGTTCCAGTGGTACCAAGGTGCAACCCGGGAAGCAATAGGGTCCAGTTCCATTTTTAAAGCAGAAATATGGTGCATACCGGGTAGGTCTGGGACTTTGTGGTTAGCTCACAAAAGTCCGGAAGTGTATTCAGTGCTTAACACAATTTCTACATTAATGCCTGACAATTAACATTTTCAAGGGACAACTGATTTGGTTTAAACAAGCACTGGCGTTGCCAATAGGTCTCGCAGTAGGAAAGTTGGAGCTATTACAATTGCAAATAACAATGCCTTTTATTTTTGTTTTCATTTTAAAAACATAAAGGGCTTTGTCATTTACAAACCCAATAGCTCCAACTTTCCTACTGCGAGACCTATTGGCAACGCCAGTGCTTGTTCTGGACAGTCATGGTATTTTATTCCCCCAAGTAAATATATCTATCCTTGATTATTGACTCCGGATAACACAATTTATGTTGGCACATAGCGGAACAAAAATAACCATTTATAACACCATCTTTTAACATAATTGACCCGTCCGATAATAGTCAATTGTGTGTTTTTTTTGTTTTTTTTGTTCTAAAGGTTTCTTAATCACTGACCATTTAGTCAGATTCTTTAATTTGCATATACGATCCAGGTTCTTGGGGACATAAACACATACCTATTTGAAATATTTAATCTATTGTTTCTCATATTTAATCCATTCTTAGTTTTCCTGATCAAAAACAATTGGGTTAAAACCTCTGTTATTGATGGATTCAGTCTCTAGAAAGCTGCAGGAAATTCAGAGTGAACATAATTTCTAAATATAAAACAAGCATTTGCAATGCAATCTGTCTCGCCTTTGGGACCTTTCGTGTATTTAGAAACTCAGCACATTAGCCTGGGTGCTGAAACATCTACTGTTCTTTCACATGTAGGGAAAGAAAGCACCAAACTGTGTGACACGCCAAAGCTTTGTTTTTAATCTAAAATCAGGGCCTTCTGTGGTCATATCCCTGAAAAAACAAAGTTTGAAAAAAATATTATCTAGAGGAAGCAGGCCAGTCCTAGGACTGATCTCCAGAGCCCACAATGTACACTACTGAATACAGGGGAACCCTACTCACAGAGAACCAGGGTAATCGTTTTATACAGGGAAACAATGGTTCCAGTGGAAAGATAGACCTATAATTTAAGCAATATACAAAAAGCATCCATAGGAGGGTTGAAACGTCGTTGACAAGTGTACAGAAAGGACCATTAAATAGCCAGTGTCACTATACACTTAGGCTGTCACCATGTATAATTAAATGGTCGCTTCTTGTACTTAAGGAAACCTCTTGCAAAACTATTCCCTGTTTATATTCACTTATGCTTCCATACTTCACTTGGGGATACACTGCACAAAGTATACTGCTTTTTGATTTAAAGAAAGTGATTTATACTATTCTTGTGTGCATATATATAAAAAACTAGAAGACCTAACTGTGTAGAGAGCTCTTTTTGTCCTCATACATTACTTGGGGCCAGATGTAGGTCACCAAATACCTGTCGGTAACGGCCAATTTCGGCCGTTACCGACCGGTATTTGGTGATTGAGATGTAGGGGGCCTATATTTGACAGAATCGGTAAATTTACCGATTTCAGTAAATTTACCGATTCTGTAAAATACTGAATCGGTAAATTTACAGAATCGGTAAATCTATATGTAGGTGGCACTGGAAACAGTGCCACAGGCCCCTAAGAATTCGTTATTTACCATGTAATATTATTGCCTGGAAATTACGAATTCCTGTGTACATGCACATCTGTGCATGTACACCTGTGCCATGTGGCACACATACATGCCCTGAGGGCATGTATGTGTGTCACATGGCACACAAGCCTGAATCAGGGGTGCAACATGGTGTCAGTGACACCCTGTCCCCCTTGTAAATTCGGTAATTTTACTGAATCGGTATTTACCGATTCGGTAATTGACATTGGTTCCTATGGGCCTCAAGGCCCATAGGAATCGATGGCAATTACTGAATCGGTAAATACCGATTCGGTAATTACCGAATGTTTCAGATTCAGTAAAAAAATCGGTAAAAATACCTACATAGCATTTACCGATTTGTAAATGCCGAATCGGTAAAATTCGGTATTTACGAATCGGTCCCTTGGTCCCTTACAAATGTATCGCCGTTGTGCATGTATATTGCTTAAATTATAGGTCTTTCTTTCCGCTGGAACCATTGCGTTCCCAGAGGGGTGCAAACGACTCTTCAAGTACCTGCAAATAAGGAAGGCCTGGAAGCGCAACTTTATTCATTAGGTGTGTTTCCAGGCAATCTTGATTTATATACAGCAGCTGAAGGGCTTTAACAGAGAAAATGAACTGTGATCGTGTATGCCCTGGGGTGGGGGTCAGTGAGAGGGGTGGTAGGGTCAAGAATGTGGTTAAAAAGAGAAAAATATTCTGTAACAGGTTTGTTACTTTCCTAACCTTCAAGTAACTGGGCAAACAACAATGGGCACATGTTAGATGGAAAAGAAATGAAAGTTAAACGAATCAATTTTACAATGAAACCACACTTTTCCTAATGCAATTAAGGCAGATGTCTGTTTGTGGCCAGAAAGCAGCACTCACAGAAGTATGCAGCTTGAAAGGACCAAAGTTATGCGGCAGGGTTAAATAAATTCTATTGCAAGAAAATGCAAATAATACAACTTGATGTGGCACATTTCATGATAGTATTTCATTGTGTGTCCATTTGTACACATGTAAATACTGTCTGGGCAAAGATTTCATTTAATTAGTTACAGTTTACCATCCGAAATATCCAAAGGAGCAACTGAAAGGTGACAAATCACCTTCTGTGAAGGACTGTCCACTTTGTGGCAACACTCTGCTACATTTCTAATACCTTTTAATCCGTTTGAATTAGAAAAAACATTTTCTTAAAATTTTCAGATTATGCCACAGAAGACTGATTAAGTGGCAAATGCGTCAAAATCCATATTTATGTGGAAAATGCAGCAGAATTGCATTAATTCAGTGGTCCTGCCAGAAAATAACAAAACCGAATCCTGGTTGGCGCAGTGGGGAATCGCAGCAGGTGTATATATAGTGCTAAAAAGTCCAAGCCTGTGACAGAAAACACTGTATGCAAGTCATCATGTTCTCTATATATTTTAGTAATAAGTAAACAGACTACACCTAGAAACATTTTGATGAGTGTTCATTAAAAAGATCAAGAACTCAGCTGGTGACACCCTCGCGTTCCCTCTCAATAATAAAAAGCCTTTGTGGAGCTGTAAGTGGCTACATTTGCTCAAGCCTTTACTGGCTCCATCACTTAATCTCCATGTTCCTAAAAACGCAACAAAAATTCTGACTCTGTGTAATGTAACTGTGTGAGAAATTGGCCTGGTATATGATGTTCACTATTCTAGTGAGCACCTTGCACCAGTCCAAACGACCCTTATGGTGATGGTTGTAAAGTCAACCTTATAAAACAGCTATCCTAGTGGTAGCATGGACAAAGCAGTCTTAGGCTAAACTCAAGAGGGCATGTGAAGCCAGCTCTTTTACCATATGTAACCCCTTTAATACCAAATGAAAGGACACCACACAGGATATATATATATATAAAATATATGTTATTTATTTCTAGAAAAACCCTCTGAACTCTTTATGAGGTCAGAGGCACAAGCACAATACAAGATATTCAATTAAAATACAATAAGTTGCACAAATTACAGTAGGGCCCTAGGGGCACACTAAACCATCTACTAAAATAGTGGTATAAGGACCACTACACAGAAAGTGAATAGGCCTAGGGCCTAGGGCAGTGGTTCCCAAACTTTTTTGGCCTGTGGCTCCCCTGACCTAATCGGCAGTTGGCCGTGGCTCCCCACCATTTTTTTTACCGGTGGGTGGTGTGTACCTCCTGTTATCTTCCTTAAAGTCTTTGGGACGCAATGAAGGTATTATATTGGTTGGAATGCTTGAATTAATAATCTCATCCACTGACAATCACTTTGGCTGCATCCCAATCCATCGTTTTTTCCCCAACAGAGTGCCTGGTCCCAAACCCTTATTTATGCCAGCTGCTGCTTTCAGTACCTTTTGGTACTGAGACCCGCTCTGAGAAAATGGAACATTGAGTTTGGTCTGTCGTAATCAGTATCCCCAGCCTTATTTTTACACTAAAAAGGTCTGTCCTTCCATCTGTTTGCCCATCTATATCCAAACATATTCAACCATTTGCACACCTATCCACTGTATATCCTTCCGTCCATCATTTCACTCATCCATCCCTCCATCCACCCTTTCACTCATCCATCCATTATTCATCTACCCACCCTTTCACCCCATCCATCTGTACAATCATCCATGCATCCACTCTTCCACCCAGCCATCCATTCACTTACTCATCCATCCACCTATTCACTTACTCATCCATTTACCCAGTCATTTATCCTTCCACCCATTCACCCTTTCAGTCATTCATCCTCCCTTTCTCTCTCCATCCCCCTTTCACTTATCCATCCATCTACCCACCCATTTACTCATCCATCCATTGATCCTATTACTCATCAATTGTTTCACTCATCCAACCATCCGTTCACTCATCCAGCCATCCGTTCCCTCATCCATCCACCCTTTCACTTCACTCATCTATCCATCCTTTTGTCCATCTACCCCCTTTCATTAACTCATCAATCCTTGCATCCACCCTTTCACTCATCCATCCATTCACCATTTCACTTATCAATTCATCCATCCACCCATTCACTTGCCCATCATCTACCCTTTCATTCATCCACCCATTCATCCTTTCACACACCCATCCACCAATTCACTCGCCCATCAGCTGCCCTTTCACTCATCCATCCATCCTTTCACACACCCATCCACACTTTTACCCATCCATCTACCCTTCCACCCATACATCTACCCTTCCACCCATACATCCATCTATTTACCTTTTCTCTCATCCATACTTCCATTCATTCACTCATCCATCCATCCATCTTTTCATTATCTATCCATTCCCCCTTTCATTCATACATTCATCCTTTCAGTAATCCATCCAGCCATTCAGACATTCCTTCACTTATTGACTCACCCGCCTTTTCACATTATGAGCTGAGCTTTTGTTTGCAGAGTCACAGGCATAAGAGTCCCATCAAGAATGAACTACAGCAAGGGGTCGGGTGGTGGAGAGTTCACTATGCCCCTGCACATAGGCAGACTGAAAACGCAGAAGGCATGAGTCATGCATGATGCACAGTGCCAGGATGTGAGGTTACTGTAACATGGTGTTGTTTCCAGGGCTTTAAGCGGTGTAAAAAAACTGGGGGGGTCTCTTCAAAGGGGGTGTTTGACGTAATTGAGAGCGTAGCTTAAAACACCTAGGCTAAAAATCTACTCTTAGCATAGTGTTCTGCCTCACTGGTATTATGTTGTCTCTGTCATTGCATCCAGATATATAATACAGCAAGTATCATTACGCCCCAACAAGCCAGGACTATTGGCTTTGTCAATGGTTGCTAGTTCCTTAAAAAAAAAAAAAAAGGAGCAACCATGGCTTTGTTGAATACAATATTGAAAATAATTCAGTTCTAAAATGACAGGACAGTGAGAGAACGATAATGTGTTCTTTTAAACTTATTTTACAGGCTTCTTTGAAAGAAGTGTTTTCTAACGTTGCAGCATGGGCGTTTTACTTTTTATCGTACAGAATGCCCTTCTGTGCACTGAGGCAGGAGGAGGCCGCCACATGGTGTCACACCCCCAGACTGCCCCATTGACATTCAGTAATGGCAATCAGCGGCATACTGAATGACAATGGGCGGGAGGGGCTGCTCTCGTGCTCCTGGAGGAGTGCGAGGCGCCTCCAGCAGCAGGGGTGAGGCCTCTTACAGGGGAGCAGCACTGCTCCCTGTGATGGCCAGAATGACAGAATTTACGGACGGTTGGTCACCTAGTGTGCGCGGCGCCCCTGGCACCTCATTACGGCGCACCGGGGCGCCGCGGCGCACAGTTTGGGAACCACAGGCCTAGGGAATCGCTGGGGCTATGCTGAGCTACCAAGAGATAGGAAGCAGGAGGCCCACGGGATGCGTGTGCAGTGTCTATACACACACGCAATTTACCATAGAGAATGAATGGGAACGTAAAAGATGGAAACTAGTTCTTTTAGGGCACTTCTGACTGGACTCTGGGAAAGTTACTTGAAACCTAGACAGTTGGATAGTTAATACCCACAGGAGCACCGGAGTACTCGCGCTACCTCACCCACAGGAAGCGAGTGCATAGGAGTCAAAGTGTGTCGGGTTTCGTCGTCGAATCCTATGGAGCCTGGAAGAAAGATGCTGCAGGCGACCAGGAGAGAAGTGTCCGGATGGATCTAAGAGTGGATCGAAGATGAAGAGGACCTGAAAGCAGAGGGGACAGAGTCTGGGTCACTAGCCAGTGACCAGGAAGGAACCAGGCGATGTCGTGAAGCAATCAGGTGCTGTCGTAAAGCTTGTCTCTGCAGCCACGTGGACCAGGAGGTGTCGACGACAGCCAGGAGTCAGGCACGGACTGTCCCACGAAGGCTCTCACTGTCGGCAGTGTCGGCTTCAGGATTGGAGTCAACAAGCCTTGGCAAAGGCAACCCACGCAGGAAACGAAGTTGGCTTCTTACTCAGACCAGCAAGGTGTGAGGGGCTGCTTCTTTTGAGGGAAGCAAGGGCCAGTCTGGAGCAACCAGACCAGCAGTGTAAATTCAAAGGTTTGTCGCCAAGATGGCCACTAGCCAGCGGGCAAGTGACCGGGCAGATGCGTCGAGCCGGAAAATGCAGAAGGGCCCCACGCAGAACTCATGGAGTGGGCAAGGCTGATCTTCGGTGCAGAGGATGCTCGGGTCTTGGGCTTCTCAATCCCCAAAGCACAGCTTCGAGGGTGCCTCAGGTGCTGCACAATTAGCAAGTTGCAGACTTTTCAAGATGGCCGGTCCCACGTCTCTCGTCACCTCCACGGGTCTCAGCTCTGCTGGGACTGTGGATCGGGCTGTTGGATGTCTGGAAGTCCGTTTCTTGTCAGGCTCTGTGCGCGGGCTCCGGCAGGAGCGTCGACAAAGCAAGCCGTTGATTGCTGGATGGTGCCTGCGTGTGCAGGGTGGTCACTCCTTGACCTCAAGGGAGATTCTTCAGTCGTCTACTCGCAAAGTAGATCGTCGAAGGTCCAGAGTTTCATTTCAGAGTTTCAGTCAGAATTAATTTAAAGTCTTGGGACTCCGCTCCTACCTATATACCAAATCTAGGGGCTGTATTACCTGCTAGGTCCCTCCTATGGGTGGGACCAGGGAAGGGGGTGGTCACACCCCTTTCCCTTTGTCCAGTTTCGCGCCAGAGCTGGGGCTGGTCCGGTTTGAACTGGACTATGCATGGGACACCTTGTGTGTCCCAGGCAGTGTCTCATTTCTTTCAGTCCTCCCTGCCCCAATACACTATAGCCAGTCTGGGGTGGTGCTAGCACCTCCCAAGACAGGAAACCTATTGTCCAAGCCTCCCTCGCTGGAAGGACTCCCAGCAGCAGGAGGTCAGACTTGTGTCTGTGGCAGAAGCATCCATTTTGTGATGCTGAGGCTCTGGTTAACTTTAACCGGGAATAGTAGGAACAATATGTCTTCTCCCTCTTGAAGGGTGGAATGCTACCCCCATCACCAGAACTGGCGAGGGGGTAGTATTCCAAATAGTATGACCCCTTACTCGACATGTTTTGATAAAGCCAAACCAGAGTTAGCATTTAACCGGGAGGTTCATAATGCACTCAACAGTATATGGTATGGCAATATCCTAGAACAGCTATAAGGACATGGTTCCGAAAGCTGCAGACAGGCTCAGCTCATGCTAGAGCACCATCTCACATAAAATCAAGCACTCTGCCTCCAGGATTGTTAAGGCCTGCCATAGGAGTGACTTATAGGTGTATGTATATATAGGTATACACCACCTTGCCCCAGCTGAGTGATCAGCACGTTGTGTCAATTTGGGGAGGCCTGCCAGGGGTGGCATAATACATGCTGCAGCCACTGGTAGGCCTTGGATGCACCTATGCCCTGGGTACCTATAGTACACTGTACAGTGGCTCATAAGGTGACCCAGTATCCAATTGGAGATGTACCTAGGGTACATGGAGTCCATTTTAAAGAGAGAGCAGATAGCCTGGGGCCCTGATTAGCAGGATCCCAGGCCAACTAAGTCGAAAACCAGCAAAACACTAGGCAAAAATCTGGGGTAACCATAGTCAGGTATCCACCTTCCTACAAACTGGTGCTCATGTAAGGGAGCACCCCAATGCTCTTCGACCGAATTTGTGCTGAATAGAACTCCCAAAAAACAAAGGGTAAAGAGCGTGTTTCAAAACGGTAGTGATTATCAGGCATTGATGGGAGAGGGGTGAAAGAGACAGAGGAGATATCCTTGTACTCAGAGCCACTGCTATCTATCACTAGTGGAACAGATGTAGTTGCATTAGCGCCAGTTGTGCAAGGTGAACACAAGGCACCATTTATGGGGAGCAGATATTGTTAGTCAATTTCTATTTTTGTTTGATGAATTTGCTCTTGTGGCTTTCAGATTTATTTTTGATTAGGAACTACTGAAAAAGTATCCATGAAAATATCTCATCAACCCGCCCCCCTGCTTTCAACCCAGCCCTCCACTCCTCAGTACGTGCCATAGAGTTTTGAAGGGGGGGCCCAATTTTTTAATATTTTGCTTTGGGGGGCCTTAAAGAAAAAAAGTTTGAAGACCTCTGTACTAAAGTATATACAAGAGGTCTCGAATGCTCGACCTAACCAGTAATTTTAGTAACCAGGAGGTGGCCTACCAGAAACAAGACAACTAAAGGATTGTCTCAGAGTAAAGGGAACACAATGTAAGTTTCCAGTTTTGTATAAAGCTGTCTGCTCAGTTTATTATTCAATGTAACAGATTTTGGGCTGAATACAAATAGTTTATATGAAGTTTGTGAGCCTAATGTGTTTTGTTTGTATGTTTTATCCGGCACTTATTTGTGCTTGTATTGTTATTTGTTCTTGCTGACATTTGAATTGACTTCCTGCCTGCTGGGTGGAATGTAGAAAGTTACCTGTGGGACAGTTATATGGACTTTCTGTCACGCCCGGAGTGCTGAACGGATGGAGTTTCTTATTCCTAAGATTACATTTAGAGATTATCATACTATCTGCCTCCTGAACCTCTTTTACAGCACCCTGCAACTTCATATTGGCGACGAGAATGGGATACCCCAGGTGTGCAAACAGTTTTTAAGAGGATTTCAGAAGATTTCTCCTTTAGGAACCTGTAAGGAAGAAACTTCGACACTGCCCGTGCCGACGTTGCTTCCTTAACTTGCTGCTGCCAAGGACCTCTGCCACTGACTTAACGTTGCTAGTGGCACCACTGGACATTTTGGCAAATTTTGGCTCGCCAACCGGCGAGAGTTCTTACCTCCCTGCTCGTGTTGCTGGCTTTGTGACAATCATCGCATTGGTTGTGCGTTTTTCAAGTTTACCCTGCACATGTGTGCATCGTCTTCAGAGAACTCTTGTTGTGTTTCCATTGACAACCATCTGTCGGCGTCCAGATGGTTTCCCAGACAACCATCTGCATCCTTGGAATTCTCGAACTGTCAGTTCCGAAGAGGCCTACGCGGAGTTTGAATTCGCGCTAACCTGTTACCGGCATGGTGACATTTCAGCATTGTTCTCAGTGTCTCGGAGGTTTCCTGGCAACTGACGTGTTGTACCCCCTGCCCCCTTTCCTTGTTTCACTATTTGACTATGCGTGCTCAGCATTTCATGTGGTGTACAGCACCCTCGCCTGCACAGCTGACACGTCACTGGGTGTTCTTGGAAAACCAGCGTCGAGATCTGGCCCAGTGCTTTCACCTTCGCAGCTGAGAAGGCTGCAGGCTCACTGTGTTTTCTTGGAACTGCCGCGCCTCATGCAGATTCGTGGCTGCCTTCTTTCGAAACCCTTAGATAATGAATATTAACTATGTGTTAATATTGATATTAACGATTTGAGCTCTCCATTGCTACTTTTTGACATTTTTCTTGATGCTGCACTGTTGGGCGGTTACTGCATTGTGATGCAATACCTACTGAAACTGATCTTGGCATTTCTACTCTTCAACATATTACTATTACTTCTGCACTGTTGGATGTTCACTGATTGTTTATATTTTGATCATACAGAATATTGAATCATTTGAAAGTTTGCAGTACCAACTTATCACCAGAAAAGAAAAACTACCATCTTGCTTCACTGTTTGGGACAAAGGGACAGGAAGTATTTGAAAATGTTCCTGATTTGGAAACACGTGAAGGGATGAAGGTGATGCAGAAAAGAGTATGAGAAGGCAAGCAAGTAATTAGATGAACACTATTTGCCTGAAGTTTCTCTAATTTTAGAGCGTTTCCAGTTTGGTAGAAAAAAACCGGGTTCTGATGAATCTGGGCAGTTTGTAACTGCCTGGCGCAAATTGGCATCATCTCATTTATTTTAGCTTGAGTGGTGATGAGAGAACAAGGGATCCGTTTTTGATACAGTTTAACTCCGACAAAATGGGGCAAAACGACCTCACTATATCTGAGGTCATTTCTATAGCCAAGTGGGTTGAGCACCTCATGAGGTGCAGAAAAGAAAAGAATCGTCATTACATTTTCAGGCAGTGGGGCCAGTTTAAAATAAAACGTACTCTGGTAATGCCAACAGTAAGAACGTATCTTTTAGATGTGGTAGCCCTAATCACTTTGCTAATTCTAAAGAGTGTCCTGCTGTTTGGGTAATCTGCAAACATTGTTCTAAAAGGGGCCTTTTGCCAAGTGTTGCAGACTAAGGGCGGTACGGAGAAAGTGAGTGAACTTGGTTTGGATGGTGATCAGGTAGTGTTACAGGTTATGAATGATAGTTGTGTTTTAATAAATGTGTGTCATCCATCGGCCAGGTTATATGCCAATGGTATTCAATCAAAATGATGATGGATTCTGATGCCAAGTTATCTCTCATTTCCAATGGTGATTTTGAAATAGTTTAGTTTTTCAGGGGAAAGTTGAACTGGAAAGTCCTGATGTCGTACCTTATAGTTACAGGGGGTAAACCAATTGATCTGGTGGAGTATTTTGTGGCAAAGATTGAATTTCAGGGAAACTTCCGCAAGGCAACATTCCAGTTGAAGGATATACTATTCTCAGCTGGCACCTTCAGAAGATGTTAGGGATTTTTCTTGATCCCAATGCCACTTCTCAAGTTCAACTCAGGAAAGTCAATATTGAGGAAGCTAATGGTATTGATTTCAAGTCTGAGTTTGCAAAGGAATTTCCAGAAGTTTTTTAGGACCAGATTGGGTGTGTGCAAGGGTATGTGCATTGCGTTCAGCTAAACAAGGATACAAGGATGCTGTGCGAGTGTTTAGCAGAGTAAAAAATGTTCCTATTCATTTACAAGAAGGAGTTGAACAGGAATTGGATTGCTTGTGTTCTGAAGGTATCATAGAAGTGGTTGAAGCCTCAGAGGGAGGTAATCCTATAGTGGTGGCTACCAAGAGTTTGGGGGAAAATCAGACCCTGTTTTAAGACAACTGAACAAGAAGGCTCCGGATGACAAATTTTCCATTCTTCACAATATAGTGAACATATTGGATAGTGCACAATTCTTCTCCACCTGTATCTCACATCAGCATATCAACAGGTTCGGCTCAGTTAAGTTTCTAGGAATTACACCGCCTTCATAACTCCTTTTGGGGTATTTAGATTTAACAGATTGCTGTTTGGGTTATGTTCTGCTTTTTCGGTTTTCAAAGGTTGATGAGCGAATTTCTAGGAAAGATACCTGGTGTCAAATTGTTTCAGGGTGATCTTATTTTCACTGACAGTTTAGCCTCATATGCAGACCAGATTAGAGAATATCTGCGTATATTCAAAAAAAAGGCACCACTTTAAAAATCAATAAGTGTAACTTCTGTTTATCTGAGATACCTTACCTGGGTCATGAAGTGTCAGCAAAGGGAGTGAAGCCCAAATAGGATTTAGTGAAAACTATTTTGGAATTATCCTCTCCAGAGAAAAAAGCTGTACAAGCGTTCCTAGGGACGACTGAATTTTACAGTAGCGTTATAGACTATTTCGCCAAATGCACCTGTCCCACAAGAGTGCTGTTTAAAAAGTGAGTTCAATTCAAGTTGATGAGAACTGCCAAAATGAATTTGTTGATGTGAAATCTTCCTTGAGTCAAGCTCCTCATTTGAGGAGTTTCATACTAGGCCAGCCTTGTTGTATAATTATGGATGCTAATGAAAAGGGACTAGGCACTGTGCTCAATCAGGGCAGGGTGCTGACATGGTAACTGTGACATTTGCCTCTAGGTCTCTAAAAGGGGCGGAAGTCAATTACTCCATCTCTAGCGTATTTTTGGGGTATGAAAAAATGTAAAAAAATTCGTGGGGTACAAAGTTTGTAGTCAAAACTGATGACAAGCCATTTCAAGTTGTGTTTGGTAAAAAGGTCCTTGACAATTTTTCTTCACTCATTACCAAATGGCTGGTTGCACTACAAGACTTCAATTTCAGCGTTAAGTTTATACCAGGAGTTGAAAACAAGATGGCTGAGTGCCTATCTCGACTAGTTGCGTGCGATGCTCATGAAGATTCCATACAAGAAATCTGCTGGAGAGATGACCAATGTAAAGCATGTGGTATTACCAGTGTATTCCGGGAAGTGAGTGCATTGAGGAAATCCAAAAGTATAAGGTCCTAAATAAGTTTAGGAAAGTGGTGCAGGATTGCTTGTTGTGGCCAAAAGGAGAATGGAGTTGTTTTGAAAAAGTAAGAAGTTAATTGTCTGTGAACAATGATCTAGTGCTGAGAGGAAACAGATGGTTGTTCCTGTGAGGTTAAAAAGATGGTTGTTGGACATGGCGCACAAGGGTCACCAAGGCATTTGCAAAACCAAGGAACGTTTGAGGAATATTTATTGGTGACCTGGTATGTATGTGCAGGCATAAAGATTGGGAGTGAGTGCTTTGATTGTACGCTGAGTAATGAGAGTCAGAAAGTTAGGACTGCCCCTTTTGGTTTGCAGAAAGATTCCTGATGAGGTGTGGGAAGAGGTTTCATTGGACATCATGGGCCCTATAGACAACAACGGTGGTGGTAATAGATATGTTTTGGCTTTGATGGATTTGTTGTCTAGCTGGCCTGTAGTGAAAGTTGTGCATGACATACCACACATTCTGTATGCTCGTTTCGTGATGTTTTGGAATGAAGGTTATCCCTGCAACCTTGTCACGGGCAATGATGTTGTTCAATTAACATCCTCTGAGATTGAAACATTCTTAAAGGAAAAGGGCATTTCACATTATATTATTATATTATTCAGCCTTTGTAGAGCGCATAGCTACCCTAAGGCATCCCAGCGCTAGCGTCCGAACAGGAGATACCTTGATAGATTGTAAGGCAGAGTGTTGAAATAACCAGGCTTTAAGAAGTTTGCGAAAGGGGAGAAGGTGGGACTCCGAACGAAGATGTGGGGGCAAGGTGTTCCAGAGTCTAGCTAAATTATAGAAGATCTTCCTCCGCTTCTTACCCTCCTGATTTTATGGATGACTGCGAGGTTAAGATTGGCCAATCTGAAGCATTTTCTGGGGTGGTAGGAGGCAATGAGAAGCTGTTGATTGCTGGGCCAGTTCACAATAGGATCTTATGGGCTATGCACAGGGCTTTGAATTTTTCTCTCTCCAGAGAAATGCTCCCTATACCACCCGGAAACTAATGGCATGATAAGGAATTTCAACTGCACATTGGAGGAGTCTATTCAGATTTCCAAAGCTCAGGGTAGGGCTGGATCAAAGAGCTGCAAAACAGAGTGGTGGAGTACCGGTAATCTCCTCCCTCAGCCAGAGGTCTCAGTTGTTGTGTAAACTCAAACCTAATACCTGTATGAGTCCTCCTTGGGGGAGATCTTTTGGTGATGTCAACACTAAGTTTGATGAGGGGGTTGATGCAGGCAGTTCCAAGGAAATGCATGTAGTTGACAAAAGGACAGTAAACTATGACAGCTGTAAAGTGGTGAAAGACCTTTGTGTTTGTGTGGGTGATGTTGTGAGGGTGAAGTTGCCCAAAAAGACTCAGAGTTGGTTGCATTTTAGCAATCCCCCTATTTGCAGTCAAATTATTCAGTGGAGCTGCCAGATTAGAGGATGGCAGACATTTCTTGATTGTGTGCAATTTGAAATCCCACATGATGAAATCAAAGCATTCTTGGCGTCTACTAAAACTACCATCAAAGGTGTTGATGTAGCTGTAACTGATTAGGTTGAACCAGCTGTCTATTCTGAATAAATCCTTGTTGATCCTGATAAGTCAAATTACCCAGTTTCCTCATTAGTTGGATAGCTAATATGTTTGTAAAGAGCGTACAACCTATATTTAACAGCAAAATGGGCCTATCTGAAGCAAAAATAGTTAATTACATACAAGTTTTTAAAAAGCAGCTATAAGGCCTTCTGCAAAATGACTATCTTCTGGGTTCGAATATATTTCGATTCAATCTTCTAAAATATTATGTTACTTGAGTTGATACTGTTTTATAGAAGGTTGTCTAGGATAGGAGCTTTACCATTTACCAACTGATTAAATGGCTCCTGAACTAAAGTAATGGTTATTTTAGTTGATTTAAACTAATGTATATCAACATTCAATAATAGTTTCAATTTACCTAGAAAATCTCCCTTTAGTTTTGAAGTTTGAGGTTGTGGTTCACCTTGTATTTTCACTAACTGATCAGCAAATTCTTGTTGGATAGTAGTAATCTCTTAGCTCTTTTGCCTTAAGACTTACACAACGTATTCCATTTTTATTTTCTTTGATTTTTATTTGCCAGGACTTTATTTTTCTGCACTCTACACTAAATTCATACATTTCCTTTTTATAGAAATTACTTTTTTGGACTGCCCTAAGACATTCTGTTACTGTGTTGTAATGTTGCACAGAGCTGTTTTCTGATCCTCCGTCTTTCTGCTTCATACAGTTCTTCTTAAAGCAAATCAATTTCTCTGACCCGTTTCTTGATGGCCCTTAGGCCACGAGTGTTTGGCCTTAAACATACTGGAAACTACAAACCGATCGGCAGTATCCTTATTGTGATTCAAAAATACATTAGTTTGGATTGTTTGGGATTGCATCATCTCCATCGAGTCGGGGCTTTTTAATATTTTACAGTCTAAAGACCGAAGAGTATGTCTGTTTTGTTGAGGTTTTCTGTTTTTAAGATTCAAGATATCATTGAGCAGTCTGGGTGACACTTCAAGGTCAAAAACACCATGTAGAACCTGCTAAAGAATAAAAAAGTAATTGATTTTAGAGGATGAGAAGCCTTTCTTAAAAAGAAAATGGGTATAACCCGGACTGTCGGGGAGTTTCCACTTCTCCTTAACGTTCATGTTCCAGGTCATTTTGTACATAGTGATTTTGATTTAGAACATTTTGTTTGAATATTAAACAGATCCTTGCTAGTTTGAGTAATATCTCTGTCACCTTCCAAAAGTAGGTGTTAAGATGTATCTTTTAAGTCCAGACCCAACAATTTATTAATACATGGGGTCTCCTCATTGATGAGGGGAAGATACATCGGTACAGATAAACTCTAAATGTCGATCTTTAATGCTTTGGGTACCCATCTTCCTGAATAATCTGTAGTTGTTTGTATGATTTGAACTTCTTAGATTTTCAAACTTCTGTGATTTAGACAAAGTAAACTAATTCTTAAAATCACATTTAGCAAAATATCCTAAGTGCAGGGAAAAAAAGAGCAAACACATTTTAAATTGAGACAAATATAGTTAAACCCTATATTCCTAGTAATCTACATTACTGTAATATTGATTTTACCTGAATGAAGAACAGGAGGCAGTAGGCTAATCATAGGAACTTGTAGGCAAACGTGATAAAATAAAATCTATCTAATTAATTTGTTTTCAGAATGCCATAAGGGATACTCCTCGCTGTAGTAGGGATTTCAGCCCACGCTCCTTCATCCACCTCTAACATGAATGTATAACCTAGAATAAATGTTACAAATCTCAGTCTTTCCTTTCAACCATTGAGTTTGGTTAAAGGCCTGTATCAAAGTTTATTATTAAAACGGGTTACAAATTCGAAGCTCGAGTTTTGTTTCATATGGGGTTTAGGTGGCTTAACTATGACCAGCTCTATATTGCGGATTTCACATAGTTTGAATTGTGGTTTGGGGAGGTGCAGCACTACATGGTTGTCATACCATTCAATTTCAGGTAACCATGGAGCGTTTTGTCCTGCAATAAATAATGGGAATTTTAGTTTCATTAGACATAGCATCTTTGAGAATAGATATTGTGGAACCTGGACTAGAATGAGCACCAGTTCTTAATTTGAGCCAGTGGTTGCAGGTCGGGCTGGACTGTTCCCATGAGGCACAGGGTCAGACTGATTTGCGTATGGCCATGTCTGAACTGGGGTGGCAGAGTGGGCTAAAGAACGGTGATGGATTAAACCCAGATCTGTTGACTGGGTGGGAGTGTTTGATTGGTTCAGATGCTCCGTCCATCACCACCCCCTTTTGTACAGCTGCATTGAGCAGCCGGGCTGGAGAAACACCCACAGACTCACTGGTCTGAACAGGGTGTCTTTTTAGCACGCTCAGGCCAATCCCACGCTTCTGGAACCCAGGAAGAAGAGGAGAGGAAGCGCAACGCTGGAGGCGGCTGGCAGCTGAAAGTACTTTTTTTTTATTTTTTATTTTTTATCTTTATTTCTAACCATTCTCCACCCACCTCCCTCCACCCCCCACCCCCGCACTCCCTCTCTCACCGCACCACCCTTTATTTGTTGCGGCCGCCACTGCTCTTTGGCTCAACTAGGGTGGCCTTTTCTAAGCAACAAAGTAATCATGGGAGAAATAAGCATACGTATTATGTGCAACAATCAACCTAACAGCATCAGGAAAAAACTTATTCTATAAAAGGTTAAGTAAAAAGAAAGCTGTAGGAACTAAAATAAAACCACAATGGGAAAATAATTTGGACAACAAAAATAATGCTGAAAGGAAATATTGGATCAAAATTGTTTACATTTTTAAAAATTTTTGTTATCACAGTAACAGACCAAGGGCCTCATTTAGTATTCGATGGAGGTAGGGGACCTGTGAAAGGTGATGGGCCTACTAAAGCTGTGGTTCTCTCACCATACGTAGAGGTGGAACAACCCTAGATCACTGTCTGCAGAGCTTCAGTTGGTTCTATGGCAAGTCAGCCAGAGGATCCCTGAGCAATACTGGAGGTCACCACGCCCTAAAGAGGATAGGGCTGCCATCACTGATTATTCCTGCCTGTGTCAGTCATGCAAAGTATCGCTGACATAAAAAGAGAAAATGTAGAAAGGTCCAGACGCAGAGGGAAAACACTTCATGAGTGATGACTCATTTGTTTTTTGTTTACAGAAAACAGACCCTGGTTTGGGAGTTAATTTCCTCAAAATAAAGAACAGGTCCTGCACTACTGGAAGTTGAGTTCCCATGGTGGTGGCCTCCTTCACAGCACAGAGATCCCTGTCTAAAGTGTCCACATTAGGGCAACCGCTTGCCAAGAAAAGACTGTAAGGAGCAACAGCCCAAGCGTGTGAAGGGGCAGTTGAGGTGAAATGAAGGCATTAACTTTGGTGCTGCAGGCTTTCTGTCAGTGTAGATGGAGCTGGAGCGTGGTCTGAAGCCAGGTTCTCACATCTGGCGTGGCTGGCAACTTCCAAGTCATCACAATCTGGCACTTCCATAATACGAACGCCAGATTGGTAAATCTATGGAGGTATTAATCCCCCTTGGCTCTGGACTAGCTACTCAGCTAGCTGCACTCTGGGGTAGGCGGGACCACTGTTTTAACCAGGGGTGAAGTGATCCTTGCCACTTCTTACCAGGTCTGTTTACACCCACGGCAGTCCCACACCATACGGAAAAACTCTGGGTCCATGACCCCGCATCTTGTACAACTTGTTTTGGTCATTAGAAACATGCATGATATGCGATAGGCTGTAAGGTATGTTTAGTGATGATATTAAAATTGGCTGAAACAGAAGCGCCAGTTTCGGGAGAGGTCCTTCTTTGTCTGCCATGGGCTGGTTAAGGTCTGCTGTACAGCTGGCTTCTTTCCCTGTTTCAGGAGAGCTGTGTAACCTTGTGTGTGCCCTCATATGCCAGCATGGTATGGAGTGGGAGTGCGGTCTATTCTCCATCTGCTCACGTCCTCATGTGGATGGCAATACGTGACAGACCGACCTGTAGGCCAAAAACTACCCAGCGAGTATATGAGATACTTCACTGAGTTCTGGGAAGGAGTGTAATACACCATCTGTATAGAAGTCCTCAGTCTGAGTCATTCCCACCTCCCTACAGCAAGTCAAGTCATGGAGTTGGAGAAAGTCTCAAAGGGAAGGCATCTGCCATAGTGGTGGCCGTGGTGAGTATGGGGGAGGAGTACCATGTCTCTGAACATATTTCTGCCAGCTATGTCTGGCCACTGTCATTAGTGGTGGGTCTAATGGGAGCCCAGGACCAGGGGATGAGATCCAGGTATACATGGGAGTCCCCGAAATAAGGTGAGTGACCTCCGGTCTTTCACCACATAGGGCTGTCCCCAGCCACCTCAGGGGCAACTGTTGCTGGGTGGCTGTGAAGTAGAATTCAAAGTTAGGGGTAACAAATTCTCCCTCCTGTAGGGGCTATACCACTTATCAAGAGCATCTCTGCGCCGGCCCTTGCCTCAAATCAGTTCCACCTAAACCGATCTGAGTTCAGAGAAGAGGCACACGGGGACACGAGCAGGAGAGACCAGAAATAATGCAGAAGTTGTGGTAATACCAGCATCTTTAGTATGGCCACCGGCCCTTCGTTGGTAAATGGAGAGAAGTCCAAAATGGCAACGATCCGCGCACTGAGCCAAGGGCCATCAAGATCAGCATCCAAGTGATATACCTGTATGCCTAATTATCTAAAGGTATCACACGATCATTGAAGGCGTGACCTAGGAAGCACACACCACTCTGGCTTAGGAATGGGGCGAAGGGGAAATAGGAAGGATCTGGCCCAGTTCACCCGTAGACCAGACACTACCGTGAAATCCTCTAACAGTGCCAACATCAATACATATTCCAAGTCCCTTGAGTAAATTAATGCATCGTCCATGTACAGCGAGATCACATAGTAAATACCTGTGCCTCTATCCCCCCTTTAATATTGATCCTCCCGCTGCCGGTACCTGACGGAGGAGGACGTCGTATTGCACGCTGATCTAGGAACCAGGGGATGCTATTGCTCACTTTATTAAGAGTGCCCAAGCGGGAGGATCAATATATATTTCCCCCACAACAAGAAAATAATAATAGACGACAGACAGAACTTCTATTCCACGTTCACTACCCTGGTTCCAGCATTATTTGGACTATTATCTTCACTTTGATGAGACTTGTACGCACAATATTGAAATACCTCTCATTTCGTGAGTGTTTTGGCTGAACTTGACTACAAATAGACACACACCGCCTATTAACAAGAACGGTTCTGCCAGAACAGAATCCTCCATGGAGATTTGTTTGTTAAACAGGATGCCACTTGTACCATAATAGAACGTCACGGACATACTCACGCATCCCTTAACCACGGGAGAAGATCCAAGAACATTACCTTTATGACTATTTTTGCCCTGAAGAAGTCCCAAGAGGACGAAACGCGTCGGCTGTAGTTCCTGTAAATACCTTACACTTTCAACTGAATCGAATAAAAGAACTTTCAAAGAACACAAGTAATAGCTGATGTGATTATTTCTGTTGACCTGAAAACATTGAAGTGGTGCACCTTGACCTTTTTCAAATCCTCATATAGTTCAACTCTTTCCTGGAGAACAGGACCCACGCTGTTCTACTCTCCTTATTCCTTTGTGGCTAAATCACTTGAATGTGGTGTACCACAGAGCTCTGTCCTAAGCCCCACCCTTTTTTAACATTTATATGTAGCCACTAGCAAGCCTAGCTAAAATGAGGGATCTAAGGGCAATTTCGATGCCCAATTACTACTATACTTTGAGGAGAAAGACACGTTGATCCTTAACTCTTTAAAAGCTCGATCATTAACTCTTGTGTGCTGTTGGTGACTAGATGACTAACAGTTTCCTCAGGCTTAACTCCAATAAAACCAAGGTTCTCCTTTTTCGGCACTAGGAGCTATCCTGACACGAGCAACTGGTGGCCTACAAAATCGGGTACCCCCCTTCCCCTAGGGAGCTTGTAATCACTTTTGACTCATACAATTCCTTTTCCCCTCAAGTAAAAAGAGTCTAATCCAGCTTTTTCGCCACCCTTAAGCTTTAAGAAGAATGATTCACCTTGTACCGAGGGACACGCGAAAGACCATCATTTATGCCTTAGTGATGTCCAAACTAGACTATGTGAATAGTCTTTACTTGGGTTTGCCTCCCTACTTACTGAGTTGCATGCAGATTGTATAAAATGGGGTGGCCAGACTGATTCTGAATATTCCTGTCTCCCAATGAATAACACCTCATCTCTGTCACTTTCACTAGCTGCCTGTGGTGAAGCGAGCCCAATTTAAGGCGCTCACCCTGGCTATCTCCTTCAAAAGAGAAGTACAAATGCTTTTGAGGAACAGCATCCATCAAGAACGGCCCTAAAGTCACTCATCTTGTCGATTTGCATGTTGATCTACTACTGGCCTCCAAATAATCTACCAGGACAATTGGTATTTTAATTGTCTTTTTATTGCGTCCTTCATATGCCTTCTTGCTTTTTCTTATGTATGTATGATCTGTTCACTATATGTACAGCGCTCGTATACCCTGACTGGTCACATTTGCGCAGGAGAAGCTGCTTCCAGCATTTAGGAGCTAGGACAAATAAAGAAATATCTAAGAAGAAGAATTGTGGCCTACTCCCAATGCTGTGCTATGATATTCAGCAGCCAAAGGCTCCTTGTAAGGAGAGGAGGAAGATCATTCACCATTCTTACTGCTGATCTCTGGAATGCTCTTTCTACTAGCCTTAGGCTTGCTCCTTCTGAAGCAAGCTTTAGAAAAAAACTGAAAACCTTTCTCTTCGTCTCCGCAATCTAACTCTGTTCTTGTTTTACCTAGGCCACTAGCGCCGGGATGCCTCTTCGGAGGTAGGCGTGCACTTTAGAAATTAATTTTATTATTATATACATGTTTTCCTATATTGCAGAGGCACAGTTGTGTCAATGTACTTAAAGTTGGCATTTCACTTCGCCTAAAATTCTATTTTTGTATCCCTAATTACTTTGGTCTGGTGTGACGAATCTACACCTGATTTGGAGCAAAACCTGTATAAGGCCATTTTGAGGTATGCCAAATTTGATGCAGTACAGTGTAACGGCTCAGAAGTTAAAATTCGGGGTATTCACCCATTTTCCCCTTACCTTGAAAATGACATTTCCAGTGAGAGATTTTTCCCTGTGTTCAACTCTGAAACTTCTGAATGGATGATTACCAAATATTTATGGACCGGCTTCTTTTCAGTGATTCAATGCATTTTTTAGGTCAAAATCGGTTCTGATATTTTTGAGATATAAAGCTAAATGTGAATGTTAAGTGTACATTTAATCTATAGCTATATTTGTAAAATGTTGTGATCACCTATTTGAGCATGGGTGGGAAATAGACTCCCAGGGCACATAAACAACACCATACATGTGCATTTGGCACTCATGAGTATTTTTCTGTCGTTGTTTGCAAACAGCGGGAGGAAAGCAATACAAAAAGCAAGAAAAATTTAAATGAACCACTTAAGCCGGGAGATCTGATGTCACGTTATTCCTAAGCAGCAGGTAAGTCCACCCAGTTATGAATGTCTCTTCTTAATCTATTTGGCGGGTCTGGGAAAGATTAAAAACACACAAGTTTATCAACAGCTTCTCTGGCCTTACCAGCATGGAGAGTACTCTAACATTGCATTCAAGCATCTTCCTTCTACCCCAGTGTGCTGCCTCTCACTCCTTGATGCTGCTTTAGTAAGGGGCTATTTACACCTTCCCTCACCTTGCCTAAGGATGAGTGGAAGATGTACCCTATTCCCAACAGTATGGACATGTGGCAGAATAGACTCTGCTATACACCCTCACTTTGTCATGGGTGAAAGTAAGAAATGTGCCCCTTTACCACCTTACCCATGGTTGAGGATGAACATTAAATGTGTGCAGAGGGTGCCAGCTTGGCACACACTGTTGCACCTGATTTCAAATTGATTTCCAATTGGGAGCAAGGCACAGGTGGGGGTGCCAGCTTCCTATTCCCGCTGTGGCCTGCAGCATGTGTGGAGCATGAAATAGTGAACAACTTGACATTAGAGCTTATTTCATGTTCCCTGTTCCAATTTTCAAATTTATTTTAAACCCCCTCGTTCTTGAACAAGACTAGAGGTGGTATAGGGACACACACTAACCTGTGTGTGTAGGTTTCATATGACCCCCAACACCATCTGGAGGATAGGAACATATATAGTAAACCCCACTGTTAGACCTGTCTGCTTCTGGGGATGTTCTTACCATTATTATTTATTTTTGTCCCCCTTAGCCTCCCAGAGTTTCTATTTTTATTTTTATATATATGTCCATCAGGATTTTTCAGTGCTGTCAGGGGGCTAGGTGTTCCTTGGCTCTGACGCCATTTTTCCCTCATAACCTGTGAGGCCTAGTCAAGCCCCTTGAAAATCTAGGGACATCCAGAAACCTAAAATGGTGTCCACCAACTGCCATAACGGACACTACTGGAGGACAGGCCCATAGGCTAACATAGGGAACTTTCTAGAAACAACCAGAGACTTCTGCAGGTCTCAGGCCACCCTATATAAGGCCAGTGACCAGCAGCCATTTTGTGCTTACCCAAGAGTGGAGGAGTGAGGCAGTGGTGAGAGGAGGTGGACGCACTGGGAGCAGCTAGTTTGTCTTGGAGGCAGACAGTCACTACAGAGAGACGTTCCCCCTTCAGCCCCTGACCAATCCCTCCCCAAACATCAACTGCTGAGAAGAAAAGCAACCTGTATGTGAAGGAAGACCCTTCTAAGTCTGAACCCCAGTGAAAACTGACAGGATACTCTTATTGAGGATATCCCTAACTTCCCATGCCCAGCGCTGCACCTACCAGAGTGGAAGAACAGCTGGGAGCCCGTGACGTGGCTGGAGTTCCTTGACGTGTTCTGGTCAAGACGTGGGTCTGTGGAGCCATAAACGTCCTGGGGAGCGAGGGCGCCGCCTGAGGATATATCTCCCCTGGAGCCGGTGAGGGAAGTGACTGAGGGAGAGCAGCGGCGCTGCTCCGATCGTCTGCGGGACCCCGGGGGCACCGGCCGCGTCAGTGGAAGTAAGAAAGCGCTTCCGCGCATGTCCCCAGCGTGACCGCTACTGGAGGCAGGAGGGGCCTAGGTTCGGGCAGGCCCAGAAGTGCAGCGTCTGTGAGGTGAAGTTTCCGGCTAGGATCGCGCAGGCTCCGGAGAGCAGCGCGACTCGTGAGGGCGGAGACGACGGAGAGCTACGCGCATGCCCGGGAGAACAGCGCGCTCATCGAGGATTGTGTGAGGAGGCGCCGGAAGTTTCCCCTGGCCGCTGCAGCAACGCTAAATCCCCGGTGCACCTCAAGCGCTCCACGGAAAGACGAGTGAGAGGAACCCAGTCGCCAGTCAGCTGTGTAAACTCTCTCCCCGCTTGAGCGCTAGCAGTAAATACAGCGCGAGCGGGAGAAGAGAGGAAAGTATACCGAGTGGCTGCTGTGTGACTACAGTACTGAGTCTCCCCTGACCTGAAAAGCAGGTTCTTCCCCTGGACCACGCAGATAACTCTGCCACAAGTAAGGAGTGACACCCGAAGGGAAGGGGAACAGCTATCCAGGAAGGGGGGAGTGGAGAGTTCTTTCCAGAGTGGGTGCTACCTCCCTGTGAGAGAAGGGACAGTTATAAGCTCCCAGTGGTGGTGGAGGTAACCCACAGAGGGAAATTGTAAAGCCTGAGTTAGTTCAACTGCAAGAGTTAACCCTGAGGGTGGTTGATGCTGTGAGTGTCCAGTATTGGGCATCGTGTAATACCCTATTGAAGCTAAGCTCAGAGTCTGTTGAGAGGGTTAATTAATGCTGAACCTTGAGTTTAGATAACTAATTGGAAGTGTAATTATTACTCTATTGTAAAGTGTACTGTAGTGCTGGTCATCTTTGAAGAATGGGTTTTTCTGATCTCTAGAAAACGGTGTGAACTGTAATTGAGAAGTTAACTGATAAATTGCTAGAAGTAAAAAGGTTTAATTGCTGAAACGTCAATAATTTGAAATGTCATAAACTGTAAATTTTGACCACAAAGAAAATATTATTTTTATAAAACAGTACGTATTTTCCCACAATTTTTGGTGTAGTGTTTTTCTTTTGTGTGCTATTGCGTAGCTTTACTTTTGGGTGGTCTGCAACCTTTATACAGAGCCTCTGTATGTTAGTCTTGCCCTAGGCCAGGCTACCCCAGGTCCAACATATTGGTGCCTAGCGGTGGGATCCTGACTTGGTTGCAGCTACTCACTAGTAATTCGACGCAATACACTAAACCTACACCAGGAGTTTTCTCCTTGCGGCCCTCCTAATTTGTGTTTTAATTTTTCTAAATTGACTTCTGGCGGTGGGTGGAGGTTGACCCAAGGTCACTCTTTGGAATTCTCCTGTGTAGAAGTTTATACTCTAAATAGAAATGGAGATAAATGTGGAAGAGCTGGAAAATTATACCGTGACCCAATTGAAGGAATGGTGTCAGCAGCAGGGGGTGTTTTTTAAGAAAGGCGCCAGGAAAGTTGAGCTGCTGACCAGTATCCGGGCATGGGTGGAGGCTCATTCCGGGGAGGAAGTAGATCCTGAGGGGAGTGACAGGGACACTGTCCTGGAGACCGCAACACTGTACCAGGCGGGAGGGGGGAACCTTTTAACAGGCCCTAGGACACCTTCCAGAGTGGGCAGTAGTGTCTCGGAGAGGGGTTTGACCGACGCCGAGTTAGAGGATAGGAGGGAGGAGAGGAGGATGAGAATAGAACTAGCCAGGATGGACATGGAAAGGGAGGACAAGAGGTTGGCGCATGAGCGGACCATCAAAGAGATGGATTTACAAGCCCTAAACCTAAGAACCCCCAAATCAGAGAATGGTGGCAGCGATACCCAGACCAACATCAGGGAACCCAGACCTTACCTACCAAAAGATATTATGGCATGCTATGTACCCAGTGATGACATTGCAAAATGGCTAGCCGCCTACGAGGTCTCACTGAGGGCCCATGGGATCTTGGAAGTCCACTGGGGGGGTAAGTTATATAAATACATGCCCCCCACTGGCAGGGATACCTTGTTGGCCCTAGATCAAAGTGAACAGACCTACTACCCGGCTATGAAGTCAGCGCTGTTAAGAAAGTTTGGGTTGACCACTGAGAAGTATAGGCAAAAGTTCCGGGGCAGCCACAAACTAGGCACGCAGAACTGGGTAGATTTTTTGGATTACTCCAGGAAGGCCCTGGAGGGTTGGGTGAGAGGCAGCGAGGTAGGGGACTATGAGGGCGAATATGACCTCATACTCAAGGAACACCTACTCGAGAAATGTCTTCCCGAACTACGACAGCATCTGGTGGACAGCAAGCTGACCAGCCCCAGGAAGCTTGCTGAGGAGGCGGACATCTGGGTTAGTACCCGGGTGTCGACTAAGGGGACTGGAGGGGATTCCCAGAAGCATGTACAGGGCGCCCCCCAGAAGAAAGAGGGAGGGGAAAATAAGAGGGAGTTCTCTAAAGGGCCACAAAATACTTCGCAAGGAAGGGGCAGAGGATTCATCCCTAAGAGTAACCCCCCTCGCAACCCTACCCCTGGCCAAAGCCAGCAGCCAAGGGTTGTTCATTGTTTTGAGTGTGGTGGTGTGGGACACTATAAGGGAGATGTGAGATGCCCAAAAAGACCACCCCCTCCCACTGGAGGAAAAGCCCCGGGAATAACTAGTGTAGTGCTCGGGGAGGAGATGCCTTTGGGTAACGGAGGGGAGCGGGCGGGTGTCACTTTAGTGTCCCTGGGAGATAAGGAGATGGTTCCCAAGACCCAACTGCCCTCTAATACTACTAAGTATGAGCAGTGGGTCACCATCAATGGCCGTAGAGGGGAGGCTCTGAGAGATACAGGAGCCAGCATGACTATGGTAAGGAGTCAGCAGGTGTCTCCAGAGCAGGTCATCCCAGATGTACTCCATCCTGCCGTAATGGCTGACGGCAGATTGGGCCACTACCCTGTGGCTGAGGTTCCCTTTGAGTGGGGAGGGGTTGCAGGTCCACTTCGAGTTGCCGTAAGCCCTGCCGTGCCTGTTGACTGCCTGTTAGGGAATGATATGGAACACAATGCTTGGAGGAGGGTGGAGTACCAGACTCACTCTGAGATGCTGGGACCCCCTGACTGGACTTGTGTCAGCACAAGGTCCGCGACTGCCCGAAGGGGGAGTTCACTTACGCTGGAGCCTGGAACAATGGCCCAGCCGGCTGCCAGAGAGGAGAAGGACAGGAGGCCGGAGGACCCTGCCTCGACATCTCCACTTCGTGAGCCAGATGGGCCACCTGCGGGGGTGGATCTGGAGTCCACAGGGGAGAATGTTGCTTCCCTAGAGAACCTACCCATCCCTACTGAATGGCATGTGGAGGGAGGTCCTTCCCGGGAAGAGTTCTGCAAAGCTCAGAAGGAGTGTCCTACTCTCGAGGGGCTGCGGCAACAGGCCAAAGCCCAGGCAGCAGGGAACATTGAAGGGAGCTACCAGATTTACTGGGAGCATGGACTCCTCTACAGTGAGCCCAAGGCACCTGGACACGGTTCATCCAGGGCCTTGGTGGTCCCTCAATGCTTTAGATCCTTTCTTTTGGAACTGGCTCATGAGATACCCTTGGCAGGACACCTGGGACAGGACAAGACCTTTGCCCGGCTTGTCCCCCACTTCTACTGGCCTCGAATGAAAGTGGCGTCTGATACATATTGTCGGACGTGTGTGTCTTGCCAAGCCAGTGGGAAAACAGGGGTGAAGCTAAAAGCTCCCCTGGAACCACTACCTGTCGTTAGCACCCCCTTTGAGAGGGTGGGCATCGACATTGTAGGGCCATTGGATCCACCAACTTCAGCTGGTCACCGGTTCATACTGGTTTTGGTGGATCATGCCACACGGTACCCAGAGGCAATACCTCTGAGTACCATCACTGCACCTGCAGTGGCAAGGGCCCTGATGGGGATCTTCACCCGAGTGGGTTTCCCCAAGGAGGTTGTGTCCGACAGGGGGACTAACTTCCTTTCAGCCTACATGCGGGCTATGTGGAAGGAGTGCGGCGTTACCTATCGGTTTACCACTCCTTATCACCCACAAACCAATGGTCTTGTGGAAAGGTTTAACAAAACCTTGAAAGGTATGATACGGAGTCTACCTGAGAGCCTGCAGAGGAAATGGGACGTCCTCCTACCCTGTCTCTTGTTTTCCTACAGGGAAGTGCCACAGAAGGGAGTGGGCTTCAGCCCCTTCGAACTTTTGTACGGGCACCCTGTACGGGGACCTCTCAGCCTGGTGAAAGACGGATGGGAACAGACTCCCAGGAAGCTTCCCCAGGACGTGGTGAGCTACATGCTGGCCTTCCGGAGCCAAATGGCTAAGTTGTGGAAGCAAGCTTCAGACAACTTGGAGGCCAGCCAAGCAGTTATGAAAGAGTGGTATGACCACAACACTCACCCAGTGGAACTGGAGCCTGGACAGAAAGTGTGGGTAATGGAACCTGGAGAGCTAAATGCCCTCCAGGACCGTTGGACAGGCCCCTTTGAGGTTTTGGAGAAAAAGGGGAAGTCCACCTATTTGGTGGATCTTAAGACCCCGAGGCAGCCCCACAGGGTGCTGCATGCCAATCGCCTCAAGCCACATCATGAGAGGCCCGAGGTTGTCTTAATGATGGTAACCGATGGAGCAGAGGAAGAGGAAAGTGAACCTCTCCCTGATCTTCTCTCGTCCCAAGAAAAGGATGGGTCGGTGGAGGGAGTGATTCTCTCGCCATCCCTGACTCCTGAACAGCAGAGTGATTGCCGCCAGATCCTGGAGCAATTTTCTTCTCTGTTCTCCCTTGTCCCGGGTAGGACCCACCTGTGTACCCATGACGTGGACACAGGAGACAGCCCACCAGTGAAGTCTAAAATCTACCGGCTGTCGGACAAGGTGAAGGCCAGCATCAAAGGTGAAGTCGCCAAGATGCTGGAGCTAGGAGTGATTGAACCTTCTGGTAGCCCTTGGTCTAGCCCGGTGGTTTTGGTACCAAAAGCTGCCCCACCAGGCACCACACCTGAATTGAGATTCTGTGTGGACTACCGAGGCTTGTTATCGCAGCTAAATGATGAGGGCTTGGATCAACCCGTGGTCTTCCTGTCCAGGAGACTACTCCCCAGGGAAAGGAGATGGAGTACAATTGAGAGAGAAGCCTTTGCGGTGGTTTGGGCTCTGAAGAAGCTGCGGCCATACTTGTTTGGCTCGCACTTCCTAGTTCAGACTGACCACCGCCCCCTTCGTTGGCTGATGCAAATGAAGGGGGAGAATCCCAAGTTGCTAAGGTGGTCCATCTCCCTACAGGGAATGGACTTTAGGGTGGAACACCGACCTGGGACGGACCATGCCAATGCAGACGGTCTATCCAGGTATTTCCGCCTTAGTGATGAGGACTCCAAAGGGGTTGGGTAGTTCTCCCCACTTTCAGCTGGGGGGGACGCGTGTTAGACCTGTCTGCTTCTGGGGATGTTCTTACCATTATTATTTATTTTTGTCCCCCTTAGCCTCCCAGAGTTTCTATTTTTATTTTTATATATATGTCCATCAGGATTTTTCAGTGCTGTCAGGGGGCTAGGTGTTCCTTGGTTCTGACGCCATTTTTCCCTCATAACCTGTGAGGCCTAGTCAAGCCCCTTGAAAATCTAGGGACATCCAGAAACCTAAAATGGTGTCCACCAACTGCCATAACGGACACTACTGGAGGACAGGACCATTGGCTAACATAGGGAACTTTCTAGAAACAACCAGAGACTTCTGCAGGTCTCAGGCCACCCTATATAAGGCCAGTGACCAGCAGCCATTTTGTGCTGACCCAAGAGTGGAGGAGTGAGGCAGTGGTGAGAGGAGGTGGACGCACTGGGAGCAGCTAGTTTGTCTTGGAGGCAGACAGTCACTACAGAGAGACGTTCCCCCTTCAGCCCCTGACCAATCCCTCCCCAAACATCAACTGCTGAGAAGAAAAGCAACCTGTATGTGAAGGAAGACCCTTCTAAGTCTGAACCCCAGTGAAAACTGACAGGATACTCTTATTGAGGATATCCCTAACTTCCCATGCCCAGCGCTGCACCTACCAGCGTGGAAGAACAGCTGGGAGCCCGTGACGTGGCTGGAGTTCCTTGACGTGTTCTGGTGAAGACGTGGGTCTGTGGAGCCATAAACGTCCTGGGGAGCGAGGGCGCCGCCTGAGGATATATCTCCCCTGGAGCCGGTGAGGGAAGTGCCTGAGGGAGAGCAGCGGCGCTGCTCCGATCGTCTGCGGGACCCCGGGGGCACCGGCCGCGTCAGTGGAAGTAAGAAAGCGCTTCCGCGCATGTCCCCAGCGTGACCGCTACTGGAGGCAGGAGGGGCCTAGGTTCGGGCAGGCCCAGAAGTGCAGCGTCTGTGAGGTGAAGTTTCCGGCTAGGATCGCGCAGGCTCCGGAGAGCAGCGCGACTCGTGAGGGCGGAGGCGGAGACGACGGAGAGCTACGCGCATGCCCGGGAGAACAGCGCGCTCATCGAGGATTGTGTGAGGAGGCGCCGGAAGTTTCCCCTGGCCGCTGCAGCAACGCTAAATCCCCGGTGCACCTCAAGCGCTCCACGGAAAGACGAGTGAGAGGAACCCAGTCGCCAGTTAGCTGTGTAAACTCTCTCCCCGCTTGAGCGCTAGCAGTAAATACAGCGCGAGCGGGAGAAGAGAGGAAAGTATACCGAGTGGCTGCTGTGTGACTACAGTACTGAGTCTCCCCTGACCTGAAAAGCAGGTTCTTCCCCTGGACCACGCAGATAACTCTGCCACAAGTAAGGAGTGACACCCGAAGGGAAGGGGAACAGCTATCCAGGAAGGGGGGAGTGGAGAGTTCTTTCCAGAGTGGGTGCTACCTCCCTGTGAGAGAAGGGACAGTTATAAGCTCCCAGTGGTGGTGGAGGTAACCCACAGAGGGAAATTGTAAAGCCTGAGTTAGTTCAACTGCAAGAGTTAACCCTGAGGGTGGTTGATGCTGTGAGTGTCCAGTATTGGGCATCGTGTAATACCCTATTGAAGCTAAGCTCAGAGTCTGTTGAGAGGGTTAATTAATGCTGAACCTTGAGTTTAGATAACTAATTGGAAGTGTAATTATTACTCTATTGTAAAGTGTACTGTAGTGCTGGTCATCTTTGAAGAATGGGTTTTTCTGATCTCTAGAAAACGGTGTGAACTGTAATTGAGAAGTTAACTGATAAATTGCTAGAAGTAAAAAGGTTTAATTGCTGAAACGTCAATAATTTGAAATGTCATAAACTGTAAATTTTGACCACAAAGAAAATATTATTTTTATAAAACAGTACGTATTTTCCCACAATTTTTGGTGTAGTGTTTTTCTTTTGTGTGCTATTGTGTAGCTTTACTTTTGGGTGGTCTGCAACCTTTACACAGAGCCTCTGTATGTTAGTCTTGCCCTAGGCCAGGCTACCCCAGGTCCAACACCCACTCAGCAACTTTTTTCTCAATGTTTCCCTAAGTTTGTAAAACTTTGAAACCGAATTTGTGAAATGAACACTTTACCAGGGATGTATGACGTTACCACGCATACTTTTACCACGCATACCTTTACAACGCGGTATTTACAACGAATACTGTTACAACGCATAGCGCTTAGAGGTGCTGGATAGTGGTAAGTATAATTTTCTATTCCAACTCCAGTCCCCGTGGACACTAAGGAAGGTGTTGGATAGAAAATTAAACTTATTCCCTATCCTAGAGCGCCCCCCAGCGCAATGCGTTGTAATGGTATGTGTGGTAATGCCTGCGTTGTAATGGTAGTGCGTCGTAAAAAAATGCGTGCTAAAGGTTGCATACCCTTTACCAGTCCTCTGGTTCAGTTCACTTTTCAAAATCTTTCCTGTAGTTTGCTTATTTTGTGAGACGCTGAAAAAAACTGGCTAACCCAATATTTCTGAAATTTAAATTACAAGCCAAACTTATTGGCTTTGTCAATGTTGCATTCTGTGTGGCATACAGAAGCTGCAGGAGCTGCAAAGGGGAACACAGTGACTGCAAGGGTAGTGGAGGGGCTCAGGGATGAGAGACAAGCGGCAAGCAGTCTGCTAGAACAGGGCAGGGTACAAAGGGAGTACAACACACTTTGGAGATGCAGTAGGCAGGGGCACATATAGGGGCTTGCAAGTCAGGGAGGCACATAGGGGCTCCAGAGGGCATAATATGGCAACAAACCGATGATCATATACCAACCATCATGTGAACCTATAACCAACATCATAGTCGCACACATACCCTGTCCTACACAGTATAAGCTCAATCATACGTCAACTCATATTTTATGACGGCACATATATACAGAAAATTCCTGCAGAAAATCAATGGCATACCCTAAAACAACGACTAAAGTTGAAAGAGAATTAATGTTGACTAATATGTTCACATTGGCTTCACCTTAAATACTACAAGGTCATGAAATTGATGAATTTAAGGCGCTAACTTCACCTTTGTTTGTGGTGATTTTGTGTCTTTAAGCCCCAGTTTCATAAATGAAAACCAATTAAATGCAAAAGAGAAAAAAATTAGCAACAAATGTGAGATCTCTAGTTCCATGCTCGGTAGACTGTGAAAAAGGGCCAGGTTGGAAAATTGAATATTTTTCTAAAATAAATGATGCAGCTACAAATGAGCCAATAATTTTCTCGTCAGCTTTGGAGGAGCCTTATAGGGACAGAACCAAGGAGAGGGGCGGTATTTGAACATGATCTACCTGAAAGGACGCTCCTTCCCTTCCCTCATAACACTAATAACAACATCTAAACGATGCTGCAGCATATGGCTTTCATAGACTGCAAAACCTGATGGCCTTCAAGTGAGCAGGAAGCAGAGCCTCCACATATAAGCCGGAATCTCTGTATGTTGGTGTTTCCGTTCACTGTGTGATATGGTTTTTCACCAGGAGCTGATATAAATTAACACAGTGGCATTTTGTGTTGGCAAATTTGTTAAATTGTTAATTATATGCAGCACACTGAATTTATATGTAATCTGTTACCCAATTCTAGCATTTGCTTTAAACTGATACCATTGCATGATCATTATAAAAATCTGTGATTTCTTCAGTAAACTCATCAAAGAAATCTAGCTCTCTGCTATTTTTAGTTCCCCTTTATTAAATTCTTCACCCTCCCCTTTTTCTCCCCTATCTGAAATGCCATCTTTGGCATCCTTACAATGTTTGGTTAAATGGCATCTTGGCTTCCAATTTATTAAAGTTTCTTTATATGAGGGATCGCTCAATTTTTGTTAGAAAAAATAACATTGCGATACAACAGAGGAAGGATATAGAAAGTTTGCAAACTCATTCATTTAGTGATTAAATGGCCCACAGTAAAACACATTATCCTGTTATTTTATTTTTAGGTCTGACATCAGCAGGCATGTGCAAGACCTGGAGTAATCACTCTCTGGAGTGTAATTGCATGTGCGTCTTGCTATTGGTTCCCAACGCCATCTCTCTTGTTACCTGGCTCACTATTGGCCGGTGCTTCCCATTCATCACTTCTGTTTTCAAGCCAGGAGCACTGGACAACCACAGTTTCCTTACACAGGAGGTTTTCAAGTATTTGTTTAGGCACTACTTATTTATTTATTACTACGACGTCTGCTTCACTGGTAGCTAGCACATCCCATTTATGTACGCGGCGCCATGCTTTTTTTTTCAGTGTGGCACCCACTTTCAAGTAACAAAAACATGTTCTATTTAAAAACACCTGATGGTGGACCTCCGAGAGAATACTTTTTGCGTACTTTATCTTGCACACTTGGTCCGCATGCACGACTCAACCAACTCCGTTATTTAATAACACTGAACCTTAACTCATCTCCCTGTGTGGCGCCCTCCCTCTCATCACTCCTCTTAACCCGCTTCTGGGTTAAGGAGACTGAACCTTCGTCATGGGCTGCCTGGACTCAGCCTCTCCTCTAGAGCCACAGTGGCCACGGTGATCAACCACTACGCCGACCTCAGACCTGACCATCTCTCCTCTTCCCCTGTACAGCTGATCTACCGCCACAGATCACACCGCTCTGCAGTAAAATTGGAAAATGTTATGTTACTTTACTTCGTGGTGAAGTGTGGCTCAATGATTAGAGCGGCAGACTCTGATGCAGAGGTCTAGCCGGGACCAGGGTTCAATTCCCCGCCTCGGTGGGTCTTGGGCTCAAAATTCCACGGACCTGATGATTCTCGCCTCGGTGCCTATTCCAATCATGGAGTCCCACTCTGCAAATCTGGGCAATAGTTTGCTTAATCTCCACAACAGCCCCCACAACGCTAAGGATGCCTGGCCTCCGCCTTGGGGGTGCCCAGGAGTGGACGCCTCACAGGGAAAGCCAGGATGGGTTCCACAGCGGTATTCGTACAAGCGCTTTGAGACCCTTGCGGGTGAGTAGTGCGCTATACAAGTATCAATTTACATTTACATTACTTCAATGTTTTGGATGATCACACTTTTTCCATTGGTATAGAGAAAGTTATTGCCCTTGGGGTCTCCGCCAATCACTTTTGGCACTCCTCGTTCAACCAGTGACCGGCTAGCAAGCACGTTTTCTGCAAATAACAAAAAAAAGGCATTAAAATGATTCAGAACAGGTTATTTACCATGACAGTATTACTCTGAGTATTTTCAAGCAGGGAGAAAGTGCTGCTATTGTTTAAAACGAAAATGCAACCTTAAATAATTTACTAGTCTGGTGGTTCAAAGAAGGGCTATGCACGGTTTCCTTTACATGTTGAACTTGGCAGAGCAACTCGACTTAGGTAGGAAGAGCGCGTCAAATGAATGACACTTGAAATTGCGGGATTTGTAATGATGTACGTATAGGTAAAGCGTTTCAAAGCCTTTGTGCACTTAGAGGTCAATAAGGTTTTATATATTTTATATTCTAGTTTAATCCTTAACCTCCATCACTGTCATGTTAATACTTTTCAAAGGCAAGCAGCGTTATGTACAATAGGCCTGGAGACAACCACATCTTGCAGTAGTGGGTATCCTTCATGCTTGTTTTTTAAAGGGACGGTGCACAGATTTTTCTTCTCTCCAACCTCCTCTGTTTTTGACCCTTTCCAACCCCTTGCTGCTTTCTAGGTAACTGCATCTTAGATGTGAAATGTACAATACAAATAGCTCCCTTGATGCTGTAATCCTGCAGTTTGCAATTTTTTTGTTTGTATATATAGCGTAAACTTGATACAAAGGTATTAAAGCGCTTTAGATGAGCTCCATTTGCGTTACGAAGGACATATTCATTTTTTCGTAGGCACGTGCATATTTAGTGATATGCCCAGATTCACAGGCTATTAAGCCAAGGCCGAACTTAAACCTGGCACCCCATGTTTAAAGTCGGTAGATCAAACAGTTACGCCGCATCCTCTCCTTCAGCTCTGTAAAAGTAAAAATCATATTTTTAAAATACCTGCTTTAATCGTGTTTTAAAAATCCAGCTATCTCTTACCCATCGGCAATTATTTTCGTTCAGTTTTTTTCATCACTATACCACCGCGTTGAAGGGTCCACGTTTTGCCCTCAGAAATGACTGATATTACAGGCCTCATTTTATCTCGCATGGGTGCAAACTGCATTGTAAAATGTCTGCACTAGCAGCCAGATTCATGAAACAAAAATCGGCTCGCAAAGGGCCAGATTCTCAGAATCTGGCCATTTGCGAGCGCAATTTTTGCATGTGGGATTAATCATCCCAAATGCAAAAATCGCTATTTGCGAAATCGCATATTTGTGAGGAATTGCTTTTAAGGAATCTCTATTAGAGATTCCTTAAATGCAATTCATTAACCAATTTGAAATTGCGAATTCGCAATATTTGGCCGCTATTTACCACGAAGTCTGACTTCGTGGTAAATAGCGAAAAAATAGAAAAAAGCACTTTAGTGCATTTTTCTCTGTTGCATATTACACACACACACATGTCCTTTGGACATGTGTGTGCGCCACACCTGTGCAAATTTGCATTTCAGGGGTGCTACAGGTTGTCCTTTGGACACCCCCGGCACCCTTGAAATCGCTATCTTATTTGTGATTAGCAAATTGCTAATCGCAAATAAGGAATACTCCCCATTCATTCCTATCGGCCTTTAGGCCCATAGGAATGAATGGGGAGTTATTCCTTATTTGCGATTAGCAATTTGCTAATCGCAAATAAGGAATGTGTAGGAATCGCAATTTATTTAGCGATTCCTACATGAATCCCATTTTGCAAGTCCTTAATAGCGATTCCTTAATAATCGCTATTAAGGACTCTCAAAATGGCTCTTTCATGAATCTAGCTGTAAGTCATTGTTTCTAACCTGTAGCAGGTAAAACACTCACTGACTCATAATTGTGATACATCAGCAGTGTTAGTGGGAGAGCAGCGCTGCCATGGTTCATCGGTTCACAAGAATGCCTGGGGAGGGTTAAACCCCTGATTAGAAGCTAGATTTTCCATTCTTGAGTGATCTGCCATGGCAGAAGCATACATTACCGCAAGTAAAAAATTATGATGTTGCTTTTTAATAATACCTTCAATTTCCTTAACCTGTTAAAAAGAAAGTGAAAATATAAGGGAATGCAATTATTACAATTTGAAAAAGAACGGATATTTAATTTCCAGCGGCCATCGCACGAGCAGACACTGACTCGTCACTTTAGAAACACCACAAACAGTTATACCTTGGACCAAAATGCATTTTCGATTAGCTCCTCATCTGGCTTCTTAGTCCAGTACCGTCTTAATGAGGCCCCTCCTCCCTCACCTGGCGCCCAGGATCCAAGTTTTTCACTTGCATCAGTGCCATGACTACCCCTGCCTTTAACACCATTTTTGCTCACTAGACCCATTCCTTTTATGTTAATCAAGACATTTCCAGTCAGTCCTCTTCAGCCATTGGACTGTTGTTACGTCATTCACATTTACTTCCATCACTCAGTATACAGCATGGTTCGTCAGTACACTTCAGAGATTGGTTGAATTCAAAACTATGAGAAAATAAAACGAGCATTAACGAAGCCAAAAGGCTTGCAGCCAATGCAAGACCACTTGGCTTGGTCAGTGTTTGTTTATATATGCTGCCCTAGGTGGATATATGGGGCTCTGGCATGTTCAGAGTCATTGCTGAGTGAAGAGAATGCGTGGATGCGGCATTAGCAAAACTCAAGGTTGCCTTATGCCCCCTCCTCACCCCTTGTTCTTCAGATTCTAAACAAGCCTTTGTTATCGCCTCACAATGTGTTATGTTATAGGTTAAACAAATATGAATGCTTCCTCCACTCACATGACCATAGTCCTTCATTCATGCCTCACTCACCCTGCACAAAGAGCACTCACGCTATTCTCCCTGCACTCATTCACTGCCCCCACACCTCTTAACTTACATTAATCCTATATGTAATAGGTCTTGCATTTGCAAGAGTTTGAGCTATTGGCATTGGTAAAACACACGTTTTGTACTTATGATCATGGCTTACGAGAAGCAAGCTTGGCAAAAATGCCAATAGCTCAAACTCTTGCAAATGCGAGACCTATTGCATTGCAAGTGCTTGTTTACAATGTAACTTCTGCCACATTGTTTCAGCTTCACAATCTGAAAGTTAACACTTGACCATCTGTCTCCCTCTTTCGTGTGAATGGGAGGTGCGTGTTACTTTATAACATTGTATTTGTATGTTTTTTCTATTCTGACATGAGGTTTTTCCTATAAAGTAACAAAGTAATACGTGCTTCTCTGCCACTTCAGCCTTGTCATCAAATGAACAAAGCTTTGCTCACTTTATCAGTGTTCATCTTTGGATGACATCATTTTCAATTATAGAATGTCTCCCACAAAGCTTTTTTTTATTTATGAATCTGAGTAGGCGGTCTGTTTTTCGCTTGCAAACTTCACGGAAGCTGTATATAGGTCAGATAATGCAAATATAGATTCCAAATCACTTAATCGAAAGCAGTTTAACATAGTGCATGTGTTGGTCGTGTAATGTTAAGGCACTGCCGTAATGGAGGGACATAACCCAGCAGTTGTCTTGCTAAAATATGATGATCAATTTGACCTATTTTCTCGAGGCTCTCTGGATATGCAATGCTCTCACAGCATTCAATGATGCTGGTCTTTTTATACTGCCTGACAAGAGTCTAAGCATTTTAAGGTGTGACTAAACGGGAACAACTAACGCTGAAGTTATCAGCCATGTTGATAATGGTTGAAAGCACTGCACTCATGTTCTGCAGCAGGAGTTTGGAATAATAGATCTAGTGTATGAATAAACTGCATTTACTTTCAGATCCAGGCCTATACGGCCTCCATAAACCGTAGATGTCTGGCCCTGCCTCTCTAACCACATAGCTGCCAAGGTTTCTGTTTGCTTATGTGTGACATTTTCACAATTTCAGTGCAATTGTGAGTGACATTCCAACAACTATGAGTGACACTTACACGCGAGTAAAATCAACTAACGAAGATGTGGGAAACATATCAATATCAGTAGTTACACCCACTTGAGTAACAAGAAACTCTAATTAATATCTTAAAACTTTAGCAAAGGACTAGAAATGGAAGGGCATTAACCAGACACAGAGTGTGACTGCAGTCCTCAGTAACAGAGGTCAGGCAGGCGCTACTGCAGCTGCTCAGAAATGCCTTTGCGTGTTAAATGAAAAGGATGCCATCTTGGTTTGGGCCATACAAATATACCGCTGTGCTGGATGTTTGAGCTCTCCCACAGTGCTTCTGGTGTTTCTGCCCGCAGCCTTATAAATTCACCATACCAAGACACTGTGCCTGCAGAGGTGTCACCCCTACCTTGGAATCAGAGGGTTGAGAATCATGGCCGTACTATCTTGGGACCTAAAACTATTTTGACCAGGGCAAGGGGCTAAAAACACTGTGAGGTGTGACGGTGTAGTATAACGAATAATGAAAGTGGGTGGAGAAGCACACTCAGTTACAGTGATAAATCTATGTGTTAATTCGATATGTGTGCAGTGTTAGAATTATGCCTACTGAGCATATATGCAACTGAAAAATGTGAGTGGCCTAGCTCCTTTTCAGGCAACTAGGACTCTAACACGCAACAACGATGACAATTGTCATATGCGATATGTTCAAATTTAATCAAAACCATTATGCAAATCAATTTCAACGAAGAGATAAATGGGTATTTTAATCATACATCTGATTTTAGTAAGTGCAACTTGTTTTCATACATTAAAGCGGATATGAACATAAACAAGTGCTTCAATTTAAAAATAACAACAATCCAACCCTATGCATTTCGGGACCAAGTCCCTTCTTCAGGGGTTATCTGTAAAAGAGAAAATTAAGAGGAAACAAATTCATTTTTCGCACAAAGTCAAATTCTTCTATGTGTTAGTAATCAACATGAATGACCAAAGTAGCATGCTCAATATTTTGTGAAAAAAACATCACCCAGTGGAAATACTAATAGTGCTGACTCTAAACTTACTGCAAAATATCTGAATGATTGCTGCCGCCAACTGTGAAAAAAATACATGAAACCATGTTGGTCATGGGATGATGCCGAAGGTAAAACTTACGTTGAGGTCTGACGTCAACATACCTTTAGATCATGATTCTTTACACGTGTCACAATATGTTCAAGAGGTACATGGATGTTGTAGGAGAGTAGGGTCTGCAATCCTATGATCACCCAGATTTTTTGCTTTTGTTTCACTGGTTTACGACTTTCTCTGGCTGTGGGCCTGCTAATCAGCCCCACAGCCTGGCTGTTCTCTTTCTAAATTACGATATGTACCCTGAGTGCATCTACCAATTGGTACTGGGCCACCTTATCAGACCCCGTAACGCAGGGCATAGGTGTACCCAGGGCCGCCAGGGGCTGAAGCATGTATTATGCCACCCCTGGCTGGCCTCCTAAATTTGACACAACTGGCTGCACGACAGCTGGGGCGAAGACGTGTAACCACCCTTCGCTTTAGGTATAGTAGCTCTATATCTAACCATACAATGGACACCCGAGTTCCTATCAGTCACTCCTATGGCAGGCCTTAACGATCCTGAAGGCAGAGTGCGTGGGCTCGTGTGAGCTAGGTTCAGGCCCGAGCCGAGCCCGGTTGCAGCTTGCGGAATCAAGACCCAATAGCTGTTCCATGGTAACGCGTACCATATCGGTAACTCCGGTGTCGCGTTACCCAGGCATGTCGAGTAAGGTGTCATACGAATCGGGGTGCTGCCCTCTCACCAATGCTGGCGACGAGGTTAGCATTCCACCCTTCTAGAGGGACACGACATGTACGTAACTGTGAACCCCGGTTAAAGTTAACTGAAGCCTCAGCTCCACAAAATGGATGCTGCCACCACAGACACGAGTCTGACCTCCTGCTGCTGGGAGTCCTTCCAGCGAGGAGCACTTGGACAAAGGGTTTCCTGTCGAGGGCGCTGTTCGCACCGTCCCAGACAGGGTTTGTGTATTCTGGGTAGGTAGGGCTTTGGCGAGAAGGTGACTGCGGAGTGGCACCCCGGTGCTCACTACGCATCTGCCGGTTAGAACCAGTTCCAGGGGCGACAGCCCTGGCCTGGGGAAAGTCCGGCAGGGGAGAGGGGTGTAACTACCCCCCTTCCTGGTCCCACCCTTAGGGCAGGACCTAGTCATGTACCCACCCCTTTCTTTAGAATAAAGACCGGAGCGGGGACCCTTCCAAATTAGATCATCTTTGATTCAAGAACTACTTTCTACGAAAGGACATTCAAGACTCTTCTCAAGATTTCTCCCTTGTGACTAAGGAGTAGTCACCCTGCATCAGCGGGCACCAACTAAGAACTCTGCGGTTTGCTGTAAGTCCTTCCTCAAGGAATCCGACGGCCCAGCTCGACGAGAACCGGCTTCCCTGGCACCTCTGACCTCTACCCACATCATCAGCTCAGCTGTGATCTGTGGGTGCGACGAGACCTCGAGGGACCGGCCATCATCAGAACCTGCACGCTCTTAAAACCAGCACGACCATCGAGGTAACTCTCTGGTGAGTGCTCTGGGGTCCGAGAAGCCCCGACCCTGAGCCGCTCCAGCACCGAAGTGCAGTCTCCCAGCATCTCCACGATCTGCGTGGGGCCCTTCTGCTCGCTGCTCAGCACGTTGTCTGGTCACTAGCCGCTGGCTTGTGCCCTTCTGTGACGACATCCGAGAATCATCACTGCTGGTCTGGTTGCTCCAGACTGGCCCTTGCTTCCATCTTTGCGAGAAGCACCCCGGACCCTCCTGGTCCACTCAAGACGCCATCTTAGGCCCACCACGTGGCCCTGAGATCTGCCAAGGCTTGTTGCCCCATCCTGGGCCCAGCGACGCCGACAGCATCATCCTTCGTGGGATAGCTCGCACCTCCACCGTGGTCGCCGACAACGCCTCCTGGTCCGTGAGACTGCAGAGCCTAGCGTCGCCCACTCACCTGGTCGAGGTGACGGCCAACCGGTGCCTTCCTGGTACCTTCTGACTACTGGCTAGTAGTACGAACTTGGTCCCCTCTGCTTTCAGGTTTCATCAATCTCCGATCCAGGCTTGGATCTCTACGAACTATTCAGCACTGGTCGCCGGCCAGCAACTCCTTTTCTTCCGGCTCCTGGCTCGTCAGCGAAGACCCTGACGCCTGTAAGACTTGTGCAGCCGCAGCCCTCGTGGCTAGGTAACTCGGCATTTCGGTGCCTGCATAGCCTCCTTACTCTAGGGTCCTGAGTCCCTCGCTTCCGACTTGCCTTATCGGGTCCGCCCGAGACCTTAATCGTTCCGTGTCCTCGGACACTTGTTTTAATTGTGCACTTGAAGTATTTGCTAAAGAGATTTGGTTTGTGCTTAGTACCCTGTCCTCATAAAGAGTACAGGGCTGTTGTGATTCTTAATAAATATATTGTTTATTTTCATAACACTTGTGTGGTGTCCTTTCACTGGGTGTTCAAGGGGTACATGTGTGGTAAACAGTTGGCTTAACGCGCCCTCTCGAGTCTTTAGCCTTAGACTGCTCGTATCCACGCTACTAGGATAGCTGGTCTATAGGTTGACTTACAACCAAACACCATAAGGGTCGTTGGAACGATACATAGCGGTCGCTAGAATAGCGAACGTTGCATATCGGGCCAACTTCTCACAGATGTGACCTGAAAGTGAGATTTTCGGATTAAAGAACCATATACGTAAGTATACATGAGCATAATAAAGTCTTGATGTACTCATATGCTTACCAAAAGAAGATGGTAGCAAAAAAATAACAAGCGATCAGTCTGAGTTATCGAGGAGTCTGAGGTTACTGAAAAAAACAAAAAAACAAAATGACTAATCTATCACCAACCAAGCATTATCAAGAGAGAACAACTGTCAGTCTCAATGTGCTCGCTTGACAGTTCGGGCTGGACTGTTCCCATGAGGCGCAGGGTCAGACTGATTTGCATATAGCCATGTCTGAACTGGGGTGGCAGAGTGGGCTAAAGAACGGTGATGGATTAAACCCAGATCTTTTGACTGGGTGGGAGTGTTTGATTGATTCAGATGCACCGTCCATCACCACCCCCTTTTGTACCGCTTTTGGCCGCCATAAGTGTGGCAGGGTATGCTCAGACATGAGTCTCTTGCTCACTTTGCCACTGGATTCAAGCAAGCCGGGCTGAAGACGGCTGGAATGCCAGAAACCGGTCCTCGGAAGCTTGTTTCCGGTCCAGGGAAGACATGGCTTGGCAGTTCGGGCTGGACTGTTCCCATGAGGCACAGGGTCAGACTGATTTGCATATAGCCATGTCTGAACTGGGGTGGCAGAGTGGGCTAAAGAACGGTGATGGATTAAACCCAGATCTTTTGACTGGGTGTGAGTGTTTGATTGATTCAGATGCTCCGTCCATCACCACCCCCTTTTGTACCACCTGGAAATTAAGAACCCAACATTCCATAGTGAGAAAATTGGAATTTCGATAGAAGCACCGTAGTTAAAAGCAGCTGTGACTCCCAAGACTTTTGATGCCGCTTGGTGCAAACCACCTCTAATTTACCTTAATATTAGTTATCAAAATAACGAGGCAGGCGCTCGCAAGTGGAAAATGAAGAACAGGTTTATTACTCCAGGAGGAGAACACATCACTTCTGACACTGGGGCTATCATCAGGAGGTGCTCTAACTGCATCTCATTTTGGCTCTTCCTTTTATACAGATTTTACACAATGCATTGTTGTCATATCAGCCCACCTTTGTTATATCAACATGTTTATACAAGATTTGAGGCCCCGCTCCAAGCGTGTTGTCATACAAACCTCACTGTTGTTCTCCTCCCACCCGGGTCAAACAGACAATATTATGGTAAACAGGGCCTTGCTTCAGGGTCTAAAACATGTGAGACCAGCCAGATCTAAGAGTCTGTTCCATTGATAAAACAGGTTCCATTGTTGGTGAAAACAAGTCTTGCTGTTTGCGGTGCAATAAATCATGTCTGCAAGGGTCATCTTAGTATCTGAAATCTTTGGTTAGTACACAAGTGTGGGGAGGGGAGAAGAATGCAAAAGTTCAGAAGTTCATTAGTTATCGAGGACAGAAAGAGGTGGTGGTTTAGCCATAGGGCGCTAAGTGTTGTTGTGGCAATAGAATGTCTCTTTGAAGATACCATCAAAGGCATGCCAATTAGTTATGGCCTCGGCACTCATATCAGGTTTGGTCAGAGGGCCAGATGGGTGCTAGTGCGGGCAGGGTGAGAAAGAGGTGACCATCAGAATACAAAATGCCTGCGGTTGATCAAAATGACTGCAGCTTATGTTAATGAAAGAACTTTCGCCAGACAAGATTGCGCAGGTAATGTTCATGCTTGTTATTTTAATTCTAACAGTCCTCCCTTTGAACATACCTCGCCAGCTTGCTAATCTATTCCAATGTCTTCGGGGCACTAGGTACTGCATTGCAAATGCTTGTTATAAAAGGGTACAATTATAGAAATACCCCTGGAAGGTGGAATTACATATACGGCAGCTGCATTGACACTGTCGTAAGGATGGGCCCCAAAGTTCAGTGTCAGATTTAAATACATCTACTGTTACCATATCCTGTCCAGGGGCCTGTCCCCGGCACTGAACTCTAAAGCTAAAAGGACCTTATCATTGGTGATGTCCATTGGAAAATGTCCACATTCATGCATCGCCTCACAAACTCCGCTTTCACCATCCTACTACTGTCTAAATATTTCTGAAAAATGTGCCACCCAAGCGTCACAAGGGACAAAGGAACAGAACTACAGGATGGTGTCATTTTTTAAGAAATGTTGCATTGACCGTATCTCAAAATAAATGAGTGCCCTTAAATTCTGCAGCAAAAGCCAATTTATTCTGTGCTTCTGCCTGTAGTGTTTTCATCCGAACAACCAAGTCCTGTTTGTATTGTTGATGGAGTGACTGAGGGCCATATGTAGGTAATCCCGATTTACCAATTCTAAAATACCGAATTTTACCGATTCGGTATTTCAGAATTGGTAAATAGTATGTGGATAAAAATTCAGTACATTTTAACAAATCTGTAATATTCGGTATTACCGATTCGGTAATTCCCATTTATTCCTTTGGGCCTGGAGGCCCATAGGAATGAATGAGCAGCCATTCACTATCACCGATTTGGTAAATACCAAATACCAAATCTGTAATAGGGGTAACATATTCAAGGGTGGCAGGGTGTCACATTGACACCCTGTTGCACCCCTGAATCGTGCATGTGTGCACATGTGGCACACATATAGGCCCTAAGGGCATGTATGTCTGCCACATCGCACTTTTCAAAAAGCACAAATTTGCTTTTTGAATGGTTTTCGGTATTTACCACCATTTAGTTGGTGGTAAATAACGAATCCTCTGATCACAAATGCACTCACTTGAGTGCTCCCTACATTGAGGATTCGGTAATTTTCCGATTCAGTATCTTAAGGATTCGGTAATTTATCGATTCCTTAAATTACCGAATCAGTAAATTACTGAATCCTTATTTATGCCCACCTACATTGGAAAAAGCGAAATACCGGTCAGTAACGGCAAATTTACAGATTTTCGGCCGTTACCAACCGGTATTTGGCTACCTACATGTGGCCCTCAGTGGCCAAGATCTCCACGGGGGGAACTGCTTGAAGGTTGTTACAATAACTTATTTCTCTTAAATTGCTTAGTACAATTTTTTGTTAAATGCTATTGGGGTCAATGCAAGCCCTCTTAACTAGTACACCATTAGGCCTAGTAGGGGTAATTTGAGTTACTGGAGGAAATGATTCATGTTGCTTAACCTCAAAAAAGAAGGATAATATGATAGGATTATGATCACTCAGTACTGAATGTACAATACAAGGAGTTCCACACATGTTGTTACCCGAAGCTGATAACAATACATGATCAATAACTGTAGATGAGTTTCTTCCAGTAAATGATGGGACTTGTTCCCCGTTATAATCACAACCACACCTCAGTAACTGCAAGATATACTTAAAAAAGATGCTATTTCAGTACTTCGTAATATTCACTTGGCAGAAATACATGGGATGTAAAAAAAACCTCAAGGCCATGATCAAGTGCTGTAGGCACTCTACTACGTGTAGCATCAGAAATATCATTGTAAAAATGTACCAGTACCAAATCTCGAACCTCCCCCCCCCCCTTTATATTCAGCCACACAGTTGGGAGTGTGGACCCACCAATGAAATCTTCCTCACATTTACAGAGAGCTTATTAGAGCTAAGAATCTGAAGCCCCCCTTTAGCCCCGCCAGCTTGAGAGGCTATAGCATCCAGAAAATATGTGGAAACCCACTCCCCTTATATCAGGCTTACACACCAAGTTTCTTGTATAGAGATAACATAGAATCCAGATATGGTATTGATCTAATCGACGTTCCCTTACTAACTCATTAGCACGCCCACAATCAAAATTGCAAATTTTGTAACTCCCATTCAGAGTGTGATTAATGGGACATAGGCTTGTAGGCAATTTAGGCTATTGTTACCATCAGAGCTGTTGTTGATAGACTTATATTTAACTGTGGCAAGGGTAGTTTCCGTCCCAAGGATACACAAGGAGTCATCGTGGGTCAAATTACTATCAAAGGCTTTCAAAGTGCCCCCAGGATTATCTTCTCTATACCTCATATCGTGGTGCCAGCTACAGCTAAATCAACCATTATCTTCTAAAGAACTCAATACCTGGTGCCTATTTGACACAGCCAGGTCAGGGCAAAAAGATGGTTGGGGCATTGGCAATCTCTGTATATTCCTTGCAACATAATTTGTGTGTTCGGGGCTCTGTGCATGACCATAAAAAAAGTGCAGGGGAAATATGGCCACATTCTGAGCTGACGGAGAGCCCAATCCATCCCACTCTCCTACTAAATAGAATTTTATGTGCTCTATCAGGTGGAAAGGGACAGTTAGAACTGAGGCAGTGTAAAACCTTTGTCTTCAATGATTCAGAGGCCTCACTAACATCCAATTTCATGGGGGGGGGACATTAACCAAGACAGCCACATAGGGGGCAGCAAGCAGGAGGGAGATTAATCATTACAGAATCATAAGAAGGCATTATGGTGCTGGAATCAATATGATTAATTTCTAACGGCTGGGACTGTGTAGCAGGAGGGAGTTGCTGGCTCTAGTAAAAATGGCCCATAATAGTTGTGTAGAAGTGAGATTCCTGTCAGTCTCACTGGTGCAGAGACACCCCTTGTCTACGGGTTCAGTAAATGAGGATCGACACTGGAGTGGAATAAAACATAAGTGTATTATATCTCATGAGATGGCTCTGTCATACATATACTGCAAGTGCATTTATACATTCTGGGTACCATAGGATTGCACCAAAAACCCCTTTGTCATGCTTACATCAAACTTTACATAACCCTCTTATGGCATTTTTACATAACGCTTACACAACCCCTTACACAACACCTTGCACAACGCTTACATGCTGAACTGTGGAATCCTGATAGACCCCTACCCACGTCACTTTCATAGATGGGCAAGGGTGGTTACATGCGTTGGTGGGCTAACAGATTATTCTCAATCAGTTATGAGGGAGGAAAGGAAATCGTGATCCGTTCAATTCCCTGTGGTTAACTATAGCTAATCAAAATTGGAAGGATCACTTGCCCTGCATAACATTGGGTATGCGGGAACGGTTCTTAAATCCCAATAAAAAACCCTCATACACGTGTTCACTGATGGTAACATTAAGCGGTATATTTTCGTTCTCCACTTTTTCCCACACGTGTCTGCAAAATCATGGGGTTTAGTGGTTATGCAACCTCCACCTGGAGGTAATACCCTTTGTTAAAACAGTAGTGACTAGAAATGGTGCTCGTGAAAGGTGAAGTGTGTTAAAAAGTCTCTAGGTTCCAGATACAATTCTTTATTCTTTCCGGGTTTTTTAGAGGCAAGATAAAAAATAATGTGGGTGAATAAGCGCTATTATGGCTCCATCACGCAAAGACTGTGAAAATAGGTCGACATGTTTCAGCCCATATTCGCCAGGAGGTCGGGTGGGCTTTCTTCAGGACCAAGGGGTGAAGTGAAAAGAAGTGAAAGTTACTCCTAAGTATTACTTAATGTATCTATTACAGAACATCATTTGAGTTGTTGTTCTAAAAAGGTCCTTTGGTACCTATGAGAAATAAATATTTCAGAAAACAGACAAAACAAAGGGACGGGGTTCGGGATTCACACAACATAATGTACGGTATTAAACCCGTAACATACAATACTCATTTGAGTCGTATGTGGTCTTCTTTATACTATTGCTCTTACTCCGCATGTCATGGGTAAGGTCAACTCTCTCATATGATTTTGGCAAACTGGTGTTACAATTACTGTTTAGTCTCTAGTGACAGTACTAACTGTACAGATGGAATAAGAAAGGCGTATTTCATATACCTTTCAGATGTTAAGTTAATATTGTTTTCAACATATAACATTACTTTGGCGCTCTCTCATTTATTCATCAAATGGTAGTCTCGAAGGCGTATTTCATGTACCTTCCATATATACTGCTCATGTATTCACCATGCTTCTGGGGTAACGTTTGTTTTATACACTCGTCTGTGCTCGCATTTAAGTATACCAACCATTCATATCAAAAAAGGCGTATTTCATATACCTTCTTAAGATCTCATGCATGCATATGGGTAACGTTTGCCATGCAGTCTTATTAATGTTAAAAACATTCATTTCAGTACAAGAAGGCGTGCCTCGGGTGTCCTCTCTGAACTTCACTACACTCAACAGCGTGATTTAGTGCTAGAGTAAGATGCGTGTCGTTTTTTAATTCACGTACCTTCTTTTCGGGTTATTTTAACCTCATCGGGATCCTCGTGGGTCAGCGGGGCCTGATATAATAAATTAGATCTTAGTTAACCTATCCCAAGAGTAATACGTTACGGTTTTGTTGCAGTAGTTTCTGCTGCTACCTTCGGCCACCTCTTCACTCTGCTTGTGCTGACTCTACCACTCCGGTCCCGGAAACAGTTCTACTTCCGGGTTAGGGTGTTTTTGTAAGGAGTTCGCGTGGGAGAGTAGAAAGACTATAAAGACTTATCCGAGTCTTTTTTCATCTAATTAGGTCATAAAAGTGAATTTAATCTTTAGAAATCGGTATACATTGGTGAATGCCAGAGTTGATATTATAATATTTGATGCTGCTTAGATCGTTCTTAAATCACTCATTATTTCCATGATAGGATCGTGCAGTTGGTCATTTTTTATTTGTAGATATTGCCCCACGGGATATTGTCATTCAATCCCTTGCGGTCTGTGCCCAATCTGTGTACCCATCTTTGCTCCTTCTCAAAGAGAATACTTTCAGCATTATGATCTCTGTGGGACTGGTTCTGGGATCGGAGTGGTAGAGTCAGCACATCTTTGGATAGGTTAACTAATATCTAATTTATTATATCAGGCCCCGCTGACCCACGCGGATCTCGATGAGGTTAAAATAACCCAAAAAGAAGGTACGTGAATTAAAAAACTACACGCATCTTACTCTAGCACTAAATCACGCTGTTGAGTGTAGTGAAGTTCAGAGAGGACACCCGAGGCCCGCCTTCTTGTACTGGAATGAATGTTTTTTAACATTAATAAGACTGCATGGCGAACGTTACCCATATGCATGCATGAGATCTTAAGAAGGTATATGAAATACGCCTTTTTTTATATGAATGGTTGGTATACTTAAAAGCGAGCACAGACGAGTGTATAAAACAAACGTTACCCCAGAAGCATGGTGAATACATGAGCAGTATATATGGAAGGTACATGAAATACGCCTTCGAGACTACCATTTGATGAATAAATGAGAGAGTGCCAAAGTAATGTTATATGTTGAAAACAATATTAACTTAACATCTGAAAGGTATATGAAATACGCCTTTCTTATTCAATCTGTACGGTTAGTACTGTCACTAGAGACTAAACAGTAATTGTAACACCAGTTTGCCAAAATCATATGAGAGAGTTGACCTTACCCATGACATGCGGAGTAAGAGCAATAGTATAAAGAAGACCACATACGACTCAAATGAGTATTGTATGTTACAGGTTTAATACCGTACATTATGTTGTGTGAATCCCGAAGCCCGTCCCTTTGTTTTGTCTGTTTTCTGAAATATTTATTTCTCATAGGTACCAAAGGACCTTTTTAGAACAACAACTCAAATGATGTTCTGTAATAGATACACTAAGTAATACTTAGGAGTAACTTTCACTTCTTTTCACTTCACCCCTTGGTCCTGAAGAAAGCCCACCCGACCTCCTGGCGAATATGGGCTGAAACATGTCGACCTATTTTCACAGTCTTTGCGTGATGGAGCCTTAATAGCTCTTATTCACCTACATTATTTTTTATCTTGCCTCTAAAAAACCCGGAAAGAATAAAGAATTGTATCTGGAACCTAGAGACTTTTTAACACACTTCCCCTTTCACGAGCACCATTTCTGGTCACTACTGTTTTAACAAAGGGTATTACCTCCAGGTGGAGGTTGCATAACCACTAAACCCCATGATTTTGCAGACACGTGTGGGAAAAAGCGGAGAACGAAAATATACCGCTTAAAGTTACCATCAGTGAACACGTGTATGAGGGTTTTTTATTGGGATTTAAGAACCGTTCCCGCATACCCAATGTTATGCAGGACAAGTGATCCTTCCTTCCAATTTTGATTAGCTATAGGGCTAACAGATTAGACATCTGTGCACTTTGGCCCTTCGGCAGGGCAGGACTCCTTACTGTGGCACTTGAGCATTATCAGTACAACCAGCTTTCAGTGAACATGCAACTTCTGACTTTATGAAAGTCCCTGCAGAAACACAAAATGGAGCTGATGGGCGAAATGGCTGAGAGCAGAGGCTAATTTAACAAAATACAATTTTTACTGTTAAACAGGTGTCTGTACGAAGGGCACATGGTACATCTCTTGTGCACAACCAGCCTCAGTGCTCACTAAGGTTTGCCCTGGAGTAGTACTGGTCCCAGGTTGAACCATAGCATCCTATCAGGGCAGGATTACTAACAGAATTAGCCTGCCTTATCTGATCACACAGTCAAAAGCTGGGCCATAGTCTTCCCCAGTTACCCAGAGAAACTGCGCCCTTACCTCTTGGCACTTGGCAGGCATCATTTGGAGTCCATTGTAGCTGACTTTCCCACTCCAGCTGAGTGGAGGCAGTTCCTGGCTAAGAGCACCAGAGTCTGTCTAAGAAACAGAGCCCAAGAGCCTACCTGAAGCTTGAAAATGTTTAGTAAAGAAAACTAAGCAAAAACATGATATTGCTATGCAAGGTTATGAATGATTACCCCTCATAGTGGTTGTGCATTTAATGCATTTTGCCCCCTTTGAACACGCCTTTTATAACCTTCTACATTAACCTGGAAGGAAACACATGACAGAAATCGAAACTTTGATAGCACTGCACGTGCACAGCTTTCTCATTTGCTTAGAACAGTAATTCTAGGCACTGAGATAAGAAAATAAGAGTCCTCTCTTATTGATGCCAAGCATGTCAGAGTTTCTAACACTTTTTTAAAAAAAAAGAACAAGGGTACCCACAAGGTTGATAAGGACCCTGGGTGTCAGTTTTGTATTAAAACAGTGGTCCTTATACAAAGCAAAAATAGAAACGATAAATATAGGCTAGAATCAGTGCTATGTTGGGAGTGTCCAGCCGGACATTCAATTTAATGAAACAATGGAGTCAGGAAAATAAGAGCAGATCAATATAGTGGGACAAAAACACATGACCAGTACAAAAAGACAAAGACATTTCAGGCAAGACAAGGGTAGCTTGTCAGATTTAAATTGTAGCAAGCTTAGTGGAAACAGTGAATGCTCTTCTTTTAACACAATGGATTAATGTGCGTGCTGTTTACATTGGTCGACGTTTCGATCCTTTCAAAGCAATAGTAGGATCATCGTCAGGACAGTTGAGTTACAAGCCTGAGCTATAAAGTGCCTTGGAACTATAGTTTACACACAACTGAGGCAAAAGGAAGGTTTAATGAGTCCGGAAGCTCGCTTCAATACGCGATCTTAAAACTTGACGATACAAGATAGACGGTGGACGTAATAAGGAATAACAAAGTATCACAGCGAGGTGGCAATGCACGATCTGCCGTAAGATCGTGCATTGCCACCTCGCTGTGATACTTTGTCATTCCTTATTACGTCCACCGTCTATCTTGTATCGTCAAGTTTTAAGATAGCGTATTGATGCGAGCCTCAGGACTCATTGTTTGAACACCATGCATTATAATTTCTAACGCATTATTGATGCACAGCTGAGAAGTTCAATCAACAAAGGAAAGATGGTTACATTTCAGAAGGAAAGATAAGTTCATCATCAGCAAAGCAAATTTACAGTGAGGACATACAAGAGGCCTGTGTTCGCCTCTTATCTCACTTTCAAGTCTGTTTGCAAACAACATTCCTTATGCTAGACCCTATTCTCAACTGAAGGGTGAGTCTTGGTTACATATTGCAGAAGTCATAATTCTAAGCATGTGTCACTTGTATCTAACCTAAAAAAGCACCATTCTCTCTAATGAATACTCTGGCCGAACATTCATTGTAAAACAACGAATTATTGTCTTGCTTCTTCAAAGTTCAAAGCCACAAACCATACATAGCTGAGATAAGGCAGCCTTGTGTGCCTGCTGCTCCTGAATTTTTTTATAATTAACAAACAAGAGATTAAAACTTCACAATTACCTCAATTGGTCACTTTCAAAAAACGTCAGCATGTTTTTTTAGAAACCTTTCTAGAAGCACAAGTCAAAATGGAGACTCTATTGCTACTGTTTTGAGAATGGTTCAAGTCTATATGCTTATATTTTTTTGGCTTTCACATGTTATTTCTCCCATGACACATTGTGATGACGCAGTAGAGCATATATGTCCTCTCTAGTCAAGGATTGACATTTTACAGGTCTCTTGAGTGTTGGGAGTTTCTGAACTGTAACTGCCAGTTTCATGTGGCTTGATAGGGCAAAATTCTGTTCTCTAGCTGCCGGCTATCATTCAAGCCGGTTCTCACACCTTTCTTCTTTGCGCTATAATCGCACTAGTACATTGGTTGTGTGCTGGAAAGTGTGTGTGTGTGTGTGTGTGTGTGTGTGTGTACAGAAAAATATGTATATTTTATGATGAGTTCTCCCCTCATGGGTCATTGAGGCATAGTTAATTCCTTAGCTATTTCTAGAACTAATTAGCTGATTCTCGTCATAATTTTATATACAATTGTGATGTCAAGTTTGTCATTTGATAAATAAACTGTTTCAGTGGAACTTCTTTCCATTTGTTATTTTCTATATCCACACCGAATCTTAGCAAATAGCAACATATCTACTACATATTCGATAATACCTTTGCTGTTAGAGCATAGAGCAAATCATCGGCACATTCAAATTTTGTCACAGCTTTCCATTAGTTTTAGTTAAACATTACTAACATTTGCAAAACAGGGCAAAAAGCAATGGGAGCCATAGATAACCCTGGTAGGTCCCTGATTGGATCTAACACTATTTACGTGCCACCAAGTTATAACTGCTACAGTAAGGATTTTGTCTCTGGTACTTAAAATGCATGTCCTCTTTGTTACTTATTCTCAATACCTTGTAATTTGCTAATCTTTGTTTCATTTCCTAGATAAACGTGTTGAGAATTGGCCTTTGATGCAGTCACCCTTGCCTACACTGGCTATAAGCACTCTCTATCTTCTTGTGGTGTGGTTGGGCCCTGTATGGATGAAGAACAGAGAACCCTTCCAGCTTCGTTACCTGCTAATAATCTACAATTTTGGAATGGTTATACTTAACTTCTTCATCTTCAAAGAGGTTAGTGCGATTGAGACAAAAGTGCAGAATTTAGATTGATGTTTTCATATATCTTTTGCAAATGTCAATGATGCTTCATTCTGTTCATCGTGTAGTGGCAGTCTTGTTACCTTTTCCCAATCTCGGGGAGACCACAATAACTGTAAGTCGTTACTAGCCTTGCATTTGTGTACCATGTGTGCTCTGTTACAAAAGTCATCAACAGCTATTATAATTGAGCTGGTTTTTGCCATTAGCTTGTGAAACATTTTTTTAAAACTTTTTTTATATTTATGAAAGCAATATCGAGAATACATGAATCATCAATACAAGAGTCGGAATTGTCAAATCACTGGGTTATTTATATGCAGTTGACACTTCTCTTTCTCTACTTTCTATGTATTTTTTAAGATGAGGACCTACCAATTCTTTGTTGTAAACTGCATCGTATTACTCCAACCCTGATGGTAACAAAGTCGGGGTTTCTAATAAACCAAAACTCTGTAATGGGTTCAGTGTCCAAACCTCTATGTTCCCTTCCATGTCATCAAGCAAGTGTCTCTTTGTAGACAGTGAGTTCCAATCTTCTAATGCCAAGGGAGCCCTTCACAGTCAAGGTGCTCCCTGTATAGAATTGGTATTACGTATATCACTGTGCATCGCTATAGCTATTACTTTGAACATTGGAGTAAAAATGGACCTGCTGCACACTTCCCTTATACAGGAGTGTTTGAATACCTTCTCCTATTTGCAAACAACAACCCAGTAGCGTGACAATAACCTGTGCAGCACCCGGCAGTGCAAGAGGGGAGCGGGCGGGGCATGAGCTCCAGGGTCCCTCTCCAGCACCGTACACGGATGGCGGGACCTTTGCTGGACAGCTCCTGACTGGGTCCATATTATGGGGGTTCCCTTCTATGTACTTTGCATGGGCCCCCCTGCAAGCTTTGTTACGCCACTGGAATAACCCTTGGGAATATGATAACATACAACCTCATCTTCATAATATCGGGTTCACCTGTATATTGCTCTGTAATGAGGAAGCTGAACCACTATTTTGAAACCAACCTAGTTATCTTGAATGCCTTTCTTTTACAAGGGAATTTTGGTAAGCCCCTCAGGTTTTCAGGCCCTTTGATAATATTCCAGCAGGCCTAAAACAATACTGTTGTCTTATTCTCATTTGTTTGCAGAATGTTCTCAATTTGGTCAAGCTTCCTTTGCAATCTGCAATGAAATTTTAAAAGGACAACCTGACAATGAGTAAATCGGGGTGACTCAAATTAATCCTAATTGTTGTTGTCTGTAGAGTTGGCTAGTTTTTCTCTGGTATGCCCCTGCTGGGGTGCTATTGCACTGCACTCCACTCCAACATGAAAAATCTAATGATCTTCCTTGCAGAAAAAAAACCAAACACTGACTTTGACTTGTGTCTTCTCTATGAAATGTGTTCAATGCTTTAATAGTATGGCTATAATGATTTTCCAGTGTACTTCAATCATTTGTTAACCCCCTTTAGAATAATTCCTTAGTGCCGGTTGCTCCAGTCTAAGAAACTGTGTGAGATAGTCTTTGGTCAAACCCCATTTCGATCCTTCCTCCCTTTACTTTTGCAGAGGTTCAAAGCAGTTCACAGGCTCTCAGAAGGACACAATGCTTAGCTGAGTAATTTGCAGCAGGGAGAAAAGAAGGCTTCTATTATTTTGGGCCCTATAGACTGCTTTATGTTGTACCTAGAGGAATAGTTAATAGACCACATATGTATGTGTACTCTGTTCTTCAAGTTGGGCCACCACATAAGTGGAGTGAAGTATGGGCAAAGCTTCACACATGGACATCTGTAGAGGAGCTTGTCTAGCTCTGCTTAATGTGAGTTACATTTCAATATGTTCTCTTTATTCAATTGTTTTCTGTTTATTTTATTGTAACTTAAGGAATGTTCTTTGCATTTTTTTTCATGCTGCTGATCCAATCTACTGGACCATTATTTTCTCTGAGAAGTACCTAATTGTGAAGAATGACAATTTCAAGACTAGTTATTGATTTGTAAGCAAAGTGACAAATAAGGAACACTAAACAAATATCTAACTTGCTTATGGCTCCAGCCCTAAGATTACATTACTATGCTCTTCTCTCACCAGAATCATTTGGAAAGATTTCTTCGTAATTTTTTGTGGTGGCTCTGTGGAGAAGATAGTGCTTATTCTCGAGTAGACCCTTTTTAGATCAAGCAGTTCCCAAAGGCCTTACCTGTGAATAAATACACCGCGATTACTTCAGGTCAGACCCATAGGTCATTGGCTGCCTTTTGTCAAATCCCTAGTGATGTTCCTTGTATACATTTTCCTCCATGTTTTGGTTCAGCTCACGGCATTTAGTAGACTTTTACATTTAGCAATTTATACTTTTCATTGGTGATCAGTGAACAAAGTGGTTTTCTGATGGCACTGTAGCTGAGAAGTCCAAGCCAATCTGCACTGCATCACTGGGCCGAGACGTTGCTTCAAGAGATGAGGCAAAAATGTTATAAGGAATGTAATCTGGAAGATGGGAACTCAGATGAAATTCCACACTCATGAAATATCGTGGAAGAAGTCCTAGCGTCTCATCTTCACCTTCTTGCATTCCTTGTCTTCTAGTCTTGTATGGTGCTGCTGAGTGCTTTGCAAATAGATGTCTTGAACTTGGTCAGTTGGTTGTTGGATTTGAATGCTTGTGGAGAGTGCATCAGGTTTTCACTGTGATCACTGAGAGTTTGCATGCATCTATATTAGTTTTAGAGCCCTTTGCTGAAACAGGGTGCTGATGTTTATTGGGTCTCAAGGAATCTTAGACACACTCCTTTCTTCAAGATGGACTAAGAAAAGTGCCTGGACAACAGTTTTCTGATGCCTGCTACTAGAAGGAAGCTGCACTGTGCTGAGCAGGATGAGTTAGTTTCTGACGAAGTTATTGTTTGTGTAGAAGCTCAGAGACCTGCTGCTGTCTGAGCTGTAAAGTCATGCCATCCACGCTCACTACTGGGAGACAACTTTGACCACTTTTTTGTATATAGCACGTGGACGTGAGCACGATATCTTTCTGTGTGAGTTTCAGTTTCAGGTATACCCAGGATATACATGCTTGAATAGTAGTGAACAATGATGGATTCAACCCAGATCTGTTACCGGGGTTGAGTGTCTGAAAAGTTTCAGCGCTCCGTCCATCATCTTCTTGTGTTTGCTTTGTTCCCCCTAAGTTGGCAGGGTATGCCCAGACGTGGGTCCCTTGCTCACTTTGCCACTGGATTCAAGCTAGCCTGGCTGATGAGGGCTGTTAGTCCGAAACTGGTCCCAGAATGCTTGTTTCCGGCCCAGGGAAAACCTGGCTTGGCAGTGTGGGCTGGACTGTTCCCATGAGGCACAGGGTAAAGACTGATTTGCATATAGCTTTGTCTGAACTGGGGTGGCGAAGTGAGCTAAAGAACTATGATGGATTCAACCCAGATCTGTGACTGGGGCTGACTGTCTGAAAAGTTTCAGCACTCCGTCCATCATCTCCTTGTGTTTGCTTTGAATAGTAGTGAGGCATTCCCTCAAGCAGTTGATGTCTAGGCCTGAGTTGAACTTTAGGTAGATTAAGGTGCATCTTTATGCTGGTAAATCATTGTTATTGAAAGCCAGCAGGTCTTACAGAAGCTAAATATGATTGGAATCATGGAATCAGGTTGGGCGTCTTGAGACACTTTGTTGGTTACTTGCATTGCCTCAGACCTGGACAAATTAATATGGGCCAACAGGGCTTTGTTGGACCATATCAATTGCACTGCAGTGGTTACCAATGAACAAGAGAATTATGTTCAAGATGTTGGTCTTAGCCTATCATGCTTTCCATGGCGCAAGGCCACAGTATTTGTCTGCCAGACTGCAATGGTACCGTCCAGCTTGGATGCTTCACTCCAGTGAGGCTCGGCTGATGGCAGTATCTTGCTTTAGGCGAACCAGGATAGGGCTCATCTTTTGTAGTATGAGCTGTGAAAGCCTGGAATGTTTTGCCGTTTCAACTTTGTCCCTGCAGGATGAAACCAGCTTTCAGAAAAAGCTTAAAATAAATCTGTTTAGGACATAATGCATTATCTCCTGCTGTGTTTACCTGTTGGATCAGCAACGGGGCACTCTTTGAGTAGCTGTGCGCTATATAAGTCTTCATTTATTCATTATAATATGCAGTACTGCGGGATGATGTGATCTAAACTCATTTGGAATACATGGGTATGAAATGAGGTTTTTATTGATTGGGAGTTCCGAAGATAGTAAAGAGGTGAGCAAGAGCAAAAGGCTGTTGGTCAGAGTTGTCAGATACATGAAGACTGTCCTCAATCTCTCGGATTGGAACTGATACTGTTTTGTACTGTGATCTGAACCCTGAAAAGAAGGTTTGCGGAAGAACATTGCTCTCTGGCACCTAAGTATGCAGGCAAAGGGATCAATATTATTGTATGGCCAAAAAGATCGCTCTCCATGGGGCAGATCATGATCCAGCAGTCTCCCAAATGCCTCGGCCCCAGCCATAAAATAGGTCATGTAAGAAACTAATGAAGTGGGGGGCAGGGGCGCAGTTTGATCACTCAACATGGATGGCATACATGGATGCGTGAGCTCCCTGTGCAGCTCTGTCAGTAATCCGCATACATCAGTAGATTCGGGCTGGTTGGGTACATCTCCTTGTGTATGGCAGGATAGAGGCCTGCGGACAGATATGGTTCAGTCGGGAGGGTGCCTGTTCGATAGCTCTGCTGCCCAGTGGCAAGAAGGGCAGTTCAACAAAGTGGGAGGCCTCCCTGGCAAGACTATGGGCCTCCGCTAGGATCCCATATGGTAATGTATGAGTAGAAGAGGTTGTTGTAGCATCAAAGAAGGGCCTCCGTCCTGCAGACCAGTGAATTGACTGCCCATGCAGTTAGTTAGGGCTTGATTGGTACCCCTCCTTGGTGGCAGAGCTGAACTTATTGCTGAGGGCCTGGGTGGAAGATGTATTGGTGAGTTTGTTAGCTGGGACAGGCTGATCGAGTGGCTAGTGGTGCTGGCCGCCCGTGGGGAAGGCGCCCCTGGCTGAGGCACCCAGGGAGGCCTGCTGTTATTGGGAGAGGTCTGGGCTGTACGTTTGTGGGGTACCCATGTTGCATCTAACAAACAAGCTAACACACTGGCCCTCAAGAACAAGGCTTGACTGAATTGGCCTAGTAAAAGACTGCGTGGGGCCCATCTGGCCGAGCCCACCGTAAAAACTGGAATGCCATCTTATGCCAAATGTATCAACTTTACCTTTTACCCTGACACCTTTGAGGTGAGTTTGCCAACATGAGCAGCAGTACAGCTTCGAAACTAGAGATGGAGTCTAGTACCAGGGGGTCAAAGAAGGCATGGAGAAGCTCCACCGACCTAGATTTTCATTTCTGCTTGAATAGCTTAAGAAAACTGGTAATTGCTCAGACATGGGAGCTGCTTCTCATAGGAGGGACCACATTGGGTGCTGCCTGGCCTGCTACCCTTTGTCTCACGCTTGTTTTAGCTGGTTTGAACTACTGTGGGTAAGAGCATAGGGCCCAATTCACAAAAGTAATCTGAGACAAAATCCTAACTTTATGACCTTCGGTATTCACGAAAGGCATTTAGGAGTAGTAAAGTTAGGAATCCAAGCTTCACGTATCCTAAATGCATTTTGTGAATGTCAAAAGTCGTAAAGTTAGGATTTTGTCTCAGATTACTTTTGTGAATCGGGCCCCAAGAGAACTGTGGCGCAAATGATGGTCTGGTAGAGGAAAAAAATCCCTTGGCAAGTGGTCAGGTGGATTGTGGATGCTGGCTGCATTTGCCCCCCATTTAGCCCCCTTTCAGCCCCCTTTCACATCTGAGGCATGGGACAATGACGGGTGGGGTGCTAAAGTTTGGAGGGGTAGCCTTTCTCCCCAGGTGACTCAAGCTGGGGGCATCTGAATCCTAGAATAATATGGGTGGAAGATTGAGGTGGGTTGCTTCTTGTGCCCCCTTTTGACTCCTTGTTCGCATGGGAGGCAGAGGATGATTTGTCTCTACAGTGTTTAAATGCGTCTCTAGCTCAGTCACAGCCTGTCCCTGATTTCTACAATACATGGCAAATTACATATTGATCATAGATGAAATAGGGCGATAAACTCCAAACTATTTCTTATTGCCAAGCATTTGCAAAGCCACTAGGCTTCTCCTACTTGGGAGCTATTCTCTTTGCCAATGTCTTTAAGCAATGTTGTATGGCAGCTTAGATTAGGGTGGTGTGCAGTATAGTAGCTTGAAGTGGTGTGGCGTGGAGTGGTATTGTGTGGACTGGCATAGTATAGGGTGGCATAGAGTGGAGTGGCATGGAGTAGCATTGTGTGGCGTAGAGTGGAGTGTCTTGAAAACCTAATCGTGGTGCATATTGTAACCTACAAAAAATGCCGGAGTGGTAGTGCATCCAGGAAATGATGAGGATTCCAAAAAATGTAATTTGCGAATGAGCTCGCATGAAAACCACAAGCAGTAGATCTATTTATTTATTTTTGCCTAATGCTGAAAAGAAATTGGAGCTGCCATGGACGGTATGAAATTGTGAGTATAGCTTAACTCACAGACCATCTGGTTGGTAAATTTTGTGAAGAACAACTGACAAGACTAATTTGTGAAAAAGCTGTGTGGCATAAAAGCACATTACATATGTTGCATGCATCAATTAAATTTGAGGCCCACCTAAAAGAGAAATTGCCCAGAAGGAAGCTGAAACTGGATTAATTTCGTCAAAGAAAAGTAAATGCTGAAAACAATCTGAAACAACTAACTAGTTTGGAAACACAAGGCATCTGGAATGTGCAAAGCTTCCACTTGCCAGATGTGTGGACTTTGGTACTCACGTCTTCTTGCTTTGATTGAACAAAATACATATTTAATTTTTTTCCAATGTAACACATCAGTTTATGTATGTTTGTTTTTTGATCTGTTCTATCACATTGTATGCACACGTGTTTGATGGCACTATGCATATATTCTTGTTTTATTTAAATGTATGCCATTGTTTGTAGGCCTATCAATGAAGAAAAAGAATATTAGATGATACATACAATCCCTTGTTTTCTCTTTCAATCTTTAAGTAAACAGTTAATCTGTGAATGTGACACATAGTTTATTCAGTGTACAGTTTGTATGATTTTAATAAATTCATCAGTAGTCATTAACTGATGTTCAGAGAAAAAATATTGAGACGTTTGTCTCTGTCAACATTCCTAAGCTTGATCGTATAGGGAGCATTTCTAGATATATCGCATATATTATGTATAAATATCAGCACATCGTCTCCCTAGTAGGGGTAGTAGAGGATAATTGTAGAAATATACTCAATTTAGCTAGTTGTCTGTTTTAAACAATTTATTAAAAGATATGTTCAAGTTTCCTGATTCTGGAACCTTGCTAATAGCTTGTAAAACATTTACTTCAGTTACTCCATAATCAGAGGCGGGTAACTCTATAGGCCTCCAACCGGACTCCTTGCTCTTCTAGAGTTCACAGAAGGGTGCAACTTGTTGTTAAACCTGTAGGAGGTTATTGGAATTATCATAGGCATCTAACTGTACATACATTCTGAAACCGTTTAACTATTAATTTTACTGTGGAAAAAAATATATATATATATCAGCTCCGACTCTCACATCAAAAGAAGCAAGGAGATTGCACACAGTCAAGGGGTAAACTCGATTATTTGATTTTACCGGGAAATAAAACGGGACAGGACGCGTTTTGGCTTGCGCCTTTTTCCACTGTGAGTGGAAACAGGGTGACAACATGTTTAAATAAACAAAAAAGCAATCATTTTGGGTGCAAGCTTCACATGACCATCAACATGATTGACGGACTAACATCTGTATAGCCTGCGGGCACCATTTTATAGTGGTTAAGAATTTCAAAAAGCAACACAGTGATTCATATATGTGCATAACAATACATAAATGCAAGAGAGCTCTGTATGAGCAATCAGTTAAGTGTTCACATGGCTGAGGAATGCAGTTAATCTTAAACATGATTATAGACATTGATAATAACGCTTTTCATACTGATGCCTGTTAAATCCATCCAGGCAACACAATTAAAAAGAATAAGTAAAATGGGGTAATCCAACTGTTCTAATCCATCACAGTTAAAGAATTATTCATTTCTCCGAGCTTATGTGGAGAACAGCCAATGTGAAATGAAGCTTTAACCCCTTCGCTGCGGCGGCTATTCTGCCGCAGCGCTAAAGGGGCGGGGCGGCCGCGCGGCGGCCACATGCTGGTGACAGAACCGCTCCGTCACCAGCCGCGGTTGAGCTGTGCTGGTGACAGAGCGGTTCCGTCATGACCCGCCCCGCTCATTAGAACGCCCACGCAGGCGCGAAATCAGCGCCGCGCGGTGGCTGGGCCATGACGGAACCGCTCCGTCATCAGCACAGCCCAACTGTAGCTGATGACGCAGCGGTTCCGTCATCAGCAGGGGAGGGGTTAACGACTGTTATGATACAATAATAAACTGCATTTTCAAAAACCCGTATTTAGAAACAATTGAACCCTGTATGGGCAGTCAAAGAAAGAGATAAAAATACTCTCCTAGTGCGTATGTTATAAAATGTACCTCATGACTTAATATATTGGTTATCTGTATGACCATTCATAATACATGAGAACATCTGTAGTCTAACTGATTCTTCTTAAGACATAGGCGAGCACCTTCGTGTACACAGTTGAACTTTTTCAAATAATTCATAGTATAGGGAAACACAGTAAGATCCATTAATGAGAATATAGTACCACAGCCTCTATCCCAGATGAATTGCTAACTCCTCCTTTGTATTTAATCCTTATGGAGATTTAGTCTGCAAATCAATTATATATCTGGATTCAAGTCTGCAAAGTTTACTTCTGTTGCCTGCCCATTCATGAGCAGGAGCGTGATCTAAACAGAAGAACCTCAGAAGATTTCTATCACTTTGGTGAAATCTGGCAAAGTGTCTCACCACGGGATACGAGAAATCTTTCTTCTCAATAGCTCTGATGTGTTCTAGAATTCTACGTTTTGCTGGGTTTATGGTGGTACCCACGTAACACGTTTTACATGGACAGACTAAACAGTAAATGCAATAGGGAGTAGTACAGGTTAAAAATTTATTAATAGTTCTATTCTGGTTTTTTCCCAGGGATCTCCTATTTGAGTGTTTTAGGACTTTTCCTGCAAGCTTTACATTTGGAACAGGGAAAGAATCCAGTTAGGCTGCTCACTTTTGGGTTTTGTGGAATTCCTTCAAAGTGACTCTGTACAAGAGTGTCCTTAAGTTATTTTAGGATGATCTGATAGGCTTTTTCCAATAATAATATCTGATTTGAGGATATGCCAATTACGTGAGATAATCTGTCTTACTGCGTTCGATTCACTCGAGAATGTTGTGATGAATCACGGGGTCTCCCCTTGATCTTTATTGGGCTGATTCTTATCTCTGAGGAGACCATGTCTAGGAATCTTTCCACTCTACCCAGAGTTTTCTGTAGTAGTGATGGTAAATACCCTCTCACAATAAATCTTGCTATGGCATCCCCAGCAGCATGTTGGAAACTACTATATCTAGTACAGTTCCTCTTGAGTCATAAGAGTTCCCCGTAGGGGATACTGTTCTTTAGAGATTTCGGGTGATTATTGTGGGCCTCAAGGATCGAATTTCCCCGCTTTCGTTTTTCTGAACAGAGATGTGCAAATTTCCCCTTCTTGGATAAAAACTCTGAGATCAAGGAACTCAACCTCCTTTGCACTGATGTGCCCACTGAAATGAAGGTTGACTGTGTTTCCGTTTAATTCCTGAATGTATGACTCTGCCTCAACTCTTGAACCTTTCCAGAGAATAAAAATGTCATCGATATACCTATACCAACCAACAATAGACGAGACCCAGTGGTTGTTGCTTTCGGCCAAGGCCACCTGCTTCTCCCACCAGCCTATGCATATGTTCGCATAGCTGGGGGCGAAGCAGGTGCTCATCGTCGTATCTTTGACCTGTCTATATTGTTTCTGGAATAAAATAATGTTGTTGGTTAAGCAGAAAGAAAGAAACTCAAATAAAATTTCATTATGCTCTGCATATTTCAAAGATCTGCCTTTGAGGAAGTAACGAATAGCATCGATACCATTGACCTGATTAATAAAAGTGTATAAACTTGTTACGTCAAGTCAGCATGTCAGATTCCCAAGGCATGTTCAATATTACTCTAATGAAATCTTTAGTGTCACGAATATAAGACTGTAATACTTTCACAAAGTCAGCGAGAAAGAAATCAATGTATTGTGACATGGATTCAGTTACACTTCCCTTGGATGGCATTATTGGATGACCAGGGGGTTTGTTAGCATCTTTGTGGATCTTTGGAAGGTGATAGAATGTAGATATCACCTGATAAGGATAAAAGAGGAATTTAAATTCATCCACGTTGATCATTCCCTTGTCATGCCACTTCTGAATCATCAAATGGTGCTCTTGGACACTGATGTTATATTTCGTCCGATTAATTGTCGGAATGCCTCCTTACAATAGAAGTCTTTTGTCATAAGCACAATGCTTCCCCCTTTATCAGAAGGTTTACAGACAATGTTTGGGTCCTTCGCAATGCCCGCAATTGCTCTTTTTCGTTCCATTGAAAGATTCATGTTAGTTTAATTTTTTCTTCCAAATTTATGTTGTCTTATTTCCACCAGGTGATTTGTGACAGTTTCCTCAAATACTTTGATGGTGTTAAAACTCATGGACGGTATGAAGCTCGAATTGGGTATGAAATTTGTTTTCACTGTTTTCTGTGTACTTCCAAAACTTTCAATTGTGGGAATGGAAATAGCACCTTCTGCTATATTATCAGAATCAATTTGACTTTCAAGTAATAGTAATGTTGCAAGATCGTCTCCAGTTAGGACATCTGTTGATGGATTTGAGTTTAAATTATATTGGCTCCTGTTTCTTGTCCTTGTAATCCTTTAGTCTTAAAGAACTTTTGGAGTTTTAACTTTCTTGTAAAAAGATATGTCTATACGTGTTTGCGTATACTCAAAGCCTTGAGTTGAACAGAATGGAAGTCCTTTAGAATTGTTTCCTTTGTTTTGGTCAATTGTTTTGATGTCAAGTTTATAATTGTCAGATCCTCCACTTAATTCACTTTCTCATGCCTCTTTTGCTTCGTGCCTGTGAGGCCACCCCTTGATTTGCACTTGTTCCTGCCCCGTCTCGTTTTTCTTGAATTGTTCAGCGTGCTTGTTCCGGGGGTTTGCCTCTTCCTCCCCTTTGCCGGGATTGTCTCATGATTTGAAACTCCCCGTGAAAATGGGAGCTCCCAGGGAGTTATGCTTGGGGGGGCCCGTGCGGTCCTCCCTGGACTGCTCGTTATCGGTGGTTAGGTCTGAGTCAGAGGTTTCTTATTGTTCCACAATTCTACAATCTGTATTACTTCTCTGGGCTCTGCGTGGAGCGCCAAATTTGTGGGCAAATGTAAGAATCCTGCCCTTCTCATAGTCCTGAGCATCTCTGTTGAATTTGGTGTGTTTTCGTTGTTTTATCTTTTCCTCATATGCCAAGAGACGTACTTTGCTTGCCTCTCTTAATTCCTCTCTGGCTGTAGCATCTTGCTCTTGCATATTTAGAGTTTCCAATCCTGCAATCTCTTTAAGGCATTTATCACGATCACTCCATGCGAATTTTATCAGTATTTGCAGCATTCCTACTGACACTAAAGTTTTATATGCTGACCATTCGTCCAGCTGCCGCAAATCGGGATTCTCATAAGCGGGGATGGTATAGATATGGAAACCACATTGTATGTGCTGCAGGTCCATGTAATTTTGCAGAGAGGTGCCCTCCCATCATTTACTTATCTCTCGTTTGAAGAGACTCTCAAGATTGACAAAGTGAGATTTTAAAGTTCCCTGTGCATCAGGCATTATCCGCCAGATTCATCAAGGTAAGGAATTGCGAGTCCTTAATAGCGAATTTTAAGGATTCGCTATTAAGGACTCGCAAAACGGGATTCATGTAGGAATCGCAATTGAATTTGCGATTCCCACTTATTCCTTATTTGCGATTAGCTAATTGCTAATCGCAAATAAGGAATAACTCCTCATTCATTCCTATGGTCCTAAAGGCCCATAGGAATGAATGGGGAGTCATTCCTTATTTGCGATTAGCAATTAGCTAATCGCAAATAATGAAGCGATTTCAAGGGTGCCAGGGGTGTCCAAAGGACACCCTGTAGCACCCCTGAAATGTAATCTACATTGGTGTTGCGCACACACATGTCCAAAGGACATGTGTGTGTTTAACATGCAACTTAGAAAAATGCATTTAAAGTTTTCGCTATTTACCACAAGGTTTGACCTCGCAGTAAATAGCGGCCCAAAATTGCGATTTCGCAATTTTAAAATGGTTCATGAATTGCAATTAAGGAATCTCATATAGAGATTCCTTAAATACAATTCCTCGCAAATGTGCGAATTCTTTAAAAGCGAATTTTGCCTTTGGGATGATGAATCCCAAATGCAAAAATTGCACTTGCAAAGGGCCAGATTCTCAGAATCTGTCCCTTTGCGAGCGCAATTAAGCTTGATGAATCTGGCCGTATATCTCTGTTGGCCCCTTGTTGTACCGGGCCTCATTTGATAATGCCAACCGCCGCCTCACAGCGTGCTTCATTGGAATGCATTCTGATGAATGCTTTCAAAGCACCCGTCTCTGGCAAAAACCATACACCCCTTGATAACATTCCTGCAATGAGTCGGAAATCCAGGCAATTTTTAATATCCGACTCATCCGTCTGAGTTGTTTTCTTCAATCCTCCATCCCTGCCATTGATTTGCCTGGCGGTGCTATTGTGCCGCTCTAAAGTTCAGTTCCAGTCAATGAAATGCCGGTTTCAGCATTCCGGAACGGGTGCCGGTCTGAAAGTGTGGCGGTGGAACCACAACGATAAATTGGCTCCAACTCTCACATCAAAATGAGTGAGGAGACCGCACACAGTCAAGGGGTAAACTGGGTTATTTTATTTTACGGAGAAATAAAATGGGACAGGCGTGTTTCGACTTGAACCTTTTACCACTATGAGTGGAGCCATCGTGACAACATGTTTAAATAATCAAAAAAGCAATCTTTTACGGTGCATGCCTCACATGAACATCAACATGATTGACGGACTAACAAATCTGTATAGCCCTTGGGTGCCATCTTATAGCGGATAAGAATTTCAACAAGCATTTGCAATGCAATAGGTCTCGCTTTAATTAAGTTTGAGCTATTGGCACTGCTAAATATTGCAACACCAATTGCAACAAAAGTCTATAAATTATTGGTAAAAAAAAATTGTATTTATTTTTGTAGGAATGATGGCATGCTGCGCTTTAGATGAATATGTTTAAAAGTAAAGTGCACCATACTGCGATTGCTACAATAGTTAATTGTGGATGCGTTAACAATTGATATGTGAACTGATGGCTGGTGGTGTGTGTGCCTGTAGAAAATGTGCACGGATGGCTGGTGGTGTGTGTGCCTGGTGGAAGTGTGCACTGCCGGCTGGTGTTGTGTGTGAGCCTGGTGAAAGTGTGCACTGATGGCTGGTGGTGTGTGTGTGCCTGGTGAAAGCGTGCACTGACGTCTGGTGGTGTGTGCCTGATGGAAGCGTGCACTGACGGCTGGTGGTGTTTGTGCCCGGTGAAGGCGTGCACTGATGGCTGGTGGTGTTTGTGCCCGATGAAAGCGTTCACTGACGGCTGATGTTGTCTGTGCCTGGTAAAAAAGTGCACTGACGGTGTGGTTGTGGTTGTGTGGTTGTGGTTGTGTGTGTGGGTGGTTATGTGTGTGCGGTTGTGTGTGTGTGCGGTTGTATGTGTGGTTGTGTGTGTACTGTATTGAATGGCAGCTCTACATGTAGACATCCTATTTAATAACGGCTTTCAATATTTCCCAGAATTAAAACAAGAAAGCATTTCGTACAAGTGAAAGACTATGTTAAAAAAGTATTACCTATAAATAATGTCTTGATCTAATTTTGTTCTTTAAATGCTGGCAACTTGTTTCTGCGTGTGCCAATGCTTGCTTATGGTTTTTTTTGTTATTGGGGGGCATAAATAACAGGAGGCTGAAGCTTGGAAAATAGTACCTGTGTAACAGTTAGTGAGATAGCAGACGGTCTGCGGCATGTAGGTGCTACCTCTAACCAGCCTGTGACATAAGACAAGCCGCCGTGCGGTGCAAAAAACTGAAAAGTATCACAGCAACCACAAGCTGGAGACCACGAGTCAGATGGGAGTGGGTTTTCATTATGGCTCGTGGGTAATATTAGCACTTTACAAACTGCGCCAAAGTGCGTTCTGTGTAGTTTCAGTGCTTTACCATACCGAGGCATTACGAATACCGACCTGAGGGTGGCGCTTTAGCGCTTTAGATACAGTGCCTTTGCCGGACCTGTTGGCTCCGCTGCTGGTCTGCGAGGGGTGTGACTGTGTTTCTGGTACTGTCTGACTTCTAGCATGTGAGGGTAGTGAGAGGATGTTAGTGGTGTGAGAGTGCTTCCGGTAGTGCAGGACTGTTAGTTTGGGAGGCATGTGAGAGTGGTGTCTGTGAAGGGTGTGTGAGAGTGTTTGAGTGAGTGTGAGACTGTTAGTCTATGAAGGGTGTGCAAGTGTTGTACATGGTGTGAAGGTGTGAGAGTGCTGTTAGTGGGAGACTACTACTCTATGTGGAGTGTGCAAGTGTTGTTGGTTGTGTAAAACTGCTAGTTTGTGAGGGATTTGGCTGTTGTGGGTATTGTGGAACTACTTGTGCGGAAAAGCTGTGAGCGGCTGGTGATAGTAGGGGGATAAGAGTTGTGAAAGTAGCATAGGGCTACTACTTTACACTGATTTACACACACCACCAAGCCAAACTGGACGTCACCATCCAACTGCTGCTGCAGTCATTCGCTGAGGGTGTGCATGTTTATTTTGGACAGGATGTGTCACTCACATTACCGGTCCGGAATCATTACCTAGGTCATTGCTAGAAGTACACAGCTGAAAGTACATTTTAGTACCAAAACTGCCTAAACTGAAAGCATGTTAAAAACAAGTATCATGAAGACATTGTCGTAATGCCTTCGTTGTAAAGGCATCTCGTTGTTCACCCTTCGATATAAAGGCTGTTTTCCCTGATATTACCACAATCATTGGCTGCAGCAAGCATACATGCATGCAGTCTCAAACATGTTTAAAACTTCCCCGGGTTGTTTGAAGACAAATTGTACATGTTTTAGGTATGTAATTCACTAAAGGGCCCAATCTGACCCCGCCCAACTTTTACCTGCAGTAGATACCAAAGTGAAGGTGTGCAGCACGCTATTGCAGTAGTGGTACAAAAAATTCATTTGGAGAGGATGTGGCGGAATGGTCAGATCTCCCTACATAAATATGAATCTGTCCTTATATAATGTAACTGGTGCTCATGTAAAGCAATCCTAAACCTGTAGGTCGCGTTGGCGCTATATAAAAACTACAAAACAAAATACAAGATTGGTCAGTGTGGGACTCCGTAACCAAAGTGGGCCAAACTGTGGATAGACTTGGAGAGAAAAAATATACATTTACAAAACGGAGTTTGACGTAAAGCATTAGGAGACGAGGGAATGAAGTAAGAAGAGAATATAAAGTGGCCACAAAAGAAAACTGTGGAAAGAGCACGGGTATACAGATAGGAGCACACAAAGGGCACTACGAAGAATGTCACATTCATAAACTGACTTCTCCAAAGATTCGTGCCTCATGACCCAGTGGCCAGTAATTCTGCTCTGTGTATGAGAAATGTATGGTTTATTTGATGGCAATGGCATCCACTTAATGCATGTTTTGTTCATGAAGAATACTCTAACCTACAGCAAACTCACGGAAACCGATAGCGCGCTTTCCCTGCCACACTGATCATTGGTGTCGGGCATGTAATTGCAGGAGCAGGCTGGGGTTGTGACTGTGACCGTTGGGGGAGGGGAGCTCACGTCAAGGGTGGAAAGCGCTAATTATACACATTATAAAGACACTAATTATGCACACTGTACACTGTCTGCGAGGCGCTGCGTCGTAAACATCCACTGCACGTAGAAACTAAGGTTTCCAGCAATTCCAAGGAGCTTTGTACATAACTATGGGGTGCACAAGACGCGCTCAGTGATGGGGGGAGGGAATGAGTGGCTGCGCTCATAAAAAATAACAAGAAGATTGTATCTAATCATTTAGGCTCAGAAGCACATACAGCGAAACCAGAGGGCAACAGGTTCCTTCAATGTTCAGCTTCTGAAATCAGACAATAGCTACCTGGATGTTAGTATCTGAATCCAGGGGGAAGGGGGTGGGTGGGGTGCGGGGGGAGGGGGGGAGAGAGAAAGAGAGAGAGAAAGAGAGAGAGAGAGAAGAGAGCGAGAAATAGAGAGAGAGCGAGAGAGAAGAGGGAGAACGAGCGAGAAGGAGAGAGATAGAGAGCGAGAGAGAAGGAGATTGGTGTGTGATTTCCAGAGATTAGACTCACACAGTGTGTCGCTCTCATTCCATTTCGATGCAGCACGTGGGAGGTAGGAAGTGAGAGTGCCCCACTCAAGCTACAGAAGAGGTTGGCTTAGGAGTGGATACCAGGTGGATAAACCACAAGTCTGCTGCATTAGATGCACGCTGAGGACCCACACCAGAATGACAGAAGCAGAGGGCAGAAAGAGAATGGAGGCATTTGCTTATAGCACACTCATTACTCTCTTTGATGGGGGGCCATCAGAAAGGTGATTGTAGTGCTATGAAGCAGAATGAAAGAGAAAATAAAATGAATGCATAAGATAGACGGCACAGAACAATATAGACAGAGTAGCAAGCCATGGATGGTGATAACAGTACAGACTCTCCTCAAGAAGCAAGTAAGGCTTAAAGACTTTACATTAAATTAAAGAATCATTAGAAGCAGAGTCCAGGGATTTGTGGGGCTGGAGGATCTGACATCAGGCACAGGAGCGCACATTGGTGCAGCTCAAACCATGATCTATAAAAATGTAACGCTACGTGGAGGCAATTGGAGGATTAGAGGGGCTGGTATCTTAACTTGAAGGAAATGCAGTCAGAGGTGATGAACGTTCTAGGAAAGCAGGCGAGATAGCACCAGTTGAAAAGGAAGAAAAAGTCAAGGGACTCAAGTATTAGAAATCAAGTAGAAACAAGGAAGAGAAGAACGTGAGAGGTGGTGGACAAAGGGGCAGCGGAAAACAAGCTCTCTGCATTGGTGTGGCGGGGGAGCGGCAGCCTTTGAAGTCTGATGCGAGGCACAGACAAATGGTGGTGTGACGTGGCTGGCGATGGTGTGCACGCGCATACTCACATGAACTGTACGCAATCCGCAAGTTTGGTAGAGTTTTTGAACTGCCTACTATAATCTCGCCTATCTATCTCTGCGGAATATAATAGTCGAGACCTAAAAAGCAACACAGTGATTCATATATGTGCATAACAATACATAAATGTAATACAGCTCTGTATAAGCAATCAGTTTAAGCGTTCACACGGCTGAGGAATACAGTTAATCTTAAACATGATTATAGAAATTGAAAATGATGCCTGTTAAATCCATCCAGGCAACACAATTAAAAAGAATAAATAAAATTAGGTAATCCAACTGTTCTAATTCATCACAGTTAAAGAATTATTCATTTCTCCGAGTTTATGTGGAGTACAGCCAATGTGAAATAAAGCTTTAACGACTGTTCTGATACAAGAATAAACAACATTTTCAAAAAACGGTATATATAATATACTTTCCCAGCTTTTCCTTTAGTTTTGCTGTATATTTTTCTGTCTTCTGGTTGTTAGTATATATATTCTGGGAAAGATCTTCCTTGTTCCCCTCATAAAAATACATCTGCTTCAATCCAAGTTAGTCTCTTTCTAGCAGGGGTGTGTGTAGTCTCAAAGACAAAAATTGCCTCCTTGTTCACTTTAGCTTCTCTTTTAATTTAACTTTCTTCCGATTTGGCTTCCCTGATTGCTTCTGACAGGTTCGTACATATCATTCTACAATAAGTGCAATGCACCCATACAGTAGTGTATCCAATCTCTCCACTGTCTTCATCCTGAAAGTGTGCTTGCAAGCCTGTATCTAATTCTGCTTCAGCACAGAATTCTTCATTAGCTGACGAGGAAGCTGTCATGAACCTGTTTTCCCACTACCTGGGAAAGACTGCAACAGTGCCCAACCCACCCTGACATGGTACACATATCTGTTAGGGTTTATATTTGGTCAATTTGATGAGTCCTCGAGCACTGCCTAGAACCCCAGCAGGAGAGGATTGCTCACAACACTTCCACTATTTTCAAATTCCTAAGTCTGGTCTTGAGAGACTTAGACCTTCCTCTTATCTCACGGTCATCGGTTTATTATTGGAAAGATGGGATTTAAGTCAACCTGTGATATGCAATTATTCTTTGTGTGATCTAAGGGGATAATTCCCATTTCAATTTGGCACATGGAGAATGTGGTTACCCCCTCCCCATTTACTTTTTAATGTGACTCCCCCCCCGCCCCTCCTCCCCCCCAATAACTTATTGTACATGTGGAGGAGAGCCTGTTCTCAGTAAGATAAAAACTATCCTCTGGTAAGGAACAAATGAAAAATAATTGGATTAGATGCGATCTTCATTCTGTTCTCTATCTCTTTCTTAATGAGTGTCTTTTAAAGACGAATCACATCTTGAGCTTTTCAGTGAAATTAGAAAAAGTCATGTGTTCGACAGTGTAGTCCTTGCAGTGACCAAGTGAGATTGCTGGGGTCTGGCCAAACACCTTCAAGGGAAGAACATGCACACATCGTCGCCAATGCACCATATACCACCTGGCACAAATAGCATGTAATTATAGGAATGGATTACTTGATCACCGTACCCAGCAAATTAGATCAAAATGAACAAAAAACCACAACTTTGAGAAGTATAGCTTGGGATAGGTGTACATGTGAGCCACAAACATTCAGAGAGATGGACCCAGTCCCCAAGAAGCAAGTTGAAGGGGTGAAATAAAATGTGCTAACTTGGATTAACTGCATATCTGTTGTCTTTTTCACCAGCTAGTTAAAACCTTTTGCAGAATATTGCTACTTGTGGTTTCTGCACCAGTGTATTTTAGGCTCTCCATGACGGTGGAAGCCAGTAAAAACTATATTTTTCCCATGTAAACGCAGCTGGCCTCGAATATCACTCCCTTTTTTAAAACATCTTTTTATTTTTATTATCCATGCTCATCGTACAATATGCATACTGACGGTACAGTGCAAACATCATCACACAGTTCGATCCATTATTTTACCCCCGGGAGTGATCATACATAGTGAATAAGGGAGTCTGGGTGCTCCATCGTTGCCCCCCCTCCCCCAGTTCGTACCTGCCCCGTAATAGCCGTATGTTTCAGTTTTAGTATGGTATTTGTTTGGATCTCCCTTGTACCTCATGGCCCCAGTGTTGTTCCTATGCAATTTCTCCACGGGGACCATAGTTTCTCTAATTTTTTGGGACATCCTCTAGCTTATAGATCACTTTGTCTGCCCTTTGGCACCAGTCAATATCTGCCTCCTACTCAGCTACCATTGCGGGATGTGAAGCCCCCCATTTCTTTCCTATATTTCAGCTGGCCACCCCTGATCCCAGTGCAAGCCATATCTTAGTGTGTCTTTACCATTCTTCCTCTCCCTGAATCATTCGGATTAGCCACTTTGCACTCATTGGTACTCTCTTCCCCCAGAGTTCCAGCCAGTCCATCTGTCCCCCCATTCCAGTATCTTTGTATCACTGGGCATTCCTAGAGGATATGGTAGAATGATCCCTCCTGTGTACAATCTCTGACACATTGGGTTGTCTCCATCCTTCTCAGTCTATGCAACAGCGTGCATGAGTAATTCGAGCGATGCAGGACCGTTAATTGTATTAACCTGAATCTGTCTCAAACCGCTATGCCCCGGGTCTCTGCAGGGCTTCCACCCACTCCTCATCTTCAATGTCCCCCACGTCTTCCACCCAGGTTCGCTGGAGCTGACTCGTCAGGGGAGTTGTTCATTAGTTTCCTGTAGATCACTGATATTCCAGTTTCTGGGATAGGGTCCGCCAGCAGTCTGTCGTCTCAGGGGGGAAAAGTCTGGGAGATTGGTGCCTTCTCGAATATGCTTCCTAGGTGCGTGTCCGGGCTGGAAATAGCAAAGTCTGTGCGTGGCTAGGGTTTTGAAGTGGAGCAGAGAACCATTTCTCCCTACATCTCTCAAGTGTTCAATTCCTATCTTTACCCACTGCAGTCCAGAGAGCTCCCACAGCTGGTCTCTATGCCATAGTGGGGTCATGGCTGTCAATTTAGAATGCGATCCATGATATCGATTTGCCTCTGTCCACCTTCTCACCGCTATCCGAGTGTGTATTGTTAAACCCATTTTATTTTTGCGGGCATATAGGATAATTTCATCATTACTAGCTGACATAGCTGCTCAATCGATTCCCATAGGCCGGTTCATTCAAGTCTGCATATACCCAGTTGTGGATTATTAAGTTCTGTGAGACAGTACAAGTTTGTAATGTCTGGGATTGCCAGCCTGCCATCGTAGATGCCTCCCTGTAACTTGCTCACGGCTACACGTGGCAATCCCCCCGCCACAGTAGTGATCTGAGTTTGTGAGCAATTTGTTTAAAAAAGATTTGTGGGGCCTGAAACGGTGTGTTTTGTAAAGTGTATAGTAGTCTAGAAAGGGCCATCGTCTTGTATAGTGCAGCTCTGCCCATTAGCGATAGGGGAATGGTGCACCGATGTGCAGCGTCAGTGCGGATGCGGTGCAGTTGTGGGGTGAGATTTCGCTGTAGGAATAATTGACTGTCTCTGGTGATATATTTCCCTAGGTATTTAAAGCCCTGCTAATGGTGGCACGCAGCCTGACAGAAGACTAGGTGGGGGTCCAGACGGGGAATACTAATGATTTTTTCCCAATTTATTTCGTTTCTCGCAAAGCTCCCAAATAGTTCAAAGAATTATAGGATGCGCGTGATGGTGGCATAAGGTCTGGAGAAGTCGAGGACTCTGTCGTCTGCGAATAGGCAGTTACGTTTCCTCCCAATCATCAAACGAGTAAATGCCCCATATCAGCAGTTATCCACGTATTCATTTTGCCAGTGGCTCTAGAGCCTAAGCAAAGAGGAGGGGCGACAATGAGCATCCCTGTCTGGTGCCTCTGCCCAATGCTATAATGCCCAAATCGCACTGTTGACCTGCACACTGGCTGGAGGGGCCTGGTATAGCACAGAATTTCATGGTAAAACCCCATCTTGCAAGACCGGAAATAGATATGGCCACTCTATACTATCAAATGCCATGGATGCGTCCAGGGCCATCAGTTCAGTTTGTTGAGTTGAGAGCTCACCGGTCATGTGGAAGATCCTGTACATCCTGCGCAAGTTGAGTCTTGTGCTCCTACGTGGCATGAAGCCAAACTGATCTACGTGTATAATATCTGATAGGAAGCCTAACTGCCAGGACCTTCGCTAGGACCTTTGCCTCCACGTATAGGAGTGAGATTGGTCTGGCTTGCCTGTTTTGTGGATGACCATTATCGTGGCCATTCCTTGATCTTAAAGGAGGGATACCACTGCCAATTGGAACATTTCCAACATTGACCCTGTGATTTTGCTAGAAAATCCCCTTGTTCAACTCCACCGCAGTCTGTTGTGTCCCGAGGCCTTCCTGTGCTGCAATAATTCCAAGGCCGCTGCTATCGCCTCCTCTGTCAGTTGGCTTCCAAATTGTCTGTGGCCTTTCCCAATAGCGTTGGAATAGTGAATTTACTCAGGAGCCCCTCACTGTCAATGTACGACCTCCTACTCCTGGGCTTACATAGGTTCTCATAGTATGAGGCAAAAGTGATTGTGATCACGGTGCTTGTCATCTGTAAGGCGCCCTGCTGATCAGACTCCTGCCACCCAAGACCTGCCCCTATCCTTTTTATCCAGCCAAGCTAGTAGTTTGGATGCCATGTCTCCAACTTCGTAGAGTCTGCGCTGCGTGGTCAGGACATGCGATAGGGCTGTTTTGTCAGCCATGTTTCTCAGATCTTTTTGCCTCAGAGCTAATCTGTTCAAGGTGTCATTGTTGCACTTCCTAGTCACCTCCAGCCTCATCATGTCCTGATCCATCATTTTGCATGTCATTTGTGCTTCCTTTTTCGTCCCTCCTATCAGGGCCTGGGCCTCATCCCATCACGGTCTTAAATGCCTCCCATAGGATGCAAGGAGAGGATACGGATTCCTTATTTTCCTTGAATATAACTCTGCCCCTGAGTACAGTTTGTCTTTGATGCCTGTCTCTCAAATGGCAGGAATCTATTCTAGGGTAACTATTAGTGTGAACTGTTGGTCCCCTTAGTGACACCCCACTTGTGAATGGTCCTATATGCCTCGAGCCACATTTTCCGCCCATGAGAAGCTCTCCACTTGATTGTGAGAACTTTTTTTTAATCTCTTATGGAATAATGCCTGTCTTCTGAACTATAACCTTTTCCCATATGACTAACGGATGGGAACAGAAAATAAGCAGGAAAAATCACACAGTACATTTGATAGCTGCAAGGTATCTTGCTCGAATGACTACTGTTCTGCCGAGTAGCTTGCACATTGAGTACAGGCTGCATAGTAGAATAGTGGACCACTGGCTCTGGGCATCAATAAAACAAATACCAGTCACTCTCCAGTATCCATCATTTGCTGTGTTGAAAGCTGACCGATTGAGGCTGCCCAACAGGCAGCCCAGAGACCGCACCTCTTGTCAGCTTGTCCTCGTCAGATGTGCCAGAGCTCTCTAAAAAGCGTAATTCATTCTTTCCCATGCACTAAAAGTCAGCGGTACTATCTAACAAATCAGAGAAGGTAGAGGAGGAAATCTTTTTATTCAGCACCCACAGAGCGCATATTCCCATTATAGATCATCATATAGCGGTGCTTGTCCAAGGGAGGATTTGCACAGTCTTACCACCTCTACGGCGCTCACATTGTGACAAAATTGGTAGTCTAATTCTTCGGGATATATTCTCTGCTTCCAATATGAACAGATTACATGTATTTCCCTTTGTAGCTCGATTTTAGCCTAAAGCCCCTACGTCCCACAGAGGCCACGAATGTGGTGTTCGTATCACTAAGCAAACATGTGTTTGTAGCTGGGTTATTACATGGCTTTTCTTGATGACCCCAAGGCTGGTCCTAGCTTACGGCCGCTGTTGTTTACCGCCCTAGCTTTTCCGTAGGTAGAGGAGCTTCTTCATCAGAAAAGTACCACAGTAAAGACTGCGACTATGGACCAAACGTAGTATCCCTGGCCTCACAAGGGGGACATTACACTTCTTAGCGCTAAACCAGTATCCACTTTTTTTATCGTTTATTTGCATTTGTAGCTAGGTTGCAGTATGTTTCTTCATAGGACCAAAACATTTTTTCAAAGGAGTACAGTTATAATGTAGAGCTTAGTTCCTTGTGGAAATACTTTTCTTTTTTTTATCAATGAGAGAAAAGAGTTCCCTACTTTTTACTCGATGCCTCTATAGGGGAAGTTACCATTCATAATTAGGACATCGATGAGCTAACATTTTATTTCGCGTGGTCAAAAATAACTAGGAACTATTGAGGTTATGTTTTACAGAGGACTTAGCGACCTCGCAAGTATGCTCCTAATTCCTACATTAGATATTCTGTTAATATTTCTTAAACGCTACTCTGTTCTTGCAGGCCCCTTTCAAGAAAGTGTAACTGCTCACACTTAGCCAGAGCCTTTTCATTCATCAGTTTTTCAGAGGCATGCACCCATTGATGTAATCTGAAGGATAGCTGGTATGTAAGCCCCACAAGCTTTTCACAACTACTTTCTAGGCTCTGGTTCGGGGCCAGCATGCAGTTTTGGAAGACAGTTCTCCATTCTTTCTCTGCTGAGCACCGCTTCTGCTGTTCTGTGTTCAATTTTCTGCATTGTAATAATTCTTCAGATTTGGATGCTGCGGACTATATATCAAATGTTCCCACCTGTTGCATTAACTCTTGTAATGTTATTCTTAGGCTCCATCTGATAATTATAACAGACCATCCTCTTCCTTCCCCAGAAGTCCAACTCAGTTAAAGTATCATCATACTCGCATTAAAGGATATGAGGTGAAGAGGAAAGCATTGGAGCCTGGGAAAGGGGCACATGCTATGGATGTGTGTCTTTTTCCTCATTAAATGCAGATTTGACATCTTATTTTACATTCTGTAAAGTGGTGCTAGTAACAAACTGCAGGTAGAGGGTACCTGGCAATAAGTGTTGAAAAGCTACTGCACCCCATAAACCTAATGTTCTAATAAGTTAGGACACCTGAGCAAGTAATTATCTCTTTATATGTTTACATGTGTTTTTCTAAACACATCATTACACGTGTCATATTAGTTTAATATATTTTATATTTGCAATACTTTTTATCCTTACAAATAAATGTATTTACTTTTGCAGCTATTTTTGGGAGCAAGAGCTGCAGGCTACAGCTACATCTGCCAGACTGTGGATTATTCAGATAATGAACCTGAAGTTAGGGTAAGTGTTATTGTGTGTGTGATAGTAGCTCTAAAATTGATTGGAAGTAATGATGATTCCGTTTTTCCTGCCCTGTACGCATTGAATACAATGTGTGTCTTGAGGACTTTTTTTTCAACCAGGATCATTACAGATCTGTGACTTGAAGGCAGTTAATGGATATTTTGGTTACAAATTAAGAAAGCATTAATTTGAAGATTGTTACTTATGGGTCTCTCCAATAGCATTTTAATGGCTCAGTAGCTGTACTGCAATTCACAGCAGATACGATCTTTGTGATGAATTTTAGGAATCCAAAGACGGCGATACACTTTCAGTTTTCAGCATTTGATGTTTTTACAAGGTGTCTATTGCAAATTCACACACTGTGCTGTATATTCTGTATACATGCGGTTCACTCTCCTGCCCTCTAGTGTTGGGTTCAGAATACTACCACTTGTTTGACTTCATGCACAATTGCAATGACGTGAACTTAATGCAGACACAGATTCCACCTCAATTTCTTTCATTGTATTTGGAGGTGTTAAGTTATTGCTCTGCTTATAATTGCATCCACCCATTGATGTTATGACAAACAGGTGGGCACACTTTTTGAAACACTAGCCTAGAGCAAATAGATGAATATCAATTTTGGATAATTTTTTCCGACGATAACCGGACGACCAGGTTGTATGAGAATGAATCTGGGAAGGGGGACATCATCCGGTTGTCATATAAAGACCACCATTTGGCCCACCACTTGTGCCTGTCCAGGGACCATAATGACAAAACTTTTGTGCATGCAAGGCCTATTGTTCAAAAAGACTTAAGTGCACTGAAAGGAGAACCATTGGTCTTACTGTGCCATGGTCACACATGACGACTCTTCAGAATCTCCTGAATGAGCTTTTGAGGAGGAACTGGGAGAAAACCAAGAGTGGTAGGATGGGTCTTTATTCAGAGACCTCTATAGTTAGATATATGGATGTTGTACATCCAAACCAAGCACTTGTAGAATGCTTCCAGAGGCATGTCCCTTTATTAACGTGTACCTATAGACACCTTGCAGTCTCCACTTTAGAAGGTGCACACATGGGTAGCAAACAAAAAAGCTTAGAAAATGTATCCATCTTGAAACAGGTTCAGGTTTAGTCTGCAGCAGAACATAAATTGTTGAGATTTGCACTTGAAAAAAATTATTAGCCTAAAAAAAGATGATTGCCAATGACCGGATGACCAACCCTCGAAAGCGAAACCGCCTTTGACAAGATACTCAACTGGGAAATTAAAAATCAATTTCAAAAGGAGATACAAGCTTCTCTTTTGATAGAGGATCGACACCAGCCTTAGTGTTCAAGCAAATAACCTTTTTTTTTTTTTTTTTTTTTTAACACATTTTTAACACACTTTATCGATGACCACAATATATCATGCACTATCTTGTACAAACATTTCACATACAGTCTTTTTTGTTTTTCTCCCGTCATAACCTTACCAGTGCATTTATACACACAAATTTAGTTGCCCAAGAACTTTCAGTGTAAGAGAAGCGTACAAAGAATATCTATAGCCTGACCCCTTCTCCAAACCAATAATGAACATGTAGTGTCATATCCATCATTCAAAGTAGTGCATATTTAAAGCCAAATCAGTGACATAAAGGAAACACCCAACTGAGGTATTTAAAAGTAGTGGGAGCCACGGTAAGTGAGCAATCTCGAAATTGTAAACGAGTAATGTGTGGAGTGTTTTGGAAAAAGTAACTGGTCGATTTATCGAGGTTTATGGACAGACCTGACAGGCGTTCGAAGGTAGTGAATATATCTGGGAGGGGGGTCGCTTAGGTGGTGAGGTCTTGCAAATATAAGAGCATGTCATCTTTCTTTCTTTAATTCTTTATTTCGGTCATATAGACCATAAAAGATACAATACAGCAATTAATAAAACATTGGTTTAAGAGAAATAAATGCACATTTCCTACAATCTTACAATTAATTTCCCCCCTATACAAGGAAGAAGGAGGTTAAAAACAAGCCATATCAATGTCCACACATTAAGGAGTTTTTTTTCCCTAATCTGCCAAATTGTCATTAAATATTTGGCTACTGCAAACACAATATGGGCCAGAGTGCTGGTTTTCATTATTCTAAATGCATGGGTATAGTCACTGAACCCCAGATTTCTGCAAAGGGGCGCTAGCCAGTACTTTCTGGGTTTGCTGTAGGCAGGGCAGACAAACATAATGTGAAGCTCATCTTCCTTATAAGTATTACAGCTTGGGCACATCGTATCACCACCATTGTGCCACTTGTGGGTGAATGTTCTGGTGGGCAGAGTACTTAGCCTCCATTGTACGTATAATTTTCTTGCAAGGATGGGAAAAATAAGGTCCATGAAGCTTTCAAAGGCATAACAGTTTTTAAATTCCAGAAACCGATTTGTGAGGGTGCCGCTGTTTGGCTCATTCAGCAGGATAGAGAGTCTTTTTTCTTTGTACATTTGGACCAGTTTTTTGTGTGGAACCCTTCGACAACTCTTTTCGGGATCCTCCCAGAGTTCGGATAAGTTCATGAGGTGCAGTTCCTTTTTTATAAAAGCAAGCCAGGGAATTTTGTCATTTTGATTCGGGTTCATGACATGAATAAGGTCCTGCCTGTAATGCTGGAGTTCATTAGTGGACCATAACCTATGCCAGAACCTCACCGGCTTTGACTCTAACTCCCCAGTAATAGAGGGAAGGCCCAAGTCTAGTCTCAGCGGCAAGAGCGGTGTGCCTCGCGGGAGAGCCAAGAGGCGTCTAACAAAGTTGTTTTCCACTCTTGCTAATTCTTGGCCAGCTTTGTGCCCCCATAATTCGCTCCCATATGTCGCAGCTGCCTTGGCTTGGGTTTGGTACAGTTCAAGTGCTGGGCTAATGGGCTTGTAGGTTGAGGTGTTTACTTCCTTCAATATTGCACCCGATAGTTGGGACAGTTTAAGGCGTGATCTCATTATCTGGGGGACCCAGGATAAGTTTTCCTGCAACGTTACTCCCAGATACAGGAAGGTAGTTACCCTCTCAAGGCTGGCAGTGCCCAGGGTGGGATTGGGTCTGGCTTTTTTGGGGGGATTAAATATCATGAATTTGGTCTTTTCTGTATTGATCTCAAGACCGTGTTGGCTACAGAAAAGACCAAATCCGTCCAGAATCCTCTGAATTCCCATTGGGGATTTGGATAGGAGGAGGGTATCATCGGCAAACATAATTGCCGGAACCCTCCTTCCTGCCAGGCGTGGGGCATCATTGTCCTTAACCCTTTCTAGGTGAATATAACATTGTTAATAAAGAGGCAAAACAGGGTCGGTGCCAGGACACAACCCTGCCTCACCCCTCTACGAACAGGGAACCTGGATGACAGTCTTCCGTCCCTCCCACACCTGACCTGTGCATATGTGTTATCGTGGAGCCTGATTATAATATTTAGTATCTGAGCAGGTACCCCTAGCTTTTCCAAGACCTCCCATAGTTTCTTACGTGGGACTAGGTCAAAGGCTGACTTCAGGTCTACGAACACCATGTACAGCCTTCCCCCCTCTATCCTTACCGTCTTCCAGTAGAGCAGGACGAGGCAGAAAATCTGGTCCATGGTGGACGTATTTTTCCTGAAGCCAGCCTGGAGGGGACTCAGAATATCATTGGACTCCACCCAATCCAACAGCATGTCATCTGCGTATATTGAAAATAAGTGATAAACCCAGTCAACGCAGATACCGAGCTAGGCCGCCGATTTCCGAAGAGTCAGGGCCAGCGGTTCCAATGCTAGCACAAACAACAGGGGGGACAGGGGACACCCCTGCCTTGTGCCACGATGTATAGTATATGTATCAGAAATATAGTGGCCCGTACAGGCTCTAGCCGTCGGAACCGTGTACAATAAGCGGACCCATTTTAGATACGTGTCCAGAAATCCCAAAACGCTGCAACGTCGCAAACATGAAATCCCATGACAGGGAATCAAACGCCTGCCAGAAGTCTATTGCGATACACCCAGCGTGGCGGTGGGCCTGCGAGGTAGTCGCCATTACTGCGTGCAACCGCAGAGTGTTAAGCGACGTACTGCGGTTTTAGAGAAATCCGAACTGATCACTGTGGATAAGTTCAAGCAAATAACCTTTGAAGTGAGAACCTTTACAATATAGCAACACCGTGTCAGATCACAAAGTGATGTGAGGCAAATACCTAGGCCAAAAACTGGTAACATTTTGGCACAACCTGCTTTACAATCCACAAAAGGGATAGAAGAGAAGAAGTAAATGTAAATGTAAATGTAGACGTATTTGTAAAGCGCACTGATACCCCGGCAAGCAGTGTGTCCTGGCGCTGTACTCATACCGCTAGGGAACCCGTCCTGGCTTTTCCCCGTGAAATGTCCACTCCTGGGCATCCCCGGGGTGCAACCAGGCATCCCCAGCGCTGTAGGGGGCCGTTGTGGAGGCTAAGCAAGCTATTGCCCAGAGTTGCAGCGTGGGACCCATGATTAGAATAGGCACTGAGGCGAGAATATCCAGTCAGCGGAATTAATGAGCCAGAGACCCGCCGAGGCGGGAATCGAACCCTGGTCCCTGGCCAGAACTCTGCATCAAGGTCTGCCGCTCTAACCATTGAGCCACACTCAAGTGTACTTTCGATTAAGCCTTTTCCACGGGATGTTGTTCTTTCTCCATTCTAAAGAAGAGAAAGGAGGTTTAGTAGTAATCTGGCAAAAAAGTCATGGTTTGCCACCATAGTGTCAATCAAAGGCACATGACCCTGAGACCGAAAGAGGGAGAGAAGAACAGACAGGATTGGAAGAGGTGAATGATGCATAGTATAACTAGATCCCACATTAATCAAATCTGAGTTCATGCCAATCTGAGCTTCTCCTCCTGGTGAGACATCTCCAAATCCTAACCATTCAAAGGGCTACATTTCATTGAGGGATTACTGTGTAGATGTACAATGCCAATGATGACCTTCTACTTCAAATACGAACAAAAAATAATATGAAAACTAACCAGTACTTGCCCACGATCAAGACTCCCACCAGATCAACAATTTTATGAGAGCTACTTTTAATTTACAAGGGGCAAAGTCATAACATGTGCAAGAATGAATTCAGACATTTCTTTAGAAACCCCTCTACCCTTCTTTGAAAGACCTCTGAGTCTCAGATAGTACAGATGGTGAGGTGCATAATAGGGATTATAGCCCGTGCAAAATGTAGGTATCCTATGTCCGAATTCACATGTAGCCACTCAAGGAGTGTTGTCCTATAAAGTGGTCACAAGCAATAAGCTATTGCCAGGGTCTGGTGTTGATAACGCCAGGGATCAGAATTTACTAAAACTGCAAAATACCTGGGCAAAACCCTTGCAGACCAGCATGCTCAAAAGCATCTCAGTTGGGTGGTGTTCACAAATGAAGATGTTTCATAAAGGCATTTAGACTGTGAAGGAGACGTCTTCAAACCAGATAAAACGGCCTTAGCACACGTAGCATTTAAAGCATTCCGTTCATACAAGGTGGCCCTAATGTGCACATACAACATGAAAGAGAGGTAAATGCTTAATTTGTCAAGAATAGCACATTAAATTTGGCACTGGGGTGACCGTAGACAAGTAAAGTGTCATATGCGAGCATGTTCTGGGATTAGACCTTGATTTTGCAAATATATAAATAATACTTTACAGAGAAACAAATTATTATAATGTATGTAATGGAGATATGCGTTGGGTCACAAGGAAGTACCAACTTATGATGTAATAAGACCACATTCAGGCAAGGTTTTATGTTTAAACTCTGTCCCATTACCAATTTTTGACCTGAAGCCTCAGAAATCCGATACCTCCATTTGCCAGATATTATTAAAGAGACAAACTTCCTCAATCAGGGTGTGCTTTGCTGGCAAGTGGAAACTATATCAAAGCACTGTATTTCCAGTGTAGTGGCCGTCACTCCAAGACATTACTAGATATTTGCTAATACTTCATTGATCTGGGTTGGCATCTACGTCGTTTTTTTGTTTTTTTTTGCCATTGGGTAGCAGATGCTGGGTGTTTGCAAGAAAGACAATAGTCTTTAGTTCTTAAAATCAAAACTTGTATAGAGGGTCATTTGAAAATAATTATACCTACATTTGCTCTTAAAGTTTTTCTCACACCCCTTAGGATTTCCTGCATTCCTTTCAATTTAAGAAATTGTCAGGCAATTGTGTTTTTGGGGGCCGTCACTTCACTACATTTCGCAGGGTTTGTGAATCGCAGACATTAACAATAAATGAACCTTATTTGTAAGGGTAAAAGGATAGAGTACTGTCATGGACAAATCCTATGTAACTCTAGGATAGTTTCACCATTTCTCAGTGAGTTGCCTTCACTTTGGAAGACATTGCAAATGCTGCAGAGGTCTCTTCATAACTGCACTACAGTGACAAACCTTTTTGATATACAAAACATTTGTTTGTTGCTTTTTCACTACCAAATCAAGGGACATTTCCAAGCCTGGGATTGTGTGATGGATTGCCCGCTACCAATTCTGCCTTTAATGCGACCACTAGTTTTGTATTCCATATTAAAGAAGCCTGCAAACAGTGTCATTCGTAGGAAAATTAGCTTTAAGCTTAAATATCTAACACAACCACATGGATGTCTGTAAACATATTCATAAAACACTACTGTGTATACATGGCAGAAGGGAACTCTTAAGTGGGCAAATACTTCTGAAAACTCTATTTGCATCCTCTTCTTCCACATAATGCCAGTCTCCACTGGAGTTGTTCACAGTGCTTTACAGTCTTTGCACAGTATGTGAATATGCGGTAGGCTTATGGTGCGGAAAATGTTACTTTGCTTTTACCACTATTTTGTTGATTATGTTGCCGATTCACATGTGATCCTCTTACCTCCCAGGGCCTGAGAGTTCTGACAAGTTTGTTTTTCATAGTAGAATACATATTAATAACGCAATGGGTGGGGCTTTAATTTGAGGAAAAGTCTTCTGTTATACGTTTTATTTTCAACTTTAGGGATGTAATCAATAGTTGATCCTATGACTCCAGAAGTTGAAGAAATATTTATGTAAAAAAATATTATCACCGGAATTGGGGTAAGATTATGCGCAGCCTTTCATACCATACATGGTTTCACTTAAAAATCTGGTCCCATTAGTGGGTACATACTAATACCCTTCTCCCTCTCCTGCTCTTTTAGCTCTCTCATCTTTGGATTCAGCCACTGTGGTATCGCATAGATTTGACCATATTAGTAACTGAATGGATTCTGTCACTGACCACCATTATATTTATTTATTCATGTATTATAGTTCTTTACCAACTGTACTGACACTGGAGTTATACTACTTACAACACTTTGAATGTTGTTATGCTGACGCTTAACAATGAGCTGAAATGTTGATTAGTAGGACCGCGGAGATAATTCTTGAATGTATTTTAACTTTTCAATGTTACAAATCTCTCTCTTGTGGTCTCCACGCGTGTTGGGTGTCTATTTACATTATAGTGTGCTCTATTGGATTTTTGAGATGTACGTCTATCCTATACGTTCCAGTCTAATAACTACTGGCGTCGTTTCTGAACTGTTAACTTTTGGGTCTAACTGGCGTTGACTATGGGGGGGCTTTGGGTTGCATTCAGACGGGAGCATTTTACTTGCGGGTCATTATAATGTTGGTGATATGTGTACAGGTATGTTGGGTGGGGGGGGGTGTGACAGTTTCTACGGGCCTTTCCGGATTCCCCAGTGTTAGTATAGTCTGTTATGGGGTGTTACGGGTGTGTGGCTGGTTGGGACATTTGGTGTGTTTTTGTTCGGGCGTGTTCCGAGTCGTTTGAACCGCCTGGGTCTGGGGTGCAGTGGGTGGTTCGTTGTGTGCTGTCTGTTTGAATTGGTGTAGGAGTAGAGTCCATTCCACAGATATGTGGTGCTTGCGTGTCCCTCTCACATCTTCATTTCTAATCGCTTCCTCTTCTGCTGCTCCCCATTTATTCACTGCACCCACCCAGGCTGCCATAGGAGATCCTGCTGGGGCACGCTAGTAGATGGCTATTCCTCTCTTAGCAGTATTGCCAGAGACATGAAGCGTACCTGCACTTTGTGTGAATTCCGCCTCTGGAATACTCCCAATGTGCTAGACTCCCATGTGTTCATGTCTGGTAGGCCTGTGGTTTTCCGTAATGCCTCATGTATGGAACTCCAGTATGGTTGCATTGTGGGACAACTCCAGAAAATATGCTGGAAGTCTGCATCAGGGGCCCGGCAGCAGGGACATAGGATCTACGTGTATGGGTAATACCTTTGGAGAAGCGCTGGTGTTAAATATGCCCCATGTAGGATGTAGAATTGTAGGTTTTTAAAGCGTGCAATTTGGGATACTTTTTGGTTACTCTATTGCTTGTTCCCACTCTTTGTCATGTAATGGTCATCCTAGTTCCTCTTCCCATGTCTGTCGCAGTGAGTCCAGTGGTTTGACTATGAGTTCTTGTACAGCTTTGTAGAGCCAAGTGACTAAGTGCCTGTCCTCACCCATGTGGAGGATTGTGTGCAGTACTGGCTGTGTTGTGGGTTCCCCTTCGGTTAGGTCTCTTAAGGGCAGCAGTTGGTGGTGATTTGTCTTTGGGGTAGGAATTGCCCTGGCGGAAGGTCATACTCCTGCATTAATTGATTGAACGGACTTAGTTGTCTGTCATCAAATGGGGATTCCACCTTGAGAAAGAGTGATCTGTCCATACCTGCACTGTACTTGCTGTGTAATATCTTTCATTTCTAGGCAGTCCTATCAGAGGTAGCAGTGGAGAGTAGAGGGTCTTTCTTGCGGACATACGATGTATCCTCATTATGCATCTGCAGGCTATTGACACCTGTAGTGGGTATGTTCGCATGGGTCTGGTGCCGGGTATTAACAAACAACGGATTGCCAGCACCGCTATAGGCCCAACATCGGTATTGGTTTCTACTAAGTAACGCTCCTCGGTCCAGTGAGAGAGCGACTGCAATTGTGTGGCTAGGAAATATGCCTCGATGGATTGGTCTTGAAGTCCCCACCGGTCGGGCTGCAATTGTAATTTGGACAGAGCAACCCTATGCCGGCCTGTGCCCCAAAAAAGGGACATAAGTAACGAGTTTAGTTCCCGAAAAAAAGTACAGGGGAGATGAATGGGAGGTTAGCAAAGTGGTATAGTAATCTAGGGACTATTATCATTTTAGCCAAAGCCACTCATCCAATTGGGGCCAGGGGAAGAGTCTTCAAAAAACATACCACCTCCCTTATCCCTGCCAGTGCTTTGCGATGGTTTCCCGCATATATGTCAGTGGGGGAGTGGTATATCCGGACTCAGAAGTATTGAGGGGCACTTTCACTCTAGGCGACAGTCTGATCTCTTATTGTGATGTTCTGGGGGGTGAGACCCGAGCTTAGCGGATTACTTGTGGATTTATCCCAATTTACTTTGATTCCTATAGCCTCTGCAAATTCTGTCAGTGTTGTCCAGATTGGAGTCAAGTCTGCTGTGATGTCACGCATGTACAATAATAGGTCATCTGCATACAGGAATACGCTGTGAGTGGTGCCTGCTATTGGGATACCCCAGTTCTCTCCCGCCTGGCGTAGGCGAATCACTAGTGGTTCCACTGCCATGGCGAACAGTAGAGGGGTGAGGGGTCACCCCTGCCTTTTGCCCCTCACCACTTTGAATGCGGCTGATATATATAGTCCTATTTGCACTCTTGAGGTGAGATTTGTGGGTAATAGTTGCATATACGCCAGTAGGGTGGGGCCTATTCCTGCCCGTTGAACAACTGTGGCCATGTGCGGGTATCAACAGCTTTCTCCTTGTCCAGAATCAAGCATGCAGCTCTTGGATAGGTAATGCTTCCTCTGTCCTGAACGTGGAACAGCCTTTGTATGTTCTGAAATGCTTTTCTATCTGGAACAATTCTGGGTGGATCAGTGGGGGGAGGATTTGTGTATTTCAATCTGCTAGTATCTTCCCCAGGATTTTACAGTCCGCTGTCAATAGTGTTATGGGTCTGTATGAGGCCAGGAGTTTTGGGTCTCGGTTCGGTTTCGGGAATGTCACAAGCATGGATTCCCTGAGTGACCCCAGGAGTTCGCCCTTCTCTAATGCTTCGTCATAAATTTGTCAGGTGGCCTACAAGTCTGGCAGAGAAGGTGCTATAATAATGAGTAGAAAGACGTCCATTCCAGGGACTTTATTGCTTGCCAGGGCTTGGATTGCTTGGGATATGTTTGTGGATGCTATCTTTGTGTCCAGGGAGGTCTTATCCAATGGTGAAATTTGTGCTATACTCGGGGTATCTAGGAAGTGTTCCAGTGCCCTCTGGTTGCTCAGTGTTGGATTTTTATATACCCCTGAACAGTAGTTTTGGAAGAGTTGTAATATTTCTGCCTGTGAGCTGATCGACTTTCTGGTCGGGTCTACTATCTCTGTGATTGGTTTTATCTCTGTATCTTGCCGAGCCAAACAGGCTAGGAGCGTCCCGATTCTGTTGCCCTCCCTATGTGCCCTTGCCGCATGTACCTTAAAATTATATCTAAGCAGGTCCAGTAGGGTCGCTGTGTATGCCGTTTTGGCCTCCGCCCCTGGGTCGGGGTTGCCGTGTACACATCCCCTTCTTTGGTTATAGTTGCCAATGTGGTTTCTGCTTTTTGTAGAGCCTGTTCCAATGTTCTCCTAAGTCTCATTATTTGTCTTATGTGCTCTCCCGTGGCAACCATCTTAAAGGCGTCCCATTCGAGCAGCCTGGAAGCTGTTGTACCCTGGTTTGTTGTCAAGTATTCCTGTATGCAGTTTCGCTGCTCATGCCAGAACGCCTTTTCCAGGTGGGTAGTGGGGAAGGGGGGTCTCCACCTAAAGGGTTAAGATGTGTGCTTCATGGCTTGAAAGGACCAGGCCTAGGTAGTGAGAGTGCTGAATTTTGGGGACTATTGTTGCGGTGCAGAGAAATCTGTCTAGCCTTACCCATAAATTGTGGGGACAGAGTGAAACGAGTAGATCTTGGTGTTTGGATGTCAGACTCTCCATGCATCTGTGAGCGCCCAGTGTGAAATTCAGGACCGGTAGCATTCTGTCTGTTTATGAGCTGGGACATGTGCGGGAGGGGGATGGGATCTATCTAGAATGAGGTCTAGCAAGCAGTTGTAGTCGCCCCCTAGTATCCATGGTATGGAAGTGTATTGGGCTAGGACCCCAGTGAGGTGATCTCAAAATTTGACTTTCTCTGTGTTTGGAGCCCAAATGCTGCCTATATGTATTGGTTGCCCCTCTAGGATTGTATATCTCCCTTCTTTGTCCACCGTTCCCCTGATTTCCTGAAAGGTAGTTCCGGTCTGAGCCAAATCAAGGTACCTCTGTGGAGAAGTGTGGCTCACTGGTTAGAGCAGGCAGACCCTGAAGCAGAGGTCAGACCCGGGACCAGGGTTCAATTCCCGACGCGGCAGGGTCTTGAGCTCAAATGTCCATGGACTCGATAATTCTCGCTTCGGTGCCTGACCTAATCATGGGTTCACACTGTGCAACTCTGGGCATTAAGCTTGCTTAATCTCCACAACGGCCCCCCCGCGGCGGGATGCCTGGCTTTCACCTTGGGGATGCCCTGTAGGGGCTATCTCACAGGGAAAAGCCAGGACGGGTTCCCAAGGCAAGCGCGGAGATACCCCTTCGGGGGTCGATTCTGGCGCTGTATAAGAAACATAATAATAATAATAATAATAATAATAAAGGCATAGTATGTTGTGGTGCATAGGGCCCCCGCTATTTCCTGTGCAGGCGCTCCGACTCTAGCACTGTTAAGTGTGTTTCTTGTAGCAGAGCTATCTCCGCTCGCTGCCACTTAATGTAGGAGTAGATGGCATACCTCTTGCTCGCTGTGTGCATGCCCCTAATGTTTAGCGTAATGAAACTAATGTCCGTGTTTATGGTCTTGTTAGTCGTGTTATGACATCTATGGGGCCCAGGACGCTGCGCTCTGGGAGTGTAGTAGTGCCTGGTCTCCCCCTGTTTTGGGGTTGATTCGTATTATGTGATTGTGCTACCTGCCTGTAGGGTTTATTTGGTAGTGGGAGAGTGATTCAATTGGGTGAAGGGGTGAAACATTGCAAAGGGAGTTGGTCTCAACTTAGTTGACCTATAGCTCGCATTATGTACATACTCTAGTGCATTGTTTGAGGGGTTGTGGCTTCTTGCTTATGCTATATGTGGTCTGTGTGGCCCATTCCAGCTGTTGAGTGTAAATGTGGTGCTGACTGAACCCCTATGTGTCCCCATATTGCACCTTTTGATGACTGCGCATTCTCACTGCATTGTGCACTTGACAAAAAATGAGCTTGAAACTATATCAGTGTCGCTCTGTGGGGTATAGGGAGCCCGCTGGGTGCATTGGGGGCATATACACAATTATGAGTCTCTCAGATAAATGTGTTCGCCGTCTGTGGGGTCACCGCTGGTGGGGTTATTGAGCCCTCCCAGGAGTTATTTGTGTTGCTTTGCTTATGTCCTCTTCCGATGTGAAGAGGTCGGGCCTCTCTCCCCGTCTGAGCTCCCTGCTATTGGGCCCAGTTCCGCTGCCACCTGTAGTGCCTTCCGAGGCTACGCAATTATTTGCTCTAGATCCTGGAGGGGGTTAGTGGGGAGGGGGGGGGCTCTGCATGTTGTCCCTGATTGTGTTCCTGGTTGTTTCAGGGTTGTGTTTTTCTATTGTCTGTTTGCTTCTGGACTCTCAAGTGTGGTTTCCCTGGACACTTTGCCTTGTAGGTGTTCTTGTTCTGCCCAGTCATATGCATGCATCCTTTGGATATGTGAACAAGCTTGTGCGGCCTTCGTGTATAATTTTGAGGCGAACAAGTAGGAGTATTGAACATCTCTTTATTGTAGCATGCTCTCGACCCCAGGAATGAGGCACGTTGTTGTTGTACCGCCCGGGAGAAGTCGGGGAACAGCATGACCTGCTTGTCTTCCTCCCGATATGGACCCTGTTGCCTGGCTGCCCTGAGCAACGCGTCCCTATCAAGATAATGTAGAAGTTTCAGCAGCAGTGGTCTGGGTGGGGACCCCGGAGGCGGTCTGTGCTCCGGAACCCGGTGCACCCTTTCCACCAAGAAGTATGTGGTCAGTTCCGATGCCTAGGTAAATGATTTGAGGCAAGTCTCTCCGTACCCTATGGGATCAAGGCCTTCTGTGACCTCCGGTAGGTTCAGAACTCTAATGTTACTTTGTTTTGAGTGTCCCTCCAAGTCATCTGTTCTTTCTTCTAAGATCTTGACTCGAGATTGAAGGCCTCTCAATGTTTCCTGCTGCGACTTGATTTGGGGTTCTGTAGTCTGGATGTTTTTCTCTCCATGCATTACTTTGTCCGCCAATTCACGATGATCGTCTCAGAGCAGTTTGAGATCTGTGGCCAGTGCTATGAATCTGTCTTCCTATATGGTGGCTCTGGAAGGTTCTATGGCCGACAGCACACTCTCTATCTTGTTGGACATTGATGCCGTGGTGTTGTATCCCCCTCCGTCTGGGTATCCATAACCTCTGGGGAGGATTGTCTCGTGTGGGCTGGTGTTTGTGAGGCCCCGTTAGGGTGCTATCTCCCCATGTTTGGGTTAAGTGAAGGAGAAACTGTTCTCTTTTAGCCGGCTTGTTTGATGCTTGGTGGTGGGTGGACATCCTGGCTTCCTTGGTGGGCCCCTTGCTTCCGTACAGTGTTCACTCTAGCGATTGTAGGTTTTATGCTACTTCAGAATACTTCCCTCGGTACTAGTTGCTCAATGAGATTTGCCCCCTTTGCGATTCTGGTTGTTTGCTCTGTTGTCTTGTCTCCTGAGGTATCGTTCTGTGCAGCATTAGGTATGTTAAGATGGCGGCAGGCTGTGATCCTCCACACCTTGTAGTATGTTTCGGTATTTCTTGTGTGCTGTTCACTAGTTTTCTTTCTCGCAGTGGTTTGATGTTACCGTTCTCTTCCCCTCTCCCTCCTCTTGATTGACTCTCCCCTGTGAGGTTTCACCCTTAGGCCTTTGTTCCTTCACCTTTCGCGCCTCAAGATCTTGTGCCGATCAATCAGGTTCTTAAGTGGGGTTGGGGAGGAGGGTGGGTGGTAAACAGCTCACCAGAGACTTCCTGGTTACCATCTGGGGCTATTTGGTTTGGGGAGACTTCCACCCTTGTAAAGTCTCTTCTTCGTTTTAGTGCGGGGTCTTTCGCTGTTACTGTCGATCACGAGTGGCAACGCCTCCAGGCAGCTCTCCTCTCAGTTTGCACCCGCCTGGCCACCCCCGCTGCCGGCTCTAACTTGGTGCTCACCTCTGGTTACGGCTGTGAGGTGTTCCCTCGGTACGGGCAGGAACTATCCTATCTGGCTCTCCGCGGCTGCTGCTGCTTCGGGCATTGTGAGATTGGCGCCGCAATCAATGCTCCGCCTCATCGCCTCAGTTGGGCCGTTATTCAGTCTCGGGGAGCTGCCATGTTGGATGTGGTCTTCACCCCACTCAGCACTTTTCCAGCTTGCAGTGCCTACCTCGCTCCTCAATTCCGGTTCTCACTGCCGATTGGGGATGCCGCTGTAATTGACTCCATCCCCGGTTTACCTTTGGAACTTCACCAGCACCAATAATTGTTAATATTGAGCCTCTAGCAGACACGTCCGCCATCGAGACTCTCTTGCCCATGCCCCCCATGTGCTTAGAGGACTTATGATTGGTGCAGCACCTGCTGCACCATTTAAATCATGACCCTATTGCCTGTAAGGTAACCACACTTGTGACTGCCAGTTTAATATTAAATATATTGTGATATTTGTTGTTTAGAGGGATTCCTAGAGCTTAGGGCCTGGTGTCGCTGCACTATTGAAATCATGGCCCTAGAACCTGCAAGGTAACTAACTGCACTTGTGACTGCTTATTTAGTAGTTGGATATTGCAATGTTGGGGTTTAGAGGAGTTTTAACAACTTTTAGCCCCGGTGCCACTGCACCTGCTGCACCATTGAAATCAAGGCCCTAGTGCCTGCTAGATAGCTGTACTTGAGACTGACTGTTTAGTTGTAACATGTATTAAAATTCGGCACTTAGTGGGGTCCCTGGAGCCTTTGGTCCCGGTGCCACTGCACCGGCTGCTACATTCATTTCAAGCCCCTTTTAACTCCAGATAACTGCACTTGTGACTGCCTGTTTTAGTAGAAAATGTAGCAATTTTTGGTGTTCAGCAGTGGGGTACCTAGAGCTTTTGGTCTTTGTGCAGCTGCATCTTCTGCACCATTGAAATCATGACCCTGTTGTCTGCAAAGTAACCGCACTTGTGACTGCCTGTTTAGTTTTAAATGTTAACAATACTATGGGTTTTGTGGGGTCTCTGGAGCTTTTGGCTCCAGTGCCACTGCATCTGCTGCACCATTCAAATCAAATCCCTTTTAACTGTAAGGTAACTGCAATTGCCATTGTGACTGCCTGTTTTAGTACTCAAATGTAGCAATATTACGTGTTTAGAGGAGTTCTGCAAGGTAACTGCACTTGTGTCTGCCTGTTTAGTAGTAAAATATAGTAGAGCTCTTGTATTTTTAACATGGAATGTTTATTACAACATTTAGAATTTGAACATAATGACCAAATAGATCAAGTTGAAAAATGCAATGCGCTAATGCCTACACAGTGCAAAGAAAGGTATTCAGGTATAAATATGATATGCCACTAATGTCCTCAGGCCAAGGCATCTGCTTTACACAGCCAAGTAAGCTAAGCAAGCATTCTGCGTTTTCTGTGGAAGAGATCTTATTTTGACAGTGAATGGGGCTTGAACAGCTTTAGTAGAAGTATTGTAAACGTGTGCAGCCAGCGGAAGTGAACAAAGAAAAGTTTCACACAGAAGCAAATAAACACAGTAATTTGGCTTTGGGAACTAACAAGAGCCCTCTTTAAAGATAAATAGAATAGATTTCACAAGCACAGCACTAGCTCGGTGCAGGCGAAATTTAAAAATTAACAGGGTTTCAAGAGTGAGCGTCCTCTGTGCAGCTAGTAGGATGGTGCGCTCAAAACCACTCTAACATCTAGGTTGCTTCGCTGATGCTACATGCCCCAGATTGGGTATTTTTAGACCTTACTTTAGGGCTAAGTACGGGATGGGGTCGGATTGGCTGATAGAGCATGGTAACATGACACATTTGTTCTCAAATTTGGCCCATTGTTCTTTAAATCTTTGTGTGTGTGTGTGTGTGTGGGGGGGGGGGTTCTACATACCATTGCTGTTTCCTTTATTTGCTAAAAAATCCAAATCCTTTGTAAATACATTTGTAACATCAATAGTTGTTCTGTACAACGTCAACCAACTAAGTACTTTTACACTTGAAGTGATTATAATTTTTTTATTGCGTTTCGCAGCGCTAGTATGTGTATTCATGCTTATCCATTGTTTTTTGATCATTTAGTTTTGTTTGTACTAGTTACCAGCAGGAGTGTGGTTGTTTATGGTTTGGTAGAGGTGCTAGTACAGAGAGTTTTGCCAGATCTGACATCCCCCACTGTTAGCACTTCCACAGTATCTTTAGTCTGTGTCCAACTTGATGTCATAGTTTTTTTATCCCCACATTTACTCTTTGCTTTATTGGTCCCTGCTATCTGAGCAATACAGGCTAAGTTGATTAACACATCATCTTCTTAGGAATGTATGGTTCCATAAATTCCTCAGCTGTCTCTAGTGATATAAATATATATGTAAAAGAACACACACTAACTCTCAACCTACACGTCATGTTGCAACTGCAATTTAATGACAAAAGACTCCTTGAAACCAGCATTAAACGCTATCTAATGGCAACCCACATGGTGTGGAGAAGTGTGGCTCACGGTGTAGAGCAGGCAGACCCGGAAGCTGAGGTCAGACCCGGGACCAGGGTTCAATTCCCGACACGGCAAGGTCTTGAGCTCAAAATGTCCATGGACTCGATAATTCTCGCTTCGGTGCCTGACCTAATCATGGGTTCACACTCTGCAACTCTGGGCATTAAGCTTGCTTAATCTCCACAACGGCCCCCCGCGGCGGGATGCCTGGCTTTCACCTTGGGGATGCCCTGTAGGGGCTATCTCACAGGGAAAAGCCAGGACGGGTTCCCAAGGCAAGCGCCGGGAAACCTCCGGGTAGCTGTGCGCTCAATAAATGCAATAATAATAATAATAATAACCATCCTCCAAATACCATGACGTTGACTAAAAGCCCACCCAACCAGAGGCAACGGAAAAAAAGCACGCTAGGCTATGGAAAGTTGATCCATAGGCGGGCTTTTTAGAAGATATTGTGGACTCCTGGTCAACAATGTCATGCCAGTCCCACTGTTTTAAAGTTTATTCAAAAAAATGTGTCCTTAAGCAAAGATAACAACCAGTTCCAGTATCAATAAGCTTTCTTCAATATGTGTAAAAGATATTTCAGTACCAGCATGGGGCCCTAAATAATTGCAGGGCCTAGGGAATGAAACTCTCTCTGACCCCTCCTACTTTTGGTTCTGCCAAAACCAACTCTCTATTTCTTTTTAATTTGTTGAAGACGAGAGTGTTTGCATCAGCTGAAGGAATCTGTAGCAAGACCCAAACATGGAGTGTGTCTATGGGTGTTGATGTTATTTTTGCTAGTTTCCATCATTGTAACTTGGGTGACGATTACATTTATCAACATCACAAAATAAAATGATGGACAGAGTGTTGAAACTTGCTCACTGCGCCACTGGATTCAAACTAGACTGGTTGATATGGGGTGAAAACTGTGAAACCGGTCCTAGGATGCTTGTTTCCGGTTTAGAGAGGACCTGGCTTGGCAGTTCAGGCTGGATTATTACCATGGGAATCGGGGTCAAGACTGATTTGCATATAGCTGGGTCCAAACTGAGGTGACATGGTGAGCACAATATCGATGAATTAGACCCAGTTCGGTGACTTGGTGTGAATGTTTAAAAAGTTTCAACACTCCATTTATTTTATGACGTTACGTTTATCAACCATGCAGACCTTTAAAAACTGATACTACGTTCTTGCTGTGCACTTGGTAGGTGTTTAACTTTGTGTCTGAGCGATGATAAATAACTACAGACTTACGAACAAAGTTAATGATTCTCGAAATGTGAGGAAAGTGAATCCTGTTTAACAGAAGTCAGAATCGTCGAACAGATACCAAAGTTTAAGAGTCCTTAATAGATCTAGATGGCCTTGTTCCTAAATAGCCTGATCTTAGACGTGTTCACTGAAGATGCAAAGTTTTTAAAAAACGCATGCATTTTGTCACTTTTAAATACAAAAGGCAGGCATAAGTGACCGAATGGAAGCTTGGTGTGGCGCCAATAACGTTAGAAATGCCTTTAAATCCATCATTGGGCAAATAGTTGACGTGCTTTAAAGTCGAATATCATTTCAGAGGCTTCTTCCAATGTGTTGTGCTCTTTTCTGTGGGGAGAATAGAATCCTGGAGAATTTCTGTGCTACTCTTCTCTAATTTTTTTTAATGTTTTTAATTTTATTTAGTATGATAAAGCTGTGCATTTCTGGTGGCTCCTGACAGACCTTCGTTTGCTGTTTTACAGATAGCATCTGCTCTGTGGTGGTACTATGTATCAAAAGGAGTTGAATACTTGGACACGGTGTTTTTCATCCTAAGAAAAAAATTCAACCAGATAAGTTTCCTTCATGTGTATCACCACTGCACAATGTTTACTCTGTGGTGGATAGGAATCAAATGGGTCGCCGGAGGACAATGTAAGTATCCTAATTAATTTTTCATTTTCTAATACACATACATATTTCATAATTGTAACTGAATGTACATAGGACATACTACTCATGATGAGGTATTAAAGTGCTTTATGTCGAGTAGCACTCCAATTCGGAGCACCAAGGTTACATGTTATTTGGTAGAAGATTTGTTTTGTTTCTGCTTCATGTTTTTAGATTGTGCATTCAAGACCTCTTGTATATAATTTAGTATATACTTATATCTGTATGTACTTTGTGAGACAAGTCCTAGGCCTGATCTCCGGAGCCCACAAAGTTTTGATAGAAAACGACCAGTAGAGGTCAGTAAAATACCAGAATTGGTTTCTTCTGAAGGACTTTATTTTTTGAATTTTTCTGCCAACTGCCTCTATTTAACTTTCTTGATAGAAAACGACCAGCAAAGGTCAGTAAACCAGAATTACTTCAGCATTCTCTAGATTCCAGTCCATAGAAAATGTCTTCCACCAGCACCCATAGACAATAATATTTTTTTCAAATCTTGTATTTTAAGTGATATGACCACAGAAGGCCCTGATTATATATTAAAAACGGAGCTTTGGACTATACCATTTCTTGCTGAGAGGCAATATTTCTCTCCATTTGTTCCCATCTCAGCCATGTCACGCTATTTGGTTCTTACTTTCCCTCCATGTTAAAGAACAGTAGATGTTTCAGCACCCAGGCTAATGTGCTGCATAGCTAAATACATATAAGGTCCCAAAGGCGAGACCGATTGCATTGCAAATGCTTGTTTGTTAATTGGGATACATTTTTGCTCACAAGATCGCATACCTTTGCTCCAGTTATTAAAAGAACTGGATCAATAGAGATTTGATTAATATATTTGTATGTATACCTAATTTTTAACCCCTGTGTGTTTATGTATTTCAAATCTAGCTTTAACACAATGGCACAGTCTATTAGAGGGAGGTACAGCACAATGGTAGAGAGGTTGGGAGATGGTTACAGTGCAAAACCAAAGGGGATGATGGACAGAGTGTTGAACATTGCAAGCACTCACCCCCAGTCAACTGATCTGGGTTTAATCCATCATCATTCTTTAGCTCACTCCGCCACCCCAGTTCAGACATGGCCATATGCGAATTAGTATGACCCTGTGCCTCATGGGAACAGTCCAGCCCGAACTGCCAAGCCATGTCTTCCCTGGACCGGAAACAAGCATCCTGGGACTGGTTTCTGGCTCATCAGCCAGGCTAGCTTGAATCCAGTGCCAATGTGAGCAAGGGACCCACATCTGGGCATACCCTGCCAACTTAGGGCGAACAAAGCAAAACCAAAGGGGATGATGGAGAGTGTTGAACATTGCAGGCACTCACCCCCAGTCAACTGATCTGGGTTTAAACCCGAAACCGGTCCCAGGATGCTTGTTTCCAGTCCAGGAAGGACCTGGCTTGGCAGTTCGGGCTGGATAGGTCCCATCGGGCACAGGATCAAGACTGATTTGCATATGGCTGGGTTCAAACTGGAATGGTATGGTGAGCAGAAAAACGATGGATTTAGGCCCAGATCTATGTACTGGGGTGAATGTATGACATTGTTCTGCATTCTGTCCGTCAACTGTGGTTTTTGCATTTGTCACCCTGGGTGGGACGGGTATGCTCAGACGTGAGTCCCGTGCTCTCCATGCCACTGGAATCAAGCTATCCTGGTTGATGAGGGCTGAAAGCCCGTAACTGGTCCTAGGATGCTCGTTTCCAGTCGAGGGAGGACCTGGCTGGGCAGTTCGGGCTGGACTGTTCCCACGGGGCACAGGGTCAAGACTGATTTGCATATGGCTGTGGATTTAGGTCCAGATCTCTGTACTGGGGTGAATGTATGACATGGTTCTGCATTCTGTCCATCAACTGTTGTTTTTGCAGATGGTTACAGTGGTCGAGGTTTGGGAAGTGGGATGACACAGGAACTCATGGGAGAAGATTTGTTGGCAGCTTGTAGCTATGATGTATTCATGTAGGGTGGGAAGAGATGGGGGAACCCATTTGTTTACATTGCAAAATTGCTGAAATTCTTTCAGGGAACATTGAATATACTAGCTGTATGGTACTATTTGAGGTGCAGTATCCTCAACACGTTATGACTCCATCCACATTTTGGCAGCAGGAACTGTTGCAGTTAGCAGCAATGATCACTGACACAAGTACTGAGTGTCCAACTATTTTATTGAGGATCTCACAAATAATTCATATTGTGCTGGCACAAGGAATGTGAGGGAATCCATTTTTCGGGAATGTGGGACAAGCAGACCTGTTATCATCCTTAGCTCATACACAGATCACATACAGTCACAAGGGGGTATGACACTCATTTCACATCCAACAGTGCCTCAAAAAATAGGTGCTGTATGTTACTGGGGGCTAAGCAATATGTCCTAGTTTTTTTTTACTTCCAGCCACCCCTGGACCTGATGGCTTCTCATTTGGACCTGATTGAGTGCATTGAAGTGGTTACTTTATATGGCTATCCACTTACAGTTCTTAATCTGAGTGTTGAGTGCTGACAGATCTGTGCCACACCACCTCGTAAGTAGTACAGGCTCAAACTTTCATGGGTAGATCACCTACTGGAGGTGCAGAAAAGGCATATTACACACCCTTCCTATTCTTAAGTTATCCTTCAGTCTTGTCCCTGCTTTCATAGGATCCCTCCCAGACCAGCCCCACTGAAGGGAGCACACATGAATGTGATGTGCAGCGGTGGTTATCTATATGAATTGACAAGGACCGTCCGTGTCTGTCAATTAACCCTTTCCGATTTATTTTTTTAAAGACAAATAATTGGTTTGTGAGTCCAAGTCAGCTGGCCAGAAAAACATTTGGCAAAGGTCAGTAGAAGCAAGCTCATAGAGAGAAGACAGGACACACCTTTATACCCCAATGTACACAAGTTGCTAGTACTACTCATTCTAAGACTTTACCATAAGATAAGTAGGTGCCCAGCTAAGCTCATAAGAATAAGAGAGTGGCCTTCACAAAGTAACAATAATGTAAACCATTTCTGCTTAGCAATCTCAACTTGGTTTTGGTAGATTTATATCTCTAGTTTTCACCAGTGTGTGGGCCAGTGCCCACACACTAGTGAAATCGGCCCATTGGAGGGAAGCAATCATTTGCACACGTTGTGCAACTGTGCGAGGACCCGATATATTCAGTATTTCAGACTTGGTGAGGTTAATCTTGAACCCCTAAATTTCGTAATAGCAATTTAAGTCATGTAGCTCCCGGGGGAGGAAGGCTATTGGATCTGTCGGGGACAGGATAATATCATCAGCAAATATGGTCAATGTAAGGTCCTCTTGGCCTAATCGGATTCTCCTAATCTAGGTGTTTTTCTGGATGTGTTGCGCAAGGGGTTCCAATGTAAGGGCGAAAAGAAGAGTGGGCGCATCCCTGTCGTGTGCCTCACTTTATGTGTGCGGAGTCAAAAAAGAGGTATTTGACTCTGATTCTAGTCTTCGGGGTATGTTACCCTGCAAGGAACCAGGACGGGAACATATGACCAACCATCAGCCATAAAGTCTCAATCGACCCTGGCGAACCATTATTTAGCATCCAGGGTGACCATGATAATTTGTTTGTCACCCGTCGTGGCGATGTCGAATAAGTGAAGGGCCTCATTGGTATTGTCGCTTGCTTGATGTGTGGGAATAAAGCCTGATTTGATCGAGATGCATCAAATTCTTTATCGGTGGTTGAAGTCTCAGTGTAGCTATTTTAGTGTTTCTGTGGGTCATATCAGCCTAACTCTCTCCTTAACAGTCAGTGAGGTTCTCAGTAGGTTTGAGAATGAGGGTTATAGTGGATTAATTCATGGTGACATGACCCTGCCATTTTCAAGGATCTTTCCAAATACTTTGTGGAGTACAGTTAAAGCATAGGGCCGAAGCTTTTATAAAATGCCGCTGGAAGGCCGTCTGGGCCCGGCGCCATGGAGGTTTGCAGCTCAGATGAACTGCTGAAGACCTTCCTTCTCTAGTGGCCAGTCGAGTGTCACCCCCTCTGAAGGACTTAGTTTCAGTAGTTGGGCCTCAGCAAGGTATTGCAAGAGCTCTGGTAGGTCAGTGGATTGGACATTATACAATTCGGTGTAGTATGTGTGGAAGCAGGCCACCTGTTCACGGTCATCTGTGCACATACTGGCCTGAAGGAGTTGATCCTCCAATATGGTGGTTTTAGAGCATGGTGATCCCATAGAAGGATTTCGCCATCATGCAACTGATGTTATTGCTGTGGCCATAGTACTTATTGTTGAGAGCATAGGCGGACGGCTTCCCCTTATAAACATGCCTCATACGACCTCCTTGAGGGCACCCCAAAGGGTTGCTGCGCTCACTTTCCCAGTATCATTATGGAGAAGGAATTCCTTAATCCCTTTTGTGATATTCTTGACCATCACCGGATCCGTCAAGAGCTTGTACAGGAGTCTTCAGGCGCCGTGGGTGAAGGCACCTGCGGACCCATGTCCATTAGTTTGTAGGAACTGGTCATCTGTCAAATTTGGGGGCAAGCGTTTATCCAAGAGTAGATGGTCAAGTTGTGTGTATGTTTTGTGCACTCCTGAGTAATAAGAGTAGTCTTGGTGAGAGGGTGGGGTGTTCTCCATGCATTCACCAGTCTCAAGTCTTCTATTGGTGTCTTGCCTACTGTAGACTGGGCAGTTGAGCTACCCCTCCTGGTGTGATCTGTACCAATAGTAGGATCGAGAACCATGTTGAGGTATCGCCGATAATTAAGAGACTGTTGGACCAGACTGCAAAGGTGTAAATCACCTCGGTTGAGAATGATTCTTGCCCCTGGTTAGGAATGTAAACAAACACTACTGTCAGTAGTTGTCCCCCCCAGCAACTCCCTGATTGCTACTCACCTTCCATTGGCCCTCTACCACCAGGGCCCAGTGTATTAGAATGCACATCACCACCAATTTTTGGCAGCCCGAGGTAAAGTACTAACCTGGGGATTCTCTTGATTTCAAACGGGAGTGGTATAGATTTAGTGGGTGGGTTTTTTTGTAAGAGGCCTTTATCAGCTCAGTGAAGGGATAGGATAGTTCATGTAGGACCGAGCGGCTCTTAGGCTTGTTGAGCCCCCGGACATTATAAGTGAAGATATGGAGGACGTTTGAGGACATGGGTAAGTCACCATGAGTCTAGGTACCATTGCTTGTTGCTGAAGAAACCCGTGGTGACATGGCCGATGGTAAACAGCTCTTTCCTCCCCAACAAAAAGCAAAGAAAACCAACAAACATGCAGAAAGCATAATCACAGTTGGAAATTGTAGCGCTGTGTAGAGACCACTCTCTGTGGAGTCCCTGAGCAGCATGCACAGTCCAATAAGGAGACTAGTATCAAACCTGTTGGGGGGAAAGTCCTCTGTCAGCACAGGCCCAAGCATCGCCCGCCCTGACCAGTGCCACCCGCTGATACAAATCGATAGTCCTATTGTCACAGCCACCTCTGCGGCTGCTCTAAATATCAACCCCGGCCCCAAAGGGTTCCGGCCTTCCAATTAAGCCGGAGTAGTACCCTTATCCGAGATGGGGGTCAATAAGTGTTGTGGGTCCAGAGGCAACAGTCTAACTTTATGCACATGTTCCAGGGTCGACTGTGGACCGTACAGTATTTTCCGATTGCTTGGGTGCTTCCATTTTACAGCCTCTTTGCACTTGGGTCCATTCACGGCCCTTGCTGTTTGGTGGTTCTCATGGGGCATCGGCTTCAGGAGGGGAATGTTTAACACTGAACAGGTCTCTTCGATGGGCTTGAGGGACTATCGTCTGTCTTGATAGTCCAACATGATATGAAAAGGATGCCCTTGTGTTTGGAAGAAATTATCCTCGCTTGATCAATGTGATCTGGGATAGGCATTGGAAGATTTGAATGTCATCTTCGTTGTATTGTATTGGGCCACCTCGCCTCCTCCAAAACAGCTTTCTTGTCTTCGTAATGGTGAAAGCAAACAAAGATGTCCGGTATTTGCTTCAAGGTTGGATTTCTGCGGCCGGTTCATTGTGCCCTGTTTCATGTCTTACCCTCTTTGCAAAGAGACACCCCTCTGATCTGAAGGTTTACATTGGTGAGACTGATTTTCCAAGTTCTCCTGGAGCATGATTAGATGATTATTCATTGCTACCAGGTGAGAGTGATATTCCTCGGTCAAGGGTATGTTAGTCTTAGGCAGTCTCTAGATTGTCTACCCTAGTCCCCAATTCGTGGTGGCATTTACGGAGTTCTGATAAGTTCTGATTGAGGTCCACTCGACGCCTCCCAGCTCGGTCTTGAGCTATGTGAAAAGTTGGATCACGAAGCCTTTTAGTAGTGGCCTATGAGTCCTCCCCACACGTCTATTGGCTCCTGCCACTGGTTTGCCACCCACTGCAAAGGGGTCACAACCACAGGGTCCCCATTCTTGGAAGCGGGCGCTTGGAGGAGGTCTTCCATAGTGGATTCTCGCTTCTGTCTTGTGGTGGTCATGGAGCTAGTGTCTGTGTCTTCAGGGAGTCTCCGGTCTTCTACACCACCCTGGGACAGTCCTAGTTCAGTTATTGCCACTATGAAGCCGCTCCACCATGGCCTGGTGAGGCTACCGTCGGGGGTCTCTCAAACATTGTCCCTCTGTGCAGTTGAGGGTTGCTGTTAACTGGTCGTGGCAGTGGGAGCTGCACAACATTGCGTGGCACGCTGTCATGACTCTGCAGTATGTTCCAGGCAAGCTAACCCTCTGCCAGCAGAGTGTGAACACCAGGTTGTCCGAGTATCTGGTATCCTTGGAGTTGGGGGGGCCACCACAACACTAGCCGAGGGAGGGAGGGGGAGGGGGGTGGTCACTGATTCACCATCTGCCTCATAAACTAGCAGGTTGGCTGGGAGCCTGTCACAATCCGTCATTGTTTCCTCCTCTAATGCACAACTATCTCTCCCAGTGTCTGGCAGTTCCATTCATGGGCAGCTCACCACATGCAGGCCATCTGTAGGTGCCTTCTTCCTCTGCTGGACCCGGACCACTAGGAGTCGGCCCACAGACTAGCCTAGTTACCTGGGCTAATCTGCAAGTCCCCAGTCCAGCGTCCCTCGCTTTTTCTGTAGGCCTGCTCTCTAAGTGACCCTCACCCTGCGCCTTAGTTTTTGCCATCCTCGAGTTTTCTCATTTCCCTACCCCCTGTTTTGTAATGTGTAATTTTGTGCAACTTATTGTACTGCTGTGGTTACTCTGGTATGGCGCGCCGATTGGTGTTGTGACTGCATCGCCCCTCCGACCCCACTTAATGGAACTCTGCTCTCCTGGTTTTTAGGGTCCTGACTTGAGGAAATCTACTATTTGTAGATCTTTGTATATAGAGATAACTCTAGTCACTAGTATATGCAGTAGACCTTTGTACTCTCTACCATTCCTATGTGACTCTTAGAGTATATCCATTCGTATCCCTTCCCTTCCCCCGAGGATTGCTCTACGGGAGCGGGCAGACCAGTCCCTTGCGGGTGCTCCCATCTCACGCCTTTGACAGCATCTTGAGCTTGGCTTCACCTCCAGTAAGTGTGTCTTAAGTTATCACATTAGCTTCTGACTGCTGAAACTACAATTCAGCATGTGCCATCTTTAGGCACACTTCTCCATTCAGGTAGCCAGTTCTATTTGAATCCTTGCATACCCGTCTCAGTTATATTCTGTAAATAAAGTTATCCTACTGTTGTTCATTGAAAACTAAACGTATACTATCCTTTACTTGACCAGGCATATCATTGCATCTTGTGGGAGCCAGGAAGAGTGTTCACACAGGCCACTTTCTGGGGTTTAAGTCACTAGCATGGGTCTTACTAACCACTGGATAAGCAAATTAATGGTGATATTTACTATTAAGAGACCTTTCTCGTAGAATGACTTAAACATAGCCAGCGACCATACCATGTATTCGTGAGATTGTCGCGTTAAGGTCAAATTAATTGTTGATTTAGGAAAGTGGAAAACAGGATCAGCATTTCCAGGACTAAATTCCAGATAGACTCCTTCAACAAACTGCAGTGTAAAAAAGGAAGTACCTTCTATCTGCCTGTTAAGATTAAATCTTTGGAACTGTTTTTTTCCCAAAACTAATAGACCAGCAGTGATGGCAACAACAGAGTACAATACGAATGCAATTTCCTGGGTGTGATTGTTGTTTTGTTTATCTCTGTATTGTGTGCATTCTTTGCTGCTTTTTAAGTAAACATGAAGGATTACTGTATAGGGCAGACTGTTGGAAATATCCTTCTTGCTGCAAGCATCTCTATCCCTTGACATCGGTTATTGTTTAACATTTTTTCTGGGTCTCTACTGAACTGACAATTATTTGTGTGAGTAACGATCAGGTTTTTCAATATGTGACCTGACCTGATATTATACCAGAGACTACAGAGAGTCCCTTATCAAATTCTATTTGCAATTTTTGCTTAATTTCAGATTGGAATCTGGCACTACTGTTGCACGTTTAACAGGTTTTACCTTTCTCTTTATGTTGTTTTCATTCTAAAGGCCAACTTGAATTTCTGTATTTAGCTGTGATGCCTTTTCTCGGGGTTATGTTGCTTTTGGGGGGTTCCAGGAAGTCTCAATAGGAGGAAATTAAGCAATAAGCATTTGCTGTTGGCAGTGGGGTGTTTAGAAATGTGATACTTCGTTGCAAAATACATAACCGTGAACAAACTCCAAGTCAGTGCTATAATGGTCAAAATAATCTGTCAATGTAACAAAGGTACCATAAACTACGATATACGGACATTGAGGTATTGAATATGGGACGTAATAGGGTCCCTACATACTAATTGTGATCTGGAAATTACTGATATTGTAAGGAGAAGATCATTCCTGATACAGCATAAAAAGGATATATACGATCCCTTCAGAACACTCCTCGGGAGCCCTGGCGAAGTTCCATTATTTAATTGAACGAAACAAGTTAGCTGGATTTTAACATCTATATAAATAATAAAAGAAGAGTTTGGAATAAATTAATTGGATATTGACTTCTTTTCTGGTGCACCTTCCTGTTAAAAGTAAAATGTAGTACGTTTTCTGTGGTCTCTGGTTTGGGAGAATCTTTTGAACGACTCAGTGGCCTGATATTACAGTTGCTGAGTTTCCAATCAAAAATGAAATTCTACCATTTTACAAAAACCCACTGTTCAACTTTATGTTCCGCTCAAGTCAAGTAGATGGAAAGGTTTTCAGATTGCAAGACTCATGCCTGCTATTTCCAATGCTGACTGGGGATCCAGTAACTGGTGTCCAGGTGGGACACAGTTAATTAAAGTGAACCTATAACAAAACACCTGGTGTAAAGGTCTCTTGATGGGGGCCATTGTCATTGTTGGCCATGTCTGACTAAAGTATCCTTGGTGCAAACCAATGTTGGGGCCCAATTCTAAAAATGAAAATTGCCAGTTTGTGGTCACAGCTTTTCAGTGGCAGGTTCACCAATGGGACTGGGGCAACCACTTGACCACAGATTGTCACTAGTCTCCAACTGTAACTGGAGTATTGGAATAAATCATGACTTCAAACTGCAATATCTCTGGCACCATAAGAGAGAAAATAGTTTAAGGAGTTCCAGAATACTGTCAGGTTTGTAAAGGAGATGGTAGCTACCTCTCAGACTAGTAAGGGATAGTGACTGGTAGCCTTAGTGCTGTGACATGTTTCAGATTTTTTATTTATAAAGTTTTATATACGGGGAACAAGATCCCGAAGGATATCAGAGCTAGCAATTGTGGAAACAAAAACAATGATAAACAGTAAGCAATGGTACACATAAAAGGTAAAATAAGGTGCAAGATCACCAGCGATGGAAGTAGGAAAGCAGTTATGCAGCCCCACGATCTAGGTGATGCATGCTCTGCAGTTCAGGTCTTTTTTTTGCAAGCTGGTCTATCTGCAAGAATCAGTATACTTTTTGGAGCTCCCTTTTCCTTCACTGATCTTCTATGCAGATTCGTTAGTCAGCTGGCTCTTGTGCTGATTTTCCAGATAATAGACACCATCACTGTAATACAGTCTTTCTTTTCCTATCACAATCAGTACATCGAATTCAAGTTCCTCTTACGATCAGGGAGAGGTAGATTTGACCCCTTTGTCTATGCTTTATAGAGGCTTTTTAGGTCTCGTGTTTGGCAGCGCATGCGCTACATGAGCTGTCTCAGCGAGACTTAAAGTAATCTGTATGTTGGGTTAAATGTAATGTTGTCTTTTTTCTTCCTATTGGCTCAGTTGTATTAGTGTTGTTGGTATCTCCTTTCCTGTTAGCTCTTGGTGATTTCCTAACTTCCTTGAAGTCCTGATACAGCGGCGCCTAACTACAGTGTTATTACACTCTGCTTGCACTTCTTTCAGTGCCATCTGTTTCAGTGCCATCTGTTTTCCAAGCTGTAGTCTTCCTTTATAATTGGAGACTTTCCAGCACGCTGGCTGTTTACCGCCTGGTCGGAGCAGCAACGCACACAAAGTCTTTGTGCACAGCTGCCTATCAATTTCCAACTTCCCTGCCTTTCGGCATTGCTCACATGTAGCGTGCTCCTTCTAGTGCCACTGGGGCACAAGCAGGGAGCGAGTACAGTGCTCCAGTATGAATACGCACTATATGGTCCCCTGGGGCACAAGCAGGCATCCACTCCTGCTAGTTTGTTTTCTTAACACTCTGTTACTGCATTGGTGAACTGAAACTGAACTCGCTCGCTGAAAGCATTTACACTTTTTTGAACAGTGTACCTTCATACATAATGTTTTCAATTTCAAAGAATCAATTGAAATGAAAACACACGCTACCTTTTAGATGCCCATAACCCACATTACCAACCAAGAAATAGAAAACAAGCTGTAACTAATCCTGCGAGGTAAGCGAGATTTCAAATAAAGTGTAAATGCTTTCAGCGAGCAAGTTTAGTTTCAGAAGATTTGATTTCTTACCCTTTTTTAAATTATTAGATTTTATTTATCATAGGGTGTTAAGCAGACACCAGACTCAAACCAGGATCCCCAGATTTGGCAGCTTTCACCGTTTCCTAGCCCTGCTGTAGGGCGCAGTACCTCACGTGGCCAAAAGAGGTCACACGGGGCACCCAATGGCAGCTGTCACTCACTTGCTTAAGCTCTAGGGCCTCGCTGCCCCGGTGTGTACACACACGATTCCCAAGCGCATCAAGGTTGGGAGTGCAGCCGGCTTTCTGACCTCCTGGTTCTGCGTTCATTTCTCCAAACCTCAATTTAACATTTGGTACAGTCCCTTCTGACAGTTTAGTCATAGCTGTCTGCTATGTGTATCCATATAAATGTGACATTCCTGCACCGGCCACAGTTTGAGAGGCAGTTGTTGTGGAGGGCGGGCTGGCCCAACGTTGGACCCCCACAGCAGCTCTGCTAGCTAACACTGGTTGTCTGTTGTGGCGCCTGAAACTCGTGTGCTGGTCCGAGGGCGTGCTGAGCAGATTTTGTCTCTGTTGCATTAATCGCAGAAACAGCTCCGGGTTGATGCAGGGGCACGCCTGTCAGCTGACAGCTCCTGTGAGAAAGAAGTGCCCTCAACAGGACGAACACTCCTATCCACTGCTCCAGCCCCTACGGATCTTGGGCAGCTGCTTCACCTCTTAACACTCAATGTAAGGCTTCAGGTCAGAGCAGGCTGAGCGGAAGCAGGATCTTTTCATTTCAGATGCATGCCACAGCCAGAAATTGCTTATTCGACCTCCATGACCTCCTTTCTCTGGTAGCGGTGCCAGTCAAGGTGGCACTGACAATGGTTGCCGTGTCTCTTAAGGCATAGGGCACAGCTCTGATCACAGCGTGCCACGCCATGCCCTCTCACCAACCACAATCTACACCTCAAGACGAGTCAGCAACATCTTTGTCACTGTCCCTGCCGACCCTCACCAGAACGGTAACTAACTCCTGTCTCAAGCAACATTACACTGTCAGAGAACCTGTCTGCAGTGAGTGGAGTGGTGTGGCTCACTGGTTAGAGGCGGCAGACCCGGAAGCAGAGAACGGCCCGGGACCAGGGTTCAATTCCCGACGCGGCAGGGTCGTGGACCAGGGTCAGCGGACTCGATCATTCTCGCCTCGGTGCCTACTCTAACCAGGGATCACACTCGGCAACTCTGGGCATTAGCTTGCCTCATCTCTACAACGGCCTCCCACATTCACCGGGGATGCCTGGTTTCACCTTGGAGATACCCAGTAGGGACCATCTCACAGGGATAGCCAGGACGGGTTCCCCAGCGGTCTACAACGCCACGACGCCTCAGGGCAGCAGTGCGCTTTACATGACACATACATTTACATACATTTACAGTGACCCCACAGTGCCCAGCTGCAGCACCAGGCTGAGCAGCAGGACTTTACCCAGCACTCAGTGACTCCGTCCGTAAGTGAAAGATAACGTAGTGATAAATCATGTTACTGCTGGAGAGAAATAACTTTTGACTCAATAATAGCGTAGATGGCTTACACATGCCTATAGCAAAGAAAGTGTATTCTGTATATCACAGTACAGTATTTATGTGGGTAGCATTTGCAAACAACAGATCGTGGATCTTATTGAGAACAAAACCCACTTTCTTATCCATTGCAGCAAATACAAGCCAAGCTTTTTTCAGAGCTTGGCTCGTGCACAAGAAGAACTGTGAGATTTTCAAAAGCAAGGAATTTCAAATCTCTTAATGGTTACTGGAAGTTACATATGGTGCTGGGTGACAATACAGTAATAGCGTAAAAAATGCAAAAAACAAGGCATTACAAACTCTATTAGCAATGACACTACCTAGAAAGCAAGCAGGAGGGGTGGGGGAGTGCACAGAACGGGAGAGACGCCCCTGGAATGCTTCCGATTTCAACTAATTGTTTCAAAGAAAATACTTTCAAATACAATGTTATAAGTAAAAAACGACCAGAAAAAAAAATCTGAATACTGCTAAAAAAGCAAATTTGACAGTTGTCACTCTCTTTACAGAAACACCCACTTTGAAATGCACACAAACTCATCCAAAGAGCATAGGTTTTCAAATACACATTCCAACAAGTTGGCAGACTGTGTGAGCAAATCATTCACTTTTGAGTCTTAGAATCATGAATTGGATTTAAATGTGCTAAAGGCCTGTGATTAGCACAACTATATTTCACCTAGTCGAGCAAATGCCTCTGTGAATCGGGTCTGAGATGTTTAGAACAATTGCACTTAAATCCTGACTAGGGAACTCGAGCCAGTCTCAAGCATGAAGAAGCCTGGCGCTGGCTCAGCTGGAGGTGGTGCTGGAACCTCGAGCTCATAACAAGCCGAGCTTTCATGCAGCTTCGGCCTGCCCCTCTCCCTCCACCCTCATGCACAGACGTAAAAACAAAGAATTAACGTTTGGGGTTAAAAACGAGTGACAAATAGATACCCATTAAGTGGCTGATTTGTACTTAATGAAATCAGAACAGCTACATAAATCAGGGCTTCCTCACTTAACCAAATTGTGTATTCTTCAGTAAATATTCAATTTCAACAATTCTCCAGTTTCTCCACTTACGTTTATGAAAGCACAGGAGTTCATAAATCCAGTTTCACAAAAACCTGTTGTTTTTAATTTCACTGACTATAATGTTGCTCTTTCTATAAGAATCTAGGCCATATACAGGGTTCATGTGACAACTGTATTCCAGTTGGCCAAATGCATTGTCGCCAGCTTTGGGGCAGGGCAGAATGGATCTACGTTCCTGTTAAAAAACTATCACCTTCAATAAGTACTTCGCAGTACAGAACTAAAATATGACGTATTATCAAAGCTTTCACATGTTAAAGAAATACACTTTTTTAAGAGACTTCATCATACTTGACTTTGTTATTTGTTGTATGATTCACATGGCAAACTTTTTCCGAGCTTGGCTCGTGCACAAGCTCTAAGAGAAAAGCAAGACCCTAGACTTGGTTCGCCCACCTCCACTACTGAAGGCTCAAACATGACAATTTTAAATGCACAGGGCTAGTGACCGACTCCAAGTAGGTCTCGCATTACTGAATGTATGAGCTATTGGTGTGGCATTCTTATTAGCAATGCCAATAGCTCAAACTTTAATAATGCGAAACCTATTGCATTGCAAATGCTTGTTTCAGTCTGGTGTGGGTCAGGCACATTTGAACTTGTGAGTATTGGCCAGTATATTGTCCCCAGACTAATCACAGCAGATGGTCACAGTACTTAGGTGAGAGCCAGCAACACAGCTAAAGGGTTAGGAGTTTACAGTAGATGGCGAAATCCGATCTACTTAAAGGGCAAAGATGTTGAGAATGGGATATCCCCACCAAACCGTAAGACAAGTTGTTTGGATAAGATTCTGAGTGCATGGCATGCAGTTTGCCATCTGCACCATTGACAACAAGCAGCTATATCTGTGTGTCATAATTTCCCCGGAGGCCACACTTGAGAGATGAGAAGAATCTTGTTTGGGTCTGTTTACATAGTCGTCTTTGGAAATGTAACTAATGTTCTTCTGTGGCACAGTGGCCTTCTTCATCAGAGGGATTGTCTTTCTTTTGCGTGTAGTGTTATTGAACTGCAAACAAATTGTCAAATGTACATTTTTTATATTGCTATGAGCAGAATAAAGAGAAGGGATACAAATCTGGAATTAAACAAAATAAAATGAGAGTGAAAACTGTGATTGCAAGTTTTTAATATCTAGTGGGAAATTATTATAAAAAATGGCAAACAATTTACGTAGCAGCTAGGTAACAATTATGGCACTTCCAAATTCATTGCATATTATTAATTGGTGCACACTCTGTGCAGCACCGGCTCCTAAAGGTGTTGCTGTCTAAGAAGTAAAAGCAGCCAACTGCACCCAAATAAGTGTTGTTTAACAAAGCGGTCACATAAAATTGTAAGTAGAATCATGCCAATCGTGGTTTATGTTCTAATTTTTATTGAATTCTAAAAGGGAAACAGTCACAGCCAACATATTTCAGAATATTGAACTTCTTCAGAGCTGTAAATATGATGCATATAAAAACACAAGTATGCATCTAATGATACCAATCTTACAATATCACAAACACATTACAAATTACCACCAACATCAAAGAGGTAAACATCAAAACACCACCAAAGTACATTAACAAAAGAAAAAGATAACAACACACACATGAAATGTATTTAGAATGCAAACATATATGTCTGGTTAAAAGACGGTTCAGTTGGACTTGTGTACATTTAAAAGAATTTCTGAAAAGAGAGAAATAACAGGACTATACTTAAATTGTTTAGTTTTGACCTCATGATTTCTCTCATAGGGCCATATGTAGGTAGCTTAATACCGGTCAGTAACGGCCGAAAATAGGCAAATTTCCCGTTACTGACCAGTATTTAGCTTTTTCTAATGTAGGTGGCTGGATTTAAGGATTTTAATTTACCGATTAGGTAATTTAAGGAATCAGTAAATTACAGAATCCTTAAATCCTATGTAGGAGGTACTCAAGTGAGTGCATTTTTGCATTCAGGATTCGTTATTTACCACCAACTACAAGTTGGTGATAAATACCGAATAACTTTGATAAAGCAATAATTTGCTTTTTTCAAGGTGCCATGTGGCAGGCATACATGCCCGTAGGGCATGTATGTGCGCCACATGTGCACTCATGCACTATTCAGGGGTGCAACAGGGTGTCCATGTTGAACAACCGGGTTTTAGAACCCAGCGGCGCCAGGGGCACGCCCAATGTCTTCGGGTTCACCTGAATACAGATACACGGGATACTTCTCGGTGACGTCAAAGATCACATTTATTAGCTGCAACCAGGAACAGAAGTCTACGAAGCACGACACTGGTGGTTTGTCGGAGACTGTACAATTTTAGTATTGCGAGACATCTTCTTTTATGCCAAAAATCACATTCCTGACTAGCATCAGTAATTTACGAACTGTCCAATCACAAAGTGACATTTCAAAAGGTATCGCATAACGTCAAGCCCACTTTCAGTTGTCCAGCCCATCATCAATTACACGGGAAACCCAACATTCTTGCTCGGACAGACCGTACAAACCCATAATAAAAGGACCTCAACCCAAACCATAAATAGGCCATAAAAGAAGGAACAGAAACAGATGAGAAGCAAGATAGAAGGGTGTGTGAGTGTACCATAAACTCAGCAATGTCCTGCTCTTTGATCTCTATCTTGACCAGCTGCCGAACAAGGAACTGGCTCAACAAGGTTAGCTTCGGGCAATGGAGTCAGTTCGCTCAGGTCACACATAAGTCAGCTAAAGGTGTACGTGTCCCAAAGACTCGCTCGGCCGTAGTCATCGGCCTATGTGAGGGCAACCACAAAAAGGCTGCCTTACACAAAATGGAACCCAAAGGTTCGGAACGAAATCCCTGAATACACAGTGAATCCATCAATCGAACATGACGAAAACACTCGTACATACCGCAGTCATCATTTACGGTCTGCTGATACCAAAATCGTCACGATACGACGACCTTTATTGAACGGGTTCAGAATCACGGAACCTCAATGTGACACCCTGCCATCCGTGAATATGCTCCCTCTATTACCGACTCGGTATTTACCGAATCGGTAATAGTGAATGGCTTTCCATTCAGTCCTATGGGCCTCCAGGCCCATAGGAATAAATGGGAATTAATGAATCGATAAATACCGAATCGGTAATAACGAATATTACCGAATCGGTAAAATTTACCGAATTTTTACCTACATTCAATTCAGATTCCTAAATACTGAATCAGTAAAATTCGGTATTTAGGTATCAGTAAAATTAAATTACCTACATATGGCCCATAGTGAGATACAACATCAGAGAAGAGGCAACCATATTGCCATTAATCAAAGCGAGATGCCTACATGAAAAATATTAAATGCTACACTAATTTCTAAGGACATAAAAAAGTGCACAAATGCCACTGTCACATATCATGTGTAAGATAGCAAGACGTATATCTCATGAGTTCTCTCCAAGGTCCAAAAAAGGGGGTCATTGAATTTCCAGTACTTTCCTCTTCTCTCAAAATATTAGGATTAGTGATAGAAGGACCTAAATGGCTAAAGGAAAGTGGCGATCACATGAAACACCAGAATAAATTCAGATAATGTCACCTAATGTAATATTAAAGCCATTATCCATAAATTATTTCACCACAGAAGCAGAACAAATTAAGCAACAGTATATCCCATAGGCATTTCCGTATTAATTTTCAGATATGATTGAGGGCTTATTGCTCAACCTGAAAATTAATTGCAAGAGCCATAAAAAGACCATTAACACGAAAATGCAGGTGAGCAATTTTAGGCGTCAAGGGTCATTTTTGAACCGAGGAACATCACCTCATATTAGTATTACATAGCATAGTTTTCAAGAAAAGTATAAATTGCTTACAACATTACCACTTTGAGAAGATGGATGGTGATGCCCCAAAAATGTATGTTACAATTCACCACCAAAAATGAAATAGGAGCAATTTCTAAAAAGTAAACTTGCATACCTTAAGTCATGCAGGGTTATGACAAAGTGTGTTCATCTACTCTATAAGCAGTGCAAAGAAGGACAGGAGGTACCCAAACACTTCGTGAAGGTCCCAAAAGTAAGAGAATAAGTGAAGTCAGTATGAAGAAACCTGGGCAAAAAGATTAACCACCACGAAGAATGATTAATACTCCTATTTTTCTGGAATATCAACAGATCAGACTCCCATATGTGACTAAATCATTGAACGGTGAAATATATACAAAAAAGTTAGATAGTTTAAAATTAGATCCTACCGAACAATTCCAAAGGCCATAGTGAAACAAAATAGTGTCATTCAACAAATACAAGTTTCCCAAAAATCTCTGCTATATTTTTGTGAAATGCAAACCTAGAAGGCACAAATGTAGTAAATAATTACAATCATATCTTCAAGGAATGACTACGTTTAGGCTATACCTCTTCCATCTCACCTTGTTACAAAAACGTATGTCTACAGAATATAAAAATGTTGTGCGATATTTTCCTGAATTCAAAACCTAGATGACACAATGTTAGCATATAATTATGGTCATATCTACAAATAATGACACGTCTTTAGACTGTGTCTTCCCATTCACTTCATTACAAAAGTGTATGTCTACATATAAAAATATTGTGCCAGATGACAAAATATAATTATCGAGAGGCTAATACAGATCAGAATCCAAGTTAATACTCTCTCGAATCCATGTCCTACGCCGTACATAATGACCAGCGTTTGAGAGGTTGCCTCCATCTATGGGCCACCTTAAATAGTGCATCTTGATTTTTACCCGATCCACGGCACCGGAGTACAAGGAGTGTGGCGTTCTGATGAAAACACACATTACAGAAATGGGTGCCATGTCAACTTATTACTAAAATCTGGTTGCAATCAAGTAGACATTGACAGACCTGGTCAAAGGTCCACAAAAATCCTGTGCTATTTAGAAAGAGTGTGTCTATAATATCAACAAACTCTAACTTCTGATGGAAATTCAAATGTTAAACTGCAGGCATCATTAAAATATTACTCTAACCATAGTGTCTATTCAATCATGGGACATATAAGGAAAATCAAATAATGCCGTGGCTATTTGCAAATCAACACAGATCTAGAAGTCATGTATGTCCACTTCAGTAACATTTGAAAGGAGATGCAAAGGTTAGTGCAATTGCCATCTTTAAACTGACATGAACATACATATGTATAAGATAATCCTGATATATTCCAAAACATATACTATCCCAATGGAAGATCCCAAAAAGATATGGGTATAACTACTATAGTATTACACCCAATATGTAAATTCATAAAACTATAAAATCATATGAGAAGTATAGACCAATATTATCATGGTCTTAATATCGTTGGTGACTTAAAAAGAAGAGTACATGACACAACGCTGCTATAATTTGCATATCATGTAAAAGAACAAGTTCCCGGCCACACCCAATAGTTAGGTCACCTAGAATACAAACTATGATATCACTAACCTTGCATAACTAATAACGTGATGCATATTGCACATAGCCATTAAAATTGAATGATATTGTACAAGCGGTCTCAAGATAAAATGTACATCAACCACACTGATTATCAAAAATATGGTAACCATAGTTAATTCAACAAAAGGGGAGTACTCTGGTGTCCCCATACCCTAAACTGTTAAAAGAAATTGTCAATAATATTGAATCATAAGAGTTGAGTGATCCACAAAAAGAGACCGCTAAGAGGCGTTGTTAATCCGCGACACCACTGGTCGTACCACAACTCTTAGTTCTTAGAAAATAATAACATTAATTATCTGTGTTGTGGTTTCTCTTGAATGATCTCTGCCGACATATCTATTTCAATTCAGTTTGCTAATCTATCCCATGTAACCAGAAACTGGAATTATCACTATTTTTCGTATAATGAAAGGCCATGAGATACTTGGTATTCCCATTTCTCAAAGCTCTAACATGTTTCTGAACCCATAATTTTAAGGTGCGAATTGTGCTGCTGACATAGATCATATGACAGTCACAATCAATGAAATAGATCACAAATTGTGTATTGTATATTCAAATTCAAAATTTTGCTTTATTCGATTTTAACAGGAGATAAAAATCATAAAAGCAGCAATGAATATACATACAGAAATTCATATTAAATGAGTAGGTCCCAGGATTAAAAAACATTAAAAAAGTATTAAACTAAAACATTATCGATCCATAGCATTTATATAATAAAATTAGCAACCATTGAGTTCCGTTTCCTCAGGATACTTTTTAAAAAACCAGTCCTAATCATAAGACATTTTCCTTTCTCCAGTTGCTGTAGATCTAAGTAAGCTGGTCTACATTGCCGGCAGAAACCCTGCCTCAAATATTGTCCGATCGATGTTCTGCGTTCCTTCTCATAGTATTTACAGAATAAAATTACATGAAATGTGGATTGTTGTGATAAGTTGTCACAGGGGCATGTATCCAAATTCCTGGACCAATTATTTTTTGTAGGGAAAGTTACAAGGTAATGAAATAAATCAAACCTAAATCTGGTCAAAATGAAACGTTCAAAACCCTTAGTACATAGTGATAAATACGGTTGGATAGTATAACAAACCAAAGTCATCTGGTGTTGAATAACAGTTTTTTTAGTAAGTTCAGCCGAACTCCTTAACATTTCATAATGACCCATACACAGCCTTTTTAATTCTTTCCTACTCAATCCACTTAATAATTCGGGGTTATTCTAAAATTCTGGCCTTTGCAGATCTATAAATGTTTTCCTAATAAACTCAAGCCATGGAATATATTTGCCATTATCCAGAGTCATTGCATCTTTGATAATTTCTCTATTGAGGGACAACGCTTCGGCAGTCCACACTCTCTGCCAAAGTAAAGTTGGTTGCAGTTTTATAAGATCGAAAATAAAATCCATTCCCAATTCTGAGTGGCAATTAAAAACTGCCGTACCCTGGGAAAGTGCTAACAAATATCTTAAAAAGCAGTTTTCTGCTATTTGAAATGGTGCTGTATTTTGGAAGACCCAGATTCCTGCCCCATAGAGAGCTATGCTTCTACATTTTGCCTTTTATATACTTAAAAGGATTTCGGGAGGTCTTTTCCCTAATTTTTTGGCAAAATTCATTAGTGCCGCAATAGAACATTTGAACAGTAAAGTTCTATTTTTGACGGCTGCACTCCACGAACCAGAGCCATCTATTAGTACCCCCAAGTATGAGAAGCTTTTAGTGTATTTAATTGAGAGGCCATCAATTTTGATGGCCTTGCAATTGGCTCTTCCTTTCCCACACATCATGACGATGGATTTTTTTGCATTAATTTTTAAACCCCTTGATTCCATAAACTGTACGTACTTGGCTAATGCCTTCTGAGCACCAACCCTGGTTCTGGCCATTAGTACAGCGTCGTCCGCATAGAGAAGGGAGACCACCTGCTTTTTCCCATACCTAGGTGAATCCACCACAGTGGCCTCCAGTTCCTTCTCCAAAGCGTTCGTATATATGGAGAAGAGGAATGGGGCCAATACACAGCCCTGTCTGACTCCCTTCTCTATGCGGAACGACCCAGTACATTCTCCTCTTAACCCATGTCTCATCTTTGCACCTGTGTACAGCTGTCGAAGGAAGTGCAATATCGCAGGTTCCACCCTGTTTCCCTCCAGTATTTGCCACAGTTTCTCATGATCCATGCAGTCGAATGCGGCTGAGAGGTCGACAAATATGGAATACAGACAGCCTTTTTTAGCTTGGGTGTATTTCCCTTGTATCATCACAAAGTTCAGAACCTGCTCCACTGTGGCCATCCCTTCCCTAAAGCTGTACTGGACCGGGGTTAGAATGTTATTTTCATTTTCCCAGTTTTGCAATTTGCTAAGGACCACCCTACCAGCGATCTTCATGAAGGAATCTAGGAGGGATATGGGCCTATAGTTTACTGGACACTCTATATCCCCTTTTATGTAAATGGGTATAATTACTGATTCGACCCAGGTTTTTATGAAGCCTTCAGCGCAGCAAGCCCTTTGGACACGTGTACAGATTGGGGCCCAGAGTTCAAAAGTCAACTTAAAGATGTCATTTGGGATCCCATCTGGGCCCGGAGCCTTGCTTCCTTTGCTGTTATTTATAGCATTCAGGACTTCCTCATGTGAGATTTCGATGGCTATCGGGAAATGATTTTGCTCTGTTATATCCAGATTGTTTACCTCTACCGATGTTACTAGATCCCCTTCCTTCTTTTTGTATACATTTGAGAAGAAGTTAATCCAGGTACTTTCGTCTATGGCGACTTCAATTCTTGCAATGTCTGGCTTGATAAAATAGGGTGCGTTTACTGCTTGCTAGAACATTTTACAATTTCTGAGGTGCGAAGCTTTAAGTAAATTTTGCCAAGTTACTTCTTTTATTTCTTTTTTCCTGTTAATCCGGGCTGAATTATAGATCTTTCTACAGGCCCTAATTGGGCAGTAGTCCCTGGGTTTGGCGCTAAGTGCCCTTTTAAGATGGATATAGGCTTTAGTGCATTTTGAGTCAAACCAACCATTAATCTTGTTACCTTTCTTCGCATTTCGTTTGGTTAGGGAATCTTGTATAACTAAAGTTACCTGCCCGAAGGCGTCCAAGATTTCAGCATTGGTGGATACCTCGTCTTGGCACACCAAAATGGATGACAGGGCCTTTAATATAATAGATTTGTTCATTTTTTCTGGGTCCATTTTTCCCCATTTCAGTGCAAATCCATTTTGGCGTGCCAACACTATTTCTTGCGACCACACCAGGTTCTCAATGGTGGCAGAGGCATCACAGGCGGGAAGATTTAAATACAGACTAAGGGGCAAGTGATCACTAAGATCGTTTGGGGGAATCACAAATTTTTCCACCCAACTTGAATATCTTATAGGCAAAATAATAAAATCGATAACAGATTGCAAACCCCTTGCTATAAATGTTGAGCTAAATTCAATCTTCGGGGTGCACATCATATTCGCAAAACCTAGGTCATATGTGGCCATTATATCATTTATTATTTCCCCTCTAGCTGTGTGAACAAGGTGATTCATATCATTTCCTTCTCAAGCATCGTCCCTTGATCTACAAGCATTCAAGTTACAAACATTGGTGTTAAAGTCCCCACCCCATACCAAGATTGCGTCTTTTCTTTGTCCCGCAACGCCCTCTTAACCTCCAAGAAGCTGCGACGCCTCGCCTGTACCTTAACAGTGAAGCCCGGGAACATGGTGATGCGGGTATTTTCCAACAGGAGTGGAGGGCCAGATCTGGCAGTTTGTAGTATTGCATCCCGGTCTCTGAAGTTGAAGACCCTCACTATGATAGGGCGGGGGGGGGCCCTGGCCTTGGTCTACCCCCCGGGACCCTATGCGCTCTTTCAATAGAGAAGTAGTTCGAGAGTTGCTTCGGTTTCAGGTATTTCGTAATCAGGGACTCCCAAAGAGGTCAGCTGAGGGCTCCTCCATTTTTTCCGGAACCCCTAGGATCCGGATGTTGTTCCGTCTCGCCCTCCCTTCATAATCGTCCAGCTGCTCGCTCATCTGCGTCTGCTGTTTCTGAAGCTGGGCAACTTGCTGCTGGAGTGTGGAAGTGTCGTCAATTAAGGCCGCCGTCTTGACTTCCACGTCCTTGACTTTAGTGTCCATCTTACACAAGTCTGTATGCAGGAGAGTGACCTCAATGTTCACAGAGTCGATACGGGTCTCATGCGAGGAGCGGACACCCGCAATGGCTTCCATTATGTCCTCCAATGTGAGTGTCTTTGTCCCTTGCGAGGGGGACGCGAGCTTCGGGTCTCTCGTAGGGGCAACCTCTCTATTGTCACCTCTGACGCCCCAGGAGTGTTTATTTATCTGTCTCTGGGTAGGGGGTCGTGTCGAGGCCCTCTCTTCCTGTAGGTAGGATCCGGGTTAGGCTGGGCAAGTTGAGGACAGGCGGTAATATGGAGGCCTACCCGTTTTCGCGGCGATGGGGTCAGTCAGAGGTGGATTTCAATGCGTCCTCGGGGCCATCCACTGCTGCTCCAGATATGCGCCAAGTATCCAGGCCCAACACAGGTGGGGGGGGGGGGTGCAGTCCCCAGACGCCCTATCCCAATCGCTGGAGAAGGTCAGGCACTATGATAGGCGCTGTTTGGGGTGTAGTTCGGCGGGCGGGGCACCTCTGGGGCTGCGGTGCCCGGTCTCGGCACCCAGCGGTATGTACAAGGTCGGGTATGCTCCCACTAGATGTACCTGGAGCAGGCCCGGCAGATGCAGAACACACATGGGTCCTCGAGGCACACCCCCCGCGGCTCATGAAAGGCGCTGCTAAGAAGCCACTAGTTGGTGGGGTGGGGGCAGAAGTTGCTGCAGGTAGTGCGACAAGAGCTCAGGGCTGCAGGATTGATGAGGCCAGATCCGCTGCAATGTACTACCCCCTCGGGCCTGGAGCGAACGTCGCATCTGTCAGGGGGGGAGCACCCTCTCTCAACAGGGTGAGGGGGGCCTGGCAAGGAGCGAAGCGGCGAAGTAGGTCCAGCTGATGAAATAAGCGGTGGAGCGAGACCCCTCGGTTTGCAGGCCTCGAAGCCGGGGCGTCACGTAGTCGGCACCCCGGCGCGGAAGGGGACCTCAGTTGCGTCTCCTCCCACCGGCCAGGGGCGTCCTCAGGGGCCATGTGAAGGTGCCCAGACTGCCGTCGCGGACCAGGAGGCAGGTCCGGAGTGCCGCAGGAAGGCTGAGTTGGTCCTGCCACGTCTCCGGGCAAGCCGCTCAGGCCGGGGACGGTTAGAGAGCCGGTCGGGATTCCGACGCGGCCGCCATTTTTTTGTCGGAGCTCCCGGGGGTCTCACAAGTCCGGGCACCAACGCCCTCAGAGAGCCCAGGCGAGGCCAGCACTTCGCCGAGATGTGCAGTCGGTTTGTGTCGGGGGTCCCTAGGTGGAAACGGGATCCCCAATCAGGAAACTGAGCAATGTGGCGGATTGTCGGGCAAGGGTCTGGAGTCGCGTTAGCAAGCGACCATTCCCTCCGGCTGTCGGCCACACCCCCCGCCGAAGTCCACCCTTTCTGACATGCAAGCTGATCCCAATCCTTGAGGGTCGGGGAGGTGATTGGCGAAGAATGCAAACCCCATGCCCTGTGTTTGCGGGGTAGCCACAGTTCGCGCCATATGTTACACCCAGCTACTGTCTGATCCATAAAATTCCAGTGCTTACTGGACAGGGGCCTATTCCATTTGACGATGTAGCGGAGACATGACGCTTGATGATAAGCACCCACTAGTTGGAAGCCAAGCCCTCCCTTCTCCTTTGAGGCATTGACCAGTGCTAACGCAAGGCTGGGTTTTTTATTATCCCACAGGATTTTATTAAGTAGCCCCTGTAACTTCCGGAGGACGCCTGGTGGAGGGCTTGCGTAGAGCATCTGAAATAGGTAAAGAATACGTGGGAGAACATCATTTTTTACCGCTGCCAATCTCCCGTACCACTCCAATTTAAGACGTGTCCAGGCGGATAGCGCCTTGGTGGTTTGCTCCATCAACAGTGCATAATTAAGGGCGACTGTCTTAGTGATGGATGCATGGAAAAGCATAGTCCTGCTGCAAGTCTTGAATCTCATCTGCGGGGATAGAGATATTAAGAATTTGTGACTTTGTAAAATTGACTTTAAACCCTGCAAAGTCGCCAAAAGTAGCAAGCTCGTTGGACAGGTGTTGCAGAGTAGTCCGGGGCTGTGTGAGGGAGAGAATGACATCATCGGCATACATACTAAGTTTGTGTATGTCAGCTCCAAATTTGATACCCGTTATATCAGGGTTGGTTCGAATACGTTGGGCAAACTGCTCCATGTAGAGAGCAAATAAAAGTGGGGATAGGGGGAAACCTTGCCGCGTGCCCCGTGCAATAGGAAAGGGGGTTGAGCTACAACCATTAACCCGCACCGCGGCTATGGGGGGGACGTATAGGCAACGAACCCACCAGATTAAGTTATCGCCAAAGGAACGTAGAACTGCAAAGAGGAACTCCCAGTCAACACTGCCAAATCTTTCTCTGCGTCTGTTGAGAGGAAGAAGGCTTGAGTGCGAGAACAATGAACCAAGACAATGAGGTGAAGGAGCCCCTTAGTATTGTCTCCTCCCTGACGCGTCTGTATAAAACCGGATTGGTCCGTATTTATAAGGCCATTCATAAGTGGGTTAAGCCGAGCAGCCAAGATACTCTCAAATAACTTTGCATCGATGTTAAGGAGTGAGATTGGGCGGTATGAACCACATTCTTTAGGGTCCTTTCCGGGTTTAGGGATTACCGAGATAGCCGCCTCAGACATTGATGGCGTCACTGCTCCAGTATCAAGGAAGGAATTAAAAAGCCTTGTTTAAAGGGGAGCCAGCTCCACGCAGAATTATTTATAAAACCGCGCCAGAAAGCCATCCGGACCTGGTGACTTAGCTATCTTTAATCGCGCTATCGCCGAGATGACCTCTTCGATGCATATGGCTGAATCCAATTTGTCAGCTGAAGACTTAAACAAGAGGGTGATACCTGTAGGACTTTAAATATTCCCCTGGGTCATGTAAATGGGTATCTTCTTTCGTATAGAGGCGTTAATAAAACTGATGAAAGGTGTCCGCAATAAGAGCATCCGTGGTGTGCTCTACTGCGTGCAGGTCCCGGATAGTTTGGATGGCCGTCCTCTGAGCTTGTGCTTGTAGTTGATGTGCTAGCATCCTTCCACATTTATCCCCACTGAGATAGAATTTGTGTTGCAGCCTTAAGAGAGCATGCTCCGCTCTATCTATATCCAGATGTTTTAGCATGCGCCGCCTCGCCTCTAATTTTCACCAGATTCATGGGGCCCCAGATCGCTTATGCACTGCTTCCAATTCACCCACCTCCCCCTCTAGTTCCGCGCGTTTCTCTTTGAGCAGTCGTGCATAGGATGCCGCAATTGCAATAAATTTGCCACGCACCACAAGTTTTAGAGCCTCTCAGACCGCGGTAAGAGGAGTACCCTCTTGATCATTCTCCAAAAGGTAATGTACTGAAGTAGCTCTAATTCGCTTGATGACGTCCTCCGAATGAAGAGGTGACTCACATAGGCACCATCCCAGCAGCGCCGGGCATGTGCCGCATTGTCTGAGTAAGACGGAGATGAGTGCATGGTCGGAGAGGGAGCGTGGGGTGATATCTGCCGTGTGTAGGTAAGGGACGAGAGCGGAAGAGGCCAAAAAGTGGTCCAGGCACGCGTATGTTTTGTGTGCAGGAGAAAAGTTAGTGTAGTCGCGCTCGCTAGGGTGTTGAACACGCCACACATCACTCAGATCACAGTCATTCAACAATTGTTTCCCCCCTGAGTCAATGTGCCTGTGTTCGTAGACCTCCGTGCTGACCTATCCATCCCCGGATCCATCACCACATTGAAATCACCTCCCACCAGGAATGCTACATCTTATGATGCAAGGTTCTTGCCGTTCGTTTGGAGCATATAAGGACCCTATCGTTAATTGAGTGTCACTCAGCTGCACCCATACCACCAAGAACCTGCCCTTGAGGTCCGCCACTGTGGATAGTATTTTGCATTGTGACCATGCACTGAAGAGTATGGCCACCCCGTTTTTCTTGGACGCCCCAGAGGACCATAGCTGCAGTGGGAAGCGCCTATCTCTCATCCGTTTGGTGTCCCTGGCTAAAAGATGGGTTTCTTGAAGCAAATATGCATCGCTCTCAGTGCTTTCTAAGAGGGAGAGAATGGCAGATCGCTTAATTGGGTTATTTAACCCCCGGACATAATAATAATAATAATAATCCACATTTGTAAAGCGCAAATCATCACCCGTTAGGGTCTGTAGGTGCAGGGGCCCGTCAGGAAGATTAAGCAAGCTATTGCCCAGAGTCACATGGTGCTGGGCTAATCTGCTGCCGGCCCCGGGGATCGAACCGTGATCCCCAGATTCCGGAGTCAGTCACCCTGGCCGCGGCGCCACACCTCCCCCACAATCAGACTCACAATTTTAAGATCTCTACCCAGGACCATTTCAAGGAACGTCAGAACTGTCTGTGACTTGTGACACTGACGCAAGGGCTGCCTCTCTCTCTCTCGAGCTGTCTAGCAGAGGTATCTGGTTTGGAGCTAGGCGATGACTACCCCACACTCTGCCACTCCGACAAGTGACTGCGGCGCCGGGGAAGAGGGTGAGCATTTTCAGGCGATACAGGGGGCCTTTCCGGACCCAGGACAGCATAGGTGTCTTCTAGGGAGCGAATTTGCAGGAGTTTGCCATTGAACTTGAAGATGAGGCGGAATGGGTGGCTCCAAGAGTAAGGGATTCCCGGGTCCCGTAGGTGACTAGTGATAGGCTTAAACACTCTACACTTTGCCACAAGAAGCACCCAGAGTAGCGGCAACCCAGGGCCCAGGAACTGAGGGGGAAGCATAGGGGGCTCCTTGCAGTCAATAGCGGGGCGTGGCAGTGTCCAAGACAGGGATATAGCGCCTCGACCGGGGCGGGGAGGGTATGGGGGGTCGCTGCCAGTAAGCTATGTAGTCCTCACCTCCACCACGCAAACCCCCACCTGCCCAGGTCAAAGCGGGAGGCAAGGTTTATCAACTCAACTCCGTGGCCCACCAAGGTCCAAGCGCGGGCCGCGTAAATGAAGAAGGTCCCCTGATATGGACGCTCTGTTAGCGCAGAAGGCACACGTCTATCACTGCCCCTGACGAGGGAGGAGGGGCGAAACTGGCCCAGGCCTCGTGGCAAGCCCCCAGTTCCATCAAGCACACCTCTGTCCGCCGAGCCACGGGTCAGACCCAGGCCTCACCTCAACCAAGGCGCGGGAGGTCAAAGTATCAGGGCTCAGCAATCCTCCGCCCAGGCTCAGCAGGCAGCAGCCGCCGCACCAGTCAGGTGCAGCCCAGGGCAGACCGAGCACTCCAAATGCCGCCCTGGGCCTCCCGCCCACAGCCATAGCAGGCCAAAGCACTTCACAGCCGGGGGAGGGGGGGCCCGCAAGCTGACACAGTTCTCACCACCCACCCTCCGCCAGCGATACCACAGTCTGCCGACACATGGACCGAGCGCCCTCGCAGGAGGTAGCAACACACCGCCCATCCACTCCTCACCTTGCTCGCACCGGAGGGGCCACCACCTCGTCCGGCAGAGCTCCTCAGGTCCTCTAGCCGCCAGGCCCACTCAGAGGGCTTCCCAGCGCCTCTCCTTACTCCAGCGCCTTCACTCCGCCGATGTGGTCAGGTCCCGCCGCACACTCAGCACGTTTCAGGAGCCTGGAGAGTTGCAGATAAGCCGACTCGTAAGGCATAAAATGGCGGACGGCGCTCCTCCGCCCTCACCCACCTGCAGGCACAGCGATCCGGGGCACCACCACAATGCAGCTCACTAGGGCCCAACACTGTCCCCCGGATCTGCCATCATTCACTTACGGCACCTACGCCAACCACAATCGCCAGAGGCCTTTGCTAGGTTCGCCGGGCCGCAGTGAGGCCGGGCAGACCGCTTCCTGGTTCAGAGCCACCGAGAAATCCAAAAAGGAACTCGATACCAGCACCAGGGCAGTAGCACGCCGCATACCCATCACCGGTAAGTGTAGATGGGCATCAAGATGGGTGATAATACAGGGCTGTTGGCTGGTGGCGCCGGAGGGATAGGAAAGGACATTCTATCTCGCCGCCATCTTGGCCACGCCCCCCTAAGCTCTTATTTAGAAGTAAATTCAGAGCCACTACCTTTCAATTAGCTTTCTAATCTGAGCAATCTAGTCACCTTCTTCCAACAGATAGTAAATCGGGGCCTAATACTTGATTTGGGGCCTGATTTATATATTAGCAGAAAGGGTAATCTGGTGCAATACCGACACAACAGAGTTCCTTTCCCAACAAATTAGTGGTCCCCCCACGAAATGTATTTGCGGGCAAATCTTAAGATTGGCCACGGCGAAGACTTCTTCATCCGCCTAAACCAAACTTCTCCAATGGCCCTGGGGAGTGATAGAGTGCGACTGCTCTTTCATTTGTAGGGGTGCATCATAATCACGCGTAGTTTGTACCTGCATTTATTCTTTTGTCATATTAACATGATAGTAAAATGTGTACTGTAATAATGTGGAGCTGACGTGTTAGGGATATTTTTTCATGTAAGTGTGAAGAAATTATGTTGCAATACATGCGTGTTTAGCTGAAATATTCTTATATTGGCCGATTTCTGTACACCTGGAAACTTTTGCATTAGACATAAAAACCGAATTTCATGGGCATGTTAGATTTGTCTTTTCTCACGTTTCTGTTGCAGGTGGAAAAATTCATCTTTGTTAGTTAGAATAACGCTTTTTGTTTTTAGAGTTAGGCTCAGGGAGGAGAGGATACATTTGTACACGTAATGTTGATAATGTGAGACCGTGTTCTTTCTCATTGGAGAAGGCCTGGGAATCGAGCTAGGAGTTGGGAGTATCGAAACTGAGTGGATAATCACCTACAAGGAGGTGTCCAACTGGATGAGGCGATCGGATGATGTGAAATAGGGTTTTGAATTGGGGACAGTGAGTGAGTGAGGCAACATTTGTAAAGCGTGTGGTGCCCCGGGGGTTGAGTTTGGAGAAAAGAGGAGATCGATGGAAGGGGAAGGAGCATCTTAGAACAAGCTCCATGGCCTTAGGCTACTTGAACCATACAACATGACTCATGAGTGCACTTCTTAGGAAGACTTCACTTGCTGACACCTTTTCCTAAACTAGCCTGGGGAATGTTAAGGAGGGATATCACGCTTGTGGTAGTGTAGGGATAGATTAATGCTCTATACTTGCGAACCACCAATAAAGTCTGATCTTGACATGGGGGCGCTTATTGCTTGCGTTCTGGTATTGGAATTAGTCATTCTTTTCATGCTCCAAAATCTGAACTTTGCACGCAGATTTGGCTTTGTATTCGTTCTGATGTACTTTTACAACCTTGTCTTGAGGTGTTTGTATGTCCAGTTACTTTTGGCTCTGTAATAAATCCTGTAACCGAGAACCTAGATCTGTTATTCTTCGGAGTCATGAATCGATGTGTTTGCGAACCCGATGTGATGATTTTTTCCTCTACACTTCTAAGCAGGCACCAACGGTCAATTGACCGGGGGTTCCAGAGTAAATCGGGAACAGGGAGCCCGGCCCCATCAGGAGTAAGAGCCGTCATGTCTACTACATGTGGCTATATGTCTGCCCGTCTAATTTAGATGGGCAGACCTGCAGTCTTTTTTTTACTGTGTCTTATTGCCAGGTTTTACCTCGCAGTAAGGAACAGTAACAACCTAATCATCCCACCACCATGGATGAAGCCTCCCATGGCATGCCTCAGGGCTGCATCGAAAGGACGCAGCCCTGTACCACACATTAAAATGCATTGGCAGCAACTGCCATGAAGGCTGTTCCTGCCAATGCCTTTATAAATGGCTGTTTGGTGGTCATTTATAAATTATTTGTGCGGTCTCTTCGCCATGGGAACAGAGTAATTTACTCCTGCCCCATGGCGGACCCGTGAGCAATGAACCCAGATATAAAGTTAGGCCTTAGTGCTCAACTTTGGGCCACAAATCAGTGTTGTGATAAACTGAAGTAATTCCCAGCACTTCCTTTCTTTCTCCAAACTGACCAGCAAATAGAGGCTACATGTGCTATTGTCATGGCTGTTATGGTCTGCTGTAACAGAGTCGACACTGGCCTTCAAAACAAACTAATTGCCAGATTGTTTCTGCATCTGTGAAAACGCATTGCGTTAAACTAGCTTTGTAAGCCTTCCAGTTTCTTTCTCTTGAATCTAGGATGAACTTAAAATTACTTTGTATTATGCACAAAGTATACTAGAGTAGAGTAGACCCAGAGTAGCGGCAACCCAGGGCCCAGGAACTGAGGGGGAAGCATAGGGGGCTCCTTGCAGTCAATAGCGGGGCGTGGAAGTGTCCAAGACAGGGATATAGCGCCTCGACCGGGGCGGGGAGGGTATGGGGGGTCGCTGCCAGTAAGCTATGTAGTCCTCACCTCCACCACGCAAACCCCCACCTGCCCAGGTCAAAGCGGGAGGCAAGGTTTATCAACTCAACTCCGTGGCCCACCAAGGTCCAAGCGCGGGCCGCGTAAATGAAGGTCCCCTGATATGGACGCTCTGTTAGAGCAGAAGGCACACGTCTATCACGGCCCCTGACGAGGGAGGAGGGGCGAAACTGGCCCAGGCCTCGTGGCAAGCCCCCAGTTCCATCAAGCACACCTCTGTCCGCCGAGCCACGGGTCAGACCCAGGCCTCACCTCAACCAAGGCGCGGGAGGTCAAAGTATCAGGGCTCAGCAATCCTCCGCCCAGGCTCAGCAGGCAGCAGCCGCCGCACCAGTCAGGCGCAGCCCAGGGCAGACCGAGCACTCCAAATGCCGCCCTAGGCCTCCCGCCCACAGAAATAGCAGGCCCAAGCACTTCACAGCCGGGGGAGGGGGGGGCCCGCAAGCTGACACAGTTCTCACCACCCACCCTCCGCCAGCGATACCACAGTCTGCCGACACATGGACCGAGCGCCCTCGCAGGAGGTAGCAACACACCGCCCATCCACTCCTCACCTTGCTCGCACCGGAGGGGCCACCACCTCGTCCGGCAGAGCTCCTCAGGTCCTCTAGCCGCCAGGCCCACTCAGAGGGCTTCCCAGCGCCTCTCCTTACTCCAGCGCCTTCACTCCGCCGATGTGGTCAGGTCCCGCCGTACACTCAGCACGTTTCAGGAGCCTGGAGAGTCGCAGATAAGCCGACTCGTAAGGCATAAAATGGCGGACGGCGCTCCTCCGCCCTCACCCACCTGCAGGCACAGCGATCCGGGGCACCACCACAATGCAGCTCACTAGGGCCCAACACTGTCCCCCGGATCTGCCATCATTCACTTACGGCACCTACGCCAACCACAATCGCCAGAGGCCTTTGCTAGGTTCGCCGGGCCGCAGTGAGGCCGGGCAGACCGCTTCCTGGTTCAGAGCCGCCGAGAAATCCAAAAAGGAACTCGATACCAGCACCAGGGCAGTAGCACGCCGCATACCCATCACCGGTAAGTGTGGATGGGCATCAAGATGGGTGATAATACAGGGCTGTTGGCTGGTGGCGCCGGAGGGATAGGAAAGGACATTCTATCTCGCCGCCATCTTGGCCACGCCCCCCTAAGCTCTTATTTAGAAGTAAATTCAGAGCCACTACCTTTCAATTAGCTTTCTAATCTGAGCAATCTAGTCACCTTCTTCCAACAGATAGTAAATCGGGGTCTAATACTTGATTTGGGGCCTGATTTATATATTAGCAGAAAGGGTAATCTGGTGCAATACCGACACAACAGAGTTCCTTTCCCAACAAATTAGTGGTCCCCCCACGAAATGTATTTGCGGGCAAATCTTAAGATTGGCCACGGCGAAGACTTCTTCATCCACCTAAACCAAACTTCTCCAATGGCCCTGGGGAGTGATAGAGTGCGACTGCTCTTTCATTTGTAGGGGTGCATCATAATCACGCGTAGTTTGTACCTGCATTTATTCTTTTGTCATATTAACATGATAGTAAAATGTGTACTGTAATAATGTGGAGCTGACGTGTTAGGGATATTTTTTCATGTAAGTGTGAAGAAATTATGTTGCAATACATGCGTGTTTAGCTGAAATATTCTTATATTGGCCGATTTCTGTACACCTGGAAACTTTTGCATTAGACATAAAAACCGAATTTCATGGGCATGTTAGATTTGTCTTTTCTCACGTTTCTGTTGCAGGTGGAAAAATTCATCTTTGTTAGTTAGAATAACGCTTTTTGTTTTTAGAGTTAGGCTCAGGGAGGAGAGGATACATTTGTACACGTAATGTTGATAATGTGAGACCGTGTTCTTTCTCATTGGAGAAGGCCTGGGAATCGAGCTAGGAGTTGGGAGTATCGAAACTGAGTGGATAATCACCTACAAGGAGGTGTCCAACTGGATGAGGCGATCGGATGATGTGAAATAGGGTTTTGAATTAGGGACAGTGAGTGAGTGAGCCAACATTTGTAAAGCGTGTGGTGCCCCGGGGGTTGAGTTTGGAGAAAAGAGGAGATCGATGGAAGGGGAAGGAGCATCTTAGAACAAGCTCCATGGCCTTAGGCTACTTGAACCATACAACATGAGTGCACTTCTTAGGAAGACTTCACTTGCTGACACCTTTTCCTAAACTAGCCTGGGGAATGTTAAGGAGGGATATCACGCTTGTGGTAGTGTAGGGATAGATTAATGCTCTATACTTGCGAACCACCAATAAAGTCTGATCTTGACATGGGGGCGCTTATTGCTTGCGTTCTGGTATTGGAATTAGTCATTCTTTTCATGCTCCAAAATCTGATCTTTGCACGCAGATTTGGCTTTGTATTCGTTCTGATGTACTTTTACAACCTTGTCTTGAGGTGTTTGTATGTCCAGTTACTTTTGGCTCTGTAATAAATCCTGTAACCGAGAACCTAGATCTGTTATTCTTCGGAGTCATGAATCGATGTGTTTGCGAACCCGATGTGATGATTTTTTCCTCTACACTTCTAAGCAGGCACCAACGGTCAATTGACTGGGGGTTCCAGAGTAAATCGGGAACAGGGAGCCCGGCCCCATCAGGAGTAAGAGCCGTCATGTCTACTACATGTGGCTATATGTCTGCCCGTCTAATTTAGATGGGCAGACCTGCAGTCTTTTTTTTTACTGTGTCTTATTGCCAGGTTTTACCTCGCAGTAAGGAACAGTAACAACCTAATCATCCCACCACCATGGATGAAGCCTCCCATGGCATGCCTCAGGGCTGCATCGAAAGGACGCAGCCCTGTACCACACATTAAAATGCATTGGCAGCAACTGCCATGAAGGCTGTTCCTGCCAATGCCTTTATAAATGGCTGTTTGGTGGTCATTTATAAATTATTTGTGCGGTCTCTTCGCCATGGGAACAGAGTAATTTACTCCTGCCCCATGGCAGACCCGTGAGCAATGAACCCAGATATAAAGTTAGGCCTTAGTGCTCAACTTTGGGCCACAAATCAGTGTTGTGATAAACTGAAGTAATTCCCAGCACTTCCTTTCTTTCTCCAAACTGACCAGCAAATAGAGGCTACATGTGCTCTTGTCATGGCTGTTATGGTCTGCTGTAACAGAGTCGACACTGGCCTTCAAAACAAACTAATTGCCAGATTGTTTCTGCATCTGTGAAAACGCATTGCGTTAAACTAGCTTTGTAAGCCTTCCAGTTTCTTTCTCTTGAATCTAGGATAAACTTAAAATTACTTTGTATTATGCACAAAGTATACTAGATCAGAGGTCCTTATTATCTTCAAAAATTGGCATGTCACCATGCTATTGAATAAATCTACATTTTTTCGTTAACTTACCTGATCAAACGATGCTCCTTTGAGCAACTGAAGTACTGTGCAATGTCGTTGGGGACCATTGTCTGATGGTCTGGATCAGCATGACCCCTTGTCTTCCTTTTACAGCTAGTTACTTAGCTTCAGTTCAAGAAACACCTGAAACCCAATTGTTTCCAACATTCTCTCCACTTAGTCCAACATATTCATGCCTATGTCTTCTCTCTAAAATAAACAGATGTATGATTAATTCATTCATGTGCTGCTTTCACAAAATGACAAAGAAGGGAAGCAGTTCTCCTTTTTGGCATGTATTTGTATGCTAGTATAAAGTGAATAAAATACCAAATAACTGTTTGCAAATGCAGTGCCGGCACGGATCTATGTGGAATCTAACCGTATAACTGGCCAGTGTATATAGCCTTTAATCTTTCCCAGGCTGATCATGAGTACCATTGAGAGGACCCATATCACCATCCGCCAGCTCCTAGAGGCGCAATACTTTGGTGATACACATATGTTATAATAATAATCATTACGAGATCGCCTATGTGAATACCAGTACATCGATTTAGGTCCAACTATAAATGGGAGTTTAATCCATTTTTTATTTGCTTGTAACTGGGTTTCACATGAAATTGCACAGTAGGATTTGTTTATGGCAGTTAAAAGTAACAATAGGTTTTCATGCAAAAACGCCTGAGCCCTGATTGTATCAAAAACCCTATGGGGGTTAGTTTTGAATCGGATAGGTGTTTTTATTGAACTATTTGGACTCCAAAATACCATTTCATGCAAGCCTATTAACTTTTTGCATGATCCGAAAATTGAAACAAATATGTTCATATTTATAAAACTAATGTTAATTTGGAATCTATAAAGTATTCTTGCCAAATGTAGTGTTGGGAAGGTGTTGCTGGCCAATGCTTGAATTTGGTAGCTAAATTGTTTGACAGATGGTTATAAACATAAGCATACTGTAGTTATTTGCGAACAAAGTTTGTGTTTTATGGACAGAACAATAAACTTATGGTCTGTTTGGCAGCTAGGCCCTGAAAAAAATGGACTTCTGCCAATCATGTTTACATGTGGTCTGGCAAGGGCAAGAGGGTCTCTGGTCTAGGTGAACCCGTCTGACAAACTAGAATTGTAATTACCTTGGGCTCAAAAAGAGCTTCCATTGATGGGTTCCATATGAACACAATAGATGAGCTTAGTCAATGTCTTAATAGGTAAGCAAAAAGGTAGGTTAATGGCGAAATATGATTACAGCAGTAACTGAACAAACCTACTAAAACATTTTCAAGTACAGATGATAAGAAATCTTACTTTGCATGCACTCCCAATTTAATTTTAATTCCAAGCTCTTATCTTAAAATGAGAGAATGAAAAACACAGTCAATTTTGCCTCTAAAATGTATTTGTAGAACAATTCTTCCAAATAGACATAACCTTGGCCCTTGAAAATTGTTTCAGGTTAGGATTGTTACAGTCATGCGCAAGTTATTTGGGGATAGTGAGAAGTATTGTGTTCTAAAATAATATCACACAATCACAATTTTGATCTCGTACTAAATGCAGATTTCCTAAAGGGTGTATTGAACTATAATTTACAGTTATCTCTCTTTATGAAAAAGTATTTTTGAAGAGAACTATTAGAAGATTGTTCTTTAATTTTTTTTATAAACTTTAAAGTTTTACATGAACACAACAATGAGCGAGCAAAGGAAAATACATATATAAGTAATACAGTGGTACTGATACAAGACATCGGTCCATCTTCTGTACCGACACCCCAAACTCTGAAACTAGGCGAAAACATACTTGTTCTTTAAATTGAATTAAATATTCTATTGTTTATCCTTTCATTGATTTAGGGATCCAGTATCTAGTTGCATAGAGTTTCCAGAAATTCTTCCTTTACACTCTTTAGCAGTACGTTTTACAGAACGCTTAAATATAAAGGATTCCACTTATTTCCATCTTGCATCTTTAGGCTACCGCAATTTACAAACAAGCAAATGTTTTATAGCAAGGGTACTCTCCACAAATTTAGAATTTCTACTTCTAATGTTAATATAACATATCAATTACAAACAATTTTTTTTCGACAGCGTTTTTTGGAGCCCACATGAATGCTTCGATCCATGTTGTGATGTACCTGTATTATGGATTAACTTCCTGTGGGCCTCATATACAGAAGTACCTGTGGTGGAAGCGATACCTAACCATACTACAATTGGTAAGTGTGGCAGACATCTTGAGTTCTTAATCTTTCTCCACCCAGAAAATGCCAATGCCAATGTAAATGCCAATGCTCACTAACTGAAGGTAAGCTCAAAAGCTATGCAGTGTGCTTTTTTTTTTTACACATTACATGTCAGAACATAGCAAACTAAAATTATAATAGCTTTTTTGTGTTATTGGCTATATTTCTGATGCATCACTTCATGTTTAAGAGATGTACAGAGCCTAAGCTACAATCTAATAGGAATTTCATAGCTAGCAGCAACAAAATGTATGCATGCGAACATTACTCCAGAATTTTAATAGAGTAGCCCACAGTACAAAAATCCAGAATCGCAAATTAGTTTTTTTTCTCAATATAACACGTCACTTTTTCCCCACCATCTTTCACTATTGAAGATAAACACTTGGAATCTGCCATCTGTCTCTCTCATGTCTAGTCTCTGACACATTTCAAGTGAAACAAGCATTGGCAAAGCCAATAGGTCTCGTCTATGCAGAAGCTATTGGCTTTGCCAATATGTTTTAGCAATGCTGTACACCAGAGTGGCTGCTGTTCAGCATGGCTAGAAGTTAGTGGAGTAAAGGAGAGTGACATGGAGTTTTGTAAAGTGGAGTACAGTGGAGTGTTATAGAGTGGCGTGGAGTGGCTTACAGTAGAGTTGACTGGCATGGAGAGGTGTGGAGTGTCATGGAGTAGCAAAAAGTCTTGTAGAGTGTTGTGGAGGGAGTAGAGTGGACGGGTGTAGAGTTGATTGGCATGGAGTGTAGCACTGTGTCAGAGTTAAATAGAGTGGAGTGGCATACAGTGTCGTGGAGTGGTGTGGAGTGGAGTGGTGTAGAGGGTGTTGCTCAGAGTAGAGTGGTGTATAGGGGAGTAGACTGTCATAGAGTGGAATGGTATAGAATGGAGTGGGGCGGAGTAGTGTATAATAGAATGAAGGAAATTTGCATAGACGGAGTTCCGTAGAGTAGGGTCATAGAATGGCTTAGGGTGGAGTAGAACGTCTGTGGAGAGGCTAAGGGCGGATTAGAGTGTCAGTGGAGCAGAGTTTAATGGAGTAGAGAATCATAGAGTTAAATATTGTGGAGTAGAGTGTCGCAGAGTGGAGTGGCCTCGAGTGAAGTGGCATAAAGTACAGTGGGGCAGAGTAGATTGGTGTAGAGTGCCGTGGTTTTGAGTAAAGTGGTGTAGAGTGCATTGGTGTAGAGTACATTTACTTACAGTAGCTAAGAGTGAAGTGGCTTAGAGTATAGTGGTGCAGAGTAGAGTAGATTGCAGTGGCACAGAGTGGAGTAGAGTGAAGTGGCGTAGAGCTCAGTGGTGCAGAGTACTGTGGCATGGAGTGCAGTCATGCAGAGAAGAGTGTCAGAGTTCAGGATCGGAGAGTGCAGGGTCTTAGAGTGTTACAGAGTAGAGTGGTGCAGAGAGCAGTGACGTAGAAGTCTGGTGCTGTAGAATAGAGTAGCATAGAGTGCAGGGGTGTAGAGTGACGTAGCATGCAGTGACGTAGAGTGCAGTGGCATAGATTAGAACATTGTAGAGTATAGTGGCGTAATGTGCTGTGGTGCAAAGTAGCTGCTGCCGTGGTATAGGGTGCTTTGGCTTTGAGTAAAGTAATGTAGACTGCAGTGGCTTAGAGTTTAGTGGCGTAGAGTAGATTGTTTCAGAGTAGTGTAAAGTGGTGTAGAGTGGAGTTGCATGGAGTAGTTTCGCAGAGTGCATTGGTGTAGACTGCAATGGTGCAGAGTGGAGTGGACTATACTAGAGTGGTGTAGGGTGCATTGTAATAAAGGGTAGTGGTGCACACTGCACAGTAGATTAGAGTGGTGTGGAGTGTATTGGCGTAGAGTGGTATAGATTGGTGTAGAGTAAAGTGGTGCCGAGTAGAGGAACATAGAGTTCAATTGCAGCAAGTGCAGTAGTGTAGAGTGACGTAGAGTGGACCGATGCACAGTAGAGGGTAGTAGAGGTCAGCGGTGAAGAGACCAGTGTTGCAGAGTACAGTGACGTAGAATGAAGTGGCATAGAGTGGAGTGGTGCAGGTTAGAGTGCAGAAGGGACCAATGTCATGAGTGGAGTGATGTAGAGTGCATTGGCATAGAGTGGTGCAGTGCCGTAGCATAGCGTGCCATAGAGTGCAGTGTCTTAGAGTGGTGCAGAGTAGAGTGGTGGAGAGAGCAGTGATGTAGAGTACAATGGTGCAGATTAGAATACAGTTGCTTAGAGTTCAGTGGAATAGAGTGCAATGGTGTAGAGTGATGTAGCCTGCAGAGCCATAGAGTAGAATGTTGTAGAGTATAGTGGCATAAAGTGCAATGGTACACAGTAGTTGGCTTTGGTGCATTTGTATTGAGTAAAGTGGTGTAGAGTGAATTGGCCGAGAGTGCAGCGGTTTGGAGTAAAGTGCAGTAGCGCCGAGCGGCGTTGAGTGGAGTGGCGTGGAGTAGATTCTTTCAAAGTAGAGTTGAGTAGTGCAGGGTAGAGTGTAGTGGTGTAGAGTAGAGTTGCACAGCACTGATAGCAGTGGTGTGGAGAAGAGTGCCGTAAAGTGCAGTGGCATAGACTAGATTGTTTCAGAGTAGAGTGAAGTGGAGTGGCGCAGGTTAGAGTGGAGTGGTATAGAGTAGTGGCGTAGAGTGTAGTGTTGCAGAGTGGAGTGGCGTGGAGAAGTGTATAGTGTGGTTGCGTAGAGTGCAGTGGTGCATAGTAGGGTGTGGTAGAGTCCACTGGTGTAGAATAGAGAGGCAGAGTACAGTAGTGCACAGTAAAAAAGCAGAATTGCAAGTCCTAGAATTCAACATATTAAAAAGACAGGAATGTCAAAAAAGACGTTGGGCTATTTTGCATATAAGGACACCAGTCCGTATTCCGACCTTAAATGCACACAGATTCCTCCACAAAGCCGCTCAGGCAGGTCATTGTTGCTAACCCTGCCAGATATACTGATTGCTTTGAAGCCAGTTCGATTTGGTTATAGTTTCTAATTTTGACTTGATGTGAGAGAGAAATCTGTGTATAAGGAGGCTAGTTTTCATTTTACCATGACACAACATTAACGATTTTATGTCTGGCTTTGAGACTGCTTTAGCTCTTTACCAACCTCCATGCCCCCCCCCCCCCCCCCCCACACACACACATACACACACTCTCTCTCTCTCATTGATGATAACATAGCAAAATGGAAATATGTTGTCTGTATGTATTGCTTTCTTTCTGGTTGATGAGTACAGTACTTAACCTGATAGTGGTGTCATTCACAGCCTCATGCAACGTTTTCACCCAGTTCAGCCATTGGCTCACTTCACTGTAAGTGAGTACATATTGCTTGTGCACATATGTGCGTCTAAAATAAATCAGTTTCAATGGCCGTATTGGTGGGCCAATATCTTCTTTCTATTTTTGTTTTTGTTTTTGTTATGGGTAATTTGTTACAGGTTTTAAAGACATCCACTTTTAGATGGAAGCGTTGCTCTGGCAGAAATGCACCATTATCATGTTTAGTACTGTACTCATCGAACAGAAAGAAAGCAATGCATACCAATAACATATTTCCATTTTGCTATTTTATCATCAGTCAGAAACAATGCAACCCTTCATTAACTTCCTACACTCAATTTTGTCCTCCTCTGCTAGCTCCATCTCGACTCATACACAGAGTTCCCAGTCAATTTATATCGTCTCTGTAAGCTTTGCGTTCAACATAGCTTACCTCAATAGAAAATCATTAAAAGTCTAAGAATAATTCAAAAGATAGACCAACGTAGGGTCTGCTCAGATAAAGTGCAGAATGATTTTAAGTATTAATCAACAGACTATCATGGAGTCTGTGCATTTCATGTCCAATGAATGCAATACATTCAAGCAATGAATGGCCCATGCAGAGCCTCAAGCAAAAAACCTTGAATTATTACATAGGCAAGACAATCCTGGACATGGCTTGCTCTCGATGAAAGCAAATTAATTACATCATTATTTACTTTATAAGCAGAGATTACAACTGAGGCTGTATTTAAAATTATTTTATGAAATGAAAAAGAACACAGAGAAACATACATGTGCAAAGGCTTGTTCATGTAAAATAAAAGCACATTTCATTAAGAATATGAATCAATGACAGTGCAAGATGGCTACTGACTAAGGCCTGGTTATTTTAACCTAAACCGGTCTAAATTAAATATTTTCAAATTATTAACAACTGTCTCTTACTTACTACTTAACAATCATGCTACATATGTGCTCTGTATATCTCTAAGGAGTGATCCCTACCTTCACCCTTAAAAAGACAATGTGGGTTATGACAGTATAGTATCTCCACATTTAGTGCAGACGCAAAATCTGTCAAGATGCATTGTCCGCAGACTCTTAAACGCATGGCATAGCTCATGGTGATTTGTAAAATGTAGCAGTTTATACCTGTAATTATCTGCTATTAAAATAGGTTGTCAACGGAATTCTTGCCTCTGGTCAACTGTTGGGGGAGGGGGGGATCAGTTGCAACCTCCCACCGAATTCTGCTTTTGTTATCAAGAGTTCCCATCATAATTTTTTATAATGTGGAGACCACTCGACCCTCCTTTTCATACCACTAGCCCCCTCAAGGAGAACCAGCGGGGTTAGTGGAAGAGGGGGGTGCTACGTTTAAATCCGAGCTGTATGGGGGGCGTGGCCTGGCGGCGGCTAAGATGGCCGCGTAGTATCGAGGCTCTTCTGAGGGTCGGCGCAAGACCCCTAAATCCGGCCATCATCCTGTTGCCACTCTCCCTACAGCCGTAGATCCTGGCAGCGGGTGAGCTCCAGCGCCGGGAAAGACCACTTCGGTCCCTCGCCTCCCCCGAATAGCGGAGCAGTGCGGCCCGGCGTCTGCGGCCTTGCTGGTGCCCGGCTCTGGCCTGTGGAAGTGGAGAAGCCCCGACCTCGAGTGCGGACGAGGCCCGGAACAAGTGAGGGTGCGCCGGGGATGGGCAGAAGACTCGGGCCCGGTTCTGGACTTATGCTTGTTGTTTGCCGTTACTGTCGGCACTTTTGGAGGCGTCCCGCCTTGGATTACACGGCGGGGGGACACATTGGGGAAATGGTGGATTGTGTGCCCCCTGCGATCTGCTGATCTCAGCCTGCCTGGTGGAGCTTGATTAAAGGAGGCCCAACACTGCTGCTGAGAACCGGAGACTGGGTGCGCTGATTGCAGGCGGTCTAGAGTGACCATCAGAGGAGAGTCTGGGCCTTGTGACCTGTTGGGGCCTCTTGCCCTGGGGCTGGTGACTCACAGGAGGACAATCGACTGTACCGCAGGGGGTGGACGGCAGGAGGTGCTGGGGGAAGCCGACAGGCAGTTGCTGGACACTGGGACACAGTCGGACGCTGCCCCTAACTGGCAAAAGGCTGAGGCAGAGCGCGCTGCGGGGGCTGGACTGAGCCCGTCGGAATGCAGGAGGCCTGTGGTGAGACCACAGCGACGTGTATGGATTGGCGGCAAAGGCCAGGAAAGATGGCGCCCGGGGCGCGTGGCCGGACACAGGGCAGCGAGTCTGAGGGCTCTGGCAAGAGGGGAGGCTCCACTGGCCTCTCATGACTCCCATCCAAGACTATAACCAAATCCAAATCCTCCACTGCCACCCAGGCCAACACCATCGACAAATACACGTCCCCGACGGGGGGAGGAGGAGATACGCACGCTGGAACTGTGGCGGAGGGGTCTGAAACTTCGTTGGCAGCCATTATGCAAGCCATCCAGTCACTTCGAACGACACTGGAGACGAAGATTGACAAGGTGGCCATCGAGTTGACACTACAGTGGGCTGACCTCAACAAAACGTCGGCAAAAGCCACTCAGAATTCTGCGGACATTGGCGAACTTCGGAGCTCTTACGGGGCAGTGGGAGGGGGTAACCCTAAATATTTGCTCCCTCTATGTCCCCCCAAGGTTGCAAGGCACCACCCTACCTGACACTGAACATGCCGACTGGGGTCCTACTCCTGGGAGGCGATATGAACGATGTGATGGCGGGGGACATTGACAGGTCACTGGGGCCGTCCCCAAGAGGGAGGGTGAGCCACCTCCGAGATTTCACACAGGCGCTGCGCTTAGTTGACCTATGGAGGGCCCATAACCCCCACACCCGACAATACACACTGGATTACCTATTCACACAAACGAGTGGCATGAACTCCTTTCATAGTGGCTGTCACAAGGCAAGGGGTATCTCGGACCATTCCCCAGTGGAGGTAAAGTTGCGAGGCCCTGGGAGGGAATGGGGTGCACCCCCTAGGCTGGATGCTTTTCTATTTAAGGATCAGGAGTTTCAGACGCAGTTTAGGGAGCGAGTGGACCAATATTTTACGGACAACGTCTCCTCCACCGCTTAGATCGCGCGGGAGGCATACGACTGTAGTCAGGGGGTTTGTGCAGGTAGAGGTGGGTAAGCGGAAGAAAGAGAAAAGCGCCCAAGTAGATAGACTTGAATTGGAGCTGCAAGAACTGGATAAAGAAAGGGAGAAAACGCAAGAACAGCAGGATAGGCGACACAAATGCCGCCTCCTGGAGAAGGAAATGAAGGATATGCTCTGTGACCAAGCGAGGTTGCGAGCACTAGCTACCAAGAGACGTGTGTATGATTTGGGTGACAAAGCCAACAAGATGATAACCCGGCTGGAGCGAGGGATAGGGATCGCAATTGAGTTCCCGGGATTCAAACTCAGGCGGGGACGATGAGTACCACGAGTGTAGAAACAGCGGAGGAATTTGCCTGCTACTACGAAACAGTCTATCGGTCCCAAACTCAGCAGAATGCGAGAGAGTGCGAGGATTTCTTGACCCCCCTGCGGCTACCCACGTTGGAACCAGTGGATAGGGACATTCTGGATTCTGACATCACAGTGTCGGAAATAGAACATGCCATGGGTGACTTGCAGGCGGAGAAGGCGCCGGGGCCCAATGGCTTTCCAGCAGAGGTGTTTAGGTGTGTCTCTAGTAGAATTGCACCCCATATGCTGGAAATGTACAAGGAGGCTCAACAGGCAGGGTGGTTGGTGAAAGATCTTCGATCAGCCACAATTGTGGTGATTAATAAATCTGGTAAGCCACAGGACAGATGCAGTTCTTACAGGCCAAAAAACTATTCTTAACTTTGAAACTAAAGTCCTGGGCAAGATTTTAGCCACCAGACTAGGAGCTGTAGTGCAGTCACTGATACACCCAGACCAGTCCGGTTTTATGCCCCATAGGAGCACGCGGCTTAATCTGAGGCACCTGTATGGGGTGATACAGATGACACCTGGCCGGCCAGACACACCGGCGGCCCTGCTCTCGCTAGACGCTCACATGGCCTTTGATAACATGGAATGGCAGTACATATATGCAGTCTTGGCCAGGATGGGGTTTGGCGACAAATTTCGAGCGTGGGTGAGACTCCTATTCTCCGACCCGCTGGCGAGAGTGAAGGTTAACGGGGCATTGTCTAGGGAGTTTCATCTAGGACGGGGCACGAGACAGTGCTGCCCGCTCTCTCCGACCGTGTTCCCGTTAGCGTTGGAACCTTTGGCGGCGTGGGTGCGGGCGGACTCCCGAGTGAGGGGCATAGACCTGGGGGAGGCTGGGAGGAGCGTATCTCGTTGTACGCTGATGATGTCCTCCTATATGTTCAGCGTCCAGAGACTTCCATTCAGAGACTGCTGGAGATCCTCCACCGGTTCGGTACCTTGTCAGGATGCCGCATCAACTGGGACAAATCCCTGGGTCATGTTTTAGCGGGCCAGACGCCTTGCCTCACAAGTGAGTGCGGAGGATTGGTATGGAAAGAGGTCTTCCGCTACCTGGGGATCTGGATCGCGAAGACAGAGGCGGACTATATGCGTTTGAACGTAATGGCTCAGATGGAGCGCCTACGCGGCAACGCCGAGCACTGGAGGACTCTCCCTCTGTCCCTAATGGGGCGAGCGGTTATATTTAAAATTATGGCTCTCCCCCGTCTGCTCTATGTGCTACAAAGCGCAGCGTTCATGGTACCGGAACAATTCTTCCAAACGGTTGAGTCGGAGCAGCGCTCATTGCTGTGGAGTGGGGGTTGCCCGAGGATCGCTCTGATGAAATTACAGAGGGGAATGTATGAAGGTGGGTTAGCGGTCCCAGATGTCCGACTGTATTACTGGGCGACCCAGCTGATGAATGTGAATGGCTGGTGTTTGCTCCTTGGAGGAACCGGCGTATCGGGTGGACCACATGGTCCTCGGGACTGGCACCTATCTGGCAGCCCTCTACAATAGGGGATGAGGCCACAGGTCTCTTCCACCTTAAACGGCTGCAGCGGTGGGAATTTGGAAGCGTGCAACGAAGTTGTTGGGGTGGGGGGCGAAACTCACATCTCAGACCCCATTGTCGGCCCGAAACTTTCTTCCAGCAGTGGTAAAGTTGAAAGGCCTCCAGGCATGGAGCCTCATAGGCATTGATAGGCTAGGAGACCTTTGGAGAAGGGGAGACTTGATGGACTTTGTGTCCCTACAGGCAGAATTCCAAATGAGGAGCGGGGAATTCTTACACTGTCAGCAGCTCAGACACGCCATTCATGAAAATCTGCCGGCCGGGAACAACTCCCGGAATATGCCCCTCTGGAGGATAGGCTGTTGATGGACCCAATGGTAGACAAAGCAATTTCCCTGACGTATAAAAAACTGATCAAAAATCTGACTGATCCCCTGAGTCCCCTGAGGGAGAAGTGGGAATCAAATGTAGGGCTATTGGAGGACGATTACTGGAGGCAGGCACTACAAGACCCGCGTGAGGTAGCAATTCGAGCTCATCCAGCTCCGTATTCTGCACCGCTCCTATACCCCACGCACGACGCAGTATAGTATCGGCTATGCCGATTCGAGGTTCTGTCTGAGGGGTTGTGGGGAGGAAGGCACGTTTTTCCATATATTATGGGACTGTACCAAGATCGGGGCTTACTGGTCCAGATTATCTGACATCATGGGGGAGGTAGTAGGGTCGGGAGTCCCCTTGGAGGCTCGTTGGCACATATTGGGAGTCACGAGTGATATCACATGGTCTAAAGGCGACAAGATCTGGTTAGCCTTAGCTAGCATGGTTGCAAAGCGGAACATAGCGAGACTATGGGGGAGTGAGGTGATGCCAACAGTGGAAGACTGGGAGAGGGACCTGGATTGGTGCCAGAGGGCCGAAAGAGTCATTTATAAAAGCAGGGGATGCCCTAAAAAGTGGGAGAAGGTGTGGGCAGCATGGAGGCAATATAGAGGGGAGCTGGTAAATACCCAAGACATGTCTGGGTCTAATTAGTTATGGGGGAGAAATTGCCAGTTACTCCACACACTGAGACGGAAGGGAGGTGGGGGGGAGGGAGGAGGGAGCGGGGCGGCAGAGGGTACAGTGTCATCATAGTACCTGCAGGAATGCTCACGGTGGAGAGATCCACGGAGGGGGTGACTAGCGGATTGGCTGTCGGGGTGGGGGGCGATAGGGGGGACTTGATCTACCAATGCAAGCTTATTTGATGATGTGTTATGCTATGTAGCATTGTCCTATCTGTATCACCGTCCTACTTCTGATGTCTTTTGTGCGATTGTATGGAGCCTGTTTATACAATAAAAATGTTTTTAAAAAAATAAAAAATCTGAGCTGTATGGTTTTGATTACTTGTTAAATTAGACAGTATTGGAAAACGTCTACCCTTCCTTGTCCACCCTTTCCTTTAAAACTATCCAGTGTTATGTATCAGTCTTCACCAGAAAAAGTCTCCCACCTGTTTTATATTTAGCCTGCTCATAAATTTGTGATATCGTGTCTCAGCCCTCACTGGTACTCCATCAGTATTTATTCAAGGCAAAAAGGGGAAACTTGCTATGATTAGCCAGTCTCCTTGCAATTTGTTTTCATTGCTTCTCCACCATACAATAATGTTTTTCTAAACTATGGGGTTCTGTGTCTTGGCCAACTAATATCTGGAGACCTCGGCAGGATAAGCCACTGTGCTTTCCATCTGTATGTGCAGCATGACTGACTGTTCAGAAAACCAATAACGGGCATAATGAGTCTGTTCCATTAGCCCAACTGACTCGAGGCTGTGCTCAAGCCCGTATCTACTTCTGAGATGCTGATAGAACAGTTTAGGGAGCCTAACTGGAATATACAATAAAGATGAAAATTCTGGTACCCCCTCCATGTTCAAATGAGTCTCTGTCCATTATATATAGTGGAAGCTTACTCCATATTATTGCTGTGCAATGTGCATTCTGCAATACCTTACCATAGTAAACATTGGTTCCTGTTGATTCTGTTTACAATTTGGTGCAGGGTTCTGTCAACATAATGGAGCACTGCACCAAACTGTTTTCTTTTCTATTTTCCAAAAGAAAATCCTGAAATGGGATTTTCTTTTTGGAAATGTAAAAAAGATGCTTCCCTCTCCAAGGGAGCCCTCTCCCATGGTGAAGGGAGCATTCAGTATCTTACCCTGGTGGTGATGGCCAGTGAAAACGGACTCTAAATCCGTCCATCTAAATTATGTGGGTAAAATTAGGTCTGCGATGGCCTTCACTCCACAGGGTATTTGGAAGGGTTTAAGAATAGCAGCGAAGGAGTAGGCTCTGCTGTGATCAGACTTAAAAGCGGGTGGACCTTAGGTTTAACGGGCGGACCTTCATTTTGGTAGTATATAAACTCTGTTGTGACAGAGTATACATACCCCAATGATATAAATTGACCCCTTTCACATCAATTAGTGTCTCTTTAAAACCGGAAAACTGCCTTGCACATTAACATACATCCTATTTGGGGATGTAATTACTTTGTGCATGAGGAAACTTCCTATGTATAAGGCTAGTTGACTTCCCCGAATGAGCAGAATATCGAGAAATACTTATGATTACTACTGGCCCATTACTCGCCACCATTCATCAGCAAACTCATTGAAAAAGGAGTCTTTTTTTCAGGTCCATCATCACATTTGTACTAACCATATTGTGCCCAGCTACCAGTCTGGCTTTAGAGCAGTGCAGATCGAAGACCACTACTTTACAGATCCCCGGTCCCAGGATGCTTGTTTCTGTTACAGGGAGGACCTGGTCTGGACTGTTCCCATGAGGCACAGGGTCAAGATTGATTCGCATATGGCTGGGTCCAAACTGGGGTGGCTTAGTGGGTAAACGAGTGATGGATTCAACCCAGATCTTTTGACTTGGGGAGAATGTTTGTATTGTCAGCATTCCGTCCATCATTTGTTTGCTGTAACACACTGTAAATATCAAGGCTTGTGGTCTAAAATGAAGCGCTACCTCTTTAATCCACTATAAGACGTTCCCTGCCCCTTAATCTTGCATTTGCAGATTCCTGCTTTCTATCTTTCCCTCTGAAAATATCTGTTGCAAAAAATAAGTGCGGGTCCCCATAACTAAGTGCCGGTGCTCCCACCGGCAACCACCAACTCAAATTAAGCTCAGAGTGTTCTTCTCTGGACCACATTCATTCACCACTGTGAGGACATCTACAGCATCGGTGTCTGGTTTTTGCTCTGGTTAAGCCAACGCCTTCTAGTTCCACTGGGAGACCCATGATCGCCTCAGAAAAATGGCAGCAGATCAGGCCCTGGGTAACCTGGAGCACTACCTTCATCATGCGGCCAAGAATTGAGTGCGTCTTCCACCCATCTTCCAATAGAGTAACTTCCCCTCCTGCTCCACAGGAATTACTCCAATCACACACACTCACACAGTATTGAGATGCAGTCCATTGGTAGCAGTTATTGCTCCCTTAGCTGGCTCCCAGATACCCGAAGCACTGACCCATGCCAGCTATCCCATCAAGTGGCTTGGACATAAGAGTTCAGACAGAGTTGGTCAACACTCTCACCTCCAGGATCTGCCCCCATAAGACAGCTTAGCACTGGGAAATATTGGTTTCCATCACTCATAAGGGAGCATAACGGGTATGCGAGTTGGTGAGGAATATGTTGGCGGAGATAAAGCATGTAGTAGATATGAGTGGGAGGACAAAATTACTTTTTACTTAGGGTGACTACACTAGTTGCACTATCCCTGATGTAATCTTAATAAAAGGCTGCAGGTAGGGCTGCTTGCTTTGTGGATGACTGCAAATATTATTTTTCTGTTGTAGATGAAAGAAATGATTACATTTTAAGTATTGGTGATAAGGGCCTTTGCAGTCTGTAAAAGTAGTCCTCTTAAAAGCATCCATGTTAGAGACATTACCAGAAGTGGTACCTGGAATATTAACAAAATGCACATTTTATGTGATGCCTGTTGTGTGTGACCAAGGGAAGCTTTCTCAGATGATGCCATGTGCTGTCAGTTTTGCCTGTGTGTATAGTGTTCACTTCTACTGCCTGTGCGGCACCAATTTTCTGTGGGCGTAGGAATTTTGCTCCCTACGCTCTCTGCATGGTACTCCTGCTCCTTCTATACCCCTCCTGGCTCTTTTCAACATGTGCCTCACTTGCACCATGTGGGTTAGCTGCGCCTTTTCCTCCCTACCATTCATGAGGGAAGCTGCCGGGCCTTCATTAATCTAGCAATATAGGGAAGTACTTTGTGTGGCGATGTTCTCCTTGTGAAAGGGCAGAATGCTGTATTTCATAGTGAAGTCAGTCAATGATTGAAGTGAGCTGCCTTGTTTCCCGTTGATGAATGCTCAAGTGGGTGTAAGCAAAATGAGAATGAAGCAATCACAGATGAATGGATGACGTGTGACTAAAAACCCCCATGAGTAACTATGTTCGACATATCATTTTAGTAAAACCAAAAGGTTTTGGCTAACCCATACCTAACAAAGTCAGTTGTTCTGCCAGCCTCTTGCCTTAAAGAAAGAGAGAAAGAAAGAAGGCAAGCAAGAAAAACGTGTTGGAGATGCTGTTCATTAAATGCAATAAAGACAGTTTTTCTCCCTGAGCAAAGTTCATTAAAGAACCATTGGTGAAACTGAGTCTGGAATAAATGTGTTCTGAAGGGTTGCCCACTTATGAATTCACATCCTATAAAATGTAAGCTTTCAGTTTGTGTACTGCATGCATAGTAAAAAAGAGGATAAGTTAATATAATAAAACAGTTTCAAATGGATGCAACCTGTTATTCTGTGAAATACTAACAGTCAGATAAACAAAGGACTCTCAAAAGGGAATTTACAACAGCATTGGCAGGAGACTGGAACGGATGAAGCTGGAATGCGCCCTGTGCTCACATCTGGTAGAAAATGTCCTGCTATCATATTAGGCACTCCTAACCAAGACAACACTACAATAATACAGTTTAAAAAAACAAAAGCCTTGGCCTGAAAGGGAACTACCTGGTGTGTGGATGGTATGCTTGTGAAAGGGATAAATGCAGTCACTAAGTAGGCTGACCCACTGCCCCAGGCTATATGCTATAGTAAGTTGGATCAAAATGTGAATAGCACAATAACAGATAAGTAGATTAAGAGAGGTGGCCCTTTGAAGTAAGTATATAATGCATATAATATTGGTAAAATCAAAAAGTCTTGGCTAACACCAGACCTAATTACATTTGTTGCTTAACTGAGTAAATAACTTAAGGGTTACTTCAGTAAATTAGACACAGTGCCTGATTATTTGAGGCAATAGATTCAGGACAAAAGACTGAGCCAAACTTGCATGTAGTCAATTATATGTCAAAATATAGAGTAAAAATATTGTTTGGGTCGAAGTATTGAAGCCTAAATATCGAGAGTCCAAATATTATGAAGGTATGTGCAGATGGAGAAGTATTGATTTCGTGTATTTAACTCTACCTGTACCTACCTCGAAGATGTATATATTTCCAGTGCATATATGTAGAGTTATGTATAATAAACCTATACTTACCAATATATACTTACAATGTTTTGGCACCTATATTTTGGCCCCACAGTATTTTTCCATGAGATTCTGATGGAAAACTCCATTGCCCCAGAGAGTAGTTATAGTTGCTTGGTGGCACATTACTTCGGGAGAGTTGCCACATAACTACCCTTCCTCTCGTATTACACAACTCCCACTTTTAAATTAAACGAATTTACTCAAACTTCAGATACCTGCAGACCGACCAGCAATTCCTCAAGAGAATGTGGCAGTACAGCGCAGAAGATCAGGGAGCCAGAGAAAGTGGTCTGCCTACTAGGCAGGGGAACAGGGAATGCATGCTGGGAAGTTGGCAACATGGCATGTGTGCAGTGTGAGGCACTGGGAATTTAACGTGTGTCTTGCATGCCCAAATGGGTAGATGAGTTAGCTGTGCATCAAAGCAGGCATCATCATAGCCACTTCACTAAAGTGTCCAGCTTCCCGATAAATTGACAAAGCTTAAGGAATGTGTTCTGCTTTCTTGTTTTTCAGATCCAGTTCCACGTCACAATTGGCCACACAGCCCTTTCTCTGTACATCGATTGCCCCTTCCCAAAATGGATGCACTGGGCTCTCATTGTTTATGCTATTACCTTTATCGTCCTCTTTGTCAACTTCTATTACCGGACATACAGGGAACCCAAGGCATCTTCAAAGGCTGGAAAAATGGCGACAAATGGAGCCGTGTTGAATGGAGCATTCAAACCAGAGAACAAAGTTTTAGTGGAAAATGGAAAAAAGAAGAAAAAGGGAAAAGCTAAAAGAGAATAAATTAATCTTGGCCTTTATTGCTGTTGGCACTATTGAAACCTCGAGTTGATTTATAGCATAAAAAAAGACGCATTCAAGTTCTTTCTGTTGTCACAGAACTTATTTTAGGTTTCTATTTAATTTGCAAGGGAACACAAACCGCACTGAGTTAATTGTAGTCTTTTAGGTTAAGTGTTTACATATTTTGTACGGGTTCTTTGACATTTTCAACATGTGTAGGCAACACGTGCGTAAATGTAAGAAAGGTGTGTAGTAAATTATTTTAGCATTGAAATGGTTCTTGTTGTTCGACAAGAATTTAGTTATTTTGGAGGCAAGCATTCATATAGTAAGTGAACTTGTTAATCCTTCTCATTTGTTTAATAATTTATTTTGTAATTAACTTATTATACAGCTGTCATGTTTTGTCTCATCAAAACATTCAACACATGTTGGCTTGGTTGGCTGTGCAAGACTATCCGTTTCAGCTCACAGGAAATGTTTGATACTGGTAGTACGTGTTGAGTATGTTTACAGATAGGTTGGTTGCCTGTCTGGAAGTTGTGTCTGTTGAATATTTATGGCTGTTGCACAACTGGAAGGATTAGATGCTGGAAGCATCTGCTGAATTTGCATGGACATATTTCTTATGGTCATGCCTCAACTAATGTTATTTCTAAAGCAGTTACTAGCTTTCGAACCCCGGGCACAGACTCGTTAGTTTGAATTAGTGAATACACATGTCAGTAATTTCTAGGAAACCTACCAGTAGCTTTTGAACCTTTTCAGTTTTCTCTGCACTCCTATGTAGCTATGCTTACCTGGATGGAGGCATTTTCATACAAGAATGCTTAGCATCATCTGATTTGTTTTTACTTTTCTAATTGCATTTAAGGCATAAGGCACCGCTGTTTGCAAATCTGAGCATCCTAAAATTGATGAGGAGTTCTGTTCTATATTTCTGCTTGCAAGTTCTTTGCCTTGATAAGTAAAAGTCAAAAGAAATGTAGTCGTGTGATGGGGGAAAATGTTGATAAGTAATTACAGATAGGGTGTAGGGTCATCTGGAGCTTTTATTGGATGTAGCTAATCCCCCCCGTTATTACAGTGTCCGCTTTAGTTCAGGTCTGTTCAAATGGAACTACTTCCAAGTCAATGTTCAACATGTTTATTAAATAAACTGAAACTACCAATGAATGTAAGATGTGTAACGTAATTAGTCCAATGAATGTTTTTAGCCACAGTGCCCTAAAATGCTGTCAAGTCTCACCAAAGTAAGCATAGCTGAATGAGCACTAGAACACTGGCTTCTGGCAGTATCTTGCAAACAACCTGTTTATATTATCTTTGCTTGACTGTGATAAAATGAAGAGTAGTAATGTATTAGGATATTGCAAGATATCACAAAGTAAAGGACTACATTGGTGTTTATTGATGGAGCATAGAAAACCCTTATCATGTACCTTCCCTCACATACTATTACTTTGTCATATATTGAAATCCTTTTCCAATGCTGCTCTCTTTACTTCACTAGAGGCAAGACAGATTATGCAAAGCCCCCTGATTTGCAGCCTCTGATGACTGAGGCTGGTGCTGAACTACTAAGGTACTGAACCTTCATCTAAAACATACAGAAACTCATGTAGACTGCAGAAATCCGCAAGCAAGCATCTGATTTATGTATCGATTGATGACTGGATTGTGTGACCTAAACCCTTCCGAGACAGCTGTGTAGGCAAGATTTAATTTAGTATCCAAAAAGTATCTTTAGTTTATAGCCCTTTGTTCTTAGTATACACTCAAATGTTTGGGTCAACATTATTGAGCTACTGAACTACCTAATCTCATGTTATCCGATCTTTATTAGAAAAATAATTGTCTTTACTACCCAATGGAGTAACAAGGCTAGGCTCTTCTACTCCTCAACAGAACAATTTAATCAGGATTTCAAGATACCCAACAATGTGATAATATGCACGGACGTATCTTGTGTAATTGTTTTTAATAGATATTGTTTATGGGTATCCTAAAAACCTAAATGCACAGTGAATTGACAAGCCACAGTCTTGTGAATTTAATGACTTATTGCCAGCTCTGCACGCCAGAGCTGTTACTTGTGAAACCCAGTGATAAGCTTGTTCTAACTTCTGGTTCTTCATTACCTTGCACCAGCTTTATAAGACCAATGCTGTTGTGCAAGGGCTGTCTTGTTATGCGCAAACCATAAATAACTCTATTCATAATCAGGATTTTCTAGACCACAATTATTTCTGCAATCCCATTCATAATGTAGACATATGTTTTTAAACTAAGTATTGGGATTAATTAAAAAAGTGCTTCTTTTCCTCCTATAAACAGAGAAGCAGAGTTAAAGAGTTGACATCTTGTTGTTCTGCCCCTGCTTTGTATCTTGGCGCATGTCAAGAGTTTGAATTTCTCCTAATTATTCAAGTGATCATTCAGCTAGACAGATCCCCTAACTTGTGGTATTCTTTGTCTTGTATGTAACAAAGTTGGTATCCCTTGAATGAGAACAAAATACTTCTTGAAAATAACAATTTTAGACATGCATGTACCCAGTCTCTATACTGTATTCAAGGTGTTATTGTCTGCAGAGTGCGTACAAAAAGAAAAACACATAGTTTGCTTTACAAATCATGCAAATATTAGCAACAAGGAGTTTTTTGTAATAGTCTGCTATCTTTTTTGGTTTCTGATGTTATTTCTGTGGAGCCTAGGACAGTGGGAAAATAAGTAATTTCTATATTCTTCTTTGCTAAGGTTGGCCCATGATAAGAGAAGTTTTAGGTTTCCCAACATATTCACCCATGTAAGTAATCTGAAAAGCTTCATCTTTTCAAGATTTTGAGGTTATGTGGTTGCAGTTGGTGATACTGTTATATTGAAGGTTAGTGGGCGGATAGGAAGTGGAAGTATAGGAAGTGGAAGTGAAGGGGTGATCTGGGTACTTTAGTAGAAGAGGATATTTCTTTTTATATTCATTGTTCAACTGAAGTAATTCTAGTTAATGGATCTAATACATTTTCTAAATATGTTTGTTAGAGCAAGAAAGTGCAAGCAAGAGCTCTAGTGTTCAATTACAATCCCTAAGAAAGCGTAATGAATTTTTTTGGGCTAATAATATTCGTGCAAGCTACTAGTGACAAAACATATCTGTAACAACATAAATGGCATTACAGTCCTTTTATTTGAACATATTATAGACTAAGAATGTGCTTCTTGTTCCATTTGCTGTCCATACTTATTTGTATTCTGCTTGTTGCTGTATTTCATGGGTGCTTGATTTCTTCCCAATGTGGCTGCTGTTTTTGTATTAAATGCAAGAGATCCAGGATTGACTTGAACGTGCTGCTGTATTATTAGGACATACTTTTGCTTGAGCAAAATCTTTTCTAATAAACTGAAAAATCGAGGAAATATTTCCCCATCAAATCTATGCCTTTCTTCTTAAGGAGCATGCCATATTCCTTTTAGCACCAAAGGCAAAATGTGTTATTTGTGTATTTGTAGCACACTTGAGTTATTTTGCGTAGCGCTCATGACTGTTATCAGAATATAGTGTTAATCTAACTATGAATGTTTTTCAACTGTTTCCCATATCTAGTTTTTGTGAATGATATATCAGTTTGGAGTAAATAAATGAAAGAGCTGTGTGAACTTAGTGTTGAGTTATATATTTTTCTAAGGCATGCTCAGGGTTCCAAAATTCATAGGTTTTGAGTCAGTGGCATGCTATCTGTTCAATATGTTTTGAAATTCCTTCTTCAACATAGCCATACAGGGACATATCACAGTTTAGTTAAGTTATTTATACAACAGTTAGATCTGTTATAAAGGCTTAGAAGAGCTGTGCCTGAATAGATCTGATGTAGGTTTGAATTCTTTTTAATTAAGCAATAAATATTAAAATCCTTAATAACCTTAGTGGTTTTATTACGTAATATTGAAAATATGATTGTTTACAATGGTAAAGACCTACACTTTCTGTTTTACAAGGCTATGGACTAATACTAAGCCATGTTAGAAAGCGGAACTTTAAAAAAAAAGTTATTCAAATAGTCTGAGCATGCCATTGACCGTGTTTTCACAATCCCAATATGCTCCCTGACCTTTGCCATTCATTTGATGGATTGTAGCCCTGATTTAGAGGTAGCTGTTTGTTCCAGTATTGATTTATGCTATGGTTAACTAACATAGGTTTTACATGTCTACTAATCTGATCACTTGAATAATAAGGATATATAAAAAATGACTGTTTTTAGCAAAGATTAGCTATTATTATCAGAATAGCACTTACAATATTTATAGAACTATTCATAACAGGTGCTTCTGCCTAGTATAACACCGAGTTAGTACATTTGTGTACAGGGTAAATATGTTGCCTTATTATAACAGTTATTGCTCCTTTTTTACTTGTAAGGTACAAAGTATACACTGATACGTTTGTACGTTCTTTTTGAACTGAAATTTCCAGCAGTGGGCTACTTTGCATAATAGGTAATGAACAGTGGACTTTATTACCACCTCTTTGTCTTTACTGGTGTGAGTTTTTATTTGCACTAACGTATGAAATATCTGTTTTGTTCCCAGAGATTGAAGACTCCTGTAGTTTATATATTTGACCCAAATATACAAAAGACCTGAAAGAGTAAAGATTTTTGTCTGATTCGGCCATTGTTGAGAATATCTGTGTAGGATTCATCTGCAAAAAGAGAAAAATGTGAAATAGATTATAACATAGCCACAGTAGAAATGGGCGTCTTGGGACAAAAGTGTTTCTGGTTGTTACTTTTTGCAAAATGGAAAAGCTGTGTTATATCAAATGTATTTTTCTGCATTCTCCATGAGGTGTACCAGCTCAAGTTAACATAGTTTTGAAAAGTTAATTTTATGTATGGTGGTTACTTCATTTTGTGAAACACTATTCATAGATTTCTTCTTTTGTTAGAAGGAAGAACACTTTGCTGATGTATTAAAATTATGCACATAGAAATTGTGTACATAAATACTGTATTTAAATGTATAATCCTATGGCTCAATTCTAATCTTTTTCTATTCATTATTATCATGTACCTCCTGAAATATGTGCAAAACTTTGCATGTTTTCTTCCATGCTAGGTCACTCTCCATTGGTCTGGTTGGCAGGAGTGTGAAGAGAAATACAACAACTGTAATATGGTTTGGAACAAAAAAAGAGTTCCTCTCTGACACATGAACATGGCAGCCAATTTTGAAACAAGAGTAGGTCTCCATCACCAAAAATGCAGCATATCAAGAACTTTTCAAATATTTAGTCTTCGGCACAGAGTTAATTTCTTTTGGTTATGGTTATCTTGTGCTTAAAAGTATGAATATTTTTTGTGTGGATGGATAGTAGGAATAATTTGAGCCTAGACACCAGTATTGATCTATTGTATCATATCTGCCTTTTGAACATTGTGTCTCCATTGTTAGTCTTCTTCGCGAAACTATGGAGAAGAACTGCAGAGGTCCTGCATGTCATGAAAGATTAGGTTTGGGCCATTGCTATGTCAAGTCCTTCATGTGCTGTGTGAAGGCTGTATACATATGTATGTGTTCATTTGATTCCAATCAAGTGCAGCAACTAGGTCTAAATAAAATATTATTTATTATGAATGCATTTCAGGTGTGTGTTTAATGCTGCATATTAGATTAATGGTCATATAGTGTACCAATGGTAGTTTGCTCAATAGCTTAAATGATGATTTCTATGATGTTTCATGCTAGTCCCTCAACGAATCGTGGTATTACTCGATATGTGTTTAATAACGCAAGTTATGAGCCATATCAAATAATGAGGAGAGAGAATTCCTTTGTATGGAATTGGATTCCTAGGGAGTACTTAAAAAAAATGTAATCAAGCAGCATATTGAAAGTGCTCTTGAAATGATGTTATGTTAGCACCTTTTTAGCTAAATATAAGAATTTAATGTAATCTCCCCATCTTCCTACAAGATTCTTTATTTTAGAGCCCAGGACAAGTATTTTTACTTCTCGCTCTGCGTTGATTTGCCTTGATAGTTTTTTTGTGTATATTGCTATTTACACCTGGATAACTGTTAAGTCTTTCAACAGTGTCTGGGCAAAAACTAAAAGCACAATGTACTACAGTATGGGAAGAAGAAATAAATCCTACTACTTCATAGTCCAGGGTTTCTCTGTGTTTTGCATAAGGCCTATTACTGCACTGACAATCTGTGTATATGGGTCTCACTACAGGACCTTATTTTCATCATGGTAACAATGTTAGTCTGAAAATGTAAAGTAGATGAAAGGTTTAGAAAATATACATATCTTCATTGTTGGCACATCACTTATCAACACTGCAATTGCTCGTAAGAGTAGCTATAAAGGGTACCCTCTATGGCATAAATCTTAGCACCAACTGTGTCATTGGCCGGATTGTTTCTTCACTGTACAAATCAAAGAAATAAACTAGCAATTGGGCATTTCCAAAAGAGTTTGGTAAATACAAAAATATTTTAGTTTCCTCTAATAAATAGCTGTCAAGCAATTCATTATGAAACTTTAACATCACACTGCATACCAGGTTAACAACCCAATTAAAATGAAAAAAATAATAATAAATCAAGAATGTAAGACAGTGTTGAGATTAACAAAATGATAAATAAAGAACACACTTTTTGAAATGTGCATATTTCTATTCCAGCTCGATATAATGCCTGTTTGCATCATAACATTGTGCTGTCAGAACTTACCAGGACTTGCCGGAGCTTAAAATGTGTGGAAATGTACCCCTTTTCTATGGGTACACTGCTGCAGGGTCACCCTTTTGTCCACTGGTTCACAGACCAACAAAATAGAGATCAGCAATGGAGTTGGAAATAAATAACAAGTTTATTACTCATGAGTGGGACCACATCCCCACAGCACTCTCAAGTGCTGCCTGAGGTAGTACACAGGCTTCACAAACCAGTGCCTTTTAAATACAGATTTTGTGCGGTGTAAGCACGTGAACAGATATAGGAAGAACACACATTTTAGGAATAGTTCTCAGCAAACCAGGGCAGATGAAAACTACATGGTCAGCAAAGTGGGAGGGGGAGCAGAAATGCTTGGGGCGTGGGCAAGCAGCGAAGTGAGATGCTCCCTAATCCACTAGCTCCGTAGAAACTGGCTCACCCACATCCATCCGATGCACTAATCCGGCTCATCGAGGTAGGGAAGCGCACCGGAGACTTAAGCGGAGTGATATCCACTGACTACCGACTTTGTAGGTCGCCTGTACCCGAAGTTACGGGTCTCGCTAGCTGGCAGCTTGCAGAAGTGCTGGAGCCGGGGACTAAAGTGCCGCCCAAAGCCGCCGCAGAGGCAAGGAGATACCGTCCATGCTACACGTGAGTCCCGGACCCTACAGAGTGTTAGGTGTCGGGTAGTCCTTTGTTTATGATCATGCCTTGTGATCACATGACAGGGAAGTAGGATAAAAGGTGGTCCTACCTTTAGCTCGATGCTTGATATCTGCCAGTGTTTGGATTCCTACCCTGGTTGTTGGCTGACGTTTTGCTGTTGGATTAAGCTCTTCCCTGCTGTTTTGGATCCCTCATTCCTTGGGTTGTGTTCCCCCCCCTTCTCACGGGCTCGTGAGAAGGCTTGCCGTTTTTTCCCTCCTTGTTGTCCCTGTCACCCCCTGTCCTAGTTAGTAGGGTGCCCTGGGTTCCCCCTTCCGCCCGTTTTTTATACTTAGTTACTGCCTTCGTGTTTTTTTATTTTGCGTGTGTCCGGGGGCCCCCGCTCACACGAGCGTTGCATTGTATTCATTTTTCTCTTCGGAGAAAGCAACGCGGAGTTCAGAACGGAGCGCCGGCGGGCTTCAGCGCGTCTTCGCTGTTGCCGCCCTCCGCTTCTTTGTTTGCGGAAGTGACGTTTTGGGTCACTCCGCGAAGGCAGCGCTGAGTCTTGGCAGACTCGGCTGGTGTTACGAGTGCTCTACTACTTGGCCACTTAAAGAGGGTTTTTGCAGGCAGTGTCCTTTTTCCCTTTCCGGGCCAGTATTCTTTTGTTTATGGGTTTTATGGCCTTTGCGACGACAGCGTCCTCTCCTTAACTGCAAGCCCCATTTCAGAATATTGCAGTACCAAGAGTGTGGAGCTGATATACACTCTGATGCTTTACGAAGCCAAGCCTGCATATTAAGGCGGTAAGAGGGGATTGTGTGTGTGATCCAAGGCATGATTATGGAGGGCTGGGTAACATCCTATCTGCAGTGAGATTAAAGGGGTGTGTTGTTTTTTCTATTACAGTTTGGTGCAGAAGCGTAAAGCAGGAGGGAGCTGTCTTCTTTTCGTCGCCAAGGGTGGAAGACTTGGTGTCTTTACATTATTACCACCCTCTTTTCAGGTCCCCTGGTGCCCACATAGTATTTTGACCTGTGGGGGTCCACGGGGCTGGTTAAGGGGATTGGTGCATGCTACGTCCCTGCAGTGCTTGGGCCAGTGGAGACCTAACACAGAGACCTCTAGGAGCTTGCTCTTTTGGTGCAATTGGCCCACATTGGACCTCGGAAGAATAGTGGAGTCCGAAGGAAGATTTGTGCCTGCACGGGGAGCCCCAATGACGGCCACTAGCTGGTTCCAGGCCGGAAGGGAGGAGCGTAGACCTCCGACCTGATGCTACAGAGCTCCGGCCAGCCGTACACATCTGGAGATGCGGTGCAGGGGTCCTGGTATTGTAACTGAAGGCGTGAAAAACAGCTTCCCACGCTCCCCTTCCTTTTCAACCTGTCCCACTTCGTCGAGGATGAGAAGGCAGGAACCCAGAGGCCACCCTTCCCCCCATCTTTCCGAGACAAAGGCACCGAGCAGTGAGCGGTGGAATCCGCAAATCTAGAGAGGCACCCCGGACCGTTTGTGCAAGGCTGGTTGTCTTTAAGGAAGCTGACCAGCAACTCACCTGAGGCTGAAAGCCACAAGCTCGACTCACATTGTGGTGTGCTCACTTAGCACCGTGTGGGGTGAGATCAAACCTGTGCCCCAGGATTGTCCACCGTCTTAGAGGCTGTGCGCTTGTGAAGCGGGAAGCCACACCATCCCCCCCCCCATTTTTTTTTTTTTTTTTTTTTTTTTTGTATGTTCTTATATAGCGCTCGACTACCCGGAGGCATCTCGGCGCTTGCCTTGGGAACCCGTCCTGGCTTTTCCCTGTGAGATAGCCCCTAACGGGAATCCCCAAGGTGAAAGCCAGGCATCCCGCCGCGGGGGGCCGTTGTGGAGATTAAGCAAGCTTAATGCCCAGAGTTGCAGAGTGTGAACCCATGATTAGGTCAGGCACCGAAGCGAGAATTATCGAGTCCGTGGACATTTGAGCTCAAGAACCCTGCCGCGTCGGGAATTGAACCCTGGTCCCGGGTCTGACCTCTGCTTCAGGGTCTGCCTGCTCTAACCAGTGAGCCACACTTCTCCTCCATTGCTACCTGGACTTGTTATCCAGCTGGCATCTGAAGACCAGAGACTGAGAAGCAACTCCATGCTGTGTAGATTACTACTGGGGCTGAGAAGATTGAGGTGCCATATTGTTAGGGCCTACAGACACCATGACTCCGCAATGGAAAAAGGCAAATCCACAGGGACGAAAGGTTCCAAAGCGGTTCCAGCTAATAAACTAGACCGATATTCCCTCCTCAAATACACTACAGGGCCATCACTCCAGGGGCAATTCCGCCAGCGATCAGGGAGGGACAACCAGGAGTTTTCGTTAAAGGATGTCATGGACGCGATAACCAGTGTAAAGACCTCCTTGGAACACAAAATGGACTCCATTGCCTCACCAAACTTAAGGAAAAAGTCAAACAGTTGGAAATCATCACTACAACTAGCTTAGTGGGAGATGTTGCACAACTTCAAGGTGAGATCAAAGACATACAGACCTTCCGTAAATTCACCGAGCTAAAGCTGGACGATTATGAGGGGTGCCTTTGGCGCAACAATCTATACATTTTGGGGGTGCCGGAAAAAGCAGAGGGGCAGACCCCTGACCTCTTCATGGAAGACCTTATCCTAAAGGACATGCCGCCTAAGGGCCTCAGTACGTCTTTGTCATCAAAAGGGCGCACAGGGTCCCGGAGGGCTGTCCAAAGCCAGGGGCTCCCCCCACACCCAATGCTGGCGAGAGTACTGAATTTCCGGGATAGTGATGTGATCCTCCAGAACGCCAGAATTGGGACTCCTCTCTGCTACGATAACGCCAACATCACCTTCTTCCCATACTTCACGCAAAGGGAACAGAGGCAGAGACGGACATTCCTCATGGTGAAAAAGAAACACGGGGAGAAAGGCTTGAAATACACCACGCTGTTCCCAGCTCATCTTCGTGTTGAGGCAGAGGGACGAGCCTGGTTCTTTGAACGACCGGAGGAGGCTGCTGACTGGATTGAGAGCTGGACGGATCGAGCCCAGAATAATTGCAGTAGTGGTGATGAGACAACCACACCGCCCCACGGAAGACTGGGTCTGGACAGAGGTTGTGACTCTTCTGAGTGAACTTAGTCCCGTGATGTGCTGAGACAGGTACCTGGCCACACCTTGGCCGATCTCCATTGGGGGTGCTTCCTCCCAATCGTTGACACCCAGAACAGTGGTGCGTGACTCTCTTTGGGGACTAAATAGTTCTGGTTTGGGCGGGGGGACGGGAACGGTATTCTGCGCCCCTATCTTCTCTACTTTTAGTTCACCAATAGGACGACAGGCAATCTGCAAGGTTTTTAAATGGCCAGTTCTACGCCCAGAGGGTATAGAAGCAGGGTGGGGGGTTGTTGGGTTGGGGGTTTATATTCGTTTGTTGTTATGGTTTTAACATAGGCAATATGTCTTGAATCTATTGCAGAGGACGCAAAGACTCATTCAGATCCCAATGAGTGCACAGTGGGACAAAAGTGTTAAAATATTGAGCTGGAATGTTAACGGGCTTGGGGATAAGATCAAACGCAGCGTCGTCCTCCAGTATATTAAAAGACAGGCCCCTGATATTGTCAAGCTTCAGAAAACACACCTGGTCGGAAACTCCTGTAAAGCGATGCACAGATGGGGATACAAAATGATATCTCATGCGGGGTTTACTTCCAGCTCACGGGGCGTGGGCATCATGATGAAAAATTAATTCCCCCTTACTGTGAGTTCCACATGGACGGACGACCGGGGCAGATACATAGGAGTGACAGGCACATGGGAGGGGCGATCTAGAACACTTATGTCAGTCTACGTACCACCAGGCCTGCAAAGCACCAAATGTAAAGATCTAGGCGCTATTCTGCTCTCTGTACCAGATGGTCTGTTAGCCCCTGGGGGCGACTTTAACTCTGTTGTTTCGGACGCATTGGACCGCAACCCCCGTGGGAAGTTGGGCCATCCTTTTGTTGGCTGCCGGACTTTCTGGATGCCATGGGATTAGCAGATAGGTGGAGAACATAGCACCCGGGCAGGTTACAGCACACTTTTCACTTGGGGGTACATCAGTCTTTCCCGTATAGACTACTGCCTAGTCCCGCCTCATAAGTTACCCACATCCACAAAATCAAGCACTTAGCCACAGGCATTTCCGACCACTCGCTGTTATGGATTCATATAGTCCTCAACCGGATTAGAGTGGGAAGACGCCCCAATTAACCCATCGTACTTCCGTGATCCGAAAATCCGCAACGATCTCATCAAAGCCATAGACTATTATTTCCTAGAAAATGAAGGGTCTGTGACCTCTTCCTAGACATTATGGGAAGCTTTTAAGACTGGGATCCGGGGGTCAACCTTATCTTTAATCTCCGGAATGAAGAAAGATAACCAGAAAGAGATCTCGGACATTGAGGTCCATATCTACCGGTTGGAAAGAGAACTAGAAACAGGAGGTATGCCAGAGAAACTCCACTCACTCAGCCTTCAACAACACGAGTAAAAGGCACTGGTGACTGACTGCTAAAACTCTGGGGAGGGAAACCTGGGCAGAATATACGACCTGGGAGATAAAGCAGGGGAACTAATAGCGTAGCTTGATAAAAAAGAGTGGGTGAGCAGACTGGTTCCTGAGCTCAGAGACGATGGTGACGTTTCCCTTACAGAGCCACAGGATATTGCAGACAAGTTTGCCAGTCATTTCAGTGCCGTATACACAGCTGTAGCCCTGCACACTGAGGGGGACTCCATGAGTTACTACAAGATATTAGGCTCCCAAGATCTCTTTAGAGGACCTTCTTTTTATGGAGAGTGCACTGACAACGGATGAAATAGCGCAGGTAATACGATCTTTAAACTCAGGGAAAGCCCTTGGTCCCAATGTAATCCCCATCGAGTTGTACAAGCTTCGACCTGATAAAGTGGCACCATATTTAAAAACTATGAGGAATGCAGGGAGGGGGGACACTACCAGCGGATCAGGGAATTACCAACATAGTCACCTTACATAAAGAAGGTAAAACCAAAACTGATTGTGCCTCGTACAGGCTCAAATCTCTTCTAAACGCCGAACCCAAAATTCTGGCCAAGCTCTTGGCTAATCGCCTGGTCAGAATAATTGGGGGCCTTGTTCACTCAGACCAATCCAGCTTTATGCCACACCTGAATACTGCCCTCAATCTGCGTAGAGTTTATGGAGTGCTGGGTAGAGCAAACCCGATCCAAGAGCTGGCCATGATTGTATCATTAGACGCAACCATGGCATTCGATACTATTGAATGGCCCTACCTCTGGGCAGCATTGGTGAAGATGGAATTTGGCTCGAACTATATCCAATGGGTACGCCTCTTGTATAATGAACCCATGTCACAAGTGGTGGTCAATAACAAAAAGTCAGCCACGTTCACGCTCAGCCATGGGACCCGACAGGGGTGCCCGCTTTCCTCTTTCCTGTTTGCCCTAGCCCAAGAACCATTGGCAGCATGGATCGAGAGAGATCCAATTATTCGGGGACTACGTTGGTTCCCAGATTGGGAAGATCGCATCTCACTTTATGCGGACAACATATTTCTTTATCTTGCCTCCCCCAGGAAATCCTTAGCTGCTGTTTTGGATACCCTGGCAATTTCCCATAGATTTTCTGAATTCTCCGTCAACTGGAGCAAGTCTTTTTTGTATGTCCACAAAGGGGACCCGCCCGTCCCACCAAGAGAATGTCCAAAACAAATTAACACAGTGTGCTTTAAGTACTTAGGAATATTTATCTCCCAAGACCCCTCACTCCGATAAGCCTACAATCTCCTCCCGCCTTTACACAAACTCAGACAAGACATATCCAGCTGGAAGTCACTTCCTCTCTCACTATTCGGCAAAGCAAATTATGTCCTTGCCCCATTTCCCTTACGCCCTACAGAACTCATTGGACCCTGTCCCGTTGGCATACTTTAGAGAAATTGAGGGCCTCCAGCGGGACTTGCTATGGGAAGGAAAACCGTGCATCGCCTTGAATAAGCAGAGATTAAACTGGTACGACGGGGGCATTAGCCTCCCCGATATCAAAATATACTATTGGGCAGCACATTTAACAGCCATTAATCACAGCACCTACGGTCACCCCGGCAACCCTGGATATACCATAGATAGATGGCTCCTTCCCGGAGGGGGACTATAACAGGGCACTCTACTCCACACCTGAGCGATGTACATTGACAGGCCCCACCAAATACTCAGTCCACGTATGGCATGTTGCCACTAAATTCCTAGGATGGGGATATAAGCTAACTTTAGTGACTCCCCTATGGGATTCTGAGAAACTAGGTAACTTATGGAGATCAAAGGGATTCGATACGTGGGAACTCATCAAGATCTCACGTATCAGACATTTGGGGGGAGGGTGAGATGAAGTCCTTTACCACACTGCGAAAGCAATATGAGTTGGCTGACACAGAGCGTTTTAGGTACACTCAAGCCCAACACGCATTATGCTCCATTCTACTGAAGGGTTCCACTCCTCCCGAATCTTCGCTGTTGGAGGATAGAATATTAACTGGCCACGTACCCGAAAAAACGAGTTCTTTAATATACAAGAAATTGATAAATAACATGGTAGACCCCCTTCAATCATTACGGGAGGAGTGGATAAGGGATAGCATCAAAATGAATGATGAAGACTGGAGGGAGGCGATATCTTCCCCGAGGGTAGTCGCAATTCCGGCAATGAAGAACCAGGGTTTAACCCAGCGGTGTAAGGGGCACGCCTAAGATCTTCGAGTTCACCTGTCTTGGTATACAGAGACACGGAATACTTCTGGATGGCATCAGAGACCAAGTTTATTAGCTGCAGCTAGTAACAGTGATCCTAGAAATACACCACGGTGTAAATTCTCAGGAGACTGCTCATTTTACTAAGGCGAGACGTCTCCTTTTATACCCAACTAGCAGCCCGCCCCAGCGTTGCCTGGGGTAGAAGGGGGCTGGGGGCTGCATTTCAGGTTTGCGTGCTCTCCCGTCACAGGCCCCCGCCCGCCACGACATTGTCTGTGTCCCGGACAATGTTGTGGCGGGCGGGGGCCGGGGCGGGAGAGCACGCAAACCTGAAATGCTGGCTTCCCCTACCCCCGCCTGCGCTGACATTCCCCAGAAGCCCGTGGCCCGCCCGCCCCGACCCTGGCTGCCCCGGATTCTTACCTTGCCTCTGCTGCTCACACCGCCAGTCCATATTTCTCCGCTCCGCCGCTCTGCCACTCACCACCTGTCCGCCGCCGCTCCTCCCCGCGCCATATCCGCCTCTCCGCTCTGCCGCTGGCCTCACTTCACCGCTCCTCCCCTGCGCGCCATGTCCGCCGCTCCTGGGACGCTGCTCCTCCCCTGCTCCTGACGTCGCGGCCGGCGCTACTTTGGGGGAACTACTTTTTGTAAAAATTTAACTTTTTATATAACGTTTATTTTTAAAAAATTTTAAAGCCTATGACCATGTACACACCCTGCCGATTTCAACGGTGTATCGGGTGTGTAGATTGGCGCTGTGGTTCCCGAGTTTACCTTGCCTAAAGGTGCAAGTTCTCTCTTTATAATAGTAGTATAGATATGCACATTATAAATGTACACCCACTGCACAAAATTCTAGCCCATAAGGTACATTTTCAAACAAAGTATCACATAACAAAAACTCAATTTACAGTATCACAACCCAAAAGTTAATTATTAGGAATGTCCCAAATTCAATATCCACAAGCTGGACAAACCTATAATTGAAAGCATAACCCATGTAATGAAGAAACATAAAAAAGAAACAGTGTCAGATGCTGAACAAGATAAGGCATGTGCAAGGAAACTAAAAGTTAACGATGTCCTGAACATTGATTGACAATCTCAGACAAAGATCGATCAGGGAAATTGGCTTTGCGAGGTCAGTTTCAGGTAAAGAGGTCAGTTTCTCACAGTTCATTTGAGAGTCAAAAAGAAACCTAGTTAATGTATACATGAACTAAGAAGGCCAGGCCACTTTGTTTGCCAGGCTACCTTCACAGGCTTACGTGAAGGCAACACAAAATGGTTGCACAGAACAAAATGGAATCCGACTCAAGAATTACAAAACCTCAGACCCTCCTTTTGCCATTACGTAGGCAATAACCTAAGACTCATGTTAATCTGAATCTAGGTCTATGTTGATATTCATTAGGTCATCAAGGTGTTGCTGTAGCATCTTCTTATTATTCTCTACTTCTCTCGGGACAGGTCTCAGAACACACATAGTAGCACAAAGACTACAAATGACGGGACCACACTGGATGCAAAGACAACAAGAGAAAAGGATGGTTAAAACCATACTAAGGAATGTCAGAGTCTTCCATCCCCATTTGGACAGCAGTCCCCAAAACCATCCCGCCAATGACCAGTCTCCTTCGTCTACATGGATAGACTCTTAGATTGTATACAACCTAAAGATGGCTTGGTACACTGTAGGGGCATTATCTGGTATGTAAACACAGCAACTGGATCCAATCAATTTACATACTCCTCCTCGATCTGCAAGTATGATGTCTAATACCAGACGGTTCTGCAAAGTCATAAGGCGGTCCGCTTGAAGCTCAACTGTAACATTACTAAGAGCACCTGCTGTCTCCTTAATAGTAGCTTCAACAACGTGGACAAGCGGTCTAATATGCCTACTATTGATCATAGGACTCCAAAAGGGCAGGAAGCCCCTGAAGAAATCTCCTACTTCGTGTGCTGCAGTATCTTCCTGATTGAAGACACCTGTACCATATCTCGTTCTATGATAGTCTGAAGCAGTGTATGTCGGGGAAAGCAGAAACGCCACATAACACGTTCCTGAAAAATCATGTGGCAACCATGTGTAGGCTCTGTCATGACAAACAAAATATGTGCCTTTAGCTGGCACAAATGGTGGAGAAGTCCGAGATGAATAGACATAGGTTTGAGCACACACACTCTTACCTAGCTGAGCTTTCGGATTCCGACCATTACCTTGCAAACAAAAATAGCCTCGGTGGGGTACAATCTAAATAGGGGGAGACCTTTTTCGTCTCTCCTTCTCTGTCAAGCTGGTACTATATCCAGTCACGTTCCAACCAATGTAAGCCTGCACCTAATCCTTAGGAATAGCATTATATGCATCAATATCTCGGATCATAGCTACTATTCCCCTTATTAAGGCATTATTACTCGAGTTATCTTTAAGGGAACATAAGGGGCATAGATAAACATGGTCTGAAAAGCCCACACAGACCCATTAAAAGAAAAAGGCAAAAATAAATATGGCATACCTTTATCTGTCGTATGAGGCAAAAGACCACAAACCCAACAGTTAGTGGTATTTACTACTAACTGATGCTGATGCAACAACTGTATGAATGAGTTGTTGACAAATTCTGATCTCCTTGTCTGTTCATGTTCAGGCAACGTATAAAACTGGTGCAAAGAAACAGTAGTGAAAGAAAGCATAGGTTGGGAGGTGGGTGCAGATGTCTGTTGTGTAGCATAGACAGTCCAACCCACACAAGCTAACGTGATAGTTAAAACGTCAAAAAGCACAATATTATAAAACATTTGCATTTATCAATGTACAAAATCTTGTCTTAAGATCTATTCTCTCAACATCTCTTTCAGTTACAACAGACTCCATCCTCTAATGTGCTGCTCGCGGCAAATTTCCTTCTTCACTCAAGTGTGCGTCCGGGCGTCCTAGACGTCCCTAGAACCGCAGACCTTTCGCGGGCCACCCCTTAAGTCTTATACCGCGACCCTGCAGCTGAACCCGGATGGTGGTTCGAAAAATAAAAATAGTCTCTTGTCTGAAAGAGTGTAATTCACAAAAAAATTCAGATTTTATTTGTCCTTTTTAGACCTTAATTTATAGCGTTCTTTACCAGGCACAGTTTGATCCTGAAAGAGTGTCTCTGGGTGCATAGTATCAAGTCTCAAACACGGCGGCAAAGCTTCTGGCAAGACTTCATTATCCGCATGTTCTGACTGCGTCCATTCCAGATGTGCATCTCTAAAGGGTACAAATCTCGGAACTCTTTCACTCTCCGAATCGGCAACACCTTCCCGGACCCACTTATCGTACGGTAAGGGCAAAGGCATCTTCTTGCAATGGGTACCATGTACCCAGTTTTTCTTGCCGAACACCTTAACAGCAGTCTGAGTTGATAACAGGACTTGGTATGGACCGGTCCATCTTGGTGCCAAATTCTTTGACCTCTGGAAATTCCTTGTTAGAATCCAGTCGCCAGGTCGAATCGTGTGGCCTGGGTCTACAGAAACTGAAAGCAAAGTGTCATGGACCTGTTGGTGAAGAACACGCAATTTAGCAGTCAAATCATGTAAGTAGTCAACCAACATAGGGTACTCAATATCACTGTACTTCTTAGGCCTCGGCACACCCCAGACATTCGCCGGACATCCAAAAACAATCTCGTATGGGCTAAGTCTCACGTTAGAATGTACTGTCGTTCTCGTGGACAAAAGTGCCAATGGTAAGGCATCGGACCATGTAAGACCAGAGCTTGCTTGCACCTTGGCCGACTTCAGCTTCAGAGTGCCATTATAGCACTTGACCAGGCCTGCTGACTGGGAGTGATTCGCAGCGTGAAATTTCTGTTTAATACCCAGACCCGCACATACTTTCTTCATAATCTGACCCACAAATTCACTTCCATTATCACTCCATACCATCCTCGGCAAGCCATATCTGGGAAGGAATTCTTTGAGAAAAACCTTGGCTGTAGACAAGGCCGTATTATCCTTTAGGGGGTAGGACTCTATCAATCTGGAAAAGGCACAAACAACCACAAGGACATACTTCAAGTTATTGCATCTTTCGATATGAATGTAGTTTATCTGCAGCACCTCGAACGGATACGTTGGAGGAGCAAAATGACCCGTTGGGGTTCCCTTTCCACGATTATGCATCAAGCAAATCATGCAGTGTTTAACCAAATTCTCAGCACACCTAGGAATTCCACCAGTCTGCCATACCGGAGCCAACAACTTACATTTCCCAATTGAAACTAATGTGAGCCAACCCATGAGCCATAGTAACCACCGGAAGCACATATGCATCCGGCAACAACCATCGCTGGTGCTCTGACAACTCAACCCAACAGCCTGTTGAATCCAACATTCCCATACTCTCTCTCCACATACTCAATTCTTTCTCAGTAGCTTCTGTCTGTATCATCTTCACACATTCCTCCTTCCACAACTCATCTGGCCGAACCTGCAACATACATACTCGTCACATCTTTCGCCGTTTCTCTCGCTACTTCATCTGAAAACGCATTCCCTCGACCCACATCATCCGTAACCTTTTTATGCGCACTACACTTCACTATCACAATTTGGGTCGGCCAAGTAAGTGATTCAAGAAGTTCACTCACTAATTGTCCATGCTGAATTTTCGTACCATGGGAAGTAAGAAATCCTCTCTTTCCACAAGCGACCAAAACTGTGAGCCACGCTAAATGCGTATTGGCTATCAGTATAAACATTCACTCTCTTTCCTTTTGACAACACACACGCTCTAGTCAATGCTATCAACTCCGCTGCTTGCGCTGAATTCTGTGCAATACGTGCTGTTTCAACAATCGTGTGCAAAGTTGTGACAGCATATGCTGCAGTTGTCTCTTCATTCGGAAGCTTAAAGCACGAACCATCTACCCATAGGGTACCATCAGGATTCGAAAGAGGAGTATCTTTCAGATCAACTCTATCCTTCGTTTCCTCCTCTGTCCGGAGAAAACAATCATGCTGTTCCTGAACATCTGTCTCTACAAAAATCGGCAACAATGTAGCTGGATTCAATGTGTTGCACCTCTTGATGTGCACATGGCTAGCCAAAATTGTCAACTCATAACCTGACAAACGCGCACTGGTAAGATGTTGAGTCTTCGTTCTATTCAATAGGGTATCCACTGCATGTGGGACCATCACAATCAATGTATTATCCAATACCAAACCAGCAGACTGTCGGATAGAAACAGCCGCTGCCGCTGTAGCTCTTAAACAACTAGGCAAAGCCCTAGCTACCGGATCTAAAGTAGCTGAAAAATACGCACATGGGCGCTGCTTGTCTCCAAATTGTTGCGTCAACACTGACAACGCACAAACTTCTCTCTCGTGTACATAAAGTGTAAAAGGTTTACTGTAGTCGGGGGCACCCAACACCGGAGCAGAACACAATGCATCACGCTGTAGTGTAGTTCCTATTTTCCCTATAGGCCCTGCGCATTGGAATAACATATACAGCAGTTTAGACGTAGGACTGAGGTCTTCTAGGTCTCTACTGACTTAATTTAGGTTCGCGCCAGCTAGCTCAGAGGTCACTGGAAACTTTCTTGACTGAATAGGAAGTGATCAGCTTCCCTGGCTCAGACAAGAAGGGATTCAGCTTCAGACAACCGCATAAACATGACAACTTTGCTCCCTCAGAATAAGAGTCAATCTCTAGAGTCGTGTGAAACAATAGACATCTATTTCACTCAGTCAGATGTGCATATTTAATTTCACCAGGGTGCAGAGAAATAGAGAGACGGGCGTTTTCAATAAAAGGTATTATTTATTGAGCAGTCTTCCTTCTCATGCAAGAGAAATGAATTGCCACAATTGCAATACTTAATGTAAAGTAAAGTATGTACAGTAAAATGAGTATTATAAAATAATACTGTAAAAGCATTGATATGGTTTCTTAGCCATAAGACACTTTAAAATGGATAAAATATATATACATATATACATAGGCTAACGTGCTCAACTGGTGCTTCTAAACGAAGCCTACCCCGGTGTACCTGACCTAAGCCTAATACATGGGAAGGAGTAAGTAAGTAGCAGTTTAAGTTAAGTAGGTTTGTTGCCAAGGATCTGTTCAAGAATTCTCTCGAAGGGTTTAGCCAGCACTGTACCTTGGGAATAGAATGTAGGAGGTCTGGTATCTCTCTCTCAGGACTCGATATCCCAGTCACCCGCAAGGGTAGGCTGGAAACGCCGGAGCTGGATTTTCTCGGCAAGAGAAAAGACAGCGTCTTTCTCAGTGTGTCAAAGAGGAGGGGCAGCGTCCGCGGGCTTCTTGCTTCTGCTGGGCTCTCGGAAAGTAGATTAGCTGCTCTGCTCCAGAATCACCACCATGTGTTTGCTTAAGGCAGCGTTGGTATATTTATACCTGAAAGGTGCCGAGTTTGACGTAAGGTTTGGACATAAGACGTCAATAAAGATGTCACTAAGAACTGGCCGTTCTTACAGTGCTCGCAGGAGTTCTATTACAAATCAAAACAAAGCAAGCGGGGCTTTCCCAGGTTGCTGGAGGTTTGGTGTGTCGAAAGAACTCGGTGTGCTCTCTAGGAATCCAAGGAAGTAGCTTTTGCCATGCCTTGGACTGCAAGGGCGCTTTACTGAAATATGGAGCTAATTATTATGCCATTATAGGGATATTATTGATTATAGCCGTATAGGGCATAAAGTCATAATATTGAATCGGGTTCCTAGATAAAACACATCACCCACTCCACAATTTTATGTCCATCAATTACTAAAAACTAAGCAATAAAGATGCATGTGTATTCCAGCCCACCCCAAAATACATTTTGCATTCGAAATGGTGTATGCGAAATACACGGAACGTTATAGGTACTGTACATTTTTAAGCAGTGTAATCATTCAAAAAAATTGCATATATCTTTAGCTGAACGATTTGCGAAAATTACACATGAAATGTCTCTAAATGACAGAAAAGAAGGTCGAGACTATTTCATCACAGATAAATGAAATTGCTTGTGAGTGTGCTAGAGGCTACGATAACATATTGTCTCTAGATTTGCTAAAAATAGAAGCTCTGTTCTTTATGAATAGTTCTACTTCAAGCAGAGTACGTGTGCCAAAAAAAGGCAAATATTTTGGAATTTAGAGAAAATAATTTCTTTTTCAAGGGAAAAAATAGTTTCAAATGTTTTCAGTAGCTTTTGTTTTTCAAAGCTGAAGGCCGAATTCAGAGTTCATGGAAACGCTGTGTGCCGGTTTGCTTAAAAGTTATTCTTTTGGTTCAGGGGAGAACATGACTTCAGATAGATGTGCAAAAAAACAGTCTACAGCTTCAGGTGAAAGTTTGACCAAGGATGATAATGCTGTAACTGGGCAGTCGTGAGAATGATTGCTATCATCGATTTCAGGATTAGCAATGCTCACAGAAGGTCGTACCTGGGTGATGTTGCTCTCATTTCTTGCTTCACTGCCACCACCTAATCGTAGTGCAGAAGTCTCAACGAATGCCGTCATCAGGATTGGTAACCGCTGGGGACAACACGATGCATGAGCCGTTACAGGACTTAGCAAAGTATCGATATCCATTGGTACTGCTGATTGTAGTGTAAGACAGGTGTCTAACACGCATTCTTCTCCACATACCATACATCGAAGCACAGGTAAGATGCAGTTCTGCCATATAGGTCTGAATGAAAGAAACCATGTCATATTCAGATCTCTTAGCCGGGCTAATCCAAGGACTTTAGTTATGCGGTCCCGGTAGCGTATTGCTAGGATCGTTTCTTCCATTGTTGCTGGAGTCATGTCTGCGTTTTGGCTTGCCATATCGGAGCAGAAGAGTCAAAAATAGGATTCCTGCCACGAGTCCCAAAATTAGTGGTAGGCCGCCAAAGACCGAATGGACAAAATTGGGAAAGATGTCCAGGACTGCTTCGAAGGGTGTTAACAGTCCCGAAAAAATTGTCTTAAATACATTTGCGATACCACTGGCATCTGACATATTTAGGATTTGGCTTAGCATTTCTACGAAATGCACGGGGCAATTTGTTGATAAAAGTGTATGTATCTCTGCCGTTGTCCTTGCAACTTGAAGATCATACGTTTCTTTTGATGACGTGATGGGCACCGTTGTCTGTAAAAGCACAGACTTCATTCTGCTTAAAGTATCAATTCGTATAGAAGAGATATTCAACGGAGGCCAAATCGTCGCCTCTGAGTCTCCAGGGCCGTTTGGATACAATGCTTGCATATAGCAAGTGACCATGGAACGAACGCTTTTGAGATATGCTTTCCCAGGCACCATGCCACAACAGCTGTGGTCCGTTATTAGAACATAACTCCCGTTAGAAAGTTGTCTAAAGAATGGCTCTATCTGTGTTGCAGGTGTGCCGTGCTGGTGGCATGAAAGGTTATTTGAAGTCCCCTCCCAGGCCCCATGTAAATTAATACCTTGGCACAGAAGTATACTGCTTAGTGATTGTTTACAATTATTACCACTAAGAAATACATTCTTGTGTTTGTCACTATAACATGTGTGTATAAGGTAATTTCGATGATGACTTAATGTACCCTTTACCCAACCTTTCATACTGGCCTGCTGGTATATACTCTTGGCATTTTTAAATTGGAAAGTTGTTATCGGAATTGTGATAATTCCGTGTATTATCCATTCAATGACAGGTCTTTCTGACATTGTCAATGGTAATCTCTCAAGTTTTTCAATGCTCAGAATCGTATAGTCTGCTCCTTTCTGTGCCAAACTGATTTGTTTATCAGTAAGGTTAAAGATAGAGAACAATGACGTTGTGTTGATTAAACGCCAAGGCACATAGCCTGAACGCAGGTTTTGCAACGTCCAGCCTAGCTGTACAATAGAACGTAATCCGGACTGACCATGTTGTAACATTAGCAAGTCCTGATCTATTATATCTATAGCAGATGATACAATACTGTCCAGTGAATATAGTCTGGAGGACAGAGTCATTAACCCAACAAAGTGATTTTTCCAAATTAATACGATCAATTTCTCATATTTTCTCTGCTGTTTCAATTTGAGTCACTTTCCATGCCTCGTTGTAAGCAGCGTATATATTGGCCGCTATGAAACGTTTTTGACGCTGTTTGCGTGGTCCCATTATGAAATTGCGCAAGTCAGCACCATCTTTAAGTAAAGACAAGTGTTGCTTAATCTCTGCCAATGTGGATGTGTGTAGCCATTCAAGGCATAGTTTCCCTACACTGTATGTTGTTACTATCCCTGGATGTTGTCTCTGGGAGTATCTAGGGTCTGGTCTGGTCATTTTCAACCCCTGTGTGTTGTTCAGGAATCTATCTTGACATTTATTTGTGTCTGTTGGCCAGATAACCCCTTTTTCCAATCAGGATGTGTTCTATTTTGATGTAAAATTTGGGATACGTCTATCTCAATATCTGTGGTTTTATTATCCGGTATTGGCATTGGAATAGACGGTTTGTTTAAGTCTTTGATTTTGGCTAGGCCAAAACCGGTAGTTTGTTGATTTTTGTCATTCAAGAACATTATTTGTTCTGGGATCATGCAGGCTCAAAATAATGCTTCTAGGCCTTGTACCTGTCATTCTTTTGTACCCCAGATGGTTTTTGTTTCAATGTTGTTTTTCCAGAAATCAAAACCAAATGTAATCATTTTTTCATAAAATGTTTCAGAATAAATCAGTTTGGTATTTGTCAGCATGTTTTTTGTCCCTGTTTTATATAACAGTTTATAATAGAATGTTTCTGCATCACTTGTGTTAAACCCTGAGAAGTATGAGTATTTCTCATGGAATGTTTTTGAACTGCTTTTAGGTGGAGTTGCACAATGTTCCCATTGATTATATTTAAAAACATTTCCAGGTTGAGCAGATTTGTGTAAATAGTGGTCTGCATAGTGGGTATACAAGAGAATCACCTTCTGTCTCCTCACCCACGCACACAAGGCCCTACACAACCAAGGCCCAGGATACCTCAACAGCCGCCTCAACTTCTACACTCCCACACGCCAACTTCGATCGACTGGCCACGCCCTCGCCGCCGTCCCCCGCATCCGAAGAGCCACCACAGGAGGAAGGTCCTTCTCCTTCCTGGCCGCCAAGACTTGGAACTCCCTCCCGAACCACCTCCGCCTGACCCAGGACCACCTTGCCTTCAGGAAGCAGCTCAAGACCTGGCTGTTCGGGCAGTAGCGGACCCCCCCTCCCCTAGCGCCTTGAGACCCTCCGGGTAAGTAGTGCGCTATATAAATACTGTGATTGATTGATTGATTGATTGATATAGCAATACATCTGTTCATAATTTGATGAACCTTGCAAGTAATCATGTTCTGTAAATTTTGCTGATAATACTAAATCTGACATCCTATTATTTATGCTTTCAAAGTCCCAATCATCAGAGAATGTACTTGGTTTTACAAAGTCACTTAATGAAACCTTAAACTGGTGAGGATATTTCAAGAGTTCGACCGGTCCATATATTTCGTGATCCGTTTTGTCCCAAACTACCCCGCTGGGTATTGGAATGGCTGTGACATTCACTGATGACAGTTCTCTTTTCTCGATGTGAGATGACTTGTGTGGCTTCAGAACTAAGTTGATGTCCTGACTTGCTGTGTCCATTGTACTGTATTTTCCCTCAATGAATTTTCCCAAACAAAGTACCATGATGAGCTAAAGCAGGAGGAAAAATACACCTAGCACAATCCCAAAATTCTAACCATGGAGAAGCAAGATAAGTTTCTTTGAGTTGATGAAAGAGTTCTGTTGCTTTGTCTTTAAAAGTCTTTGTTGCAGGTGTTACTTCAGGCTCGCTTTGATCTTCAGAAAAGTCTAAACTTCGAAATTGATGAAGTAGACAGATGCAGTTCTGTCAATTGTTGGAATTGTTTTTTCAATTTGCCTATCATTAGCACATTCTGATGCTACATCATTGTAGACTGGTGTTTCTTGGCGAACTGTTTCAATTTGGGTTTCAAGAGGCACAAGTTCCATGGCTTTGTTGTTGCATAGTCCTTTTTTATTCACTGCAGGTTTATCAAATGTGATTAGTCTCTCAGTTTGAACCTCTTGGATTGTAGCAAATTTTGGTATTCTGCTATTTCTTGGGAGTCCACTGGGCCTACTACTTATTATCGGCCACATGATTGTGGTTTTACCAGGTCGATGGATACAACTCTGTTCTCCTTTTTACCAGCAAGGGGCGGTAGTACAACTGATCTCGGTCTGTTGACTTTTAAGACAGGTACTGCTTTTCTGTAAGAAGGCCCAAATTCCTTCTTCACCGCTATCTTCTCTCTAACCAGATCCCCAATTTTTGGAATCCAGACAGGTCTTGATGGGACAGGTGGTGTGTCTTCAGTGGTTGTTGGCTGCTGTTTTAGTTTTATGTTGCTCAGGGCTTTTCTTGTTTCATTTAAGTCCTGTAAAACAGCCAAACGATCTTTGATGTCAAAGCATTTTTTCTTATCTTCTACCACTGAAGCATGACTATCTAAGTCCTGAACATACATTCTAGTTCCGAACAATAGTTCGTACGGGCTGAAACCTTTTAGAGAATTTCTTGGCAGATTATTAAGACTACGTTGGGCACTTGTTAAATGCTGGACCCACCCATCACCCGAACCTAATACCTTTGCCGTTATAGATTGCTTTATGTCTCGTTTTTTTCTTTCCACAATCACGTTTCCCTCAGGATGGAAGGGACAAGAGTACCGCAATCCAATGCCCATGCTGGTCATGGCCTCCTTATAAGCTCGAGAGCTAAAAGCAGGACCATGGTCAGAATAAAGCATGGCAATTGCGTATGTGCCAATAAAGACTCGCAAATCTTTTATAACAGTTCTGGCGTCAGCCGAGCGCTGGGGCCACATCCAAATGAATCTCGTACAGGAATCCACTGCGACCATGATATAATTATAGTTACCATCCCTTTGTAAGGGACCACAGTGGTCCAGGTAAACACAAGCTAATGGTTTATCTGAGATGAGAAGGGGTGTCTGCGCCGGTCGTTTCACTGTTGATACTTTCATTCTTTGGCATATTTCGCATTCTAGCACATATTTCTTAGTTTGTATTCTCATGCGCGGCCACCAATATCTCTGTTTTAATAATGATATTGTGGCGGAAACACCAGCGTGTGCAGAAGCAAGCCCTTCGTGTGCCGCTGTAATTAGTCCTAACCTGTGCTCCATGTTTGGAATTACTCTATCCCCCACTCCAGGGATTCGAGCAAAAGGAACATTATTCGTATCGGTTATGTATGAGTACTTTTCTGGAAAGCCTTTTTGGGAGTGTTTTTCTATCATCTTTTACTGACGCACTGACAGCTTGTAGTATATCGATGTCTAGTTTTGTTTTTGACTGAGTGATAGCAGCTACGGAAGCCGTTTGCACAGCTGCCTTCGCGGCTTCATCAGCCAATGAATTCCCCGCAACGTGAACGCCATCACGTTGATGACTCAATGTGTGTATCACGTGAGTCTTTTGTAGTTCTTTCTGTAAAAGAACTACTTGTTCCCAAAGCGTTTTATGCTTGATTGTGCCATCTTTTGCATCTTTGAACCCGTTTTCAACCCAATTCTGCAAGTATTCATTAAAAGACTGAACGCAGTAATATGAATCGCACACTATTAGTGTGGGGAATTCGCAATCGGTATTTTCAAGCGCCATCTTAAATGCTAGTAGTTCAGCTTGCTGAGCTGTACAATCTCCTAGAGATTGCGTTTAAGTGACCAGTGGTCTAAATGTTCCTTTGTGCCAACGACCTTTAACAATCGCGCACGCAGCACTGTAAGCTTGTTTACCCCCAACTGTGGGTTGTGCTGATCCGTCTGTATATATTATACATCCGTAGTGTTCTAGAGGCAGGATTTCAGTTGGCAGAGGACATTCATATTCATATTGTAAAAATTCTTGTGTTTTCAGATTAGGATCAAATTCATATACTACGTCTCTTGCAGCAAGAGAATTAACCCATTAGATCCATCTCGGATGCAGAGCTTTAGCATTTGGAATTCTCGCTTTTGTTACCGCTTCTAGGGCTGGTATCGGTGTAACAATTATTATTCGTTTACCTTGTGCTAGGGCCCTTTCTTTTGCTACAGCAGTCTGAACCGCAGTTAGAATTTTTTCCATTGAACTGAATTTTATTTCAGCTTTTGTGTATAAGTGTGATTTGTATGCTATTGGTACCGTTTCTTCCTCATTAGAGGTCCGGTACGTGAATCCGCATCTTCCTGGGATGATTCGGATTACAAGGTTGCGTGTATTATCATGTGTTTCTAATTTTGTTTTAGCTAACATGTCTGTTTGCAATGATCTCAAAATTTCTGTGTGTTTCTGAGTCCAGTTGAATGGTTTAAAATCAGGTTTTATTAATTCGTAGAGAGGTTTAACCCTCTCTGCATAATTTAGAATGTAAGTTGTTCCGAAATTCAGGAAGCCTAGTATCGATTGTAAGTTCTTTAGCGTTTTTGGTGCTTGGAGTACAGCGCACTTCTCTAAGAAGTTGTCTGCTAGGCTTTTGCCTTCACTTGATAATTCGTATCCTAAAAATAGGACAGTTAGATGGGCAATTCGTGACTTTTTAAAGTTGAATTTGTAACCCTCTGCTGCGAACCCAAGTATTATGGTGTTCACTCCTTTCAAGTGAGTATCCAAGTCGTCGTCTGTGAGATAGATGTCATCGACATAAGATAATGCCTCATCATCATACATTTGTAGTAACTCTGTTACTCTGGCTGAGAATAATCCTGGGCTATTCTTGAATCCCTGTGGGAGTCTACAGAAATTTTCTGTGACCCCATTATTGAGAAAGCGGTCAAGTACCTGCTTTCCAGTGCAATATTTTGACAAAAGAATCCATTAGAAATGTCTAATGTTGTTTGTATTTTTTGCGAACTATGTTATTCATTAGTGCCGCACTGTGCGAATTTTGTACCGCAAATGTTTTGCAACATGAGTTAAGGTGTCTGTAGTCCAAGACTAGACGATATGAATCGTCTGGTTTGGAGATAGGAAACAAAGGATTGTTCATTTGAGAGGTGCATGTTTCAATCACCCCTTGGTATTCAAGTTGATCTAAAATCTCCCTGACCTGTTTTTTAGCTTCTTGCTTAATCGGGTACTGCCTTTGTGCAGTAGGTTGACATTTTGACTGGATTTTGTGAGGAGGAGAGTCCTCATCCCATCCTACATGATTCTTATAAAATGCAGGTGCTTGAGCTACTGCCCGATTTCTTGCATATATATATTTTTGTGTGAATTGGAATATGATTTGAGAAGGCAGGCATAATCATTTCTTCGCCATGAGGGCACTCCCTTACAAACTCTGGTGGCCAGTCTTTCTCGGGTAACAGGATGTCATAGCCTTTTGAGAGGTTATCCCAAAACAGACCCCTTATTTTCCTAGTCTTATCTCCCTCTATACGCAATGTTATTTCTTATATTTTATGAGGTTCGCTAACTCTGGTATCTGCAGTTTCCACCTGAATGTATTCATTTGTGTCCACTGTCTCCAGATGAGTCATCAGGATCTTGCGAGCTATGCTGATTTCTGCTGCGCTGTCTAGCATTGTCTGTGCCCACTCTCCGTTTTTCAGCTGTGTCCTCGGTATCCTCGGCATGTTTGATTACTTTAATACTGGCTACCTTCTTTCTTGGAAATTGTAATTTTTTACTTTGAGCAGGTTCCTTGTCTTTGGACTTGGCGTGCTCTTCCCTTTGTTCTGACCGTCCTCTTCTTTCCGATTTCTGCGAAAAATATCGAGAGGGACGTGTATCAATATCTTGATATCTATCAGGTTTTTTCAAATTATCCCTATTTCTAAGGTTGTATCTTTTTTCAGAGGGCTGCCTTTGGGGAGACTGGTGTTCTCGGCTCGGAGCTTTTTCCCTCCGCTGAGGAGACCTTCCTCTGGACTGGAAACCTTTTTCTTTGGGAGTGGATTGTTTATTTCCATACCAGGTCTTTTTAGGAGTGTTAAGATTATTTTTAATAAATAATTTTTCAGGATTTTCAAGTAGTTGGGGTTTTACCTGTTTACCACCCAAACTATCTCTACCTAGTTCTTCATAGCATTTTTCAATGATTCTGGCAAGCTCAATTGGTTGATCTGTTATATCTGTTTCTTTCAATTTTTGGCGGATCGCCACAGATGTTGCTTCTCCTTTTATGTTGGCTAATAATATAGCCGAGACCTGCTTGAAGTCTTTCAGTAATTTCATACCAAGAGTTAAAGCAGGTTCTGGACCGTATTCATTCTGAATTTGTTTTAGCACACCATGTGTTTTTGTGTAAATAGAAGCAAAGACTGTGCCCCAAGTGTCACCACATGTGGTGCGACCCCCATTGGAAGGCAGATGGTCAGAATTCTGTGTTTCTCAATAGGGGTAGTATTCAGGAATACTGCCTCTATTTGAGTTATCTTTTGTGCTAGCCAGAATGGAATTTGTTCCCGTTTTGCGGGTGTTTTACCAAGACATGATTGTATGTTCTGTGGTCTAATTTTATTTGTGAGTGGTCAGCTGTGGAATGTTAATAGCTGGTTGGACTGTTGCAGTCCGCATTACATATTGGACTAACTGTCTGTGAATTTTAATTAGTAATTTTAGCTGTACTAAAAGTTCTTCGCTTGACATTTTACCAATGTCTGGATGTGGTGTGTAGCTGGCTAGAACCGGCCATGTTGCTCCTGGTCTACCTAGTGGACCGAGCCTGGTAATGAGATCATTATGTTTTAGGGCGCCTTTAAACCAGAGCAGGTGCTCTTGGTAATTCAGTGGTATTTCAATATCCTCGAAAGGTGTGTATTCATCCGGAGGTTGCTCTATTTTGTAATAGTGGAATTCATGTGTTGTAGCGTTTGCCGCTGAAAAGTTTATCCATGAATAGAATACCTCTGTCTGCCGATATTCGTGTGCCTCTATCACGAAAATGACTGTACCACCTCGTGATGACAGTCCGTTTTCTATACGTTTTAAAGTTATAGTTTTTCTTATGTTGACCGGGATGAGGATAGCATTCCGGTCATTCTGTAGGAGACTCGTGTCATCCTCCATTAGTTGGGCTGCTATTCTAGCTACCTCCCTTTCGTCTTCACTCCCTGGCATTTTACTGTCAGAAAGGTTTTTTTGTTGTAGATCAGGTTTCAAGGAATCAAAAGATTAGGTGCACAATATTTTGGAACACTGTATCCTTCAACGTTGACTAAACCAGAAACTCTACATAGGAATCTCTTCCTAACTAAGTTCCGGTGGATTTTAACCTTTCACCCACTCCAGATGTCTATTGGAGTATTTACAGGAAAAAGGGTCTGTGTGAAAAAGCACGACTGAGTTACTCTAACGTCTTGCGTTAGTTTTATCGCCTTACCAAAAGTTGGGCGCCATGTAGTGTAGTTCCTATTTTCCCTATAGGCCCTGCGCATTGGAATAACATAAACAGCAGTTTAGGCGTAGGACTGAGGTCTTCTAGGTCTCTACTGACTATGTTAGACTTAATTTAGGTTTGCGCCAGCTAGCTCAGAGGTCACTGGAAACATTCTTGACTGAATAGGAAGTGATCAGCTTCCCTGGCTCAGACAAGAAGGGATTCAGCTTCCGACAACCGCATAAACATGACAACTTTGCTCCCTCAGAATAAGAGTCATTCTCTAGAGTCGTGTGAAACAATGGACAGCTATTTCACTCAGTCAGATGTGCATATTTAATTTCAACAGGGTGCAGAGAAATAGAGAGACGGGCGTTTTCAATAAAAGGTATTATTTATTGAGCAGTCTTCCTTCTCATGCAAGAGAAATGAATTGCCACAATTGCAATACTTAATGTAAAGTAAAGTATGTACAGTAAAATGAGTATTATAAAATAATACTGTAAAAGCATTGATATGGTTTCTTAGCCATAAGACACTTTAAAATGGATAAAATATATATACATATATACATAGGCTAACGTGCTCAACTGGTGCTTCTAAACGAAGCCTACCCCGGTGTACCTGACCTAAGCCTAATACATGGGAAGGAGTAAGTAAGTAGCAGTTTAAGTTAAGTAGGTTTGTTGCCAAGGATCTGTTCAAGAATTCTCTCGAAGGGTTTAGCCAGCACTGTACCTTGGGAATAGAATGTAGGAGGTCTGGTATCTCTCTCTCAGGACTCGATATCCCAGTCACCCGCAAGGGTAGGCTGGAAACGCTGGAGCTGGATTTTCTCGGCAAGAGAAAAGACAGCGTCTTGCTCAGTGTGTCAAAGAGGAGGGGCAAAGTACGTACAGTAAAAGGAGTATTATAAAATAATACTGTAAAAGCATTGATATGGTGTCTTAGCCATAAGACACTTTAAAATGGATAAAATATATATACATAGGCTAACGTGCTCAACTGGTGCTTCTAAACTAAGCCTACCCCGGTGTACCTGACCTAAGCCTAATACGTGGGAAGGAGTAAGTAAGTAGCAGTTTAAGTTAAGTAGGTTTGTTGCCAAGGATCTGTTCAAGAATTCTCTCTAAGGGTTTAGTCAGCACTGTACCTTGGGAATAGAATGTAGGAGGTCTGGTATCTCTCCCTCAGGACTCGATATCCCAGTCACCCGCAAGAGTAGGCTGGAAACACCGGAGCTGGATTTTCTCGGCAAGAAAAAAGACAGCGTCTTTCTCAGCGCGTCAAAGAGGGGCAGCGTCCGCGGGCTTCTTGCTTCTGCTGGGCTCTCGGAAAGTAGATTAGCTGCTCTGCTCCAGAATCATAACTGTGTGTTTGCTTAAGGCAGCGTTGGTATATTTATACCTGAAAGGTGCCGAGTTTGACGTAAGGTTTGGACATAAGACGTCAATAAAGATGTCCATAAGAACTGGCCGTTCTTACAGTGCTCGCAGGAGTTCTATTACAAATCGAAACATAGGGGCATAAAGTCACAATATTGAATCGGGTTCCTAGATAAAACACATCAACGCAATTCAGAAAAACTCTTCTGTCATTCGTCAGACCAAGGAAGAGGGTGTGGTGTGTCCTAAAGAGTAAGTGCCAACAAAGTTTTCGCTAGCAAAGAAAAATTCGGAATCCACTGTCTAAAATACGAGGTGATACCTAAGAAGGCACGCACCTCTCTCTGTGTGCATGGCACAGTCATTTGGGCAATAGCTTGAATACGCTCTGGGGTCAATCTTCTTCCCTCCTTCGACAAGAGATGGCCTAAGTAGGTCACTTCTTGGCGGCAATAATGCAACTTCGAAGGTGACACTTTATGATGAAGGTCAGACAGGTGTTGCAACAAAGAAAGAGTAACTTCTTTACAAATCTCTTCATCATCAGCAGCAACCAACAGATCATCAACATACTGGATAAGAGTAGCACCAGAAGGCAATGCAAGAGTATCAAGCTGAGTTTTCAAAGCCTGACTATAAATGGAGGGACTCTCACAATAACCTTGAGGAGCGCGCTTAAACCGGAAACTGTGGCCTCCTAAAGAGATGCCAAAATACCCCAACTTTCCTCAGCAATCGGAATACTGAAGAAAGCGTTCTTCAGATCAATAACAGAAAACCAAGCAGCGGAGGCAGGGATCATAGTCAATAAAGCAGTAATGTCCGGGACAACCGGAAACTGTTGCACAACGATCTTATTGACCTCTCGAAGGTCGATCACAAACCGATACACAGGTGGCTGAGAAGAGTCAGTACGCTTAAGGACAGGAAGAACAGGACTTTTACACACATTACCTCTCGTTTCTTCAACCACACCTTTCTCAACCAAATCATAGATAATCTCTAAAAGAGCTCTTTCGCCATCTCTAGAAATGTTGTACTGAGGAATACGAGGTAATTTAGCATTCGACTTAAGGTTAACAACGTAGGGTGGAATCTGCAAGAGACCAACATCATTGGGACCTATAGCCCAAAGTGTATCAGGGAGAGAACGCAGTTCCAGTGGAAGGCGATCCTTAGACAGATACATCGGGGAAATCACTTTCTTACCCACCGTAAGACGTACTCCCAAAGGAGAACAATGTAATGTTGCATGCAATCTTTTCAACAAGTCCAAACCCAACAGATTCTCGCCACAGCCAGTCGTTAGAATAAGGGGAGCCTCCAATTCACAGGGACCAATAGAAAGGGGCAAAGGACAAGAAACCGAGTTACGAACTGGGGCGTCAGAAAATCCTACTGAAATATTGGTCAAGCCAGACAAAGGTGCGCCAGGGAGTTTAGAGTGCATGATAGAACTCTTTGCTGCACCAGTATCCAAAAGAAAAGGTTCTGCCACACCTAATGTAATCACTTCACCATAAGGTCCACTCTGGTCTACTGGAACTGACACTACTCCCTCCCTTTGTCCATGGCTGTCCTAACTATCATTAAAACCAGCACTCTCACTTCCAACATAATAATCATCAGTGTAGTACTGAGCGGACTGGACGGTCGGAACATTCTGTTGGTCAAAATAATTCATAGAATTCTGAGGGGAAAAGGAACGTTCATTCTGGGGAAATGTACCACGTCCCCTACCCCTCGGTACTTGTTGGAAACCACCACGACCTCTCAGACCAGACATACCATTCACACGCTGTAGCAAGATCGGGCAACTATTCTTGAAGTGACCTTCTTCTTTACAATAAGCACACTGATTTGGGCCTAGCGGGAGTCGCAAAGCAAAAGACTCAGGCTTCTGCAACAGTTTCTGAAACTGTGGGGGTTTCTGAAACTGGGAAGTTTGCTGAAACTGACACTGATTAGGGCGAGGCGGATAAGCCTGCTGCAGAAGAACTTTCGTTTTTAATTCTCTAGTCTTCTTCTCTACTTTATCCTTCTCATCTTTATCTCTATTCTCATAGTATTGTGCAGTAGCCAATATCTGGGCCGAAGAAGAAACAGCCCATGAACTCTCAGAGTCCTTTAACTTATTAGAAAGTTCAGGAAGTAAATTAAAAACAAACTTATCTATAACAACCTCTGACCACCTTCTGTACTCATGTCGTGACCACTATGATCAATAAATGTTTCCTCAAACCTAGTGAAGAAATCAGACACACTCTCGTCTTTCTTTTGTTTGCATGCTCCTAACTTGTTCCAATTCACCCGCAGAGGAGGCATCATAGTTTTCATTAAATTAATAATCCTACCAGGTAGTTCGGCAACTAAAGGTTCAGGTTTAGCACCTCCTACCTGCCAACCATCTGCAGCAGTAATATTAACCCACGTATCTCCTAACTCTGTCGCGTGATCCTCGTGACTGATCTTCGCCCACAAGAAGGAACTACATTACCGATCAACATATTTATGTCAGCTAAATTCATGACACACGCATCAACTGTCTGAGACAACTCCTTGTAATAACCAGCAGGATTTTTACGGGGGTCAGGCAAGGTCTGCTTAAGAGCCAGGACCTCAGCTCTCTTCCAAGGGACATGCACCCACACTCGCTGAAAATGAGCCGGTGCAGCCGCAATACCATGAGCGGCATCAGCCACAACTGCCTCTCTCCATACAAGGGGAACCTCTCTCATACGATACTGCTTCACTTTTCTCCTAACAGAAGGGTCAGGTTCGAACAATGACTGAGGTGGAAGTCTAGACCTAAAAGTGAGTAGTGTCTCTACTGCTTCCTCGACATCGGAACCCACTATCGTCCCTTTAGCAAATTCAGACTGAACATTAAGCAATTCCAGTGGAATTGAACCCAACTCATTATCTTCCCACTCCTGACGAAGGAAGGTACACATGACATCAAAAACATACCTTTGTTTTGGTGCCTCCAACTGTAGGAAGATATCCATAACCACTTGTGGACTGTACTTGGAGGTATTCGAAACCCATCTACGAGCAAGGAGATCTAACACTGCCCGCTCTTCGGGACCAGGGAGCTGACTAAGTCTTTGCTTACGTTCAGAAACAGGGGTCATATTCAGTGACCCAAAGAAAGGAGACAAAAGATTAGTGACTGTCTCAGTCATTCGTTGCCGAGCAGAAGGAGAAGAAGTTGACATGAGGACAGGAGACAAAGTGTTTTTGAGGCGACAGAGACGTAGGGACAGAAATAAGAGAAGTCGAAGATAAAGGAGTGTAAGGCAAAGGAGTTTGAGGCGAGGCTGGTGGCAAGGCTGGAGGCCCTGGAGGGGGCTGCGCCGGGGGAGGAAGAACCACCTGTGAAGCAATGGTTGGCTGTACAATAACAGGGGGTTGAAAGACAACCAGGGGTGCAACAACTGGAGGTAACGGAGGTGCAGTAGCACCCTGCACATAAGGGGGTGGTAATCTCGGTAAATGTGACATCAAAGATCCTTTTCAGGGTCTTCAGTCACATTTGAAAGGGGGGGGTGGCAAAGCTGGGTAACATTTATCAATAGCCATACAATGTTGTCTATCTGACACTTCAATCACACGATCTTCTTCATCTTCCTTAAACTGCCTAGCAGCTTGCATTACAGATATATTCCTTTCCTTCCTATCTCTCTTAGCTTGCTTAATTTCTCGCTGTTTGGCTTCCTTACGCCAAAGGCGGAAAGAGTCAAACATCGTAGGCCGGGCTTTCTTCTTAAATAGCGCAACTTCTAGGTTATCTAAAACATCTGATTCAAAACTACCATGTTGGGGCCATCGTAAAACACTATCTTTCCTTGTATAACGGACCCATACTTCATTAAAGGTAATGGGACCTACACCATGCTTTGAATAGAGCTCATAAGTTGGAGTTCCAACCGGAGGTAGTCCTCCAATCGGGAATCCCTATTACAACTACAACAAAACCATTTCCTAAATTTGCTAAAAACAGGCATCTTTTAGCTCACTAGTCTTGCTTCAAACTTCAAGGCGTTATCAAAAATGATACACTCGCAAATATACGAACCCCTCAGCTTCGACTATTGCAATGGCCAAATCAAAACCAAGAAACAAAACAGTCGTGGGAGCGACCCACTTATACTTAACCAAAATGTCTGTCACGCCACCAGAAGACCGTCTAACGTCTCGCCTTACAAATCATCACAAGAGGGTCGCAGCCGTCGGAAAAGGGGAAGCCTCACAGAAAAAACCTTCGGTCCACATCGACATACAGGGGTCGATGAAGTGGCGGCCATCCTCCAGAATTTCCTCACGGGGCTCCTCACAATCTTCGGGCTTGGACCAGTACCGCTGAAGTCGCCCTACATTGGGCGCCAGTTGAAGAACCGGGGTTTAACCCAGCGGCGTTAGGGGCACGCCTAAGATCTTCGAGTTCACCTGTCTTGGTATACTGAGACACGGAATACTTCTGATTGGCATCAGAGACCAAGTTTATTAGCTGCAGCTAGTAACAGTGATCCTAGAAATACATCACAGTGTAAATTCTCAGGAGACTGCTCATTTTACTAAGGTGAGACGTCTCCTTTTATACCCAATATTCACATTATAAATGTACATGCACTACACAAAATTCTAGCTAATAAGGTACATTTTCAAACAAAGTATCACATAACAAAAACTCAATTGACAGTATCCCAACCCAAAAGTTAATTATTAGGAATGTCCCAAATTCAATCTCCACAAGCCGGACAAACCTATAATTGAAAGCATAACCCATGTAATGAAGAAACATAAAAAAGAAACAGTAACAGATGCTGAACAAGATAAGGCATGTGCAAGGAAACTAAAAGTTAACGATGTCCTGAACATTGATTGGCAATCTCAGACAAAGATTGATCAGGGAAATTGGCTTTGCAAAGTCAGTATCAGGTGTAGAGGTCAGTTTCTTACAGTTCATTTGAGAGTCAAAAAGAAACCTAGTTAATGTATACATGAACTAAGAAGGGCAGGCCACTTTGTTCGCCAGGCTACCTTCACAGGCCTACGTGAGGGCAACACAAAATGGTGGCACAGAACAAAATGGAGTCAGACTCGAGAATTACAAAACCTCAGCATGCCTTAGACTTGTGCAGCTCAAAATCCTCCACAGGGTATATATCACAGGACCCCGCTTGGTACAAATGGGAAGACGGGGGAGTGCAGGAGGTGATGCGGCCACCTAGGAACATTTATGGGAGTGCGAAAACATAAGTACCTTCTGGTGGAAAATTCAGGATACAATCAGTGTAGTGCTCACTGTTCACCTTCACTCAGAGGCACGAAGGTGCCTCCTGAATATATGGGAACCTACGGACCTGAACACTCACCAGACACAATGGGCCACGCAGGGATTCATGTTTACAAAAAGAAATATCGCACAGCTATGGGGCACAACTCAAGCGCCAACGATACAGGCCTGGAAAAAAGACCTTGATTGGTGCATGCACAGGGAAAAGACTGTCTATTTGGCCAGGGGTTTCCCCAAAGAATGGTCCCGTATATGGGGCCAATGGAATACGTATCGAGGTGAGATATTCCAACTGCCACGTAGTATTGAACAAGAGGATCTCCTCACCCCATAACTTACCCTTATAATATAATGCTGTGATTATCTTTCACATATTGTCATTGCTATGCACAATCTTGTTGATTCCTCTGTATTGTATATCTGATGCTGATGGGAAAAATAAAAAGAATTATAAAAAATAAAAAAAATGCTTATAGCAGCAGTAAAGGATTGACCGTACTGGCAGCTACAAACTCTCAGCGCGTACATTGCTTTTAGCTGAGCCAGGAAGTCAACTAAAATAGATAGCACAGTCAGAAAAAGACGAGCAGCAGAGGACTGGAGAATTACGAAGGAAACAAAATGGACACCACTGCCAAAATGGCTGTTGCTTATGCGAAGTTAAATATTACACGAGCAGTAGGGAATCAACACTGGTGATGAAGCATTGTGGAAACTTTTGTTTTGAGGAGCTTCTTTCACTCACACTGTTCAAGTACAAGTAACATCGCAGACCCTTTATTTTATGTGGGTGAGAAAATCACTGAAATTACTTCTATCATGGGTAAGAGTGACCATTAAGAGGGATACCGATGTAGCACCCATCTGTTTTCTGTTAATAACTACAATAGAGATTTAGAGACTCTCAGGCTTGGACCTAAACTTAAATTGATTTCAAGTTTAACAGCACTGGTTTTGACCCAATCACAAATGTGTGTGAGTGACAGATTTTCATATGCCCAATGTATACTTCAGTTGATTGTCATTCAACACTGATTTCCCGCTGATGTGATCTTATTGGAAGAGAATCATGTTTTTCAATCGGTGTTCACTTTATTTCTCATTAAGATGTCACTATTCTTCCAGTGAATCATTGTGCCCCTTAACCTGAAGTGTACAATTTACAAACACCACTTTGTACTTGTGCTCTTCCAATGTATTTGAATCTATGATAATGCTGTCCAATGGCAGGCCTGGAGAGTGAGGAAGCAGATCTGCAATTAAAATATTTAGAAAGTCATACCTCGTCTAGCATCAGGCACTAGGATGCCATGCTAATAGCGGATTGTGCACAATGCTAATGCTAATTAACACAAACAATAGTGTTTTCAACTAGACAAATTAAAATTTGAGAATGCATTTTGATTAGGGGTTTAGCAGACTCACAGAGTGCTTTAGGTCTTGTGATTTATAGTACCAAATCCCTCAACAAAGTAGAAATTGTTTTTGCTCAGCACCATATTCTCTTTGCAGTTTACAGGATGGGCACAACTTATTCTGACTCAAAGGTATTGTAATTGATGGTATGGAAGCACTAGAAAAATTCAAACGAATGATCAGTTGTTAAAATATTCGAGAAAGGCAAACATCTGATGAGTCTTAGCTTTCATGTTTGTAAGTTCTTTCTCTGCAATACATTTTAGTGTCCTGCTTTGTTCACATGAAAAGGTGCTCTGAAATAAGCCCCCCAGTACTCTAAATGTCCATTTAAGTACCATATATAAAACAATCTTGCTTACATTGTTTATACATTTATATATAAACACATATGTATATGTGCATGTAGTTATATTTGAATAGATGTATGTTTACAAGCATAAAATAAATATTTTTCTAGATTGTACTTAGAAAAGCTTCATTGATTATAGTTTTCCTTTCCTTTGTTTTTTAGAGCAGTGAACTACTTCTAATGTTCAACTTTAGTTTGACACAAAATATCAATCCATATATATTTTTTTGTACTTTATTCACAATGAAATTTGATACTTTTTCCTGGTTGTGTATCAGGTGGGAAAACACTCCCACGCCTTTGTCTTTATTGAAGTTTGGAAATAATGCCTATCCTTTATGTTGCTATGCTTAGTAATACTTTAAATTGTTGCAAATTAAGCAGGCAATGTAGACCATAAATTGCTGCTAATAATAAAAAAGTCATGAATAGTTGAGCATCAAAAACATTAGTTTGAGGATGCTAACCTACTTTTTTTTTAACTCTGCAAAGTATGACTAAAGATGAACATAATATCCCATTTATGTTCAGATAAATAGTCTTTTTGTTGGTGGGAATTTGCTACATTGATAGATAACATAGATTGCAAGTCCCTCTCGGGCATGCCCCTTAGCAAAGCTTTTAACCCAGCTGTTATAAATGTTGTCTTTACAGTTTCATGCCCTTTGCTCTTTTGTTGAGTACCCTATTTTACAAATAGATAAAACTGATTCCTTTGATCGCCATATATAGAATTGTATTACCAGTGGGGCCTGCTTCGTGGTGGATTTGAAAATCTTTTTAAAATTAAAAACTAAATAAATTAGTGATTTGCTTCACTAAATTATATCTAACAACTACATAGGCAGACTATTACCTTCGTGGAGAGCCTCATTTGGGGTTTAATTCTTGGGAAACCCTTATCTTTGAGATTTCCTCACTGGGGTACATTGTCAGGCACTTACATTATTAAGTGTTGATGTTTGGGGTTACTTAAGTTCTTAGTGGTATCTAGAAATAAACAAATTCATTAAATTCCTCAATGTCGATTGATCCATACAATGCTCAGTGTCAAAGCTTTATTTTTTATTTAAGACTTTCAACCCTAGTGATATGCTCACAAAATCAGACTGAAGTCTTACTTTCAGTAATATTGAGGCTAAACACAAGTATTACTTTTAAGGTATGTGTCCTTTCTTACTTTATATAACTTGCATATGAATGTGTGTGTGTATATATACTGACGACTTGTTCATCATTTGGGAGGGACACAAGGAAACATTACAAATATTTATTGACTCATTGGAGGAAAATGAATATAATCTTCATTTCACTTCCACAATTAGCTCAACCAACCTCATCTTCTTGGATGTTGAAATGTATGTGAGCTATAACGAGCTGTGCTCCAAAATTCACAGAAAAACAACTTCATGTAACAGCATACTCCATGCTAATAGCGGACACCCAGCTAACTTAAAATGGAGCATCCCGTATGGACAAATGCTACGGGCAAAGAGAAATTGCTCAGAAGAGAACAACATGAGAGAGGAGATTGAGAGGATGGCACAACGCTTCCGGGAAAGAGGCTACCCCGAAGAAGTCATTGTCACCGCAAAAAACAGGGTGGCTCAAAAGAATAGGAATGATCTTGTGGAAAGTCAGCCCAATTTACAACCGATGCCCAGGCTGCTAGCGCAAGACGCCTCTTAGTTCCCATTCTGAATAGTTACCAAATAAAGAGACGGGCGCTGGAAGCAGGAATCACAAGAACAGAGTTTTATTTCTCATGAGGAGAGCCTGTCATTTCGGACACGAAACACAGTGTCTTTCGGGAGGTGCTCTGACAACCTCTCTGAGGCCCGGCCTCTTATACCCTGGTTTATGACGTATGACCTTTCTTTATTACAATCAAGACATTGTGAAGCAAGGAAAAAAGACATCCCCGTAATCCTCGTGTCAATCCCACCCCACATATATCCACAATAGAGGCCCTCACCCTGCTGACATCAGGAGGGGGGTTATCGCGCAGCTGAGGGTTCCGCCGATTCTTAGGATGTGTGCGCCTGATCGTATTCCAGGGGGTGGGGAGGTCAGGATCAATAGTGGGTCCTTTGAAGAGGAGTGACTCCATACAATAAGGGGCAGTAAACAGTATCTCCCGGCTTAGGCGATGACCTCGGACCTGTGTGGACAATCTGACTCGGTGGAAGGGGTCATCAAAGGAGAGGTAGTCATGCCGCGTGGACAATCAAGCGCAGAGGGAGAGTTTCCCAACAGAGGGGTATTCATAAAAGGAAGGGGGGTGTTGGTCAGGCGCGAGCGTGACTCCCAAGGACAGAGTCGCACAGAGAGAGAGGTCTTATGACCCGTGCATGAGAAAGCGGGGGCAGTCAGGTACAGCTGGGAGGGGTGGGGGTTATGTCAAATATGCGCAGGAGGGAAGCCGGGGATTCCAAATGAGCGGGCAAAAGGCCATGGTGCCTACAGGGAGGGGAATGGAAAAAGGCAAATGAACGCCGCTTATGTACATTAATTTTTCTAATTTCCACAGTCGCCGCTTTTTACATAAGAAAGTTCATTTCCTAATCGATGGGTGTACACATAAACATGTATGGTTGATGAAAATTTGTCAATACTAGCAGATTGCATATAACCATGAGCAGTCGATGTGATTGGCAGAATGCGATACATAGAATTTTACATTTGTTGGGTTACTACAAGCCTAGGGTGCAGCATACTACACAGTATAAATGCTTCTGACTTTCTCATCAATGTACAGCTCTAAAGGTGACCGACAAACATTTTGAAAACAATACCAAGTGGTTGAGGGAGGAATTCAGTCCAATATATCTTTGTCACAGTGTCTTTTTAGCAGTGAGCCATCACTGGTAGGCTCTCGTCCGTATCTTTTCGTTGGCGCTGTTGAGCACCGGTGGTGGAGCTATAGGTCCAGCTCGGATCTATCCTTACGCGTTGCAGGGTGCGGTCAGTCCTCTGCTGTTAGACCACAGTCCTGTTCCCTAACCAATCCCTTTGGTGGTGCCTTATGCTCGGCACCTATATTTCTTTTTACTTCCGTTTGCAAACCTCATTTCCACGTAAATGCTGTTTCTTCCTTCTGAATCAAAAAGTCATGTGGAAAAAGAGGGGGTTGTTGGATAGTCGAGGGAAGAGAGGGCGGAGTGGGGTCAGATCCTTTCGGACACTTCCAAGGGACCAAGGGAGCAAAGGATAACGAGCAGGCAGGCCCATCAATCGGGCCCAAAAAAGGGGGCGAAGACTTCAGGCACACGTGGGTTAGCAGACTGAGGGCTTCAGGGCAGCCCGTCAAGTTTCATTTTCCACGTTTGAAATTGCTGTCTCGTCCCGTATCTTGTTGCTCTGCAGCTCCTCCTTTGGTCGAGGTCACATGTGTCTCAAGATCTGCAGCCAGGCTGTACGTCACGTCCGACCCTTCTCCTCCGGTGATCGTATATCTTTGAATAGGTACAAAACCAGCTTTAGAGAACTGGTTGGAGAAGACATTTATGCATGTGAATTCCTCCTTCAATCCTACGCACTTGGGAGATACGTTCATCGGTCACAGTCAGAACTCTATTACCATACAGTGTATATGTCGGCATTCCTACTGAGTTCATGCCAAGTTTATTCATCATCTATTTATGACACAAATGGAGAGAAATCAGACTCCTATCAACTGCGCATTTCATCAAATTCAACATTTCAGAACCTCCAGCGGGGACTCGTCTTTCTAACCCGAGCCTTAACAATCTAACATTTCCCTTCAAAGCTGGCTAACCTTTTCAAACAGGGCGGGGGTGCTATCATCGAGAGAGAGGGAGGGTAAACAGGCTTTTCTCGAGGAACGACAGGTAATCAAGGTCATTAGTTATACTTCAAGGACAGCTGATATGGAGCAGGGGTCAATCGGGAGAAGCGGGGACGCTTTGGACACTCGCGCTTGAATACATAGGGGTGGGGCAACCTGGGCATTGGGGATCGTATTTCTAACGAACTAAAGAATAGGAAGCCATTGACATATAGTCCCCCGTATAAAAGGCCAGATTGGGGGATATCAGTCGTCTTACCTGCCCTTTCTTTCTTAGCCAATTCAAGTTCATTTATTTTGCAGAAAGGAGAGGTAGTAATATGGCAAATCGTTTTAGTTTCTGTCAATTTTTGCTGAACACCTTTGCGTTCAAAAAAAGGACCCAATTAGGCTGGTGCCAACGGGGCACAATATTACCATGAAAAGGAAGAGGGAATAGGGAGACTCTCATAGAGAGTGAGAGTCGTCCGCAACCTAAACGAGCCATTCGGTACACGCATGACATGTAGAGAGAGAGAGAGAGATAGAGAGGGAAAGAGAGAGAGAGAGAGAGACGTGTACAGTAATGGGTCATTTAGTGTGCTCACAACACAGAACAGCAGGGGTCAGGTAACACGGAAACACAAACAGAGGGAAGACATAAATCCATACATTACATACACACAAACTCAGTCAAAGGAAGACAGTACACGTATCACATACAAAAAAGATTTACGACAAAACATAAAACAGTTATTGGCCAAAAAGATCTTTCTGCATGCTGCGCATCTTTAGTATCCTATTTGTCTACGTGCTGAGCTCTTTTTACCTTTTCCTCCTTTTCCTTTCGTTTGCTATCTTTGCGAGCGTTCTCGATCGCTAATACTTACACCTCGGTCAGTGGGTCAGGAGTTAACCTGGTCGGGCTATTGCCCACGGTTGGATCTTGAACCACTTTTTTTTTTGTTTCTTCTTTTGGCAAGAAGTTCTCCAGGCTGAGGCAACGGAGGGCATTAATCAGGAGAACAGTCGGACAGCTTTGCTATATCTATAAGAGTGCGAGAAGGAGTTGGTACATTTTTGAACATCAACATCATTCCTACTTTTCCAGACGGGTGGTGCCTAGGTAAACCTTACCCCGGAACTTTTCCTTGTCCTTTCCCTGTCTAGTAAAACGTCATAGTTGCACTATCTGGCGTGCTGGTTCGAATCAAATTCTGTCATAAAGTACTAACCTGTCAAGTTTCTAAGTCAGTCCATCCTCCCAGTCTCTACGTTATAAGGAGGAACAGTCATATCTAAGTCTACGTCTTTCAAAACTCGTTAGCATAAGTACTATGCTCAGATCCCCTCCTTCCCCTTTCGTCGGTCGTTCGATCATCGCTCTTCCATACTTCAGCCGATGTTCCGGCGCGACCTGCAGAAGGGAGGAGAAAGAAGGGGGTGGGGGCAGCATTCAAAACACATCAACGCGCATAAATCCGAAAATGTTTTTACCTACCACATACTCGACCTATCTCCACAAGGTGCATTCTCTACCATCTCGGCGTTTAAGCCCAGAGGGATCAGTAGTGTTAGATAGATAATCATCGATGGTCTGCGTATCTACATGAATCACTTGATCGTGGCCTTTTAGGTCATGTACAAGGGTGGTGGTCAAGTGGCATTTCTTTGGTATCGCTTAAGGGCGTCTAAAACACTTTTCCGGCTGCCTGTGACACATAATGTAGCTGCTAAGTATCGGGCCCTTTTAACCTTCAACCTTAATCATGCTTATTTTTCGCTCATATTGGAGACAGTAGTAACACATTCGAAACTCATTAATGCAATCGCTTCAATTATACTTTCTTTTTCAATAAACCTTTAATTAAAAAAAAAAAAAAAAACATGTTGGCGCACAAATACGGGCCTACAACCCAGTGGGCCGGCTACGGAGCAGACTGGAACTGTGCATAAGAGGAACGAAGTCGGTGGTCATTCATTTCATAAAGTGCAGCAGTGCAATAAAATCGTATCGAACTTTCTTAAGGGGCTAGTATAATGCGTGTCAAGAATTCAAGCTTTCAATAATATCATCTCATTGTCCAACTATTTACTCAAGACCTAACGTATATCAATTCATTGTCCAAATGCTCAATCAGTGCTTATTTCATACCAATTCATTGCTTCCAACACATAATTAGTACCCACCCTAAATCAGTTCACTGTCCCAACACATAATCAATATCCATCTTATATCGCTTTCTTTTCCAAGCACATAATCAATATCCATTTTATCTATTTTCATTGTCCAAAAACTGCATACATGTCTTGGAACATCAAGGCTGAGCAACCAGGGCGCAACAAGGAGTTGAAAGTTTCATTTTGTATCGGCGCCATTTTGGGCGAGGTCAGGCAAGTCCCAGTATAGTTATATTGTCTCTACTGACTCGTGGTTGGACCAGAACCTTCTTTTGGCAGTTCAAAAAGTTTTTCGTAATAGGGTAACAGACTAGCGATATGAGCCATCAGTCAAAAAGTGGGGAGGGAGGCAACAATCTTTCCTACCGGGTCATTCTGGTGTTCCACCGGAACTGAACAAATCTGTATTGTTGCAGGATTTTTAGTCATTTCCAAACTGAGGCTGGTGCCGGCAGGAGTGCGCCGACGTCTCATGGCTCCATCGGAGGACGGGGGCGGGGGGCACCTCGTGGAGAGGTCGGCCCCCCCGGCTCTTTTAGAATCTTCAAGGTTGAGGAGCACAGGGCGTGTGCCAGTCCCGGGCAAAAACCCACCTTTTGATATGGACCCTCTTTGAGCAGGAGCGTTGGGGTGTCGCTGGAAGCCTCCACCTGGGGAGGTGGGGGAGGCTCGTTTGCGCAGCCTCCCCCTTCCAGCGACCCCGCGCCGTTTCTCGGCTCCAGCACTTCGGTATGGCCGTACCAGACAACGAAGATGGGGGGGGGGGGGTCGGAGGCAGCAAGACATCCCCCCCTCTTGGTGGCCTGCAAGGCACTGTTTTCCTTGGACTTTCCGTTGCGGCCAGACCAGGCGGGACTACCTGCAACTCTCAAGTGTTGCCGCTGAAGGGGCTACCTGCAAATCTCCAGTGTTATCTCTGCGGAGCAGGTGATAGAGAGGGGGGGGGTCGGTGGCTGAGGCAAGACATCCCCTCCCCCGTGGCCCGCAGGGCAGAAGGAAAGAAGGGAATGGGGAGACCATAACAACCTTCGGGCCGTCCGCCCCACAGCCTCCCCTTCCGATGGCGGCCAGCCGAGCCCTGCTCTACACGCGCTGAGGCCTCCCCTTCCGGACGGGCGTAACCGCGGACCTGTTGCACTTCGGGAGCTTCCGGAATGGGGGTAGGTATATGCTGTTTTGTATCTATTCCATGTTACCGTTATTTGGGCGTGGCGGGATGGACATGTTTGAAGCAGTAGGAGGGTGGAACCTAGTTACCTCGCGGCTGCTTTGGTGTCAAGTTTGGCCTTTCTCGCCATTTTTCTTTTTCTTATTGCAGGCTGTTTCTAAGGGTTTTTTAGTGAGGTCGAAAACTCATCAGTTGCCTACTGACTTAGTTCGATTTCTCTTATACATTTTTTTTTCCTAGCTTTTTCTTTCTTTTTGTGTTTCATGCTAAAGTTTCTGTTAACAGGATACGGTGATCACTTCGTATTTTACAGATGTCCTTTTTACTAGGGGCATGCTCTGGTTGAACCAGATGATCTACCTCCGATAAATGGTCCGGGTGGAACTAGATTATCAATCAGTGGGGAGTGGGTAGGCCTGACGAATCATAAAGGGGCATAACCTACCCTTCTCTGTCTGTAAAGACTAGATAGAATATTTCTATTCCACGTTATTTGCAAACAGAAAATACCTCAAACGAACAATTCCTTGGACAACAATGTCCAGTCAATCAATCAATCAGTGGGGAGAAAAACAGGCATGACGGATTACAACGGGGACAAACGTCTGCATTACCTGCCCTTCGCTATCTGCAAAGGGAGACAGAATATTCCTATTCGTCTCTGTTTGTGGACAGGGAAGATCTCAAAGAGCAACAATCAATATTTAATCGATAGCAAACAATCAGTGGGGAGAAAGGTAGGCATGACGAATCATAAAGGGGCATTACCTACCCTTCTCTATCTGCAAAGAGAGACGAACGTTCCTATTCGCCGCTGTTTGTAGACAGAGAATGTCTCAGAGAGCAACAATCGATCTAACTCGATAACAAAACAATCAGTGGGGAGAAAGGTAGGCATGACGAATCATAAAGGGGCATTACCTACCCTTCTCTATCTGCAAAGAGAGACGAACGTTCCTATTCGCCGCTGTTTGCAAACAGAGAATGTCTCGTTCTCAAGAAGAGAACCAATATTTCAAGTAGCAACCAAAGCTAAATGAACCAATAAACAAACAATATCAGTATTTAAATACCGATTCCAATACAATCAATCAATCAATCAGATGGATAAAACCATCCTACCAATCAGGCGTAAAAACGCCCTACTTAATCTTACCCGGACCGGACCATATGGACAGTTCTTTGTCTTCCTCCTCCAGCGCCCGATTCGTTCTCTTACTCCATGCAGCATTCCCGTGGGATTCCAGTCAGGACAATAGGTCACTCGAGAGAGGTCCGTTCAGAATCGGTGAAGTTCATTCAATCGGCAGCCGGACGAGGGCCCTCTCAAGGCAGGTATACTCCAATCATTTAGATGTTCACCTCATCGTCTGGATCTCTCTTACTGGACCTTATGTCACTGATGGACCCCGCGTTGGGACGCCAATTGTGGAAAGTCAGCCCAATTTACAACCGATGCCCAGGCTGCTAGCGCAAGACGCCTCTTAGTTCCCATTCTGAATAGTTACCAAATAAAGAGACTGGCGCTGGAAGCAGGAATCACAAGAACAGAGTTTTATTTCTCATGAGGAGAGCCTGTCATTTCGGACACGAAACACAGTGTCTTTCGGGAGGTGCTCTGACAACCTCTCTGAGGCCCGGCCTCTTATACCCTGGTTTATGACATATGACCTTTCTTTATTACAATCAAGACATTGTGAAGCAAGGAAAAAAGACATCCCCGTAATCCTCGTGTCAATCCCACCCCACATATATCCACAATAGAGGCCCTCACCCTGCTGACATCAGGAGGGGGGTTATCGCGCAGCTGAGTGTTCCGCCGATTCTTAGGATGTGTGCGCCTGATCGTATTCCAGGGGGTGGGGAGGTCAGGATCAATAGTGGGTCCTTTGAAGAGGAGTGACTCCATACAATAAGGGGCAGTAAACAGTATCTCCCGGCTTAGGCGATGACCTCGGACCTGTGTGGACAATCTGACTCGGTGGAAGGGGTCATCAAAGGAGAGGTAGTCATGCCGCGTGGACAATCAAGCGCAGAGGGAGAGTTTACCAACAGAGGGGTATTCATAAAAGGAAGGGGGGTGTTGGTCAGGCGCGAGCGTGACTCCCAAGGACAGAGTCGCACAGAGAGAGAGGTCTTATGACCCGTGCATGAGAAAGCGGGGGCAGTCAGGTACAGCTGGGGGGGGGGGGTTATGTCAAATATGTGCAGGAGGGAAGCTGGGGATTCCAAATGAGCGGGCAAAAGGCCATGGTGCCTACAGGGAGGGGAATGGAAAAAGGCAAATGAACGCCGCTTATGTACATTAATTTTCTAATTTCCACAATCTTCCGACTCCTGGTGGCAGCAGGAAGGACCGTGGCAGTGATGAGCAAACCAGAGATGATGAAGAGACACGATTAATTATGGATTTCAACAATCAAAGTAGGGACATGAAAAAAGCTCTACGGAAGAACTGGAATATACTGCTCCTGGATAATACCTTAAAACAACAACTAACTCAATATCCAAGCATCACATATAGGAAAACTGCCTCATTGCGTGACATTTTAATCCAAAGCCATCTGACATTGAAGGAACATCTCCCAAAAAAATCAACATGGTTGACAACCCCGGGCTTTTGGTAGTGTGCCAAATGCAAAGTCTGTGAACATGGCACAAACGCGAAAGAGTACAAATTACGGAATGGCAAAATTGAGAAAATAAGAGATCATATAACTTGTGAATCCAAATGTGTGATCTATAGGCTACAATGCCCATGTGGGAAATTTTACATAGGGAGCACAATCAACAAATTAAAACTAAGAATCTTACAACATCTAAGGGCGATCAAGAACCGAGACCCAAGCTACCCTATGGCCATAAATTTTGCCAAATGACACAACAGCAATCCAGACTTGTTAAGATACTCGGGGATCAAACTGAGCAAACCATCGGAGAGGGGTGGTGATCGCACTCTACAGTTGCGAAAACTGGAGTCCAGGATGATTCTTGGTATAGAAACTGAACACCCGGATGGATATAATCTGGATGCTGAACTATTTGTACATCTTCTATGAACTATTTGTACATCTTCTATGAAATTCCAATTGATGGGGAATCATAAGAACTAATTGAGAGTGACAATTTGGATCCATTCATGTAAATAATTGTAAATGGGCGTTAAACTTGAGAAGTCAAGGGAAGTCGCAAAGGGACATGTAGCACACATGGGCAGAAATCGTGACATGAGTAAACATCTAAAATGGAGGAGCATGATTATCCTTAGTCTGCTTATGTAAATAGGTGTAAAAACATTACTAGGATTTATTGTTGGGATAAATGAGTTCAAGATATTCAGGGATCATAGAATATTAAATGTACCTTACTAGAACAAAATGATTCAGACCCTGCAACAACAATGTTTAACCCAACTGACACACTTTTAGTGTAAAGACATTGCTTAGAATCCTAGATGTATATAATCTGGAGGTCATGAATTGACTTTGGGAACTGAAAAAAAGTGGATATATAGGTTGCACCATTTTTGCTTACTAATAGAAATATAATCATGTCTGATGGAGAGAATTTTGAGAAGATGTGTAAACACATCCAGGTACTTTACTGAGAATAATGGACCTATGTTCAACCCTCATAATCACAAACACTACACATGATGAAGACATAAATGACAACTATATGAAATATATGGTTCAAAATGTGTGTAAATCCACATCATGGTTAAGAACAATGTTGGACTCCACTAAGGAGATATGAGGAATACAAGGTCTGTTCTGATATTGTATGCCATGTGTGTAAATATGTAGATATATGTATATATCTGTACATAAGCCCAGACTTTTTGTTTATAAAATGTGTACTTCACAGGAATGTAGAGCAAAAATGGCGCTCAAATGAAGCCATGTGTAACGAGCAAGGTTGCTGGTCTAGATTTTTAATAGACATGGAAAAGGGTACTTTCACTTTGCACTATAAGATAAGGTCTAGATCCCTGGGACTCTATGGTCCAGTGGAAGGCTAGAGTAGCGGAAACGCGTAGGCTGTACGTTTTTTGATGAGCTGCATCCTGCACATGGTGTGTGAATAATAAAGAAGTTTGAAAAAAAAAAATATATATATATATATATATATATATATATATATATCCAAAGAATTTACCGTCTTAACTCACAGACAGAGAGTCGAGGCCCAGGTTAGCTTTTCAAGTGCTTTTATTCAGCAACACTAGCACTCAACGCGTTTCGCAGCCTCCGCCGCTTTCTCACGAGTGAATAACAGTGTTCATACAATAAAGTTTTATACAATAACAAAAAGGCTGATCATGTGACTCTTCAAGTGACAGTGAAAACATACTCATTTGTATATGTATCTCATTTTATACATTGCATACTTAGTCACGAGTTACCTAAATTTACTAAACATTAGCGTAAATCACATTAAGGCATTTAGCAGTAAATTTCGGGAAATTATGTCCGTTTACCCTTCACGGACTACTGTTCCCATAAGTCAGTGTTTTGGAGGTTTACTCGCCATGCTTGACGATTACTTATCCTGAATTTCTTCATTCAGAAGTACAACTGTAAGGTTATGGTTTTAAATGAGGCTACATCTTTGCCGATATTGTGCATTCACGCAGTGCTGTGCTAACATCAACTCTCATGTTTACATTGGCGGTTGAACGGTTTCAAAATTCATTTGCTCATGACAGCATTTACCCCGCTCCTTTACGCGGGACTAGGTTGAGTTATTTCACTCGTTCCGCACGTGCTAAATCCTCACTGATTATTCTCAAGTGATATTGACCTCAAACATAAAGCCCCAGTGGGCATAGTCAGCTATCAACCACTGCTGCGCGCCTTTGAACCTCACTGATAATTCACCTCAGTGGGTTGACAGTTAAAGAATACCTCATTCTTTTAGTAATGTCCTCTTGCATCAAGCCCCAGTGGGCTTAATCCTTAAGTATACTGCTCATTTCATTAATACTTGAATCATTCCGTGTTTTGCTTGTGACTTTCATTTCATTCATCCAATTAGTTTACCCCTAGTGACCTGCAAAATAAGAGAGCATATTCATTAAAATCATACCCTTTGTTATCATAAGTGCATTAAAACAAACATATATCATAGAATACTCTGTAGGCTTAAAGTTTAGTTTCTACATCAATTTCAACTAGACGCATTCTTATTGTCCCAAGTGAGATGCTAGTCCCTCATCAATATTATGCCCTAAAGGGGACAATGTCTGGAATCCAATTATAAATCTAGATTCAAGTCTGCGTAATTCTTTCATTCTGTCTCCCCCTCTCTCTCTTTTAGGAACACAATCCAACACCACAAATGATAGAAGGTTCGTGTTTTGGTTGTGCTCACTAAAAAAGTGACGGGCAATGGGGTATTGTTGGTCATGGTGGTTAATGGCCCTCAGGTGTTCCAATACTCTTTTCTTAGCTTTGTGTATTGTACTCCCTATGTAGAATAATTCACATGGGCATTTAAGGGCATACACTGCATATTCTGTCTCGCATGATAAATGTTTCTGAATTCTGAATGGCTTAGTTTTCATGGATAACCTGACAGTTTTACAATTTTTGCTGTTTTTACAGGCTTTGCACTTGCCACAAATGTAAAACCCCTGGACTGGATTCATTTTTTTGGGTACTAATTTGGGCAGGTTTGCTGGGCTTACTAGGTCCCTGATCGATTTACCTTTTCTGAAGGTGATTTGAGGATAATCTCTCACTGACTTCCCAATCTCAAGGTCTGTTTGTAGGATACTCCAATGTTTTTCCAGGCATTTCCTGACTTCATGGGACTTGTTGCTATATGTGGTAACAAACCTGATTGTTTCTTCACTGGATATGCTACCAACTGCTGACTCTCCTGTAAGTAAATCATTTCTGGTTCTTAGTTTCACCTTGGAGCAGGCTGTAGATATGTTCTGGTCACTATACCCTCTTTCCTTAAATCTTTGGGTCATCACTCTACACTCTTCTTCATATCCCTCTAGTGTGCTGCAATTGCGTTTAGCACGCAATAACTCTCCATATGGGATGCTTTCTATTAGGCTTTTAGGATGACAGCTCCACGCATGCAACATGCTGTTGCCAGCCGTCGCTTTGCGATGTAATACTGTCTCAATATTGCCATTCTGTACTTTCAACAACACATCTAGAAATTCCATCTGGGTTGGGTGCACCTGATGTGTGAATGATAGGTTCAATTGGTTATCATTCAGATTTTTCACAAAGTTGTCCGCTTCTTCTATTGTGCCTTCCCACACACAGAACACGTCATCAATAAATCTTGCCCATTTTTTGACATGTTTTTTATATAAGGTGTGGGGTCTGACAAATTGTTCCTCCCACCACCCTAAGAAGAGACAGGCAAAACTCGGGGCAAAACAAGTGCCCATCGAGGTCCCCATCAACTGTCTGTACACCTGATTGTCAAACAGAAAATAATTTTCTGTCAAGCAAGTGTTTATCATGCTTAACAAAACCTCTGTGTGCATCAGGTAGGAAATGGATCTTTCATTCAAATAGTATCTGCAAGCCTGCAAACCTAGATCATGGGGGATGCTGGTGTAAAGACTGGTAACGTCTAAACTTAACATCAGATAATTGTCATTCCACACAAACTCTTTCATCATTCTCAAGAAATCGCCTGTGTCCTTAATATATGAGGGTAATTCTTTCATATATTGTTGCAAGAAATAATCTGCATACCTAGACGTGTTCTCAAGGCTGGACCCTCTGGATGATACTATAGGCCTCCCTGGTGGATTGTCCTTATCTTTGTGGACTTTAGGTAACAAATACAGTACCGGCAGTTTTGGATATTTGCAAAATAAATAATCATATTCATTCTGCTCTAGCAAGCCCTTTTGTTTCCATTCAAATAATTCATCAAAATATTTTTTGTTAGACTCTTCAAAACATTTCCTGGAACTTTTTTCATATTGCTTTACATTGCTCAATTGTCTCAAACCCTCATTCACATACCTGTCTCTCCCCCAAACCACCACATTGCCCCCCTTATCAGATTTTTTTATCACAATGTTAAGGTCATTCTGCAATGTCTCGATGGCTGAGGTCTGTTCCTTGGTCAGGTTTCTCCTAACTTTGGAGGCCATGCCGCTTATTTTTTTGAGGCCATTTTTGACTCCTTTCTCAAAGACATCTAATGCCTCATTCATTATTTGTGGCATGAATATGGATGTGGGCTTAAAATGACTTTTACTGCTCAAGTCAGTTGCAATATCCCCGGGCTTTTGGTAGTGTGCCAAATGCAAAGTCTGTGAACATGGCACAAACGCGAAAGAGTACAAATTACGGAATGGCAAAATTGAGAAAATAAGAGATCATATAACTTGTGAATCCAAATGTGTGATCTATAGGCTACAATGCCCATGTGGGAAATTTTACATAGGGAGCACAATCAACAAATTAAAACTAAGAATCTTACAACATCTAAGGGCGATCAAGAACCGAGACCCAAGCTACCCTATGGCCATAAATTTTGCCAAATGACACAACAGCAATCCAGACTTGTTAAGATACTCGGGGATCAAACTGAGCAAACCATCGGAGAGGGGTGGTGATCGCACTCTACAGTTGCGAAAACTGGAGTCCAGGATGATTCTTGGTATAGAAACTGAACACCCGGATGGATATAATCTGGATGCTGAACTATTTGTACATCTTCTATGAACTATTTGTACATCTTCTATGAAATTCCAATTGATGGGGAATCATAAGAACTAATTGAGAGTGACAATTTGGATCCATTCATGTAAATAATTGTAAATGGGCGTTAAACTTGAGAAGTCAAGGGAAGTCGCAAAGGGACATGTAGCACACATGGGCAGAAATCGTGACATGAGTAAACATCTAAAATGGAGGAGCATGATTATCCTTAGTCTGCATATGTAAATAGGTGTAAAAACATTACTAGGATTTATTGTTGGGATAAATGAGTTCAAGATATTCAGGGATCATAGAATATTAAATGTACCTTACTAGAACAAAATGATTCAGACCCTGCAACAACAATGTTTAACCCAACTGACACACTTTTAGTTTAAAGACATTGCTTAGAATCCTAGATGTATATAATCTGGAGGTCATGAATTGACTTTGGGAACTGAAAAAAAGTGGAAATATAGGTTGCACCATTTTTGCTTACTAATAGAAATATAATCATGTCTGATGGAGAGAATTTTGAGAAGATGTGTAAACACATCCAGGTACTTTACTGAGAATAATGGACCTATGTTCAACCCTCATAATCACAAACACTACACATGATGAAGACATAAATGACAACTATATGAAATATATGGTTCAAAATGTGTGTAAATCCACATCATGGTTAAGAACAATGTTGGACTCCACTAAGGAGATATGAGGAATACAAGGTCTGTTCTGATATTGTATGCCATGTGTGTAAATATGTAGATATATGTATATATCTGTACATAAGCCCAGACTTTTTGTTTATAAAATGTGTACTTCACAGGAATGTAGAGCAAAAATGGCGCTCAAATGAAGCCATGTGTAACGAGCAAGGTTGCTGGTCTAGATTTTTAATAGACATGGAAAAGGGTACTTTCACTTTGCACTATAAGATAAGGTCTAGATCCCTGGGACTCTATGGTCCAGTGGAAGGCTAGAGTAGCGGAAACGCGTAGGCTGTACGTTTTTTGATGAGCTGCATCCTGCACATGGTGTGTGAATAATAAAGAAGTTTGAAAAAAAAAAAATATATATATATATATATATATATATATATATATATATATTCACTGAAAAAACCATTGGTTTCACAGATGTTATAGTTAGCTGGAAATTTCACTCCTACAAAACCATTGAAATTCCCCTGTTATAGTTAGTTCAGCTAACTATAACTCGCGCACCCGCAATGCACTGTTGATGACATATTACATCACTCATGACATGCTCTCAGTGACATCACTCATGAAATCACTGATGACATCTCAAATGACATCACTGATGACATCATCCAGTGAACGTGTGTCTTTCTGAAAAATAAATATTGTTTATATATGTATATCTAAACGTCGATGGAAGAATAAATGGGTAAATAAGTGCCTAAATGGATTTTTTTTTTTTAAATGATTGCATAACTGACTTATTAAGTGTATCTTAGGGAATACATGTATTAGCGAGTAATGTTTAAATATGTAAATGTCTGTATCAGTGTCTCACTTTGTGTATAAGTGGCTGCATGGGTTGGTGACTAGCTACATGAGTGTGTATATGGCTTATTAGTTGGTTTTTTGAGTATCAGTATGAGTGTCTTTATGGTTCGGTGGGGGATATTACTTAGCGCATAGATGCATGAATGACTGACTCACTGTTTGTATGTGTTTTGAAGACAGCATGTGTGCAAGACTGTATGGGTGGATGAGTTTGTGTATGGGTGTGTTAGTGAGTGAATGACTGTCCCAATAGTGTCTTTATGAGTAAGTACATATGCTTTAAACTAGTATATGTGAGTATTGATGTATATAACTGAGTGTATATGAGAGTGAGAGATTGGAAGAGTTCCTGTTTAAATAAGTATTTGTTTCTATAAGTCATTGTTTAAGAGAGTAAGTATGTGTATGTGTCTGTAGAAGTAAGTGTAGTGGTGTGTGTATAGGTGTATATGCAAGTAAATGGATGTTTGATAGTTTATTTGCATGTGTGAGTATGTGTGTGAGTAACTATGTATGAGTGTCGGTGTGTAACAGGATGTATAGGTGTATGAGTACATATGATGAGGGAGTACATGTATGAGTGACTATAGAAATGTTGGTGAATGAGTGGATGTGTATGTAGATGTTAGAATTACTGAATACTTTGTTGTAACTGGTATTGGTATTTTTTGAAAATTGTATTTTTCTATTTTTGAATGTGTGTATCAAAGCTTATATTAGGGTGAGAGTAGGTCTGCCGCTTTTTCACAAGGATGATGTCATCAGTGATGTCATTTGAGATGTCATGAGTGATGTAATATGTGAAGTCATCAACAGTGCATTGTGGGTGCTCGAGTTATAGTTAGCTGAACTAACTATAACGGGGCAATTTCTATGGTATTGTATGAGTGAAATGTCCAGCTAACTATAACATCTGTGAAACCTATGGTTTTTTCAGTGAATTTCTAAGGTTTTTTAAATGCTAATTCCTAACTATAATGGGCGTGAAACCTATGGTTTTTTCAGTGAATTTCAAAGGTTTTGTAAATTATGATTTTTAAAGATATTCATTATTATATTTCTGTCTTTCTATACTAATTTCCTACATTTTTATCATAATTATTTAGTTATTTTATTTTTGTTATATTTCCTATTCTTAATGTAAAATAAGTCTGAAAGAATTTTTTTATTAATTATTTTTTCTCTCCAATATATTAAAATCAAATTCTATATATTTCCTTTTTCCTTTTTGTATAATCTTACTGTACGCGTACGGTGATCGCACATACTTTGTACAGGTAATCGTACACTGCACGTACAAGTGCATACGTTCCGAATACGTTTGACGTCACGCGTCGCATCGACGCTTCCGTGTGACGTCATGTACGACGCCCCGTGCGCGTACGGCGTGAAAGTTTCTACGTTTTTAAAAACATATATTTATGTATTTATTGTACATACTAAGGAAAGACATTATCAGGGATAATCATGAAAATAATTTTTTTTACTTTTTTTTTTTCAAAGTTATTTTTATTGTTTTCAGAAACAGAGAAAAAAACCAATCAAACATAGCAACATATATCAAAAAGTCCCACAGGGGGGACTCCGGAAATGCTCACCCACCAAAGCATAGGAATGCAAGAAGGATAATCCGCTCAATTACTGCCAAGTCAGTGTCCATTCGCAATAGCGGCACATGTCAGTCCTTCTCCAGGTGCAGGAAGCGAAAAGCTAAGCCTCCATCTAGGCACATCTCAGCGCCGGAGTCCTCTATAGTCCATTGCCAAGTGCTGGAAGTCGCGTAAACAGATAAAATCAACAATCCCCAATCCAACCCCCCCGTCCCCCACCCCCCACCCGTGGTGGCAGCCCAGTTCTCATTCATACCTAGAGGCACACATCTTCTCCAATCAAATCTGAAACAGGTGTAGTGCACGCAATGCGGACGGGCAAACTGCTGATGGAAGGCCCCGGGAGAGAAACCTGACCAAGGGGCCCCATGTAAACATGAAATTCTTAAAATTGCCCAGAAAGATATCAGACACCCTCTCCAAACTCAGTAGTCGCCACAACCGCGCATGCCACAGTGAGGTTGCCGGCGCCGTCGGCTTCTTCCATGCCGCCGCCAGTGTCAGTTTAGCCGCACCCAGGCACAGCCATATAATCCGTTTGTCAGCCCTAGTTTGGTGTGTCAGCATCGGGTCACGAAGCCCCAGTAAGACACAGTCCATGGACTCCGGGATCGGATATCCAATCGCCTCTTTGATGTGAGCCAGTATCTCTGACCAGAAGGGCCTGATGGTTGGGCAATCCCACCATATGTGGCGGAAATCTCCCAGCAGGCCGCACCCCCTCCAACACCTGTCGGAGGTCGACGGAAAAATGCGGTGCAGCTTGGATGGGTAAAGGTACCAGTCATACATAAGTTTCAAATGAGCCTCCCTGAGGCCAATCGAGTGGTTGTGGGCCTTGATATCTCTCCATAGCCCCTCCCACTCGGCTTTCGAAATGTCCCGCTCAAGACAATTCTCCCAGTGCTCCATATAGCGGGGTCTTGGGAATATCACCGTGTCCAGAAGCAATCTATATATGAAGGAGATCGTCCCCTTCATACCGGAAGTGCGACCTATAAACGCCTCGAAGGACGTCAGCTGTCTCGTGGCCGCCTCTCTCACTTCGGGTGAAGTAGCCCAGTGCAGGAGTTGAGTATGATGAAACCGTTCAGTGGGTGGGACCCCGTAGTCCCTCATACAGTTGTGGAAGGTAAGTGGGTCCGTCCCATGGAACAGGTGAGTAAGCACCCTGCAGCCCCCCTCACTCCACTGCGTAAACGGACCATCGCGTTCCGCCGGCGGAAAGGACGGATTTCTATGGATAGGGGTAAACGGTGATGGGAAGGTGGTCCAACGCTCATCCCCAGTTACCGTGTCCCATACCTTCAGGACCGTACTTGTAGGAGTGCATATATAGGCATTCTTGGGCCGGTCCACCTTAGGTTTCCAGGCCAAATCCCAGATGGATCTCCCAGCCACACTACGCTCCATATGTAGCCAATGCTTCTCCGAAAGGGGTTGTGACCATTCCACCAGCACTCTCAATTGCGCCGCCTTGTAGTATAAATGCATGTCGGGGAACCCCACCCCCCCCCTCCCCCCGTGGCCGACGAAGTACTGCAAATGGAAGCCGAGCCCGGCCCCCTTGCCACACAAATTTCAGCATTAGGGTCTTCAAGCGCCGGAAGAATTCCAAGTCCACCGGAATGGGAAGGGCCTGAAAAAGGTACAAGAATTTGGGCAGCAGCACCATCTTGATCGCATGAATGCGACCGAGCCATGAAATGAACTTTGGCTTCCACTTCTCTAGTTCCCCACGGATCGCCGCAAATGCTGGGGGGAAGTTAGCTGCAAACAACCCACCCAAGGAGGGTGTTAATTTAATACCCAGATAGAGCAAGGATGAGGAGGACCACGAAAGAGGCATAAGTGTTCGCACCTGTTCCACTACGTCAGGGGGCAGTGTCAAATTCAAAATGTAGGATTTATCCATGTTAACTTTAAAACCCGCTACCTTCTCAAACCCAGAGAGAACCTCATGCACGTGAGGCAGCGAGCGAGCTGGGTCTCCCAATGATAATAGAACATCATCCGCGAATAGGGAGATCTTATGTTGTTCGCCAGTGAAGGGGATGCCTGTAATCTGTTCCCTTTCTTTAATCGCAAGCGCCAGCGGCTCTATACTGAGCGCGAAGAGGAGCGGGGAAAGCGGACACCCCTGCCGCGTACCGCGAGAATGGGGAAAGCAGGCAGACCGATGCCCATTAACCAACACCCTAGATTCAGGCCGGTCGTAATTAGCCCGAATCATTCGCACAAAGTGGGGGGAGAACCCAAAGGCTTCCAGTGTTAGATTTAAAAATCCCCAGTCAACACGGTCAAATGCCTTCTCCGCGCCCAGACCCACCAATACTGCAGGTAAGCGACATCGGTCTGCCTTTTCGATCAAATGCGCCACTCGCCGCAGATTGTCATGTGTTTGTCGCCCTTTGATAAATCCAGACTGGTCGGGATGGATAATAGCCGGCATCAGATCTTGAAGCCGCTTTGCAAGAATCCAGGAGTACAGTTTGGCGTCTAGGTTAAGAAGCGCTATCGGACGGTAGGAGGCGCATTGGGTGGGGTCTTTCCCCGGTTTGGGGAGAATGGTGACTAAAGCCTCTGCCATCGATCTCGAGGTCCGCCCCTCCGTGGCCATGGAGTTGAAGAGGGTAACTAAAAACTCGCATAGTTCCCCCGCGAACGTCTTATAAAACGAGGCCGTGTAGCCGTCAGGCCCAGGAGCCTTGTGGAGCTTAAGAGCTTTGATAGCGTCCATCACTTCTTCCCTCACAATAGGGGACGACAGGAGCTCATTCCACTCCCGGGAGACCTGGGGTATAGGGAGGCTAGACAGGAAGGCGGATTGAGCTGCCCGATCCAGGTCCTCCCCTCTATATAGAGCCGCGTAGAAACGGCTAAATATAGCAGCCTTGTCTCCATCCCTGTGTTGTTCCCGTCCTGCCTCATCTGTGATCCCTCCTATATATTCCCGCTCCCGTTTATCCCGAAGCTGCCTCGCCAGTTGCCTCCCCACCTTGTTCCCCATCGAGTAGGAAGTCCGTCGTAGCCGTAGTAGTGTAAATTCCGCTCTGTTATTATAATGAGCCCGGAGCTTCCCCCGAACCGCAGTCAACGGCCGTAGGGTCACCCGGGACGGATTGGCTTTATGTGCCTGTTCCAGCGCCGCTAATTCGGATTCGAGAGCCTCCCGCTCCTTCCTCCTCTGCTTATTAAGATTTGCATTGAGGCTAAGGCAGGTGCCCCGCAGAGAGGCCTTGCATGCATCCCAGGTAGTATATACCGAGGTATCCGAAGGCGGATTAAGCTCCAGGAAATCCCAAATGGCCCCCCTCAGCTCCTTACACGCAACATCATCCCGAGTCAATGCCTCGGGGAAATACCATTTCCTCCATCCGCCCCCCCCCCATTGACCACCGCAATCCGAGCACAACCAACCTGTGGTCCGACACTGAGAGTGGGAAGATGCTGGACATCTGGACGTCCCCCCTTAATGCTTGACTTATGAAGATATGATCAATTCGGGAATAAGACAAGTGTACATGGGAAAAATAGGTGTAGTCCCTAGATTGGGGGTAAAGGAAGCGCCAACTATCAACCAACCCCAGGTCCCCCACCCGCCTCTGCGTCTCAGCGGTAAAGACTCCCGCCCCTGATCTCTGTGTGCGTGAGCTATCCAGGACTTTATCCCACACCATATTGAAGTCCCCCAGCAAGAACAACTGGCCTTCCACAAACTCCCCCACCCTATCCAACAAAGATTGCAAAAAGCCATTCTGCGAAGCATTAGGCCCATACATCACCACAAAAGTGCACATACGTCCATACAGCAACCCCTTCACCATTAGCCACCTTCCCTCCTTATCCCCGCTCACCCCCCCTGGTTGGAAGTGGAGGGACGCTCGAAACATTAAGGCAACCCCCCTGTGCTTAGTGGATGCAGACGCCCTGTAGATAAGTGGGAAGTGCCGATGGCGGAGCCTAAGCTCATCCTTCCTAGCTAAGTGAGTCTCTTGAAGCCCAACCACATCTAGGTGGTGATCTGTCAGGTACTTCCACACCTTCTGCCGCTTCTGCGGGGAGTTAAGACCCTTCACATTCCAGGTGCCTATGCTAATAGTCATAATAAATCAAGGTACACCCCTGCGCTATGTCACATACAGCCAAGGGAGAGGATGACACCCTTCTCCATCCCCCCACCAACTCCCTGTCCGTCACCAACCACCCTGCGTACCCTTTTCTCCCCCACCAACCTGCCCTCCATCGTGAAACGCAAATCACGTATAGCTCCCAAAAGCTCAAAATCAGAGAGGAGCCATAAACCACACACCCACCCCCACACACATCTCCCCATACACCCAGCCAACAGCTGCCACCACCGGCCCCCCAACTCTCCCCCATGCCCCTGCCCCCCCAACGGACCCCCCCAAACCCCCCAAGAACAAAGAACAACAAAATGCAACTCAAGGCACTGAACCTGAACCTCGCAGTCTTCAGTTCCAGCAGGTCACGGTTCGGAAGTCCCCTACTGGACTGGAATCGGGGCAGGGGTGTCAACCTGGTGACCCCCAGGTCCAAAGTCCGGGGTGTCTTCTCCAAATGTACCATCGTACCCCGGGGACCTCAGGCCAAGAGCCCCTCCGACGCCATTCCACGAAGTCGGGGTCATGCTGCTCCAGAGCTCGTCTGGGAATCCGCCATGGTGGCGGAGGCCACCGAAGCCACTGCAGCCCCTCTCTCCTGCTCACTAGCCGCTGAGTCCGGTCGTCGCCGCTCCGGGGATGGGCCCACCCTGTGCCATGAGGAAGAGCGACGCCGCCTCCGGAATGGCGAGCCACGCGCCCCCTGAGATGGTTCCGTTTCCTCGATACCCAGGAGATCCTTCGCCTCCCGCAGGGAATTGATCTGTCTCAGCCTATTCTCCCATTGAAAGATGATCCAGAAAGGATGGCCCCAGGAGTAGGATACCCCGCGTTCCCGGAGAAAGGCGGTCACAGGCCGGAAGTCCCTTCGCTTCTGCAAGGTTGTCGCCGCCAGGTCCTGGTAAAGCTGGGGGCGATGGCCTCTAAATTGCAACGAGGTAGTGGTTCTAGCTTTCCTCAATATCCTTTCCTGCACCTGAAAGTCATGCACACAGACGAGGATATCTGGCGGCGGCCCCCCGCCCCTCCTGGGCAGCCCCACTCTATGCACTCTGTCCATCTGGATGTCACGCACCTCTTCATCCTCTAGGATCTGGAGAAAAAAGGCTTGGACGTACCCACGCAGGTCCCCCGCTTCACCGTCCCATGGCACCGCCTTAATACGAATGTTATTTCTCCTGGAGCGGTTCTCCAAGTCTTCTGCGTGGGCCTGCAAATCCAGATTCTGCTCCGTGAGACGTATGATGTCCTGTTGGAGCTGGTGCACATCAGTCGCCATGCTAAGGTCATGGTCCTCCAGCGTCGCTACTCTCTCGCCAATCCCATCCACGTCCCTCCGCACCTCCCTGAGGTCCGAGGCCAACTGCGTACGGAGTTCGGTAATGTCCTCCTTAATAGTTGCGAAGAGCTCCTTCATGAATGCTTTAGTCGCCGGTGCCTCATCGTCTGATTGTTTTGAGGAACCGCTGGCTCCCGGCGACGCCGGTTGTTGCGATGGCTTGGGGGCCCCCTCCTTCCCCTTATTCCCCCCTCTGCGTTGCGAATTGGACATGGCCGTGAGCAGCCTCCGCACTCCTTCCACTCGGCTCTAGTTGGTCGCAGCCGGGAGGATAAGTCTCAGGACGGCGACCCTCCGTGTCGGGACGTCCTGTCAGTGGTGCTGCTCGCCTTCCCCAGAGTTCATTCAGGCACGCCTCGTCGGTAATGCGGCCTCACCCTCCCCAGGGCAACCACGACTCGCCGGTGCCTCGAGTGTCTGAGGTTCTTTCCAACCCCAGGGGCAGACAGCGGGTGGTAAGGCTCTCACCTCAAAGCCGGCACCCAGGCACAGGACTTGCGTGACCCCACCACAGCACGTGCCCCCGCCAAAGGCCAAGACCAGGGACAATCAGGTCCGGTCCGCCAAAGTCAAAGCTCCTCCAAATTGGCGCCACGTGCTCAGTCGCAAGAGGGGCCCACCATTCAGGCGGGCGGCAGCCTCGGCGCTCTGTACCTGAAATCCGTGCTCTCAAGCTGCGAACTCTCCGCCCCCCCTGGTCGCCAATGCACAGCCCAAGGGTGCGACCACGCTGGTGAAGTCGCAGCCGGGTAGGCCCACCCCAAGTCCGATGCCAGGACCCTCCACAGTACAGATCGGCAGAGCCAACTTCCCCCGATGGCTCCTAAAGCACTGCCGCCACTATGGCCTGTCTGCTAGTCTTTACGTCCCACCTTGCGTTCCGCGGGCGTGTGCAAAGCCACTCGCAGGCCCTCCAGCTGCTCTCCCTCTCCAGGCCCGGCTCACGTAGGCACCAACGTGGCGCTAGCTCCCCTGCAGATATGCGGCCCCGTCACAGTTCAGCCTCGCCCCCTCTCCTCCGTAGGCCAGGCACGCCGATCTGCTGCACCTGGCGTGACGGGTTTCCCCTGCTCTCCCCCGCTGGGCAGGTGCTGCTGCGCTCGGGCCGGCTCCGGATCCCAGGAGGCCGCCGTCACCCAGGTCCTTGCTCGGCTCCTCCCTGCTGATTACCGGCGGCTCCCAGCCACCCGTGCGTTCAGCCGAGCCCTCCGACCAGCCTCCTCCGTTGCCCGCTCCTCCGCTGGCGAGTCTAGCTCCCCGCTCCTCCAGCACAGCGCAATGCCACCAGCGCCCGGTGTCCCGCCAGGGCCCGGGTCCGCTCCGCCCCTCGCCGGCCTCCAGATCACGCGAGGCCGCCGCCTCACAGGCCGCAGCTCGGCTCCTCTCCACCGGCTCTCGCAGGCTACAATTCTCCCAGGCAATGGCACCGGAGCATGCCGCCAGGAATCGGCAGCCCCCACCGACCGATTGGCACCGGCAGAACGCCTTGGGACCCCGCTTTAAGCTGCTTTGCAGGTCCGGCGTCGGAGAGGCTCAAGGAAGCGTCCTACTCCGACGCCATCATGGCCATGCCCCCCCATTTTTTAAAAACTTTTAATAACCGTATATTACTTTTGAAAGCAAGGACGAAAAATGCAACTGTACGTACTCGCACCGTAAACGCACGGTAAATGCACTGTAAGTGTTTGCAAAGCCATGTGAGCATATAAGGAAAGTTTTGATTCGTTCATAATACTGCATATTTAAACTGTTGAAAGACCCTTCCTATTTTGATCATTCTACTTGGACTTTCTCAAGAGAAGCATCTATTCTGTGGAGCTGTAGTCCTTTAGAACCAAACTATACAATGGCTGCTCTTTTTGAAACTTCATCAGAACATTCCTCTGATGAAGAATTTGTTGCTGAGCAACCTCAGAGAAAGAGAAAAGAAGCTTTAATTTGGAAGTTTTTTTTACATATCCTGAGGGACTGAAAAAAGTCAATGCACCGAAAGTAACTTGCAAGATCTGTGAGGTTACTCTTTCAAGGGGTGATCCCACTAAAAAGTATTCTTTCAGTACAGCAAGCATGGTTCACCATGTCAAAAATTTGCATCCAAATAACTATGCAAGGATGGCAACACAAACGTTGCAGGAGAATCGTCAACCTGCAGTTCCTACTACCTCAACTCCACCACCATCTCCTCCGAGCAGTCCGTATCCTATTATTGTGCCACAGTTTGCAGACCTGAAATTTCATTGTAAATATTGCAACAAATTACTTTGTTACAATCAGCAGTCTATTGATCTCATTGTGAAGAGGAAAGAAGAGCACAGTTGTCCAAAACATTAATTTTATTTTTAACTTTTTTGTTCCTGTTCCACACTTTTTTTGTTTCCAGTTACACTTTTTTTTATTTTTTTAAACTTGTTGAAAAAATACAAAAAAATTGAAAACTAAAAAGACAAATAAAACAGTTCTTATCAGAACTACCTTTACTGGTCAAAGAAAGAACTATGGTGTCGATTATGATGGTGGACGGACCTACGTCCGTCCGCCACCCCGAGGTGGAGGGACCGTCCGCAGGGGCAGCGGCGTTCCCTCCGTAGGAATTAGGATGTGACCGCCACCCTGGCCGTCACATCCCGTATATTTAACATTGCGGCGGGTGCTGCTTGAAGCAGCACCCGCAGCAAAGTTAAAAGTGCATGCTGTTGATTTGCATGCAGAAAGCGGCAGTCACCGCGCGGTGCCTGCCGCATTGTGCATGCAACTACAGGGTGGTACCATAGGTACCCCCCACGTGCACCGCCCCCAACACCCTGGGGACCCGCAAGGGGCCCCTAGAAGCGAAGGTCCACATGCTTTTCCACGGCGGGAAAGCCGCAGCAGAAAAGCATGTTCCCGCACCCATCGTAATGTGGCTGGCGGTGTCTTGCAGACACCGCCACCACATTGCGGTCCACACCTAGCGGATCAGCGGCGGATGGACCTGCTGTCTGCCGCTGATCCCACCGCCATCGTAATGTGGCGGGTGGTGTTTTCACGAACCAAGGCGGTGAATCCGCATCCTCCAGGCCGGTGGTGGCTTCCGCCGGCCCGGAGGATGCGGATTCACCGCCATCGTAATCGACCCCTATATTTCTATATTAGTCTGTAAAAGTTTGTCAAAATGAAAATGTAGTTCATAAATGAATGACTGAATACATTAGTAGTGTATGGTGAATGTGAAACTGCCAAGTGAGAGTGTCTGGCTGAATGTATAGCCGCTTCACTTTCAGAACAGTATATACATAAGCACATACTGCTGAATGACTCACTAGAACATTGAACCAGTAGTGTGACAGTGTTTGGTGAAAGTCTAATGATACACACTAGGGAATAGAACCTATAAAAGACAAGTTTTTCCGGTGCATACAAAAAAATTAATTTGGGGGGTGTGGCCAAGATGGCGGCGGAGTAGGACGCCTTTCCGTGCCGCTCCGGCGCTGATCCAACATAGCAACTGATAGCACGATTTTGGGGGCACCCACAAACCCCTAAGGTGGCGGAGACGTTCGCCTAGCAGAGCGGCGGACGTTGGCGGGGTCCCCGGGGCGGTGGGACCCCCAGAGCGCCTGCGAGGACGTTCGCAGCCTACGGCCTGTGAGACCCCGGGCTTTCCAACTATCGCGGCCCGGCGTGGTCGAGGGGCGGGGCCCTAGATCCGCCTGCAGGCACTGGAGCAGACGGACGGCTGAGCGGACCGGAGTTTGGACGAGGGAGGTTCTATCGGCGAGACCCGGCTCATACCCCGCCACGCCGGGGAGAGGACCCCTGGCCGAGTAGCGCCACTTGCACAACCGGTGGCCCCCTGCTAACGCCATCGACTGGCCCCCCACGTGGGTGGCGCCTGCGGCTTGCTGGAACTGTCCGAGCCTAGGGCCGGGTCGCTGCACGGAGCCGGACGACGACGGAGCACAGGAGTGACTCTATCGCTCATTGGTGGCGGAAGCTTGGAGGACCGAGGCGGCAGATCGCTGGCCCCCTGGAACTCCCGTCTGGGACACGGTAGACGCTCACGGTCGAGTGCCTGGGGGCGAGGAGCCTGGAAACGACTGGAGGCGAAGGAAGAACCGAGCGCTTGGGCCGCCGGCAGCCTCCACTGCATCCTAGGCCACGTGGAGTCGACACGAGGCGTCATGGCTACAGTGCAGCGCAAACGAAACCAGGGAAAGGACAAGGCCTCTCAACAACCGACCTCCCCTGGAGCAAGTGGGTCATCAAGGCAATCTGATGAAGACGCTCCGGTGACGAAGGCCTTTATGTCGGAGCTGTTTGCCTCCATCAAGGAGGACATATCGGAACTCAGGTCGCAGCTCGCCTCCGACCTGCGGGAGGTGCGGAGGGACGTGGACGGCATAGGTGAGAGGGTGGCGACCCTGGAGGACAGGGACTTGAGCGTCGCCACGGATGTTCATATGCTCCAGCAGGACATTATCCGCCTCACCGAGCAGAACCTGGACCTCCAATTGCATACGGAAGACCTTGAAAACCGCTCCCGTAGGAACAACATCCATATACGGGCGGTGCCCTGGGACGGTGAGGCGGGAGACCTCCGGGGATACGTACAGGAGCTGTTCCTCCAGGTCTTAGACGAGGAGGACACGAAGGAGATACGGATGGACAGGGTGCACAGGGTGGGCCTGCCGCGGCGAGGGGGGGTCCCCCCCCCGACATACTGGTGTGCGTCCACGATTTTCAACTCAAGGAGAGGATACTGCGGAAGGCCAGGACCATCGACTCATTGCAATTCCGTGGCCATAGACCCCAGCTGTTCCAGGACTTGGCGGCCTCTACCTTACAAAAACGAAGGGACTTCCGTCCTATCACAGCATTCCTGAAAGAGAGGGGGATTGCCTACTCTTGGGGGCACCCCTTCAGAATAATCTTCAGATGGCAGAACCGCCTGGTCCAAGTACGCACGCTTCAGGCGGCAAAGGAGCTCCTGGGATTGGCGGATGTTCCGTCATCGCAGGCCGCGGCGGCCTCCCCATCTCGGCGGCGCCGCCGTTCGAATTCCTGGCACAGGGTAGGGCGCTCTCCCGCCGGATCCCCTGCAAGACAACGCCCGGACCTCTCTACTAGCCTGCAGGAACGAGGAGCAGCGGTCGCTTCGGTGGCATCGGCCACGTTGGCTGCTTCACAGCTTAGCTCCGGGGCGGCGTGAGCCCCAAAATGGCGGATTGGCGCCGGGAAGGCTCGGGCCCTCTGATCAAGGGTGTACAAGTACTCTGGTGGAGACGACCTTGATTTCGGCCAAGGGGAATAGTGGCTTCATTCCTCTGGACTGTCACTCGATTGGGGGCTTCCTACGAACTTCGGCCTACTGATCCCGTTGAGTATGGTTTTTGCACTTTTTTTTCCATTTTTGTACGATGTTCTGTGTTGGTTTGGGGGGGTTCTGGTTGGGGGACTGTTGGGGAGGGGGAGGGGGGACCGTGACGGCCGGCCTTTGGGGATGAGTGTAGAGAATGAGTGGTGGAATGCGCGCCATGCTGTAGAGGGGCTGCACCTACGACGGTCTGGGAACGCTTGGGAGCACGTGGTGGGGGGGAGGGGTGGAAGGAGGGTTGGCCGCCATTTTGTATTTCTGATAGCAAGATCTTTTGGAGGTGTTTACCATGCCGCTTAGTATAGGCACGTGGAATGTCAAAGGCTTGAATTCCCCTCAGAAGAGACAGAAGGTCCTGAAATACCTTGTAGACCATCACCTTGATGTGGTGGGGCTCCAGGAAACCCACTTAGCCCGAAAGGATGAAATGCGGCTCCGACACAGGGCGTACCCCATTGTGTACAGGTCCTCAGCTGTCACGAAGCATCGGGGGGTGGCATTAATGTTTAAGGCAGCGTTGCATTTTCAGCCTGTGGGAGTCCGCACTGATAGAGAAGGACGGTGGTTGATGGTCAAGGGGCACATCCAGGGCAGGTTGTGTACGTTTGTGGTGCTCTACTTGCCTAATTCTGGCCAAAATAAGTACTTGCAGGAGCTGCTGGAGAAGGTGGGGGACTTTGCGGAAGGACTTGTATTCATGTTGGGTGATTATAACTTGGTTTGGGATGGGGAGATGGACAGCTCTGGGGGGCGAAGGGCGGACACGGGGGTTTTCTCGGGGAGTACACAGAGGGGGGTGGAAGAGATGGGGCTGGTGGATGGTTGGAGGTTTTTTCACCCTGCTGTGAAGGACTATACGTTCTTTTCCCATGTACACCACTCATACTCCCGCCTGGACTACGTCTTCCTCAGCCAGTCCCTTAGAGGGAACATCTTAGATGCCGCCATTCTCCCGATTTCTGTCTCAGATCACAGTCTTCTAGTGCTCACGCTTCGGTGGTCGCCGCCGGACACCGCGAACCGGAAATGGTACTTCCCGGCCTCGGTGGTCCGAGACGATGTATCCCATCGGGCCTTGCGTCAGGCCATCCGGGACTTTTTTGATTGCAACCCTCCCTCGGACACGTCCCTAATGACCACCTGGGACGCCTTTAAGGCGACGATCAGGGGGACGTGCCTGGGCCTCAACTCACAATTGAACGCCTTGCGTAGGAAGGAGAGGGAAGCGCTGGAGACGGAGGTGCTCACGCTTGAGAGGGAACACAAAGCTAATCCCTCGAGGGTGACTCTACGTCCCCTGACGGCAGTACGGGGCAAGTTGAAGTCTCACTACACGAATAGGGCTGAACTCACACTGTTGCGGCTGGGCCGGCTCTCCTACTCTGGGGGCAACAAGATAGGTAGACACCTTGCCCGGCAATTGAAGGACAAGAGGGAGCGGGAATACGTAGGTGGGATTAGAGACGTGGCAGGAGTGCTCCAGCACGGTGACGGAGCGAAGGCTGATATCTTTGGCCGCTTCTACGCTGCGTTGTACGCGGGGGAAGAGTTGGACGCGGCTGATCAACGTGCTTTTTTGCAGCGCTTATCGCTCCCGCAGGTACCAGGGGCCTGGAACGATTTACTTGAGGCTCCGATCACAAGGGAGGAGGTCCTCGCGGCTATTAAAAACCTGAAACTACACAAAGCCCCCGGCCCCGACGGGTTCACCGCTGTCTTTTACCAGACCTATGCGACTGAGGTGTGTGACTTCCTAGCCGCCCTCTTTAACGACATGTCTGGACCTGGGGTGAATTCTGGGACCCTGGCGGAAGCAGTGATCACGGTCCTGCCGAAGCCAGGGAAGGACCCGGAGCGGTGTGCCTCATACCGCCCTATAGCCTTACTCAACATCGACGCCAAGCTCTACTCGGCTATATTAGCGAGCCGTTTGCAAGACCTGCTGCCGTCGATTATCCATGCGGACCAATCGGGCTTCATCAAAGGCCGCCAAACGCATGATAACACCCGGAGGGTCATCCACCTTATAGAGAAGGCGGACAGGTTCCGCATCCCGGCGGTCTTGGTGGGGCTCGATGCGGAGAAGGCCTTCGACCGCGTAGACTGGGGCTTTCTCTTCCACACGTTGCGGGCGTTTGGGTTTTCCGATCGTTTTATCGCGATGGTAAGAGCTAACTTCTGCAGCCCGCGTTCAAGGGTGGCGGTGAACGGCCACTTGTCGGCCTTCTTCCAACACTCGCGAGGCACTAGGCAGGGATGTCCCCTCTCGCCCTTGCTGTTTGCACTCAGCATTGAACCTCTGGCGCTGGCAGTCCGGGAGCATGAGGGGGTGAAGGGCATCCCGTTCGCTGGGGAACAGCACAAGATTACCCTGTTTGCGGATGATGTCCTCTTGTCGTTGGCCGACCCCGCTAACTCCCTTCCGTATGTTCGTGATATACTGCTGGAATTTGAAGCGGTGGCCGGCTTCAAGGTCAACTATGGCAAATCGCATGTCCTGAACCTGACTCTATCTCAGGCCGAGGTGACACGGGTGAAGGCGACGACGCCGTTGGCCTGGGCCTCGGGCTCCCTGCTATATCTCGGGGTACACCTCACCCCGACAGTGGGCGGTCTCTTTGCGGCCAATTTCCCGCCCCTCATGGCCAGATCACGCGTGGAGCTGGAGAAATGGAAGCCTAGATTCCTGTCCTGGCTGGGACGGGTACATGCTGTCAAAATGGTCCTTCTCCCCAAATATCTATACCTGTTCCAAGCCTTGCCTATTCCACTGCCCTCTACATTCTTTAGCCAACTCAAATCGACGATGTTGAAATTTATCTGGCAAGGTGGTCGGGCGCGGCTTTCATTTACACTTCTGCGGCGCCTGCGGAATGACGGAGGGGTAGGCCTTCCGGACTTCCACCTCTACTACAAGGCGGCCCAACTCAGAGTTATGGTGGAGTGGTCACAGCAGTTCTCTGACAAACACTGGCTGCACATGGACCGGAGTGTGGCAGGCCGGTCCATCTGGGACCTAGCGTGGAAGCCGAAGCGAGACCGCCCGGTAAACGCGTACATTAGTACCCCCACGGGGACCACGCTGAAAGTTTGGGACACACTGGCCAGTGACGAGAGGTGGACGACCTTCCCATCCCCATTCACCCCTTTGCATTTTAATCCGGAGTTTTCCCCGGCGCTCACCGAGGGCCCCTTTGACGTCTGGAGGGAGGGGGGATGCCGGGCATTACTTCACTTGTTCCATGGCCCCGACCCCTTGACGTTCGAGAACTGCATGCGGGACTATCAAGTCCCGCCGGGGGAAAGGTATCGGCATTTACAACTGCTACACTGGGCCACTTCACCCGCGGTGCGAGAAGCGGCGACGAGACCTTTATCCGACTTTGAGGCCTTTCTCCTGAAGACCTCGGCCATGAAGGGGGCTATCTCCTTTTTATATCAGCTGCTGCTCCGCTCGGCCCTTTCCCCTAGACCGCGTTACATGGAGCAGTGGGAGGAGATGGCGGGGAGGGATATCACTGACGGAGAATGGTCGGCGCTTTGGAAGGACATGACGCAATTTAACCACTCCATACTCTTGAGGGAAGCTCATTACAAAACCCTAACGCAATGGTACATGGATCCGGCCCGACTTCATCGCATTTTCCCGGCGGCCACGGACAGGTGTTGGAGGGGTTGCGGCCTCTTGGGGGATTTCCGCCACGTTTGGTGGGACTGCCCGATCATTAAGCCCTTCTGGGCCGAGATCTTATCGCATATTAAAGACATTTTGCAGTACCCTATCGATGATTCCCCCGAATTCGTTTTGCTGGGGTTGAGAGATCCCGGCCTGGAACACCAATCGCGAGCTGACAAAAAGATCTTATGGCTGTGTCTCGGCGCGGCCAAGCTCACGCTGGCCTCGGCCTGGAAACGTAAGGAGGCCCCGGCGGTTTCCCTTTGGCACTCCAGACTGTGGAGACTTCTGAGTCTCGAGAGAATGGCGGATATATTTATAGGCGAATATAAAAACTTCAAGCACGTGTGGGGCCCCTTGGTGTCCTTTCTGTCTGCTGGCTTGCCTTCGGCTGTTTGCCCGGCGTCATTGCGGAACTTGCACTTGTTTCAACTCTAGAGTGTGCTTGGTGTATGAATGAGATTTGCGAGCGGCGCCGTCACGGGGGGGGGAAGGGGGGAGTTTTGTTTTTGGGGGGAGGGTAGGGAGTTGCTTTGGGACAATCACTTCACCGAGATGAGACATCCTTGACCGCTGGAGAGCTCTTGGACTAGTTGCTGGCTGCACTGTTTGAGCTACCCCTTGGCGGGGGATTGCTGCGGGACTGCCGACGTTACCAGCACTGAAGACTTTTTGCTTTACTGCCTTGCCTCATCTTCCTTCTCAGCCTTCCCACTGTGTGGGACCTTTCGTGCGCCCACTGTAACGCCTTTTGTTAACTGTCATTTTTTCATTGTATGCAAAATAAAAATTTTACAAAAAAAAAATAAATAAATTTGTTGTCTATAAGGGTTTGAAACAGTCCATACCCTAAGGCCCACTTTGCACCATGAGTACTTTGGTAGTAGCTAAATGATTACAATTCTGGAAGCAGAGTGTCTCAAACCATTATTATTATTATATAATAATACATTTATTCTTGTAACATTTCATAAGTTAATGCAGCTTCTATTATAATTTCATCAGGTATTTCATTTTCCTGGATATCATTTTCAAAAGTAATCTGATGAATCTCAATCTCATCTAATGCTTCCACAAAAGCATCATCCAAGGTTTCATCAAGAAAATCACACCTGATATATCCAACATTCATTTCATCCACTTCAATAACGTTGCTAATAAAAGATAGGTTCATCTCTTCTACGACAGTGTTAGTATTTTCAAAATCATCTTCCTAATTGTTTTCTTGATTTTCCATTGTAAATTTGTTATGCTGACCTCCTTCTACTAAAACATAAACACTCTATTTTATCTTTTTCCCTAATACAGAACACAAAACTAGCTCTAATAACTAATTTGCCCTTTAATAAATATTATATAAATATGATTTTCAACTACTTTATAACATTATATAATTATTTATATGAACGTTCAGTTTTAAAATTTCTTAAATTACCAAACCAGTCACTCCTTATCACTATCTGAAAAAAACAGGCTGTTATTATAAAATGCAGTAGTAAAAAAAGTAAAATATCTCTATTCACCTTACCTGGTCCAAACTAGTATATGTGTTGTAGTGAAATGCAAAGAATACTGGAACACTCAGTATATTTATATTTTTTCAAATCTTTATAAAAGATACAAACCATCTTTGTATCATTGACATGGATACATAACGGAAACTAACAAAGAACAATTATTTAATAACCTACCCTACTCTATCCCTTATCTATAATTTAGTCTAATGCTACTAATTACCTAATCCTGGATTTTCAAAACTAGCCTCTCCTCTAATGTTTATCTGCAACCTTTGTGCTTTCTCTTTATGAATATCTATGGAGCAATTGAAAACGGGTCTGAACTCGGGAACGTCTTAGGTGAAGTGCGCACTCGTTAGGGAGTGTGCGCCTCACCAAGGATTCCCCACAGGAGTGTGGTAAATGACTAGACCGCCACTGCGTCTTTCCTCGAGACGGCCATATTTGAATTCCTCTGTTTCACTAAAGCACTCCAAGTATGTTTCCTTGCGGATTCTTCATCTCTCCTGCGCCAGCTAGGGTTTAGATAAGCCCTTATCGTATCCACTGATTAATTAGGGGCTCTGACAGGTACACTCGGTATATAATTTTTTTAAATGTCTTTAAAAAATACAAACCATCTTTACACACTTATATTCTCCAATACTTGTTTTGTTACTTCAGCTCGGTTGGAGCACATTCCATCAACCATTTTTAACAGTTATTTGTACTTACCTTAAGCATAATCTATACTACTATTATAAAGAGAGAACTGTGTCCTTTGAGCCAGGTAAACTCGAAAAGTACACCACCAATCCAAACACCCAAAACATCTTTGAAAACCTCAGGGCAAGCAGAAGGACATAGGCTATATAAAAATAAAAAATATACGTTCTTTAAAAAATTTAGGAATAAAAAAAAAGTAGTCCCTTGCAAGTAGCGCCGGCCGCGACGTGCGTGATGACATCGGGAGCGCAGGGAGGAGCAGCGTTCAGGAGCAAGAGGAAGAGCCGCGGACATGAGCGTGGGGAGGAGCTGCGGACAGGTGGGGAGGAGCGGCGAACAAGCGGTAAGGAGCAGCGAGAAGCAGAGGAGCAGTGGAGCGGTACACTCAGCAGCGCGGGGAGGAGCAGTGGCTGAGGTAAGTGAAGCAGCCGCGGGTGCGCACCGAGGGACGGGCGGGGGCTATGAGTGCTCGGAAGCCTTTTCCTCAAAGTCGGGACGTCAGGGGAAACAACGGACACGAGCGTGGGCAGAAGCGGCCAGGAGCAACAAAACCGGAGCAAGGAAACACTGTAAGTACGCTCTGCTGCTCCCGGACGCTCTGCTGCGCCTCTCCTGCTGCGATGCTGCCCCCAGCCCCCTTCTGTCCGGGCAACGCCGGGGTGGGCTGCTAGTAAATAATAAAAAAATTATATATTATAAAATTACCATCTGTGGAAGACATCTTTTCAATACAAAATTATTTGTAAAGTATCCTTTTTTGCTGTCCTCAGAATATACTGAATTTCACTGGAAACAGTGAGTTCAATAGTACTCATCACAACAGCGGGCAAAAAAAAGACAATCATTAAGATTATCTTAAAAAAAAACATTCAACATTCTCAATAACAATCTAAGAAATGGAAATAAAACATATCTTAAATGTTTTTTTTCTAAGAGCAATTTCTTATTTGATATGACACATCTCAAATAATCATAAAATAACAAAGCATTATGATTAATTTTCATACACTGTAAATAATGTGACTTACAAATATATATGCTGACAAAATATACAACAAAAACTCGTTATTGCTTTCACATACTTTTCCGCTTGGCCAAATAGTATGCATCAAATTCTTACTTTGCAAACTGTTCAATAGTAATCCTGAGCATCTGCCTCCCAGCCTTCTGATTCAAAACCACCGACATCATTTGCTCCGTCCGCCAGTGCTCATCCCTCAACCCGATGCTATTCAACATCTACATGGCCACCCTCACACAAGTAGCCCACCATCACAATCTCAACAACATCTCCTACGCCAACAACACCCAGCTCATCCTCTTCCTCACCAAGAAGCCGCATACCACCAAAAGCAACCTCCATGACACAATGAAGGCCGTCACCAACTACATAAAGAGCAGCTCTCTAAACATGACCTCGAACAAAATAAAGGTACTCATCCTCAGACCCACCCCCTCAGCCTTGGATGACTCCTGCTAGCGGACTACACTGTGGACAGTACCAACACCTACCAACCATGTCCACAACCTAGGATTCATCCTCAACTCCTCCCTCTCCATGTGTAAGCAAGTCTACACCATCTCCTCGTACTGCTATAACCACTCCACATACTCAGCAACATTTACAAGTGGATCCTAACCAAAAGAAGAACAGTGACACAGGCCCTCATCAGCAGCAGACTACACTGTGACAAAACACTCTTCACAGGAATTCCAGCCAAACACCAGCAACAACTACAACAAATCCAAAACATCTCCACCTGAGTGATCATCAATGTCCCCCTGCTGCAGCCACATCACCCACCACCTGATACACCTACACTGCCTCAATATCAACAAGACGATCACCTTCAAGCTCCCCACCCTCACTTACAAAATACTCTACAACACCAGACTAATCTACCTTAACAGCAGTAACCCTGAAAGGCCTAATTTTGATCTTAACATTTTGGCTTTAAAAATATTAGGTAATAATTTGTTAACTCTTTAGGCAAACATTGCTTAAAAACTAATTGACTATCATTACAATGTATCCAACCTTTCAGACATTTTAAATAAACAGTGTAATGTCCAGATGTTGTAGAAAGTCCATCATGAAAAATAATTGCAACAGCTACTAAAGTTCTTCCTGATATTGAAACTTGACCAGCTACAACATTTTTAATTAAAGTTTCCAATTTTCTTCCATCAGCTCTACAACGTTGCAGCACTAAAATTACATACTGTCCATAACTTTGTATAAATAATGTTGATGACATTTCTGATTTACATTGGCTACACTCCATGTTTTGACTTTCTCCTCCAATTAGACACTGATTCACAGTCATGTAAAGTCAAATATATTAATCTTTCAGTGTCTATGTTAGTACTACATGTAAACAAACAATTTTGACAGTCATGTTGCCATTCATAAGAAAGGCCAAAAAGGTTTTCAATATCTATACCTTCGTCTTCCAGTACACCAAGCATAAACAGTAAAAATTCCTGACAATCATGCTGAATATTCTACGTAAATTGACTAGAACCAGAACATATGTCCAAAACATTTCGAATATCAGAAACACTTTGTATTTTACTTTTATCACTACTACATTTCTCATAAACAGAATACAACAATGAACAGAATATTTTGTCCCAATTTTCAACAATTGTTGCAAACTTTCAAGAACAAAAACATTAAGAACTACATTAACATAGCAGTTCACACCACAACTATTTTCAAACCGATAACCAACATTCTCTTCAACACTGTCCTTTTTCTTTTTGATTGCAAGCGCAACTTAATCTTGTTTTTTTTCTTTCTCTACATTTTCACTACAGATATTCTCAAATCTTCTTTTTCTACCTACCACACGCTTTTCAAATACTGGATATTGACTTAAATTAGGTGCATATTCTCTTCTTAACCTATTATACTCTTTCACACAATTTACATCTGCACTAACCTTTGTCTCGTCAAAATCAATCAAGTACAATCCAGATAAAGTTCTGACTCGAGACAAAGCAACATATGCCATACCCTCTTTAAACACGGTACTTCCAATATTCACTAAAGCACTATCTACACTTAAACCTTGAGATTTATGAATGGTCACCGCATACGCCAAAGAAACAGGAAACTGTTTTCTGCGAACATACATATCTTTTACAAGCAAAAACCGAGCTGAACAACAACGAAATTGTTGTACTTCTTCAATTTGATCAAATTCTTAAATGCACAAAAGCAAACATTAAGTTTGATACCATGCTTACCTCATCAATAATAAAAAGTTTCATTTTCCTCAAAACTCTTGAAACTTCACAACAAGCTTCTCCTGATAGCTTGTTGTATTCTAATTTGTTTTCATGCTCTACTCGTAGCATTAATAAATGATGTAAAGTAATTCCTTTAATATTGTGGGCTGCTAATCCAGTTGGAGCAGTGACAACAAAAGACAAATGCGACTCAGTTGTTTTCTGTAGAAAACTTCTGATTACTTTAATTAAAAAACTTTTGCCTGTTCCAGCTTGTCCACTCATGTACATTCAGATAGGATCAAATGATGAGCAAGAGCACTCTTTCTTCTCATGAAGTAATCCATGGTCAATCTGTTCTCTCACTTGCTCATATATTTCTTTCTGCTCAAGATTTAGTTGTTCTTCCAAGTTTCCTAAGTTTGTAACGTCTTCTTGAGCTTGATACATTGCTGTTTCCACCTCTTCCATAGCAGTTGCTGCTTCATTTTGAACAATTGGTTCTCCTAGAGGGTCCTGACTCAACGGAGCAGAAGTTTGACTCTCTTGAGAACTGTCTCTAGCAATCTCAGCTGCAATTGTAGCTTCTTGCTCAAATTCGTCATTCAACATTTTCACATAATTAGAAAAAACAGGACATTCTATAGTATCTTTAGTTGCATTGAAGGAATCTTCATAGCTCTCGAAATCTCCAAGTAATTCCAATTCTGAACGCCATGGCTTGAAAAGTTGCAAAAGAGCTAAATAGTAAAGTTACCTTTTTGTCAGGTGTTTTGCAACTCGGTTTACGGTGATTAATCAAATGTCCTTTTCTTTGTTTCACCAGACATCCTTCGGAACCAATCACAGCATATATACCATTATTGATGTTTTCTGTAATATTCCGTTTAAAAATATAGTTTTGCAGCACTTCATAGAGACAAATGTTCTCAAGTTGATGACTTCTATTTGGATAATATGTATCCAACATATTTGTTTTCACAATATCTGTACTTTCTGGCTCTTTTTCAGCTAAATATTCAATATCTTGTACAGATTTAAGAACTTGGTTACGTGTTGCAGCAAGACCTAGACTCACCCAAATGATTCTTCTAGGTTTGGAGTATAGACTTGCAGATGATAAGTGATCCGAGCATTCATACGCTCCAATTTCTCGATGAGATAACATCTTCAAACTGTAAGTATATAATTTCTTACTTGGACTCTTCTCGTGGGAAATCTCTTCCCACATTTCCTTCAATTCCGTCTTTTATGATTTTGTTATGTACAATGTTACATATCTAGCAACAGCAATGGAATTGTCTGCAACATATTGAATATCCATATTAGTATTCCACATGGACAAAATGACTGGGTTATAGTCATTTATGTATTTTGACTCTTTCTTTCTTGTGATAGTATGTAGCAAAGATGACCTAAAACTGTTCACTCTTCCTTTCCATATTACTGGATGTGGAAATGCAAAACGACATTTGGTGTAGAATTTGTCCTAAGATTTGTACTTTCGACTACCGTATTTCCCACAACGATGGCTTTGGAATCGTAAGGCTTGTTGTCTTAAGTCCTTATCTTGTGTACTTTTGGGCATATCACATGTAGCATATTCTTCAATAAAAGGCAACACAGTATCATCTGAGTCTGTACCAAATTTGGTAGCATCTTTGATCCATATTAGCATGTGTATGTGAGGAGCACCTCTTGCGTGATACTCCTTTCTCCAAAAGAAGTCCAGAACCTCTCCAAGAGTAGGATTTTTTTATTGGTGATAAAAGACATCATAGCTTCAAATCTATGATTGAAATACCTGCATACATTAACTGGATCCAAAGAGCACAATTCTCCAGGTGTCTTGTATTCAATATTTAGTATATTTGGATTTGCCTCTCGAAGAAATTGAAGTAAATCATCCCAAGCATATTCAGCACAGCTTAGAGTAAGCAACCATGTAGGAGTTCCTAAGTTTCTTAACATACATTTCAGTTCTCCTTGACAACGGTACCAGTACTCATTAGTACCACGCTGACACGCCATGAGATTAATTAGCTGAGATTCCAAAACATTATCTTTCTGCAGTACTTTATCCATAAATTCCTTTGCCGAAACATTTTGCAGATGTACATCGGTTTTCAATATATGGTTAACTGCATAAGAAAGTCCAGACAAATCACTCTCAAACAAAAGATGAAACAAATACATAATACATTGTCAAAATGTTGGATCTTCTGCATATAATCTAGATGTCCGGTATTCAGATGCAGGAATCTGCACAGGTCGATCATCATATTGTCCACCTTTTCCTGTGGGAAACAATTGAGGGAAAAAACTAGCTTCCAAGCTTTTTTCCCATACACTATTGGGACTTCCTTCTGCTTCTTTTATTTGGAATAACTCTATAGTATTCCCCATCACTTATTTAGAATGCAGTGGATGAACGCTATAATGTTCGTAAATTTCTTCAGTTCTGGACACATCCACTTTTTCAATTTGTCCAGATGGCAAGTCACTATGTTCTTCTACAGTTATTTCTTCTTCCCTCACATACACATTTCTGTAATATTGATTATTTTTTACCAGATACAACGTTACCTTTTTCACTTTCCTAACATCCACTAATTCTTGCCAGATTTTCTTACTCGTAGTAGGAACGTCATTAACAAGAATAATTAAAGGTTCATCCTCTACATTTTCTACACCAATTTGTTCAATATTTTTCTTTAAATCTAGAGGCAAATATACAACTCTTCCCTTTAATCCTCTCTGTAAATCAGAAGGAGGCAATTTTCCTGTCTTAGGCTCCATACCAACAATAGTCTGAAATGGATGCACACATTGAATAAGAATAGACTCATAGGTATTTAAACCCATCAGGTCAGAAGGAATATTTACCAACTCAAGATTATTATGCACAGCTCTAGCAGGCATTTTGTTCTCGTCTAATTTGTTATAACAATATTTACAAATACGCTGATCAGAACCCAAATTTAAACAATTCTCTACCAACAAACAAGTTGAAAAATCCTTCCACTCATTATTATTTTCCTTTTCACTTTTTAAATACAAATCAACACTCCTGGTCTGATGTTTATAATGAGTTTGTCGACAACAGACACAACAATAATTTGGCCTTTCACCTGAAATCACCTTAAACTTTGTAATTTCTTGCTCACAATTTTCTGTACTACAATGTTGTACATTCTCTTCCTCATTTCCTTCTATTAATATATCAATTTCTGCACTGTCTTCCTCAGGACCAAAATAACTAACCTCAATTTCATCACAAACGTTCTTTACATTTGATACAGATCCATGCAAAAGATCACGGTTCAAATTTTTTAACAGTAGAGCTGGAGTTTTTGCATAATACAATCTTCTGACTAATTTCCTCATTTCAGAATGATGTACTGCTAACATCCTGAAATGGAGAAAAACACTTCAACATCCTTTTTTAGGAACACAAGCCAGAGAATGACCTTGCAAACCAGAATTGTCTCTTACTCTGCAAGGGTCTAGTCCTTGCAACATCTTAATCTTTTGTTTTACACTTTTCTTAGTATAGTTATGTAAGAAATTGCATACAAAATCAATAGATTCTTGCCGTACACTACAAATACTACTACAATTCCAAGTGTACACTGGAGCTTTAGGACGTCTCCCTAAAACTTCATCAGCTAACACCTCTTCTGCATTTCTACGAAAATTTTCTCTTTCTCAATAAGACAATCATTTCTAACCTCAGAAGCACGACCACTAGTGTCAACTGCATGCAACAAATCATTAATCTGAAGATAACTTACTTCATTAAAATAGGCTCAGAACTTGAACTATGTTTCCATTCACCCAAAAAACCTCACAAAAATTACTTATGTTAATTACTTTTCTCCACTTACTTTTGGCCGTCATTAAATTGATTGGCTTATCTAGTGATCAATTTCTATTGATTACTAAAATAAACAATTTTGTTTTCAATTCGAAAGCTTTCTCAACTACATTTTTTATACCTTTCTTCTTCTTATAAAATGCTGTTTTTTTACATCCCTTAATTTCTTTAATTCAATTTACCACAACTCTATTAAAAAACATTTGTTTCCTCATTTCCATAAATATTTTTTTCCTCCATTTACTATACACTATTTTTTCTGCAGTTGACTTTCCATGATTGTTCTCTTTATTCTTCTTTTCTTTTTCGTTGCAGACACACTAATACCATTTTTCCCTTTGTGCACACTACTCTTAGTCTTTAATATTTTCCTCAGAAAAGTTTTCCTTCTCTTACCAGGACTTGTTTTCTTTTTCTTAACACATGGTTCTTCATGTAAATCTTGTGGATGACTTCTCTTCAAATAAACACCTTTCTTTCGTTGTTTCCTCTTTTGACATTTGGTAGGCATGATACCGTTTTTTCAGTATTGATAAACAGAATCTATTAAAAAAAATATATATAACATTACAAAAATAAATATATGAAATATTTTATAATGTAACTTATAAGAACAGAGGGAGGATTATGACGAGCAACGTGAGACTATGAAAATGTACTTACAATAAGAGAGGAAGAAGTAAGAAACAAGGGAAAATATAACGAAAAAGGGGAGTATAAACAGACATTGCAATATAACGGGATAAAGGAAGTAGGAATAAACTGGAAAGTATCAATAGGTAAGGTAGAGTATGAAGAGAAAGATGGTAATATGAGGAGAGTAGAAAGAGTATAAGAAGAAACAAAGAAAGTAAGAGGACAGAGGGGGCACTATAATAAGACAGAGAAAGACTCTAAAGAAAAAAGAAGGAATATGTGAAAAGACGTGCAACTATAAGACCAAAAAAGGAATACTAGCAAAGGACAGCGTGTATAAGGACAGACAGAAAAGTACCAGAAGAGAGCACGAAGAATGTGGGGAAAAGTGGAGCATAAGGAAAAAAGGGGTGTACAAGAACAGAGGATACAGTCTGTGGAGAAAATAAGGAGAATAAACAGATGGAGGATTATGAAGAGTGAAAGGTGTATGACGAAAGAAGCAGGAGAAACAAATATAAAGAGAGAGATCAGTATGAAAACACAGAGAAAACGAGGAAAGTGCTGGCGAGTGTATGCAGGGAGTAAGAGAAGAGAGCAAACAATATGAACAGATTTAAAAAGTATAAACAGAGAGGACAGGAAAAGAGAAAAGAAATATGAAGAAAATATGAACACAGAGAGAAGGAGTATAGGACAAAAGGAAATTTAAGAAAAACTCAGTACTATGAGGAGACATGCATAAGTAAGAGAAAAGAGAGGAGAATATGAAAACAGGAGGAAGTATAAAAATGGGGGGAAAATGACGAGACGAATATAACAATAAGAAAAGACGGCAATATTAGTAGAGAGTGCAAAGTATAAGAAAAGAGAGGAGAAATGGGAGTACAGAGATAAGAGTATTAGAAGAAAAAGACAAGTGTGAGAAAACAATAGGGAGTACCTGCACAGAACAGCAAGAATAAGAAGAAACAGAGAATATGAGAACAGAAGAGTATACATGAAGAAAGAAGAAAGAATGTAAAAAGATACAGACTAAAATGTGGAGAAAAGACAACTATAAAGGAAGACTAACCGTATAAGGAGAGAGGGAGTACTATGAGAAGACAGTAAGAACTATGATAACAGTGGTGAATATAAAGACAAGAGAGAATATAAAGAGGAGGACAAATATACAAAAAGCGGAGCGAGTATGAAAAAAAAGTATAAAAAGAGAGCAGAGTATAAGAAAAAGAAGATAGTATAATCATAGAGGAAGGAGTAAGACGAGACAGGAGGGAGTATAACAAGAGAGTGTAGAAAATATGCAAAAAGGTTTGAATATAGTTCCTTAATGTACACAAATGCACAGTGTGATATTACCCCAAATAATTATAAGACCATTCATTTTACCAAAACACATTTACTACTGTAAAACGTTTAAAAAGATGTGAATATAATTCCTTAACGTACACACATGCACAGTGTGATGTTAGACAAAAAAAATTAGACCATGCATTTTACCATTTACTACTGAAAAACGTTTAAATGACTATACATATTCCATGTATATAATTACATTTCAGTGAACAACACTGACTCATTTTCCAAATACATATGCAATTTAACCTATTTTTTCTGCTACTATTACATCAAAAAAACTAACACAATAAAACAACAAAGACGCACAAGAGGCTTGTAAATCGACCCAGACTATATACAGAGGGAGAGAAACAAGAAAGAGGACAGAACCGGGAGTATCAAGAATAAAATGTAATATGAAGAGAAAGGGAAGAAAATGAGTAGACAGAAGGAATAAGAGAAGAAACAGGAAAATATAAAGACAAACAAGGGCAATATGACCACAGAGGACAATATAAGAAAAAGACAGTAGTACCGAGAGAGAGAATGGAGTAAGAGGAGAGAGACGGAAGTATAAAAAGAAAGGCTAGAAATTATGGAAAAAGGGACCAATATAGGGCCATATTATGAAAAAAGGGCGACACATTATCACCGCTTTTATCGGCAGGAAACTGCAGCTAAAGCGGCGATAATGGGCTTGATAATATGGCCTTGTGAATTCCCATAGAAGCCCAGGTTAACACCATAACCTGGGCTTCTATGGGAATTCACAAGGGCATATTATCAAGCCCATTATCGCCGCTTTAGCGGCAGTTTCCTGCCGATAAAAGCGGCAATAATGTATCGCCCTTTCTTGATATGGCCCATAATTCCTTAATGTACACAGACGTACAATGTGATATTAAACAAAAAACATAACAGCATGCATTATAGCAAAACACATTTACTACTATAAAACGTTTAACAAGGGACGAATATAGGGACATATTATCAAGACAGGGGATAAAATTATCGCCACTTTATCGGCAGAAAACTGCTGATAAAGCGGCAATAATGGGCTTGATAATATGCTCTATGGAATTCCAATTGAAGCCCATGTTAGCTGTCCTTCACATAGAACATGGGCTTCGATTGGAATTCCATAGAGCATATTATCAAACCCATTATCGCCGCTTTATCTGCATAAAAAGTGGCGATAATTTTATCGCCTGTCTTGATAATATGCCCCATAATTCCTTAATGTACAAAGATACACCACATACATTCCCATACAATTTATCAACTCACCTTTCAAATTGATTTGTAGATTAGCACCTTCAGCGCGGCGCGAATTCTCGCGCTGTGCTGAAGGTTCTAATGAGCCAACGGGCTCATGACGGAACGGTTCCGTCATGAGCACAGCTCAACCGATGCTCATGACGGAACCGTTCCGTCATGAGCATCGACGGGGTTAAGAAGAATGCCACTCACACAGTAGATATTCTTATACAGAATCTCTCTAGTTCAGTGTTTGCAGCAGAACCACAAAATGGACCATTTTCCCTCTCATTTTACACATACATACATATAAACAGCCAATTAAATCCTTCACACAATAATTCAAAACGAAACACACATTTCTATTGCTTTAATATTTCAAACCTTTCCAACTGACATAACTTTCCACCCTACCCCCAACAGATCATGCAAAAGTCAACTGTCAACAAAGGTCAAAAGTTCAGCACTGTAAAAAACACTGCTCCTCAACAATTTTAGACTATGCATAAGCACTTACTTATAAGTACCAATAAAGAGAAAAGGTCTTATTACAAGCAACCAACATATAAATACGTAAACTTGATAGATATCTGTAAAATATATATTTTTTATTGATTTTTTTCTTGCTTTCGTACGCTTATGAAATGACTTTCAGAATTCACACAGTACACATACACTAAATATACCGTAAAAAAAGTAGCATCTATCACTAATTGTTTTCAATCCCCCTGGGACCCCATCCCCCGGTGCTCAAATATAACGTTCAGCACTGTGGGGAGAGTTCCAAAACCCCCACGTTCCCAGCCGGCTCCCTGCGTCCTTCGGGAGCCAGCATTGCTTTTTGTCAGAGAGACCAGCTTACATGCTGCTCTCTCAGACGAAAAGCAGTCTGCTTTCCTACTTGAAAGAGAACTCTCGCCCTACCATAGCAAACAGCAGTGTCCCAGGGATAAGCACCCCGTAACCCCTGTGAGGTGGTGGTCCCCAGGGCCATCAAAGGCTCAACAAAGGCCATCCAAGACTTTGAACTTGTGGATAATTGTAAACCCCCCTAAGCAGTCCTAGGGGGACAGGAAGTCCTATAGCAAATAGCAATTGTTTCCTGTCAATCTACACACATATACAAATAAATAAAAAAATCACATTTATTACCACATTAAATCAAAATGAAACACACTTTTATATTGCTTGAACTTTTGCACCGTTTCCAACTGACAAAACTTTCAACCCTTCCCCCATTCTGCAATCTGCCAGTTACCATAGAAACACACTTCAGGGAACACCTAACTCAGCACACAGGTGAAAAGTTAATCATACATTGTTGCAAATTAAAACAGCAAGTGTGCTTGACTTGAGAATACACCAGCTTATCTTATGTAATGTTCTTTTCTATCAGTTTTTCTTAACCAATAAAAATCAGGCTTTTAAATAACAGAAACTTGCATCCTAGCTTAGTGTAGAATGTTGTCGAACAACTAATCATTTCTTTTCTTTTTTCAAAACTGCATATTGTCCACCATTTTAGAAATATCTTACTTTTCAAACTACCATTTCATTTACAGAGACCTTCAGAGGGCATCCAGACCTCCCTTCAAGATGTTGACAGTGTGGATTGTGGGACACAGCTATATTTTCTGGAGCCAAACGTACGCAGAACAGAATGGAATTCACAAAGACCTACGTTTACCAAATGTAGACATTAAATGGATAGGACAGAGAGGGTTAAAGTGGCACCAATTGATACCATTGGTAAAATCCTTTTTGCATCTCCAACACCCTGACCTCATAATTGTGCACTGTGGTGGCAATGACCTAGGCACTTTGACTGGGGTAGGTCTGTAAATGCTTATGAAGGACACCTTTGCACAATTGATGACACTGTTCCCCAAAACTGCCTTTGTAAATTCTAATATATGCCAAAGGCAGAAAAGGAAGTGGTCCAACCACTATTGCCCACAGATTAAAAAAACTAGGAAACATGTGAATAAATCTGTTTTTGCCTTTCTCCGAGACTACAGAATGGGGTCCATCTACCACCACAATCTACGTTTCAATATGGATGGCATCTATAGGAGAGACGGTGTACATTTTACAAATGAGGGAAACAGAGTATTCCTCTTGAACTTTAGACTCTGCACTGGTACTTACTTGTAGGTACTAAAATCTCCCAATAAACACAAAGGCTCTTTTTAGAGCCACCCAACATCTAAACACATACACTTCATAAATATCTGAAAAATATAATTTTTCTTCCTTCAGTATGCTTATGGGACGACTTCCAATCTTCGCACCGTATGTCGTCCATACCTGCTTGGTACGCGTACGATAAATCTACCATAAAAAAAATAGCCTTTATCACAATTTTTTTATAATCCCCAAGGACCCCATCCCCTGGGGCTCAAATTTAAAGCTGCGGACTGTGGGAAGAGCCCCAAGGCCTCCACGGTCCCAGCCGGCTCCCCACTTCCTGCGGGAGCCAGCATTGCTTTTAGTCACAGAGAGCAGCTTACATGCCTACATGCTTACATTCTACTTTCAAAGATGATTTCAACAGTTATACATTTTATAAAATAATATAGTACTGCACGCTAAAGGAGAAAAGTGAGCACAATTATAATAGAATAGAAAATAGAAAAAAAAATACTTCTACACTCAACAAACTCGTAAGCAGAGTTTAATTTAAAAGCACCCTACCACAACTAGTTCTTGAAACGCATTATACAATAAAATGTGTCACAAAATAGGCTACATACATGGTGACTGTATTGTAACATCACATAGAACAAAAAAGGCACTCTTACGCTACCAGGAAAACACAACAACACTATAAGGCCCAAATTTCCATTGTAGTGATTTCTTAGTTGCAAGTCTAGTTGTCAGATCGACACACACACTCCCTCATGGCTGGTATACACCCACACCACACCCATTCAGCGTATCTGTCACTACACACGTGACCATATGTATAAAAAAAGACGGAGCGCACGTGTTGTACGCCATTTTAGAGTTGCTCCCAAAGCACCGAACAAGGGGACCACTATCACATGCGTGGCCTCTTTGATCACTGAGTTAGTGGTGCCCGAAGCACTGAGCGGGTGAAGAATCTGTGATGATGATGATGGGAGCACAAGTATGTTGTTAGCCATAGAGACATCCAGACTCGGCAGCATATATGACACTTCTTTGTTTGAGATCAGGACTACATCATGAAGGAGGTGTCTTTTCCACGAGGTGAGCAGTGAGGCTTGAGTATGCATCGGAAGGAGTCAAAGGGTTGTAGCTGACTACATACAAAAATGCGGCTTAGTATTTTAGACGGACGCATTCCTACATAATGTATTAATTGACATGTTTAATTTTTTTTCCCAATAGCAGTAACGTTTTTATAATCGATGAAATGTCCGGAATATATTCACAATACAAACAGTTCGTAGAAATGTGTCTATAAAAGCGCGATTTTATCTAACTTCAAATTAATATAGCAACCATTACCAATCATAACATCTTTCTTTTAATATCTTTTAGATGTACAGCTTCACAATGGATTATTTAACACGGACAACGGCAATAGCACAAGGTGAGCAAAGAAGCTTGTTTCTGAATCAACGACAAGTTATCTGTCAAAGGAGAGAATATGTAGTATGCAGCAGGTGCAAAAAAAACATTGGGCTAACAGGGCTTCAGCTAGGATGAGATAGCTTCCTGGGCCCACACACAGTCGCACCCGAGTATGTCACAGGTCTTTTAAAGACATTTTGCTTATTAATGAGGCTTTGATATTCCCCCCCCGCTTACAGCCCCTGCAGCTCCACTCTTCTTTTTGCTTTAACTTAAGCCCCCACCCCAAATTTTTTCTAGCCGCCCCACCCCCGATATTTTTGACTATGGTTGCGCCTCTGGCTTCACGTACCCCTCCTCTGTCATGTGTGTCTCTCCCACGTTTTAATTTCCTTTTCTCCCTTTCTCGTTCTTACTCTCTCCCATCGTTTCTCTTTCTTTTTCAAAGATTTGGACGCTGCTATCTCCACTCTGCTGTATACAACCTTATCTGAATTGAAATTATTAACTCTCTTGATTACAGTGAAGGCTTCTTCCACACGTAGAGCACCATCTTTCAATCACACCAATGACACTAGGTGACAAAGAATTTTGCTTCCAAAACAACAAATTATCTGTGAAAGGAGTGAGTGGGTAGTGTGCACCAGCTTCACTGTGTAAAATGTATAATTACCTCTGAGCAGTGACAACAGATAGATTACAACAGTCTGACAAACAGATCTACAAGCTTATTACGCCACTTTTGTGTCACTTTTAACATGGGAAAAGTGACTCAAGGAGCTTGTAAATCTACGTCTGACTTTTCAAGAAAACATCTCAACTCCAGACTCTGCGAGACAGTTTTAATGTTGTTTTCTCTCTCTTTCTCTCTCTCACTCTCTGTGACATCATTTCTCTTTCTCTTTTAAACTTATAGAAAATGCTGTCTGCTTTGACGTGTAGACGCAAAGGTGTCTTAAAGTTGTGAATTCCTCTGGCCGCAGTGTTTGGCCGCAGTGTTTATACAACGGTAAGCACAGAGGCCTAAATTTACAATGCATTAGAAATAAGTCGGCATATTTACAATCCCGTTGTGCCACTTTTGTGTCAGTAACGCAGTAGGCACTTCCATATAGACACCACTTGAATGCGGCACTATAACAGAACTGAAATGTACTAGGCACACTGCAGACGTAAAACTGTAGTTTTACCTTTATTTGTGAAAGGAGACAGTCGGTAGTGTGCAGCAGCTTCACTGTGTAAAGTGTATAATTACCTCCGAGCAGTGACAACAGATAGGTTACAACAGTCTGACAAATAGATCTACAAGCTTATTACGCCACTTTTCTGTCACTTTTAACATAGGAAAAGTGATGCAAGGAGCTTGTAAATCTACGTCTGACTTTTCAAGAAAAAATCTCAACACCAGACTGCAAGACAGTTTTAATGTTGTTTTCCCTCTCTTTCTCTCTCTCACTCTCTGTGACAACATTTCTCTTTCTCTTTTAAACTTATAGAAAATGCTGTCTGCTTTGACGTGTAGAAGCAAAGCTGTCTTTAAGTTGTGAATTCCACTGGCCGCAGTGTTTATACAACAGTAAGCACAGAGGCCTAAATATACAATGCCTTCATTACAATGCATTAGAAATAAGTTGGCGTATTTACAATCCTGTTGTGCCACTTTTGTGTCAGTAACGCAGTAGGCACTTCCATATAGACACCACTTGAACGTGGCACTATACCAAAAGTAAAATGTACCAGGCACACTGCACACTTAAAATCGCACTGTTACCTTGACTTGTAATGCTTCAGCTCATTTACTCACATCTACATGATTCTAAACTCTAATTTTATTTTTTGTTTTACAGATTACCAATCGTATGTCTTTTCGAGTCCACTTCGCAATTGGTTTATAATATTGTTTTTTAAAGTTATTTTTCTAGTTGTTTATAATATAGTTATCATTAAGTTTCGTTTACAGTTATACTTTTAATAAAAGTTAATTAAAAAAATTACATACTTTTTTTTGTGGGGGGGTTGACGGTCCACAATAAAAATAATATTTATATATTTTGAAGTACTATAGTTAGATGTTCACGAGTACGATTGAAAAGTACGGAGGTATATTTTCTCTGGATACACTACAACATGGTAAAGAAATAAAACTAATATGAAACAATGTGCACCACATTTACAAACCTCTTGCACCATTTTCCAATGCAAACCTACCCCCCTACAAAATTGTGGGGTCGATTAGGATGGTGGACAGACTCTGTCTGTCTGCCATCCTGTCGGAGGAAGGGACCATCCGCCAGAGGGGCAGAGGTCCCGTGCATCAAATTAGGATGCATCCGCCACAGTGGCGGGTGCATCCCGCATTTTTAACATTGCGGCGGCCGGTGCTAAAAAATGCATGTTGTGCGTTTCAAAGCACAACATGACAGGCACTGCGCGGTGCCTGCCATGTTGTACTTTGAAACGCAGGGGGGTACCATAGGTACCCCCCATGTGCACCCCCCACTCCTCCCTTCACCCTCGGGCCCCCAAAGCAAAGACCATATGCCTTTCCACGGTGGCAATGCCGCCGTGGAAAAGCATAGGACCGCCGGCATCGTAATATGGTTGGCGGTGTCTCGCAGACACCGCCACCATATGTAAGCACTTTTTATTTCGCGACCGGTGGAAAAGCTGCGGACAATCTTGCCGGCCGCCGCAGACCCCCCCCCCCAGCCATCCTAATGTGGAGGGGGTAATTTCAAGGAGAATGGCGGACGGATTGCCTCCGCCAGCCCGGCGGAGGCAATCCGTCCTCCATCCTAATCGACCCCAGAGTGTGGGGGCCTCAATGACACCCCTCAAACCACGGAAACAATCACCCCACATAGATTTCTATATTGTATGAGGGGGGCTGCGTGCCCTCCACCTGGTGCCCTGGAGTCCACCACGCACAGACCCGGTTCCTACAGTGTCCTGGGGGAAACAGCCATTACAACGCGGTCATAACCACGCGTGATCGTCACCACGAAGCCATTAGTATGCATATGGCTTTACCATACATGCTCTTACAACTAGTATGCATTTACCACGCATGATAAACGCATAATCTTAATAATGTCTTTGTGTTGACGAACACGCGTTGTAATGGCTCTGGCTTACGTCCTTCAAATTAGTTTTTAGGTATACGTGTGATCAAGTCTGATAAGATCGGACCCAAGGGCAAACGCCGTGGTGTCTGTGGCAGGAAATCTCATGGATCACGGAGAAGATAAGCGGAGGGTAAAATGAAAGTAACAGGTATAATAAAAAATAACCGAGGAAAACTACTAAAATGGCGGTGGACGGAGTATGTAATCAACGTTTGGCGCCTCAACACTACATTTCAAAAAAATATAGATACAATATGTTTAATAATATATTACAAAAGTATAGCAGCGGATGACACACACGGCCTGGGAAAAGAAAGCGGCAAATTTAATACCTGAAATGAGGAGAGGTTTGCTTGGCGAACTTGAAGAAAAAGAAAAAAACGTGGGCTTGGAAACGAGGCTGAGTATGCGTAGAGAGTACAACTGGTGTCCAAAAAGAAAACGGAAAGTTTCACATACTATCATAGAAATATAGCTCTTTTTTTTGACCAGTAAGGGGACGCCCTTACCTTTGCTCCGGTGACTGACGCTCCTGGCCACTCTGTTTTGCCTATGACCCTCGTTGTTGGCCTCTGTATTACTGCCCGGGTGGAAAGACCTTTGCTGCTCCTGTCCCCGGCCCCCGCCCCGCCCCTCAAGCGGACCACCACCTGCCAGACAAACTACCACCCCCAGGAGGCAGTGCGGTGTGGTCTCGCTGGAAGAGAAGCGGGCCGGGCTAGAAATTGACCAGCAGGCTCCTGCGGCGTGGGACGCGCTCGGGCTCGCCCGGGCCAAGGGTGGGCCCGTCCTTGGCCATCATCGGCCGGAAGAGGCTGGGCTGGGCCTGGTCTCTTGGTTTTGCTTTCCTTTTCTAACAATATTTTCGGGACTGCTCTGTTTATGTAATTATTGATAGTATTATCTAAATAGGTTGGATATCTTGAATAATGGGTAAAAGGAAATTACCGAGCCCTAGGGGAAATAGGCCCAATTCTGATACACAGCAGACTCTACTGAGTTATTTAACTGGGGCAGTCGACGTTTTGGACAAACAGATTCACTCAGTGGAGGAGTCCATCGCGGGTTTGTCTTCTGGGTTAAGTCAGGCAATACCCCTGAGTGAAAACTCGATCAAATCAAATTTAGGGGGGTTAAATCCTGCAGAAATAAACAATTGTATTCAATCATGTACTGATGAGATCCAGTCCATTGGTAGTGAGTCACCCACTCAATCCCCCCCAAAAAAGCAAATAAAACCAAGATCAGGTGCAGTTGGTATCCAAAATCCCCATAAACATCTGGGCCCAGTTGTTGTTCATCCTTCCCCCAGTGTCTCCAAACATCAGAAAAATGCACCATCCAAGAAGAAACAAGTAGGACAGCCAAAAATTCAATCCAAACAAAGAGCCAGTTTCCCGGGTAACATAACCACCCAGTCACAATCTGAGATGCAGAAATTAACAGCCTTAGTGGAAAGATTGGATTCGTATTTAAGAGTTAGGTTATTATTATTATTATTATTATTATTATTATTATTTAGAAGCTTATAAAGCATGCAGCTACCCCCGACGGGGGTGTCCCGGCGCTAAAAAACCAACAGACTTAGAAAGGAAGAAGTGCTTTTAAGGGAGGGTAAACTGCCAAGTTTTCAATTTAGTCCGAAACTGTGATTCAGATGAGATAAACCTGAGATCTAGTGGAAGGCTGTTCCAGAGTTTAGCTGTTATAACTCCAAACGCTCTGCCACCCATTCTGGCGCGGCGAAAACGCGGGACAACCAGGAGGCGCAAGTTGTTAGACCTCAAAGCTCTGACCGATTGGGAGAGGATAAGTCTCTTTCTCAAGTATCCCGGGCCCAAGCCATTAAGTGCCCGAAAGGCAAGAGTCAGAACCTTAAACTGAATACGACGGGCAATGAGAAGCCAATGTAGCTTCCTGCGATAGGAAGCGACAGAATGTCGATACGGTATATTGCCAATCAGTCTGGCCGCCGCGTTTTGAACGATCTGTAGGCGTTCAATTTGGTACAAGGGAGCACCGGCGAAGAGGCTGTTGGCATAATCCAAGTGTGACGTGATCAGGGCATGGATGACGGTTCTGCGGGCATCCAGCGGGAGATAAGGAAAAAGCTTCCTGATCATACGAAGTTTCCCGAAGCATGCAGTCGTGACCTTATTAATATGGACTTTGCAGGACAAGGTGGTATCAAATTGGAATCCTAAGTTGCGGGCTGTTTGGACCGGGGTGGGTGGAGGATTCAGTATCGACGGCCACCACAAACTGGCAGGAAGCATGGTTTTCAAATTGAAAAACAAAACCTCCGTCTTGTCAGTATTAAGTCTGAGATGATTATCGGTCATCCAAGAACATATACTGTCAAGACAGTGGCGAAAACTGGCAAAGTTGGAGTCAGAGTGATCTCTAAAAGAAAACACAAGCTGAGTGTCATCAGCATAAGAGATCACTCTGACCCCCCAAGACTCCACCATCTTGGCCAGAGGAGCGAGATAAACATTGAAAAACAAGGGGATCAGGGCTGAGCCCTGAGGAACACCGCAGAGAAGGGGTTTAGCCTCTGATTCAAAGGGTCTGAGGATGACCTTCTGGGTCCGTCCTTTAAGGTAGGAGCTGATCCAGGTCAGAACCGTGCCACCCATTCCAGTCTGACTTAGACGATCCAATAGTATCTCGTGAGATACAGTATAGAAAGCGGCGGATAGGTCGAGGAGGACCAACATGGCCTCCTCGCCCCTATCCACACACTCCCGGATTGTCTCTGAAACCTCTAATAACGCAGTTTTGGTACTGAAACCCTTTCTAAATCCAGACTGCGAGTCGTGAAGCAGTGAGTTGGTTTCTAAGTATTCCGCCAGTTGTTTCTGAACGGCCTTTTCCAAGATTTTAGCCGGTTTAGGGAGAAGAGAGATGGGGCGGTAATTACTAAATAACGCCGGATCCGCGTCAGCTTTCTTCAAGATGGGCACTAGCATAGCCTCTTTCCACACAGATGGAAAATGGCCAGTGCCTAGCCAGGTATTCCACATTGAAAGAAGTGGATTAATCAATAAGGGTGCCAGATTGCCCATCACTTTGGCAGGGACCGGGTCTAAAGGGGAACCAGATTTGCACTGGAAAAACAAGCTCATTGCAGACTCAGAGGTAAGTTCCTTGAAGGATACCAATGATATCTTATCCGGGTCCCTGTCACTGAACACCGGAGGGGGCACAACAGGAGAGAAAGAGGTCGTGATATTACAAATTTTTTCTAGGTAGTAGTCCGATAGTCTATTGCATAAGGCCTGGCTCGCGGTACTCTGAGGTATCATAGAGGGGGGATTCACAAAATCCTTTACAATACTAAAAAGAGTTTTGGGAGAGTTGTCTGCATTCTTAATTTGTAAGGCATAGAAGTCTTTCATGGTAGACCTTTTTAATTTTTGAAAGTTTTTGAGAGCAGTCTTGTAAGTAATTTTAGACTCAGAGTCATAAGCTAGCCGCCATTTGCGTTCTAGCTGTTTACAGCGGCTCTTTTCCTCCCGGAGAGCAGGGGAAAACCACGGAGCAGACAGTCTGGATCTTGTGGAGGTAATAGGGTGTAAAGGAGCAAAGGTATCAATGGCAAGCCAGATGGAATCATTCAATCTAGCCACTCTTTCATCAAGGTCATTAGAGAGAGGGTCAGGTTGATAAGCAAATACAGGATTCAAGGCAGTACAGGTGATTTTGTGCCATTTTCTCCCATACTCCCTGCCAAGTACTGTTGGACCGGGTAGTGTAGGGAGGGTTAAATCAAAAGGGAGAAAGTAATGGTCAGACCAGGTGAGGGGAAGGGCAGAGTGCACTATGATGCCAGGATGATTACAAAAAATTAAATCCAGAGTATGGCCCGCAGCATGCGTCGGGCCCTGAACTAATTGAGTTAAGGTCAAACCCTGGAGGGTTTCTAGTAAGTGAGTGGCCTGCGTGCAAAGCGAGTTATCAATATGAAGATTAAAATCGCCAAGCACTGTAAAGTGCGTGTGTTTAAGAGACAGGTCAGCAATCCTGTGTAATAATAGCGCCAGAGAGGAGGCTGAGGCATTGGGGGGATTGTACACTAAGATACCCGCCAAAATCACTGTCGCCGAATCTAATATGGTGAAATACATGGCTTCAATGATCCCAATGTTAGTAAGTTTCTAGATTGTCAAATTAAAGTGAGATTTCAAGATAATGGCAAGACCTCCTCCATTTTTTTGCACCCTCATGATTGATACTCTTCAGATGATAGCCAGGTGGGGTAGCTAGATGGATGTCCGGTTTAGAAGTGTCTTTTTTGTTAGGCCAGCTATCCACTAGAGTGTCCAAAGTGGAAAATATTCTTTTGTCTAAATAGAATCCATCTGGAATCCCTGATACAGGTACAAATATGACCCTAAACACTCAGGCAGGGAACCAAAATACCCAGGATAACGAGAGGCATAAAATGGAAAGGCTAGTCCATCCAGTCACCAGTATGGTTTTGATAGAGAAGACGCACTCAAACCAAGTGGAAAAAGGGGCAACCCATACGTCCTCAAGGCACATTAATACACATATGAATTCGGGCTCACAGGTAACAACACTCTAACCACAAACGCCTCTTTGTCCTCAGCATTTTAGTCAAAGTTCCATTCCTGTTCACCTTCCGGTTGATCAAAGGACTGCAGACCCCCACTTGAACCTTCCACCAGAAGCCACCCCCTATGTTATCATCTTGGGAAATGTACCCCCCAATCAATCTTCTAAAGAAGAAACATGGACAGCCTTAAAAAACAAGTTGCTACATTGGCTGAGTAATAGGGTAGGGTTCCACAGTCCAATATTTCATGATTTTAAGATGGTAGGATGAGTTCAATGGGTAGGGGTAAGGGAGAAGGTCCTGACAGGGGACTGCATAGTTGTGACATTTGGAACGCCTCGATTGGTTAGGGAAATTTTGAATATTGGGCGAAACCATACAGCTAATACGGCAGGGATTAACATAATGCCATTAGGTTTTTTCTATCCTCCACTAAGCACAAACTTCCCTTCCACACACTTGCAAAATTCCTATAAGGCTCAGCGGCCAATACAGGTGATTCCAACTTACAACCGGTTTAACGCCTTATCGGGTTTAGAAGACATTGAGTGACTGGACTCGGTGTCGGCACAAACATCAGTAGTTATCCCAATAGCTCTACCATTTCAACGGGATTTAACACTTCCCGGGGTTACACAAGCTAGTTTATTACAGGATGTTCCTTGTATTCAAGCCAAAAACAGTGTAACACTACGAAAAGGTGTAGTCGAAAGGTCCATCCCAGTTTTAACATCTCTGAGAGAATTTTTCCCGCAGAAATTGAGTGTCTATCCCAAAATAAAGGACTCAAAGCTGGATATTGTTTTTTGGAACAATGCCGGTCTCCTTACTAAAATTACAAATGTTAATTGGCTGGCAACAACAACGAAACATAACATCATAGGTTTATAGGAAACATGGCTTCGTACCCCTGTGCACCTGGTCGGTTACAAAACATATTTCTCTGAGGCCATTCAATCCTCCTCTGGAAGACCAAAAGGGGGCTTAATAACGTATATTTCTAATGTCTTGTTGGTCGATAAAATTGAAGTTCTGAGATTAGAAACCAACTTCCAGGTACTTACGCTCTCTCTTAATATGGCGTCCATTTATATTTTGGTAAATTTTTATAATAACCTGAACTTAATTGATTTAATTGATGTTTTAAATAAGGTTTCCTTTTTATTGCCAGTTTAAACGCTCGAAGTACATTAATAAATCGGTAGCACTGATTTGGGGCGGCGATTTTAACATGTCACTGTGCAAAGGAAGCAGCACTAATATTTGTGGTATTCAGGACGAGGGTGGGAATAATTCAATGCACTTTGCACACACAACTGCAGGCAATCGGATGAATAAAATAATGGCTACCGCAGACCTGGGGTTTGCATATGAACTAGTAAGTCCCCCGGTCCCCTTTTCCTCTACTTTTAACGGGAGAGGACTTAACAGCACAATTGATTTTATACTTGTTTCTCAGTGCATTGCACCAATAATATGTAACTTTGAGACAATTGTTAATGCAGTCAGCGACCATTTTCCTAATAGTATGTCATATCGCAGTACTAGCTCTATGGTCGAGACAGACTACTAGAGCCTCTTGGACCAACAATCCCTGAATTTGGATAGACTCAATGGTTTTTCCTTAAAATGGGGCAAAGTAGACCAAGAGCTAGTAACTGGCAATGTAATAAAAGCTAGCTCCGTCTTCCCTGTATACCTGTCTCGATCCTACTGCCACCCCTGAGCAAATACTGGATAGTTATGAGACCATTACTAAAATGATTAAAGATGAACTACTCTGTAAAAGGAAATCGAAATGGACTACTAGGAAGGGATGGTTTAACACTGAGTGCACAAAATCTTATACAAAATTAAAAATCGCACTGAGCAAGGAAACAAGGGATAGGAACGAAATAGTCAGACTAAGGAAAGCTTATAACACAGCGCTAAAAAACCGCACAGCCCAGATTAAAGATAGTTTATGGAAGCAATTGCACGAGAGCTGTTCCTTGAAAGACAGTGCCACTTTCTGGAGAATAGTCAAATCTCCTTTCCTTTATGATGAAAGTGATTTCCCAAAACTAGAGGTAGCGGTAGACGCTTATGCTTGGGTCCAACACTTTTCAAATATTTTTAAACAAGAAGATGATATCATTCCGGGCCAAGCGTAGGTTGTCCAACAAACAAACTATCCCATTCAGCTAAAGTTTACACACAAGGAAGTGATAAATGCCCTAAAAATATCAAAACCAGGAAAAGCACCAGGTCCCGATGTGGACCTCTTTAAATACAAAATAGACTTATGGTCCCCTATTTTAACGAGAGTTCTGGATGCAGCCAGCAAGGTTGGCCTAGTTGAATCCTGGTCCACATCAATTTTGGTGCCGATCTTTAAAAAAGGCGATCGCCACAGTCCCACGTGTTACTGGCCCATATCGCTCCTGGATTCCCTCTGTAAAGTCGCTGGACGAATCCTTTTAGATCGTCTTCAGGTAGCGATAGCATAATATCAGACCTACAATATGGCTAACGAGAGGGTTTGGGCACAGTGGACCAAGCTCTGAATCTCTCACTTTTAATGGGGAAGTATGTTCTAGCGAAAGGAGGCTTTTTGCATATGGTTTATGTAGACTTGACAGCAGCCTTTGACTGTGTCAGTCACTCCAAATTGTGGGCAATTATTTTAGCTATGGGGGTGGACCCTCCGCTTGTGAATTTTTTACGGGAGCTCTATTCGGAGGCCATGGCAAGAGTGAGACATGGGGTAGGGGGAGAACTTACTGAGCCCTTTAGGATAGAGAGGTGGGTCAGACAAGGATGTGTTCTGGCCCCCTTCTTATTTACACTATACACCAATGGGCTGGAATTAGATATGGTGAAAGGGAGTCAAGATCTGCCAGCAATACGTTGTCTGCCAATTCCAGCATTACTGTATGCCGACGATGCAGTAATCCTAGCAAGAACCCCCGTTCAGCTCCAGCGATCACTAAACAACTATTGTAATTTCACGAATTCTCTCAATCTCAAAGTAAACATAAAAAAGACCTATACCATGCACGCTGACCCGAGACAAAAAAAAACTAAAGATATTTTTGTTAATAATACTAGCCTACAGTGCACGACATCCTATCCCTATTTAGGGATTTTAATAGACAATAAGCTTAAGTGGACAATGGCCATTCAAGCCAGGAAATTAGCACTCTTGAGGGCCACTACAGCATTGGTGGCATTTGCGCAAAAGCTAGGAAAGAGAGCCCCTCTAGAAATGTTAAAGATCTTCCAGGCAAAATGCATTAGTGTCGCCAGCTATGGTTCAGGCCTATGGGGACACTTAAATACGGACGATTTACAGAGAGTAGAGAATTCTTTTTTGCGTTATCTACTCGCAGTCCCTCAAGGTACTACGACATACGGATGTCACTTAGAATTAGGGTTGGATCACATTTCAGACATTTTAAAGATTCAACCAATAATGCTATGGCGGCGTATTTGGACCACTGAACAGTGCGACTTAACCTGCAGTCTTGTTGAGGAATGCATGGGATTCGACAATATGCAAAATATAAGATGGTTAGCTTTTATAAAGTCCTTTTCCGATGATCTAGGCCTTCCGAGGTACTTTTCTCATCCACTTACTATCTCTGAAGTGCCATGAAAAAAGGATTTAAAAAAATGGTGTCCTCTCCATTTAGGTGAGCTACGACTCACTCAAGAAATAGGGAAAAGTTCAGTGCAGCACTTGCTGGCGGTTCAAACCACCTTCTTCATTCAACCTTATCTAACATATAACTTGAATCAGTTTGAAAATTTTTGCTAACTCAATTCAGATTAGATATTTTCCACCGGTTGATTTCCTTCCCTCATCAGAATGATTGGTCTAGGAACTTATCATTCTGTCCGTGTGATCGTAAGTCCCAACAATCTTCAATTCACATATTGCTGTTTTGCAAGTTTTATGAAATCCCATGCAGACGTTGGATTATCCCAAAACTGGGAATAATGGGGTTTCGAACCTGTCGTCCTGCCTTCTTAGCACTGCAATTTTTGGACAATGAATTATATGCTAAATCCATAGCTTGTTTTTTAAAATTTTGTGTTAATCACCGTCCATATCTTAATTCTAATTAAATGCTGCTATTATGTATTTTTACACTCAACTACGTAATTTTTAAAGATTTTTTATTGTAAATATGTTTTATGTGTACTTTAATGGCTTTAAAAAAATTATGGAAACCGAATAAAGATGATTTGATTTGACCAGTAAAGTTAGTTCTCAAAAATAATTTTTTTTTTTTTAGCCCCAATGCCCCCACGATCCCAGACGGCTCCCCGCGTCCTTCCACAGCCCACATTGCTTTAACACAGACAACAGCTTATATGCTGCTCTCTCTGACGAAAAACAATCTTCTTTCTTTTTTGAAAGAGAGAGCAGATTAACTTGCTCTCTTTTTCAAATAAGAAAGCGGTTTGCTATGGTAAAGTGGGAGCGGCGACGGTACCGCCCTACCACAGCAAACAGCAGTGCCTCGGAAGTACGCACCCCGAGACACTGCAAGAGGCGGCCCTGGGAGATGGTAGACCTCAGGACCATCAAGGGTTCCAGTAAGGGGGCCACGCGACCCCCTCCCAACATTAAAAAACCCCGGGGAGTCCACGGACCCGGGCTGGAAGGTCATTGTACATATGACTGCCCCAGGAAGGTGGCGGTCCCCGCGACGTGTGCAGGGAGAGAGAGAGGGAGACCTGAAAACGCACTTTAACAATTTTTTTTTAAAGCCTCGTCGGGGTGACGGTCCCCGAGACTGAGGGGAAGAGGACCGTAACCCCCGCAATCTTCAAAATAAAACCACAGAGGGGTGGTGTTCCCCGGTGCTCGGGCACCTTACAAGCCCCCCATGGACTTCTAGGTTCTAGGTTTCTTCTAGGTTTTTTTTTCTCTTTTCCACCGCGTACGTTTACCATACGCGTACCCCCTGATTTTTTTATTTAAAAAATTGAGCCTAAGGGTCCATGTACGACCCCCTGAGCAAGCCTAGAGGGTCAGGATGTTTCTACCATACCCCCTTTCCTTATTTCTCAACTTTGTTTTACTGTTTTCTTGTGACTTGCTTCTAGCGACGAACAAGATGGCTGCCAACACTTCCTGGTTTGGAGTGTTGACACACAGTTGACAGCCAATCAGCATGCAGCTCGTGCTCGTAATTGTACTGATTTCCGTACGCGTGGTATACTTTGTCTCTAGATATCGCTATAATTTTAATTTTCTCAGAAACTACTGAACGGATTTACACCATTTAACAAAAAGCACAATTTGCGAACCGAACTCTACCTCTCTGCCAAATTTGGTGACATTCCGTTCAGCCGTTCGGGCTGTAGCCCTGGCTAAAAGTCCCTATGGAAGATTGCATGGGGAAAACACGTTTTGGGACCCCCATTTTTTCTTGGCCCCAAATAGAATGTTGTGGATTTCCTATGGAAACTAGGTCCTAACTAGTTCAGTTCAGGAATCTTTATTCGAATTCCATGAATTCATAAAAGCACATACAAAAGCAATTAAAATGTTACATAATACAGGCATACAAAATTGAATCAGGCATGGCAACATTTCCAATTATTAAATAGAGAATGGTCAAGGACTGTCCATCATTTTTCGTGCATGGGCCGATGTCCTCAAGAAAGTGCTGGTGCGACAAATTATTTCCTCATTGTCCAGGGAAAGCAGTAATTGATACGATTCCCCCATAGTAATTGGTCTGTGTTTTTTATAAAGAGGGATTAAAAACCATTTTAGATATTTTAAATAGTATTTACAAATAAAAAAGAAGTGCCAATCAGTTTGTGCACTAACTCTATCACAGGGGCATTTTATGTTGTCACCAATTGACAAATAACCTAGGGGGAAATTCAACAAGAATCTTACAGTCCCAGACCTCAATCGGAACAATAAACTACGTTCGCAGTTTGTCATTGGCAACATGAGGCAGAATATAACTGGATATTTCCCTGCCCATATAAGAGATGACCGTAGTTTTCTTAGACTCTTCCCTGACCCTGTCCGTATCATAAAGTGCGTAGAGTGCTTTCTTCAGGTCATTCTTATGTACAGATCTAGATGTACCCGGATCATGGAAAATATCCCCTTTATCGATACTGCACAGACTTTTATAAACCCCCGAAAGCCATGGAATCTCCATCCCTCTTTCACATCCAAGGCAATCTTTTATAATTTCTTGTGTCAGGGTAGCTGAATCATTCCTCCAAACCGAATGCCAGAATAACGCGGGCAGGCCCTGATAAAATCACAAATAAAAGGCATACGTAATTCTTTGTGGGAAATATATTGGGAGGTAGAAATTGGTGTTCCCAGCAGCTTTCTACAAAAACTACTTTCCTCCTGCTGTATTCCCCCAGCCTCCGCCAGACCCCATATTTCTGCCCCATAGGTAGCAACAGGCACACATTGCAATTTAAAAATCCTTAAAATAGCCTCAGTGGCACCTATTTTCCTTGGTCGGGGAAGGCTCAAGATGGAGTTAATGACCTTTGAGAAATTGCTCGTGCAGTGGGCCACATGCCCAGTCCATGAGCCATTCGCAGCAAAGATCACCCCCAAATACGGAAAGTTCTGGGTGGAGGTGAGTCTATTACTCCCTATGTGTATAGAATTAAGTTTGCGTTTCCCAGGGATACAGGACATAATAAATGATTTTTTGTAGTTTACACATAGGTCCAGCCCATCCATGTAATCCACAAAACTTTGGACCAGGGATCGCAGGGCATTCGCGGTGGGGCCCATTAGGACCGCATCATCTGCGTAAAGGAGTACTGGCAATGGTTTGCCATTTATTATAGGAACAACTGGGGTCGCATTCTTCAAATGGCCGCTCAAACCATTAATATAAATAATGAAGAGCAGGGGTGCTAAAACACACCCCTTGTCTAACTCCCCTTTCTATCCTAATAGCACCTGACAATTCCCCGCCCTGTCCTATCCGTACCTGTGCCTTTAGGTCGGTGTGCAAGAATGCTAAGAAGTAGACTAAAGATTCGTCCAAACCATAATTTATTAAAATAGGCCAAAGTTTGGACCTATTTACCAGATCGAATGTGGATGATAGGTCCATAAAAGCTAAATAAATGGTGGAAGAGCGGGCGGTATTATATTTATTAATAACCAAATTTAAATTCAGGCACTGTTCTACTGTACCAACCCTACTTCTAAAACCCAGTTGGCACGGTGATAAAATACTACTTTCCTCTGACCATGACAAAATCCTATTATAAATAATTCGGCCCAGAATCTTTAAAGTATTGTCTAACAGGGAGATCGGCCTGTAATTGGCTGGTTCTGACCGGTCGCCCTTTTTATATATTGGGACGATTACACTTGTTGCCCATGAGTCAGGCATAGGTGCTTCTGGGAGGCTATTAAAAACATTCAATAAAATTGGGGCCCAAAGATCCAGTTTCCATGTTATAATGTCTATGGGCAGCCCGTCAGGTCCAGGGGCCTTATTACCAAGACTTTGTGCAATTGCTTCCTCTACTTCTGTCAACGTGACTTGTAGATTTCCTGAGTAGCCCTGCTCATGCAAATCTGGGTTGTATGATGGTAATGCATACATTTTGGTAAAGTGATCCTCCCACGATTTGCTGATAATATTACAGCTAATCGGTGTTAGTTGCTGACCCATATTGCGTAAATCCCTTACTGCGGACCAAAAAGGCTTGCCAGTTGATCTTCCGGCTATTACCACAAGAGCTCCCCAGCGTTCGCTCAAAAGTGTCCCCCTGCGCTCGGATATAGCAGCTTTATAAACTTTCCTAGCTACTCTAATATCTGCGTTAACTCTTGGTTTAGCAGTTAATGCCATGCGCAAGCTTCTATTCGCCTTAGAACAGTTGTGGTCAAACCATCTTGGGTCTTTTGGGGCTTGGCAGACTGGCACCGATAATAAAGATCTAATCTCCGAACAGAGTATAATAAAATCTGCAATTATACCAAGACTGGGTGCACTATTCGTCAAACACGAGGCAATCAGAAGAGGGTGTTTTTCTAATAGGATTTTTTTTATTGCCGCACTATCTACCCCCCCTCCATTTCAGTCTTAGTTTGTCGGTTGTGGGGGCTAAATCCCTTGCCCCTAATGCACTGGTATACACAGGGTGTTGTGCTAATCTTAATACCACTGTGAGGGGGTTATGGTCCCCAAAATCAGTTGGAGGACTTCTTTACCCACTAGGCAGTCTACAAGCCCCGGAGTTATAAAAATAAAATCAATGGTAGAGGCACTGCCCCTTCCTCTAAATGTCGGAATCTGCTGGTTAATGGGGGATTGACCTAAGTCCATTACATTGTACAAAATATGTTCATTAAATAGGGAATCTAGTTGCAGTCCCCGCTGATCTGCTTGGTCAGTCTGTCGTAATCATGTACCTCCTGGATCTGTTGGTAATTTAGCATTAAAATCTCCGCCCAAAACAATCCCCATACCATCATCCACGACTTTCTCTAGTTTAGAAATGAATTTAAAAAGCCTAATGAAATTCTTATTTGGTGTAGAGTGAAAGTCATTGTTATAAAAGTTTATTAAATAAAGAGGTACTTGACTTTTATACTCTATTACTTGGAAGTTAGGACTACCTGTATGTATTGTTTTAAAACTCCCACCTAGCATTACACTAATGCCGATAAATAGCCCCCCAGCTGCTCGTCCAAAATTGGGCTTAGGCGCTACTAAATTAAAACAGTGAAAGCCTTCGATATGCAGATCATGTGTTGCCCATGTTTCCTGCAGCATAATGATATCCTGAGAGGATATTATACGCAACCAATCTGTATCGGCTAATTTAGCTTCTAAACCAGCGACATTCCAACTCAGAATTCTGAGGTCTGGATCATTTTTCCGCTAACCTTTTTGCTGGGTGGTTGTACTCTAATAATTCTATCCATTTCTACGGGAGGGTTTAAATCCTGTTTCACTTGGCCAGTAGAGATACACGTTCTATGCTCAGCTGTGCAGGCTATTCCCTGTTCCTGTTCCTGTGCTTGGCCACATGCAAGTCAGTCATTTACGTCTAATGAGCTTAGTATCTCATATCTATTACTTAATGTGACAGAGCTAACAGGAGTGTCTATCCGAGTTGGATACTCTCTATTTATATTAGATCTGGGAAGAGGTGGATAAAAGTACTCCAGTGGGAGTACATTTTCGTAATCATGACGAATTCTGGCTGCTCCCGTCTGTCTCAAAATGTCAGCCACCAATTTTGAGGAGCCAAAACTTACAACAACAGTTGCCGTTCATGCTTTTCTTGGTCCTCCCTACCCATGACACTCTTCTCACCATTTTAAAATTATTGAACAAATGCTCACCCAATACTGTTTTACTACCTAGAAAATGGAGAGCTTTGTTTTTAAGTGTGGACCAATGTTCATCTCTCCCATCTTCCGTTTTGGGTACATTTGCCAAAATTATGGATTACGGGCATGCCTCCGGCGGGAGGTGTAGGGATAACTCTTTATAGGGTGTCTGGGCTGGGGGGTATAGTCTCCCGACTGGGCACTTAGGACCCGGTTTAACTCCTTGGTTGGCTCCTGATACTGTAGGTGGGATGTTAGGGGCTTCAACTTGGGTCAAAGTGGTTATGATCGAGTCTGCCAGGTCAGTTACACCATCCGCATCACGACCGACTCCAACGACACCTTTGCCGCCGCCGAGCACCTCCACTTCCAGATTCACACCGACCCAAAGACGACCCTCAGAGGCACCCTTGTCTACAGACCCCCGGGACCACGCACACAATTCAGCGAAAACATCACGGACTTCATCAGCCCACACGCCCTCCCCTCCGCCGACTACATCCTCCTAGGGGACCTCAACTTCCACCTGGAGAACAACAAGGACCGCAACACCGCCGCCCTGCTGGACAACCTCGCCAACCTTGGACACAAGCAACTGGTCAACACCCCCACCCACTACGCCGGCCACACGCTTGATCCCGTCTTCTCATCCAGCAAGCACATCACCTTCAGCCACTCCATAGGACTCCACTGGACCGACCACAGCTGCGTCCACTTCAGCTTCAGAAGAACCACAACCCACCACCACCCGCAACAGGTTCCTCACAGAAGCTGGAGCAAGATCACCGCCGACCAGCTCACCACTTCCCTCAGCCAGAACCCACCCACCAGCCCAACGGACCCCAACGAAGCAGCCCTCAACTTCACCCAGTGGCTGACCGCCTGCGCCGATGAACTCACACCACTGAAGAACCCTCCCAGCAGACCCAGAAGCAAGAAGGCCTCCTGGTTCACCGACTAACTCAAGGACTCCAAGAAGACCTGCCGCACACCCTCACAAGATCTCTGCGACTCTCTCGCCTCGTTCTTCCACTGCAAGATTGCCAACATCCACAACAGTTTCGGCGCACCACCCACGCACCCAACCGTCGAACCAACGCCCTCCCACCGCCACCCTCCGCACCTGGACCACGGTGACCACCGAAGACACAGCCCGCACGATGAACACCATCCACTCCGGATCCCCGACTGATCCCTGCCCCCACCACGTCTTCAACAAGGCCAACTCCACCATCGCACTCCAACTCCGAGACGTCATCAACACCTCCTTCGACACCGCCACCTTCCCGGAGAGCTGGAAGCATGCCGAGCTCAGCGCCCTACTGAAGAAACCAACAGCGGACCCCACCGACCTCAAAAACTTCCGCCCCATCTCGCTCCTTCCTTTTCCTGCCAAAGTCATTGAGAAGATCGTCAACAGACAGCTTGCCGCCTTCCTCGAGACGAACGGATCCCTCGACCCCTCGCAGTCCGGTTTCAGAGCAAACCACAGCACCGAGACCGCCCTCATCGCAGCAACCGACGACATCCGAACCCTGCTCGACAACGGGGAAACAGCGGCACTCATCCTCCTGGACCTCTCCGCAGCGTTCAACACTGTCTGCCACCGCACCCTAATACAGCGCCTCAGCAACATCGGCATCCAAGAGAAGGCACTGGAGTGGATCGTCTCGTTCCTCGCCGGAAGAACACAGAGAGTCCGCCTCCCCCCGTTTCGATCCGAGGCCACCGAAGTCATCTGCGGCGTTCTGCAAGGATCTTCACTCAGCCCCACCCTCTTCAACGTCTACATGAGACCTCTTGCCGCCATCGCACGCCAACACAACCTCAACATCATCTCCTACGCCGACGACAGCCAGCTGATCCTCTCCCTCACCAGAGACCCCGACACCGCCAGAACCAGCCTATACGAAGGGATGAAAGACGTCACCGAGTGGATGAAGAACAGCCGCCTGAAACTGAACTCAGACAAGAAGGAAGTCCTCATCTTGGGACCATCGCCCTCCGCCTGGATGACTCCTGGTGGCCCCCAGCCCTGGGCACCACTCCCAAGCCAACAGACCATGCACGCAACCTGGGATTCATCCTGGACTCCTCCCTCTCAATGACCAGACAAGTCAACGCCGTCTCCTCATCATGCTTTCACACCCTAGGCATGCTTCGCAAGATCTTCTGATGGATCCCAACCAAAATCAGGAAGACGGTCACCCAGGCCCTCGTCACCAGCCGATTGGACTACGGAAACACCCTCTACGCCGGAACCACAGCCAAGCTGCAGAAAAGACTCCAACGCATCCAGAACGCCTCCGCCGACTCATCCTGGACATCCCCCGATGCAGCCACATCTCCAGCCACCTGAGGGACCTGCACTGGCTCCCCGTCAACAAGAGGTTCACGTTCAGGCTCCTCACCCACGCACACAAGTCTCTCCACCACCTGGGCCCCAAGTACCTCAACGACTGCCTGACCTTCTACACGCCCACCCGCCAGCTACGGTCTACTAGCCTCACCCTCGCCGCCGTACCACGCATCCGAAGAGCAACCGCCGGAGGCAGATCCTTCTGCTACCTGGCGGCCAAGACATGGAACTCCCTCCCCATCCACCTTCGGCTGACCCAGGACCACCTCGCCTTCAGGAGACAACTCAAGAACTCGCTGTTCGAGCAGTAGCGGACCCCCTCCCCCAAGCGCCTTGAGACCCTTCCGGGTGAGTAGCGCGCTATACAAATGCTATGATTGATTGATTGATTGGTTGTAAGGGCACTCAGACGGTGTACTTCAGATGGCTTGGTCCCTGTCTTTGGGGCTTCCTGTAATTTCAAATGGTTTTCTATGATATTGAGTCTATTACTTATTTCCTCAAGTTTGTCAAATACTGGGGAAATAAGTGCCTTAAACTTTCCTTCCATAAGCCTAATCAACTCTAACATATTACCCCCGAATTGGTTGCTATCTCCGTTGTCTTATTCTCCTTTCCTCCAACTAGACCTACATCAGTATCTAAATTAATTACATTTTCCGGGTTACCTGCATGCGTGCCCAACACAGAAACAGAAATTTTATTTCTGGCCTGTTTGGCTTGTTGCCTGCTACTTTTAGGTGCGCCAATTGCTTTCCTTTTCCCCAGTGACACTTTACTGTTAGTAGACACCACTTCCCGCAGTTGCCTAATGCGTGTGACTGGGGGTGAGGGTGGCGGGCTGGAGCTAACAGAAGATCCATCAGTGAGTAAAAGACTCAAGTTTGAGGGTGGCACCTGAGCAAATTGGGGAAGTGTTGTGGAAACCTGAGAGGAATCCATGGAGTAAGGGGGAATATTTGGACATACATTTGGCTCTATGCTTACTAGTAGGAAAAGTGTATGACATATAGGGTCCAATGATAATCTTCTCTCGACAAGTTCAATCTCTTTGGCCACAGCAGATTCTGCCCTTTTCAAAAAGGCATCCAAAGTCCCCGTACCCCCAACCCCTGCGCTCACTTTAGAGTTTGCTTTAGCCATATGTCAGTGCGGTTAATATAGTCAATACTCAATACCATGGGGGTCCAGACACATTAGAACCGGCAGTTCGGTTGAAGTGACCAGGTCAATATTATAATACAAAGTGTCTCAAACCTCACTTGTAGTTGTTGTAGGTGTGGTCCCTGAGATCCTGTCCACAGATGTTAAAGATAGGGCTCAGCCCGGCCTCCGTTGGCCACAGACGGCCCGCCCTTTGCCCGGGCTTAGCCCGGCGCCGCCCGCGCGCATCCCGCGGGACGGGAGGCGTTCTGCTGTTAAGTAGCGCCTCCGGGCGCTAGCTGTGACGTCACCGGTGCGCAGGAGCTTGCTGGGGCACCTGGGGTGCGTAGTTTCAACAGCCGTTCCCCTCACGGCACTGGAGATGCTGCTTCGCTGGTTCGCTACCCCGCCGCCGTTCCCCTCACGGCCGGAGCTTCTGGATTTTCTGATGTAAGTAATGCCGCTTTTAGGCTCCCCTGAGTGCTCGGCGCTCTGCTGTTAAGTAGCGCCTCCGGGTGCTAGCTGTGGCGTCACCGGTGTGCAGGTGCTTGCAGGGACACCTGGGGTGCGTAGTTTCAACAGCCTTTCCCCTCACGGCACTAGAGATGCTGCTTCGCTGGTTCGCTACCCCGCCGCCGTTCCCCTCACGGCCGGAGCTTCTAGATTTTCTGATGTTAGTAATGCCGCTTTTAGGCTCCCCTGAGCGCTCGGCGCTCTGCTGTTAAGTAGCGCCTCCGGGCGCTAGCTGTGGCGTCACCGGTGCGCATCGGCTTGCTGGGGCACCTGGGGCGCGTAGTTTCAACAGCCGTTCCTCTCACGGCACTGGAGATGCTGCTTCGCTGGTTCGCTACCCCGCCCCCGTTCCCCTAACTATAACTACCTATATATATATATATATATATTCTGTATTATTGTTGAGGAATAATTGCTAAACAAAAAATCTGGTCAGGACCAGGGGGGAAAAACGGAAACCATTACATAAAACATACTTCATCTCAGTACGCAGTAAGTTATTTTTTAAAACACAATAAATATCTACTGTGATGAAATGCTTTTGTGAAGTGATTTGAAAAGATTGCAGTTATGTTTTACATGTTTTAGCGTGATAAGTTTGTAAATGATTAACAATGTTTATGGTACGTTTTTTAAGAAGCTAGTTTGGGAACACTCGTAATAAGTGACTTGCATACTTTTTGTTGTTTTTAAATTCTACAGTTATTGTGTGCCCGTTGTGTACTTTGTTAAAGTTGTTTGATAAGAGGATTTATTCAGTTGTGCTTTCATTCTTGTTAAACATAAGCTTAGTGAAAGACATGGAATTTGGTTTAACCCTCATGGTATGTAAAATAAAACATCTGAAACCCAACATGATGATCTTGCAGGGGGTGAGAATGGACAGAACCATGAATGAAATTGTGTGAAAAATGAAAAACAAATACAAACATCCAGAAATGCTTTTGATTATCTTATGCATGCAGTTTGTAAGCATAACTAGGAAAAGCTTATTTAAAGTGCACTATTTTGTACTTCTTTAGCCATGTGCAGGGAATAAAAGGAAACATTCTCATCATATGCTTCAAGTGAATGAGTGAAAGAAGAGCAAGTTAACCAGTATAGCACCTTGACACACACCTCACACTGGTAATATAATCAGTGGTAGTGGTTTCCGATTCATTAGGTGAAGTGAAGCTCAGACTGGGTTGATATGAAAATCCGGTTGGCTAAACTAATGTTACAAAACCTCCCACTTATATTGTCTTGTAGTAAGAGAGTAATTTTACAACAAAGTTCACCCCATATAGATTTATTCCATTGCATGGAATTCCATGAAGTTGCTCTTCAGTAAAAGTAATGCGTCTGCAGTTTGAGATAATTTCACATTCTCTCTCACCCGTTTCATTGGCTACAGAGTTCATGACTTCATCACAAATGTAAACTATGTGAATGAAGATTATTTATTTAGGGAAACATGTAGCTACCTATGTATTTATTTTCGTTGTCATCGCTCCATGTCTGTCTAATTTATGCATGTTTTTTGAAACATTCAAAGGAGGGCGTTATACGTCTGAAACTATAAACCTTCTGTACATGCTGGTGTTTTACTTGTATATTTTATAAATGAAGTGTGCTCTGTTATACCGTCTTTAAGGTTTGTTTTTCGAAAGACTGAATGAGAACTTCAGACTTAGAAAAGACTTCCATCCTAAATTCACCCAGCTAATGGATGTTGAAAAAGTTACACCATTTTAAGAAAGTTAACTCCTGCAAATACATATTCACAGCTGATGAGACTAATGGAATAAGCGTATTTCTTTAAATTTCCTTCTTTGTATCTTGCTTATGCCTTTAGAGAAAAGAAAAATAAATGAGTCGAAGAATTCATATATATAAATGCAAACCTTTTTCCCTCTTCTATCCCTCGGCTATTCTTCTGAATCCACATAAATGACTAATATCCACCACTCAAATAACTTAAATATTTCACTATACTAATTCAATACTAATCCTTTATGGGTTCCGGAGTAGCGTGCTCCTCACTGAAAAAGCGCTTTGACGCCTCTTCAGGGGTAGTAAGCGCTATATAAATGCAATTACAGTACAAAACAATACATTAAAAACCTGGTACCAATGATTTTAATTATTGTTTTTTCCTGCAGATTCCCTATTTTATGAAATCTCATTGGGTGTGACTTTGAATCCATAAAACTCATCTCTCCCAGAAGAACTGCACCGAAGAGCACCATATTAGACTCTGTTGGAAAAACTGCACATTTGATATCTCTAGAAACTATGCACAGTTACTCTACTGACAATATCCACCGCAGTGATGCCTGAGAATTATTTTTCCCATCTATGTTAACGTTGCTTGGATCTGGCACTCACTTAGCATTGATTTATTGTCTTTATACAACTAATTAGCCCAGGGAATTTATCCCTTACAGCTTAGCGCTGGTAGCCATGTTGTCTGCAAAGGCATCAGTTGTCAGCGTCTAATCCCCATCAGCCTTGTATGGTGCCGTTGGTACAGTGACCTTGTTCAAACAGATCTGTTGCCAAATGCAGCCTTAGTGCATCACATATTGTGGGTTGGAGGGAGGAGGAAACCTGTTCTTCTGCCCCACTGTGGAGCCGACATTAGAACCTCTGAACGCGCTGAGAAGTGACATTCCATCCTGTCATAAAAAATGAAGCAACCCTTGTTATCTACATAGTCTGGACACTAGTTTAGTTAAAGGACTCTGGAGGCGGAACCAGCTCATGGTGACTGCATAGAAGTAATGATGTTTCCAGGTGAGCTGATTCTAGTGGTGGAGAAGATTCATCCTTGGGGCTAATTCTAATGGTGGAGAAGATTCATCTGGATATATTTAAATTTCTTTCTCCCTCGCTATTTCTTTTTCTCTTTCTTTCACTCTCTTTCTCTCTCTTTCTTTCTCTCTCATTCTTTCTCTCTTTCTCTCTCTTTCTTTCTCTCTTTCTCTCCCCACCCCCCCACATCCCTCTCCAGACTCCTCACAAGTGGAGTCCCTTTAGCAGGCTATGATAGGTATACACAAATTATGATGTCTCTGAAACAGTCTATCACCCCTTTTTGTTTTTAATTTGTTTATTGATTTTCACAGTTAATAAACATAAAAAGAAACATAATGTACAGAGCAGGTACAGTATAGCAATACAATAAGAATAATGTAATAACATCCTATACAGCAGTGTATCATCCTCCATCTTGTGAGTTGCAGCTTGTCTGTGCCCCAGATAGCAGTGAGCAGAGTCCAGGAAGTGGTAAGGAGACAGACTAGTGCTGTCTCTTCCCCAAAACAAAAGTTGTTAAACAACGATTTTCCCTTTCTGTGATTACTGTCTTTGCCTGTGGTTGTTACAGTTTAAAATTGTAGTTTTAACCTGCCTGTGATTGCATATTTTATCACCTGTTTTGTGTTTTAAACGTGTGGTTTTCCCTGGCCATAGTTGCTTCCATTTAGCGTGTTGAGTTGTAGGATTTGCAGTCCAAACTGTAGTTTATCCCTCTCATTCCTGGTGACAATTCAGTTTTCCCTCCAAATTTCTCCTTTGCTCTGTGCTAAGACCTGTATGTTAAAACAGTGCACCCCCAGCCACCATTTTGTATTCACAAGCCAGTGAAACCAGCCCATCTGCCTCCCCCTTCCCCCGCCACAGGGGGCTTCTGTGAGCAGTGTAAACTGTGTTTACTAGGGACTGTGCCCTTCCTTTTTTGGCCAGGAGAGGGAGTAAAGTATTATTCAAACAGTATTGTTAGATTTCAAGTTAGTGAGGCCTTTACCTGCAGTAGTCCAAAGTGTGGATTGAGCCTGTCTGTCTCCTAGGAGATTCTGAATAGGAGAAGCAGCTCCTCAGCCCCCATACCCAGGCCAGCAGTCCATTGGCTATTCGGCTCCCAGGCAACTCTAAACCCTCCCCTCACACTATCCCAAGCTCCTTAAGGCTTTGCTGGGTGCACCCCAAATCATTCTCCTCCATCTTTTGAGTTGCAGCCTACCTGTGCCCCAGATTGCAGTGAGCAGAGTCCAGGAAGTGGTAAGGAGACAGACTAGTGCTGTCTCTTCCCCAAAACAAAAGTTGTTTAAAAAAATTGATTTTCCCTTTCTGTGATTACTGTCTTTGCCTGTGGTTGTTACAGTTTAAAATTGTAGTTTTAACCTGCCTGTGATGGCATATTTTATCACCTGTTTTGTGTTTTAACCTTGTGGTTTTCTCTGCCCATGATTGCTTCAATTTAACGTGTTGAATTGTGGGATTTGCAGTCTAAACTCTGTAGTTTACCCCTCTCATTCCTGGTGACAATTCAGATTTCCCTCCAAATTTCTCCTTTGCTCTGTACTAAGACCTGTATGTTAAAACAGTGCACCCGAGCTACCATTTTGTGCTCACAAGCCAGTGAAACCAGCCCCCCTGCCTCTCCCCCTTCCCCAGCAACAGGTGTATTCTACATCAGAGGGTGCTTCTGTGAGCTGTTTAAACTGTGTTTACTAGGGACTGTGCACTTCGTTTTTTGGCCAGGAGAGGGAGTAACGTTTTATTCAAACAGTATTGTTACATTTCAAGTTAGTGAGACTTTTACCTGCAGAAGTCCTACGTGTGGATTGAGCCTGTCTGTGTCCTAGGAGATTCTGAACAGGAGAAGCAGCTTCCAACTCACTGGCAAGCAAACCTTGTCTGAGGTGTCTAGGACCTTATATGGTCTGCTAGTTGTTGGTACATGTGTACACTAATTGGTGATTGTATCGGGTGTTTCTATAGGATTAGGGTTAGTGTCCTCATTGGTTGGGTATTTGAGGGTTCTGATTGGTTTCTGGGTCTGTGATTCAATGAATGTAGGGTTGGGACTAGGGCTAGGGTTAGACCTTTAATTGAAAGTAGTGATTAGGGCTTGTGGTGTGATTGATTGCTGGACTAGTTGTGGGACTAAGAGTAGGGTTAAGCTTTCTATTGGAAGTAGGGACTAGGGCTTCCTGTGCCATTGGTTGCTTGGACTTGGGTTGGCACTACTGGTAGGGCTAGGGCCTCTATTGAACTTATAGATCAGGGTTTTTGAATTGATTGGGGGCTTGGACTAGGGCTAAGATTGGCTGTATTGTCCTGGTATCATATTGGTTCCAGATTTTAGGGCTATTGTTGTGATTGGATAGTGTTAGGGCGAGGGCTCCCATTGACTGAAGGGATCACCTGATTACTAGGGCTATAAAAGACCAGTGTTAGGGCGTCTCAGCACAGATGTTGAGGCTAAGGTCAGAGACGACAAGGGCAGTTGCCTGTTTGAGCATGTTAAGGGCAGAGAGGACAAGGGCAGTTGCCTGTTTGAGTCTGTTCGAGACGGGCCAGTGCCAGAAATGCTGCCAATTTTCCCAATTAGCAATACCCAGCCCACACCATCCACATCCACAAACTTATGGTACAAATGGATCTATATATTTATCACTTTCTTCTAATTTAGCATTTCAAATGCACTACCCTATTTCTCAGCCTATACTTTGCTCAATATATCTTCTAGCCTAACCTTCTGACTCCTCTCAAACATCTTTCTTCTACTCTTTTCAATGCACTACCCTATCTCTCATCCTATACATCTATCAATATATCTTCTACATCCACTCTCATTTATCCCAAACCCCATACCACTACTATGATCCCCAAAATACCCCTTTCTAGACTCTCTCCTACTCTACCCCTCCTTGCATCATCTGACACCTCTTTTACTATACCGATCCCCTAAAATAAACCTTTCTGAACTCTTCCCTCTGACTCCTCCCTTCCAAAACTCCTTTTTACTCATCCAAAAGCCTCCTCCTACTGCTAAAAAACCAAACAAACACCTTTCACTATTTTATCCCTCCACAATCATTTTCACTCAAAATTAACAGACTAACAGGTTCACTTCTCAAATTCCATATTCAACTATACTAATTCACCACTAATCCTTTATGGGTTCCGGAGTGGCGTGCTAGTCGCCAGAAAAGCGTTTCAACACCCCATCAGGGGTCACAAGAGCTATATGAATGCAAACCTTTCTTCCCCTTTTATCCTTCCGCTATCCTTCTCACTCCAAATAACTGACTAATACCCACCACTGAGATTACTTTCATATTTCACCATACTAATTCACCACTAATCCTTTATGAGCTTCCGGAGTAGCGTGCTTCAACACCAGCGCTATATCAATACAAACCTTTTTTCCTACTCTATCCTTCCGCTATCGTTCAAAATCCAAATAACTGACTAACCTATCCACCACTTAAAATGTACTTGCATGTTTCATTATACTAATTCAACACCAATCCTTTATGAGTCCCGGAGTAGCATGCTATTCGCCGAAAAAGCGCTTCGACGCCTCGTCAGGGGTAGTAAGCGCTATATAAATGCAATTACAATACAATACATCAGAATCTGACTCTCGCAACTGTTGCTTACCTAAGCACAATATGTCCCATCACAGTGCAAGATACGCACTATTCGCAAAGAGACACTCTGGCACAAGAGAGCATGCAATCCTTCTGCAAGTAGTCGCTTGGAAAATGAGTGAAGGTATTAGACGGTGTCAACAACTTATTTTATTAAAATACAGATGGTCCTTCCCATCACCGGACATGAGAGAGCTCAAGGGCCTAGTCCAGCTGTACTGTGACCCACATCAAACTGCACGACACTCGTATCCTAACAAGTGCACCAGGCAAACAGACGTTCTGTATTTTTTAACTGAAGCTGGTGTTGCTCTTAATTCCGCTCACCTTGGTCTTCCTGCGACGGCTCTGCCGGGCACTTTGCTTTCCTGGGGTTCTTGCTGTGGTTTCCTCCCGCTGCCGCCGCCATTTCATAACAGGCGCGGCCGCCGAGAGGGGGAACCAGTCCCAGAGACTACATTGCCCAGGACCCTCCACTGCACCCACGCCCATAACGCGCCAGGAGGCGCTTAAAAACGCGTCAGATTTTCGGCGGAGCGGGTTGCTCTTAATTCCGCTCACCTTGGTCTTCCTGCGACGGCTCTGCTCATAACGCGCCAGGAGGCGCTTAAAAACTTGTCAGATTTCCCGGTTTGCGGGACCAGCCATGCAAAGCCCGGGCAAAGGACGGGCTGTCTGGGGCTGACCGAATCTGGGCTGGGCCACCCCCTTTGGTCGTACCATCAAGGACAGACGGGGAACTTTTGACGGCTGTGGACAATATATCCTGGTATTTTACCATCACCACATATTATTTATGGTGTGTATTTTAGTTGTCTCATATGTGAATTGTAAGCTTTAATGTAATAATTTTCACATATGTTATCAATATTGTATTTGGAATTTTATTTAAAAGGATATAGCTTCTTTTATATTCTGAATTCATTAGCAAAATCAACGGCTATTTTCTCTATTAATTATAATGACAAAACGTAAGCTAAACAAGGGGATCACTGGTATTCCTGAGACCCCTGGAATCACAATAGATTGTTACTTGGTTAAAGCTGTCAGCGCCATCAATCAAGAGATTGACCAGGCAGAACGAAGACTCTCGGGCCTAGGTAATTCTCATGACCCACTAATTATGGCTGCTATTCAAGCGGAACCTGTCACTATAATAAATACACCTACTACTACTACCCAAAATACAAACTTAATAGTTCAAGGTGCCATTAGTGATCCCGAATTAATTGAATCCCCTGGTACCTTTAAAATCAACAGTTCCCCGTCCCCCAAAAGGAAACTTAATTGTAGGAGGCCTAAATTATCAAAGCAGGGACTCGTAAAAAAAGTTTCTAATCCCCCCACTCATATATATTCATCCTTAGTGAACGTTCCAAAGACAACAGGAACTTTTACTAAAGAGAAGGTTAGCATGATTGCAGACCTAGTAATAAGCTCTCTAACAACACATTTTAAACCCCTTGAGGATAGATTAGAGGAACTTAAAAAAGAAGTATGTAGACTAAAGGATGAAATTATAACGTTGGGAAAAAGTAAGCTAGTGGGTACAATTGAAAAATCTACTCATACACATGGACATGTAGCCCCACAAGGAAATGAACGCCCTTGTATAATAATGGAAGGGGAAGGGCAATCTATTGCCCCGACCCCAGGTTTGCAACACACTAATAGTACTCAAATCACTTCAGGACAGTGTAAAGGACCATTAGCAAACAATCTTTCAGTGAGAAATAAGGAGACCAAACAAACAGATATAAATACCCTAGAAAAAGACTGGCAGGGAGTAAAAAGACCCAAGACTATTGACCTATCTCCAGCATGCTGCCCGTATGTAACCGTACTGGCGAATGTTCCTCCACTTACACCGAGAACTTTAGAATCACACGACTAACTTAAAAACAGGGTTGTGGATTGGGTCCATCATAACTGGTTTTCCCATAGCTCGTGCAGACCAAATCCTTACAACCAGGAGAGTCAATTGGATTGGTTCTTCAAATAAATCCTTTAAGGGGGACTGTGTTATTGTAAACTTTAAAAATCCCCACTACGCCCGGACAGTTTTGGAGAAAGGTCCCACTAGACCACTAAATGCTGGAAGTATCTCCCTGCTACCGCTGGGGTATTTTTATAGACAATTCCAAGCAGTGGCCCTAAGATACAGGAATCAAAGCGAATGAGACCTAACGCCCAAAATCGGGTACCACAATATTCTGCTGTCTCAACGTCCAACAGATATCTCACATTAACATCACTAGAGGAGATAGATTGACACAACCCTGACTGCTATAGTCTATGTATGGTGGAACAAGAAAATAGGTTTTCCCAGGGGTCTGTAAGATCATCAGACAGCTACCCTGCGGACGTTAATAGTACAGGGGTTAATAGGCTAACAAAAGAGTACAACTTAGGCTCTCAACTGGATGTAGATCTAGAAAGTCCTGATATTTGTCTACCTAAGGAAGTGGATGGCATGCCAAAAAAAGGTTGGCATTGTCAACCCCTTGTTGTACGAAGCAGTTGATCCCAGGGGCGGAGTGTATGGTACCGGTAATGGGTATAGCCTCATTACCTGGAATATAGCTGGGTGGTCTCGGAAGATAGATTCCTTAGGTTGGAAGGATCTTGTAAATATTTTGATATTTTATGCCTCCAGGAGACCTGGTGTACGGAGCCCATCAATTTTGATGGGTATGTCTCATTTAACTTACCTGCACTGGGATCTGCCGCCGGCAGAGCAAAAGGAGGACTTTTAATACTTTTGTCCGTGAAGTTCCCACTGGAAGTAAAATTGTATAAAATGGTCTGATGCCACTCTCAAATTTTGTGGCTACAACGTAAAAATGGCCAAAATATCCTATTAATTACCTTTTATAATAACCAGTTCAATTCTATGCGACAAAGTGGTCAATAAATTAGAGAACGTACTAGATAAATTGTGTTATGATAATCAGGTTAACTTTGATTTTATATGGGGGGGTGATTTTAACATTTCCATGTGTCCATTGTCCCTAAGAAAGGTCTGTGGGTTTAACAATGATGCTGGGGACGAATGTGTCCACTTTCTGCACAGTACTTATGGAGAGGTATTGAACTCTGTCATGGCCAAATTTGATATGGAGGTGTTGCAGTGTGCCAAAGATGGGGATGGTAATATGGTACCGACATTTACTGGTAGAAATGCCTGCACTACCATTGATCACTTGTTGACTTCTGTAAATGTAAGTGTTAGCTGTACCACACCAAAGATATTAGAACTATCCACTAGTGACCATAACGGCATTGCTCTAACACTTCACATCTGGGGTACTAGAGATCAGAGATCAGACTACCCAAACTACCAATGTCCACTCTCCATGTGGACATTGTTGGTTTCCAACAATACTAAACAACGGTCACTAGAACATCACACCGGTTCGTACTCACTAGAATGAGACTGAGTATTCTCCATCATCTGGTGGCCTTCCCATGTGCTAGAAAACACCCAACTGCACCATGTCCATGTGACGGAGTCACAAAACGGAGCACAATGCACTTTCTCCTCATTTGTGATTTATATTTGTACCTTCGTATTACCTTTCTTAAACCTCTTTTTAAAAAATGCGGTATTTTAACTGTAAATACTGCCATGAACTTGCTGTTTTCACTACAAGAGCGAGATATCTGTTTTTTCACTGCACCTTACATCATCAAATGTATTGCTGCTAGAAAGAGTATGATATTTTAATACTTGTTATCCTGATTGTTGTTATGTTGTCCAATATACAGCAAACATATCCCAAAACCCATTGCTCTTTGGAAAAAAACGGTATTTTAACACTGTTACCCCGATTGCTGCTATATGTATAATGTATTGTGTATATTTTAACCGTTTGTGCTTTTATGATTGTTTTTAATGATCGAATAAAGCTTAAGAGAAAGAAAAAAAAACTGAAGCTGTTGAGAACTTTTTAACCACTGATGCCCCAAGTAAGTATGTTATGATGGCATTAATGTAGCTCTATAAAGAAAGATGAAGCGATAAATATCATTCAACATGGTTATGCAGACTTGCACTTAGCTTGTGTTGCCTTACTCGAGTGTTGGGCAAACACCTCATGGTATTGGCTCATAGACCATTCCTCGATGCTACATAAAAGAGGCAGGAGATTAGCAAGCAGATACATTCAGACTGCCAGCTTCACTTTACCCAGGTGACTTGTCTCGGGAGTCGCGTTCTGGCCCTAGGCCAAAAGAAGTGCGTGGTGGAACGTAAAGTGCAATAAGTGTACAACTCCCAGAATGTCTGTGGAAACAAATTCAAGGGATGGGAGCAAAGAGTCCTAGTGACAAGCAGTCTTAGGGTCACCAGAACTGTGTGTAAACATTGCAGTAAAGTTAATGTATCCATAAATGCTGCCTTCTGGTAACATCCAGAACACCTACAGCGTGTTTCATGCATATATGTAACATGAGGAGGGGCTATCTTGGTAGTACAAGCATTCTGAAACACTGAAAGCCGTCTGGGAATGCTCTAGAAATCAGAGTAAATAAATAGGTAATGTTTAGATTTTTAGGTCGATCCTGGGCAGTGCATGCTCTGTGAGGCAGTACCGTGTTTTCACTTTAATAGCAGATGCAGACCTTTCTTTAGACACAGCTGTTCTAAAGAAAAGGGCGTGGCCCCTTGTTGGAAACGGGGTAGCGCGGTGCGGAGCGGGTAGGCCAAACTCAGAGGCATTGTGTAAAGCATCTGCGCAACACACTCACAGGCGACACACCAGGCACACTACAAAAAGAGACCACACCAGGTGATGTGAAAACTTGTGTACTGTGAAATAAACACGTCAGAATGTAATCACAGTTGCATAAACATTGTGCCAACCAGCACTGGGTAGCAATTTACACTGGATTATTTACAGGGCAGCGCCAATCGGGCTGCTGCCAAAACCATCGCTCGTATAAAGGGATGAAGATAAAGGGCCATCAATAATAAATGTATATCTGACAGTAAACTCTGGCAAGATTGTGCATATAGCATCAATGCAATAAACATTAGACATAAACCTAAAGCATCAATAAATTAGCACAAGGCCTAACTTTAGGCATGACAACCTCATTAGGCCTGAAGGCATACCCATTAACATTAGGCATAGTATGCAGAACACCAACACTGTACACATTAGGGCAGAACATCAGGTATCGACCTCGGGCCTAGACCAGCCATGTAGGCATTAGGGAAAAAGCATTATGCATCTTATTGGCTTAAGTCCCATTGCATAAATATTACTGCAGGCATAAGGTACCTCCTAATGAATCAGAGTAGGCATGTAATGCGGGGGCATAAACAGCACATCAGGCATAACTTAGGCATCAATCGGAGGGGGCATAGACCTGTGAACCTAGAGGCATCCTTAGTATCCTAAGAGCCTGAGCACACATTAGACATACCATTCCTTAGCATGAGTCACGCTTGCAGGATGCATGGAGTGAAAACATCAAGTCTGAAAAACATCATAACAATAAGCATTATCACCAGCTTACCAGCCGTAACCATAAATCATACTGGGGCATAAAGTACACCAGCATTATAGGGCCCACCTAGGTAGGCAAACCATGAAGCATACCCCCCTTAACATAAACAGAGACCTATATCAGGCTAGGCATAAGGTAAAATCATTGTTGCCTGACATGAGGCATGAAAACATATTGTGAATTTGCAGTAGTATAAGCCCACTAGGTATAATCACATGAGGTCAAGCACCATCCATAGGTAGGAAAACACATTAGATCAGGCACCCGGTAAAACCATCATTGCAGGACTACTCTAAGCATGGAAAGGCATTAGGCCTATGGTCAGAAGGGCGAACCTTGAACAAGCACAACCGTTGCAAATATTGCCACCAATACCCGGAAGTACTGTCTCTCAAGTGGGCAGTACTGGGGCACCCAAGACAGTTCTCGACTGTATAAGATTAGGATCTGCTGGCAAGGTTGGGGTCTCTTCTGGGACTCCTGAGTCAAGTAGTAATGTTGCCCACAACGTTGCAACTGCCAACTATCTAGTGGGGCAGTTGTGGAGACTCAAGTCATCACTGGTCCCATCAATGCGTCCAAATGAGCCCCCCCTCCACGACTCCTGAAGACCAAGGTGCCACTACGTTGCAGCTGTGGAACCTAGTGCGGCACTCTCGATACTCGAAGAGCCCCACTGGGACTCGACAAACAGAATGCCCACAGTTGCAGCTGCCCATGCTCTCATGCAGTGCAGCTGTGTCCCTAGGTCAGTACGGGCCCTCCCAGTGCCTCGCTCACCAGCAACTGCTCACCTGGGGACAGCGCTCTCCTCGGTCTCCGCTTTGGCAGCAACAACTCCGCTCTTCACCTGGGGTCCGGGACTTCTGGGTATACTTGTGGAGGCGGGGTAGGCTCCCGTCCTCCGGCCGGCAGTGGCTTACGTCGTGTGGCCCCCGCCCACCTCCAGGCAGGCGTCAAAGCGTCCTTGTCGCGTCAGCGGTGCCTCTTCTCCCCGGGTCCGTAGAGGGGATTCCTGGAAGTTCTTCTCGTTGCGGCTTGGCCGCGGTGGTGATTTTGGGCAGCTTTGCAATGCGGAGTGGGCTCCCGCTGTTTAAATCAGCATTAAAAAACGCCGCAAACACACGGGGTGGGCACCCATGATAAAAATAAGCATAACTGCGGCAAAAATGTGGCACAAATGCAGGGTGGGCTCCCGCCGATTCAATAAATGTAGAGGCGGGGTCGGCTTCCGCGAAGGACCACATATGCGGGGTGGACTCCCGCTCTTTTTAAATAAGCAGTTCTCCCAGGCGTCACACGCTCCTCACCTCCTTGGGGGGTGGGGGTGGAAAGGTACAGCGCTCACCATGCGCTGGAAGGCACCACAGCTCTGGGGACAAAAATAGCGCTCCCTTCTCCTGGCATTCCAAATGTAGCGCTCATGAGGCGCTAGGGCCCAGAGGCACACAGTCCCACACAGGAACGTAGCGCCCACACTCCTCACCTCTTGGGAGTACAGTCAAGCCCAATGCAATGTTCCCAAGGCGTTAGGTCCCACAAAATAAAGCTGTAGCGCTCACGAGGCACTACGGTGCAGGCAGGCAAGTATAGTCCCTTGAAATATAGCGCTCGCGGGGTGCTAGGGGCAAGGAGACAGTTTTTTTTTTTTTTGTGAAGCCTTTATTAATAACAAAAGTAGCAGGACGGTACACAGCTTCTCGCCTACAACCTGAAACGTCAGGCCGGCAGCCATAAAAATAGAGTCTAAGGCAGGCTCATAATTGAAACAGCATGACAATAGAGATTAGACACAGCATGTCGCCTATAACCCCGCTGGGCCGGCCGCGATGTAAAAAAGGTAGTCAGGTAAGTCGTATATCATAGCAGAGGGTGAAGGAACACTGTATACAAGCAAGAAGGCAAATGGGGCTTCTTTTATCATTTTTTACAAAAACCAAACTGGGAACAATCCCTCCCATAATGTACCACCATATCTTGTATGTGGATTAGAGGATCTTGAGGTGAGGAGCCACAATGTACTGCTAAATAGTAGGGGCAACTTGCACCATTATTAGTGTGTTCCGCACCAGTGAAATGCTTCTGGCTAACACGGGAGAGGAAGGGAAGAGGAGGGGGAGAAGGGAGAGAGGGGGTGGGAAGGGGGGAAAGGGGAAGGGGAAGGGTATGGGGGGAGGGGGGGGAGACATCCTATGGTTAAATCTGTGAGGTCAATAGAGTGCCAAGGTCATGTGAGTAGTGCTGCGTGTGACATGCTGGTAACGAGAGTATTCAGACCGGTATGAGCTGTGTGCCGCAGAGCTGCCTAAGGCCGGGCATCTGGAGTGGACAAGGCATGTATGAGGACTCCCCATAATTAGGAGGCAGAGGAGTATCTTAGGTCAGGGACCTAGGGACATAGTGTGCAGGCAGGCCTGTCCACAGGCCAACAACCAGGGGAGGGAGGGAGGGACGAAGGGGGGAGGGGAAGGCATGGGAGTAGGGCGATCAGGGCAAGGTCAAGGCGAGGAAGAGGGGAGAAGGGGAGAGGGCTTCAGGTATCAGAATGTTCCTCGCTCTGGCGACGGAGTAGATAGGCAGTGAGGGGCCCCCATATGTCCTCGGGACGTGATTTGTGTGGTAAGAGTTCGGCATAATTGTGGAGGTGATCTTGCCAGGTAGACATAGTATTGAGCCAGATCTTGAATTTAGGAGCACGGCCTCTGCCCCATCTACAGGCAACATGGCGTTTGGCCAACAAAAGGCCTAGCGCAAAAAAATTTCTATGTGCCTTCAGTGCCGGGACTGCATGCCCCAACAGGGCGGTCCTGGGACAGGGATCTATATCAACCCCAACCATATCAGATAGTGCTCTAAAAATGGCATGCCAATAGTCCGCCACTGCAGGGCAGGTCCACGCTAGATGGAAGAAGTCGGCACCCTCCACCCCACACCGGAGGCAGCGGTCATTGTCGCGGAGGCCGAGCCGGAATAATTTGGAAGGAGTGAAGTAAATGCGGTGCAAAAATTTTAAATGAATCAACCGGAGACGAGTATTACCGGTCACTGCAGTAGTATGCAAGCAGCTTTCCTCCCATTGATCGTCAGAGAGCGGTGTGTCAAGGTCACCGTCCCATTCCCTACGTACCTTGAGCGGGGGAGGCGATGGGGCAGGCTGGGCATGTTTATACAGCATGGACACCACATGTCTAGGGGTTTCAGTTTGTAAGAGCGAGTGCAAGGGGGCCAGAGTGTCCGGCTCGTCAGGGAAGTTTGGAATGACTGCCTTGACATTCTGCCGTAATCGGACATAAAGGAACATATCCATGACAGTGGGGGTGGTCTACCCAAAGAACTGTGCCCAGGTACGGAACTGCCCTTGGAGGAAGAGATCTCCCCAGGTGTGGATCGCTAGTTTTGTGAGGAGTTTGCGCCCTATCTCCTCGCAGGTTACTCTCAGTCTGGGGTCGTGTGCTAAAGGCATACATGGTGAGTATAAAAACTTGACCTCCATGTGAGCCGCTAATCGGCGCCAGGCCTGGACAGTGCAGTCAACTGTGGTGGGGTCGCGGTCTGATATACTCGATTCGGTATATAGATAACCCGATGGTTGTACGGGGCGCATATATCCGTCTTCCACCGCCAGATGGGCCATGAAGGGAGGGGGATGCAGCCAGTACGCCACGAAGTGGCCCTGGGCACAATCATAATATCGCTGAAAGTTAGGAACATCAAACCCACCCTGATGATAAGGTAACATGAGCGTCTTTAGACTAATCCTAGCCTGTTTGCCACCCCAAATAAGTCTCGACAATTGGGAATTGAGGGCATGAAAGAAGTGGGAGCCCGGACTATATGGTATATTAGTAAAAAGGTATAACAACTTGGGGAGTACAACCATTTTTATAAGGGAAATGCGCCCCGCCATCGAAAGTGGGAGATGGATCCATTTGGTGATGGTATCAGTTAATTTGTCAAGTACAGTGCCGTAGTTAGCCCTGATGAGGGTCTCACGATTCCAGGATACTACCACCCCAAGGTATTTGATTTCCTCGGATTCCCATATCAGGGGATAGTCCAGGGGAAATTGCACGGTCTTATCTGTTAAGGGGAATAGGGCCGACTTCGACCAATTGATCTGTATTCCCGAAATAGCACCGAATTTGGTGATTTCGCGTAGCAGGGGGTTAAGGTTGTCTCCATATTTTCAGCATATAATGCTACTAGGAGCTGTCGCTCTGGGTATATTAGAGAGCGTGGTTATGATGTTGTCGGAGCTTGGCAGCGAGCGGTTCGATGGCTATCGCAAAAAGGACAGGGGAGAGAGGGCACTCTTGTCTGGTGCCTCTGTGGATGGCAAAGGGCGCAGACCTGGCCCCATTGAGGAGGACCGAGGCACACGGTTTACCATAAAGCAGCTTTATCCAATCCAGGAAGCTGTAAGGGATCCCCATGCGTTCAAGGAGGGCCAATAGATAATCCCACTCAAGGGAATTGAACGCTTTAGTGGCGTCCAGAAACACAGCCGCAGCCTCGCACCTTGGGTTAATATCTTGTAGTACAGCCTGAAGGGTGCGTAAGTTATGTGAAGTCGCCCTATTTGAGACGAAACCCACCTGGTCAGGGAGGACTAGACACTCCATCAACAGGTTGAGGCGAGACGCCAGGACTTTCGCTAGGATTTTGACATCCGTATTAAGTAAAGAGAGGGGTCTATAGGAGTCACAGTGTTCCGGTGGCTTGCCCGGTTTCAAGAGGGACGTGATAAGGGCTTCGCGCATAGAGGCGGGTAGGAGTCCACCTTCGAGGGCCGAATAGTAAACTTGCTGGAGTATGGGGGCAAGGATATGAATATATGGTTTGTAAAAGTCGACTGGCAGCCCATCAGACCCAGGTGATTTGCCTGATTTCATGGACATGATGGCGTCTTTTATTTCATCTACTTCGAGTATATGGTGGAGAAATTTTTGTTGGGATGGGCCAAGCCAAGCAATGGCTGTGTCGTCCAAGTAGGGACGCAAATCAATAGGTGCCGATCTGTGAGAGGTGTAGAGAGTGGAGTAGTGATTCGTAAGAATACGGAGTTGTTCGGACAGGTCTTGTTGTGGGGTTTGGTGCTCATCAAGCAAGATGGTGACAAAGCTATTGTATCTAGGGGGCCGAACAGCGGAGACAAGTGCCCTTCCGGGCCTATCTCCCTCACCAAAGACACGTGCTGTGTACTGTTTGCCGAGGAATTTGCGCTCCCTATCCGCCGCTTCGGCATATTCGTTCAGTTTTTACCAAAGGAGGGCATTAGAAGAGTGGTCGCGGGCCTCGCGAGTACTAATGTGTTCCAACTCCCTCAGCTCGTATTCAAGTTTACGAAGCTCACCCCGCAGGGATTTAAGGACTCCACCCCCTTTAGAGATACACCAACCGCAGACGGTGACCTTAAAGGCCTCCCAGACCACGGTGAGGTCCGATACCGACCCCACATTCCGGTCAAAAAAGTCTTGGATGTCTTGTTCAAGGTCCGAGTCTGCAAGATGGGAGGGATTGAGGCGCCAACTCAGATACGGGGAGGTCTCAATGGGGATGCGTAGTGATATTAGGACCGGGGAATGGTCGGAGAAAGTCCTAGCGAGGTGTGTGGCTTTAATTAACCAGGGAGTGAGGCCTGCCGATAGGAACATGTAATCTAGTCGCGCCCATGTGGAATGTACTGCCGAGTGATGAGTGCCCTGCTTGAGGCACGGATGTAGGTGTCTCCATGAGTCAATGAAGCAGTGTTCAGCAAGCAAGGAAGACAGAACGCGCTGAGTATGGGAGTAGTGTGCAGCCTGAGGGTGAGATCTGTCCATGCTCTGTGTCACGACAGCATTAAAGTCCCCACCCAGGATCACATGGCCTATGCCCAAAGTTTGAATTTTACCCCACATTGGGAGTAGTGATGAGGTATCATCGACATTGGGGCCATAGTAGCAGGCAAAGAGGACCGTGTGTGAGTGTAGTGTCCCCAGACCATGCAGTATCTGCCACCATGTCCGCCTCCGTCACGGCAGGTACGAATTTCATACCCCGTTGAACCAAGATCGTAACTCCCCTGGCATAGTTAGAGTAGGAAGAAAAAACCCTGCAGGAGGCCCATCTGGATGCAAAGAGGGAAGTGCTGTCTGACAGTAAATGCGTTTCTTGGAGCATAGCAATTGAAATGCCCTGCCTATCGAGATATCCCAAAATTTGCCTCTTCTTTCTGGGGTTATTCAACCCCCGAATATTCCACGATACCAGCTGAAATTGGTGCGCTGGTGGCATAACCTCTACGTCACCCATTCATACATAAGTAGCATCCTGTAGCATGAAATCACACAGTTTAGGACCAAAGCACATTTAACTCTGAACATAGCCCAATTACCTCGCAGATACCCCCCCCCCCCCCCCCCCCCCCACGCTCCTCCCAGGGTCAACAGAACAAGCATTGCTATGTCATCAGCAGTGAAACAAAAAACTTTCCCACCCACACCGGCAACCCCAACTGTCCGGGAATTCAGCCCCCACCCAGCATCCCAAAAACCAAACAATTTAAACCCTAGACAGAATATGACACAAATACCACCTCCCAGGAGGGAAGGGGTGCTTAGGGGTTCGCCCATTGGGGGGGACTGAAACTAGGAGCACCAGACGTACCAAACCACCCCCTTACTTACACCCACAGACCACAGGCTAAACCTGTCGTCCAACGTGGGACGGAGGTGGGCGACCGAGCGCGTACGTGAATCTTAGACCTTTAGGCCCCGTGCTGATCTAGTACCCAATACAAAGCATATAAAAACAGTCACATCTTAGGCAATATTCAGCGCACATTTTGCGAAAAGGGGGACAGTACCACCATAATGTCTCTCAATCCTGTTGCGACAATGGTGATTGCGACCTAGATCTGCGCCGAGCCGCGTCGTCTCCACCTCGCTCCCTCCTGCAGCTCTTAAGGAAGTCCTCCACCTGTTGAGGGTTTTGGAAGAGGTGATGTTTACCCTGAAATGTCACTTTCAATCTGGCGGGGTAGAGCATAGCATAAGGGATCTCCTGCGCCTGGAGCTTCTTTTTGACCATTGTGAATTTGCGCCTGGCCTCTTGGACGGAAGAGGTGAAATCGGGAAAGAAAGAGAGAGTAGTTCACAGTTCACAGTTCCCACCTCTCTCGCCCGTTTTAACACCGAGTCTCGGTCTCTATAATTCAGGAAGCGCACAATTATGGGGCGCGGTTGAGCTCCGGGAGGCAGGCGCGCCGCTAGAGATCTGTGGGTCCGCTCAATGATGAAGTGTGAGGAGAAGGATTCTTTCCCAAACAGTTCAACGAGCAAGTTCTCTGCGAAGGTCTCCATTTTACCTGTGTTGGTGGTCTCCGCAAGGCCTAGGATTCCGACGTTATTGCGCCGAGACCTCGCTTCCAAGTCCTCGTTCTTATCCGCGATGAGCTTGAGCAGCCTGCCCATTTGAGTGACCTGTTTACCCATTGAGGTGGCGCCATCTTCCAGGACCGAGATCCTATCCTCCGTCTCCTTGATGCGGGTGTCATGTTGCTCAAGCTTAGTGACAACACTGTCCATGCATGCGTTAATGTTGTCTATTTTGGCGTCGATCGTGGAGAGGCTTTGCTTCAGGCCCAGCAGTAGTGCTTTCCAGTCTTCATCCGGAGGCGCCGGGGTAGGAGGGCCGCCATCGGGTTCTGGCGTCGGTTTAGTAGTCTTTTTGGTTTCGAAAGGAATTTTGGACTGTCGGGCATCGTTACGGCCCATGTCTCTTCTGGGCGTCCGCGATGAAGGAGGGGAATTAGACGCCAGGTCGCAGTGAGGCTCAAAGTGAAAGCTGAGACGTTGCCCACCAGGCCGTGCCCGCGTGGAGAAGAGGGGAAGGCTGCGTCAGGGGGGTTCCAGGTAACCAGTTAGGGGTCCTAAGGAGGGAGGACAGCACGAAGATCAGGCCTGGAGGAGTGGCAGCACCGCGGACCGACATCCCACGCAGTGCCTCAGTCTGGGCAGGCCTCACAACAGGTCACACCAATGTCTCTGTACAAGGATGGAGGTATAAGGAGTCGAACAGTAGGCAGAGCAGTAATGGAAGGGGGATGGGAGGAGGGATCCGAGTAGCCAGCCGCCCTGGGTAAAGTGCCAGTACGTGGATGGAGTTATGTGCCTCGCTGATGCCTCGGGACCGCAGCAGGTGTGACCGGCCGGGTGTGAGGGGGCCGCACTAGACCCGAAGGTATCGTCCAGGGGGCAGGACGGACGGGCAGCAGAGCCCAAGCCGGCGCAGCGACCACACAGCAGTGAGGCTCGGAGCGGCCCAGTCGCGGCCAGGAAAAAGGCGCCAATCACAAAGATAGAGTGATCCGATCGGGCGCCACCGTTGATGCAGCGGGAGGCGGGCAGCCACAAGTCCAGTCAGTCCATGCCCCGGGGGGGGGGTGACCGAGGAGGTAAATGGCCGTGAGGCCTCCGCACTAGGCCCCCTAGACGCCCCGGGAGCCGGCCCAAGATGGCGGAGGGTCCGGGCGCCGGAGATGCAGCGCGGCCCAGTCAGTCTCAGCTGCAGCGCCGGGGGAGGGGGAAGGAAGGGAGGCGGCAGACGAAGCCCGAAGGCAGCAGGCAGCCCTCACCTGAAGGATTGATGCCCCCCTGGGCGCGAATGCGGTCTCCGAGCGTTCCGCGGGCAGGAACTCCGCAACAGGCCAGACCTCCAGGCCACAAGGCACTGGACTTTCCTGGTGAGGCAAGGCCGAACAGGAGAACCACTGCAGCAGCTCCGCGGGTCGCCCAAGTTTTCACAGGCCTCCGATCTCGCCCAGACCCGAGCTTTCAGGACAAATTGGGTATCGCCGTGATCAGCACGGAGAGATGCAGATGAAGGGGCAGTGTAGGAGCGAATATTAGCATCCAGGATCCCAGCAGGATAGGCAGGAGCGCTCGGTCATTCGGGAGCCTCACACCAGTGTGGCCATCTTGGTCTGGCGCCACCTAGCGCCCCCCCCCCCCCCCCCCCCCCCCCGGGGGCAAGGAGACAGTTAATGCAGGGCGAGATCTGCAGGCAGTAGGGCAGCTCACCAGTCCTGAAGCAGAAGTTCCTAGGAACAGTCATCCTCCATTTCGACGGCCATCCTGCTAGCGCAGCAGTCTCCACTCCAGCAGAGTCTCTCACTAGTTCTGTGGACAATAGAGGGGTTCAGATCGGCACAGGGGCCAGCACACAGGCCCTTGCGGCGGTACCTCCTACAAGAGTGTCTCCTCTCAAGCGAAGTCCACGCCCAGACTGAGCACATGGAGGCACAGCCCCCCTATTTATTCCCCCTCTCCCCACCTACCAGAAAGGTCTAGAACCTTCTAGAAGTCTCCAGGCAGTTCCAGCCCCAACTGTCACTGTAGGGGAGGTGTAGGGCGCCCTGTCTGCCAGACTTCTTTCCAAAAGCTGGGGCTGGGTGACAGACAACTAGACCGGCAACCCACCTGAGGCAGGCGGCACAAACACACAGCAATGGCATCCATTTTAAAAATGAAGTAACTGCAATGGTGAAAATAAAGGTGTGTACATCATTGCACAGCACTTAATGTTTTCTTCTCACACCACACATGGCATATACATTTCCTACCATGGGGGAGATGTTCCCTATCATCTTGCTTGGAAGAGCTGAGGAATTTTGGTCGCATGCCTGGTGGCCCTCGGAGTTAGGTATGTGTCCCTGTCCTAAGTCATCAGTACGTAACCTGTCAATCATCGACAGTTCCTTGTGTATGAAATCTCACGTTAATCAGGTTTTCGGGATCTGATATGGGATTATGCGTAATCTTCGCAAAGGTTTCAAGTGGCTACCCATTGAAGCAAGGAAACTGTTGGTGCAGGGTCTTGTCATCAGCCGTCTTGACTACGGAAATGCCCTGTTCACGGCTCTTAATGAAGACCTGCTTTCCAAGCTCCAGATTCTTCAGAATACTGCAGCCAGACATGCCCTTAATCTTCCCCGGAGATTCTTCGGACCTTTCATTGGCTCCTGGTCCGGCAAAGAGGCCATTTCAAAATCCTAAGTCTTGCACCAAAAACAATGTATGATGCTGGCCCATACTACCTAAAAAACAAACTACAATGGTATATACCGGGAAGATCATTAAGGTCAGGCACTAAATCATACCTAGCTCAGCCTCGTATTCGAACCTTGCGCAACAGGGGCCGCTCCTTTTCTTACCTTGCCCCTATAGTATGGAATAAATTACCTGTACACATTTCCTCCGTAGCTGATCACAAATGTTTATGCAAAAAACTTAAAACCTGGCTTTTTGCCCAGTAAGCTAATTAGTGCCGGATTGCTGTCTGTTCTATTGTCCTTTCGTTGCTAACGCCTTGAGACCTCAAGGTGAGATGTGCGCTACACAAGAATGTTTGACATTTGACAAGGGGGTGTTTACTAATATAAGCCTATGTAGGGCAGAAAGCACACGCACTTGGTACTGCTAACCAGCGCAAAATTGTCCAACGTCCTGCAACCAGTCATTCCACAACAGCAAAAAGGCTAGGGGGAAAGCAAAAAGTTTCGGGATGACTCTGCAAGCAGGGCCAAGTCCAACACTTCTATTAACGTGAAAGCGCAGCATGGGGCGTTTGTAAACAACAAGCATTTGCAATGCAATAGGTCTCGCATTTTAGAAACTTTGATCTATTGGTATTGTAAATGACAATGCCTTCTATTATTGCATGTTTTTTAACACATAAATAAAAGGCATCGTCATTTACAATTATAATAGCTCAAAATCTCGCCATTGCGAGACCAATTGTATTGCAAATGCTTATTTTTTGCTAGTTGCAAGATTTTTTGGAAAAGATGGCTCGATGAACGAACACAGTTTTCATGTTGCAGCTGTAAAACTAACTGATTTAAATATATTTACACAGATGTGTAACCCACCAGGAATAAGCAGATAAACAGTTTCAGTTTATTATGCGCAAATGTTACCATAAAAGAGAAAATAAAACATGAAGTACAGTGCACACACTCCTAGCAATCTGCAAGTGTATGTCCTGGTGAAGTTTCAAAGAAGATTATATCCAGTGCACACAACATTTCTTCTAGGAATCTTCCGGCTCCACTTCGGCTGGTGCTCATGTGCCAGCCACACAGCAAGGTGAAGGGTGACGAGGTGATAGTGCATGTCTGACAAGCTATCCCACTGGAATTTAGACCTTAAGTGGAAGGGTTGCTGGCCCGACGCCATGGATAAAGGGTGCGAGCGAAGAGACCCGACCGCCGTAAGAACTCTCCAATCTGCCCGATTTGTGCTTTCAGCAGAAGGTTCGAGCAGCACACCCAGAGAAGTGATGGTTAGTGTGCAGTTTCAGACAGCAGAAGCCCCACTCGTACAGTGGCAGCAAAACTAAACTACTGCAGTCTAGGAAATCACAACTTGTGAACTGTCCTGTGTGTGCAAGCCCGGCATAAATGGTATTGCTAGATACACAGTGAAAACACACTTCCTGAACTGACCTTGATTTAGAACAACGAGCAGTTGTTTTCCTTTCCGAGTTTTCCTTTCTCATCCCCCAGTTTTAAGGGTTTTGACTGGACAAATCTTGTGAAATCCTTGTGTGCGATCCTTGTGTGTGATTGGTACACTAACCACTTTAAGAAGCAAAGGTTTTAGCTCAGCCAGTGTTTTTTTAAAAAATCTCAAAATACAGGGTTCAACAGACGCCTTTTGTTGGTATGATTACTAGACACGCAACCTATGCATGCCTGCAGCCTTAAGTATACCAGAATGAAAAAACAAGTTGTGTCAAAACTATGCAAAAGTGATGGTACATAGCCATTTTACCTACCGGCCGCAGTGTATATCCGTCCGCAATGCCCAAAAAAATGCAGAGTACTGGGTGTGTTCAAATAGTCGCCGGTGTGTTGGCGGCTATGGAGATAGAGGTAGGATAATCGTACGGTCCATACCGGAGTTAAAAAGCGGTCACCATTGCATTCTGGCAGTCCTGTGATGTTGAGTAGTTGCTCGGGTTAGGGCAGTTGCCCAAACCCCATTAATTGATACTACCAATGAGTTTTAAAAGAATATTAGTGATCAATCACCACTCGCTGTGCTCGGGAACTATAGAATAATAATTTAATTCAAATTTAAACAATGGTGTTACGGCAGAAACATGCCGATCCCAAACAAAGCACCAAATGTGGAGACAAAACCAAATAAATGCACAATACCTAAAATCAATGTTCTAGTGAGCATAGCGCATAACAATTGTAAACACACTTAAACAATGCTGAAACCAAATGAAATGGCGTTCAAAAACAGGAAAGCAGAAACAGAGTGAATGAAAGCACATGTGCTGCTGTTACAACCAGAAACCAATGCAAAATAGGGTCCGAAATTAAAGCAAATGGCCAGACGCAAAATGAGACATGTAAGAGTGCCAGTAGCCATGAGAGGGGACAACTGGGCAAAAGGACGGACAAATGACAAGGATTCACCTTTGAAAAACAAGGAATTTGAAAGGCATGGAAAGGTACCAATAAAAAGCGATCGGCGTGCTGAAAGCCTCATGAGCAGACACAGCATGTCTCTCAAGACAGCACATGTGCTGCCTATGCTCTACCTAAAAAGGAGAATAGATTAAATAACTTAAGACCAATGAAATCTTACAGACCTTCATGAAGGAAACATAACAAGGGTGGAACACTGAAAAGAACACAGAAATCGCTTTCCAACCATCCTTGAAGATCAGAGATGACCTCTTCATACAATACGGATTACTCAACAGAGGAAACAGAATAGCGGCATCCACTAGTACATGACTGAAACTAATAACACTACCATAACAAGGTCACTTAAGAAAACTGAAGAAGCAACTAGAAAATATCTATTGTTGGCCAGGCATAGAGGCAGCAAGGGAAAATCGGGTAGAACGTTGCTTAGAATGTATACAAAGTAAGAAAAGAGTCATAACCTGAAATACACGATTTACACTTGCTAACATCGCAAAAGAGACATGGTGGACCTAGATTTCATTGTACCTTTGTATGCCTTATCAAAGAACTTACGAAATGCTGCTGTTGTGGTAGACTACAAAAGTAAAAAGATTTAAGTCAATTTTGTAACAGAAAGTATGTCAAACATAACAATAATGTTCCTAGAGGAATATATTTAGCGGGAAAGGTATGATACAAGAAATTGTCACCTCCAAAAGAGTGTAATTCACGTCACAACAAATGAAAGAATACCTATGTGCCAACAACAACAAACACAAGAGAACAACACTTTGGTTGTTGAGTGGAATAACTGAAAAGGAGGGACACTGTACATATTGCAGTCAAGTGCAACATAAACGGCGAAGCAAAACACATTGAAAGCATACAGAAGCACCATCAAGGAATTCAGACGTTTGTTTGACAGTTTCTCCACATTACCGGTAATTAATAAAATACAAGTCTACTGCACCAGCTCTGTTCCTGTGTGTTGCTTGACAGAAGATCTAAGGAAACGTGCACAGTGCAGTTCCTTTGTGTGTTACAAATGTAACATATGACATCTTTGGTACTGTGTAAATTGTATTTATTGAGCTGTAGGAAGCACCGAACCACAACTTTTTTTCATACATATCCTCATCCCACTGTGACAGTTTTTTGGATCTCATCCTCACAAAAATGCTACAGCTTCCCAGGGGAGGCCTAACGAGGAGAAATATCTTTATTTATCCTCGTTACTTCCTCTTTCTGGGTGTGCTACATTCTACAGCGGACAAAGGAATATGCCTCAGGGGATTGCTTTTGTGCAGGAAAGTGCCCCTTCCTGCATAAAAGAATCCTGCATGCAACGCAGGCACCCTTGCATGGTTGGTGCTAGCAGCCCATTGTTCGCCAGGGCTGGGGAAAAGGCAGGAATATGCTATGTTGTGTTAAATACAGCGCATTTGTGCCCTTTCCTTGTAATGCAGCACAGCACAGCAAGGTAACTTGCTACATAGGCCCCTAAATACTTTTCCATGTACATCATAGCATAATGAACGCACGTGGAAAACGTGCAAGGAAAAGAAACATGAATCGCGAATTGCATGCAGTAATGGGCTTGGTAATTCTGGGTAATGTGTGTAAGTCCCCATTCTAGATCCAAAAACCCTTGATGGCCGGTCCCTGGGTTGATGAAATGATCCAGAAACTGTAGCTTCTTGCCTGATATGCCTGTTTACTTTGTGTCCACCTTGCAATGGATCCCTGCATCCAGTGTTCCATTCAAGGCCATTTCCGGAACTGTTGGGTATTTCCAATTGTAAAGTCAGTGCAGAAGAGGGCAGGTGGTGCATTTACTTTTTCGGTGAATGTCCCAATGCTAACCTCTTAAGTGAGTTCCAAGTCTGAAATTGTTCAAAGCCCGTTTCTTGCAATGGCGGGAGGGAGTTGGTCTTAGTTCTTGTATCACAAACACATTTACCTCTCTTCTTGTTGATAAATGTATTTTTAACAAATTCGAATACAAATTAGCACTACAGAAAATCACCTAGAACTTGCACCTAGCCAGTTTCTTTATTTAAGTATACCTTCCCTTCTTATGTGGAAATTCACCTCCTGTACCACACATTCCTGCTTCAGAGCTCGCCACGATTTTTCAGTGTCACATCCTCTGGGGCCCCGATGCCTCCACATGGTCTACACTGGGGGTACAATGGTGCCATGCCAAACACTACGTACCACTAGAAAAAGGCAGTGGTGCAGGCAGCTCAGGTCCTTAATTACTAAAGTATGTGCATGCACTTGTGTAAGGCAGCCCAATTTTGCACTCCGTCTGCAGAAATGTAAAATGGTTTGCAAATTGAAACTGTATTTTGGGTTGTGCGATCACTTCTGAAAAACTTTAAGAACTTAGATAAATAGTGTACCACCCATTTGATGATATGGGAGGGACCTACCCTAGAAACATGGAATGAAAATGCACAATCTCCTACTAACACACAGATGCATGTTGACCATCGCTTTACTGTGGACATCATGTAACCTTGTTAACTCCGTGTATGCCCACCAGGCCCCTCCATTTGCTAAGTTAGCATGTAAGTACAGCATAACGTGCAACTTCATCGGATATGCATATTGTGAGCCCTTGATAAAGTGGCATTTTGTTAAAAGGTGTTTAACTGTCTAAAGGTTTCAGTGCTTGCGCGCATACAGTTAATTAATACTAAAATGTTCTTTGTTGTTAGAAAAAAACTAAAAAGAGCTTTGGCAAAGCTAATAGACGTAGGCTCTAACAGGCTGATCTATTGGCTTTGCCAATGCTTGTTTGAATTGAAATTAAGTAATGCAAAAATGGCTACCAATGTGCCACATCACACACAAAAGCAAGCAGGTCCATGGATGGCCATTTTAGAATGGCTCTTCTATTAAAGAAAACTTATTCCAAAACTATTGTGCGATGTGACACATGTAAAATGTTCCAAGATGCTCACTAATCAATGTGCATGAATGTATGACGTAAGGCACCAGCAGCCATTTTGGTCATTTTAATTTACTGTTGTAACATGGTTGGCAGCCATTTTTGAAGGGTACATTTTAAGTAAAAAAAAAAAATAGTGCAAGCCAGCCAAACGAAGAAAGCGAGCACCCCGGTAGCACTTCGCAGCTGCTGGACCCTCGGAAAATAAAATAATTTTTAAAAAGCAATTTCAAGGAGCTAGGAAATACAAGTCCTCTCAAGTAATCAGTGGAAGGATACAACTCATCCAGTCAGAATATTGTGAGAACGAAATGCTCTTGGGAGGGACAAACACAAGTACAAGGAGGAAAACAATTGCAGCAAGAAAAGGGAACTGAGATAAACAACAAAGTCATGCATCCATGAGCAAGGGGCTGTATATGTTTTGTACTGGAAACAATAAGATAGCTGTCTTCACTAAACTAATATTCTTTTCTCAATTTTTATGATCCCATTCTCCATGATCAATTCAATTTTATAACCAAACACTTTCTTTGAAAAAAAAATATATACCACAAGAGAAATATGGCAATCACATCCTACTTTGTCTTTATTACTGAAAAACCTGGATTCACCATTTACATAAATGTGTACAATCCATTATATTCATTAAATCATTTGGGAACACGTCATCAAAGGCCATCCAAATTTGAAAGTGTTGAAATTTACTCATAAGAAAATGTTTGTAAACTGTTATAAATGGAGTTGAGTTTTAACAAATGGAAGTGCAGATCATAGTTTACTGGATTTGGGTAATTTGAAGAAGGGTTGATCCAAAAATTTTTTATCTTGCTCAACGTAAAGTACTCCATTCCCAGGATAATCTCGTTATCAGACAGAAAGACATGGTATACAGAATAATTATTGAGGCATTTTGTGTTTTAAAAAAATCTGCAGTCAAATCTCTGTCAATTGTTCACATTGTTGACCAATTCCACTGTCTGCAGTGTAGACATTAATGTTCAGCTGCAACTGATGGCTACAGAAGGTGTGTTCTGCACCTCAATTTAGAAAGGATATATGGTGGTTTTCATGCCTCTAAGTGCCCATCGAGAAGCAGGCACATTCTCCTTTTGGATGTCAAGGTGAAAAACAGGCTCTCGTGAGGAAGTTGAGGAGATGTAGACAGGACATGCGAACGTGTCCGATGCTTTCACAGGATCACTCATCCCAATCTTCTCTGACATAGGCAGGCAGTGCAGATGGATAACAGGTAATAAGCTGGGGCTTTGCTTCGGTGCAGCATCAAGAAGTTCAGCATCAGTCTTATTCCAGGAGACCCCCCAGATATGGATACCATGGATAAACATTCCTTCATGTGGAGGATCTCGTATCTAATTGACAAGAAAAAACATGTTATGCATCTTTTTTGTTTCAGAATTCAAAGTATTATCCAGCCATAGCAACAGATAAAAGATGAGTCCTCTGGTTGCTGCTGAGACAATTTAAACCTATGGTAATGATTTCTTCTGAGACATGTCTATGCATTTTAGGTTTTGAATGCCTCAAAACCGAATCTGGATGAAGTCCCCCAACTAGAGGCGTGCCTCTTACCTTTGTCAAAAAGTTATTCAGTGAACTGTTGGGGTTCCTCTAGCATCTGTGAGCAGGTCCCCCCTGTAGGCTCATTTCATGCACCTGGTAGCATACTTTCCATGGTAAGAAAAGATGTCTATATTCTTGAAGTGGCTGTGCCAGGCTAACTGGGTGTGTAAACATCCAGAACTGTCTTGGAATATGGACATTCTTTTAAGCCATGATTTTGAGTTGCATTACTTTTGTGTGTTGACTCTTAATGCACCAGTAACAACCAATCAGCCAGCCCACATAACTAGCTCCCCTTATATTGTATTGAAGCAGAGAGACCCTGTCCTTGCCTTCTCACTTGCTCAGGGTTAATTATGATAGTGTTGCAGATGTCAAATCGAAAACCGGAGAGATGGAATGATCAACAGTCTCAGTAGATGCTTTCCCAACTACTTCCATCTATCCCATTCCTGTACTTATCCTATGTATACCTCCTCTGAGCCCCATGTGAGAATTACTTCTCTAAAGGACCTAAATCTACCTTACTCATGGGATGCTGGCAATTTATAGCCCTGCAGACTGTGGCAGCACCATTAGCAGATTTATCAGTGCTGCTGGCCCAGACCCCAACTAATCTTACCAATCCACGTTGCTAATAAGTAAGCCCATGACATGAAAACTGTTAAGAACATCGGGGCATATTAGCAAGAACCTTGTTAAAATTATCGCTGTTTTAGCGGCAGGAAACTGCAGCTAAAACGGCGATAATGGCTTGATAATATGCATTATAGAATTCCAATAGAAGCCCAGGTTAGATGTGCAGAACATCTAACCTGGACTTCTATAATGCATATTAGCAAGCCCATTATTGCAGTTTTAGCGGCAGTTTCCTGCCTCCTATGAGGTTTGGTGCAGCTCTAAAAGAAGAATGTTCTTTTACTTTCTTCACTGTCTTCAGATATGCAATCCCTGACTGGTTGCACAGGAATCAGCCTTTAAATACATTTAACACAGAGCTGTGCTGTATAAATATCATTATCACTTAGTATAGTGTTTGGGAAATAGTGCTTTATAGCTCAATGTGAGAATCTGAATACTGGCATAGGTCCTTTTTAGAAATCGGGTCTCTAGTTGGCAGAGGTATCCACCGCAATTCTAGTTATGGTAAGTCAGTCACACACTTAAATCGGTCCGTTCTCACCCTCTGGTAGCTTGGCACAGAGCAGTCAGGCTTAACATAAGAAGCAATGTGTAAAGCAGTTGTGCATATGTGGTTACAGTAACACAATTAAAACACTACAAAAAAGACTCCACAATGAGGTATGAATATAGTATCTAGTTTACTTTTCAAAACAAGATAAAAATGATAAAAATCCAATTAAAACATCTAAGAGTTTCTCCTCAGGTCAGCGGGAAGCAATGTTTCAAAAGTTATTACAGTTAAAATGCAACGTTAAGGTTGAAGGAGAATGTTCTACTTGGTCCATTCGGGGCCTCCCACTAAAGTGAAGGTGGGCAGCAGGGACTTTGTAAGTCCCGGAGTGCACAGTACCTTTCTTGGGGGATTCCAGTGGTGCAGTCGAGATCGGGACATACGTTGCTAGAGTCTCCCCTTGCTGAATACGATGCAGTCATTGGAGTCACAGAGGGCAGACGGCCGTCTTTTCTTGATGCTAGCAGAGTGCGCCAGGTAGTGCTGCACTGACTTCGGGCACTGTGGCTTCGGTGAAGTCGACAAACAGGATCGTCTACATTCAAGTAATCGGAAACAGCGGTTCTTGCACAGCGCACCGCACTGATGTGTGTGGGTACCCAAAAGCAGCTGCCGGCACAGCGAAGCCCTAGGACTGGATGAGGGCAAGTCAGGCAGAGTCAGACGCTGGATTGACAGAGCCTCGCAGCGGTCTTTTCTGTGAATTCATTCTTTGATGGCCCTGAGATTTCCTGAATAGGGGACCAACCAACAAGCCCTTGGAGTTACTTAGGTTGCAAAGGATTGTAAAGAACAGGTCTAGTCCATCTCACATCCCAGGTCAGAGGCAGCAGGCCAACAAAGCAGAGCAGGTAGCAAAGTGGCAATCCTCCTGCAGCCCAGCAATCAGCAGGCCAACACAGCAAAGCAGTTAGCAAAGTGGCAGTCCCTCCTGTAGCACCGCTCCTCTTCTTGGCAGAGTCTCCTTAGGATCCCAAAATGAACTAGTAAGAGGGGGTCATAGGCCCAATACTTATACCCAAATGTGTCCGTGAAGTGGAGGTGACTACAAAGCAAAGCCTTTGTGGTTCACAAGTCTCCTTTCAGCTGAGCTCTGTCTGCCAGCCTACATGTGCGTGGTAAATCAGTGTTTTGTGTGACCCTAAGCCACTACCTATTTATTTATAGGCCAATACCTATTTAGGTGTACGTGTCAGCTCCTCCTCTACCCCTTGCCCAGATCCATCAGTATGCAGATGAATGCAAATGCAGCTGAGCGGCCTGTACTTGTGGCTGTCTATAGAGAATGCACAAAGTGTAGCTGTCACCCCACATCAGGCGTGTAGTGTAGACAAGCTGTAAGGTGCACAAGAGAGCGAAGAGCAGAGAAATTTCCACTTTCTAAAAGTGTCATTTCTAGATTAGTAATACCAGATCCAACTTTACCACTAAAGAGGATTTGTCATTACCAATCCAATTATATAAAACATAAAGAAGCTACTCCTCTGCAATCTGGAATTAATCTAAAAAGGGTATTTAAGGAATTCCCAATGTTATCCTATGAGAGGAGCAGGCCTCCCAGTAGTGAATAAAACGTGGGTGGTTGTCAATACCAGGACATGTAAAACAAAAAGGTACATGTCCTACATTTTACTTATACAGCACTCTGCCCTAAGGGCTACCTTTGGCCTACCTTAGTGGTGACTAACAGGTAATAAAAGAGGAGTTTAAGGCTTGGCAAGTAGTTGGAAATGCCAAGTGTTAGACCTGGCATCATTGTCATGGTTTACCCCAGTCTTTTTGACTCTGTCTTCTGTATTTTTGCTGTGTGCTGAATTTATTTTTTGCTGGTCTAGATGCTTTGGGCACTTTGCCAATGCTGGCCAGTGCAAATGCTCCCTCTGTAAATTGTGAATATGGATTGGTGTTCCCATGATTGGCTTGTATGACTTACTACTAAGTCCCCAGTACAGTGTCCTGTGTATGCCCAGGGCCTTTAAGTCAAATGCTGCCAGTGAGCCTGCAGCACTGATTGTGCCACCCACACAAGTAGGCTTTCAAAGGGGTCTTAGACCTGCCACTGCAGTGTCTGCGAGCAGTCTCGACTGCCATGTTGACCTGGCAAGTGCACCCATTTGCCAGGCCCTAACCGTCCGTTTTATCACATGTGAGCCACCCACAAGGTAGGCTCAATGTACCCATGTGGGCAGCGTGCAGTGTATGTGAAAGGTAGGACATGTAATGATGAGTGTGACATGTCCTGATAGTGAAATACAGTGGGGCAGATTTATGAGTTCTGGCGCATCTCTGCAAATCAGCAGGGATGCGCCAGAACTGATGCGTCACGCAATTCCCTCCTTGCGGCACCACAGATGCGCCGCATTTACAATGCGCCGCACCATGGTACAAGAAAGGGCAGATGCGTGACGCATCTTGTGGTGTATGGGCGGCGCATTGCTGGAGTAGCGTCGCAAGTGCGACGCAACTCCTGCAATGTACAGAGGCCACCCATACATAACGTGGTGCATCACTCCTTACGCCTGCTTCAAGCAGGCGTAAGGATTTGACGCAGCAGCCTCGTAAAACTGACTCAGATAATCTTGTAGATTTCACTGCGTCAGTTTTACGGGGCTTTCCCACGAGGGAACGCCCACCCTGCGACAGAACGCCCACATGAAACCTGACGCAGGTTTCATGTGACGCAGGGCTTTACAACGTGACTCATCTGCCTAGATGCGTCACGTTGTAAATAGGTCGCAGGGATGCGCCACGTTTCCGTGCCGTTGCGTCACGCAACGGCGGCATAAACGTGGCGCAAGTCCGTCATAAATCTGCCCCAGTGTATTTTGTTTTTCACTATTGAAAGGCTATCTGTCTCATAGGATAGAATAGGAGTTTATTTATAACATCTTATAAGTATAACGTTCCATTGGGACAAGATAGAAAGTTGGAGTTTAGTATGCCTGAACTCAGAATATAAAAACGAATCTTTTAGTAAAGATGATTTTTATATTGTGTGTTTGAAAATACCACCTTTAGAAAGTGGGTAATTTCTTGATTAGCCATCCTGTTTGCCTCTGCTGGTTTTTGGATTGACGGTCTGGCTTTGGAGTGACAGGGGCTGGGGATGTGCATTCACTGTAGACAGCAACTGGGGGGGGGGGGGGGGGGGGGGGGTTGAGGTGTGTCCTGCCTTTCTTGGGTGAGCCAGGACTGGGCTGAATAGACCTGGGCTGTATTTAGAGTAGGGGGAGGAGATTTTTGGTACTTGAATGGGCCTGGTCTGCCTTACACAATGCTGTCTCCACCTCCTGCCGGGAAGCTGGACCAGAGAGGACAGAACTGGCTTTGACTGAGAACAGAGCCTCTCTGCCACAAGAGTACAAAGACAAATGGAACATACATTGGGGGCCCAGACCGCAGAACTTTGGAATACTTCTGGACTCAAGAGGAACCTATGCCAAGGAGAAAAACTGGGAAAGCTGAAGGAGAAGTACTGCTCCTTTGCTGTGTGCTGTCTGGGGTTGGCCTGCAGTGGCTGTTTCTGCAAAGGAGAGGGCAAAGACTTTGCTGTGTGCTGTGTATCCTGCTTGAAGAATATCTCCAAGGGTTTGAAGTAGAGCGTGTCTCCTGTTCTAAAGTCTCAGGGACACAAAGACTTCACCACCAGCTCCCCTGAACTTTCTTGCTGGGAATTCTGGCCTGCCAAGAGGTGCCTGTTCCTGTGTTGGACCTCTGGAGGTTGTTCCTGCTGCTGGGAGCTGGAAAAGAGATGCCATTCCCATGCACCATTCTCCGAAGTCTGGGATCACCACACAGACCCCGAAGCAAGCCCTGCTGTGCGGCTGCAAGAACCAATGTATCAATGGAACACCGCTTGAGAGACCTACGCAGCGACGTTACCGCTGCATCCAGAACTGCCACATCTCTGATGCCCACGCATCACACTGGGGCGCCAAGTCTACAAGAACACCAGGGCTTCAGTAAAAAAACGATGCATCACCTCCCTGCACAGTAAGAAACCGATGCATCACCTTCCCTGGGTGGCAGTAAGGAACAGATGCATCACCTCCCCTGGAGTAAGGATCCAACGCATCACCTTCCCTGGGCATAAGAAACTAATACATCACCTTGCCTGTGGCTGTTTTTGTTTATGATTTTGACTCATCCAAGGTTCAAAGTGTAGACAGTGTTGCATCTATGGTTTGCTATCGACATAACTGTTTTTACCTTCTAAAAGTTACATTTTGATTACTGTATTGCGGATGTTTGTCGTTTTGGTCTTGTTTGGTATAGATAAAGATTACTTATTTTTCTAAACTGATGTGGTGTCCATTTGTAGTGTTTTCACTGTATTACTATATGTGTGCACAAATGATGTACACACTGCCTCTGAGATAAGCGTGTCTGCTCATGCCAAGCTACCAAGGTGGTGAGCAGGGATTATTTTAGAAGTGTAGTCCCCCTTACCTTGACTATCAAGAAGGGTTCCTACTTGGACAATGGTGCAAACCATTGCTAACTAGAGACCCCATTTCTAACACCAAGTCAAGGCGGCAGTAAACTGTGCCCACAGGCCCTGTAGTGGCAGTCCTGAGTCAGGTTTGAAAGGCTACTTCTCTGGGTGGCACAATCAGTGCTGCAGGCCCACTAGTAGCATTTGGTTTACAGCCCGTGAGTATATAATACACCACTTTACTAGGGACTTATAAGTGAACCAAAATTCCAATAATGGAAAAAACAATTGTCAACATATTTTAGAAAAGAGCACATGCACTTTAGAACTGGTCAAAAGTGGTAAGGAGCTCAGAGTCCTAAAGCCATCAAAAGCGAAGTAAAAAACAAGAGGTCAGAAATCAAAAAGTCAGGGGAAAGCACGCCAAAAGATGTTGTCTAACAGTCTGCTTGGGTCATCTGCACCTAGGCATAAATCTAGATTATTCAATGTTATCGGCCCTAAAAATGTAGACGGACACTGAGTAGCAGCAAAATTCCTGAACACTGTCTTAAATAATGATAGGTAACAAACCTAAATATTAGCATGGGTTCTTTTAACAGCACAATGGCGTATGTTAGCTAATGTTATTTATATACCCTTAGGAGTAAATGGCTGTTGATGAGCACCTTTATTCAGTTATTACGTCATTTGACAGGACAGAAAACAGTCATCTTAACATGTTTATGATACTATTTAAAATATTTTAAATACTTACATGGTCTTTGTCCCTTTGTGTTATTTCTGTTTTAAAAACTATTGGTTCAGCATTGCCTGTTCGTTCTGAATACTGGCGGATAGTTTCTTGCTTTAGCACAGATAATAGGCCTTTTGGGTTCCTGAATGCTCCAAGCCAGTAGCTTGGCATTTTCTCTCTGCCCTGTTAAATAGACAAAAGACATTTTTTGCAGGCAATAACCACATAATGCCTACTTCTAGAAAGGAGATATTCCAGCTGGGTAAATGTTTGTAATGTTCAAAATAAAATCATATGAAAGTATGAAAGACAAACCTGATACTAATAAAAACTAGTAAACAAATTAGAGGTTACATTGTATCCTGAAACATAAGGAGAGACAAGTATGCTAAGCCAATCTTACACAGACCCATACTGGAAAGAACAGCTCAGACGGCATGGAGCATTTAACACTTGTTACAGAAATAGAAGGCTTTTTCATTACCACCCAACTTTTTGGTAGGCTTGTGGCAGGGTGGAGAGTTAAACAGAATGGATATCCAGCATAAGAAACTACTGGCATTTGTTTCTGCTGATATTGTTCTTCAGTTAAACATTTTATTTTATTATTCCTGGAGCTCATAATCTTGCAAATGTATTTTTCTTCTGACACAGTTTTAAAGAACAAGTTACTTACCTTCGGAAATACCTTAACTGGTAGAGACTCTATCCAGTGGCAGATTCCTCTCCTTAGAATTATCCCCAGGTGGCAGATTTTTTCTGGAGCAGTACCCCAGCACGCCGGTAGGTGGCATCATTCGGCTCCGTTTGGCACCATCGTTGGCCTCTGCAGTGGAAGTGATGTGTGCCATGACTATAAAGGCACCACCCCACCTTGCTGACGTCAGTGACTTTTTGTGACTTTCCACACCAGAAGCGCAAAGCCACAAAGTATACTGACCACTGATGTGGCAAACTAGTGCCTGGAAAGGAGAAAGCCATGCCCCTAGAAATTCATTTGAAGAGCAGGGAGGAATCTGCAGCTAGATAGAGTCTCTACCAGATAGGGTGTTACCAAAGGTAAGTAACTTGTTCATCTGATGGAGGCTTCTAGCTGCAGATTCCTTACCTTAGAATAGATACCCAAGCTCTGCAGAGGTAGGTCTGCGGACCAATTTCACACGATGAAGTCCTGCAGGATCGAAGTGGCAAAATGCCCATCCATATGTACCAGACTGTCCAGGCAGTAGTGTTTGTTAAATGTGTGAAACGAAAGCAATGTTGCTACCTGGCAAAAGTCCAGGACTGGAACTCTGCATGCTAACCCAGTGGTTGCAGCTTAGCTCTGGAGGAAAGAGTAGGCAACCACTCGGGGGGGGGGCGTTGCTTCTTTGCCAATGCATAGCAGATTGTGATAGAAAGTATGATCCATCGTGAGATGGTCCTCTTCTGTATGGCCTGTCATTTCATCGCTCTGACATACCCCACGAAGAGTTGGTCATCCACCTGGATCTTTCGCCTGCAGTCAAGGTAGAACGGCAACACTACTTTTGGGTCCAAACGGTGAAGCCACTCCTCTTCCTTGGAGGGATGAGGCGGAGAATAAACAGTAGGCAAGGGCGTGACAACTTTCGGGAGAAAGAAAGCTCTCATACAAATCACCAGTATGTCTGGGTAGATGTTCAGAAAAGGAGGCTTGGTTGACAAAGCCTGAAACTCACTGACCCTCAGGCCGATGTTATAGCCTCGAGAAAGGTAGTCTTGATGGTAAGGAGCCTGGGTGGACAATTATGTAGGGTCTCAAAGGGAGCGCACATAAGGAAAGTGAGGACGAGATTGAAGTCCCACTGGGTCATAATAAAGGGAGAAGGTGGAAACAAATGATGTAAACTTTTCAGAAACCTATTTACAATAGGGGATTTGAGGAGGGATGGCTGATCCGGCAACCACAGAAAAGCCGAAATAGCAGAGAGATAGCCCTTCAGAGTGCCCAGAGCAGAGCCCGGCTGGGCCAAAGAAAAGATGGAAAGGAGAACCTGAGAAAGGGGGGCATAAAGGGGATCGATCTGTCTTTCTGTAAACCATGCCACAAATTTCCCCCAACGGCAGGCATATAACATCTTGGTGGAAGGATACCTGGCTACCAAGATAATGTTACAGACTTTGAGAGGAAGGTTGAAAGCTGTCAACTGTCCCTACTCAATTTCTGCGCAAGAAGGCGGAGCATTTACAGGATTGGGTTAAGAACCTTTTGCCTGCTGCGACCACAGAAGTTCCTCCCGAAGGTGCAGCCTGATCGAAGGACCTACGGCCATGTTCAACAGCTCGAGATACAAGACTCTCCACATCCAGTCTGAGGCCACAAGGATGAATTGGGTCGGTTATTCCAGATCTTCTTGAGAACTCTGGGCAGGAGTGGTATTGGTGGAAAGGAGTACAGGAGGCCAGAACTCCACTCAAGATGAAAAGCGTCTCAAGCAAGAGCCGCCTTGGAAACACCAGCGTGCAGAATTGTTGACATTGCGCATTCTTGGTGGTGGCAAATCGATCTTATCAAGACTCTCCCCACTGCTGAAAGTGATCTTGCACCACCTCTGTTTGGAGAAATCATTTGTGATCCACTAGGTACCTGCAGCTGAGTTCATCTGCTTTGGTGCCCACAAGATGCTGAACCACCAGGGAAATGGTCCAGCCATGTCCAGAGAAGCAGGACCGCTTGATAAAGGGTCCAAGATCTCACACTGCCCTGTTTGTGGCTGTACCACATGGCGGTGGTGTTGTTCATGAAGACCTGCACTAGCCTTCCTTTGATGGAGCGTAGAATGGCTTTCAAATGTACCATGTCTAGAACCGCTCTGATGAAAGGGAGTGTCAGAGAGGGACTGATATCAAAAAAAGGAGGGAAGAGGATTGAAAGTCCATTCATTTCCCCTAGACAAGTTACCATTAATCAAAGAAGGAGAATGGACACTGGTTTCTACAAAACCATTAGTTTTTTTATCGAAAACCCTCATAGACTTCCTGGTATTATCGTTGCGGTATATCTTTTCTCCGCCCCATCAGGAGTCCTGGCATAGTCATTGGGTCAACGATTAACGTGCTGGATGCCTGCCTCACCCGAGGCTACCTCTGGTGTATGTAGAAGTGTCCAGAGATCAAAAAAAGGAAGAAAGGATAAACTCAGCTAAAAAATAGTGTCTAGTCAAAAAAGAAATTTTAATGTGAAAAGCTAGTCACTATTGTTAAAAAGCATTCTGATATATTGGTAGTTGAGTTATTGAACTACCATATCTTTTAGGAAATGTGTCGACATGTTTCAGCTCACAGGGCCCAAACGGGTCTGGGGAGCTTTCGTCAGGACAGTGAACAAAAAACAAACATACATAAAAAATGAGAAAATATCACTCACACCATTTGTGTGTGGTTCAAAGTAGCAATCGGAATTCCCGTGCTGTGGAAGAAACCAACATACATTGTTATATTGGTTGGTGTAATTGCCAGGTGAGTAGGCAAACATGTGCAAATATGAGAGCATTATTATATGCTAAATGATTGACCATATTTGTGGACTTAATCAAAAGGTGGGAGGAGATCGGGGGAACATTTCAGGTCTGAGATAGGAAGTGGTATCTACCCAGGGACTACTCAATATTGAATGGTCCGCGGTGTACATAAAGATCGATCACGGGGTACTACCCCTTACACGATGATCATTCCGGTATTTCGTATGTGGGCAAGTCTATTACTAAGCTAGGGCGGGGAATAATGCGAGAGTGCGATGTTGTCACTGGCGCATGCAGTAATCATCTGAAGATAATTGTCCTATGTTTATCCAAAACTATATAGCCCAAGGTTCTGTCCCATACATAATGGCTAGTCAAGTATATCGTTACTGTGCCAGGACGGGGGTTACAGGGAAAGTGCGTTACATCGATATTTTCAGAACGCATGCAGTAGAACGATAATGCTGGTATTATCGCAAGGTGTATTAGTTCTTTATAGTAACCCATACCGTGCCCAAAGTTTACCTTCTATGTTCAGAATTAGTACTTCAACAAGGACAAAGAGTCGCTTCTGGTATTATGCTGTTTGGATAGAAATGGAGGGCAGTTGGTTAGTTTTGGAGCATTCTTACCCGTTCTGCTGGCGAAATAGGAAGCCGCCATTCTTACCCATGCGGTCCGGTTTTCGTGCCTTGTGCTGACTCTGCCCCCGGCTATGGGCGGGTCTTGGTTTCCCGGCCCAAGTAAGGGGCCTGAACACTAAAAAAGGACAATTCTTCCAGAAAGGCTATCCATGTAAGATGAAGGAAAAGTCGGGTAGATAACCTTGACCAAAGGGAAAGATACATTTTATTAACCACTACCCAGGGTCTAAGTGATTATTGCGTAGATCTTTAAAACAGAAAGACAAATCACCAAGCCCTGATATTTCGTTATTATCTTAATAAAACGGAGAATTGGTGAAAAGTCAGGTTGTGATTGGCTGTGGGCTAAAGTAGTTCCACAATTTCTCAAAATGATAAATAACATTGCGGTCAATAAAATTAATCCATAGGTACTGTTTTGCACTTATACTCTGCCAGGTCTTATTTCAGGTTGAGTATCATATGTGTCTATCTAGGCACAATGGCTTAGGACCTTGTCACCTGTGTCACAACTTTCTGTCCTGCTACCTATGATGTCCAGAGACTCATAAGGAAAAACTGGCAGATACTAACTTCAGGAACTTTAAATTGGCCGAAGCCTAGATTTGCGAACAGAAGAACGAAGAACATAAAAGACGTCCTCGTTCACACCAGACCTAAGAAAAAAACATCTAAATCAACTATCAGAGATATACACATGATGCCAGTCACTGGACATTATCCTTGCGGCACATGCGGAGTCTGCAAATTCACATCTAGTACCAAGACCCTACAACTGAATGACAACATATTATGGACCCAAAGAAGCCATACAAATTGCAATTCTACACACGTAATTTACTTAACCACGTGTCCATGCCAAAAACAATATATTGGCATGACCTGCCGCAAAATCAAACTCCGCATAGGAGAATATCGGAGTAATGTCAGGCTGAAGAAAAATACAACTAAACTGTGTACTCACTTTGTAGAGGCAGGCCATACATGTGACGATCTAAAATGGACAGTCCTTGAAATGTTAGAATTCAAAGATCAGAATGCAGAACAAATTTTGTTCAATAAAGAACAAAGATGGGTCGATCGGTTAAAGTCAGATATAGTAGGGATGAACGACCACATCCCATGGCACCAATTTTACTGACTTTAATTGACCAGATGTGGAATGTAGAATTGAATCCTGAGTGAACTAAGCCATTGTGCCTAGATAGACACATATGATACTCAACCTGAAATAAGACCTGGCAGAGTATAAGTGCAAAACAGTACCTATGGATTAATTTTATTGACTGCAATGTTATTTATCATTTTGAGAAATTGTGGAACTACTTTAGCCCACAGCCAATCACAACCTGACTTTTCACCAATTCTCCGTTTTATTAAGATAATAACGAAATATCAGGGCTTGGTGATTTGTCTTTCTGTTTTAAAGATCTACGCAATAATCACTTAGACCCTGGGTAGTGGTTAATAACATTTATCTTTCCCTTTGGTCAAGGTTATTTAACCGACTTTTCCTTCATCTTACATGGATAGCCTTTCTGGAAGAATTGTCCTTTTTTAGTGTTCAGGCCCCTTACTTGGGCCGGGGAAACCAAGACCCGCCCATAGCCGGGGGCAGAGTCAGCACAAGGCATGAATACCGGACCGCATGGGTAAGAATGGCGGCTTCCTATTTCGCCAGCAGAACGGGTAAGAATGCTCCAAAACTAACCAACTGCCCTCCATTTCTATCCAAACAGCATAATACCAGAAGCGACTCTTTGTCCTTGTTGAAGTACTAATTCTGAACATAGAAGGTAAACTTTGGGCACGGTATGGGTTACTATAGAGAACTAATACACCTTGCAATAATACCAGAATTATCGTTCTACTGCATGCGTTCTGAAAATATCGATGTAACGCACTTTCCCTGTAACCCCCGTCCTGGCACAGTAACGATATACTTGACTAGCCATTATGTATGGGACAGAACCTTGGGCTATATAGTTTTGGATAAACATAGGACAATTATCTTCAGATGATTACTGCATGCGCCAGTGACAACATCGCACTCTCGCATTATTCCCCGCCCTAGCTTAGTAATAGACTTGCCCACATACGAAATACCGGAATGAGCAGCGTGTAAGGGGTAGTACCCCGTGATCGATCTTTGTGTACACCGTGGACCATTCAATATTGAGTAGTCCCTGGGTAGATACCACTTCCTATCTCAGACCTGAAATGTTCCCCCGATCTCCTCCCACCTTTTGATTAAGTCCACAAATATGGTCAATCATTTAGCATATAATAATGCTCTCATATTTGCACATGTTTGCCTACTCACCTGGCAATTACACCAACCAATATAACAATGTATGTTGGTTTCTTCCACAGCACGGGAATTCCGATTGCTACTTTGAACCACACACAAATGGTGTGAGTGATATTTTCTCATTTTTTATGTATGTTTGTTTTTTGTTCACTGTCCTGACGAAAGCTCCCCAGACCCGTTTGGGCCCTGTGAGCTGAAACATGTCGACACATTTCCTAAAAGATATGGTAGTTCAATAACTCAACTACCAATATATCAGAATGCTTTTTAACAATAGTGACTAGCTTTTCACATTAAAATTTCTTTTTTGACTAGACACTTTTTTTAGCTGAGTTTATCCTTTCTTCCTTTTTTTGATCTCTGGACACTTCTACATACACCAGAGGTAGCCTCGGGTGAGGCAGGCATCCAGCACGTTAATCGTTGACCCAATGACTATGCCAGGACTCCTGATGGGGCGGAGAAAAGATATACCGCAACGATAATACCAGGAAGTCTATGGGTGTCAGAGAGGGAGTCAGGTAGGACTTCAGCACGTTGATAGTGAACCCCAGTGAATGCAGGCAGTTAGTCGTAGTCTGGAGGTGTAGACGACAGCCTGGGGCGGGTCGCCTACAGGGTAGGAGAAGACTCGTACCCCTGATCTCTGCCGATGAGCTGCAACTACCGCCATCGCCTTGGTGAACACCTGAGGGGAGCTGGTGAGGCCTAAAGGGATCACAGCAAACTGAAAGTGCTTCTGGTCCACCATGAACGGCAGGTAACTTCTGTGGGCAGACAGGATGGGAATGTGGAAATATACATCCAGAAAGTCCAACGCTACCTTCCAGTCTCCTGGGTCCTGGGCAGACAAGACTTGAGCCAGTGTGAACATTTTCAACTTCTCCTTCTTGAGGAAGAAATGTATAGAGCACAGGTCTAGGATAGTACCAAGAACTCTGACCTTCTTGGGCACCGAACGTACCGGGGATAGCAACCACGACCTACTTCTGGCATAGGCACCCTCTCTATGGATCCCTTGGCCAAATGAGAGTCGTCACTTTCTAGTGAAGAAGGCATAGGTGTTCCTCCATCAGCCTCTTTCATGTAGGTGGCATGGAGGGGGGTACACTCGAAGGGGAGGGAGTAGCCCCTACAGATGATCCGGAAACCCACCTGTTCAATGCTAAGGACCACCAGTGGGGCAGGTGATGGTGAAACCTGTTGCCCACTGGGTGCCCATGATGGTAATAGCAAATAGCAAATGCCAGAAAACGGTCCTCGGAAGCTTGTTTCCGGTCCAGGGAAGGCATGGCTTGGCAGTTCGGGCTGGACTGTTCCCATGAGGCACGGGGTCAGACTGATTTGCATATGGCCATGTCTGAACTGGGGTGGCAGAGTGGGCTAAAGAACGGTGATGGATTAAACCCAGATCTGTTGACTGGGTGTGAGTGTTTGATTGGTTCAGATGCTCCGTCCATCACCACCCCCTTTTATACCGCCATGATGGTAATAGGGCACATTAGGAGGGTTTGGAGGCTGTGACTGCTGATGGGGGCCTGGACTGATCCACCCGCTGACCGCCCCACCCACTGGGCCGGTAGGTACTGCGTCCTCGGCCTGCACGCTGTGGTGGCAAAGCGGGTACAGACATGGCTGAAAACCCTTTCCATGGCACAAAAGTAGCGAAAGGTGGGTGATGAGGGGCCTAAGGCCTTTGCTGTAGACCTGCTGTCCTTAAAGTGCTCCAGTGCTGAATCGGCCTTGTTTCTGCAGAAACAGAGTCATCATAATGGACATGTCCCAAAACGCCAGTCGTCCTCAACCAGGCGTGGCGTCATAAGCCACTGTTGATGAAACCGCTCTACCCAGTGAGTCTATTGTATCTAGTCCACATCGAATTGTGAACTTCGCTGCATCCCTCCCATTGGCAATAGCCTGGGAGAGTACGGCCCTCACCTTCTCCGGGAATGTTGGCAGCACCTGCGCAACCATATCCCACAAAGCATGGGAATAACGTCCAGATATGGCATGTGGTGTTCACGGACCACAGTGCCAGCCTCTTGGTTTACCAATCCAGCTGTGCGGATGGGAATGTGCCAGGATTTATTTGGGAGGTGGAGCCTAGGACCACCAAGCTCTCCAGGGTGGGGTTTCGGTTGAGGAAGTTTGGGCTCCCATGTGCAGGGCGGTGGCAACGGGCTTTCGTCCTGTTCACAGGGGCCCTTGTAAGTTTGGACCAAGTCCAAAGCAGGATGTAAGTAAGTGCCTCATTTAAAGGGAGAATCGGTTCTAATGGGAAACCCCCCCGATGAATCACTTCAGTAAAGACATTTGTCTTGACTACCTATGAGGGCAAGCTGATGTCCAGGGCCTAAGTCGTGCTCCTCCCAACCACTACAAAGGAAGCTCCCTCCTCTGTAGCCACGGTAGGGGAGAAAGCATGCCAGTATCTGGAGTCTACTACATTGGTTTCACCCAGATACTCACACCAGTCAAAAGTGCCACAAGGCTGGTATTATTCAGGGTCCAGTGACCCCTCACATTATTCTAGCCCATTAGATTAGGGCTCAGGCTCCAGCCTGGAAGGCATGGCTCCAGTCGAAGCTGGAATCGGCGTCGGGTGGTGGTGACTCTATGTCAGAGTCAGGACATAATTGGGGATAGCAGTGCTGGGAGCAACGACCTTGAGACAGGCACCAGGGAAGGTCGAGATGGCATGACCAGCACTGTTCTGGATCCATCTGTGGATTCCTAGGGCCTGACTAGCACTGGAGCAAAGGTGTGGATCCAGTAGGGGCCCTTCCTGAACCTGTGGGGCCTGAAGGCTCGACGGAGAGAAAAGGCTGCCCAAATATGAGGGGCAACACCTCATAATATTCGTTTAATTGGGGAGGGGTCTCTCGGCTCCTGGAAACTCAGTGAGGTGCAATGTCATCCCAGGCGCTGGTTCAACGGCAAAGTCAGGCCTTGAGTGACGTCCCCGCATCTCATCGGCCAACAGATGAGGTGACGTCGACTACTTGAGGTTGGACTAATTCAAATGGGCTGACTTCAAGTGTGACGAGGATCTCGGACTCCATGATCACTCCCGGGAGGGACCTTCCTCTTGACTGGGATCTGGAGCGTTGTGTGTTGCATGTCAATGTGCCAGTAGCTTGAGAGATCGCTCCATCAAGGCAGTTGGGTGCACAGCACACCAATCGAAGCAGGCATTTGGGTCATGGTTGCGCTTGAGGCACTGGAGACAAACAATGTTGTTGTGTCATAGAAAGGAGTTCCTGTAGAAATAGTAAGGTTAAATATGAATAGTTTATTGCTCTTATTATAGAGGTAGTCTTTAAGTAAGTTCAGAGATATAGATGTAATTAACCCCACCCAGAGCAGCCTCCCTGCTGCTCAGTCCATAATCCAACTAACAGTCCACCTCACAGCAATCCACACATTCCATGACATCACCAACATTCTACCCAACACATTCTCTCTATCTGAGCAGCAGAGGCAGAGAAACAGGGAAGATGCATGGTGTCAAAACCCAAGATATAACAACGGTTCAGGTCTGTCCCTGACCTCGAGCATTGACAGGAGCCGCACAGCTTGAAGCCGGCCTTCTTGGATGACCTTCCTGTCACAGCAGGAGGAAACAACCTCAAAAATCTTTAAAAAAACATTGAAAAAGGTTAGTCAAAAAGTAATTAAGGGGTAACTGTTCCCAGATCTGCACTGACTGGTGCAGAGAGAAAAAAACGGACATAAGGGCACTGGGGTGGTGCCTATATAGGCACCGCGCATGTCACTTCTGGCTCAGGTGATGCCACGTGAAGTCAAAAGGTGCCACCTATCCGCATGCAGGCATACTGCTCATGAAAAAATTCCAGATCTAGTCTGACATCTGGGGATAATTATGGAGTAAGTAATCTGCAGCCAGAAGTTCCTATCAGATATGTTTATTGGTTTTGAACCACTACAAAACAATACTCAAATATTGGTAAGTTCACAATTATAGATCTCATGAATTAATCCGTTCAATGCTTTCTTTCTTGTGGGCACATATATTTGCCTCAAACAGCAGAACACTGGAGCATATTTACATGAAAATGGTGTAGCACGATGCCGCAGGCAATTTTGCTGCACCGGTCAGCTTCATTTTCAAAACGCTGGGATGACCTGTATTAACAAACATACGCTAAAAGAGCAGCCTAGTGCCAAAGCAGGCACCCTTGCACCATTGTGCAAGGGTGCCTGCGTTGCTGGCATAATTGTGTTTGTGCAGGAAGGGACACCATCCTGCAAAAAAACAATCCTTACAGCCCTTTTGCTCCTTCTATGTGTGCTGAATGCAGCACACATAGAAAGAGCAAAAAACAAGGAGAAATAAAAGTATTTCTCCTCGTTGAGCCACGTTAATGCCTCCTTTTGAAAGGAGTTAGTTTGTAGCACTGGCTCAGATTTACAGATCCTTGTAAATCTGGAGCAGTGTCAAAAAGCCAAGGGTGTTGCTGGGAATGCCCACAGCAACACCCATTACACACAACTTTTGCCACAGAAAACTGCGTTGCAGAAAGCCAGATTTACAAGGCTGTGTTAAGCCACACATACAAAAATGAGCATCCGGTAGCGCTAGGGGCTTGTAAATATGCCCCAAAGTGTTCAAGATCACCCCCTCCATGCAGCGCATAACATTCTACAGGTTTCACAGGCTGATTGCATCCACAGGGAAAAGGTCACTCTTTAGTTTGAAGCATACCATGTGGTAGCACACACAGAAGATTTCACATAGGGAGAGTGAGTGAAATGATCATTCTTCTCTGGCACTGCACTTTCCATGCTGGAGAGGAGACATATCTCATTGTGTCTTATCTGTTATGCTACCTCTCTTACTAAGGTACTTAGGTTAAATTCTGCTTCAGAATTATTCTTTTTCAACTTTATCTTACAGATGCTACAGTGGACATGCAAATCACAATATAGAAAGACAATACTAACCAGGTGTAGAATCTTTTCAAAATGTGCCACGTGTTGCTGTACTTCATTGATCCAGGTTGAGGCGGAACACTCTGGGGGAAAAGAGACATTTCCCGCTAATACACACCAGTGTGCCGGAGTCCGCTTGTGGTACAGATCATTGACAACTGACATGATGGATTCTGAAAGCTGGTCCCCCATGGTGTCTTCTGAATCCATGGTACTTTTTATCGCCTAGGCGGGGAAGCACATTTACAAGACACTGACCCATGAATGTCATTTGAGGAGACACCCATAAACAATATTTACTTGAATTTGTGCATTATACAATCTATGCCTATGAAGTTGGATTATGCATTGTACAATTACAACATGTGCAAAGACATTATCCGGCAAATCATATACGTGTCCACTTGCTAAAGCATCACAAATCCAGATGGTGAAACGTTTTTTTCAATAAGCAAGGCAGAATATAGAAAAAAATCACTGTTTTTAACAACTTATTTGAGTCATGCATGTGGCATCTTGCGGTAAGAGAGTGAGCACATTCTTTATTATTAAACAGAATAGACTAAACAATTGTCATGGATTTAAAATGAGATGGCAATTAGAAGCCTTTGGGAGTGTAACCTAGTGGTAGAATCTTCAGGGCAGGGCGCCCTATTGATATCTTCAGATGTAATGATTTAATGAATTAGGCTCATATATGCAGCGTCTAAACTCCATGTTTTTTAAACAAATCTTTTTAAATGTGCCTTAAATTATTTTATTGATTGAGGGACCACATATCGCAGCAAGACGAATGAGTTACTTACCTTCAGTAACTCCTTCTCTGGTACAGACTCCATCTAGCCACATTCCTCTCCCTAGAATATGTCCCAGGTGTCAATCTGGACTCCAAGCTATTGATTCTTGGAGATTTTAACCTGTGGGCAGGCGGTTCACTGGATACTGCATTCTTCTCCCTTAGTCAAGCCTGCATGGACATCAATCTGGAACAGCTGGTGAATGCCACCACGCATCAGAAGGGTCATATACTGGACTTAGTATTTGCGGATCCTCAATGGGTATCATTAGTTGATATTAAGCGCCAGTTCTGGACAGACCACTTCCTGATCATGCTCTCTCTTTGCTCAGAGGATCACACCTCGCGGGAGGCTGGATTACCCCAAGCCAAGTTAGAGAGACCTTGGTCCCGAATACTCAAAACCTCTCCACTACCAAAAATCTTAGGAAAGGACTTTAAGCTTGGCAATACAACTGAAGAGAGCTACACTCTATTCTGCCAGTCCATCTCGAGCTCGCTGGATAAGTTGGCACCCCTCCGGAAGTCCCGAGGGAGGGTGAATCGAGCTAGTCCTTGGTACAGGAGCGAATTACGCCAGCTTAAACTTGACTGTAAACGCGCAGAAAGAGCGTGGAGGAAACAGTACTTAGACTCGGAGAAAATTGTGTTCCGAACCGCTTTACAAAAATATAAAGCTCAGATCAAGATGGCTAAAGTGACCTATCTTGAATCCACCTTGAATCAGGCCCCAAACAAGGCACAGGCCCTCTTTAAGATTGTCAGGGACCTTGCCCACCCTACGTGTGTGGCCAACACCGTCCCTACATCGCAAGCTCTCTGTGATTCACTTGCTGATGCTTTCGAGGAGAAAATCTGCAAAATCCTGGAGGGTTTGCAGGACCCAGCCAATTCCACCACTGATTTGGGAGCTCCGGAGGCAATGGCCAGTCGACCCCTGCAGAGGGTCTCTCACCTCTGTTTGGAAGCTCCGGCCATGCCTTCCAGTCGACCCCGACCAGAGGACCAAACCCTCAGCCTGGGAGCTCCGGCGACTGAGGCCAGTCGACCCCAGCTGAGTAGTTTGCAGGACCCAGTCAATTCCACCACTGGTTTGGGAGCTCCGGAGGCGATGGCCAGTCGACCCCTGCAGAGGGTTTCTCACCTCTGTTTGGAAGCTCCGGCCATGCCTTCCAGTCGACCCCGGCCAGAGGACCAGGCCCTCAGCCTGGGAGCTCCGGCGATTGAGGCCAGTCTACCCCAGCTGAGTAGTTTTCCCCTTCCCTCCTTGGAGGAGTTTGGCAGCCTGGCTCTTACGATCTCATCTGGCTCGCCTCTTGATCCTCTTCCTCCAAAACTTTGGAGGGTGTTTCAGGAGGAACTCTTTCAGCCTCTGCACTCCATCTGCTGCCAGTCGTTTGAAACAGGGACTGTACTGGGCTGCTGGAAGAAGGCAGTGGTATCTCCGCTCTTAAAAAAACCTACGCTTGACCCTGCCTGCCTCTCCAACTATCGGCCAATCTCCCTGCTTCCTTTTCCAGTTAAAATCATGGAAAAATTGGTCACCCGCATTCTGTCCGGCTTCTTAGAAGGGAACACCTGGTTGGATGAGACGCAATTCGGTTTTCGCCCAGCCCATGGGACGGAATCCGCGTTAGTGACCGTGTTAGACAATCTGCGAGCGTGAGTCGACAGTGGTCGGGCAGCCTTTCTGGTGCTGCTCGACATGTCGGCCGCGTTCGACACGGTTAGCCATCCTACCTTGATCTTGAGGCTGGAAGAATGTGGGGTCAAAGATGAGGCCAGGGACTGGCTGATCTCATATCTGGACAACCGTCAGCAACGGGTATCGCTCCCTCCCTTCAGCTCAGAGGAGCGGAGAGTAGGACAAGGAGTACCTCAGGGCTCAGCCATCAGCCCCATACTCTTTAATATTTACCTCCGCCCTCTAGTCCAGCTCATTAAATCATTCGGGATCTCCGCATTTAATTATGCGGACGATACCCAGCTGGTCTTTTCTTTGGAGGGACAGGATGCAGTTCCATTGGATACCTTCCACCGGTGCATGCAGGCTACAGCGGAATGGCTCCGATTGAACTCGTTGCAGTTTAACGGAACTAAGACAGAGGTCCTGTATTGTTCCAACGACCGAGTTCCCCGAGATCTCCCTGACGACTTCTGGCCCTCGTCATTCCCAGAGACGGTGTCAGCTGCACAATCGGCGCGCAATTTGGGTGTCATGTTTGGGCCCAACCTGCAGCTAGATCTGCACGTAAATAAGACCACCTCAACGTGCATGATGCTGATCTGCATGCTGTGCAAGATTTTGCCCCTCCTCCCTGAGCAAGCCAGACCCGAAGTAGTGCGGAGCACCATCCTAAGTCGACTCGACTATTGTAACGCACTACTTCTGGAGGCCCCGGTAACACTTCTGGGCAAGCTCCAAAGAGTGCAAAACATGGCTGCCAAACTTGCCCTCTCCCGCCCCTATCACAGCTCTTCCACAGCAGCGTTACAGGAACTCCACTGGCTGCCGGTCCATCTACGCGTTCGCTATAAAGCAGCGTGCATTGTGTTCAGGGCTATCCATGGCCTGGGCCCGGTCCCCTTGCGGAAAATGTTCGCCTGGTACCTTCCATCCTGAGCTCTACGCTCTTCTTCATCCAGGCTACTTGTAGTACCGTGTTTCCAGAGAGTGAGGATGGGTGGCCGATCGTTCAGAGTAGCGGCGGCCAAACTCTGGAACTCCCTGCCGTTTTCCCTAAGGAGTCTTGAGGATCTCTTAGCCTTCAGAAAGGCATTAAAAACCTACCTTTTCCCCAGGACAGGCTAAGTCGCTGAATTCGCTGGTTCATTTTTCAAAGCGCCAGGATCCCCTTGGTGGTGACAGGTTTGCGCTATACAAATATACCACAACACAATACAATACAATATAAAAAATATTGAGCAATACCCCTGCGTGCTGGTTAGTGGCATCAAATGCCTCCGCGTCAGCGTTGTAGCTGTAGTCTGCATCGGATGTGACGCGTGCAGAGCCTAAATAGGTGCCACCCCAGCGCACTGACATTAGTTTCTTTTCGTGATTATTCCTATGCCAGAAGCAGAGAGCCACAGCAGAAGGCTGATCGACCAGTGTGCAGATTCTAAGGGCTTACAAACACCCTGTAGACAGAAAAGCCCAGGTCGCAGAACAGGGAGGATTAATGGTCGGTAAGCAATCTGCAGTTAGATAGACTCTCTACCAGATAAGGTGCTACCAAAGGTGAGTAACCTGTTCATCTCATAGACTTCTAGCCGCAGATTCCTTACTTTAGTTTAAATGTTTTTATTAGCATTTTCAAAAACAGAAAATATACCATAAACGGAGATTCCTTACTTTAGAATATACCACCCCAAACAGGCTTAGACCAAACTGTCTTGGAGGACCAACCAGGCTAAGGGCCCGTCATGGTGAACCTGACCATCGAGGCATTAGTGTTTGGTAGAGGTTCACAAGGATGCCCGCTTAGTGGCCTTAGATATCCAGAACAGTAACTCTACGAGCTACACAACAGATTTAGCTTTGGCTCTAGTGGAAGGGCCTGCGAGGCTTCACAGGATTATATCTTGTCTAATGTGTAGCAGATCTTAAGGCATAGTCTGATTCATCTAGAGATGACCTGTTTTAAGCACTGCTTACCCCTTTTTCGTTCCAGTTAACTCTACAAAGAGCTGACTGTTCACCTGGTGTCCTTAGGTGTGATCGATATAGAATGACAATGCACTTTTAGGGTTCAGATGGTGGAGTTTCTCTTTCTCCTTGTAGGGGTGAAGTGGGACAAAGAAAGTCGTCAGTGTGATGTTTTGGCTGACGTGGAAAGTGTCACAACCTTTGTCCGAAAAGAGGCACTGGTTTGAAGAACCAGCTTGACTGGGAAGAAGTTGGCGTATGAAGGTTGAACAGGAAGAGCCTGCAGCGCTGTAACTCTCCTGGATGATTTGATGGCCACCAAGAAGACTGTCTTAATTGTCAAAAGTCTAAGGGAACAGTTATGCTTTGGGTCAGAAGGAGAACACATCAAAAAGGATAAAGCCAAATTAGGAACCCATTGGAACATAATGAAAGTTTTGAGGGGAAACAAATGCTGAAGACCTTTCAAAAAGTATTGCACAATGAGTGACTTAAAGAGGGAAGGGTGGTCTGGCAACAGCAAGCATGCAGAGATGTCCGAAAGACACCCCTCCACTGTGCCCAGAGCAAAGACTTGCCAGACTAAGGACAAAACAAATAGAAACACTTTGCACAGGGGTGCACAAAGTAGGTCAATGTGTTTCTCAGCACACCAAGCCTCAAACGTGTCCCAACGCCAGGCATATACAGTTTTAGTTGATGAGTGCCAGGCTGCAAGATGATGTCACATGCTTCAGGTGGCAGGTCGAATTCTCTCATCTTTCGTCAATTAATATCCATGCATGAAGGTGGAGTACGTGCTGGAACTTGATCTGTTGCTGCTAAAAGGTCAGCCTGATCGGAGGACAGATGTTCATGTTCAGGAGTTCTAGATACCATACTCTCCTCATCCAATCTGTAGCCACCGGGATGACTTGAGCCCTTGAGGAAGGATGGTATCAGTGGGAAGGAGTACAGGTGTACTGCATAGCAGTCTTAGTGGATGCGTCTCTAAACGATAGATGCTTTAGAAACCACAGTTTGCCGAAGTGCTGACATTGCATGTTGTCACGGTGGTGAATAGAATCTAACCAAGGTTCTTCCCAGTCCTGAAAGAGACCCTGTGCCACATCAAGGTGCAGATGCCATTCGTGGTATGAAAGGCATCAACAGCAGTGTTTGTCCACCCTTGTGTTTAGAGAGCTCATCAGGTGTTCACAAGCAGAAAAAGTTCTTGATCCAGTCATGTCCAGGGCCTCCTGACATAGAGTCCACGACCCCACTCTGCCCTGCTTGTTGCAGTACCACATGGCAGTAGTGTTCCCTTTGATGGAAGGTAGGAAACCTTTCAATGCCAGGCAAATCACCCTCAGATCCAGAAGGTTCATATGAAAATGAGTGTCCGTTGGAGATCAGAGACCTCTGATGTCTACCTCTCCCAGATGGCCGGCCCAGCCTAGAAGCAATGCATTGGTCACCACTGCCCTTTCCCCCTCCTACCATCCCAGGAATGGACATCATTGTCCAGGTGATGCAAGCGTCTCACGAGGCCCTTGAAACCAAACTTGGAGAAGTCAGCACGGATGTTGAGCTTCTGAGACAAGAACAAAGCAAAGTTGCAGAGAGAATCACTGAGATGACGGGGCGAATCTCTACCCTAGAGGATATATCTGATGAACGTCAGAAAATGGTCTCACAGCTCGCCTCAACCATCAATGCCCTAGACGAACGAGTGCAATACGCAGAAAACAGAGTGCAGAGGAATAATCTCCAATTTGTGTGATCCCCAGAAGGAGTGAAGGGCTCCTCAGCTGAAAAGTTCCTCAAATCATGGATCACATCCTAGCTTCCAATGGAACAGTTGACATATTGCTTCCTCCTAGAGAGAGTCCATCGAGCTTTGATGCCACAGCCTGGATCCCTACCAAAGGGGACTTATTGTCAAAGCTCTGAACTATAAAGGCAGGGATGCAATCCTAAAGGGGGCGAGGGAACTAGGAACTATATGCTAGTCCCCCAACATTCGGGTATTTCCAGATTATACCTGACTGGTCCCGAAGCAAAGGAAGTCATTCAAGCGGTAAAACAGAAACTGTGAGTAATGGCTCTCACACACATGCTCGACTTTCTGGCGCGTCTCAAGGTAATCCATAACTCTAAATCCATCTTCTTCAATACCCCCGAAGCAGCATGGGAATGGACGACATAGGAGAGAGCCCTCCGACACACTCTTCAGAATGCCTCCTCATCGAGAGATACCCTTTGGGGTTGAACTATTGGAAGAGACGTCATTATGCCCAAGGTCCCTTAAAGTTGATGTCTGCGGAAATGGAAAGGGCCCCCATTGGGTCCCGTGGCTTCTGGGGCAGAGGAGAGTGGGTCCTGGAGAGACAAAGGAGAGATTGCCACCTCCATGAGAGAATGGACTGAACCTCCACTCGACCAGTCTAGTGCCGGACTGATGATCTGGAAGCTAAATGAGGATATCACAACCCCTATTGCAGTCTCATCTTAATTACAGACGTAATACATCAAACATTCCCACCTCAGCATCCTTTCTGCCAGCAGTACTGTATCCCATCAAAGCTATTGGGGCTAGGCCACAACAGGTCATGTTATTGAATTCAGAACTATGTTGTTAACACTAGTTAGTGTGACATATGCTTTGCTTATAGGGTAGAAGTATGGAGTGGAGGGAGTTGGGGAGTATGGGGAATGAGTTTTGTTTCCTGTTGCTAATAGTTCAATACAGCAATTGTATAAATGTCACTACACACATAGGTCACACCCTAACTTCCATTTCAGGCTGAACCACACAAACTCAATGTAGCTGCTTCAGGCAGATTAAGGGCATTGGTCTACAAGCTCGCTACATTTCCCTCCTCCACGTACCCTCTATGGTGGAGTTTATGCTAATAACTAGGAACATTATCAGTATGAAGTGTAGTGCGGTCTACCACTTAACAAAACGCCACTACCCAATGGTCTTACTTCTTCAAGGGCTGCATCCCCTGGGAAATCGATGCCCTGCCCCGCATGGGCTATGACAGGGTATTCCATGCTGCTCACACTAGAAGCCCACAAGGGACCGCAATCCTTCTCCACTGTAGTTTTCCTCTCGCATTTTCTCAATCATCCAACGACCCCAGCGGCAGGTTCACAGTAGTGGGGGGGGGGGGTCTCCTAAAAGGCATCCACTATAATTTCCTTTTAATTTATATCCTCTTGCATTTACTGAGTAAAACCCTTGATAATATCCATGAAGTTGTTCTCCCACCCAGGACCACACTATTCTGGACCGTGACTTCCATGCGATGCTGGTCACCCTCAGAGGGATTCTACGGTAGTCAGGGCTAGGGCCTGCCCGGGCCCTCTGCCCTGGTGGAATGGACCAGCACCATGGGTCTCTGCGACATTTGATTGTCTTTGAGCCCGCTAGACTGCACATACAAGCACATCTCAGCAGAACATGGATACCTTTCTTATTAGATTACTTTTTCATGCCAGCACCAGACATAACCCCCATGTTGGGATGCCCATTTTTCCAAGAGGAATTTCTGACCACACTCCAGTACCTTTATGCCTGAAATGGAGGGTAGATGAACCACGACCAATCTCGCGGATGAACGCCTGCTAGTTAACAGACCCCAATGCACCCAATACCTCCTACAGGAACTAAACACAAATTAAATCAGGGCTCCATGGACAGCCCACAGACTCTCTGGGCAGGAAAGGTAGTCCTATATAGTAAAGCACAGGCATATATATGAGGTCAGTCCAAAGCCATACTCCAAAAGATAGTAGACCTTGAGACCAGCCTGCTAATCCTCATGTGTAAGCATCGAACGAAACAAGACAAACACACTAAATGTCAATTGGCAACCCACCAAACCTTGTGCCAGCTATGCCTTGAAGAAACCATGAAATGTTAGTTAGTCACTCAAGATCTAGTCTATGAATTGGGGGATAAGACTGGTAAATTACTCAATTGGCTTGCAACAAGGGAAACGGTGACCTGCCTGATCCAGCAAATTAATGGAGCCACGGGAAACACACATCAGTGGAATTTGCCGCAAAATTTGCCTCATTCTATGGCACATTATACATACAGCGCCAGAGCCTGCAAGTCATGACCTCCCCCTTTATACCCTGTCCTGCTACATAATGGGCATCATTAGACCAACCCATTACCGTAGAGGAAATCATCACTGTCTTCACAGATATGCCATCAGGAAGGACGCCTGGACCAAATGGCTTACCGGCCGAACACTACTCCAAGTTCAGGAATACAGTTGCCCCACAACTCCTCTGTCTGTACCAAGATGCTCAGTGAGAGTGGGTCAGTTAACACTTGAGCTAGATATAGCCACCATCGTTGTGATCCATAAGGCGGGAAACCTTCCTGAGACTTGTGCCTCCTATCGTCTTCTCATTGATCAATATCGAATTGAAAATCTCTGCCTAAATCCTAGCTAACAGGTTGATGGAGGTGTCCAATGTGGATTTATGCCTCATCGCAGCACACACCATTGTCTGCGCAGAGTCCATGCTTCGCTGGCCCAATACCATATAATTCCAGACCCTGCAGCACTCCTTCTGCTCGATTTGAAAAAAACCTTAAACTTTTTAGACTGGTCCGTCCTCTTCCAAGTTCTTACCTGACTGGGTTTCGGATCCCCTTTTTATTAATTGTTAAAGTGCTTTACGCTGCAGCTTGAGCACAAGAGCAAGTCAATGGTGTTCTTTCACTCACACTACTCATTAGGCATGGTACGAGGCAGGGTTGCTCCCTTTCGCAACTCTTCATGCAAGTGATGGAACCGCTGGCCATGTCGATTAGGTGTGATGAGCAGTTCTGGGGCTTTCGCTGGTGTGACATCTTTGAAGACTGCATAGCGCTTTAAGTAGATAACGTTTTTCTTTATGTGTGCCACCTGGATATCTCTGGTCTCTGACTGCCCCATATGTTGCTCCTAGACGGTGGACCCACAGGACTGAAGGTTAATTGGACCAAATTGCTACCAATGCCCCTCAAAGGTAATAACTCTATGACGGAGTGGCAATCACAGATCCAAAATCACCATCTCATCTTCCAATACCCGGTGTCCATATTGCACTGGAAACAGGTTTGACCCAGTCTCAATATTCAGCCCTTAGTGGCTCATGTCACCCTAGATATGATCAGATGGGCACACTTCCCTTTCAATGTTCCGAAACACATAGCCATGTTTAAAATGATGCGGCTACCTCAGTTCTTCCCCTCCCCAACACCCTCCCAGGGATAACGCACAAACACTATCTATGCTGGAGAATGGTGCTCCAAAGGACCAGATCGAACCACAAACCCACACAGGAAACCCCATTGTGGCACAACACATGGCTCACACCCCTTGCCCAGCTAGAGGGGTGGGAAAGCTGCAACCTTATAGTCAGCTCCGAATTAGGCAATGTTTGGACGTGTTTGCACATGAAATTCTTTACTGATTTGCAAACAGACTTCGTACTACATGAGTCTCATTTCTACAAATACTTACAACTGCAACACGCCATGGCAATGCACCAGTCCACATTGTCCGACATGCCGGAATATAATCCGCTAGAACCCAAGGGCACTCTTGAACCACGGGGACGTGATGCCAACTCAACACTATAAATCCCTGGTCACCAATGCACCAGACCACTTTGCCTCCTTACGTGAACTTTGGGAGACCTTGCTGGACCCATTAGATGAAGGTGACTGGTGTGAGCCAAAGATGGCTGCAAGAGGACTGAATATCTCCTCGCGCCTTCGACTTGTTGCGCTTAAATTCCTCCACATGGTCTACACCTACACCCACCACCTACAACTCATGGGAACGACAAGAAAGGCTGAGTGTCGCAGGTGCGCATCCGAAGACTGCAGATTTTCCATTATGGCTTACGAATGCCCTATCCTTATGAGCTACTGGATGAGAATATTTGCCACCCTGTCCAGAATTATAGAACGGACGATCAACTGCACTTCACGTTTAGAACTGCTAGGTTTTCTTGAAGATATGTGCAGTCTCTCAAGATAACACACCTTTTTGGGAATTGGGGCCAGACATTGGAAATTCACCCTAGGCCCTTTGCTAGCCAAATGGAGGACAGTATTGGATCAATTTGCTAAATTGGAGGAGCCGATATATCGAGCATGTGGCTCCCCAAACAAGCATGGGAAGATTTGGGGTAAGTGGTGGTCCTATTATGACATATGCACACCTTAGCAAACAAATGTGTCTCTTATCCACCCCCTTTCCTCTTCATGCACTCCGCTGTATTTGCCTGGCAACTTTCTTTAATGTATATGTGATGTATCCTTGCCAATTGTTCTGTTGCATAAGAAAATCAATAAAAATTGGTTATCAGAAAGAATCCTCAGATCCACCCCAGCCTAAATCCCCACAAGGTCTGCAAAGGCAAGGAGGCACTGTCTCCGACAGACATTGGGGTCCAGTTGACACCAGTGTCAACTTCGGACGATTCAGGTTCTCCATATTGAAGTTGGGAATTACTATGGGTTCACTGGGAAAAGCGCCACATTACTGAACCCCGGCAAACCTCGTGGATTCGTGACCGGAGTTGGTCTAAATCTGGGAATGGATCCAGAGAGCCCAACTGGTATCTAGGGCAAACCAGCCGGTGGGCATCCAGTCGCACCTCATTTTTGGGAGCGCCCCACGGGTTTGGGAGGCGCACCCAAATATGAGGTGCATGGCCTCACAAATCTCCTTCAGGTGGGCAAGGGTCACCCCGCCTCCAGAAAATTCAGGAAGGCACAAAGCGGATCCAGACTCTGGCTCCACAGGTGGTGAACGGAGTGGGGCCTAGATTTGTGGCATTGTTCCTACGACTCGTACGCTGACTTGGACCCGCACAGTGAAATCAAAGAGCGCTTTCACTTTTTAGACTTCTTAAGTTTGTGGGACTTATCCAACAACAACTTCCACGGCGACCAACAGGAATGACTCCAAGAGCGGGCTCATGAACTTCCAAGCAACCGGGACATGGAGTGGTGCGGAGTCTTCTGATTTTAGGCCACCAGGAGCTTAGGGGCTCATTACGATGGCGGAACGATCGGCACCGCCTGGATCATTCCGCCATTGTACTGAGATTTACCCACCGCCATATTAGGATGGCGGTGGGTATTGCGGCGGACGCAAAGTCTGTGTGCCGCTTTACCATCGGTGGCAATCGCCACCATGGAAAGGCTGGCGGGATTTGGTTTTGGGGGCCTGTTGCGTGCCCCCTTTGTGACTGGGGAAGGTGGGGTGCACTTGGGGGGTACCTATGGTATAATTCTTTAAAGGCCTTCTGATGCCACCCTATAAGACTACCTTAGAGCAGTACGCTTCCTGTATGGTCTACCTACATCTTTGTCTGTATACATTTGTTTCAGTCTCTATTTAAAGAGTGGCCCTCCACTGGCACTTTCAAACATCCAAGTTTTGAGAGACCTTCTAATGAGGCCTTCAACCTCTGGTTTTGCATAGATCTGATGAGCGGGAAACCCTGGTGTGGGCCAAGAGATGCAAAAATGACGAGCTTCCCCGATTCTTAAGTTTGAATCTCAGGACACAAAACAACCCAGCCTCAGAAGAGCAAAGGGTTCTGACTGGAGGTAGTGAATTAATCTATTTGAGAAATGCCGCAGACCCATACCACAGAAACCTCTATGGGCCATAATTAACGTTTCAAACTAAATCCACTCTCTGATTGGTAGCGAATGTAGCTCCTTCAGATAGTGGGAGATTGAAGCCTGCCTAGGGACCTTTAATGAAAGCCTGGCAGCCACATTCTGTACCACCTGCAAACTTTTCAGCAAGTAGGCGGGCAGACCAAGGTATAAGGCATTAGCATAGTCCAGGTGCGAGTTGATAGAGCATGTATCATAGTTCTCTGTTCCTGTACAGAGGGCAAAAGTAGAACTTTCTTCACAGATCGTAAAATCCCAAAGCAAGATGCAACTACCACAGCAACATGAATTCGAAAAATGAAAGCTGTGTCACTGGTGGTCTATTAAATTATCTACATATCTAGTCCAATATAACTTTTAAAGAAGAGTAGAATGCAAATCGGCAGTGAACATAGTATAGTATAGTATATGGATTTGTATAGAGCTCTGCCACCCGACGGGTATCCTTACGCTTAAGATTATCCTCCTGGCGCTTAAGATTATCCATGCTGAAAAATACATTTAAAAAAAGGTTCAATTTATCTTTCATAAAACATTGTGGAAGTTTGAAAATACTTCTCTATTCATATTTTACTTTAATGTAGCATTACAACATGGACACTTGTGCAGAGGACCTCACTACACAGCTTTCCTGGTCTGGAGCAGCTCTGTCAGTCTTACCAGGAATAAGGCTTGTAATTTGATTAAAATTCATAACCTTTACACATTAATAATGAACTTATTCATCGCAGATTCGGGGAATGGAGATTGTCCCTTAATTGATGTATGGTCTCACCAGGAATTTAGAGAGAAACGCCTGGCTCAAAGTTGAAGTGATATGAAGAATGGAGTTGCAAAAGGTAGGCGCAGAAGTGGAACGCAACAGGATAGAGGTGAGAATAACACTGGCAAGAAACTGCAGTGTCTACCCAAAAACAAGGAAGGGGCAGGATCACAAGAAGAATGACAGAAGAATGACAGTAGACCGGAAGGAAATATAAAATGGATGGGATCAAGACGACACATGGTATTAGACTGCTGGCAAGACAAACAAGTGGAGGTGGATGTCGGAGGGTGATCATAGAGTGGCAAGGCAAAGTGGAAGAAAGAAACAGGTGCCAGGAGTCAGGGAGAGATGTTGATTTTGAGGGACTACTCATAATTTGTGTGGAAGAGGACACTGAAGGGGAAGAGGCTAAAATGAATATTGAATTCCTTCCATTTCCACCAATGTAAATACATTGTAACCAGACTCCTCCCCCTTCCCCCATCCTCCACATTCAAGATGTTTAATTTGAGATAGTGTGTGAAGGGGCAGCCATCTTGAAAGGGGTTTTATAGTGATGCTTTAAAGAAATCTTTGAAAGATGGCCATCTCTGCAGGTGGAAGTATGCAAAGGCAGAGGTGGCCATTGTTGAATGTCCATCTTTGTAGTAAAATTGTTTACTGTTGTAAGAACCATTCAAAGATATCTGGTTATGCACATGAATGATTGGGGTCCCATCTATCAATGTATTCTAAAAAAGTGCAAAACACTGAATAATGGCCCTCTTCTTATGCACAGGTAGCCATCTTTGAATGGATCTGAAGCCCATTTAAAGATGCCTCCCCACATGTGCATGCACCCCCCCGAATATACACAGGTAGCCATCTCTGGGACGTTTTAAAGCACATTCAAAGAAGGGTGGTGCTTGCAGTGTCCATGTGGCATGCAGTGCATTACAAGTGGCAAACAGGGCCCAGTAGCAGCCCCCGGGTGCTGCTGCCAATCACAACATTTTAAAATCAGTACAAGTAAAAAAAGTCTTTTTTTAAAACATCATGTTGGTCAACCAGTCTCTGGCATTGAAACTGGCTATTTTGTGTGTAGGTGGTGACATTGTGCTTTGGAAGTATTTTGTCACTCACACAGAAAGGAACCAAAACCTATGGTGGGCTGACCTATGCTGTAGGCAGAAGAAAAATGTGAATGATACTATAACAGGCCAGTAGATAACAAGGGCTGACTTAAAGACCAGGAGGCATATTATCAACGGATTTTCTCTGCTTTTTTGGCTTTAAAAGCCAAGAAAGAGGAGATACAATTATCTCCCTATTACCTAGCTGTTGCTAACACCAGTTAGTGACAGCTAGTAGGAGATAGCGACCATCTTGGGCCCCGCTTTGCATGTCAGAGAAATTTATCACTAATGACATGCAAAGTGGGCGTGCCAAGATGTTAGCGACTGGAAACAGTCGCTAACATCGCTATCTCCTATTACCAACTTTTGGAGATATTCGCGCTAAGCGCAAATATCTCCAAAAGCTAACACCTGCCCTGAGCAGTTCTTAGCCATGTTATCCAATGGGAGGTGGATAATATGGCTAAGAGCATTAGCTCGGTAATGCATGAATATCGCTGACTTTACAGCGATATTCATGCATTTCGGACGATTTTTATCGTTTCAGAGATAAACCTTGCTAATAGCAAGGTTTATCTGTGATAAAAATCGTCGCAGCTCGGCGATAAATTTTTATCGCTAACCAAGCAATAGCGATAATTATCGCTATTGCTTGGTAATATGCCCCCAGGTATCTAAGCATGTATAGGTTAGTATATTTGTATTCAATTGAAATAATCTTGGCTAACATCAGACCTAAAAATCAGAAGTAGAACTGAATTCCTGCTTTCATTGTCAATGGTCTACTGTGATCCAGCATGATTTTTAAAACCATAATACAGGACACATTTATAAACAGAAGACTTGAAAGGTTGAAAGTACACGTTAGACACAGTGACACATGAAAAAGAGACAAGTGTAGTAATTGCCTCTTAAAAGCGTGCTTTAAAACGTGAGATGAAGAAAACACACTTATAAGATAACACTAATTCATAAACTGGTTCAGATAATGAATTCTAATGTGTATGTTGCTTATAGACGTATACTGATGAAAAGTGTAATGCTATGTGAAGTGGCCTATATCTTTTTATGCTTTTTGCTGAGAATAAACCAGTTAGAAAAGCCGGTGAAAAAAAGTGTAGCACTGAAGTATAGGCTTGAGATTTTTCAAATTGATACAAGAGACTTTAAAGTTTATGAGATTTTAAAGTGTATGAAATATTCGAAACAATTTAAGTAGAAGGAAATTTGAATTGATTACATTTAATTATATTTGATGTAACGTCAGAGCTCATTTCATTAAAACGTACAATGATAACTTAAAGACCTTAATGAAATATTTTTTCTCTAGTGCTGACCTTTTCCCTGTGTGAATAGAAATTCAGCTACGGCTATAAGTCGCAACTTTGTATTTTCTCTCTATACCAATGTTAACCCTCTGTGGACTCACAAACACTTGTTTCTCATGACTAGAATGGGAAATCAGCTTGATGTTTCAATCATCTCAGGTGACATGATGCAATCATGAACATGAGATAGCCTTTCGCTGTGGGTGTGATGCTAGGCCACTGGGCATTGCTAAAACTCTATAACAGAAGAAACCCCAAAGGAGATGCAACAACCGCCATTCTGATTTTTCCTACTTGAGTTCCAGATGTTATGCTGATCGATCTTTTATGTTGGCCTGTTTGTCTATAATCAGAAGTTAATTGACTGAGACCTCTTTGTCGAACCATTTATATTTTACAAATTTTCTATTATATCTTTAGCTTTAAGCTAATGCACTTGCCCCAATGTACTTTAAGTCTGAAACTTTCCCCTTTTTCCGTAGGACCTGAGCTGTTAGACTTTGAACCATCGTTCTGCCTTAAAGGGTAGTGGGCTCTGTAACTCGGAATTTTATAATCACACAATAAAGATTTACCTAAATACTTGATGTTTTCATTGCAAGCTGTGATATTCTTGACCGAAATCCTTGGGAAAGTGCTTATTTTAATGACTTTTGATTCTTTAATAAAAGAAAAAACTATTCTCAAAATTCTGTATGAGTCTATAATCAAGTCCTGTGAATTCTTTCATTTTGACTGTAAATAATGTTTTAAATGCATTGTAGGGAGAATCAGCGAGCTTTGACAGAAAATCAGGTATTCATTCTCCTGTTTTGTATTGCAATTGCTGAACTTTTGGTTTGCATAATCCTCACTTGACTTAACTTCTTTAGGAGGTTGGGTCTTTTAAATTGCTATTCTTTATTTCTACAGCATGGTCTTGAAAGTAGTCTCTCTAAATCTGATTTCAAATTAGCGATTTGGCTGTTAATGAAGGTCCTCATTGCACAGCTAATGTGGACTTTGGTCACCCAAATTTCCACCCCTCCTGTCGGCTGGGAAAGTTTCATCAGAGGATCATTGCCTCTGTGACACTGGAAACCCGTTAGATTGTGTAATTTGAAAGGGCCCTGTATGATCAAAGGAATAAAGAGAATAAGCGTACAATAAATATTTTATGCACTGCTTCACGCTGCAACTGGCTAACCTCAGATCTAAAAATCAGAAAGAGAACTGTATCCCTGTTTTCATTGTCAATGGTATACTGTATACAGTCAGATTAACTCACCTGCAGATTTCTTCTCACTTCTGACAGGAGAGACATGAGTTGCTCCAATTCTTTCTTAATGAACAAATTAAATGGGGTGTTTCCGCCAAGTTTTTTCAAACGCTCAATAATAGTATCCTGAAGTATAAAAGAACAGCTATTATAAATGCAAACATTAACATGTTTTCCAATAGCACAACAGGTAAATCTTTGACATACTACTGCTATTCAGGTCAACTCAGACATTAATTCATGCCAGGTTTTTACATCCAATAACATTACATTTGGAAATGCAATAGCAACACTTTTATTTTACAGACTAGAAACATCTAAAATGTCATAACATGCATTATATAAAAATCATAATTAGAATTCTTGGAGACAGAGCTATAAGTAGGTCTTTAAGGAAGTATTCAGCAAGCAAGTGAAACACTACTAGCACTAAATACACCAATGTAGCTACCATTTTAATACGGACTCAATGTGTTTTTGTGCTACAAATGTCATGAATGGATGAGGCGATGGGGTAGGAAGGGTCCGGAAACAACCGTTAAGAGCAGTTCTGCCAAAGGAAGTACAGTAAATTCATCAATGATGCACGTTAGATTACACTTAAACAGGGGCGGCTCCTTCGTTATGACAGAGGAGTGTCGCCCCACTGCTGAAAGGCATTTATTTTTCACGTAGGCGGCTGAGTCTAGGTAGGGGGGGGCCTTGCTCTGAGTCAGCAGCAGCCAGATCCAGGGAGGAGGAGTGGTAGGTGCACTGTAAGTGTGCATATCTGTTTGGCCGGCCATCTTAGGACGGCTGAAATTACATGCACAGGGGAGGGGAGCCGAGGAGCACCGTGGTGGTGTCTGGAGAGACAGGTGTAACGACCGGATTTTCGGACCAGATAGAATCAGCTCACCAGAGCACCACCAACCCAGCCGAAACGTAATCACCTCCCTCCTTAGGACCTATTTACAACAGGTATCTATGTATCCTACCCAAGGATGGGGAATTAGCAATATACATGCTTAGGTCTTCTACCATACCACACTCATACAATATAGTCTCGCGGCCACAGGGGCCCAGACTAATCTACCCTAGGGAAGTTCTGCTTACACACACTGACTGCAACCAGTGCTCTCATTAGATCCACACCAGTGTCCCCCCATGTGCTCTCTTCTTCCTACAAGCCACAATCCTGTGGGTATACGCATCAGTATCCCCCCTGATGCTCTCTTTAATATCCAAGCCACAATCCTGTGAGTATACACATCAGTATCCCCCCTGATGCTCTCATTAACGCCGCCTTACAACGACGATCACTTTCCTATGAATACCGTTAGCTCTTCATGTTGGGGAATTTCTCACTATTCACTAGAGGTACAATACTACAATATTATGGATCACACAAGAATGGCTGAATTACATGGTGTACAACTTATTCTCTATTTCAAGGGCTCCTCTCTCCCTCATTATTCAGTTACCATTTACCTGATCGGGGGTAGCATCTGTTCATATAATAGCACCTGACTAGAAGAAAGGTTACCTTTACTGTATAAAAACAAGAGGTACACACTGGTTCACTAAGAACTGGGGTATGTTTATTATTATAATTACAATAACAATATAGTACTATACTATAACATATAACCTGCAAAGGAAAATGAAAGGTTAGAATGTGTGCACGCTAATAAGAAAGGGCCGACGTCACCTTATTAATATGAAGTCTGGACTCAGCAGTCATCTGGGTTCCCTTCTCGTCTGTGCCTTGGCTCGTCTTAGGGTCACACCTCTGCAGTCACGGATACACGTCTGCACCGCTATGCTCTGTCTCCTCCGCTTCCCTCCAAGTCACTGGAACCTTCCTCTCATCAGCTGCTTTCTCTCTGGCTGTTCTGCACTACTCCTCTCTCCTCTCGATCACGGACTGTCTTCACTTCTCAGCTTCGATCTTATAACTCAGTTTCTATCACTCTGGTATTCGTTCCCTCAACTAACTGCTTCACTCTGTATGCTCTGATCTTAAATGTCAAAGCTCGCCAGCTGCTCCAACTAAAATAACTTCAATCTTTCTAAGAGAGTATTAGCTTCTCGGTCTTTCTCGGACTTCAAAATAAATGGCGACTGCCTGCCTTGGAATAATTAATGGAACAAACAAACCACAGTGCCGGACAGTATAGATTAATAGAAACAAATGCACACCTAGTACAATGAATTGCTAGGCTGACAAACCATTTGTGTTTAGTCACTTGTTTTTTATGAAAAAGGATTTTGAACAAATATTTTGGCATCAAGGGGTACACACCGCATCTACAGAGGTTCACAAGTGCATTGAAAAAACCATATACAATACATTTAATCAAAACATACACATATAACAATTGTGATAACAATAGATATAGACAACTGTACAATGCCTCAAAAAGTTACGTTTGTTGAGGCACCAATCCTGGATGAAAATGAACAAGTGGACAGACAAGATGACAAACTAGCCTACTTGTTTCCACCACCACTAGATACGCATTTTAATTTATCATATGGTGCAAAAAATAGGAAGACACAAAACTATGCAACAGTGTAGAATTTGTGTGAGTTATATTCCTATTATGCCCTGATAGTTCAGTATCTGGGTGGAGCAGGACGCCGACGCGTTTCGAACCCGTTCAATAGGTTAAGGGTTCTCCTCGGGACAAGGATTGGGGAGGTCGTTGTCACTGTGAATTAAGTTAAAAAAATGGTATCAATGAAAAGCTGACTAACACCTCACTGAAACTCAAACACTGTAAGGAAGCAAGCAGATACCTTATGCTTGGAATATCGGGATACTCCCTGTGAATGAGATGATGCCGCTCATGTGTCTGCACAACCCCCCTAGTACATATGCAACCTGTACACCTTTTTGTAAGGGTCTCCAAGTGTGTTCCCCCCGGTTCTGAGCCCCCCTCTGCCAACATCATTATACATGTGTCAGACTGTCATAGGGAATTGCACCATGATGCGATATCTAACTACACATCCCAACATGAACCCCCCCTGCTGCCTTTGGTTTAATATCTGTTGCATAGTATTGCCATTGTGGAGTGCGTTCTAAACTATTTGTTCTAGCAGGCACTCCTGTCCAGCCTGTGGTTTATATCCTTCGCTTAGTAATGCTAGCACTAATGGAGTACATTAGTGAACTACATGTCCCACCATGCCGTTTTAACTCCTCGCGCGTTAAATACACTCGGACACGCCCCCTATGGACTCGCGTTGCCAGTTCTTTGCCGCTTGGGTGCCTGATGCATAGCTCGATTGACTCGTCCAAAACGTAAGTCCCTTTCTAACAAAATTGTAAAGATTGAGTGAGCGCGATCCCGGCTCCTCTCTAATTACCGCACTCCCCTTTGGTTTCACAGTTGCCGAACTGCCGCGGCGACTGCCGCTCGGGTTCGCGCATAGATTCAAAAATCTGCAAACTAAGGTAGGATTTATTTTCAACTTCTGTTACGAACACTTACGTGTGAAGACGTAAACCAGGGTCATATAAGTTGGGATTGTAACACGACGTGTTGTTTACTTTCCCTAGGCACATCACAACAACAATTGATTTTAGGCGCATCAGCACCCCATACACTCTTTAGTGTCTTAAACATCAAGGTATGTGCCCATAGTTAATTTCCTTTCTGTATACGGTGGCTCAGAGTGTTTTATAAAAAGCAGAGACTAACTGGGGTTTATATCATCTCATTCACAGGGAGTATCCTGATATTCCAAGCATAAGGTATCTGCTTGCTTCCTTACAGTGTTTGAGTTTCAGTGAGGTGTTAGTCAGCTTTTCATTGATACCATTTTTTTAACTTAATTCACAGCGACAACGACCTCCCCAATCCTTGTCCTGAGGAGAACCCTTAACCTATTGAACGGGTTCGAAACGCGTCGGCGTCCTGCTCCACCCAGATACTGAACTATCAGGGCATAATAGGAATATAACTCACACAAATTCTACACTGTTGCATAGTTTTGTGTCTTCCTATTTTTTGCACCATATGATAAATTAAAATGCGTATCTAGTGGTGGTGGAAACAAGTAGGCTAGTTTGTCATCTTGTCTATCCACTTGTTCATTTTCATCCAGGATTGGTGCCTCAACAAACGTAACTTTTTGAGGCATTGTACAGTTGTCTATATCTATTGTTATCACAATTGTTATATGTGTATGTTTTGATTAAATGTATTGTATATGGTTTTTTCAATGCACTTGTGAACCTCTGTAGATGCGGTGTGTACCCCTTGATGCCAAAATATTTGTTCAAAATCCTTTTTCATAAAAAACAAGTGACTAAACACAAATGGTTTGTCAGCCTAGCAATTCATTGTACTAGGTGTGCATTTGTTTCTATTAATCTATACTGTCCGGCACTGTGGTTTGTTTGTTCCATAAGAGTGGTCCAAGCCGGTCAGAGACAGGACCCAGCCTTCCCCTCTTTTTTCTTGGAATAATTAATGGCATTGATGCTAACGACTAGCTGCCGCCTACAGACGGACTCACTAACTGCGTCATGCCTTTACTTAATATGGAAGCTTGTACCTTCATGGAAAGTTACGGCCAGTAACCTGCCGTCCACCAAATTCTTGTACCTCCCCGTACCAAGGACACGTTCTCAGCCGGCCGGCCTGATGTTACGTCTTCGACATGGAGAAAAATACAGTCTTTCGATAAGGGCCAGCCTGAGCCGGTTCTCTCCAAGCGAACAACACCTCGTAACTAAAACATTACATTTGACCTAGAAGCATCTCAAGCAGCCGGGGCAGAAAGAAAGATGGAGTCTCTCCCATTTGAGGCCTACAAGGCCCGAAATCAGCATAACTCCATGAAAAGTATACTAACACTCTTACAAAAGGACGGATTATCACTAATACTAATGAATCTATCCCTTAACATAGATTTATAAGCCCTGATCTAAGGAAAAGGGTACGGGATTGTGTCAACACGCCTTGTGAATAGGCTCTATTTACGGTTCTAATCCTTCTATTAGAATGATAGTAGACTAAAGTCACCTCCAATCACCTTCCCTCAAGGAAGGGCTGAAAAAGTCGGTCAGAACAACAGGTAAGTTCTTTTTTTTAATTATTATTCTCACCCACGTGCTGCCCCAACAAATGTTGGTAGCAGCAGCCGCTACTGCACTTACAACACAAGATGTTCATCAAAATTTGTATAGCACACAACTTACCCTGGAGGGTATCCTGGTGCTGAAGCATTGGATGTACGGGCTGAGCCAGGGATAGGCTAAGAGAAGAGCCAGGTGTTCAGTTTCTTGTGAAATTTAAGAACTGATGAGACGGCTCTGATGAGCAGTGATTGGTCATTTCAAATTTTGGGAGTGAGGTAGCAAAAGGCCCTGATGCAGGATTTAGTTCTGCGTATGCAGAGGATGTGTGTGAATAGGAGTCCAGGTGAGTGGAAGAGTCAGGTAGCTATGTGGAAGTTAATGCAATTGGTAAGGTCGGTGCGGCTGATGTGGAAGGCTTGGTATGTGTGCATGACGAGTTTGAAATGAGTTGCAAAATCCATGCTTTGCTTTTGGAGCAGTTCAAAAAATGTCTTCAAGTGGGAAAAAGCCACAGGCAAATTTTTCAAAAACTAGACTAAATGTAAATACCATAAAAGAGAAACATGTCTTATGGTTCTATTAGTGTCACAAACCTCGCACAAATTCTCTTCCTCACTGAATTATGGTAACATCAGACTTGCTTAGCTGCCTGCGAGTAGTTTATGATCCAGAGCCCCACAACCTTTGTGAAATGGAATATTGTCCCTGGGATGAAACCAAATTGACAAATAGCTTCTAATTGTTATATGTAGAGGGACATCTTGCATCCCCTGTTGACCCACTTTACATTTTTGTAGACACACAGTACTCTTTCATCTTCTACTCCTAATCTCTCCCATTTTCTTTATTATTCCGATTCCTTTTATGGCTTTTTCACCCATCATTTTAATTGCAGTTATCGTAAGTGCTGCTCCGCTTTTCACTTCTTGAGACAAATCTATCATCTTCCACCGCTAGACAAAGGAATGTGCATTCAGTGTGTGGTCCTCTAGGGCTGTGTTAAGCTTTAATGCTAGCTCTCAACTTACCCTACTTAGTGTCCTGACTTGAAGTCCTTTTCCTATTGCAAATACTTGAAACAGAAGAGGGTCTTTCTAGTACATGGTCATTCCATGACAGTCCGATTGGGTAGGGAGATCCTTCCCCTTCATTCACATTGTGCTCCTCTCACTTTCTACAACCATATCTGTTATCTTCTTTGTCATCACTTAATGGGCAGGGCCACTGGAGTTATGAGGTTTTGTGTATGTGGTATTTTCTGCATAATTGTGGATTTGCCACTTGTGCCAATAATCCATCATCTGATGCATAATTTGTAGATTTTAAGAAAAAATGTGTGTAGCTCCGACAGATCAAACGTTAATAAAAATGCTGGAGCAGCACATGTTGCTGCACATTGTAAGACCCTTTTCAAAGGTTGACTGGTCATCTATCTGTGGCTTATTGCTGTATTTGGGTGTTAAATCAGTACTACTGGGGTGAAACCTTATCCAGACTGTTAACATGAGTAAAAATGACAAACTAAAAAAGTAATACTATCAAACAATTACACCACATATTTTGCCTTTTCTTGCGGAATAAATGAGTCCACCTCGCCACAAAATTTATCCTCTTCTGCCATATCATTTCAGTGGCCCTGGTAATGGGACATTTGTTCTTCATTTTTACAGGTCAGCAATATGGTTTTAGGCAATTTGTTTTTGTGGCAATAAATATTTTATATTTGAGCTTCTGCACATTAAGAATTTTGTATGATGTTCTTCACATAGTAGAGAACAGTGAGTCCTTCTTCCTCGCCCTTCTCATTTATCAGTGGTCCTCAGCGCAGTTAAACACCATAGGCTACAGGAAACTCGGAAACTCCACATAAGGTTTCAAGTTCTTATTCTTTTTTTTTTTCACATGTTTTTATTGGACATTTCAGTAAAAACAAAGTGCAATGTGCGTACAATCGGCGTACAGATAAAAAAGCATCCGAACCAAGATGAGATGAGATTACAATGTTATGGTCCTGAAAGAAACACAAGTGATAGTACAATATTACAGGACATGTATGATGGTCCTAGACAAATACAGGACGGTCCGGGTAGTAACCAAGTACCACATCTAATAAATTAAGATCTTAAGAAAAAGGTCAAAGAAGGAGGGGAAAGAGAGAAACAGAGAAGGAGGGATAGAGAAAGAGGTGGGAGGAGGTGCGCCACAGAGTAGCGCGGATTATCTGGATAATACTGCACGACTCAGAACGTATATGCAGCGAGCAGAAGACCCAATATTCTGGGGTATTCACAGTGGCTTATGGACGCCTTGTAAAATTTGTCTAAGGTCTGCCATTGCAGAGCCTGCATGCAGTCTGGTACTGTCATGCTGACTGGGCAAGTGCACCCACTTCCCAGTCCCCAAACCTTCATATCAGTCAACCCTATGGTAGGCCCAAGGGCAGGGTGCATTGTAAGTATACGGTAGGGCAAGCCCTGATGTGTGTGGCATGTCCTAATAGTGAATTACAGCCATTTTCGTTTTTCACTATTTCAAGGCTACCTGTTCTCCATAGGCCAGAATGTGCTGTTAGAATTGTCACCTTTTATAATCCTAACAGGCTTGGAGAACATGGTAGAAATTCGAGTTTAGTATGCCTGAACTCAGAATGATAAAATACATCTTTTAGTAAAGTTTATTTTAATATTCTGTTTGCAAATACCACTTTTAGAAAGTAGGTATTTGCTTGTCTAACCATTCAAACCTGCCTCTGCTAGGACGTGTATTCCTATGTCTGGTTTCTGTGAGTGACAGGGCTGGGGAGTTCCAGGAGACAGGCTGAGTCACCCAGTGGTGAATAGAGAGATCTGCAGCTTGATGGGAGGGAGGAGTTCACCTGAACCTTGAATAGGTCTGTGCCTGCCTTCCACAATGCTGGCTCCACCCCCTGGGGAGCGGCTGATGGCTCTGTCCTGCACACTGAAGGAAGAGAAGGAGTCCTGTCAACAGAGTGCTCAAGGACTGTACTTGCCTTCCACAATGCTGGCTCCACCTCCTGTGGGGCATCTGATGTGCATGCCCTGCACTGTGAAAGGAAAGGAGAAGTCTGGTAAACAGAGTGCTTCAGAACTGGTTTGGACTAGGCAAAGGCTCCTCTCCCCTCAGAAAACAAAGGATTTCTGGGTATAAATATTGGGACCCTGATCCCATGAAATTAGATCACTTTTGGACTACAAGTAGAAACCTTTACTGAGGAGAGGAACCTGAAGAAACTGAGGAGAGACTATTCCCAAGCTGAAGTGCTGCTTGGGGGATTGTTATTAAGGAAGTGAGCAACCCGGAATACCCTTGAGGGCTTGGGTAAGTAAATGTAGAAGGGTAAAAGTGCCTTCAAGGGACTTTATTCAATCTATGTTTGTTAGTTAAAATTAATATGAGAAGAACCAATTTATCGTCCTTACAGTGAATTAATCAAAACTGATCAAATCGTGTTGTCAACATAAAACATATAAACAAAGACACAGGGTGTATACGAAAAAAGTGTTTTTATCAAATAATTCATTAAGAAAAATCAGCTTCATATACAGACAATTAAACAAATAAGATTTTAGGACTGTGGGTACACATAAAAATAAATTACTAAGTGACTCAACAGAACCTAAAAGACACCTATCCCAAAACACATTGAGTAAAACAAAGCAAGGGATGAAGCGTAATGTCGACGTTTCGGTTTCTTAGCAGTTATTTGATGAAACCATCCTCAGGACTGTTATCAGTTCAGATCTGTATAGAAATATTGTAGTCTGTTTGCGGATTATCGTCATCCGCAAAGGAATCGTGAGGGGATCACAGTATCCTAGGGACCTGACTATCGAATGCGGAGACCGCTCATCCAAGTTGGATGTAACGTCTGAACTTCACTCACATAGGGTTCACGTATTTATACACAGCAGAATTCATCCAGTGTATGTTAAGTGGAGTTTTATCAATTTTCTGAAAAAATCAGGAGTCGATGCGATCAATTTGCGCTTAAACGAGCCTGTGAGCAGTCAGAGATCCTGCAGCGCCTAGAAATGCGGCGAGGTGGAGTCAATAACGCGTATCATCAAGATGAAGCCACTCATCTTGGGGGGTTGGCCTGCAGTGGTTGCCTTACTGCCAAAGGAAGGAGAAAGGAACTTTGTAACTTTGCTTTCAACTTGTGAAGGATCTCCAAGGGCTTGGAAAAGAGCTTGCCTCCTGCTGAAGTCTCAGAGACCACAGACTTCATCCCCCAGCTCCCCAGAGTTCTTTTGGAAGTGCCTGCTGCTGTTTTGGGCCTTCAGAGGAACTGCGTGTCGCAAGGAGCTGAAAGCGCGACTCAACGAGAAGAAGCGTGTCGCCGTGGCTGTGCCTGCCGTCGCAACTTTGGAGAAAGGAGGGTGTCGCTGCTGGAACTGTCGCACTGCACCGCATCGGAGAGAAGTGTGCCGCAACGAAGAGGAAGCGTGTCGCCGTCACTGCTGCTGCCGTCGCAACTCCGAGGAAGGAGGGTGTCGCCGCTGTGGTTGTCACACTGCACCGCATCAGGAGAAGAATCTCGCAACGAGGTCGGAGGGTGTCGCCGTTGCTGTGCCTGCCGCCGCATCTCTGGAAAAGGAGGGTGTCGCCGCTGGAACTGTTGCATTGCACCGCATCGACCAAGAGCACCTTGCATCCCCGAGAAGCGCGCCACTGTAGGAGCTGCTGCCGTCGCATCTTGGATGTCACCACTGTAGTTGTCGCATCGAGTGGAAGCTTCACGCATCGTGGAGAGGAGCGTCGCCGCTGGAGCTGTTGTCGTCACATCGTAAGGGAGTCGCAGCGGCAGTTCACGCATCGAACCGAGAGTTTCTCTCATCCCCGAGAAGCGTGCCCCATCTGGAAGATCTTCACGTCTTTATTTTTTTGTATCTGAACTTTGCCGCATTTCCCATCGCTTCAACATTGCTTGTCGTGGAAGCGCAACGCAATTTAAGGTACATTGACGCAGAGTGTCGCATCTAAGAACTGAACTGAACTGAGCTTAATCTATCATCTTAAAGTAATCATAGTGTGTATTTTTGTTTTTTATGGTCTTGTGGTAACTCTATATATAGTCGACTTATTTTTTATCTAAAACCTGTGTGGTGTCCATTTGTAGTGTTGTCACTGGGTTACTGTATGTAGTCACAACTGCTTAACTTACAACGCCTCTGAAATAAGCCTTGACTGCTCGCGCCACGCAACCTAGATGGTGAGCAGGGGTTATTTTAGATGTGTAATCCCCTTTCCCTGACTAGAGGAGAGGGTCCCTATTTGTCACAAGTACCTACCTGTGCCAACTAGAGACCCCCAAATCTAACAGGCACCTTGGTAAGGCCATCCTACTGGTAGCACCTCAATCATACCTTGCTCCTCCCAAAGCTGCTCTCCAGACAATGGCAAGATTCATTTCTTCTATCAGGAAAAATGATTGTGTATTTCCAAAACTTAGATCAGCTACACTGACATCCCATTGAGGTAAGGGCCACTTTCAAAATATGTTGATTCATGTTATGGACCTTTTGTGAGTGTGTATGGTTATGTTGAAGAATGCTATAACCCAATCTTGGAGTGGATGGTATTTCATTTGCTACTGTGTATTTAAAGAGCTTATATTTGTTGGCGTTTTATGCCATTAGATATGTGAAGCACTATTATTAAGGGAAAGTTGAGCATTATATTGTGTTATCATTAAATAGTTAATGGAATCTAATTTGTAAAATTCTGAAGTATTAGACATCTTATCTAGGGGTTTCACAGTGTAACAAAAGTGCTTAGGTCGACTTAGCCTGCTGAGAGTGAGAACTCATTCTTTACAGTGTCATACAGGGCATAGTTTATTAGCCATTGTAAAAATGGGGAACTGGGTACAGCGATAGATATCAACTAGCAGTAGAGCAGCCATCTAAATGTGAGTAACTGGTGCTGCACAACTGTATATAACATTACTAATAAACTTAACAAGAACATCATCCCCACTGGGTAATAACGGTGCCAACATTTCAGTTGGACAATCCCACGCCTCTGGATTTGGTTGTTGGCCTATACAAGACAACACACTTGTGACACCCAGCATAGGTGTTCTATGTCCATCCATGCATGTTGAAATCCTGCATTCATCTTTGTCCAGCCACTGTCTCTAGAGTTCATGGGTGAGGTCCACGCATCTTACAATCGGTCCTTTGCTGACCGGCTTTCATCTCATGTTGCAGGTGTATGGGTGCAAATAATTATAATTCCTGTGTTTAAACTGTATCTTTTTACACACTGATCTGTAATCAGTACTGACAATGGATCTAACTGAAGATATGCTTGATACAGAAAGTGTCCAATAGCCTTTTTTTGCAATAAACATACTTTAGAGGGTCTTAGTTTTACTAGTGAGAGAAAAAGATTGATGCCCAGTCAGGCGACATTTTGAGAATGTGTATGACTTACCCGGCTCCACCCCCTGGGCACTTTGGGTAGGAGGGTGCAACACATTTCCCAAATCTCCGTAACTGACATCTGTCTCAGGAGACTTCCATTTCCAGGTTGAGTAGTGTGAAATCTGGCAAGAGGCTGGTTATTGGCCAATGGCGTTCGATCTATAAGGACAAGTATTACATTTCTGTTAACACTTTCAAAGATAAGTAAAACTACAACAAAGCTCTCTACATTTCCTGTGTCCAAAACCCCTCAGCTTGTAACAGCTCCCTTACCCAAATAACAGTGATAAAAATAAACATGAGACACTATTAGTACCATCAAAAATGTTTACCTAAACAGCAAATAAACAAATGGGGAGAGGGGTATACTGTTTTAAGAATTAGAAGATCACTGTACTGAATGAAAAAGGTCAGCAATAGAAAATAAAAATGATTGGAGGAATAATGAAAAGAAAAATATGTTGCACAAAGTATGTTCTGTAAGAAAGTATATATGGAATGTTCTGAGGGTCGTATTATAACAAGTACCCCAGGGGTGCAATGGGCATGTATGCCTGTTCTGTGCACCCCTGGGGCACTTTGACATTACAGAAGGGGCCCCAGATGCTTTATCAGCCCCTTCTGTAATACAAATAGCACAGGTGCACATGTAGCGCTAGCGCTATCATTAGTGTGTTCCCTCATTTGCATGAGGATGTGACACCATGCAAATGAGAGAATCACTTTGCCTCTGTGCCGTATTGTGGATGTGTGTATCTGCAACCAATGATGAACGGAATGCTGAATAATTTAAAATTCTCCCCCAGTCAAGAGATCTGGGTTAAATCCATTGTTCTTTTGCCCACTACGCTACCCCAGTTTGGACCCAGTCTCATGGGAACAGTCCACACCGAACTGCCAAGCCAGGTCTTCCCTGGACCAGAAACAAGCATCCTGGGACCGGTTTCAGAGTATGTCACCCTTCATCAGCCTAAGCTATCAGCCTAAGCTGGAAGGGTATGCCCAGACATGGGTCGCTTGCTCACTTTGCCTCTGGATTCAGGCTAGCCTAGCTGATGAAGGTGGTTACCCAGAAACCGGTCCCAGGATGCTTGTTTCCGGTTTAGTGAAGACCTGGCTTGGCAGTTCGGGCTGGACTGTTCCCATGAGGCAAAGGGTCAAGACTGATTGGCATATAGCTGGGTCTGACCTGAGGTGGTGAAGTGAGCTAAAGAATGTTGATGGATTCAACCCAGATCTGTTTGCGGGGGTTAGTGTCTGAAAAGTTTTATTGCGCCGTCCATCTCCTTGTGTTTGCTTTGTATTATGTATGTGGGGGCAGAGGCATACATACCCTTAGGAGGTGAACCTTTCAGTGCGCCTCCTGAAGGCAGTCCTTTGGAGGGGAGAAAGGGGGGCCTATTTACCCCTCAGACATTCCCTTGGAGGCATGTGCAATCAATCACCCACCTGCAAGGGGATCTGAAATCCCTTTTAAAAGTGCTGGTGGGTTGCCGCCTGCACTCTGACACACGGAGCGGCTTTGAAGAAGCCGCTCCGTATTTCACTTGAATCAGCTGCCCCCATGGCGGCATGAGTTGTGACCGCTATAAAGTCAGAGCGTTCACCATAATATGGCACACTTTCCTGTTTTAAGGTGCGCCATGCCGCAAACAGGGAAGGTGTACTCTACGGGTGGTAATAGGACCCCTGAGCTAATGAAGCCTGACCAAGTGTGCAATGAATGGCCAGAGCTCGCCCATAGGGAACACTGGCTGTTCTGCTGCTCTAAATATTCAAATAACCTCTAAATATAAAATAGGTAAAGAATTGTGACAGAGGCCATGCTCCAGGCAGACAGCCTGTTTCTTATGAAAATCTCCTGCTTGGCATTAGTGTTGATACTAGCAGTGGCGCTGCCTTCATGGGGGCTGCAGGAATTTAGCTCCCTTGGAAATAAAGTGATGGGGGTCACAGCCCACATGAAAATAACAGGCTAGCATTTCACACACTCACTGTGGCTGCTCAAGCCCATTCAAATGTTCAGGCCTACATACAGTCACCTGCCATAGGACTGCAAGAGATAAAAGCACATTCCAAGTTTCTGGTTTCTGAATTTAGATATTCGTGCATGGCAGAGACATGTTTTACTTCTTTGCCTCTAGCCCGGAGAAGATGGTAGGATTGGGGCAGACAGTCAGGGGCAATCAGCAAAGATGTGTTATATGAACAATCTTGCCAGGAGGCTTTGACATGGACACAGGATGCTTGAAGGCTGAGGTCAGTGTTGCCTAATCTCGCTTTTCCTTGCACAATTAAACTAATGCTTCTAATTTGTTAAATAAAATAAGAACTTACGAGGGTGCCCAAACGCTTTTTTTAATGGCCGTCCTTTTTGTATGTAATAGGCCACTACTTTGTGATTATATTTTGCGGAGGTGAGTTTTTATTTGGTGGTTTACTGGCAGGCTTGCAGCTGGACTGGGCTTGGCAGATAATAGACAGTATTAGTAGCTGGCACCCAATTATATGATGTCCAAGCTGCAGCCTTTTCATCAGAAAGTCTGTGCTTTGAATCCCGGCTATCCCACTTGACCTCACTGTGTGACCTTCGGCAAATAACATTGTCTTCTTATGCCTTAGTGACCATGTGTTATTTATTAGAATTGCCTTGGGGTCCTTTGAAAGCACATGTCCTAAAAGTGAAAGCATTACAGCTAAGAAGCAAACATGTGACAGTGACACTGTAACATGTTCATGAAGAAGGTTTTCAGCACCTGTTGAACTGTTTTCAGAAGATTAGTGTTGGAAAACGAGGCAGCATTTGTGAGGCCTGCACAAATAACATGACTACATTTGTCCTTCACTGGGAACCAAACACCCAATTGTAGCGCCTGACTCTCAGAGGGTAGCGCTGCAGAGTAGTCGGAGGCTTACTTAAGAGAGGTGGTGTGGGCTAGTAATCGCCATTTACAGGTGCGCACAAATAACACTCAATAATTTATTGTCCAGTCTGTACTTTGCTTTATAAAAGTAAGAGTACATTTATTAAACACACACTACTCAATACTATGCACTAATTTACAAATATACATAAGCTGTTGGAATTACTTTCTGACATTGCATAACATCTCCACCCCTCAAGCGGGGGAGGGCGGGGATCTAGTACCACCACTCCCATGTATGCACATCATCTTGCCACCAATGCAATTAGTTGAACATAACCTGGGGCATGGGCCCTGAGCACTGGCACCATCCCAGTGGCGACCCACCCCATTACCTCAACAATCATTAAAACTTGATACACCTGCCTTGGTGACACATAACCCTGACTGAGCATCTCCTACTGACCATCAAGTATGCACCTATACATCTTCAGGGCTAACAGTCTGGGTTGTTCCTCACCTAACAGCAGCAGCAAGAATACATGTTTAAGCACCACTTCAGAATGACAGCACTCATCACAGTTGTGCATCATTAGAATGCATTGCAATTACAGCCCCTAAAGGCATCGCAGATGAAATCACAGGATTACGCATATACAGCCAGACACCCTAGCAGGAAAGTCTGGCAACATAATCCCACTCTGCTTATGACATCACCTTACACAAGAACTTCACATTACACATGTGATCTTCAGTCCCTCTAAAAGAAATAACGTTTAGTAAATGCATTTCTGGTGCAATTACACCAGTTCATGTCCAGGGGATGCCCTTCTCCAGACTTCCCCAACTCAGCCTTTCACTCCATTAGGCACTTCTCAATACACCATCGGCTGTTGAACAAAAGTTCCAGCCTAGAAGGTGTTTTAATGCTGACTGAGCCCTTGAGAGGTTATTCTTTTCAAGTCTACATGTGACTTAGGGAGGGACTCCTCTTCGTGCTGAGGGAAGCCTGAGCGTCTCCAGCAGCTCCCCCAGCACCTTTTTTCACACATGAGGGTGACCCCCCTCCTCTTGGGGTCAACAGGCACCAAAATGAATGACTTCCCCATGCCTTGCAAGGCATTAGGGGGGGCTTCAGGCTCCTTTCCATGAATAATATAGCAGCGGCTCTCCCGCTGCGTCGGGGGAAGCCGCGGTGTTGGCCTCCGGCCGTGGCACCACTCGTTAGGGAGTCCGGTCCCACCCTGATGCCCAGGTGAATGCTAAGGCTCGGGGAGACCACCCCTGGCTGCTCAGGTGCATTTTCGGGGGCCCGGTCCCACCAGGGCTCCTTGCTGCATCCTCCGCTTTTCCAGGGCCCCGGTCCCAAACGGGACCCCGCATGCCTTTCCTGTTGCAAGGCAGCCCGAGGAGCCCACCCCCGGCTGCCCCCACCAGCTTCCCACTCGGCCAGCACCCTCACGAGCTGCCACGGGAGACGGCCCTGCAGTTCTGGTCAGCCCGCTCCGGGCACGGAGGCAATCGCGGCACCCGCTGGCTTTGGGGGAGTGCAGCGGCACTCCCTCCTCCTCCTTTCTTTCGGGACCAGGGGTTGGGGTCCTCCTCCTCATAACGGGGAGCGTGACGGCGCTCACCGGTGCCTCTTCATCGGCAGGGGCCAGGGTGGGCTCATGGCCCCTCGTGGGGGAATATCTTCATGGGGAGCGCGACGGCGCTCCCCGACTTTGCTTCGGCCCGGGGCACACTTTTGCAGGGTGCTTGACGGTGCTTGACGGTGCACCCCGACTTCGGTGGGGTCCCGGGATGGGATCCCGGGCTCCTTTGGTCACCTTCACGGGGGAGCGAGATGGTCCCCCCCAACTTGACTTCTCTTTGGTGGCAGCCCTTGGGACCTAACCCCCCCCGGGGGCATCTCTGAGGCCGGCAGTTGTCGGTCTTCATTAGGGGTCAAAGCTTGCCCACCAGCTGGGGGCCATATCTCAGCCCCTGGGGGTCTGATCCTCTCTATATTCGCATTCTCCTGCTCCTGGTGGTGGCCCCCAGCCACTGGGAGCACTCTCCTTCGCCCTCTGGGCCTCTCAGAGGGGGTATTCAGCAGGGAGCTGTCTTCACTAGACTCCCAGGGCCAGCCTTTCATCTGTCTCTCCCCCTGCGCCTCTCTTCTGCTTGCGCAGAGACCCCTGCATCTGCGCACTGGTCCTGGACGCTTCTCCTGGCGCGGTTCAGGGCCCTGGGTGGCCGTTAGGGGGTTCCTCCTTCCAACTACCCATTGCCACGCTCCAGCACCTTCTGTTTCAGCAGACCACACCCCAGAGAGAGCTTCTCTTCCTGTTCAAGCACTTTTTAAAAGTTGAGTAGGGGGCTGGCAGGAAGTCTCTGTTGGTCCTATCAAAGAGTAACACATCACTTCCCTGCCCCTGCTCCCTCCTTCTTGTCCAGCCTCCGGGTTTGTTCAAATGGTGTTGTCTGGGGTCTCTGGCCACATGGTCTCTGAAAAAGCTCCTTCCCCCCTCCCTGCCTTCCCTCCTTGGTGCAGCCTGGTGCCTCGCACCCAGTGATAGCTACTGATGGATGAGCCTGTAGCCCCACCCATCTCCTCTTTGTGGAGAGGATGCCTTAGCTTGTGGAAGAAAGGTTATGAATCCATCCTGCTGAGGTCAGCCCTCAGCCAGGGTCTGGTTATGACGGACTCAGAGAAATGCGACATTTCTGCATGACCCACAAGCAGTACAAATATGACTTTGGACTCTGCAGAATACTTCTTTTCACATTCGCTACAGTGGACTTTAGTGCGTGTCTGGAATCTGTAGGCCTTATGAAAGTTAATCTAGCCCATGGACTCTACATCCCCATAGGGGAATAATGAAGTGAAAAACAGTAAAACACACTGACTTTCCCTGGCATATTTCTTCCCAGTGGATAAACCTTATTCCATTTCACCACCCAAGTCTGCATAAGTCCTGCCACATCATTCACACTCTGTAGCTGCTCCTGGACTGCACACGCTAGGAATCTCCCCTGCGCAGCCCCTACACATGTGCACACGCCTATACACCTGTGTCTGCAGGTAACCAGCCCGGTGTCCCTTACTCCAGCTGCTGCGCAGTGGCCTGGTCAAGCCAGGGGGACACCAGTAAAATCTCCATGCAGTCTCTTTCATCCTGAGTTCACTGTGGGTGAGTCCCAACTTATGAATCTCCCGAACAGTAAAAGCTCAACAATTAGGTGCTCAAAACGCGAAATATCCGGACGGCCCATAGTGTCAGAACCACCTTCTAACAATTAGGCAGTGTATTTTTGTGACTTACCACTTTTGCTGTTAGAGTAGTTCATAATATTTGAAGGATTTGCTCATTTTTCTCCTCTACGTTTATGTTATCATGGAATTAGAGGAATTACTGTTGTGCAGGTGTTTAAGAATTGTTACAGAAATGTTTTCCATGAATGGCATTTAATTTCTTTTGGGATTTGCAAAACAACTCTTATTCTGTATGATTGTGTTAGGGGGCAGCCTTACATTGGTTTTGCATATTTCTGGGTGCTGCTGCATATTGGTTTTGCATATTTTAAGGTGCTGCTGTACATTGGTTTTGCATATTTCAGGGTGCCATTGCACTTGGTTTAGCATATTTCAGGGCGCGCTGCATATTTTGTTTTGCACATTTAGTCATTCGGCAATACAACTGTAATTCTTCACAATATATATGCTCCCTCTTACATTTATTTATCCCTTCCCATTGGTATTCATCTCACCATCATCTCACAAATACTCTCTCCATTTGCATTTCTCCATTCCCCCATTTGTCAAAGGCTCATGCCATTTGTAACACATTGAATAGAGTTAAGACACTTTAACCAATAAGATTTTGTATTCTGGGACTTGTAATTTCTATTTTATCATTATATGCATGTGCTTTAAAAACCTAGCATGCCAAATGCTACTGTAAAAAGCCAGGTCTGTTGTTCCTTAGTTGGCTTACAGGTATTCCTAAAGCATGTTACTCTACAACACTTCTTTCATGTGTGCTTAAGAAACCATTCATACAAAAAAGGGAGGGTCCTGTATCTTCATTGTATAGGGTTCATACGTTGTTTAAATGTTTTGTAGTTCTTGCTGTATGATGTTGGACATTGTCCTTAAGTTACCAAATAAAAGTGCAATTAACATATGTTTACTTGAGGCTAGATTTTAGAATTATTCTTCGTCACCTTATGGTTAAAAACAGGTCTCAGAACTTGACAACACTTGATGTGAACAAATAACCAGTTTCCCAAACTTTGGGGGAACGTGTTATTATTAACTCTTTCTGATTCCTTCCGCTATTATATCACTGCTAATCTGAAACTTATTGAAATATTGTATGCAGGTCTGTGTGTATGGTGTTTATATGCCAGTGCTACTCATAGCTGCCAAGTGGGCTATGGTCATGTGCGACCCTTCGGTCAGCCCTCACTTTTTAGCCAAGAGCACTACATATGCTTACGTTGTGGAGCCCACGTTACGTTGTAAAAGCAAAATGCTGTGCCCCTCAAGGCAACAAGCTTTTGAGTAAATAGCCAGGACTGGCTGGATGTATCAGGCATGACATGAACCCACTTAGCAGCAGTGGCAGTTCTTGGACGCTTCACATGAGTCGACTAACAACTTAGTAGGAAACATATTTTAAGGAAGCCTGCAATGAAGGGAAGTCTTCTCAAATGACTAACATGTTACTGTGATACATATTTAAACATGTGTCAGAGAATGAGAATCATATATACAAATTCTCTTGTGTGCTTCAACGAGACAGACAAAAGCTCACATATTTCATGGTTGAAGCAAGCACACAACAGATTAGGTAAACAAAATCAGAAGGGTTGCCAAGCTGGTTTGACTTAGTAACCTCTGTGATTTAAACAGTCTGTTGATACTCTTTAATGAAATGATGCCTTGGGCTTTTGCTTTTTGTATCAGGTGGGTATTCATGCCTGCTATCATTCCATAAATACATCAAAATGTATATAAAAGACCACAAAATAAATATAGGTAAGCCCCCACCTTCTAGGGCAAAAAATAAGGTGAGCAACTCATCATATATTTACAGGATTGCCTGCATTTCAGATGTTTGCCCTGCTTCCTATACTATGCTAGTGCAGGATGCCAATTACCAGGAGTTTTTCTTGTCCTGGTGAAGGATGCAATGAGACGGGTGATGTAACCACAAAACCTAAAAAAAAAGGCTTAGTGCTGCCTTCTAAATATGGAGCTGTTGAACGCTAAAAAATGTATTCTGTTAAGTTAGCCTCTACTCCACTTCAATTTTTTCTACTAGCTCCCATTTTGTGTTTCTGTGGTGCCTCTTTTTGCAAGGTCAGAAGTTACATGTTCACTGAAAGCTGGTTGCACTGATAATACTTGTGTGCCACAGTAAGGAGTCCTGCCCTGCCGAATTGCCAAAGTGAACAGATGCTTAATCTGTTAGCCCATCAACGCCTGTACCCTCCCTTGCCTATCAACAAAAATGACATGGTAGGGGTTTATCAGGATTTAACAGTTTAGCATGTAAGCATTATACAAAGGGGTTGTGTAAGGGGTTGTGTAAGCGTTATGTAACAATGACAAATGGGTTTCAGTGCTGGTCATACAGTGCCAAAAATGTATAAATACTAGGTTTGAAACCATGCTAGTCACTTCCTTCTCAGACACTTCTAGTGAGTTGTAATAAACTTGTGTTTTGTTCCACTCCAGTGTGGATCCTCATTTTGTGAATCCACAGACAACGGGTGTCCCTGCACCAGTGAGACTGATAGGAATCTCACTTCTAAAGAGCAGGCTCCTGTGCCACTGAGCGTCACAAAAAGTGATGCATCAGCAGCGCAAGGGGTTTTAAATAACCCCCTGAATGTCCAGAACTGGTTTCTCAAACAATGAACATTTCTCTACAATTAGTACTAGGCAAACTCAAAAAGATCTTTTATACAGCAGCACTGGACTACAACTCAAAAGTCAGCTTAGTTTCATAGGCAATTTTGATACACATTTTGTCCTTCGTTTTATAGCAATTTGTAACAGCACACAGGCGTCTGTAAGAGTTCAACATATAAACAATATACAGATATGTATGCCCTGCAGTTTTTCAGCATGAAACTCGCTTACGTTTCTGAGAGGATGGTGTGCTCTGCGTCATCTCTTCCCATCCGCTGTAATTCGGCTCTGAATCGTACAGCACTTTCAGCTGGGAAAATACATAATGTTCCTGCCCAAAAAGAATCTGTTGACATAGAAAACATGTATTTATGTACATTATGTAACATCTGTTGAGGACTTATGCACTACTAAATGTCAGAAGTTCTTGCATATATTCTTGATTATAATTAAAAGTGTTGGAAAAAAACGGATGTCTTGTCACTCAATATAGGGCTAAACCTGCACAACAGGGAGTGCATGAGGAGATATTATGACGTCAGTCTGCTGAGGCACATTTTGAAAAGCAAATCATCTATTGACGTCTACTCACCGCTGGAGACGGGTGCATGTGGAAAGCTTCTGGGGCATCTAACGAATACTGTGGAATCGCCTCCAGAGCCTGCACCAATGTAGACATCTGAACGTCAGGGGTAAAGAACGCTGCAGGAACCTTATATTTCACTGTAAACAAAAAGACAACCGTGCACTGCTATAAATGGTTGTTACAGCGAATGGGTACATACAACTCACTAGAATGACTGAGCAGGGAGGAGTCTGCCTTTCATTTTGTAACATGTATGATCACCGTCAATTTCCCTATCTCTGCAGACTCCTTTACAATGATGGCTTCCTGAAAATCTAGCGGCACCAGGTGCAGCTTCCGGCCCTGCTCCTGGGAAGGTAAGGACTTTTACCGGAGTTCTCTATAACTAGCTTATGAATTAGAGTCAAGTAATAACAACATAAAGAAAATTGAAATGAGAACCTAGAAAGCAAGTTTTACTTTATATGTATTGTCTTGATTTCAAAGCATAGGTATTTGAATGTCTGAGGAGTGTGAATGAGCACTGCACTTGAAACAAAATATAAGGAAGAGATATAAGTTTTTTAATTTTTGTAAAAATTTTCATGAATACCGAAAAGCAAATCAAACATTGAAACCAAAGAAAATTGTTATTGGCGTAGCTCGAATTACAATGTAAAGTGATACATATCATTCTATCGTCATGATACATATTACGTAACAACATTTTTGCGACATCGACCCAACCGTTTCATGGGATGCTGAAAGACAAAATATGACAACATGTCAAGGACTAAACTATACGGTGTTTTCATTTTTTATCTACTGCATCTTCAGTACCTAAGACTGAGAATCTGACCCTCAGAGCAGGGAGATAAAGTGGGTCTACTACCCTTCAGTGATGTATGCAACCAGGGAATCATACTAGGTCTTATCTTTCCACATCAATCACTGGGACTCTGGAGGCGCTATGTTTCCAACCTCCGTATCTCTGGTAATAAGGTATGACTTATACAATTCCCAAAAGTTTTCCGGATGATTGCGTGGGGGGAGAAGTTCACTATAATTTTTGGTTTTGGTGCAACAATATACCATATCTTTCGACCAGCTAGTCACTGTGGGTAGAGGGCCAGGGAACCAACAGAGCGCACTCTTGCATCTAGCAATCAGTAATCTCATATCCACTAATCTCCTTATTGCCTTTGGCAGGGGTATTGGAGTATCCAAGTAGAGCAAGGATGGGGTCTGGGGTTAGTGGCGTGTCAATTATATCACCCAGCGTTTCAAAGATTTATATCCAAGAGCTTGCCATACCTGGGCACACCCATGCCAAGTGGAGAAAATCTGCTGCGACCATCCCACAGTGCTCAAAAGTAGCAGTGTAATGTAACCCGTATCTATGCAATCTCTTGGGAGTGTAATAAACTCTGTTGAGATATTTTAAATGGGTCAGCCTGTGACGCCCGTTTAGTGAGATACGCTTCGTACTTTTGCAGCAGTATTTCCACATCCCGTCATCTATGTCTACCCCCAGGTCCGTCTGCCATGCCAATCTCGCCTTCGTGTAGTGATTAGGATGATAACTCTGTGCGATCTTGTATAGTTTTGAAATATTATGGGTGGGAGTATCAGTTCTAATTGTATACGTAAGAGCAGCGACCTCGGACGGCTCAGCCATATTCGGACCCAAGTTCTCGAACAATGATCGCCTCATCCGATGAAATTGAAACCTAGTGAGTATTGTGCGTTGCTGTACCCCCGTGATCAACTCGTTCCACGTTCGGACTTTGCCATCAGAGAACATGCTACCGATTGTCTTGATATTAAGGGTCTTCAATGCACCCGTTACACCTCTATCAGTGCATGCGGGAAGCCAGAGGCACCAATCCAGTGGGGTGTAAGGAGAGTATAAAACAACTCCTGCCTGCAGTTTCAAAAGGTAGTGCCAGGCATGTAGGGTAGTATTGATAGAGTGTATGATGCCAGTCCTGCGATCCAGGGATTTGAATAAGAGTGCTGGCAATGGGCGTGGGGCAGCCACTGCCCTCTCAATCTGTATATGTGGAGTGTCTGCCAGACCGTGTATCCAGTAGTGTGCATGTGTGCTTTGGGCCACCCTGTAATATACATCTAAGTCTGGAGGACCTAAGCCCCCCATGTGATAGGGTAACATAAGTATGTCCAATTTGACCCGCAAGTGTTTGCCTGCCCAGGCTAATCTAGTTAGAAATGATGTGAGTTCACTGAAAAAGGATCTAGGGAGAACCATTGGGAAGTTACTGAACAGGAACTGCGGCAGCACAACCATTTTCAAGATTGCAACTCTTCGTGCTAGGGACAGCGGGAGTTTAAGCCAGCGTTCAACGTCATCCTCTAGTTTATTCATCGTGACTCCATAGTTCTCTTGGAATACAACCTCTGAGTCAGTATGTACCTTAATACCAAAGAGTCGCACCTGGTCCACTGCCAACTGCAGCGGAAAGTCAGGTGTGAAGGGGACTATGATAGAGGTAAGTGGGAACACAATTAACTTGTTCCAGTTGACCTGCAAGCCAGACACCCCACCAAATTTGACCACCTCTCGCAAGACTGGGGAAAGGTTAGCATCAGGGTCTCGAATATATAGCAGCAAATCATCTGCATAAGTGGAAATGATCAACTGATATTCCGGAAAACAAATTCCTCGGTGCCTATGGTATTCTCAAAGCGCACAATCCAATTGCTCCGCAACTATCGCATAAAGCATCGGAGAGAGCGGTCACCCCTGCCGTGTGCCTCTAGCAATGGGAATTTTATCCGTGACCATGCCCCCAGTTTTGGTCTAGCTGACGGGTCATTGTACAATACCCTCACCATTTGTAAAAAGATGCCTCCTACCCCCATACGTGCCAACACCTGGTACATAAATCTCCATTCAACTGAGTCAAATGCCTTCTCCATATTGAGGAATACGGCTATGGCCTGTAAATCCTGCCTCATGTATTGGATTGCTCCAAACACTGTTCTGTTGTTGCAAGTCAAATTGCGACTCGGGACAAACCCAGCCTGCTCCCGGCCCGCAAGCAGCGGCACAAGTGGAGCAAGCCGGTTTGCAAAGATTTTCGCATATATTTTGACATCAACGTTCAGAAGAGACGAGGGGCGGTATGAAGCACACACAATTAGTGACTTATCGGGCTTTAAAATAGCAACAATGACTGTTTCTCTCATCGAGGGAGGCTTTTGACCACCTTTACTGATCTCCTCGAAGAGCGTTATCAAATGTGGGGTGAGGACGCCTGTGAATTCTTTGTAAAATGAGACCGGAAGGCCGTCCACTCTGGGGACACTCCCAGATTTTATTCCCATGAAGGCCGCAGTGATTTCTTCCGCGTCTAAGGGGCGCATCAGATATTCCCTCTGAGCATTAGTCAGCCAAGGGAGTTTAACATGCGTCAGGTAGTCTAGTATGTACGTTTCTGATCTTCCCATCTTTGAAGCATATAACTGCGTGTAATAGTGCTTAAATCTATTTGCTATGTCTGTCGAGTCCGTCAAGGGGTTCCCCTGGTCATCAATAATAATACCCACCCCAGTGGTATCTCTGCGTTTCTTTAGTAAAGAGGTAAGTACCGAACCAGGGCGGTCACCTTCACCATATATACGAGCCGTCGCATACTTCCCCATATGTTTGACCTCAGAGTCAGCAGTCTCATGATATTCAGTTATAAGAGCCTTCAGCTCCTCTGTCAGCCAGGCAGCCCTCCAACACGTGTATTTTCTTTTCCAGACCTGAAAGCTGCCCGCGAAGGAACCTAAGTACGCCAGAGTGTTTAGCCATTGCTATCCCTCTAATATAAACTTTAAAGGCCTCCCAAACCATCATAACGGTATCCACTGACCCAATATTACATAAAAACATGTGTTTATTGCTTCCAGCAGTTCGTGTGCGAAAGACCGGGCCAAGTAGGGAATACGGAGGGAAGCTCCATGTGAATGGGGGAATCCACTTGTGCGGGTAGTCCATTACCAAGACAATTTGTGAGTGATCAGAGAGTGTACGAGGCAGCACCAAACAATCTTGGACACAATGGAACAGTTCCCTGGAGGCAAACCAGCAGTTGATCCGGGTGTGTGATCATGGTGTGCGGAGTAATGTGTAAATCCTCCTCTACTCTGTGACCTTGTTCTCCACACGTCTAATCGCTCTAACTGTATTTCAACTTCCATGATAGCTCGTGCTGCATCTGCGGGGCGCTGATCCGGCCCCCCTGATCTGTCGAGCTGAGGGTTCAGAACACAATTAAAACGTCCTAAAATCGTTCAGACCTCGGACAATTCATGTCAATATCTTTAGTTTGCAGGCCTGTGGTTGTGTCATGGGGCTGATAAGTGTATTGAAAAACACACCAGTCAAGTAGCTTTGTGTCGTCTATCTTCCAACCTATCGAATCACAACTGAACACCATACGAGCAATACATGTCTCCCTAATTTAAAGTACCAGCCTGGTCCCTGCACCCCCCCACCCACGTCATACATACCCCAACTTTGCATTGACAAAAATACCCATTGCCCCCCCCAAAATACACAATGAAACAAAACCTAAAAACATAATAACTAAAACCAAAAAGCTAAATTGAAATGATGTCAGGTTGTGGGACACACACATGGGGAGATGCTGCCTAGGCTCGCTGCCCATATTATTACCATAGTTTAAGCGTCTTCCCCCGCCCGACATACCACAAATCTTGTGCATTAATCTGACCACTTAGCAAAATCCTAAGAGCGTGGATATCCCCCTTCTCATTATTATTTCCTGATTGTATCGTAACTGTGCAGTGTCTCTGCATAGCATCCTTACTACAGCATGTATCAAAAATCGCCCATGATACCATTACCCTAACTATAATTGTAAGGCACTAATATTTAACAGTTCTTGCAGTGCCATATGCAATCACAAAGTCTTATCTGTAATATGGGAAATTAAGGATCTCAATCCTGGTCGTCGAGACTGCCTCCTGTCGCTCCCTCGAGGAAAGGGTGACGTCGTGCCAGGAGATTTTTCTTTCGCCCAATCTTTCAAAGCCTTTTGCAAAGTCTTTGGATCAGTGAAGATGCGGGAACAACCATGACGGTTCACTCTCAGTCGTGCTGGGTACAACATTGCGTAATCGAGATTCTGATCACCTAGCTGCTTTTCCAGAGGAGCAAACTTTCTGCATGCCTCCTGGACGCGCACCGTGAAGTCCGGGTAGAGAGAGATAGACAACCTCTCGTATTGCAATGTCTGCTTCTCCTGAGCCACTCTCAAAGCTGCTTCCCTGTAGTTTAACAGTTTGGCGATTATAAGTCTAGGTGGGGCACTGGGATGGGGTTTTTGACCCAATGATCAATGTGCCCTCTCCACCACAAACAGAAGAAAATGTATCTCGGCCAAGCATTGTGGTCAGAAGCTGTTCCACAAAAAGCTCCATATTCCCAACACTTGGGGACTCTGGTAGCCCAGTAATGTGAATGTTACCTCTGCAGGACCTCGGTTCAAGGTCCTCCGCCTTGTCCTGTAAAGACTGAAGGAGCACGCCCACCTGTTTGTTAGCAGAGTTAAGTTCAATCTGCGCTTCCTCCACCTCCGAGACCCTACGCTCTGTCATGTTCATCCTTTCAACTTGCTTATCCATATGCTCCATCATGCGGTCCATACGGTAGACCAGAACGTCCATTTTGCTATCAATGAACGATAAGATGACTTGGATATCTCCCTCCACAGGTTCAAGTTCGGCAGGCTGCACATTTTGATCGTCATCCGGTGTCCGGTTTCGAAGCCTAGATTTTCTTTGTTCAAAATGCAGCATAGACTGAGTTTTATCTACCTTCCCCATAGTACCCCATAGTACCGCTCCAGGGCACTTAGTTTTTATTCAGAATGTGGACTATATAATGAGGAGGTCAGGGTAGCTGTCGTGTTCCCAGGGAACTCTCAGCACAGTCAATAGGGCTTTTCTGACTATACTCAGAGGCACACTTAGGGCAGGTGACTGCTAGTAGGTTGCACTGCCTTGTTCCCTCCTGAAATAGGGTTAGCAGGGTTAGAAGTTTGGATCAGTACCCCTCCCCAGCGATCGCTTTCGGGACAGAGCCGGTCATTGCCCAGACTCCCTCTCTAGTCTGTACAGCAAAACAGGGCTTCTGCCACAGCAATCTTTCTTCTGCCAATTCGCACTGGGTGCCGTTCCTCCCCAGGTCACCAGTAAAGTACCCAGGTGGGGCACTATACAGGCCCAGTGACTACAGCATCTGTTGCTGGGCCAGATGACAGTCACGCGTTATCAGGCAGCACTGCTCCGCGCATAAAGCTCTCTGACTCCGTTAAGAGCAATCGATGTACCACCACGTGGCTCCGACTCAGCAGGTATCAGAGGCGTCACACTGCCCATCACCGCCTTAACACAGTCTCTCACTCCCACTCCGAAATCTAGTGGGGAGAGGGCTGCAACAGACACCAATTATAAAATTGGGGTATGTCCGACCCAGGACGGCAGCATCAGGGGTGCAGCAGAAGGAATGGCACTCACCGGCTCGCCTGGGGAGAGGCCCCCCTCTCCCGTCTTGCGCTATTCAGCTCTGGGGCACCTGTTACAATCTCTGCCCCAGAGCGCTAATGCTGCAGGACACCAAACCTTCCTGGGGGCTGTTCAATGCGTAATGCAGGCTGCAAGTAGGCTCTGATGGAGATAGCGTATTCTGGGCCGACGCCGGCTCTAACGGACCGGAGTGGGCAGTCCGCTCAGGCCCAGGCATCACTTGTAGCTACAATGGGGGGTCGATGGTAGCAGAGAGCGTAGGCTTGCAGAACTTGCGGCTCGCCGGCTTTGCGGTCGCCCGCCTCCAGGGGTACGTGTGTATCCTGGGGCCTGGATGTTCAGCCTGCGCTTCCCCACACCGAGGAGTCACTACTGATTCCACAGTGACCCTCCGGAGACCTCACCAGGGTTAGCAGCACCACCAGCTTCCTGCCGCTGTTATCAGAGTTTGCTTGGCTAATGTCTGGTGGACTCGCATTGATCGGAGGTGTTCTCAGCCTGCCCCCGCAGGAAGCTGCGTCACAAACGCTGTCTCCGTTAGGCGCCGCTGGGCCGGCACACAGCCCTCCTTCTATCTTTATTCCGGGGCACCACACAGCTCCCAAAAGCAACTTGCCTCGGGCAGCAAAGCTTCCGCTTCAGGCACAACCACTCTGGGTACTTAGACGGCCAGGATTAATGCAGGATTAATGGCGTATATAAGGGTTGTCAGATGGAGATCAAGCAAGCTCCGCCCCCAAGGCAGAGATATATGCATTGATTGCATCTACGTTTGAAATTAATCTATACAGGAATACATTTAATATATTCCTAATGTAGAACATGAGAATGTAAATACATATTAAATAGATGGTGCATTTCTGTGTACTGATTTGATCCCTGTTGTCTCAATGAAGGAGGTATTGTGTAAAATATCATGGGTAAATGATTTTTGTAGCAAATGTTTGCCAACAACAAATTTAACACAAACACAAATTGTGATATAATGAGATGTTTGAAGGTACCTGGTAACATCCTATAGGCATATGTTAGACACCCTTACTAGATGCTTTCAAAGACCTCTTGAGAGACTGCATGGTACACACAGATCCTATCATCGACAATGGTACACATTCAGGTCCAACCATATAGTAGATACCCATCAAAAATCCACTGTGGTGCTGTTAGATTAAAAGTCACTGAATGGCATCTGATGGTAATTGGTGCAGCATTATTGCCCTCTATATGGAAAGATGTATCCACTAACGAAAGATGTCCCTGGACAATCTAAATTAAAAGGTTAGGATCTGTTCTCTCTGGTATACCTTGGACTGTATATACAGGATACATAGAGAAATAGAGCTCGAGGCATAAATAACGGTGTCTCACGCCATATCTTGGGTACAGCACCTTTAATGATCAGTAGAAGTCTTCGTAGTGCGCTAATATGCAATAGAAGACTCTGGCAAAAGCGAGAGGATGCTCTGTTCTGCTTTTGTATCATGTCATTGTGTGAGGTTGTGGTGCATCGTGGGATTCATACGGTCTATCTTCAAAGACATGAGAAAACATAATCTGGGGTCTTTTTTGAAAAACACTCTACACACACACAGACACTCAAATTTTTGGAGCAAAAATAGCAAAGCTCTCCAATATGATGCTTTTTTATTATCTCCAGGATGAATTGACAATGTATTTTGGAAAGCACAGCATCACAGAAATGGACAAGCAGGAGAGTATAAGCTAAGAGGGAGAACAGTGGGAGAAACAAGAGTAGTTGAATTCCCCTGTATTTATAAGCATGACCACAAGCAAAATATTCGTTTGTAGTAGATTCCATAATATCACTATTTAGGATCATTATCTACTTCACCCTTCACCGTACATAAAACCTTTCCTTGGCATATTCTCACATACAACCATTTTCATGTGGAGCAAGAGATACCCGCCAGGGTCTGAGGCAGTATAAACCCTGACCCACAATGATGCTACTTAGGGATTACTCCTCTTCAGTGCTAAAAGGACTATTCAAATTTTATTTCAATCACATTTTGGGTATCTCGTTGAAACTGAAAATAAGGGCATTTTAGATAGGCTGAACTTGGTGGTGTTTAACAGAGTAGAACTTTACCTACTCGATAATAGGTTAAAATCCTCAGGAAGTTCACTAGCAATTTCTGCACAATATTACCACAATTCTTACTGATCTGAAAACATGTGTTAGTCAGTTTTTGATAACCAGTTGCTTGGCCTGCTGAAGATGTTACAAGCACATAAGGTCCAGAGAGCTCACTCACATTTTGTCAGTTCACAATCCTTCTTCGCAGTGCCAGGGCTAATCCAGTAATCAATAATGGAAGTAAGGCTCGTCGCGTCACAATCATCAGTCACGTTGCGGCCATAGATAATCTGTGAGGATACAAAATATGATTTGACAACTCAGTCCATTCCTAAAATCTCACATTATATTAAACATAATTTACCAAGTGAAACAATGCATGGTTTTCGCTGAAAATCAATAGTAAGAGGTGCAACTTAAAGCAACAAACCTTCCAATTTCATGGTACGCTATTGGTAGGATTACGCTATGTGAACCCACTTGGGTAACATTCTTTGTGTGGATGGTCATCTCATTGATTAGTGTGAACATAAATTAAAATATGTACAGCCCGAGATCGTGCTCACCATAACTACAGATTAAGGGGCATATTTACATGTTCTGGCGCATCTCTGCAAATCAGCAGGGATGTGCCAGAACAGATGAGTCATGAAATCCCCTCCTTCCGCCACCACAGATGCGCCGCATTTACAAAGCGGCGCACCATGGTGCAAGGAAGGGAAGATGCGTGACGCATCTTGTGGCGTATGGGCAGCGCATTGCTGGAGTCGCGTCGCAAGCGCGACGCAACTCCTGCAATGCACAGAGGCCACCATACTCAACGTGGTGCATCACTCCTTATGCCTGCTTCAAGCAGGCATAAGGATTTGATGCAGCAGCGTCGTAAAACTGACTCCGTGAAATCTTGTAGATTTCACTGCGTCAGTTTTACGGGGCTTTCCTGCGAGGGAACGCCCACCATGCGACAGAACGCCCACATGAAACCTGATGCAGGTTTCATGTGGCGCAGGACTTTACAACGTGACGCATCTGCCTAGATGCGTCACGTCGTAAATAAGTCGCAACGTGGCGTATTGTTTACGCTGCCGCTGTGTCACAGAAGTGACGCAACGGCGGCGTAAAAGTGTCGCAAGGGGCTTGTAAATCTGCCCATAAGTATAGCTCTGTAATCTGTACTCGGTTATTCTGCATGCTATAGCTTTTGTTTGAGGCTGGCAGAACAGTTAGGCGCCAGGTTCTACAACAGCTTTTATATTGGAGCAATGCAGAAATATGTGCGTTGTCCACAGAAGACCTGCCCAGCAGCTAGTTCAGTTCTTGATAGTAGAATAATCAGTAACCTTAAACAGAGGCAAGAGCGACAGCGAATAATGTTGCAAGACCCATTATATACACAAACTATATAACGACACCAGTAGACCTCCACCCTTGAGAAAAAAACATCTTTAACTCGGATTAGACAGATTACTTTCATTGCAAATTCTCTCAAGAAGTAAGACACTTACAAGCCTATTTCAAATAGAACAGCATTGTTACATAGAGCTTTTGATTTTGTTTAGGGAGAAGATGAGCATGTTATATTTTTTCATGGGCAAATATTATGAGAGAATGTCTCGTTTGATGTTCAATGTCTACTTCTCTCAAAAAGCACTGTGAAGTGAGTAGTTGATTTTCTCTCAGAAAACGTTCAGCTGCTTCTCAAGGGAGTCATAAGCCAAACTGAGCTCAGTTTGCAATATTTTCGGGATTATTGTAAACACAGTGGGGCATATTACCAACAACTAGCGATATTTATCCCTAAATGAGCTTTGTGATATTTTTTTATCGCTACGCATCGCCGGATTTTATCTCAGAGATAACGTGCTATTAGCAACGTTTATCTCAAATGCGATAAAATATCCGGCAATAGCGGCTCAATGCGTGAATATCGCTGGAATATTCAGGCATCATCGCCAATAGGGTCTTAACCTGAATATCCACCTCCCATTGGATATACAGGTTAAGAAGTGGTCTGAGCAGGCGTTAGATTTTGGCGATATTCGCACTTAGCGCAATTTTTTTTATTGCTTTGCCTGCGTTGATAATAGGCAATAGCGATGTTAGCGACTGCTTTCAGTCGCTAACAGTTTGGGTACGCCCACTTTGCATGTCATTAGCGATAAATATCGCTGACATGCAAAGCGGGCCCCAAACCGGTCGCTATCGCCTACAAGCTGTCGCTTACTGTTGTTAGCGACAGCTTGCTAATAGGGCAATAAAATTATCGCCGCTTTCGCGGGAACAAGTCCTGCTAAAGTGGCGATAATGCCCTTGATAATATGCCCCTCTATTCTGTGTATATTAGTTGGCCATACTTGCCGTTTGTGGGCATTTTTGAGAACATTCTAGCTATCCTTGGTAAAGTAGTGGCCTAGTCTTGACATACTGTGGCCATTTTTAGTGATGTTCTTGCTATCTTTTGCAACCTAAATGGACCATCCTTGTGATATTTGGGGACTTCCTGGTAAAAATCTGCCCATCCAAGGCATCGTAGGGGTTTGTTCATGGGCATTCTAGGCAACAGATTGGCTATTAATGACTTAACAGAGGTCCATTAATGCCATATTGTAGCCATTTTGTACACAATTCCGACAATCCCTTCCATAATAGGGACCAGCACTTGCAAAATTGTGTGTTTTATTGGTGGCACGCTGACGTCCACAGGCATAGGAATGCTCCTCCTTCAAGATACTGTGTGATTCTTGACAAAATTCACAGATTTCCCTGACATAACAGTTGGCAACCTAAGTTTATTGCAGCCCTTGACATCTTTTTTGTCCTTTTGAGGCAAGATGTTAGTGTAAATCGTTGCCAAGTGTTGAGAATTCCGGGTATTTATTTGATGATGCTGATAAATGAGCATGAAAAACATTCTCTCTCAGTTTGTAACAGTAACAAATGTGAGTGATTGGCAAAAATGAGAAGCTGATGAAACCCTAGTATGTGATGTAAATGACACGAACAGTCGGGTGGGGGGGGGGGGTTGAAGGTTATTTATTTTAAATGAAAATGTTGTATTTCATAAAGAAATTTTGTAGCTTCTGAAAAATTGTAAGTTCATGTTTTGGACTAAGTTATTTTATTCATAAAAATATACAAAACTAAAATTCAGGATAAAATTCATGCTGAGTTCGGGCTACATATAGCTGATTTTAATGGATTGGTACCAGAGGGCACATACTGCTTTAGTTGTTATTTAATGACCAGTTTGGAAGCATTTCATCATGCACTCCGAGATAGCTTTTATGAATTTATCATTGTTTATGCCTGAGGATTGAGCACGTAAGATTTGTGTAACCTGTCTGTTGTCATATGCTGTGATTCCTATGCACTTAAGCAATTGCACTGCTGTATGAGCCTGTAAGATGTATCTAGCCTTGCCATCTACGGCCTATCCGCCAGATGCATCAAAGTTATGTTTTGCGAGTCCTTAATAGCGAATTTTAAGGAATCGCTATTAAAGACTCGCAAAACGGGATGCATGTAGGAATCGCAATATTATTTGCGATTTCTACTGATTCCTTATATGCGATTCGCTAATTGCTAATTGCAAATAAGGAATGCCTTTCCCATTCATTCCTATGGGCCTAAAGGCCCATAGGGTTGAATGGGGAGTCATTCCTTATTTGCGATTAGCAATTAGCGAATCGCAAATGTGCCGCAATTTCAAGGGTGCCAGGGTGTCCAAAGTACACCGTGTTGCACCCCTGAAATGGTATTGTTCACTGGTGTTGCGCACACACATGTCCCAAGGACATGTGTGTGTGTAACATACAACTTAGAAAAATGCACTAAAGTGCATATTTCTAAGTTTTTGCTATTTACCACGTAGTTTGACTTCGCGGTAAATAGCGGCCCCAGATTGCGAATTCGCAATCTTGGAATGGTTCATGCATTGCATTTAAAGAATCGCAAATTGTGATTCCTTAAATGCAATCGCAATTTGAGAACTTGCAATTATTTGCAAATTCTTAAATTGCGAGTGCATGAACACTTGATGCATCTCAAATGCCATTTTTGCCGGCCCAAACGGCCGAATTTTGCGATTCGCACCGTTTGTGCTCGCAAAAATGCTTGATGCATCTACCTATAAGACTTTGAGATTTGAATAAAGTTAGATGTGGACACCCTGTATCTTCCAAGTAGATTTTCAGTCATACAATATGACTGAAAATAGTAGATTTTCAGTCATAATATATTAATGAAAATCTACCTGGAAGGAGCAGGATGAAAAAATGAGGTGCATGCGACAATGTATAACAAGAGTTTCTTAACTTTTCTTAACTAGCTAAAATACACATACCCATTTAATCAATTTTAGGGTCATTTGCTGTGAAAAATCCACAATTTGCCATGTCTCTTTCTAAGGTTTCTTGAGTGAAGGTGAGGCCCAATGCCCCTGGAGATGGTAAAGCTCGCCTGTCACCTGCTGAAAGTAATGGTATGTCACTGGAAATGTTCTTCAGTGCCCTTCAGGACCTCTTTTGGAAAATCTATGTAAACATTTTGTTATAAAATGCACTCTTTGGCCCTGTAAGATTTGGATTTTTTTCTCAGTAGGTCTTTCTGACTTCCTACCTTGCAACCCTACAGTTGAAGACCATCTGCAGGAAGTCATGCTTGCCTTCTTCAATTGCAAGGTCAGTTCAAATTGTGTAAGCAATTTACACCAAACAGTGCTTCCCAGCAGCCACTTTCTTCAAATAAAATGTTTGAGCCACTTTCAATTGTTCATCTCCACACCATATCCTACCCTGCTATATACACAGTGTTTCATGTCCTCCGGACAACCCAGCCTCTGCCATTACTTGCTAACGAGCAGGTACTGCACCACTGATAAACATGAACATATAGTGGAAAGCAGCACTCTCTAGAAGCATCTCATCTAAAGTAGGTCTTTATTTTTTATTATTATATTTTATTATCATCGGGTGAAGTCTGCCATCTGGCCCAGGCACGTCTTATGGCATCAAACATCAGCCAGCTTGACAAAATCCACATATGATACAACAAAAGAGGAGCCACCATCTGGTAGCTGTCATTACGTGTGAATGAGCACAGTAACTCTTAAGTTCACAGAGATACTTACTTCTGAAAGTAGGTATCTGATTGCCGTCCATGACACAGCCTGTCCTCCACTGGTCAACTCCTGCTCCTCTTTGAACTCCTGTGCCAGAAGCTGCAGACCTTCCTAAATCAAATTTGGAACAGAAAGCAGTAAATGTTAAAAAAACATCACTCACTAATAGATTTCAACATATTCTTTAGCATAATGAAAGCTATCCGTCAGGGGTTCTCTAAATTGTTAATTGACGATTATTCAATTTCATCTTGAAGCAGTTAACCACTAGTAAGCTCCCTCTCAAACATGGATGGATTTTATTTAAATTACTTCTGATCACAGGAATTATGAGAAGCACACACCTAAGCAGGGCGTGTGAATATTTAAAGTTAATGCAGAAAGAATATGGGAGGAATGCATATTGCTGAACAACGGTGGCCTATTCCTTAGTCACTGAAGGAATGCAGTGCAATATTCTCCTCCTAAAGCATGCATGCCCTGTAGAAATATTGTATAAATATGTCCTTTTTGCTTAACCGCTGCGCCGCGGCGCACATTCTGCCGCGGCGCGCCGGAATTTGACGTGTGCGCAGATCGGACGGCCCCCGGTCGTCCGACGCACATGCCCATCGTGACTTCGGACGGCCAGGGGCCGTCCAACGCATGGAAAAGGTTAAACACATGGAAAGGTACAAGAAACCCATCGAAGAGATGGAAATTCATCAATAAAATTATTTACAATGGGAGTGGGTTGATGTGGTGCTGAATAGGAGATTGGCAGAGATAGAGAAGCTAGGAACATTAGAAAAAACCTTTGCTGGGTCTAATTCGAACAATGCTTGTACTTACTAAGATAATGCACACTAGCTGTATTTGCACAACTATTTATTTGAACTTTACCTTCTTAGTAACACTTAACTCATTGAATAGAGTACTGCATCTGTTAAAGAGTGCCGCAGGGATTCTTGCCATGTATCCCTTGTTTTATGCATATCTTCATCCATTTATTCCGGTCACACAAAACATCAATTGCTAATACATAACTGTAAATACGAATGAAGGTGAAAAAGTTCTGAGGTCGAATCCTAGGTCATACAGCATGAATTTCATGACTGTCTTAAAGAAGCATACTATTAGATGTAAAAAAATGTTAAGCAAATCAAATACCACGGTGTTATCTTAGTTAAATTGGCATCAATTGTAATACGATTTTTAATAGAGCTCCAAAAGAGATGGTCGTTTACATCAACCAGGATCATCACTTATGGTCTGGAATAGTTGTTGCTGTTGTCTGTCAGTTGACGGCAAAGACAATCATCTACGCACATATGTATGAATTTGGTTATCCACATAAAAGAACAAATTTATCCAGTTTGTGTGCAGAGTGCTGCAGCACCCTTCGTCGTAGGTATAAAAAATTTGACCACATTTCCCCTGCCATGCTAATCCTCCAATGGCTCCCTACTGAAGTGCGGGCCAAATTCAAAATCACTTGCATTACCCACAGAGCACTGCACTCTTCCTCACCTTCCTATCTAAACGAGAAACTGAAAATCTCCTGAGCAAACAGAGGGTCCAGAAATGCCCAATCCCTGCTCCTGGAACCCCCCACCTTCAGTCGAGAAAGATACATGAACCAGCCTTTCTCTGGTAGCGCCACTAGAATCTGGAACTCTCTGCCTCCCTCGCTTTATCTAACCATCTGCCTAGCAACCTTCCAAAAGGACCTCAAGCTCCTCCTATTTGTCAGACATCTTGGTTAATTCACCCTCGGCTTCTGCTGTGCACCCTGATCTGACTTTGTGTAACTGTGTATGTTCCCTGCCCAATTGCTGTAACTGTCTCTTGTGGTAACTTTTGAACACATCCAGTGATGTAAAAGTCCAAGTTTAACTACTATTACTGTAACCCGCTGCAACCCTGTAGCCTGTGTGTTGTAAAGCGATCTAATGCCGTTGGAACCAATTCTGCGCTATATACCTTTAAAAAATAAATGAATAAATAAATAAATCACTCTTGGTTTTTAGCAGCAGAAGATGACCTTTCAAGGACATTTTGAACTGCAGGGGCATGCTAGAGGCTTGCCTGAATGATTGGTGGGAGTGAGTTCCACTGGAGAGGTCTTAGCAGGGGAAAGGAGCAGGACTTACATTTAAAACAGGGTGGTTAATATGAAACAAGTAGGTTCTGATTTGCGGATCTTAGATTCCTGCCAGTAGGTGTAGTGGGATAGGTTATTAGTGAGGTATTAACGGTAGCCCATTGACTGCTTTTGTAAAGTGCTGTGTGCTGTGGGCTAGCCAGTCAACTTGGTGGTGGCAGGATGAAGTGGAAGGTCCAGCATAGGCCCAGGACATTTTCTGTGGATTTGCAGTCTCTTGACCAGGGATTGTGGATCTTGGAAGCTGCACTGGGTGCGGTGAACGAAGCCTGCAAATACTGCAGCAAAATAGTTTTTTTCACTTCATAAACCCAGGGATCCCAGGATGCTCCTGCTGCTCCACTTGACTCCTTTCATTAGCACACGGGGACTAAGCCCCACTGGCCTGTAATAGCAGTCACCGCTGCTACATTTCTCGTGCACTTGCGGCCTGCTGATCTGTAAGCTCCAGGTCCATAAACCCAGGTTTGGGGTTGAAGTCCCGAACGGCGGATAGGAGAAAAGGTTCCTTCTATTAATTACATTTGAATAGTTATCAAATTTTTTAGTTTGTGGAAGGCTTTCATACTGGGTTTGCAGTCCTGTGTGGATTAATATATCAGATCTTTCTATACTTTAATCCTAACAACCTCAACCAATTTTTGGGATTGGTACATGAGTGTATCATAACATTGTAAATTAAGGACAAGGCGCACAGCGCAAGTTGTGTAAGAATGTAGATTTTTCTTAGTTGATAAGTAGTTGTTTGAGATTTTGATGATTTTAAGGGTGCTCCAACAAGTGGCATAACCGTCCCAATACGCCGTAGATTGGTGGCTGGTTGAGTGCGTTACCGAGTGTGTCAACGCATCCTTGTGACTGGGCACGCCATTAGGTTCGTCATAAACACAACAGACTCCTTTGTAGTTTCAAAGATGACGTGCTTTTATTTTAGATTCAAATTTTTCATTAATGTTCACGTGTTTTTATTTTATAAACTCATTTAACCATATTGATGCATATGATTCAGTTGAGTCGAGACTGTAGTATTTCATGCAAAACAAATGCTCCAATGCATTTCGGGCTGGAACAGCCCTTTTTCAAGGAGCGCTGAAAACATAATGGTAAACGCCTTTAAAATGTGGAACTGACTCAAAAGCATATATAATCACACATTACATTGTTTTCCATTGGTGTAAACCCACTGATAAACATGCTAACCTTGTCACCTGATGACGTGTCAAAGAATACCTTATAGACCATGGGGGCTATTTGTGAATGTGACGGTTTTTAAAGACTAAATAAAAGTTGGGTCAAGGCAACAGCTGACGGAGCTCAACCTGAAGTGCAACGCACGCGTTCAAAAATCCCACAAGTAAGTCGGGGCCCCGACGGGTATTGGAATGCTGTTTCACCGCTCGGTTTGAAACGTACATTTACAATACCTCCCACTTGTTTTTTTTCCGCGCAGGTTTTCACCAAACCGACCAGCAACTTTGGCGTAAGTTTTTAAACACACCCTCCCTTGACCCAACTTTCATTTAGTCTTTAAAAACCGTCACATTCACAAATAGCCCCCATGGTCTATAAGGTATTCTTTGACACGTCATCAGGTGACCAGGTTAGCATGTTTATCAGTGGGTTTACACCAATGGAAAACAATGTAATGTGTGATTATATATGCTTTTGAGTCAGTTCCACATTTTAAAGGAGTTTACCATTATGTTTTCAGCGCTCCTTGAAAAAGGGCTGTTCCAGCCCGAAATGCATTGGAGCATTTGTTTTGCGTGAAATACTACAGTCTCGACTCAACTGAATCATATGCATCAAAATGGATAAATGAGTTTATAAAATAAAAACACGTGAACATTAATGAAAAATTTGAATCTAAAATAAAAGCACGTCATCTTTGAAACTACAAAGGAGTCTGTCGTGTATCATAACATTCACATTAAAACTAATGTGGACAATGCACACTATCAATAAGATGCTTACATTACCTCCAAAGCACATTATTTCCTGTAATCCTTATTACTATCTTTCACACTTTTAAACGGGCTAGTTCATAAAGATTTAAACCCCTATATATTTATGTTAAAGATCCTTTCATTACTTTCTAAAAAAAGTTGCAAACTTACCGTGAGTTCGGTGCATCCAAACTGCAGAATGTCTCTGTAGTTCCAACCAGCAGTTATTCCAAATTCTGTCCTTAACCTTATGGCACAATGGAGGAAACACATGTTGTGCAAGATTGCTGGCCATTCAGGACGCTTACTCAGACTAAGGACGGTAGGGTCAACAAAGCGCCACGACTGAATTAATCCACCCTTTATGCTCTGCAAAGCAAGACATGAGAAGATGAATGTATTTATATAATGAAGTGTTCGCTTCAGGCGCATACTTCTTCTATGGCTGGTCGAAAATTCAAATAATTTTGGTGATTCTGTAACGCCAAATTTCAGAAATGATGCTGTCATGCCACATCACAAACGTACGTGCTGTGCGCTGCAAACATTTTTATGCGATTGCATGGGAACTACACAAATGGCAGACTGCAAGTGGCTGGTGTTTGCAGTTCTTGTGTTAGTTGAAATAGTTTTTGCACGAAATGCGCCCTTGCCTCCAAAATAGATGCAAGGATCCAGTTCAAATTAATAAACGCAATAATACCGGTTTTAAATTTTGTGGAAATCTGCATTTTTTCGCATAATGTTTACTGAAGTTTGAACAGTTATGCTAATGAAAGCTATACAAATTTCACACAAACCCTTATTTCTTCCTGTATCTTTCTGTAATGGAAATGAAAGTGCAAATACTTAACACACTTCACTGTGACTACTTCTGTCTTAGAAGTCTAAGCAGGAAAGGGAAAGGACTCCAGACATGTTTCATACATTCTCTGAGAATACAGAGGCTCTATACTTTCCCTCCTCATCATCTCATAGTCAATAACTAATTACACTTGCAAATGACACCATTAATGGTTTACAAAACGAAAACATCTAAATGTGTTTCAAATAAGCAACCTCAAATGCATCAAAACGTATGCCTTTTCATGTAGACAGTGTACTGCAGAAACAAAATAAATGTTGGCACTGGGAGGGCGGCCTATACTTAATCCAACCATTGGTTTTGGTTCCAGAAACATTAGGAGGAGTGCAAATAACATATCTAGAGTGTAGGATGGCTAGGGTGAACAGATCTGGTGTAAAGGTTGGATGGGTGCAGGTACTAGATCATATCTAGGGTTCGGGATGGGTGCAGTTAGAAGACTTGACCACCAGTTTAGCACGGATAAGATACAGTCATTATTTTCAATATTGTAAACTGCAGAGAAAATGCTTCTTGGTGAACAGGCCTGCCACCAATGTGTGGGCTTCCAAATAGTTGATCCTCCTAAGGACCCACAATTGGTGTAAGGATTTTTCACAATCTACCTGTCGTGACATTTTGTCCTTTAGTAATGGGCTATGCGTGATGCATCTAGAGAAAATTTTATACCCCTTTTCTTGTAGCACCATCGTGTAGTATATGTAAAATGTGCCCGTACATATGTAAAATGCCATGTTTTAACATTAATGCACATTAATGCTAACATGCTAATTATTCAGTTTAACCAACGAGTTGTGCAAGTTGATTTTTTCATTTGCTGCAGATGTTGCAACTTTGAAAGATGCTGTTTATTAATAATTAAGGCTCCCTGTTTTCCGTTTTTATGGATTTTTACATATACAGACAGAATGTGTTTTCTGTCTGCATTTATTTTTAAAAGTGGATAAATACAAAAGATTGTGCTCCTTTTAAGTGACTCTCCGTGCTTTCTTTCATGAATTATAGGGGAGGGGCTGAGCAAATGGACAGCATAGGAAATTAAAAAACAGGGTGAAATTGTTTTAAATAAGAGCATATGTCAACATACATTTATGGGATCACTGACATAATATAGAATGACAAAATATAGACTTACCAAAATATAGTCACCAAAATATAGAATGCCAAAATATCGAATTCCTATCTACAAACAGGTAAGTACAAAAATATTGAATCCAAAATATAGGGGTCGATTAGGATCGCGGACGGACTTGAGTCCGTCCGCGACCCCAGAGTATGAGGGAACGTCCGCATGGTCTGCGGCGTTCCCTCATGTGCGATTAGGATGTGACCGCCACCCTGGCGGTCACATCCTGGATATTTAACATTGCGGCGGGTACTGCTTCAAGCAGCACCGGCCGCAATGTTAAAAGTGCATGTGTAACATTTACATGCACAAAGCGGCAGGCACCGCGCGGTGCCTGCCGCATTGTGCATGTAAATGCTGGGGGGTACCATAGGTACCCCCATGTGCACCCCCCACCCGCCAACACCCTGGGGGCCCGCAACGGGCCCCCAAAATCAAAAGTACACATGCTTTTCCACGGCGGAAAAACCGCCGCGGAAAAGCATGTTTTCAAATGCTTCCTAATTTGGCCGGCGGTGTCTGATAGACACTGCCAGCCAAATGAGAGCTTTTCCACCGCGGTTGTAATCCGACCGCGGCGGAAAAGCAGCGGACAGAAACCAAGACCCACCAGCCATCGTAATGCGGCGGTGGGTCTTTGGTGAGTCCGCAGAGGATTTTCCGCCTCCTCCGGGCCGGAGGTGGCTTCCGCCGGCCCGGAGGAGGCGGAAAATCCTCCATCCTAATCGGCCCCTTAGTCTGTAAAAAATATAGTCAGTCAAAATATCGATTTTTTTTAAATGTCGTAAAAGTAATTTAAAATTAATGAAATAATAAATATAATTAACTAAAACATACTTATATATACTCAAATAACCTTGAAATTAAGATATAATTAATTTAAATTATAAAAAATGTACAATATTTTACCGTAGGATAGCAGGAGGGTAACATTTAATATTACCACTCCAGTGATTGCAACAGTAGGGAAAGCGTTGGATAGCGTAGGGGTAAAAAATACTATTCCCACTCCAGTGAGTGCAACAGTAGGGAAAGCGTTGGATAGCGTAGGGGTAAAAAAATACTATTCCCACTCCAGTGAGTGCAACAGTAGGGAAAGCGTTGGATAGCATAAGGGTAAAAATTACTATTCCCACTCCAGAGCGTGCAACAGTAGGGAAAGCGTTGGATAGCGGGAGGGTAAAAATTACTATTCCCACTCCAGAGAGTGCAACAGTAGGGAGAGCGTTGGATATTTGAAGGGTAAAAATTACTATTTCAACTCCAGAGAGTACAACAGTAGGGAAAGCATTGGATAGCGTAGGGGTAAAAATTACTATTCCCACTCCAGAGAGTGCAACAGTAGGGAAAGCGTTGGATAGCGTAGGGGTAAAAAATACTATTCCCACTCCAGAGAGTGCAGCAGTAGGGAAAGCGTTGGATAGCGGGAGTGTGAAAATTACTATTCCCACTCCAGATAGTGCAACAGTAGGGAAAGTTTTGGATAGCGTAGGGGTAAAAATTACTATTCCCACTCCAGAGAGTGCAACAGTAGGGAAAGCGTTGGATAGCGTAGGGGTAAAAAATACTATTCCCACTCCAGAGATGGCAACAGTAGGGAAAGCGTTGGATAGCGGGAGGGTGAAAATTACTATTCCCACTCCAGTGAGTTTAACAGTAGGGAAAGTAATGATTCAATATATTATTAAAAATAAATTAAATATCAATCCCAATAAAACATTAATTGAAATTAATAATCAATTTAATATTATGTAATAATTAATTAGAAATACAACTACATATTGGTTATTAAAAATTAATAACCTATTCATAATTATTTAACAACTAATTAATTTTCAATAACAAAAACTAATTAATAATGCAAATTTATACCAATTAAAAATTAACAGTAAATTAATTATCAATACACAAAAAGTATTTTTAACATGTAATTAATTACAATTACATTACTTCCCACCCTATTCCCCTATAAACCCACATCCCACTACAGAAAATACATTAATACAATTATCATAATTATCAAATATTTGATTATTACAAAATAATTACCAATTAATAACAATTAATTGCCAATTAATAGAAATTAATGACCAATTAAAAATTAATTAACAATAAATTTAAAATCAATACCAATGAATGAAAAAATTATATATTTATTACAATTAAATTACTTCCCACCCTATTTCCCCATAAACCCACAACCCGCTACAGAAAATAAATTTAGAAAATTAACATAATTAACAATTAATCAATTAATACAAATTAATTGGCAATTAATAAAAATTAATTACCAATTAAAAAATAACAATAAATTCAAAATGAATACCAATAAATAAATAAAAATATTTAATTAATTACAATTAAATTACTTACCACCCTATTCCTCTATAAACCCACAACCCGCTACAGAACTAAAAAGCTAAATTTAATTAAAAATTAATAATAATTGCTAAAAAATAATATTTAATTTAATATAATTAAATTACTTCCCACCCTATTCCCCTATAAACCCACAACCCGCTACAGAATTAAATTACCCAAAAATTAAATAACATAAAATTCATTACTTAAAATACATTAAACATACATTACAAAAATTAATATACACTTTTCACACATATACTAACATACAAAACACTTTCAAAAAAATGATATTATTAAAAAATCGTTATATTCAATGCCTATATTGTATACTTCGATATTTTGACTTCTATATTTTGAAAATCGATATTACTTACCTTAAATTCGATATTTTTAACCACTATATTGTGTCCATTCGATATTTTGTCCATTCTATATTTTTACTTCGATATTATGTCCATTCTATATTTTGGAATCGATATTATGACTGTTTACCACATTTATGGTATAATGCTAGTATTTACCAGTGGATGCATTTTTATGTAGTATTTGGCAGCTTCAATAGCTTAAACATGACAGACATCAAAGTATGAGTGCACGTCTATCAGTTAAATAGATATGGAAATGTACCGTTTTACAACTTCATTTGTACGCAAAACACAAAATCAATATGGATAAATAGAAATAAAAATGGGCAACAAATAAATATGGATAAATACAGACGGAAATGGCCAAAAAATAAATACCATAAAACCGGGAGCCCTATTAATAATGAATAAATGTTGTTGTATTAGATGACTGATAGTGAGGTTCACACCACATAACATGCAGAAGATTAATGGGAAGAAGTTATTCCAAACAAAAAAAAAATGTGCCCCCAACATTCAAGGACACATGGTTGAAAGAAGATTCAGGTGAGTAGATGGGGAGGAGGTCTGGTCCAAGGAGTGTGCTGAAATCCTATTGGTCACCGTGAAGAAAAAAGAACATTTCATGTTCTAATATAGAAAATGTGCTTTATATTAGAGCTTGTTCCTAGCTAGTTAGGTCAGCTGCGATTCTTCCACCTTTTGATGCAGAGCAGACTGATTCCATTTTCCTGACTATCTGAGAGAAGACTTTGTACTGAGTTTTCTTGAACATCTCTTTATGCAGTGTCTTAGTTATTCTGTAGTGACACCGTTATCCCTTTTTGCCAATTATCTTGACTTAGCTTAGAATAGGGACGTTTTTTATGGAACGTGCTTGTTACTTTTATTGTATTAATGCTAAGTATTCAATTTACTAACTTGATTCATTATCAAATATTGATTGATTGTTAAGCTGTATTGATAACCTTTGGAGAATAATACGCGAACATATATTTATAATGAACAAGATTTAGTAATAAAACTCTTTCACTCAACTTGACTCTCTTTATTCCCTAAACTAAGGTAATGATAATTGGTAAAAGTTTATGTTGAGATTTAACTTTGACGTCTGAGCTGAAAACAAAGATCCATCAACCTGAGATGTGCGCACGGTTCTTGCGGATGAGTAAGTGACAGACTGAACCCCGCGCTCCAGCATAGCCAAGCCTGATTTAGACTTTAGGATGTTAGCAGCCTGATTCACAAAGGTAAAGTGACACTTTGTAGTAAATGTACTACTGTTTTGCTATTCACAAAGTACAAGTGTAATTTTAGTACAAGTACTTTTACTGGTAGTAAAATTGCACTGGTAGTTTGTGAATAGCAAAAAGTAGTAAAGTTACTACAGCAACTGTAAACCAACAAAAAAGTGTACGTTTACCTTTGTGAATCAAGCCCTTGGGAATTAGGAGAGGTGCATAACCAGGTCAGAATTAGAATAGGTGTGGCATCCAGAGGAGATGTAGATTTCATCTAGTATACTGGATATAGATACGAGCATTGTAAAGCAGGACTGTGAAAACTCTTGTAACACCAGCCTCCACTGAACCACAGAAGATCAAATATCAGTGCTTACCTTTTTTGGAGTTTGTCAATTGAAAATTAATTAGGATTGTGAGTCCTTTCTCAGAAGTTATGTACATAGGGTTCTGCACCATTAGCTGCGTATATATGTGGTAGATTAATTCTTCTGATCTCAAATGATTTGCAGCTTTTTCCTGATTATCCCAGAACACATTCTTTTCAAAAATACTTTGTGTAAATCTGCAAATATTTCGCATTTGTACACAACACAACAGAAAGATGTCACCAGCTACAATAATATATGAATTTCGGCAATCTAAAATGGGATAAGTATGCTTTCTCGTAAAATAACTGCAATAACTACTCATTAGGGTTTCATGGCATATTCTGGCATTACAAAGGTGTTAAAAAATGTAATCATGTTTTGTAAATCAATTCCATACTAACGGAATTAATCTCTGAACCAGCATCCATTGGGTATTCTACATTACCTTGTGGTTGCACACACCTTCCTGGAGCCATATTATACATTGTGCCCCGGGGTACAATTGTCGTATGAGCCTGCATTGTGCACACTGAGTCACAATGATATCACAGAAGGGGCCACAGACTCTTTTGAGGCCCCTTGTGTAATATTGATTGTGCTGGCACGCACATAGCACCAGCACTATCATGAAAAGGCATCCCCTCATTTGCATGGGGACATGTCCCATGCAAATGAAGGAATCTCTTTGCCTCTGCACCCGTGCCGTATTATAGACACAGGCGCAAACATGCCCTTAGGAGGCACATTCATTGCGCGCCACATAAAGGTGGTGCACTGTTAGTGCACCTCTGAATGGCAGCCCCCTGGAGGCATGAAAGGGGTCCCAGTGACTTGCAGCACCTGCCTGCAGGGGAATCTCTCTCCCCTCTCTGAAGAGCAGGAGGCATGCCGCCTGCACCGTGACACATGGAGTGACTTTGAAGCAGCCACTACGTATTCACTGAATGCACTGTCCCGGTGGAGGGGGGTGGGAGGGATTTGGTGGAACAGCATATTCACTGTGATGGGGCGCACTATTCCTGTTTGCGCCTGACGTACCTGTTTAAAGGTGCTACATGGCACAAACAGGGACAGCGCGCCCTTTCCCGAAGACAGCCCAATGTCCATTAGGATGCTCCAGGATTCTAACTTTCAGATAGATCCCCAAAGATTCCAGAAGGATGGTCACCCATGTCCTCATCACCAGCCCACTCAACTACGGCAACGCACTCTACGCCAGCATCACCTAGAAACAGCTAAAGAAACTACAGAACGTCCAAAACACCACCGTCAGACTGGTCCTCGAAATTCCCTGCCACGGCCACATCGCACAACACTTTTGACAACCCACCTGCTCCCAGTCAAAAAGAGAGTCACCTTCAAGCTCCTCATTCACGCCTCCAAAGCCCTACACGACGAAGGACCAGCATACCTGAACCACCACCTCCACCCACCAGACAACTCTGATCCTCCCAACTCACCCTCGTCTCCATCCTCAGGATCCACAGACCAGAACCGGAAGAAGATTGTTCTCCTACCTCGCCTCCAAGACCTGGAACACCTTGCCCCAGCACCTCAGGAAATCAGCGTCAATTCACGAAGGACCTCAAAACCCGGCTATTTGAATGATCCTCCACCCAGGCCGACTAGCAGCCCCACTCCCCCAGCACCTTGAGACCCTCACAGGTAAGTTGCCACGCTATACAAGCCCTTGATTGATTGATTGTGATTGATTGATTGAGAAAGACTTGAGAAATGTCAGCTTGATTGTTTTCTCCATTCTGATTCACTGGCCTTCAACCAATTACATTTTCTCCTTACGTTCAGGCTAATTGAATTGGTCATTGAACAGCTATTCATTACACCTGGGGCACATCTAGCCCTTCTTAACTGGCTTTGTGATGAAGAAATGGCTGCACATAAGGTGGGCTAGCACAGCACCAGGAATCTCAAATTGGCATTCTGCCGGCCATTGACTCTGTCCTAGGATGGCGATGCAGATCCTGGAAATGTTTGTTTCAACTAGTAATCCACTCTGTCATGATAACTTGGAAAACGTTCTGTGCAATTTTGCTATTGATTAGTTGGTTGAAATTGATTCTAGACTCTGCTTTTTTGTCATGGTATACTGACTTGGCTATAATTACCTTTGGCATATCCACAACGATTTTCACTGTGTAATGGAGAAGCCGCACTGGTAACGGAGGACTAGCCTGAACTGATATCCAGAGATGGAAGTTCTTGTCTGGATTTTTGTTGTCCTTGATAATCTCTTCCAAGGATGTCATCAATCTGGTGGAATTTTGGATATTCTCCAGTACGACCCAAAAACCCTGTATGAGGAAAGGGAACAAAGCATGTTAGGTTCAGCTTCTCTTCTTTTGTTTAGGTGTCTGCAAGTATCAATGAGTGTAAATCGTGAGTTTTAACGCCAACTAGAAATACACTGTTGTCTCCTGACCAAAATATTGTATTTACTCAATATGCACAAAGTGAACTTCGCATTCGGTATTACACACTTATAATGATAGTATAACCTACATGAGGCATCATTGTAGAGCCACAGAAAGTAAAGCACAACAACGAGAAGGAAACCAACGTCTGTATGCTACCTCTACTCTTCTCCACCTTAACTCCTTTCCTTTCCTTCCCCCTTTCCCCACGCCCCTCTCTGCTTACGGAGACAGTCTATAGGGGAGCAGCCAAGCATATACATGGTGACAATGTGCTGCCAGCAACACAGCCAGTCTGGAAGGCCATCTTGCAACTACAAGCGGTGAGGATATGTTATATGTTGTATTTTGTAAAAACAATAAAAACTATTTTGAAATTAAAAAAAAAAGAAATATTGCCATTCAATATATTTGACATTAGAAAATCCGATATATCTCCAAAAAGGATATACTTCTTAAGGTTTACAAACAATGCGGGTGACCATTGGCCTTCACAAATAAATTATACTACAGGCTGCTATCTGGCACACTACCCACACCTCACATTCACAATTGTAAAAAGTGCAGATCTAAGACCTCAAAACATTATCGTTAATGCGAAGACTTACGTTGTGATTTCAAAATGCATACTTCTTAACAGATTTACACATTTCACATGACTTTTTTTGTTATTTGTTTGATAGAGAACTGCGAGAGGGAAATCTCTCTAGGTTAGGTACATAATGTAGCATTATTTGCAAGCAATCTCCTTTGTTTTGTGAACAACTCTTTTGTCATTGTGGGAGCCATATTTTTTCGTTTGCCACAAGCTCACAATTGTCACAAAAGTGCCCGTAAACGCAAACAAAAAAATGCAGAACCTTCCTTTGTTAACGTCCTGTGTTGCTGCTGGGCCGAACAAAACGTGGAAGAGCTTCAGGCAGCAGAGGTGTGTTTACTTCCTCACCTACCTGCTGTGTATGATGCCATCACGTCCTGCGAGAACCGCCTTCAGCGCAGCTCCCAAAGCCTGTAACATGCCGCTTGTCATCTGTCTCATCCTCCCGCAGTCTAGAGAAAGGACTAGGGCACACCAAGGTACGGAGATGTCCTCCTTCGGCAGCCTTTAGAGGTTCCCTCCAATAAGTCCCTCATGTGGCCCTTGGCATACAGTCCCTCTGATGAGCACCCTCTCCACAAAATGGTGTAACCCAGACCAAAATGTTGGGTCTCCTGCAGAATGAAGCCCCTGACAATGTCCTGGGTTTCAGGATAGGACCCTGGGCTCTCACTGACATCTGGGCATCATAGTATCCAGGGCAACGACTGGCATCGTTGCTAAATCCCACCACCACTGAACACCATGTTGTCCAGGGCTGGAAGTGGGCCTGGGCCAGATACCATGCCCCTGCTCTTTGGTAACTGGACCACCTTCAGCATCCTGGATATAGCCACCACCAGCCTTTTGGGCTCTCTCGTCTTGCATCCTGTGCCCACAATGACATCCTGAACCGCACCAATATTTGCCCTTTGGCATGCTTCAGTATAATACAGACATGCTGGAGGAAATGTTACGAAGGAGTGAAAGTGGAGGGGTAGGTCAGAGCTACTGCAGCCCCCTCCATCTGGAAGCACTGGAAGTACGTCTGCCGGAGCAACAACAGGGCATGACAGCTCATGTGGAGGGAGGTCCTTCGCTTGCCAAATGTGTGCTTATTTTAGGTAGAAGTAGCAGAACATCCAGGCTTAGGACCTTGCTTTGGGCAAAAATGCCACAAACAAAATACAAGTGTGACACAAAGTTTACTGTTTTAGTGCAACTGTATTTTCTATTGTCTATCACAATATCCCGGAGGATCTGATTATTTACTTAAAATCGAGGGACCTGAATGTTATTTAAGGCGCAGTCCTTAGTTGAAGGTTTGATTTTCATTGGGCACCTCATACATTGAGTCACCTGGGTTCTGATATCATCAGCATTGGGTCTTTTTATTGCCATATATCAGTTTTGGTACAAGATGAACCATGTAGATGTGGAACGATGGAATCATCTGAACTTTTCATGGTCGGAAAGACCACCAGTGTTACATTGATCTTCTTGTCCAAACTATTTAGACTCTTACAGCTCTTGCCCTTGTGGTACCAACCATGGAACATCCTCCTTTTCACATGGAAACACATAATGACAAAATGAGAATGATTAATGTTTATGCATAACAGGGGCTTACAGCCCACAAAATCGTAAGCTATGTTTTCACAATGCACCTTGTCACAATTTGTTTTAATGGTTGACTCCTAACTCGGCTAACACCTAATTGAAGATGGAAAGTGAGCAGGGACCTCTCCTCTCTCAGTCCCTAATACGACTAATTATTAATTCCCTGGTCACAAGGGGGCCAGTGTACCCTCACCCAGAATTTCTGGGTGCACGAACACAAGGGCCAATTTTACTGCCCAGAAAACCCAGCCAGTAAAATCTTGTGTGGATCAGGTAGCAGTTGCATGCACAAGGGAAGCCCAGCCCATGACGTAGCCCCTCCTATATTTACTGCACACGATAGCACACCCTAGTATACGTTCAATGACTCAGAACAAAACACATCAAGCTGTTAACAGAATACATTTTTAGGTCTCAGCCTGCGTAGGCTGCGCTTGCGCAGTCTCGCCGGCGAGATCTTATGTTTTTCAGTGAGAGTTTGAACCCGCCCCTCTTCTCCATTTGCTGGCTTCCTAAACGGAGGCCAGCCATTGGAGGAGAGGGGCGTCTGTCTGTTTAAGCCCCGTGTTTTGGGGATTGAGGGGCGTGTTTTTTTAGGTTCTTTCTCTCCTCTTCCCATTGGCTGGAATTTTACATTCTAGCTAATGGGAAGAGGAGAGAAAGAAAAACACGCCCTGAATCTGAAAAATGACGGTGGTTTCTCCGAGGCATTTCTGCTTCGCCTCGGAGAAAGATGGTGGTGTGCATGGCGTTGTCCGACCGGCCGCGCAACAGATAGAGACTCCCCCCCCCCCCGAGCCGGTAAGTTTTCTTGCCTCTGTTCCCTGGCTGCGCTCGTCTTTTCTTGCTTCTGTTCCTTGCCTGCGCTTGTTTTGTTTCGGTGACCGGGGCCGCCCTGCAGAGCGGATTACACGTAGGCTCTTTCTGCAGCTGCTCGGCTCCGCTCACCTCCCCCCTTCCCTCTGCCCGCAGACCTCCTCCGTCCCGCTCTGGCCTCCTCCCCTTCCCTCTGCCCGCAGCCCTCCTCCGTCCCCCTGATGCACACTCCTCCCTGGCTTCAGTAAAATTCTCAAAAGACCTTTCTAAAACCAGCCTATAATATCCTTTCCCTTATGTGACACATACTGTTCTATAAAAGCTTTTCCTTTTGATTTCAACCTAAGCTTCAAAATATCGAGTCAAATCGATTTGGAGTCCTCCAAGCATTGCGGGGCTAAAAACCGGGTTTTGTTGAACTGCCATGCATATGCAAATATCTTCCCTGAAATAACATTAATGTGTTGAGCTCCCTAGACTGCTACACGTGTTCAAATAATTCTAAACTGAGCAATGGAACCAATCAATAAATCCAAAACAATCCCAACAACATTTATGTCAGCAATGGTTTCCTTAGACTGCCTCGAATACATAATTCAGAAAAGGGGGTGGTGATGAACAGAGTGTCTGAATTAAGCAGACCACTCTTACCCAGTCCAAAGATCAGGGCTTGATCCATCACCGTTATTCAGCTCACTGCACCATCCCAGCTCAGAACCCGGCTATATGCAAATCAGTCTGTCCCTGGCCCAGTGCATCATGGGAACAGGGCAGACTAAACTACCAAGCCAATTCTTCACCAGAAAGGAGACAAGCTTCCGGGGACAGGTTTCTGGCATTTCAGCCGTCGTCGGCCCGGCTTGCTTGAATCCTGATGGTGCAGTGAGCAAGGGACTAATGTCTGAGTATACCCTGCCACACCTATAGTGGCCAAAAATGATTCAGAAAAGGGGGTGGTGATGAACAAAGTGCCTGAATTAAGCAGACCACTCTTACCCAGTCCAAAGATCAGGGCTTGATCCATCACCGTTATTTAGCTCACTGCACCATCCCAGCTCAGAACCTGGCTATATGCAAATCAGTCTGTCCCTGGCCCAGTGCATCATGGGAACAGGGCAGACTAAACTACCAAGCCAATTCTTCACCAGAAAGAAGACAAGCTTAGGGGACCGGTTTCTGGCATTTCAGCCGTCGTCGGCCCGGCTTGCTTGAATCCTGATGGTGCAGTGAGCAAGGGACTCATGTCTGAGTATACCCTGCCACACCTATAGTGGCCAAAAACGATTCAGAAAAGGGTAGTGGTGATGAACAGAGTGTCTGAATTAAGCAGACCACTCTTACCCAGTCCAAAGATCAGGGCATGATCCATCACCGTTATTTAGCTCACTGCACCATCCCAGCTCAGAACCCGGCTATATGCAAATCAGTCTGTCCCTGGCCCAGTGCATCATGGGAACAGGGCAGACTAAACTACCAAGCCAATTCTTCACCAGAAAGGAGACAAGCTTCCGGGGACCGGTTTCTGGCATTTCAGCCGTCGTCGGCCCGGCTTGCTTGAATCCTGATGGTGCAGTGAGCAAGGGACTCATGTCTGAGTATACCCTGCCACACCTATAGTGGCCAAAAACGATTCAGAAAAGGGGGTGGTGATGAACAGAGTGTCTGAATTAAGCAGACCACTCTTACCCAGTCCAAAGATCAGGGCTTGATCCATCACAGTTATTTAGCTCACTGCACCATCCCAGCTCAGAACCCAGCTATATGCAAATCAGTCTGTCCCTGGCCCAGTGCATCATGGGAACAGGGCAGACTAAACTACCAAGCCAATTCTTCACCAGAAAGGAGTCAAGCTTCCGGGGACCGGTTTCTGGCATTTCAGCCGTCGTCGGCCCGGCTTGCTTGAATCCTGATGGTGCAGTGAGCAAGGGACTCATTTCTGAGTATACCCTGCCACACCTATAGTGGCCAAAAACGATTCAGAAAAGGGGGTGGTGATGAACAGAGTGTCTGAATTATGCAGACCACTCTTTCCCAGTCCAAAGATCAGGGCTTGATCCATCACCGTTATTTAGCTCACTGCACCATCCCAGCTCAGAACCTGGCTATATGCAAATCAGTCTGTCCCTGGCCCAGTGCATCATGGGACAGGGCAGACTAAACTACCAAGCCAATTCTTCACCAGAAAGGAGACAAGCTTCCGGGGACCGGTTTCTGGCATTTCAGCCGTCGCCGGCCCGGCTTGCTTGAATCCTGATGGTGCAGTGAGCAAGGGACTCATGTCTGAGTATACCTTGCCACACCTATATTGCCCAAAAACGATTCAGAAAAGGGGGTGGTGATGAACAGAGTGTCTGAATTAAGCAGACCACTCTTACACAGTCCAAAGATCAGGGCTTGATCCATCACCGTTATTTAGCTCACTGCACCATCCCAGCTCAGAACCCGGCTATATGCAAATCAGTCTGTCCCTGGCCCAGTGCATCATGGGAACAGGGCAGACTAAACTGCCAAGCCAATTCTTCACCAGAAAGGAGACAAGCTTCCGGGGACAGGTTTCTGGCATTTCAGCCGTCGTCGGCCCGGCTTGCTTGAATCCTGATGGTGCAGTGAGCAAGGGACTCATGGCTGAGTATACCCTGCCACACCTATAGTGGCCAAAAACGATTCAGAAAAGGGGGTGGTGATGAACAGAGTGTCTGAATTAAGCAGACCACTCTTACCCAGTTCAAAGATCAGGGCTTGATCCATCACCGTTATTTAGCTCACTGCACCATCCCAGCTCAGAACCCGGCTATATGCAAATCAGTCTGTCCCTGGCCCAGTGCATCATGGGAACAGGGCAGACTAAACTACCAAGCCAATTCTTCACCAGAAAGGAGACAAGCTTCCGGGGAACCGGTTTCTGGCATTTCAGCCGTCGTCGGCCCGGCTTGCTTGAATCCTGATGGTGCAGTGAGCAAGGGACTCATGTCTGAGTATACCCTGCCACACCTATAGTGGCCAAAAACGATTCAGAAAAGGGGGTGGTGATGAACAGAGTGTCTGAATTAAGCAGACCACTCTTACCCAGTCCAAAGATCAGGGCTTGATCCATCACCGTTATTTAGCTCACTGCACCATCCCAGCTCAGAACCCAGCTATATGCAAATCAGTCTGTCCCTGGCCCAGTGCATCATGGGAACAGGGCAGACTAAACTACCAAGCCAATTCTTCACCAGAAAGGAGTCAAGCTCCCGGGGACCGGTTTCTGGCATTTCAGCCGTCGTCGGCCCGGCTTGCTTGAATCCTGATGGTGCAGTGAGCAAGGGACTCATTTCTGAGTATACCCTGCCACACCTATAGTGGCCAAAAACGATTCAGAAAAGGGGGTGGTGATGAACAGAGTGTCTGAATTATGCAGACCACTCTTTCCCAGTCCAAAGATCAGGGCTTGATCCATCACTGTTATTTAGCTCACTGCACCATCCCAGCTCAGAACCCGGCTATATGCAAATCAGTCTGTCCCTGGCCCAGTGCATCATGGGACAGGGCAGACTAAACTACCAAGCCAATTCTTCACCAGAAAGGAGACAAGCTTCCGGGGACCGGTTTCTGGCATTTCAGCCGTCGCCGGCCCGGCTTGCTTGAATCCTGATGGTGCAGTGAGCAAGGGACTCATGTCTGAGTATACCTTGCCACACCTATATTGGCCAAAAACGATTCAGAAAAGGGGGTGGTGATGAACAGAGTGTCTGAATTAAGCAGACCACTCTTACCCAGTCCAAAGATCAGGGCTTGATCCATCACCGTTATTTAGCTCACTGCACCATCCCAGCTCAGAACCCGGCTGTATGCAAATCAGTCTGTCCCTGGCCCAGTGCATCATGGGAACAGGGCAGACTAAACTACCAAGCCAATTCTTCACCAGAAAGGAGTCAAGCTTCCGGGGACCGGTTTCTGGCATTTCAGCCGTCGTCGGCCCGGCTTGCTTGAATCCTGATGGTGCAGTGAGCAAGGGACTCATGTCTGAGTATACCCTGTCACACCTATAGTGGCCAAAAACAATTCAGAAAAGGGGGTGGTGATGAACAGAGTGTCTGAATTAAGCAGACCACTCTTACACAGTCCAAAGATCAGGGCTTGATCCATCACCGTTATTTAGCTCACTGCACCATCCCAGCTCAGAACCCGGCTATATGCAAATCAGTCTGTCCCTGGCCCAGTGCATCATGGGAACAGGGCAGACTAAACTGCCAAGCCAATTCTTCACCAGAAAGGAGACAAGCTTCCGGGGACAGGTTTCTGGCATTTCAGCCGTCGTCGGCCCGGCTTGCTTGAATCCTGATGGTGCAGTGAGCAAGGGACTCATGGCTGAGTATACCCTGCCACACCTATAGTGGCCAAAGACGATTCAGAAAAGGGGGTGGTGATGAACAGAGTGTCTGAATTAAGCAGACCACTCTTACCCAGTTCAAAGATCAGGGCTTGATCCATCACCGTTATTTAGCTCACTGCACCATCCCAGCTCAGAACCCGGCTATATGCAAATCAGTCTGTCCCTGGCCCAGTGCATCATGGGAACAGGGCAGACTAAACTACCAAGCCAATTCTTCACCAGAAAGGAGACAAGCTTCCGGGGAACCGGTTTCTGGCATTTCAGCCGTCGTCGGCCCGGCTTGCTTGAATCCTGATGGTGCAGTGAGCAAGGGACTCATGTCTGAGTATACCCTGCCACACCTATAGTGGCCAAAAACGATTCAGAAAAGGGTAGTGGTGATGAACAGAGTGACTGAATTAAGCAGACCACTCTTACCCAGTCCAAAGATCAGGGCATGATCCATCACCGTTATTTAGCTCACTGCACCATCCCAGCTCAGAACCCGGCTATATGCAAATCAGTCTGTCCCTGGCCCAGTGCATCATGGGAACAGGGCAGACTAAACTACCAAGCCAATTCTTCACCAGAAAGGAGACAAGCTTCCGGGGACCAGTTTCTGGCATTTCAGCCGTCGTCGGCCCGGCTTGCTTGAATCCTGATGGTGCAGTGAGCAAGGGACTCATGTCTGAGTATACCCTGCCACACCTATAGTGGCCAAAAACGATTCAGAAAAGGGGGTGGTGATGAACAGAGTGTCTGAATTAAGCAGACCACTCTTACCCAGTCCAAAGATCAGGGCTTGATCCATCACCGTTATTTAGCTCACTGCACCATCCCAGCTCAGAACCCGGCTATATGCAAATCAGTCTGTCCCTGGCCCAGTGCATCATGGGAACAGGGCAGACTAAACTACCAAGCCAATTCTTCACCAGAAAGGAGACAAGCTTCCGGGGACCGGTTTCTGGCATTTCAGCCATCGTCGGCCCGGCTTGCTTGAATCCTGATGGTGCAGTGAGCAAGGGACTCATGTCTGAGTATACCCTGCCACACCTATATTGGCCAAAAACGATTCAGAAAAGGGGGTGGTGATGAACAGAGTGTCTGAATTATGCAGACCACTCTTTCCCAGTCCAAAGATCAGGGCTTGATCCATCACCGTTATTTAGCTCACTGCACCATCCCAGCTCAGAACCCGGCTATATGCAAATCAGTCTGTCCCTGGCCCAGTGCATCATGGGAACAGGGCAGACTAAACTACCAAGCCAATTCTTCACCAGAAAGGAGACAAGCTTCCGGGGACCGGTTTCTGGCATTTCAGCCGTCGCCGGCCCGGCTTGCTTGAATCCTGATGGTGCAGTGAGCAAGGGACTCATGTCTGAGTATACCTTGCCACACCTATATTGGCCAAAAACGATTCAGAAAAGGGGGTGGTGATGAACAGAGTGTCTGAATTAAGCAGACCACTCTTACCCAGTCCAAAGATCAGGGCTTGATCCAGCACCGTTATTTAGCTCACTGCACCATCCCATCTCAGAACCCGGCTGTATGCAAATCAGTCTGTCCCTGGCCCAGTGCATCATGGGAACAGGGCAGACTAAACTACCAAGCCAATTCTTCACCAGAAAGGAGTCAAGCTTCCGGGGACCGGTTTCTGGCATTTCAGCCGTCGTCGGCTCGGCTTGCTTGAATCCTGATGGTGCAGTGAGCAAGGGACTCATGTCTGAGTATACCCTGCCACACCTACAGTGGCCAAAAACGATTCAGAAAAGGGGGTGGTGATGAACAGAGTGTCTGAAATAAGCAGACCACTCTTACCCAGTCCAAAGATCAGGGCTTGATACATCACCGTTATTTAGCTCACTGCACCATCCCAGCTCAGAACCCGGCTATATGCAAATCAGTCTGTCCCTGGCCCAGTGCATCATGGGAACAGGGCAGACTAAACTACCAAGCCAATTCTTCACCAGAAAGGAGACAAGCTTCCGGGGACAGGTTTCTGGCATTTCAGCCGTCGTCGGCCCGGCTTGCTTGAATCCTGATGGTGCAGTGAGCAAGGGACTCATGTCTGAGTATACCCTGCCACACCTATAGTGGCCAAAAACGATTCAGAAAAGGGGGTGGTGATGAACAGAGTGTCTTAATTAAGCAGACCACTCTTACCCAGTTCAAAGATCAGGGCTTGATCCATCACCGTTATTTAGCTCACTGCACCATCCCAGCTCAGAACCCGGCTATATGCAAATCAGTCTGTCCCTGGCCCAGTGCATCATGGGAACAGGGCAGACTAAACTACCAAGCCAATTCTTCACCAGAAAGGAGACAAGCTTCCGGGGAACCGGTTTCTGGCATTTCAGCCGTCGTCGGCCCGGCTTGCTTGAATCCTGATGGTGCAGTGAGCAAGGGACTCATGTCTGAGTATACCCTGCCACACCTATAGTTGCCAAAAACGATTCAGAAATTCAGAAACTCTGTCCATCACCACCCCCTTTTCTGAATCGTTTTGTCCACCATAAGCGTGGAAGGGTATACTCAGATGTGAGTTCCTTGCTCTTTGCACCATCAGGATTCAAGCAAGCCGGGCTGTAAAGCCCTGATCTGTTGACTGGGTAGGAGTATTCTGCTTAACTCAGAAACTCTATCCATCACCACCCCCTTTTCTGAATCGAATACATAAGCATTCGCTGCGCACTTAATGCCACTTACACAACCACAGTCCCTATACATTTAACTAATTCACCTCCTGAATTCACCAGATTGACATTGTCTTTAATCCTTAATGCTTAGTGCACTCTGATAAAATGGCCAAGTACACCACAAACTGCAAAGGGATGGGACAGAAATGCAACATATGTTTGCCCTGCTGGGACTGGTGCTGGCCAAGAGTTGCATTGCAGTACATTTGAAGCGTCCCAGCCCCCCCCTCACCCCCACATTGGTCAGATATAGGGATGCATTATGCGAGTGGGGTGTGGCGGAGGAGAGATGGCTAAAATTGGACCACATAGATGAGAATGCCGACCGGGACCTGCAAATTGGGGTGGTATGTTGGACGGGGTGTTGGGTGAGGAGTCACTGCAAGCTACACCTTCTAAGCATACACAGGTCACGGGTCGGCTCCTTCCCCGGGGACTTCAAGGGCAGATTACCCTGAGCCCTGACCATGTGTAGCTGAGTCTGTGTAAGCGGGTGCATGGATGGCTAGGGGGGAAGTGAGTGAGCGCATATAATTGTATACCCAGCAGCAGGGCCTGATTGGGAATGGGTCTGTCTCTGCAGTTGCTGCAACAACAGTATGTAAGCGGAGGTGAGGTGTTTTTCAACGATTTTGCTGTGAATCTCCTTGGCCATCTAAATCCCACCTTCTGCACCCTCCCCCGATGTAGGGGATGATTGGCCTCCATCGAGATTCCCTGTGTCCCTGATTCCACTCCCCCCCCCTTACATACGAGGACGAACACTGGTCTGCTGCTGCCACTGCTGTTAACTATTGAATAACTATCTGGGGGAGGGTACTTTTTTAATGTGTACATTGTTTGTTTCCTATCCTGCTCTAGCAGCGTATTCTCACACTACTATGCACATGCAATTCATCAGCTGTAATTTTAATGCACATGGTTAGGTTTTTTGCCAGGGGTGAGTGATCGGAGGACGGGCCTGGTTGCCCCCAGACTCCCCACGCAATACTTCGGCTCTTTCTGCAGCTGCTCGGCTCCGCTCGCCTCCCCCCTTCCCTCTGCCAGCAGCCCTCCTCCGTCCCGCTCCCGCCTCCTGCCTTCCCTCTGCCTGCAGCCCTCCTCCATCCCGCTCTCCCCTTCCCTCTGCCCGCAGCCCTAGCACATCTATCTCACTCAGTGAAAATACTAGTGACATATCCGGACTGTGAAAACACACACCTCCAAACAAAACACTAAAGGGATGGGGTATCATGTGTTCGCAAACACGCTTCTGCACCTCATCAGTTACGAAGCACTTTAAAATGAAACTACAAAACAATACCTCATTCTAACAACTAAAGAACCATTACGCTCTGCTTTCAGGTGGAGTTTAAGTTGACATGCAGTGACCAGGCCTCCTTTAATTGAATTATTTTTCCGACAGCCTGTCAGGCATTTTTCCAGATCGTGTTTCATTTAAGAAAAGGTCAATAAAAAAGTATACTTTCTGAGAAGAAGCAGGTCTTTGGAATTCTTTGATCTCCATGATTGCTAAAGACACATCTGTCACATTGGGTTAAATCAAAGTTCAACTTCTGTACATTTGTACTGGGAGAGTGTGGGTTTTTATATTTATCCAATTTAACAGCATTGTTTTTAGGTTGTTCCATACTTGAGGGTCGAATGAAGTAATGGCCCTAATCTGTGCCTCTTCAGTTCTCACATTCCACCAGGGGCCTCATATCTCCTCACTCTGTGTGTGTGGCTCTCTCTGTGTGTGTGTGGCTCTGTGTGTGTGTGTGTGTGTGTGTGTGTGTGTGTGTATGCGTGCGTGTGAGTGGCTGTGTGTGTGTGTGTGTGTGTGGCTCTGTGTGTGTGTGTGTGGCTCTGTGTGTGTGTGTGTGTGTGGCTCTGTGTGTGTGTGTGTGTGGCTCTGTGTGTATGTGTGTGTGTGTGTCTCTCTGTGTGTGTGGCTCTCTGTGTGTGTGTGGCTCTGTGTGTGTGTGTGGCTCTCCGTGTGTGTGTGGCTCTCTGTGTGTGAGTGGCACTCTGTGTGTGTGTGGCTCTGTGTGTGTGTGTGTCTACTATTCTCTAATGCTCACCTATTGCCATTGCAAATGACAATACCATTTTTTTATGTTTAAAAAAGAAAAAATGAAATAAATGCCATTTGCAATTCCAATAGCTCTAACTTTAACAAAGCCGAGACCATTGCATTGTAAATGCTTGTTTTAAATGCTTGACAATAGATTTTCGAAGAGAAAAAAGAATAAATGGCATAATAGTCCGTGAATAAACTGCTCACATTCAGTCAAAATGTAAGTGCACAAACTAATGCTCCAGTATCACGATTGTACTTTAAAAAAATCTATGATTTTGCAGATGATTGCTCCAATTGATTATAGCAGGCAGTGGCTCAGGGAGCTACAAGCCAATGGTGTTTTGACCCGTGATCATTAGGACTACAGAGCTAAGCAATGGCGGAAAAAAAGGAGTCAAGAATCCTGACTGACTCTTGAAGAAACATAGGGAATGTGGTGGCCCCAATGTATCAGCAGTACGGGTAGAATCCCAAAAAGATAATGATAGCCGTGGGGCACTTACAGGCGGCTTTTCATGCAAAAATTTAAAATATGTTGTTAAAAATAAAAAATAAAAAATGTTGGTGTACACCCTGCTGTATTCTGTTCTAACTGACTCACTTAAACCAACACCACTGGGGCTGCTGTGTTTGCCTCAAGAGCCATGTTGATGACAATTGATAGCTTATGCTCAATTCCAGAATGGGTATGTTGGTCACACACTTCCTGGTGGCAATCAGCATCACTACAGCCCATTATTGGAAATATAGGCCATCCTCATCCTTGACTTTGTGCTGCCAGTGGATTCAATCTAGACTGGCTGATGAGAAGTGAAACCCCGAAACCGGCCCAGGATGCTTTGTCTGGTCGAGGGAGGACCTGGCCTGGCAGTTCGGGCTGGACTGTTCCCATGGGGAGCAGGGTCAAGACTGATTTTCATATGGCTGGGTCCAAACTGAGGTGGTGTGGTGAGCAAAAGAACAATGGATTTAACCCAGATCTCTTGACTGGGGGAAAGTGTTTGAAAAGTTTCACCACTCCAGCCATCATCTTGTTGTGTTTACCACTGTGTTTGCCTCGTGAACCATGTTGATGACCATCGTTAGCTTACACTCAATTCTAACATGGGTATGTTGGTCACGCACTTCATGGTGGCAATCAACACCAATACAGACAATTACATAGCCAATTACTGGAAATATAGGTCATCCTCATCCTTGACTCTTGGGTGGAATAAATGTTGGTCTGTGTTTGCTATCTAAAATTCCAGCTTCCACTATAGATCGGACTTGACAGTTCTCTGCAGGTTGGTATGCCCCTTCTTAATGATATGGAGAAGGACAATTCAGACAACTTTCTGCTTCCAGTAAACCTACGAGTGTCTAAATTGACCCTATAACTGATTTAATGACATTTGGCCTCGAATGGTATTTGTTTTCGCGCAATCATGTACATCCTCTCTTCGCGCATGGGTTATCAGTTAGCTACTTTATTTAGCTTTAATGTTTTCTATTGCTATTCCGCTATCCTTTCATATATTATAAATACAACTATATTCTTCTGGGGAGTTCCGGAGTGGGGTACTTCTGTCAGCAGTGACCCCCCCACAGCAGGTCTCCGGGACACTTGTGACCTCTGCCGGTCGCATGGGATATCGGGTGGGGAGTGTTGCGGCCTGGAGGCGCAACCTTATCCCCTCGCAGGCATGCCATCTGCCATCGTGGGATCGTCGGCGCCCCATCGGACATTCTGCCTCCGGACAATGGACGGTCCCTGCCCCTGGCATACCTCCTGAGGGTACTGAGATGCTGCTCCCTACCCCAGGAAGTGTGTGGGCGGCTGCGGGATGGACGTGCCCTGGACCTGTGGTGCACGATGCGACTGGGCCCCTGAAGGTCTCCTTTGTCCCTGCTCTTGCTCCCCGGACAGTACAGGCGGCCTGCTTCTGAGTGACCTTGCAGGGGGACCCCAGCAGGTCCCACTCGCCTGGCCTAGACCTTGGTGCTTCAGTCGCGCTGCCCCGGCCTATGTTCTGGACTCTTTCAAGCGGCTTGTGGGGAGACCGTGGGGCCCCGGGACTTTGAGGGGGCATCCCCTTGCTGCCCGTCTCTCACCTGAGCAGCGTTTTACCCCTGCCGGTTGTGCCATCCTTCCTCATCCGAACGCCACCCGCCCTGTGTGGCGCTCCCTGGCCTTGATCCCCTGTCCGTCATGTGGGATCCTGAAGGGACATGACTCGCTCAAAAGCTGGGAAAGATTCTGCTGCACCCCCGAAGGACAACCCTGTCACTGCCCTGTGGAACAGACCGGGCTCTGCCCCTGCAGTTGAAATTGCATTGTCAGCGGGGGGTCTGACCCTGTCACTCAGTCTTTTATGGCCAGCTTCATTCAAGACCTCTAATCTGAAAATAGCTCCCTTCGAGCGGAGGTACAATCCTGTATCAAGGAGCTCAGGAGAGACATTGTGGAGCTTGGAGGAAGAGTGGGTGATCCTTAAAAGACAGTTGACGCTCGCACAGAGGACCAGGAGCAACTATGGCAGCTCCTGGCAATCTTGGAGGAACAGCACATTGAGCTGCAGATTAAGCAGGAGTACTTGGAAAACAGGGGCCGCTGCAACAATCTGCGCCTAAGGGGGGTCCCTGTCGGGACAGAGGGCTCGGACATCATGACTTTTGAGGCGGACCTGCTCCAAGAAATCAGAGGAGATGAAGATGGATCCCCACCATCCCTGTACCGCGCCCACCGGGTATCTGGTCCCCCTGGTCGTCCTGGCCTCATCCCAGACATTCTGACCCGGGTTCACTTCTTCACGGAGAAGGAGGCCATCCTCAAGGCAGCGCGGTCCAAAGCAGAGCTCACGTACAAGGGCACTCCCATCCAGCTATTCCAGGACCTTGCCCCACCACACTACGTCGCCACAGGGACTTTAAACCCATCACCGACAAGTTAAGGAAGCTGGGCGTCCAGTACCAGTGGGGCCACGTGCTTGCACTCATCTTCCAATGGGAATCAAAGCGCTGAGTGCTGTGACCTTCCGGGAGGCTGCGCAGTTGCTCCAGGTCCTGGTTACTCCACCATCCAGCCCCTCAAGATTGCCCTCCCTGAACAGTGAGCCTGCAAAACCTCAATGGGTTAGGATACCCAGCTCCAGACGCCCGTCTAATCATGGAGAACGGGCCTCATCCCAAGCTAAACAAGACATTATACAGCACCTTCGTTCCTTGGATGGTGGGCGTTCTCCCTGGGGTTCACAGCCCTCCGAGAAGTAACTATTAGGCACCCATCCATGTTACCTGGATCTTCACCACCCGCGCCGATCTCTTGAGGGAGTGGGATTGGTACGCCACTCTAATGGCAAGAACTCCCTTCACCTAGACTGCATTCCGGCGGCGGCTCCAGATTGTGCCCCCTGACAGCGACGCTGATCTTCTGAGACCCGCTTACCCTCCTATTCCTTGGAGAGTGGCATCTCTGGGATGGCCTGTGCTGTTGAGCCTGGCTTGCTCCCAGACTGGAATAGGCCCTGTTGGCCACGTTGGCCATGGTTATATTTGGATATTTTGTCTCTCTTCTCTCGCTCCTTTCCTTCTCTCCTTCTTCTGTCCTTCCCTTTCTCTGGCAGGAGGGTGGTCCTGCTTATGGTAGGTGTTCTACCTTCTGTGAATGCTGCTCCTCCTCCCTCCTGCACTGCACTAGACCCTACAATTAGGCCCCACTCTTCCCGTCTCCTTGGGTACTGCATTGGGGGTGCGGGTTGCACTGCGTCCTACTCCAATTCCTCTGCTTGCACGCCTGTACCATGACCTCCATTCCCTGTCTGAAACTCCTCTCCCTCAATGTAAAGGGCCTAAACTCCTCCAACAAGCACCACCAGATATGGCGATATCTCTTAAAGCAAAACCCAGACATTGACTCACCTGCTGAGGGAGGATGTCTCTCGCATGGCCCATCCCGATACCCCCTTCAACTCTGGGCATCTGCACCCACTAAATCGGCGGGGTGGCTATTCTTTGTCAGGCAGGCATCCAGCAGGAGGACTCCAGGGTGACCCGTAGCAAGGATGGCAGATTCCTCGAAGTGATGGTCAAGATAGGGCAGCGGTCTCTCACCTTATGCAATATCTACGCAACGAATCAGGCTCAAGACTTCATCCTTAGGGGTTTACTGCGGGAACAGATTACTCACGATTACTCTCACCTCATCCTGGGGGATGATTTCAACTTGATTTGGGAGGCGGGACTTGACAGCAGCGATGGCTCATTTCATGGGGCAGGAGCTATGTCCTCTGCCTTAAAGAGGTGCCTAACTGACCTTGGCCTAATAGATATGTGGCGCTATCACTCCCCAGCTACCCACGACTATTCTTATTATTCCCAAGTCCATCATTCTTACTCGCGCTACGATTAACTCTTCGTTTCACACTCTCTGATTAAAGACACCATTTCGGCGTCCATGTCCGACATCTTGGGTTCCGCCCACGCCCAACTTCTCATTCAGCATCACCTCTCTAGCTCAAACCCCTCCCCCCGGTGGCACTTCCCCCTCCATGTCCTCCGGGACCATGTGTACGCGGCGGAACTTCGAGACGCTGTTACGTCCTACTTCGAGCCCAATGACCTCCCTGAGACTCCGCTCCGGACTTGTTTAAGGGCACGATTCGAGGCTGCACGCCCATTGCCATAGCTCCGGATCGGGAAACCCGTCTTTTCAAAGAAAATCTCTCTCAGGATATAAAGGCCCTTGAAAGACTCGACAAGGAACACCCGCTGGCGCTGCATAAGAGACTTCTCGATACGCTTAGAGGCCAGCTAAGGCCGCATAGAACTAACAAGGCAGAACACGCTCTCTTAGCCTTGAAGCAATGGTATTATTAGGGGGGACACAAAGTGGGCACGGTCCTGACACGTTGTCTCCGGACACGGGCCGCCAAACCTAAACTAGATATTACTCGTCCCTCTATGTTAGGGAGTCGTCCAGCTCGGAACAGGTGCAGGTTGCCTTGGAGGTCTGTGAATGGTCCCTGATTAGCCGCAACCATGCTCAGCTACTGGAGGATCCAATGACCTCAGAGGAGCTCGTTGGCGCTCTGAAGGATCTTCCTCTTGGTAAATCCCCGGGGCCGGACGGCCTGCTGGTCTCTTCTATCGTGCTTTTCTCCCGCAACTCCAGTTCCTTTTACTCAGACTTTTTTATTCTTTTTCGGACACGGCGGGGCTCTCCAAATCTATGGCCATGGCTGAAATCACCTTAATCCCCAAACCAGGAAAAGATCCCATGCTATGCTCTTCCTTTCGCCCCATTGCACTTCTAAATACTGACCTTAAACTCTACACTAAAATACTGTCTAAACGACTCGACCCGCACCTTCCGGGCTCATTGAATCTAATCAGGTTGGCTTTATTCACCACAAGCAAGGTGCGGATAACGTACGACGAATCGCACATTTAGTCGGGAAGGCGTACCACTGGAATATACCCCCTTGTTGTCCCTCGATGCTGAGAAAGCATTTGACCAAGTAGATTGGGTATTCCTTCGGCTTTCCTGCATAAAATAGGGTTGGGCCCCCAGATGATTGCTAGAATCATGGCTCCTTGTCTCTCTCCTCTGGCCCAGGTGCGAGTCAACGGCCAACTTACAAGACAAATCTTGAGCGATCGGGCTCCCGCCAAGGGTGTCCTCTATCTCCCCTCTTATTTGCCCCCGTAGTGGATCCCTTTGCTAGCATGATACACCAGTCCCCTGATATTCATGGCATCAAACTTGGAGGGTTGGATCATAAAATTGCCTTGCTTGCGGATGATCTTCTTCTTACACTATCACGCCCATGAGCCTCTTTACCTGCCCTACATAGATTGCTCCAATCATTTGAACTGGTCTCAGGTCTCAAATTAATCATGTTAAACATTGGGTTTTAAATCTTACGATTCCTGCAGAGGAGATCCCTGTGCTTCAGTCTCTTGTCTCTTATCAATGGGTATCCCATGTGGTCAAAAGCGAACTGGCAGGTGTATAAAAAGGCAGTCTTAGCAGACCTGAGAGCGTGGAAATCCCTCACTCTTTCCTGGTTGGGGCGTCTGAACAGAGTCAAGATGTCGATACTCCCAAAGATGCTTTAACTCTTCAGACCCTTCCCATGCCCATCCCGCAGCATCAGATTCAGAGCCTCCAGCGTGAGCCACCTATGTTTATTTGGGGTGGGAGTAGACGGCGCATCTGTACTAAGATTCTCTTGTTACCGTGAGATGTGGGGGTCGGCTTATCCTAATTTGTTAGAATATTACTGGGCATTACATCTCTGCTTCATTTCGGAGTGAATGGTGTGGGAGAGTGAGAAAGTCTGTTTTCACATGGCAAGGGTGGTGACCGGTCGACCCATCTGGGACCTTGCCTGGCTCCCGCGGGAGGCCCGCTCTCATAGCGTCTATATAGCCGTCCCCAGAACGACAGGGCTTGATATCTGGGATAAGTTAGCATTACATAGAGGTCTCACCTCCTTTCCGTCCCGCACACTCCCATCCCTCATAACTCACATTTCCCACCTGCCTACCATTAACACTCTTTCTCAGACTGGACAGAAGGGGGCTGTTGGACGCTTTGGGATCTTTTTACAGTGGATTACTTTAAATCTTTTGACCAATGTAAGTGGGACTTCCAGCTTCAACTCAGACATTGGGTCCAGGGTCCAGGCGTCATCCTCGGCACAGGCGGCCGCTTAACCTTTTACTCCTTTTGACCGGCTGGTGTGCTCCTTTGACAGCTCAAGGGGTTTAATCTCTCGTACATATCAAGTTCTCCAACACTCCCAGCGTGCCCCCCGCCCCTCACATGCTTACCAGTCACAGTGGCAGTCGGCCTCAGACACTGACATTTCACCCACACAATGGGACCGTTTGTGGTGGGATATCCCGAAGGTCTTCTGTAGCAAATCCCAGCGGGAAACCGCGTTCAAGGCCATGACACAATAGCATTATACTCCCCACAGGCTACATAAAATGTTTCCTACCTCCTCACCTCTCTGCTGGCGCTGCACAAGTGCCCCAGGAGACTTTTTCCATATTTGGTGGATGTGCCCGCTCTTGACCATCTATTGGAAGGAGGTCCTTAGTCATATCAGACAGGTAATTGGCTACCCGTTGGCTGACAACCCGATCACAGCTGTTCTGGGCCTCCGGTCGGTGAACCTGCGTGCAATGACTCACCGAGACTGGCACCTAAGCCTCCATATGCTTGGTACTGCTAAGCAACTCATCGCTCTCTATTAGAAAAATGCTGAAATGCCTCTGATCAATGTCTGGTTCACTCGCCTGTGGCACACAGCGGCAATGGAGTTACATACAGCGTGTTTGTAGGTTCGAGATACTAACTTTATTATTTTTTTTAATGTAACTTTTTATTGGAATTTCGACAGAGCAACTTACAGCGTATAACCTTTGGTGAAAGATGCATCACACACAACGTTCTTATGCATAAACCAGTAAGATGCTGTTACTGCGGTAGAACACTCAGCACATATACAAGCAAATACATTAGAAATATAAAAAATAAAAATAAACTCCTCCCGACCCTCCCACCTCCCCCCGAAACATCAAACAGGCGATAAGAGTACTTCAGAGAACCCACAGTTTTATAGTAGAAGCTGTCCTCGATCCCCATCTCTTCGCCACTACCCGCTTTGCCATCAAAGTGGAGACCGCCACAAGGAGTCTATTGGCAGGTTTCAAGCGTTTCACATACCCTAGAAGACATAATTCAGGCGTACAGGCCACAGGCTCCAGCACCACCTCTGACAATATACGAGCCACTTCCATCCAGAATGCCAACACTGTCCCACACATCCAGGCAACATGATAGAAATCCGCATCAACAGCACCACATCGCACACACCCCGCCGATTCCCTCAGGCCGTACTTATGGAGTTGCAGAGGCGAATAATATATTTGATGCAGAAATTTGAAGTGAATGATCCTGAGGTTGCAGTTGGCCGTAAGTTGTACTGTGAGCTGACAACATGCCGACCATATCTCCATCGAGATCGGGCCATTTATCGCGCTCTGCCATCGTTGATGCGACTGGTGATCCTCGAACTCTTGCTCCCGCTGGGAAGCACAGTAAAGCCTAGTATTAAGTCCCTTACGGCTCTCCCCTGCCAGCATTGCCTGTAATGCCCGAAGAGTTGCAGGCTCCTCAGGAAAGTCCGGATACGCATCCAGAACAGCCTGCCTGACTGTAATGTACGTAAATCGAAACATAAAGTGGCGGTTTACTTCATTATGGGCTTCTCCAAGGGTTTTGAAGTGACCCTCCTTGTATAGATCACCCATCCGAACAATACTCGCAGCCGCAAACTCCTTCAATGCAGCAGGCTCACGGGCAGCCGAAATCCCTGGATGTGAAGCTATGGGCAAGAGAGGGGCATATAAATATGGGAGCTGCACTCTAGCAGACAGAGCCCTTCACGCCCAAGACGTACACAGAGGGGAATTAATTTCTTGCCTTGGTCCACCTGAGCCACCCGACAAAACCATAGCCTGCACCGGAATAGGAAGGACCACATCCGCCTCAATGGCTAAATGCGGCTGAAAGCGCTGCGGAAAGTGCCAGTAGTGGTCAAAGTGCGCCTGTGCGCAGATGTAATACAAGCGGAGATCAGGAGCCTCAAAGCTGCCCTGTTCAAAGGGCTGCGCCAGCAGATCCCACCGGCATCAAGATTTCCCCCCCCCAGACAAATGTAAGCAGTGCCGTCTGTAACGTTCGAAATAAAACCACATTCAGTTTAATGGGGATATTGATAAAAAAGTACATCTTGGGTAGAAACACAATTTTTACCACAGCAATCCTATCCGCCAATGATAAAGGAAGATGTGCCCATCGTTCTGCTTGCTCCGTTATGCCTATAATGGCGCGACCATAGTTCTCGGTGACCACCACAGCCGGATCCCTGCGGATCATCACCCCCAGGTACTTTACGCCTCAGAGGTCCAAGACAGAGGAAAGTCCAGCTCAACCCCCCTCATGCGCTCTGTTCGTGGAATGACCACGGATTTGGACCAATTAATGCCCAGACCAGAAAACCTCTCAAATTGGACGTATTCCCTCAATAACGGCGATAGATAGGCTGATGGTTCCCGGACGTAGAGTAGCATATCGTCCGCGTATAGCGAGACAATGAGCGGGTGCTGTCGAAACCGTAAAGCCGCGGCAGAATGTTTCTGGCGGAGCTTGCAAGCCAGAGGTTCTATTATCAAGGAGAAGAATATGGGTGACAGGGGTATCCCTGCTGTGTGCCTCTTTCTATAGATAATAAGGACGAGACCCTGCCATTAACTCGCACCCTGGCGACAGGCCCGCTATAGAGCACCCGGATCCATTGTACAAAGAAGGGGGGGAACCCCATTCTGCTCAGGACTCTAAACATGTAGGACCAATGCACAGAATCGAACGCCTTTGCTGCGTCAAGTAACACCGCAACGGCTTGAAAGTCTGTCTCGAAATAATGTAGCGTGGAGAATAATGTGAGTAGATTGTGCGTGGTGGATCTCTCCATAACAAAACCGGACTGATCCGGTAAGACCAGCAGGGGCACCAGGGGTTGGAGTCTAGTGGCTATCATTTTTGGTAATTTTTTAGTATCAATATTGATGATGAAGAGCGGCCTGTACGATCCACACTGGTTAGGGGACTTGTCCAGCTTCAACAGGGTGACCAGTAAAGCTTCCCGGAGTGACTGTGGCAGAGTCCCACTATCATAGGCCTCCGCGTAAACCTCCAGCAACCGTGGATGCCTTATAAAATTCACTTGGCAGACCACCCGGTCCAGTGGCCTTGCACGTAGGCAAGGCCATTATGGCTTCCCGCACATCCTCCTCACCAAACGGCTGTACCAAATATTCACAATGTGTCTTGGACAGCCAGCCCAGTGCCACATCGTCCAGGTAATCATGCGTTTCCTCAGATGGAGGGGACTTCCTAGCAGCATAGAGATCCGTATAGAATCTCAACACTACATCACAGAGCTCTTCCGTCGAGTGGCGGGGCGTGCCAGTGTCATCAATGAGCTCATTTATGGGCTCCTGACTTCGGGGCTCCCTTAGTTTCTGGGCGAGAGAGCGGCCAGGCCACCCTCCTTCCCCATAATACCGAGCTATCCAATGCCGAGAGCAATGCCGCAACTCCTGATCTACTGTGTCATTGTGTTCAGTGACAAGATCACGTTTCTGTGCCAGCTTATCTGCAGTGGGATCAGTATCAAAGGATCGCTCCAGAATATTGATGTCTGCAGCCAGCTTCGTATCCTGCCCCTGATATCTTGCAGAACTCCTGCTTGTGCCCCTATACAGGCCCCCCTGATGGTGAACTTAAAGGCCTCCCATAGGACCCCCGCGCTGTCTACTGTGCCTTCGTTTTCTTTAAAATAAATCTCGATCGCCTCTTCTATAGTTTGCTTAAACACTGGGTCTTTAAGCTCTGACGGTTGTAGTCTCCACGCAAAGTATGGCGCCCTATATTCCAGTAATGTCAACTCCATAAGTACCGGGGAGTGGTCAGAAAGTGTTCTGGCAGCGTGAGAGACACTCTTGACCCAGTGACCAACCTCCATCGAAATCAACCAATAATCAATGCTGGACCATGCACCCTGCCCCATTGACACACACGTACTCTCGCAAGCCTCCAGATGACACAGGTGCCAAATATCCTGCACATGCCCAGCATCACCCTACAGCACCTCCGATGCTCTCTTTTGCCTGATCTCACCAGAACCATGCCGATCCTTGAACGTGTCCAAGTACACATTAAAATCCCCTCCCCAAATGATTTCAGCAGGAGGAAATAACAGGATCCTGCGTCACACATCCCAAAAAAACGCAGGGTCATCTACATTGGGTCCATAAATGTTCACCAAGAGCACGCTTTCACCTCCCAACCTACCATGCAGAATCACAAATCGTCCACCATCATCTATTTCAGCTTTATTATCCGTATCCGTGAAGGGCACACCTTTCTTCACCAATGTGAGCACCCGTCTTGCATACGAGGAATATGAGGAAGACGCCCAGCGCGCCCCCACATTCCGCACTGACGCAGCAGTCAAATGCGTTTCCTGAAGGAAAGTGACACTCACACCCATACGATCCAGGCCCCCAAACACCATCCTGATTTTCTGCGGCGAATTCAGGCCATGGACGTTCCAAGTGGCAAACTTAATAGGGCTACCCATTACCTGGTTGCAGGAAAATCAAGCAGCGATCTTTAATTTCAGAACAATATGGCCACAAGCCACCGCTAATACTGCACACCACATCTTTACGCCTTGTAACAAACATAGAGCACTCCCCAACCCCCAAACCTAGCCCTACCCGCCCACCACCCACTTCAGCACCCCAATCATGCCAAAGCCTTCCCAAAAACCAACCCAACCCTCCCCTCCCCGTAACTACAAAGATCAAAGTTTGGAGTACACCCATGTGAAGGGGGCACAGATGGGCAGGAGTTGACTGAGCAGTCAATATCCAAGCATCACAGCTCAGTTTGACAAATGATAGGCATACTAGTGGAGTAGGATAACTCATTGAAACAAGAACAAAGGTGAGTTCACAGGCCCCGGCCACAATGAAAGGGCATATTGGAGTGGGACCAAAGCAAGTGGGAACCGCACTTAGCCAACAGTTACCACAATAAACAGAAGAGGCAGCACAGTCCTGCCACCCAGCTGATTACTAAAACAGCGGACGATCAGAACTTCTCCAGCATTCACCCATATGTAAAGACCGTCTCTATAATATCAAAAATACAAGTGTGGCTTGACCAATAAAGTAACATGATACCATGGAGGCACATACAGAATCCAATAGAAACAGAAATCCCCAGAAAAGAAGTCATAGTACAACCCAAAGCAGAACCATCAGCAATCAGCATCTTCCTGCCCCCTCAGGAGCTTCAGTAGAGTCACGCTTTTTTGCTTTTCAGATTCTTTACGTAATCCATTGCAGCCTTTGGGGAAGAAAAGATCTTGTTGTTGGCCGCAGCGCCGATGCGGAGTCGGGCAGGACATAACATGGCGTAGAGGACCCCCACATTGCGCAAAAACTGTTTCACAGTGCCAAACTCCCTCCTTGCGGCCTGAACGGCGACCGTGAAGTCCGGGAAGAAAGCAAGTGTATTCCCCTGATGTTTGATTTTCCCCTTCTCTCTTGCCAGACGCAGAATTGTATCCCGGTCCCTATAGTTTAGAACCCTGGCTATTATGGGGCGGTGGGGAGCCCCCGGGACAGGGCGAGCAGCGAGTGAGCGGTGGGCACGTTCCACAATAAACATATTAGAGAGGTGTTCCGTGCCAAAGATATCTGCAATAAGGTTCTCCATATAGGTCTCCATCCTGCCCACAATTGTGGACTCCGCCAGCCCCGTAACGCGGATGTTGTTGTGTCTGGACCGCACCTCCAAGTCCTCATTCTTCGCCTGTATGAGAGACAGGCCCTTTTCCATATTCAACGTCTTGTCAGTAACCGTTGATAGGCCATCCTCAGTAGCCGAGACCCTCTGCTCAACTTCCCCCATGCGTGTGCTCTGCTTTTCCAGTTGAGAGGACATGTGATCCAGTCTGTGGTTAACAGCAGCCATAGCGCCTTCAATTGACTGTAAAGTCTTCTGCATGGCCACCGAAGTGGCCTCCAGTGTGGGGGGTCCATCCGTTGTGGCATCCGCCTCCGAGTCCGAGGCAGCCTTCTGCGGGGTCTTGGGCTGTCGCCGTGACTCTAAAGTGAGTTTAGATTGACTTTTGTCTGTGTTCCCCATGTTCATAAGCCGCGAAGCAAGCACCAATGCAGGAATCAGCAGGGACTAGTGCACCCAGGCTCCAGGGCTCCCCTGGACCACACCACACACTGCCAGGCAAGAGTGAGTAGCGTAATCCCACACGTGGCCCCAGCAACTGCACAGCACACACAGACAGCTCCAATGGTAAGCACAGCCAAAGCAGTCCATCAACCACTTGGGTACCCCCCAAGTCAGAGGCAGGGTCACTGATGAGCTTCAAGCGTTACACTCCGCTAGGTCTAGGACGCACCAGCTGTCCCCCTCCGTAAGTACCGACAGACTCTTAGGCCCCCCTCAGGGCAGGCTCCCAGCAGGCCCCACTCACTCCAAGATAGTTCAATAGCACATTAGATCCAGGCGGAGCGCAGAGCCACAAGCAGTAATATGAAGCACTATAAGTATTCCATATTCACAGCTAGAGTCCCAAAGCAGAAGGCCTGTAGCATAAATTCAGGGTAAGGCCTATATAAAAAAACATCTAGAATGTTCCAAACAGTATAAGTCCAGGACCCCTCACTGTAGGCGGCACTCCTCACACCAGCTGTCTCCAGCTGTACAGCTCCTTTGACTTTAGCAGCTGCCTCCTCGCCTTTCCCAGGCCTCGCATGCAATTGCACCCACAGTCCTCACTGGGACCCTGATCCGGACAGGCACTACCACTGTTCATGCGAGTCCATGAGAGACTCATATTTATAGATCACGCACCTACAGCAGCCTGTCTTCAGTTGAGACCGGGATCAGCATCACAGGGAGCCCGCCTCTTAGTCTGTGATCGCCAGGTGAAGCCAGCGGGCCCAGTGCTCCCCAGCGGTCCCCCTACAACCGCCGCTCCTCGCTCAGGCCCGGCACCAGCCGCAGCAAGCAGGACGCGGCCTCAGCCTACGGCTTGAGACCACCTCCGCGGCCCGCACCGCAAGTGTACCGCAGCCCCACTTACCGCCGCCAGTGCCGACGGGCGCTAGCTCTTCAGTTGATCGTCCCAGGAGCGGCCGAGCAGATCTTCAAGGGTGCGCCGCCAAGTCCCCAGCCGCCAGCTCCCCGCACCGGAGCCCACACCAAGCTGACTGTACTCTCGGCAGGGCACCGAGCAGCCGTCTCCTCTCCGTCAACCGCTCACGGCGACGGCTGTGCAGAGCCAGGCAAAACACTCCACCTCCGCCTCACAGCGTGGCCCCCCGAACGCAACGGGAGTCGTGCTGGATATATAGGCAGGCTTCCAGTCCACTCCGTAGGGGCCTACCACTCCTCCACAGCCGCCATTTGCCGCGATATCGCCTCAGGGCCCAGCAGTTCGCTCCTGCCACCATCAAGGCTCCGATTTCTCCACCAATGCCACCAATGGATAAAGCAGGTAAGCGGGAGGTCATCTAGGCTCGCAACATGCTCTAGGATTGCGTGATGGAGCAGATATTGGACGGATTATGGCTTGGTCAGGCAGAGCCTCACATCGGTGCGGCCATCTTGCCGTGTGCCCTCTAGCGCCCCCCCTCGAGATACTAACTTCCTCAAACTTTTGCAACCATTGGTGGACTACTTCTGCAGGCTGGGAAATGCCCATCTCCAGCCTTCAAAGCTCCGGGCCTTACGCCTCTTTGAAGATGCTGTATAACTCCCAAATGCTGATAGTCTCTTCGAAACCACTGCGGCGCAGCTCGAACACCCCCTTCACCGCAGGCCCCGGGTGCCTCATCTCCTTCCCTAGTATAGGCAGCCCCACCATCCCTTGGAAGGCCACCCGCGACAAACACTGATTTTGGATATCATAGCTTCTCCGCCTTGATGGCCCATGCTCTCAGTGCTAAGAGACTGCCGATCACCCCCGCCTTGCCTCTCCTACATCTCTTTACCCCTTTCTCTTTCTTCACATCTTACTTCTTTTTTCTCTCTTTGCCTCTTTGTCTCCTATGTTAGATGCATTGTCCTTAGCTGGAACTGTGATCCCAATGAGCAGATTTGAAATGTACGACATCAGGCCAGAGATCGTTCTGTTGGAGCCTCGATTAGAGATACAGTGGATAGGCTGTTACCTCTAGATATTCAAAGCTTGGCGAATAAGCTGCAGTAGGTCTAATTTTGTTAACATGACCACACAAGACCATCATACCCGACTGTATGTAATGCTTCTGATACTACCTGTTAGAAATGGGATTTCTGGCTAGCTGAGACTTGTGCCAAAGCGAGGCAGAAACCACCACTCTAGACAGGATAAGGAAGTTACACTCCTAAAATAACCCCTGCTCACCCCCTTGGTAGCTTGGCACGAGCAGCCAGGCTTATCTTAGAGGCAGTGTGTAAAGCATTTGCACATAACCTACAGTAAAACAGTGTACGCACTAAAGAAGGACACCACACCAGTTTAGAAAAATATCCAATTTTTATGTACTTAAGACAAGACCAAATACGATAAAAATCCACAATACTATACTTCAAAATGTTCACTAATCAAAATATGCTTTAAAAATAGTTCCTTGATGTCGATAGCTCTGTCTGGGGCTATCACAGCATCGTGAACAACAAATCCAAAATCATTTCATTTCAAAAATCTTTATTTCGATCACAGATCCTAAAAGATACATAACAATATATATATACAGTTAAAAACTTATTAAACATGAGTGATCCGGTGGTTTAAAATGCATAAAAAGAGAGGGGTATGATGGATGCGTTATAAATTTTCAGAAGATCTTTTATACAAGTCTTTTCATCGCTCGGCTTCGAATAAACCACAAGGAGGTTAAGAATTTCGAGAGGGCAAAGACTACAGTGGGAGAGAGGTCTGACTTTAGAACTCTATAGGCCGGTTGGAAGGATCTGAAGCCCAGGTTCCTGAGTAACGGAACTAGCCAGTATTTCCTGCTCCTCTCGTAGCCCCTGCAGAAGAAAACAGCGTGGACATCATCCTCCTTTGGATGGGCACACACTGGGCAAGTTGCTACAGTGGAGCGTGATGACCAAGACGCTGTAAATGATGCTAAAGGGAGGCATCCGTATCTCCATTGCAGAAGAAGTTTTCTCGTTAGCACAGGGGAGATCGCATCTAGAGTCCTTTCGGGGCAGTAAGAGTCTTTCACTTTCAGGAATAGGTGTGTCAGGGATCCTTCTCGACTATCCAAAATCAGTTTCGGCTGACCGCTGGGTCCTAGGCCAACTACGGTGTCGGGAAGACCCGCAAACAGTACCTTTCAGAGATGCAGGGCGACGGGGCCTTGAAGTCACTTGCGTTGCAGGTCAAGCTCCTTTCTGATGGGATCCGGAGCGCTGGCACCAACAGGCATCGGGTGCTGCGGTGTGAAGCGCAGTGTTGCGGTGTGCGGTGTCCCCAGGTCGCAGTGTGAGCAGCGGCTCGGTGGCGGTGTCAGATGGCGTCGTCTGTGAGACCAGGCTCGCGGTGCGGCGTGGCGGCGGTGCCCTCTGTGGTGCCAAAGCTTCCGGGTGAAGCAAGACGGTGCAGAGTGCAGTGCCCGCAGGTCGTGTTGCGAGCAGCGGCCCGGTGACGGCATCAGCAGGCGTCGCCGGTGAGACCAGGGTCGCGGTGCGGCGTTGCGGCGGTGTCCTCTATGGTGCATTCAGGACACGGGTTCGGCAGGGTCGTCGTAGACATCGTCGGGTGGCGTTCTTCGGGTGGCAACACAACACACACAGTCCTTAGTGCTGCGGGTCAAAGAACCTGAAGTCTTTGCTGTTCCTGAGACCTTCTGAACAGGAGGCAAGCTCTACCTCAAGCCCTTGGAGATTCTCACCAATTCGGTTGCAGAAAGTCCAGTCCAGGCCTTTCACTGCCAAAGACAGAAGCAGCCACTGCAGGTCAGCCCAGCAAAGCACGCAGCAAAGTGGTTGTTCCCTTCAGCAGTTTCTCCGGCTCTTCTTCTGTGCAGTCTTCTTGATCCAGATGAGTTCTAAAGTTCAGGGGTCTGAGGCCCAGTATTTGTACAAAAAAATCCGTTGATCTGCCAGGCAGAGGGTGTCGGTGTCCGGCCAGAACCAGTTGGACCTTCTCTAGCGTAAATTCCTGGCAGGAGGTGGAGACGCTTTTTCAGAGGCAGACCAGGCCCTTTGAGGTGCAAGGAAATCTCCTCCCTCTTCCCCCATCATAACCCAGGTCTATTTAGTCCTTTCCTGAACTACCTGGACTATCGGGAGCCACCCTGCTCCCTAGCCATCTGTCGTCCAAAAACCAGACAATCAATCCACATTCCAGCAGAGGCACAAGGGATGACTGAGCAAAATAATTTTACCCACTTTCTAAAAGGGGCCTTTATGAACTCAGAATGAAAATGGCACCCTCGCAAAAGGCTGCGTCTTTAGACGCTGAATTCAGGCATACCAAACTTCCTTCACCTATACCTTTCTCAGGCTACGTATGTGGGTGGCACAATCCATGCTGCAGGCCCACTAGTAGCAGTGGACTCACAAGCCCCGGCACCCGCAGTGCCCATTACTGGGGACTGACAAGTAAGTCACACATTCAATCATAACACAATTTACCACAGGAGCACCAGCGCTTTACCACTGATCAGCTGTGGGAAAAGCACACATAAACTTTATACCAGCAAAAACAGAGTCAAAACTAGGAGGTCAGATAGCAAAAACTCGGGAGAAGCACGCCAAAAGATGGCAAGTCTAACACTACCTTAGTGGAAAATGGCAGACTATAAGACTGAACACTGTGTAATTGATCTCACTCTGAAGCAAGGTGTTGTAATATTGGAGAACGGAAGATAGCATTGTCTTTAACTGCTCATGTATGATTACTTTAAGTGCCAATAAAAACATGTTTAAAAAAAAAACCTTGAAGGGTGCAATCAGATTTTATTTTGTTGATCTACTGAGGCCGTCCTTCGCAAGGGGCTCCAGCCAAAGGGGTACTTAAATGTGTTTTTGACAATTTTGTAATGGTTATCTTTTGAATCCATGGCAACTTGTGGAATTATCAGTTACCTTTATAACAACACTTTGTAATGACTGTGACAAAACAGTTCAGAAAAGACAGGACAATCTGGTTGTTTGTTGTGATAGTGACTACAGCTGTTTCCATACCTCTGTCATTCCCTGCAGTAGTAATTCTTTCACCTTCTTCTCTGTCTCTTCTGTGTCATTGATTGGAAGCACAATAGTCTTGTGGTTCCTTCTTCTGGCCAATTCCAAGACAAGTTTGCGTGCAATGCAGCTGTCTGTGCTGTAAATCAACAAGGAAGGCTTTTGAGGAGACATCAGAGCCATGCTCTGAAGATCCACGGTGAACTCTGCTGTGTACCTATGTGAGAGATGGCGAAATCAATAGAAAGCAGATTTAAATGAAATCAGTTTACAAACCAAATGCTGCATTTTATAGATTTGACAACAGTAACCCTCGTTCTATTTGATCCTCCGTGAGGTGTGTAAAATAGTTAAATATTGAATAAAATGAAGAATCAAGTACTTATTTTAGCAAGGTGGGTTTATTAAAACCTCATCCCAAAACAGCCAACAGCAACTGACTCAGTCAGAATCCCTGACGGAGTCCATTCTAAGAACATCGAATACAGGTAAGGAATCATGAGGCTTAAAGGGGAAGAGTAGAAAACATCACACATCTCCCATCTATACATACGAAAAACAATTTAAAAGACAAAAAAACATTACTTGAGTAAGAGCAAAAGGAACACAAGCTCAAACATAGTCTTTCAAATAAGAGGGAGCTTTACGAGTTCTTTGACTTCTCTTAGAAGGAAACGAAGACCTGTCAACGGAAAAGTTAGTACCCAAGTGAAAATTATTGCATAAATTATCATTATGAGCAGGAGCACTTGAAAAGGACAAATCAGGATTAACAACAACTATACGACTCTTATTCCAAATTCTTCCATCATCAGTCTTAACAGCATTTTTAAAGATCTTAATAACAGACCTAATGTCGGTGTACTTTGACCATGGTTTGCGTCCCACAGGGGTCTTAATTTTAACAAAGTCACCTACTTTGATCTCATGAGAAACCCCACTTTTCCTAAGATCAAAGTATGCCTTACGAGCATCTTGTTTGAGTAACTCCTTAGTTCTCCAATCACCAATATCATTATTGACAAGGCCCTTGTTCAGGCACATCCACCCCGGACACATCAAAGTGTTGGGAACCCTCCCTTTGAACAGCTCAAATGGGGACCTTCCAGTAGTAGAATGGGGGGCAAAACGATAAATGTTAATCCTGTCTTGGAGAGTGGACTTCCAATCTAAACCAGAAGAGCGAGCAAGTTGTATAGATTCTTTCAGAGTTTTATTAACTCTCTCTACTGCACCATTGGTTTCAGGATGACAAAGTGAACACCTTTTATGAACTATCCCACATTTTTTCAGAAAGTCAACAAACATGGAAGAACAAAATTGAGGACCATTGTCAGATAGAAGACTGTTAGGAAAACTTTCCTTATTAAATAAGGGCTCTAAAAACTTAATGACAGAATCAGACATAATTTCCCTGACAGCAGAAACCTCAATCCATCTAGAGTATAAATCAATCAATACAATGAGATAAGGGGTATCAGAAACACCAGAGAGAGGACCAAGAATGTCAATTGCGACCTCATCCCACGGATGGCCAGGTAAAACCCTCTTCACCATAGGCATTTGTCACTAGAACAGCACTCAGGGCATTCTCGGACCATTCTCTCTATTTCTAGATCCATGCCAGGCCACCAGAACTGCATGCGAAGAAACTTTTTAGTCTTAACAATGCCCATATGTCCACGATGGGCATGAGACAACAATTTATATCTTAATGAGGTGGGAGGAACAAGTTTAGTACCACGAGTTAAAAGACCATCATTCACTGACAGTTCATCAGAAACTAACAACCAAGGCTTGTCCAAGCGAGAATTACTCTTCAAGGAAAGGATAACTTTCGAAATTTCTTCATCCTTCTCCGACTCAGATCTCCATTCAGACTCAACAATGGCACCATCAGTCACCTCACATACATTCACAAACTCCTCTGGATCACACAAATCATCTGCTTCAGAGTCAGAGTTCTCACAGTCAACCAACCTTGATAAGCAATCCGCTGACCTGTTAGCTATCCCAGGAATATATTCAACCTCAAACTCAAATTCTTGCAAAGAAACAATCCATTTTCTTATCCTAGATGAGATAGCATCCAAACCTTTTTTTGAAAATACCTCTTTCAAAGGTTTATGATCGGACAAAACACAGATTTTGGTCCCCCAAATCAAATTTTTAAACTTTCTTAAAGCCCAAAATATTGCCAAAGATTCCTTTTCTATTACAGAGTAATTCAACTCTGATCCTCTGAGACAACGAGAAGAACAACAGATCAAAAAATCTTTACCATCCTTTTTTTGAACTAAAACAGCACCTAGTCCCTTATCGCTTGCGTCAGTAAACATAACAGTGGGAAGACCAGGGGCAAAAGCATGGAGAGAAGGTGCTCTGTTCAAATCTTTCTTGATGCTTAAAAATTCAGATTTGCAATCAGATGACCAGTTAAAAACTGCATTTTTAACCGTTAATTTCCTTAAGTTATGTATTTTATCAGCAAAATTAAAAATGAATTTTCCATAAAATTCCACCATACCCAAAAATGAGAGAAGTTCATCTTTGCAGGTGGGTTCCTTCACTTTATCTATAGCTTCAACTAACTCTTTTTTGGGAAAAACTCCATTACAAGTGATGCGATGGCCCAAATAATTAACCTCTTGTACCCTGAATTTGCATTTTGTCCTCTTTAAAGTCATACCTGCACCTTCCAAACGTCTCAAGACCATAGAAACGCGAGTATCATGCTCAGCAACATTGCTACCATAAATCAACAAATCATCCTGATAGCACTTAACACCAATTAATCCCCTCAAGATTTTTGACATGATTCTCTGAAAAACAGAGGCCGCAGAAACAAGACCAAAAGGCATTCTTTTGAACTTGAACGTACCCATAGGTGTAATGAAGGCAGTCAAGTCTTGAGACGAAACATCTAGCTCTACCTGGTGGTAGGCAGAAGCTAAATCAAGAGTGGTAAAATATTTGGCCCCTTCTAAAGTACAAATCATTTCATCTATATTAGGAAGAGGAAACCTATCAACTACAACTTCCTTATTTAAAGATCTCAAATCAATGCAAAGGCGAATTTCGCCAGTGGGTTTCTTCGCTATCACGACTGGAGCAAGCCATTCTGTTGCCTCAACTGGTACAATTATGTTACTCTTAATAAGTTTATCCAACTCATCCTGTACCTTTGCTTGTTCAGTGAGCGGAATTCTCCTAACCTTAGCTACAACAGGGAGAGCATTGTCTTTCAATTTAATGAGATGTTTGTAGCCACGTAGACACCCCAATTCATCTTTAAAAACATTTGGAATTTTTTTTGCCAAAGTCAAGGATAAGTTCTCATCACTCATAGTACTAGGTGTATCAGATATTTCATGAATTTGAACTTGAGGAGAAGCATTGGGATCAAGAGTAACCCCTAACTGTCGTAGATGCAACCAACCCAACAACGCATCTCCTTTTTTTGAGACATAAACTTTTCCCACAATTATGAGAGAACCAAGTTCAATTACAGCCATGAAATATCCCAACATTGAAATTGGCTTTTCACTATAACCTAAGGGCAAAATATCACATCTAAACATTTTCACGTTTTTAGCAAATAATTCATTAAACATTTTCTCATCGATTATAGTTATCTTAGAACAGGAGTCAAATTTAAAGTTTACCATGGAATTTTCTACTTTAACCATGAAAGAAGGATGATCAGATTTATCATCATTCACCTCAAAACAGATAGATCTTACTTGAGGTTGTGGCCATCTTCTCCTTGAATTATCACTGTTTTGAGCTTTTGACCTGCAAAATTTAGCATAGTGACCTTTTTATTTACATAAGTTACAGGTTACCTTCAAGGCAGGGCAAATAGGAGAATTAGCTAAATGGTTAATCTGACCACATCTAAAACATGAAAATCTAACATTTGATGAATTCATTTGTCTATTTACTTTATCTTTATCTTTATCTTCAGAATTCACACCATCAGTTTTTTTATTTGACAAACAGTCTCATCAACTTTTACGTCTTCTTTTGACTCAGAAATAGAGGGTTTATCTTTCTCTTTTTTAAGCTCTCCAACACATCTTGTCATATGCTCAACCTGTTTAGCAATTGTCAAAACTTCTTCGAGAGGTGGCTCATCTTTTAACCAAAGTTCCTTCCTTATTTCATCATGTGCGCATCTTAAGACAAATTGATCTCGAATTCTCTCATCAAGGGTTTGTCCAAAATTACAAGAGGATGCAAGTTTCCTTAAAGAAGACACGTAATCTTCTACTGACTCATCTTTCTTTTGTTCTCTCAGACCAAAATGATATCTTTCCATAATTGTGCTGAGCCTAGGTAAGTTGTGTCTATCCAGTTGTAGGATTGCTATCTCGTATTCATTCAGATTTCTTTGTTCCGCAGCTGAAAGATCTGGTAAGTGCTCAAGAACATCTTGTCCTTCTCCTCCTAAGCAATGCAACAGAAGCAAATGCTTTCTTTCCGCACTCAAATTTGTTCCACATACTCTTGCGTAATTTGCAAAGATCTTTTTCCACTTTTTCCACTTCACATTTGGTTCACCTGGACTCGTTAGAAAGAATGCTGGCTGAGTAACATTTTGCATTTTTATATTTATTTAAGGTTGAACAGTTCAATATTAAAACTCTTTAGTATTTAATGAATAATTTATTTTCCGTAGCTTTATATCAATGAGAGTTTCCTTTTTTTTTTAAAAAAAAAAAAACATACACTCCTTAATGAATAATTCAATTTCCCTTGTTTTGGGAACGAGTGGCCATTTTTCTTTTATACACTGACTTCACTTATTTTTAATATAGTCCTTTATGACTTCACTTATTTATTTATTATAGTCCTTTATCAAATGCACTCAACCATTCTTGTTTTATAAAGTGAGCATTGTCCTTTGTTGTGAGAAATCCAACTTTGAAAATTTTCCTTTGGTTTGATAAAGGACAAAGAATGTAGATCAAATTAACAATGGGCTCAGAATGTAGAACACTTAAACAATGAACTTGTTCTATCCTTGAGTGTTACAGCAGTTAGAACTCCATGTAAGGTTCAGTGACACGCAGCATTTATTAAAAGAGCTGGAACGCCGTGCAAAGTCTTTTGACACGCAGCGTTCAAATGCGCTGGAACGCACAAAGTATTTTGACACGCAGCGTTCAAATGCGCTGGAACGCACAGTAGAGTGTCTTGACACACAGCGTACTCGAGGGACTGGAACGCAGCGCAAGGCTCACTCTTGAGCAGCGTCAGCTGTATGCGCGCGCAGCCTGGCTAAGAATGCAGCATGAGGAAATGAAAACGTTGGCCTCGCGCGAAGGCCAAAATCCCTCGCAAGTCTTTTACTAATTTTCTTTTAGTCCCAAAATTAATTCTTTTTTAAAATATTCCTCCCGCTCTCCTCACCCGTGAAATAGATGTCAATTCTGCCGCTGGGAAGACGACGCTTCACTTCTTGTACTGAAGGACAGCCGCTGGAGGAGAAACAAGGTAGATTTCTTTGCTGTGTTGATCTGGTTGAGGCGATTTCCAATCGTCGCCAGTGTAAAATAGTTAAATATTGAATAAAATGAAGAATCAAGTACTTATTTTAGCAAGGTGGGTTTATTAAAACCTCATCCCAAAACAGCCAACAGCAACTGACTCAGTCAGAATCCCTGACGGAGTCCATTCTAAGAACATGGAATACAGGTAAGGAATCATGAGGCTTAAAGGGGAAGAGTAGAAAACATCACAAGGTGGCCCCAGAAATGTCTAATTCGGACTACTTTTATTAAGGTGTATGGTGCAATTATATAAAGCCCAAATGGGCACCGAACTTGGAGAAACTAACGTTCTAGGGGATTTGAGACTTTCTTTTGATTTTTTTAAACTTCCAGCCAAAATCAGGGGTGATTGTATATGTGCAGGAAGGGACACATTCCTGCACATACAAAAACATTCATGGTGATTTGCTCTTTCCATGCAGCACACATAGAAAGAGCAAAAAATGTGGAGAAATTAATGATTTCTCCTCATATCGCCATTCTAATTCCTGATAATCCTTCGCGTTGGAATGGCAATGTTTTGGCGCTGCCTCAGCCTTGTAAATCTGGGGCAGCATCAAAAAGCAACTGGTGTTGCGGTGCAATGCCTACAACAGCACCCATTGCACGCCCCTTAGCCACAGAGGACTGCAGCAGAAAGGGGCATATTTACAAGGTGGCGTTAAGCCATGTTATGTGGCTTGGCGTCACCTTGTAAATATGGGAAATAGCGATACACCACCGGAGCGTCAAAAAAACGGATGCTTTGTTGAAGATTGGGGCTCCTAAATATGCCCTGAGGTGTGAACTTTGATGTTTAATTGTTATGTATCAGAAAAAAGTTATTTCTCACATAGATAATACAAAAATCTCCAGAACTCAATCACCCTGAAATATTTAGATTACGATATTACAGCTAAGGCAGTGTGTGGTTTGCATGACCCTGTCAGGACATTGCTACACCGGAATTACACCACACCTGATCCCGACCATAATACCTGACAGGCTTGGTGGAACCTTGAAAACAGTGAGGAAGCAAACTAAAAAGACCTGACTAAGGGCCTATTTTATAGTTTTGCATATAGGGTATTTCTTTGCAACTGCGATGGCGTGCCCTCTCCTCCAAATCCTCAGTCGGCCCACCTGATTTACAGGCGGACAGATCTTAAGAATGTCAGTAGCAGAGCCTACTCCAGAATCGTCAATGACATATTCCTCTGACAGCCCTATGACTTCCTAGGGATGTCGGAGGTTTACATATAACAAAATCCACCCGATTTAGAGTGGACAGTGTTAAATGTTTTTTGCTGTCTGGTGGTGAGGGACTGTAAAAAAAAATAGTATTGACACCCATATCATAGGGGACATCTCCTATTGGTGTGAGGGTCATTAGTTTTAACGTGTTTAACCCCTTCGCCGCGGGGCTAATTCCCACACGGTGTGGGGGAGAGGGGGGCCGCGCGGTGCGCCGCTGGGCTCATGACGAGCTCGGCTCGTCACGCAGCATGGTGGCGCTGTGCTCATGACAAGCTGAGCTCGTCATGACAACGTCCGTTTGAATAGAACGCTTATCACAGCAGGGGAATTATCCTCGTGTGGGAGCGCCACGCCGGAGCACAGCGCCACTGTGCCTCATGGCAAGCTGAGCTTGTCATGAGCAGTGAAGGTTTTTAAAAACAAAATCCCTCTTTAGGATTTTGTTTGTAAAAAAGCAAAAACTTGTTCAAAGTTTGATGGACTGTCCATCAAACTTTTAACACATTGACAGGTACCGCTGTGATGGCAGTTGCTGATAATGACCAGAGATGTTAGTCGGGTCAGCTGGCATCTCTGAATGCAGAGTACTGGTTATGCAGCACTCGCCATACCTTGAGGTAGCCACAGTTCTCGATGGATCATAAATGCAATGTCAGTTCACAAGTGTATCTCGTAGCCGTCCCTGACGCTGGTTGCATCGGCATTGTCATTTACAAAGCCAAGAGCTCTCCCACTCGCAAATGCAAGACCTATTGCATTGCAAATGCTTGTTTTTACAGGCAAAAATGCAGCCTGTGTTCAAACGGAGGGCAGAAATTTTCCCTGCAGGGATATCTCTGGGTCCATGGGATCCCCTTCGCCCCCTTTTATGGGGCATCTTTATGGTGTGCCACCCGTTTGTGGTTCCCTGATAACCTTTTTGCACTCGCACATATATGCTGTGGGCACAGAGGCAAAGTGTTTCCTTCATTGCATGGGGCCACACTTGCCTAAGCTTGCACTAGCAGTACATGTGCACAAGCATGATCGAAATTCCATAAAGATCTGTGGCGCTTTCTGTAGTACTATAGTGCCTGAGTGCAGAAAACAGGCGCCCCTGTTACTCCCTGGCACTTTACGTAATATGATCTCAAGTGCGCAATTCGAAGACTATTCAAAGCGGACAGCTTTTTATTTTAAGTGTAATGCACATCAGCAACTGAAGTTGCAGCACTGCATTATGCAAGGGGAAGAAAACATTACGTTACAAAGGTGAGTATTGCGTCAGGCAGCCTTAAAGGGTTCTGGAGCCGGAGGAGAGACCAGCAGTAGGCCATATGTAGTATATATGGGTCTGCACAGCCCTCTCTCCCTGGTGCACAAAGAGCAGAAACTTTGGTGGCTGTGGTGCGTTGCAGTGTCCCCCAAAGCCCCCACAGTGGGGGGCCCCCTCATAGTAGGACCCTTGCCTGAGAGCTCCTGAGTAAGTCTGGAAGGGGGCCCCTCCATGAATTTTGCAGGGGGCCCCCCTAAAAGTTTTGTTACGACACTGGTGCGTTGCACTATTTCTTTATAAATCTGCCCATACATTTCTATAGCTCTTGACATGATTACCATGGGTAGTATCAAAAAACAGTGGCTGCCCAAAAACCACCTGTCAGTGGTCGCTTGTAGATTAATCAAATCAAGAAAAGTTATTTAATCATTATTTAAAACTAGAAGAAATTATGAACAATTTGAAATAACTGAACCACTTGGAGAAGTGAAACATTTTATTTTTATAGCTTCACAAGAAAATGTGATCAGGTGATCCCAAAGTAAGTGATAGAAGAACATGGAGTTCTTTCTCATTGTCACGTGGGGTTCCTCAGGGCTCGTCTTTGAGTTCCACTCTTTTTATTCTTTATTTTCCCCCACTGGCCGGTCCCATCAAAACGCATGGGTTTTCGGTTTTGAGCTACGCAGATGACACCCAAATCCTAGTCTCAGTATCTGGGAATCCTAAGGACACTGCAAGTAGATTCCATAATTGTATGCAGGAGGTCAGCAATTGGATGTTCAATAACTGCTTGCAAATGAACTCCTGTAAAACCGAAGTGGTCCTTCTGGGCAGCAATACTTACTTTGGTTTCCAATTTGGCGTTCAAAGGAACTAGAAATCTTACCAAAACCGGGCTCTAAAGTATACAAGCTTTTACAATGCAATAGGTCTTGCATTAATTAAGTTTGAGTTTTTGGCATTGCTAAATATTGCAACACCAATTGCAACAAAAGTCTATAAATTGGAGGCCAAAAAAGATGTGCATTTATTTTTGTAGCACTGGTGGCATGCTGCGCTTTAAATGAATATGTTTAAAAGTAAAGTGTGCCATACTGCTATTGTTACAATAGTTAATTGTGGATGTGTTAACAATTGATGTGTGGACTGATGGCTGGTGGTGTGTGTCTGTAGAAATTGTGCACTGATGGCTGGTAGTGTGTGTTGCTGGTGGAAGTGTGCACTGCCGGCTGGTGGTGTGTGTGCCTGGTGGAAGCGTACACTGACGGCTGATGGTGTGTGTGCCTAGTGAAAGCGCGCACTGACGGCTGGTGGTGTGTGTCTGATGATTGTGTGCACTGACGGCTGGTGGTGTGTGTGTGTGTGCTTGGTGAAAGCGTGCCCTGACGGCTGGTGGTGTGTGTGTGCCTGGTGAAAGCATGCACTGACGGCTGGTGGTGTGTGTGTGTGCCTGGTGAAAGCGTGCACTGACGGCTGGTGGTGTGTGTGTGCCTAGTGAAAGCGTGCACTGATGGCTGGTGGTGTGTGTTTGATGAATATGTGCACTGATGGCTGGTGGTGTGCGTGTGCTTGGTGAAAGCGTGCACTGACGGCTGGTGGTGTGTGTGTGCCTGGTGAAAGGGTACACGGAAGTCTGGTGGTGTGTGTGTGCCTGGTGAAAGAGTGCACTGACGGCTGGTGGCGTTTGTGTTCCTGTTGAAAGCGTGCACTGACGGCTGGTGGTGTGTGTGTGCCTGGTGAAAATGCGCACTGATGTCTGGTGGTGTGTGCCTGGTGGGAGCGTGCACTAACGGCTGGTGGTGTTTGTGTCAGGTGAAAGCGCGCAGTGATGACTGATGGTGTCTGTGCTTGGTGAAAGTGTGCACTGACGGTTTGTTCTGTGTGTGGTTGTGTGTGGTTGTATGTGTCGTTGTATGTGTGATTGTATGTGTGGTTGTGTGTGTGGTTATGTGTGTGGTTCTAGTTGTGTGTATGGTTGTGTGTGTGTGGTTGTGTGTGAGTTGAGTGTGTTGAGTTTGTGTATGTGGTTGTGTGTGTTGTGTTTGTGGTTGTGTGTTGTGTTTGAGGTTATGTATGTGGTGGTGTGTGTGGTTGTGTGTGTGCATGTGGTTGTGTGTGTGTACGTGGTTGTGTGTGTGTGTGGTTGTGTGCGTGTGGCTGTGTGTATGTGTGTGTGGTTGTGTGTGTGGCTGTGTGTGTGTGTGGGGGGGGGGGGTGGGTGAGGGGGCAGATAAGCGTAATGTTGTCAGCTCTGAGGAGCACACAGTTTATGCTGATATTCTGAAGCATGTGCTTCCAGACTACCTGCTCCCCCTTGATGGTCCGTCCGAGTTATACCTTGCACTGCTGTTATGCCTCAATAAATCCCAGGCACACTTCCGCTTTTCATCTATCGCCACTGGGAAAAAGCAGGGTACCAGTACATTGATTAATTGGCCGGCTGATGGAGACCCTCCTGTGAAATCTAAAGCATTTAATAAAATAACCCTCATGTTAGCTCTTAAAACGACCCTCACATTATATCCTCAAATGACCTTCACATGAGATAATAAAGGGACCCTCCGGTGAGACCCAAGAGTTAGCCTCTTGAGATCCGAGGGTGATTATACCTGAGATGCCAAAAGAAGCTGCTGTAACATGCCCAGGAGCCACCTAAATTACCCAACTGTATTTACAAAAACTACTGAAATGTGAGAAAATAGATGCAAAATAGGTCATGTGCGAGACCCCGACATGCCGCCCCTAGGCCAGACGATTACAAAAGTATGCACATGTCTATTACTGAGCTTTTAAACTCTCCTGACATAGAAATAGTGGTCTAACTAGAACATTATATCTGGGACCACTGGGATTATGTGGCAGTGATGGACCAAAGTATGCCGCTAAATTATATGGCATGAAAAGGCAAATTATGCAGCATAATGTAACACATTTTGTTATACTACTTAACTCTTTTTTTGTCTTTTTTACTCACGCTAACACCATCTGGGCAAAGATTTCACCTTATTAGCAGTACCTGTTTAACATCCAAGTGCACCAATAAACAAATGAAAGATAACTAGTCAACTATTGTAAAAGGTCTTCCGCTGCTCTTGAACTCATTGTCAAGCTTTAGTGAGCTAGAAGCATGCAGTGCTAGTAGAAAGCAGCTGTGTGCAGAGCGAGGCGCTACAAGAGATAGATGTACAGAGAAGAAGAGACGCCTTGTGCACAGAGCCATCAGCAAGGAAGCGAGGACTCGTGGCATCACCTTACAGTACATTCTGCGTTTAATGCTGTCCACATCAGCAGACCAGAGGCTTGTGGAGAGGTCCTGGCAGGCTCATCTCAGCTCACTGAATACTGGAGGAGGGGGGAGGGGGGGAGATGCCTGGCTCTGGCTCAGCCCGAGGTCCTGTTGGCACCTCGAGCCCATGATGAGCTGAGCCTCCATGTGGCATAGCCTGCCCCTCTCCCCTTACCCCAGGATGTGGTGTAATGGCCAGACCTGCTGACTTTAGAACTGAGAATCGGGTTTGAGTCACGGAGTCGCTCGACATCCTATAGTTCTGGACAAATCAGCTAATATTCCTGGGACAATAAAAATGAATGTGACCTTGTGTAAGGTAACTGGAATGAATGCCACCCCTTATCAGGAGACACGCCCATCCAATACCTGCCCTCTCTGAAGAGAGCACGCAGCGTTGGTCAGCTATGTGCGAGTGTGTGAAGGGGTGCACAGCGCTGAAGGTTACAATGGGTTGAGAGGGGGTGAAGGGGGAAATAACTTGCAATACCACCTACCATCATCCTGCCCTAACAGCCCCACATAACGTCTTGATTTGCTAAAATGTGAGGGCCAGTACAGCAGCAAAAAGTGGATTGAAAGGATAACGCCAGCAGCGTGGATAATGTAATAAAGGCAGTGACTTAAATAACGTGCAAAAAGAAAATCGTGCTTAGCTTAGTGTGCTGCCCTATTTGTATTTTGGCTGTTTCTGTCATTGCATCCAGATATATGATACAATGAGTAGCAGCATACTGACAATAAGTCTGGTCTATTGGCTTTGTCAATGGTTGTTAGTTGCATAAGATAAATAAGCTTGGTGTTAGAATTGGGGGTCTCTAGTTGGCACAGGTAGGTACTTGTGGCAAAAAGGGACCCTCTCCTCTAGTCAGGGTAAGGGGGAACACTCCCAAAATAACCCCTGCTCACCCCCTTTGTAGCTTGGCATGAGCAGTAAGGCTTATCTCAGAGGCAGTGTGTAAAGCATTTGTGGACACATGCAGTAATCACGTGACAACACTACAAATGGACACCACACTGGTAGCATATCAAAAATAGTTAGATTTTATATAAGAGTTAACACAAGACCAAATAACGACAAAAATAATCCACAATCCAATCAGCAAAAAAGAGTTCTTGTTAAAATGCTTAGTTTTAGTGTTCTGTGAGATTCGTACCCTTTGTCCGGCTCTCACGGTGATGAAAAAGAACACAAAGAGTCAAACAAACGCAGAGGACGCTTCGGTCCGATGCGTTCAGAATGTTGTGCGAGTCGTACACAGTACCTTTTCATGATGTGTCCTGCACGGACGGGCGATGTAAAAAGAAAGTGTTGCACAGTGCGTTGTCCTCCAGTCACGGTGCGAGCTCCGGCTCGTTGATGTCATCGGTACGGGTCGTTGAGCCCAGAGCTTCGATGATTGAGGCGGACGGTGCTTGATGCGGGGCGTTCAGCGTACGTTGCGGCGTACGAGCCGTACTGCGGGAGCTGCGTTGTACAGTCTTAGAACGCGTGGCGGCAGTGCGACGCGAACGTGCAATGCGTACCCAACTCCAGGTGCGATCGTAGACTTTAAATCAGCGGCAGTGTACTCGTCGTTCCGACCAGTGCGGCTCGATGAAGTGAAGCGACGTACGTCGCTTTGTCTTCCTGTCACGGTGCGAGCTACGGCTCGTTGACATCGTTGGTACGAGTCGTTGGGCGCATAGCCGTGTTGATTGAGGTGGACGGACTTTGTACGGTGCTTTACAGGACACGAGTCGATCGTACGAGGCGTACACAGCTCCCTGCCTCCACAGCCACGGAAAACAGCATTTCCAGCAGCTCTCCTCAAGGCGGGTGAAGTCCACTGGTCCTGGGACTTCGTTCAGGGGTCAAGCTCTCTTACAAGCCCTTGGAGTTCTTTGCACAAGTGAAAATAAAGTCTTTAAGTCTTTCTCCTCTCCTTCAGCAGCAAGGAAACCACTGCAGCCCAATCCCCAGGTGAGGGACAGTATTCCTACTTCAGCTTTCCTAGTTCCTTCTCTTCAGGCAGAGGTTTCTTCTTGCAGCTTCAGAGGTTTCTGAAGTATCTTTGTCTGATCTGGATCTGATTTCTTGGGAGCAGGGTCCCAATAGTTATACCCCTAAATCCTTTGTTCCTCTGGGGCTGAGGGGCCCTTGTCCAGCCACTCCACAGGTCGAAAGGCACAGTCCTATTCAGAGCCCAGGTGCAATCCTCCCGCCCATCTGGATGTAAATCTCTCTATTCACCACCGGGCTACCTAGCCCTGCCCTTTGGAATTCCCCAGCCCTGTCACTCACAGAAACCAGACAGCAGATACACATCCTAGCAGAGACGGGCTTGAAAGGTTAGGCAAGCAAATACCTACTTTCTAAAAGTGGTATTTGCAAACCTAGAATATTAAAATAAACTTTACTAAAAGATGTATTTTATTACTCTGAGTTCAGGCATACTAAACTCGAATTTCTACCATGTTCTCTGAGTCTGTTAGGATTATAGTATGTAATAATTCTAACAGCCCATTCTGGCCTATGGAGAACAGGTAGCCTTGCAATAGTGAAAAACGAAAAAATGGCTGTAATTCACTATTAGGACATGCCACACATATCAGGACTTGTCCTACCTTATACTTACAATGCACCCTGCCCTTGGGCCTACCGTAAATTGTAAAATTGTAAATTGATACTTGTATAGCGCACTACTCACCCGCAAGGGTCTCAAGGCGCTTGTACGAATACCGCTGTGGAACCCATCCTGGCTTTCCCTGCGCGGCGTCCACTCCTGGGCACCCCCAAGGTGGAGGCCAGGCATCCTTAGCATTGTGGGGGCCGTTGTGGAGATTAAGCAAGCTATTGCCCAGAGTTGCAGAGTGGGACTCCATGATTGGAATAGGCACCGAGGCGAGAATTATCAGGTCCGTGGAATTTTGAGCCCAAGACCCGCCGAGGCGGGGAATTGAACCCTGTCCCGGGCTAGACCTCTGCATCAGGGTCTGCCGCTCTAACCATTGAGCCACACTTCTCCACAGTAGGACCCAGAGGTCCTTCCAGCTGCTGCTCTGCATCCTCAAATTCAGTCTCATTTACAGGGGCATTCCTTGCCTCGACCCAGGCCCTCAGCGCCTTTTGGAACTGCTCCCTTCTGGAGAGTCCGGTCACGGAAATTTTTTAACTTTTTGAAGAAGCTCCTGAGCTGTTTGGCGGTGTAGCTTTCTATTTTCTCTTCCTCCCAATCACAGTCAACAGATGCAATGGATGCTGCATTTTCCTTTCTGATTGAACCAGGCATTACTTTGTAAAAATGGAGATCTCTAGCAAACAAGAATCAAAAAAATACGTGGTTGCGTTATGGTCTGCACTCACTAAGTAGTGTTCACCAATCACTGTACATGAATCACAAATGCAAGTCCAGAATCCCACCGCTGACCAACATTGTTAGAATCGGGGGTCTCTAGTTGGCACAGGTAGGTACTTGTGACAAATAGGGACCCTCTCCTCTAGTCAGGGTAAGGGGGTACACTCCTGAAATAACCCCCTTGGTAGCTTGGCACGAGCAGTAAGGCTTATCCCAGAGGCAGTGTGTAAAGCACTTGTGAACACATACAGTAATCAAGTGACAACACTACAAATGGACACCACACTGGTAGTATATCAAAAATAGTTAGCTTTTATATAAAGACCAAATAACGACAAAAATTATCCACAATATTATCAGCAATAAAGAGTTCTTGTTAAAATGTTTAGTTTTAGTGTTCTTTTCGATTTGTACCCTTTGTCCGGCTCTCACGGTGATGAAAAAGAACACAAAGAGTCTAACAAGCGCAGCGGACGCTTCAATCCGATGCGTTCAGAATGTTGTGCCAGTCGTACACAGTACCTTTTCGTGATGCGTCCGGCACGGACGGGCTATGTAAAAAGAAAGCGTTGCATGGTGCGTTGTCTCCATTCAAGGTGCGAGCTACGGCTCGATGTCGTCGGTACGGGTCGTTGAGCCCAGAGCTGCAATGATTGAGGCGGACGGTGCTTGGTGTGGGGCGTTCAGCTTACGTTGCGGCGTACGAGCCGTACTGCGGGAGCTGATCTGTACAGTCTTTGAACGCGGTGCGAGGCGGTAGTGCGACGCAAACGTGCGAAGCGTACCCGACTCCAGGTGCGATCGTAGACTTGAAATCAGCTGCAGTGTACGCGTCGTTCCGACCAGTGCGGCTCGATGATGGTGCGAGCTACAGCTCGTTGACGTCGTTGGTACAAGTCGTTGGGCGCAGAGCCGTGTTGATTGAGGTGGACGGACTTGGTACGGTGCTTTACAGGACACGAGTCGATCGTACGAGGCGTACACAGCTCCCTGCCTTGGCAGCCATGGAAAACAGTGTTTCCAGCAGCTCTCCTCAAGGTGGGTGAAGTCCACTGGTCCTGGGACTTCGTTCAAGGGGCAAGCTCTCTTACAAACCCTTGGAGATCTTTGCACAAGTGAAAATAAAGTCTTTAAGTCTGTCTCCTCTCCTTCAGCAGCAAGGCAAAGACTGCAGGCCAATCCCCCAGGTCAGGGACAGTATTCCCCCTTCAGCTTTCCCAGTTCCTTCTCTTCAGGCAGAGGTTTCTTCTTGTAACTTCAGAGGTGTCTGAAGTATCTTTGTCCGATCTGGATCTGATTTCTTGGGAGCAGGGTCCCAATGCTTATACCCCTAAATCCTTTGTTCCTCTGAGGCTGAGGGGCCCTTGCCCATCCTAAACCAGTTCTGAAGCACTCTGTGGGCATGACTCTGACTTTCCATTCAGGGAGCAGGCTAGAGACATCAGACACTCCACAGGAGGTGGAGCCAGCACTGTGGTGGAAAGGCCCAGTCCTATTCAGAGCCCAGGTGCACTCCTTCCACCCATCTGGATGTAAATCTCTCTATTCACTACCGGGCTACTTAGCCCTGCCCTTTGGAATTCCCCAGCCCTGTCACTCACAGAAACCAGACAGCAGATACACATCCTAATAGAGGCTGGCTTGAAAGGTTAGGCAAGCAAATACCTACTTTCTAAACGTGGTATTTGAAAACACAGAATATTAAAATAAACTTTACTAAAATATGTATTTTATTATTCTGAGTTCAGGCATACTAAACTCGAATTTCTACCATGTTCTCTGAGTCTGTTAGGATTATAGAATGTAATAATTCTAACAGCCCATTCTGGCCTATGGAGAACAGGTAGCCTTGTAATAGTGAAAAACGAAAATGGCTGTAGTTCACTATTAGGACATGCCACACACATCAGGGCTTGTCCTACCTTATACTTACAATGCACCCTGCCCTTGGGTCTACCATAGGGGTGACTAACATGAAGGTAGCGGTAGCTTTAGGGACTGGCAAGTGGGTGCACTTGCCCAGTCAGCATGACAGTACCAGACTGCATGCAGGCTCTGCAATGGCAGACCTTAGACACATTTTACAAGGCTGCTTCTGTGGGTGGCACAACCAGGGCTGCAAGCCCACTAGCAGTATTTGGATTTACACGCCCTGGGCACACTCAGTGCACTGTACTAGGGTCTGACAAGTAAACCAAACATCCAATCAGGGAACCACTAATCAATACATCAATTTACAGTAGGGAGAGCATATGCACTTTAGCACTGATCAGCAGTGGTAAAGTGCCCAGAGTCCTTAAACAGCCAACAACAGGTCAGAAAAAATAGAGGAGGAAGGCAAAAAGCTCAGGGGTGACCTTGAAAAAATGGCCAAGTCCAACACTTGAGTTATAGTATGCAGCAGGGTTGGGTATATAAAAAAAAAAAGGCCAAATGATGCAGTATAATCAGCACATTTGGGTGCCTGGGGGGACTAAACAGGTGCAAGCTGCAGAAAGATAGTGGGAACACAAGTCACTTGGGGGTCATTACCTGGCCTGTAGTCACATCACACGGCTGATGTACGCCCATCCAATACCTGACCTCTCTGAAGAGAGCACGCAGAGATGGTCAGCTATGTGCGAGTGTGTGAAGGGGTGCACAGCGCTGAAGGAGGTTACAATGGGTTGAGAGGGGGTAAATGGTGAAATTACTTGCAATACCACCTACCATCGTCCTACCCTAACAGCCCCACATAACGCCTTAATTTGCTAAAATGTGAGGAACAGTA